>NC_069781.1:18489664-19760081 GCF_027406575.1 Nycticebus coucang | reverse complement strand
TCTCACCTAATGTGCACAATCTGAGGGTGTTCAGCATACCCCCTGGGTGAAGGGATCAACTACAACTTGAACTTTACCTTGAAACTGAAACCATCATAACCTAAACATTTGTATCCCCATATTAATCTAAAATTAAAAAATATAACATATAAGAAATAAAGTAACTGCACCCTTACATTGCTTTTGGGAATTATGTCATATGTTGTAAATACAATAGAAAATGGTTTGGCAATTCACTAAAAGGTAGCCTATAGCAGTGAATTCTGCTTGTAGTGAATTGAATAATGATTGAATAATGTCCCTCCAAAATTCACGTCCACCTGAAGCCTTTGTTTTTTGTTGTTGTCATTCTTGTTTGTTTGTTTTGTGCAGACAGAGTTCCACTTCGTTGAGACTCGATAGAGTGCTGTGAGTGTTTCATAGCTCACAGTAACCTCAAACTCTTGGGTTCAAGGGATTCTCTTGCCTCAGTCTCCCAGGTAAGTGGAACTACAGGCACTTGCTACAATGCCTAGCTATTTTTAGAGACGAGGCCTCAGTCTGGCTCAGGCTGGTCTCGAACCTGTCAGCTTAGGCAATCCATCTGCCTCAGTCTCCCAGAGTGCTAGGATTGCAAGCAGGAGCCTCCTCACCTGGCATCACCTGAAAGCTTTGAATGTGACATTATTTAGAAAGAGAGTATTTGTAGATATAATTAGTTAAAGATCTTGAGACTAATCGTCCTGGAATTAGAGTGGGCTCTAAATCGAATGGCAGATATCTTCATAAAAGAAAAGAGAGTAAAGATGTAGAAATAAAGATATCAGATGGAAGTCCATGTGCAGATGGAGACAGAGGTGGGAGTGATGTGGCTAAAAGCCAAAAATGCAAAGGATTGCTGGAAGTTCTCAGAAGCTGGTATGATGCAAGGAATATTCCTTCCCTAGAAGGATCCTTCCCTCCTTCAGAAGGATGTGGCTATCCTGACACCATGATCTCAGACTCCCAGATTCAGCAATGTGAGAGAATAAATTCTCATTGCTTTAAGCTACCTAGTTTGTGCAACTTTGTTACAGCAGCCCTAGAAAAATAATAAATACTTTTGGATATTTATCCAAGAAAAAGAAAAATATATGTACAGAAACAGACTAGAACATAAATGTTCATAATGGTTTTATTCATGACAGCTATAAACTATGAGTAACTTAAATGTTTCTCAACAGAAGAACAGATCAACAAATTCTGGTGTATTCATAGGATGAAACACCAATCAGCACAGAAAAACAAACGAACCAAAAAAATAAATAAATCCTCCCTACAGAGACATGCAACAACACGAATGACTCTCTAAACATATGCCCAGTGAAAGAAATGAATCACACGAATCATCTTCTGTGTGATTTCATTTACATGAAACCCTAGAATAGGCTTGTCTTGGTGATAATGAGGTGCAGAACTGATTATGAAAATGGCATAAAGGAAATTGATAGGGTGATGGAAATGTTCTACCCTTTAATAGAAGTATGGGTTATTCTAATATAACATTTATAATTTGTGCATTTTTCTTCAGGAAAATTATACCTAAATTACAATATTTCAATTAAAATGCAAAAATGCCTAGTAGCACAAAAATAGCTAATACAGTGTGTTGCTAGAACTTCTGATTAGGAATCAGAAGAATCAGAGTATAAACATTAATTTGGGGGGAATATACCACGTGCATTTAGAGATTTAGAGCAATGGTTTTGAATTCAGAACTTGGCTTGAACCTTAATCTGACATTTGAATCTGTGTGAATATAGGTATGCTAATAAACTCTCTGAACCTCATTTTTCTCAATTGTAAACTCAAGACTTTAAACTTATATCCCACGTGCACAGCAGGACATAATGTATTAAATAAAATAACATATGTAAAGTGCTCAGGGATTATCAACATTACACAGTAAATATCTTTTCTTTCTTCACCTTATTTGCAGATTTCCCATGAGCAATGGAGTATTGCTAGTGGATATCAAAATTAATTTTCATTTGTAGCTCTGCAATGAAGATGTTGAGTGAATAGGCTTTGTTAGAAAATAAGAAAAAGAAGTGAATAATCTGAGCAAAGGAAAAGGCTATTTTCAGACACCATAAACAATATTCTCCAATATAAATAGCACCCAAATCATAATTTTTTTTTGGAATTTTTATCTAGCATACAGGGACAAATCATTTAAAGTAATATCTCTCTCAAAAATATTTATTGAATAACGTTGTGCTCCCTAAGCAATTCTAGGGACTAGAGAAGACAACAGTAAACACATTGGATATGGTTCCAGCCAGTGTAGAGCTTATATGCTAGTGAGGATAGAAAGGCTATATATAAATATACCTCTGCACACTATCTGGGTGATGGGCACACTTAGAATTTTGACTCAAGGTATACAAAAGCAATTTGTGTAGCCATAACATTTGTACCCTCAAAATACTGAAATAAAAATTAAAACTAAAATTTTAAAATAAAAAAATCTTTAAAAAAGGCAATAAAAAATTCAGAGACACCAATGAAAACAGTACTGAGTTAGAGTGAGATAGGACTTTTAAAGTAATTTGAGTATTTCAGTGAAGGATTTCTATGAGGTGACATTTAGTCAAAAACTTTCAGAAAGAGAGTCAACCATGTAATGATTTTTGTATTAGGGAAACTTTAGGAGCTTTAAGAAACAAATGCAAAAATTTCAGTGTATTGATAAAATAGAAACTCATTTCTATCTCACATCACAGTTCAACACAATTATTCTTGTTTAGCTTTCCTCCATGTGTTGATTCAGGGATCTAGACTCCTTCTATATTTTGGCTCCATCACTACTTAGGGCCTCAGAATATTCTAATTTCAGAAAATTGAAAGGAAATTCCAATTCTTAAATCTCTGGCCAAAATGACACATGTCACTTCTGCTCAGATTTTATTTGCAATATCATTTAGCTAACCTGGATGCATTTGGAACTGGAATATGAAGCTCCTGACTGGATAGCCACAGCCTATAGTAATTCCATGCAATGGAAATAAAGCATGGAATTTGGATAGACAATGAGCCATCTTCTGAGAGTCTACTCTTTTGGCCAACAAAGACCTATACGATCCTCCTTTCTCACATTCATGGTATACTCATACCTTCCTTAAGAGCAGCAACAGGATGCCCTGCACAGAGTATTTAACCAAAGTCAAAAACATCTTGATGACATGCATTTCTTTCAGTCTTATCAAAATATAACTTTTCATTGACTAGGGTCCCACAAACTAAAAGGCACGTATTCTTCCCTTTTCTATCATCACACACAAACACATAAACACACACACACACAACACAGGACCAATAAAGGCTGGGGAAATGAGGACAAAGGAGGCACCAATAAAAGGTCAGGAGTTTGAGACCACCCTGAACAAGAGCGATACCTCATCTCAATAATATTAATAACAACTGCCACAGTTACTTTATTAGGACGATTATGTAAATTGTTATTTATAATACATCTTTGACAGTTTCTGGCACATGGGCATTGTTGTTTTGACTAAAGATATCTTTAAAAAATGGAAGAATTTTGCTTTCTGTGCAAAATTACTAACATAAGAAAGAATTTGGTGTGCCTGTGGAGTAGAAAGAAAGCCATTTGGGGTGGAGTTATGACCAGAGGAGAGTGTGGGCACCACGCAAGCTCTATGGAGTTAGAGGACTGGCTTCAACTCAAGCTCCACTGAGCTCGTGTGGTTTTCTGCACTTGAAGGATCATATCCTAAGGGCAGAGACATGTGAGGATCAGAGAGCACTTTCAGCAGCATCAGGAAAAGCTTCACATTAAGGGTGGAGTAAATGATATCTTCTAACAAACAGCAATGGGAGTTCCACAAGGAGGTGGGACGGATAGTGACAGGACTCTGACTTGAGTGCAGTCAGTTTCTGTCCACAGCAAGGCAGATGTTTTGGAAACAAACATAATTATCCAAGTTGGTGATGTCTTTGATAGGGATGGCTTGAAAAATAATACTTCGTTTTATATGGAATCAGAAAAAAACTCGAATAGCCAAAACATTACTCAGAAATAAAAAAAAGCAGGAGGAATCACACTACTGGACCTCAGACTATACTATAAATTGATAGTGATGAAAACAGCATGGTACTAGCACAAAAACAGAGAAGTATATGTCTGGAACACAATAGACAACCAAGAGATGAATCCAGCTACTTACCGTTATTTGATCTTTGACAAGCCAATGAAAAACATTCAGTGAGAAAAAGATTCCCTATTTAACAAATGGTGCTGGGTGAACTGGCTGGCAACCTGTAGAAGACTGAAAGTGGACCCACACCTTTCACCATTAACTAGGATAGACTCTCACTGCATTAAAGATTTAAACTTAAGACATGAAACTATAAAAATACTAGAAGAGAGTTCAGGGAAAACCCTTGAAGAAATCAGTTTGGGCGAGTATTTTATGAGGAGGACCCCCCGGGCCATTGAAGCAGCTTCCAAAATACATTACTGGGACCTGATCAAACTAAAAAGCTTCTGCACAGCCAAGAACACAAGTAAGTAAAGCAAGCAAACAGCCCTCAGAATGGGAGAAGATATTTGCAGGTTATGTCTCTGACAAAGGTTTAATAACCAGAATCCACAGAGAAATCAAACGTATAAGCAAGAAAAGAACAAGTGATCCCATCGCAGACTGGGCAAGGGACTTGAAGAGAAACTTCTCTGAAGAAGACAGGCGCATGGCTTACAGACATATGAAAAAAATGCTCATCATCTTTAATTCTCAGAGAAATGCAAATCAAAACTACTTTGAGATAGCACCTAACTCCAGTAAGATTAGCCCATATCACAAAATCCCAAGACCAGAGATGTTGGCGTGGATGTGGAGAAAAGGGAACACTTCTACACTGCTGGTGGGAATGCAAATTAATACATTCCTTCTGGAAAGATGTTTGGAGAACACGTAGAGATCTAAAAATAGATCTGCCATTCAATCCTATAATTCCTCTGCCATTCAATACTATAATTCCCAGACCAAAAATCACATCATAACAAAGATATTTGTACCAGAATGTTTATTGCAGCCCAATTCATACTTGCTAAGTCATGGAAAAAAGCCCAAGTGCCCATCGATCCACAAATGGATTAATAAATTGTGGTATATGTACACCATGGAATATTATTCAGCCTTAAAGAAAGATGGAGACTTTACCTCTTTCATGTTTACATGGATGGAGCTGGAACATACTCTTCTTAGTAAAGTATCTCAAGAATGGAAGAAAAAGTATCCAATGTACTCAGCCCAACTATGAAACTAATTTATGGCTTTCACATGAAAGCTATAACCCAGTTATAACCTAAGAATAGGGGGAAGGGGAAAAGGGAGGGGAGGGGGGGAGGATGGGCAGAGGGAGGGTGATTGGTGGGATTACACCTGCAGTGCATCTTACAAGGGTACATGTGAAACTTAGTAAATGTAGAATGCAAGTGTCTTAACACAATAACTAAGAAAATGCCAGGAAGGCTATGTTAACCAGTGTGATGAAAATGTGTCAAATGGTCTATAAAACCAGTGTATGGTGCCCCATGATCTCATTAATGTGCACAGCTATGATTTAATAATAAAAAAATAATATTATTATAAATACTCATGAGGTTAATACAATAGCCAGAAGCACTTCCTTATCCTAATTTTTCCATTGGTTCTTCATAAGGAAGTAAACATATTTCCACAGGAACCGAGGCTACTTTGGGTATTGCCAAAATTATTTTGTTTTGTTTTGTTTTGGCTCAGAATGATGGAAGGTAGACAGATTCAAAAGCATGCTGACTCTTGATTTTTTTGCAAAATATTCCTTAAAATGTATAGAATTACATCATAAAAAGTCACACTCAGTACTGTGTGTGAGGCACAGTATTATTAGGGAGGCATTGTAATCCATGTCTTCAATTTACATTTGTAATCTCTGCTATAAATACATACAGTTTCATAGAATTCTATTCCACACATTTGCTTTTATCCTGAAAGTTGTAACACCTCCCGTCCCTCCCTCACTCTCAGGCAATGATGTTCTTGCTGGCTGCTTCATAAGCAAAAATTAAATTAGAGACATATTCACAAACTAACACTCTTAATTTACCCTCATACTCTATGTCGTTATCTATATATATATCCGTTTCTCCTGTTACCTTGTGTGTAGAGACTCTGTCTCTCTCTAAGGCTCCTCTACTCGCAGTCTTTCCTGTTTAAGAGGTAAATCCATTCTTCATATTTACGCAGAGCATAGAACTCAGAGCTATTTGGAATCTTCTGTCATACCACGCACATCCATTTCATTGGCAATCCTCAAACTTGATCAACTCTACTTTCAAAATATCTGGAATTCTACTGTTATGATTGGAGTAATTATTTCTAGCCAGGATTATTAACAGTGACTTCCATGATGGTCTTTTGGCTTTTCCTGTGCTCCACCTACAATGTGGTTTTTAGCTGGGGTCACTTATCTTCCCCAAGGAGATACTTAGTGGTATTTAGGGACATTTTGTGTTGCTACCTGGCAGGCCAGGAGTATAGGTGTTTAGTAGTTAAAGGCCAGGGTTGCTGTAGAAGAGCCTACAATGCTATTTATACAGGCTCCTACAACACAGAATTTTCTGGCCCAAAATGTCAATGGTGTCCAGGTTAAGAAACATAGACCAATATTATCAAGACAGCATGCTGAGTGCTCACGTGAAAGGGTGACTTTGATCTGCTTATATGTCTGCACAGAACTTTCAATGTGTCTCCGGTTTTCTCAGAGAAAAAGGCCAATGTCTTTTAATCACTCACAGGCCCTCAAAGATACAATGGCTCTGCTATGTCCCTAGTCACATCACTTGTCTCTTTTACAGACACTGGTCCCGGGACATCCCTAGTCCCTCCTATTTCAGGTCTTGTGGTTTGATTCTTCTCCTTGCTGAATTATACTCCTTTCAGATATCCACAGTGCTCAGTCCCTGTGCTCCTTTGCAGTTTACACAGATGGCACCATCTCGGTCATGGTCATCCTCAGCATCTCATTAATACTGACCCTCTCCCCAGCCCTCCCTATTATACTTACAGACCTTTCTTCATGATTATTGTGGACTGAATTGAGTTTTCTCAAAATTCACATGTTGAAGTCTACCCCTCAGGACTCAGAATTGAAGGTGCTTGGAGATAAGCTCTTTAAAGAACTAATTAAGTTAATGTGAAGTCCTACAGCTAAGGGTGGTTCCTAACATGACAAGACTGGTGTCCTTCTGAGACAAGGACATCCGGAGGACACATAAAGGGACAGAGGGCGGCTGCTGTGAGGACACTGGGACAAGGTGGTCATATGCATGCCAAGGAGGAAAAGCTACCTGTCTGACATTCTGATTTCAGATTCCTGGCCTCCAGAATCGTGGAAAAAAAATTCTGTTGCTTGAACCACCCAGTCTGTGGTACTTTGTTATGGTAGCCATGGCAAACTAGCCTAATAATTATTACCTTCAGACATACAATGTAGTTTCATTCTGAGTTATATTTTCTACTGATGCTTCATATCTCCACGAGGGCAAGATGTTGTCCTCTTTGGTTATTTCAGATGTGGAAACTTCTTCTTTCCCAAGACCTATACTTTGCAAATGAGGGAAGTATGGCACAGGAAATGGAAATGGCGAGGTTATGGAGGCAGCGAAGGATTGGCAGAGAGAGCCCAAACCCTAGGATTTCTAATGCACATTCTTACAGATTCTATTTTGAATCCCATGTTTGCCTCGGCCTGGAAAAATGCTAGAGTTGAGCTAATGTCAGACAAAAATCTCACATTTATCATCAGCTCCCATACATCAATCTGTCTCCCCCAACACATATGAGCAATGAGGACAGACTGCTAAACCCATTCTGTTGTTTAAGGAATGCACTTACATTGCTTTGGAAGAATAAAATATATAGACTTATTCAGATTACTTCTCAGTGAGTGATGGAAAAGAAGAAGGGGAAGAAAATTCTTAAAGAACAGCTAGCGCAGAAAAACAGAAGCCGTTAGCAGAAGGCATTATGAATTGGAAGCAAAACATGGGTTTCACGGTCGTTTCTGTGCTCACTAGCATGGAAGACCAACCTTTAGTTATGAATAAAAATATTCGCTTGTCTCTACCCAGGAAAAAAATTCCAATTTAACACATTAGTTCCTTTCTCTGCCATCCAGCCTATGAGCTTGGCAAATCAGCCAGTTTACATACAATTAACAGAGGCACCAATACAAGGAAAACTTTGTTCTTACAGAAGAACACCCCTATGTTCTCATCTTCCACAGTGGTTTTCTTTTAATCAGAATCATCTGCACCCCTCAAACTCCCCAATTCATTAATTAAATTAAAGAAATAAGTAAATAGGAAGAGATAGGGAAAAGATCCTTTCTGATTGAAATCTATTTTCATCTTATGAAAAATATCTTAATTTTCAGTTATAGTCTATGCCTGTAGCTGAGAGTCATTAAAACCAATGAAACTAAATCATTTGTGACAGATCTTAGAAAACAGTTTCTGCAATCCACCACGCTGTCAAATGCTCATTAGAAATACTGGTTTACTTTTCAGAAGAATGCTTGCTGAATGCTTAAAACATATTCCCTCCAACTTTTGACAACTGAAACTGGCATTGGAGTGTTTGAAGCAAAACCTTGACATGAAAAAGATGTTGCACAGCTATGTCAAATATGATCAGGAACAATGCGTCTAAGGCAGGAAACCTTAGAATGCAAGGCAGTTGGTGGAGAGAGAATCAACAGATTTGTTTCTGCTTCTGGAATTTTCACTTGGTGTAAGCAGAATAGTCTGCACAAGTTTGAGTTAAGACGTTCTGCCTCTCCTTAGAAGCCAAATGACCCTCAGCCATATACCCTGTAAGCACTTGATATTTTCACAGGCACCTGCACAGTGGCAACCCAGACAGTAATAACAATGTTAATGATGATGCTTACCTATGCCACACAGTTTTCCTGGGAGTTAAAAGGTAAATGCACAGTAAGAACCTTTTAGGACTTTGAATTATGAAACATATACTCATGTTTATTACTTGTAATAATAACTATCACTATTGGGCATTCATGCAGTCATTTTACGTTGAAGATTTCTATTTTCACACTGAGTCCTTAAATAGCTAAAATGGTCTCAATGTTACAGAATTAGATGCTAAGAGTCAGAGTAAACACTGTATTAGTATGAATTAATATTTTAATTTTGGTAAGGTATAATATTACTACTATTGCCAAAGAAGCATTACGCAGGAAACATAGGAACCAGAGGATATGGTGACAAAGAAAGCCTGTGTCAATGGCGTGTTAATTATAAAATCACATGCCCCAGGTTTCCAATCATAAAAATATAAAATGGCCACTGCATCATTTCTGCCCTCCAAATCTTGTCAAAAAAAGTCTCTTTTGGCCTGTCCCAACTGAAAACATACCAAGAACAAAATTCCAGAAAACAGTTCTACCTAGCCCAGTTGATACATTGCAAGGCCATCAGAGTCCCCACTGGCCACATTAGCAAATTTACAAAGTCGCATTGCTGCCTTACTTAGACAACTTTCATCTATGTTAACCTATGTGAATCATTTTCCCCAAAGATGATACGAAGTTCCTTTTTTAGTTTTTGGATGATGTTCAGTCTTTATCTAGCTAATTCCCACTCTCCCTTTGATATCTTATAACTTGAATGATGCAATATAACATATGTTACCTGGAAGGGGAATGGAAAAAGGAAATAAATTATTATACACACACACACACATATAATAATCATATAAAACTATGGGAGGGATATTCATAATTATCATAGTCCTCATCTTTGTAACTGGTTATCTGTCCGTATCTGGTATTTATAACCATCATCTTCCACTATCTTTTCCATATTCCAAGTTAAGGAAACATTTCAATTTGTTGTAATTGCCTATTTGGGTGCTCATAACGTTCATTCTTGAAGTGTTTAGGGGGCACTAATAGTCCTACATAAACTGGATTCTTGTAGCTCTTTTAGACTTTAGTTACAGACATGAGAGTGCTAAATGTTCACTCAGGAGTTTCCATGAATCCCGAGAATAGCCCTTCTTCCTTTCGTGGTAGAATAGCCACACGATTTCTCCTTGATGGTCAGAGTTGATCTCCCAAACCATTATTACAGTAAGCCATGTTTTGCTTGTTGATTTGCTGGTATATCTTTGTCCGTAAAATCAATGATTTGGTGTGCGTCATACCTGCTTGTGGATCACACATTGTTTCTCATACCCTGGGGCTGCTGCAACTTGAGTATATTTATAGATTTAGAAGCAAGAAGAGCTGTAGGTGCAGTTCCTGAGTAGGATCAGCAGTTCTTTCTTCAGACAATGGCACTTTTGTCAGGAAGGGATGGGAGGGTTACTTGTACCATAAAAAAAAGCCTCCAGAGAACTTAGTGGTTCAAAATTTCTGCTTTACCAAAATAAGCTCTTATGTCCCATTGCAAATTTCAGAGTATTATTCCTTCCTGATTAATTCCCAAATTTTAATAGTTGGTATCCCCTGATCTTTGGAGATTCGATGTGCATTGTAATTTAGCCCCCTGTAGGATCAAACTTCGGGTTTGATTTTTAGAAATCTCATTCCCGTGGTCAGCAAACATAAGGTTGGGGTTCTTATGAAAGACAGTCAACTTCACCCTGGGATGTGGATCTTAGCAGGGCTGTTATAGTTATGTGTTCATCTGTTTTCCCCCATGCTTCCATACATGTAGAAACAACTAAGCAAACCCATCATGTGCCTAATTTGACTAAAATATTATCTGGCATCATAGTCAGTAAGAGCCTGTTTTCTACAGGCCTTTGATTACAGGCATCTGCAGGTGATAATTTGCATAACACATTTGCCACCACAGGACATGGGTTTCCAGTGTCTCCTTCACCCCTGGAAATGGGAGTGATTAAGGACATTAAATCTAATCAGATTATAAGAAACCAGATAACACCGAAGCAGTCTAGAAAGCCCATCCTTAAGATACCAGTGCTCTAGAATCTTTCCTGCTGCCAGATCAGGACTGGCACACAGGGTTCAGTTAGAGAAGAATTACACATTTACACTTACTATAGAGATTTAACTTTGATTTTTTTTCCTTTTTTTTCAGTTTTTGGCCAGGGCTGGGTTTAAACCTGCCACTTCCGGCATATGGGGCCGGCGCCCTACCCCTTTGAGCCACAGGCGCCGCCCGAGATTTAACTTTGAGATTTAACTTAGATTTAACTTAGAGATTTAACCCACACAGGGTTCAGTTAGAGAAGAATTACACATTTACATTTACTATAGAGATTTCACTTTGCTCAGTTGTGAAATTGGAAGAACCGGTTATAAAGGGATATCGTCTCAGGACGATAAAATAGACATTATGTGAGCAGAGTGAAACAAGCTGAAATCCTTGAACGTGAAATGGAATCCATGAAAATAACCCGAAACCCAGGTCAGTTCTCACTGCTATAGTGAGTGGGGACCTGCAGGAGAAGCTGATGCCCTTTATCACTGCGCTGACTGTGCAGTTGACTCAGAGGTGTTGAAGGAGGATCTGGGACAGGGTAGAACAATTGCAGTCTTGGCTGTGACCTTATATCAGGAAGGTAAACAGGAAGGGAACTATAACATGGACTGTGGGGGCAGCATAAAACCCAGCCTGGCTGCTGCTCCACTTCTCTCTAAACCCCGATCCAGTGTCGCTTGCATCACATCCTAACTAAAACATAGAGAGAAGGCAATTCTGGAGGACATAGTCCGGCCTGGGCAAGTCAACACATTACAAAGCCACAAGTCCAATTTTTGTGGTAACACCCTTACTTGTATTTGGAAAAATTTCTGATTCTTTCCAAATGTTTGCAGCATTTTATTTTTCTGTTAATAGTACATGGCCAGAAAAAATTGTCATGTCTACATTTTTGTGGGCACTGGCTATTAGGAAGAAGTGCAAGTCCTGAATAGATTAGGTAGAGAAATGTTAACGAGAGTCTAAATTACAAAGTTTAAATGAAATAGCATAAACACATATTCGCTATTTATACATAGTTATTTGCTTTGAAATATGTACTCATCAAATATTAGTTACTTTCTACACCGCCGAATGCCCTGCCTATTTCACTTCTAATTTCATGCATTGTGTTAATCTATTTTTCTGGTTTATAACTTAGTTTTCTTACCCTTTTTGTGAGTGTCTGTTGATCTCGTTGGAAATGTTAGGTTGTGAAAAACAAGGCAAAAAAGAATCTCAAAGGACATTATAAAATACGTAACATTTTGTCAATGAAAAACTGTTATAACTATCCTATTGCACATTTTTAAAAATAAATTTGATAATCATTTAAAAACCCTCTGTATCTTATCCGTAGATAGATATTTCCTCTTGTAATCTGCTTAATGCTTAAACTAAGCATATATGTAGTCCTCAGTCTTATCTTTGTCAAGGAAAGGGGGTAACATGAAAGTAAAATATACCCAATAAGCTTTGCTATGCAAGGGATCATATGAAAATGGATAACCAAATCCTTCTTTTATCCTTGAAGTAGATTTAGAGACCCTGAGACTTAACAATTACATTGTGTTTCTGCAGAAATAGTTTTTATTTTCAAAGTGTTAATCATGTGAAGTACCTGTCTGCTAGATCTACTGAGAGCATTATTCTTCATGAACCAACAGACTCGTATCTCGTCCTATTTACCACTATTCATGTATCAATAGGTTCTGAGTGGGCCCTACATATAGAGTTTGATTATATGCCTTGATCATGCTGTGAAAATTGGCTTTTACAGAAAGACACATATGTAGACATCTGATAGGATAAGTAACTTAGGTAGATAAGGCTGAATGGGAGAGTATGGAAAAGGAAATGATGCCCAATGTGCACCTAAGAAAAATGATAATTAGTATAAGTTACTGGAGAATGATGCCTTATTCAGTACATAGCTGTGATTCAGTACATAAAAGCAATGAAAATAAAGATAATGTTCTTTCAAGAAGTTTACAATCAATATGGGAGATACACCTTACTTTCTAGGAAAAACAAAAATAAGACAAAGAATTCATATTCTGCCTTGAGATTTGTATGTGGTGCATACAGATGAAGCTAAATATTCTGAGGAGAACTAGGAATTGTTATAAGTTTATGGTCAGGAAAGTGATTTTTGCTTGCTAGCTGTGCAGCTTATTATAATGTAACCTTGATTTTTTTCTATCTTTCACATGTCTGTAGTAAGTTCTACCTCATAAAGTATTTGTAATTATATAAGATAATACATTGGAATGTTTGTACAAGTAGGCCACTTCTTATTTTACAAAACACTTTTAAAACCTTTAGCTGTGTGATTCTTTTTTTTTTTTTTTTTGGCCGGGGCTGGGTTTGAACCCGCCACCTTTGGCATATGGGACCGGCGCTCTACCCCTTTGAGCCACAGGCGCCGCCCAGCTGTGTGATTCTTAAGAGAAGTTATTGCACTAAAATTTCTGGAGAAAGTAGAGTGGAATGCATAACACACATACACAAATACAGAATGACAAATTGACTTTTATTTAATGTGTTTTAAATTGTGACATCACATTGACAGATAGTATGAGAATCTTGTCTTCAACCAATGAGACAAATGGCTTAACAAAGGGTAAGAAAACATTTCATTGCTTCATTTTGAATAGTCCTGCATATTAAGTCTTGAGAAATGATGTTCTCCATTTCACTGAGGTAGCAATTAATGTTCCAAAAGACTATGAGAATGAAAATAGTTTACACAGAGATAGCACAGTTGGGTTCAAGATGCATCTCCCACACCTGGTGCACAGGCATCCTAGACCAAGTTGAAAAGACTTCACAAGAAGTTAGGGTTGATTGCAGTAGGGTCTTGAAACCTAAACAAAATGTCAGTGTAATGATGGCAATCAATTAGGGCATTTGTGGACAGTAAAAAGATGAAGAAGTAAGAATTCATCCAGCTTATTACTTCTTATGCAAAAAGAAGGATGGGGGATCGATGTATTTAATTTGTGGTTTTTGTTCTCTTGTTTTATTTTCATACATTTCTGTTTGGATGACAATTTGAAGAGACCTCTGAAAATGTATGAAAAGCCAGATAGTAGGTCAGCTTGGAAGTTCTGAATGGGAAAGGAATTCAGTAACCATTTTCTCAATCTACTATAGAAACTCATAGTTCAGCAAAGTATCATAACAAAAGCAAAAATTCAGGAAAGCTTCTAGTGCCTCAGCAATGATCACAGAGCCATGAGCTATGAGAACTCTGGCTCTATGGAGAATAAGCCATTCAAGGGAAATTTGACTACTTTTGTTGACAGAATTAGAGGATTAGCTGTCAGAAAGGATGGTGCTGATACAATATCTTGAATTTGAAGAAACCATATTCATTGGGGAATTTTATATGAAAAATTAATTTATATGAAAATTTTAGTTGAGTTGAATGTAAGATTTAACAAGAAAGTAAAAGCTAGACTTATGCTCTGAAAGTTGTACATGACAAAAATGAGAGAGAGAGAGAGAGAAACATAAATATTAGTCAATATTTTGAAAAATAGTTTACCCTGGTACTGAAATCTTTCTATAAATTTCATCAAAATTTCAATTCTTGAAGATTCTAGGTTTTAAAAACATGTGTTGAACATTGTTGAATGTCAATGAGAGCTTAGGAGATGATTTTGATGACACTTCTTTCAGGTGAGTGTATGGCCATACATGTTAAGTGGACAAGTGTTCAGTAGACAATCTTGTGAGGAACTTGTCAAAATGTATTAGCAGAGCTAAGAACACATGCAGAGCCAGGGAAAAATGAATTCAAATACAGTTTTTCACCCTTATTCTTTGATTTTTCTCTCATTAAGAAATTGAGTGAGATTTGCAGCTCTTGAAAATGGGCTCATTTTAATGACCCATTTTTAATGAATAGAATAGGATGAAAGTGACAGTGTGTAACTTCTGAAGTTAGGTCATAGAAAGTGGTAGGGCATCCACACAGTCCTCTCATGGGAATGCACCTTTTAATTTCTGGGCCCTATGGAGGGAGTATGTATACCTTGAAGCTACTGTGCTGGACAGATTGCAAAGATTACACAGGAGTTCCATGTCTTTCAATCTCACCAAATTAAGTTCTCTCATCCCAGGAGCCTGATATATAATGGAGAAGTCCTTAGAGATGATTATAATCCTAGCCCATGTCTGACTTAAATGTTATGCAAAACCTAGGAAAAACCCTCTAGCTGAGCTCAGTCAACAGCAAATGCTGCTAGAGATGATAATAAATGTTCCTGCTATACACTGCTGAATTTAGGATAATTGACTCTGCAGCAACGAGGAATAAATAATATATCCACATGACTATGATCACTTTTCCTAAGCTGCAAGTTTACATTATTGTAATACCTCATGAGGTGTTTTAAGTATTAACTGAGATAATCTTAGAATACTGCCTGATAATGGCTGGGGACATTTGCAGCTAGTGAAATTATTATTACTGGTAATACTTTTAAAGCAAATGTGAATGTAATAATTCTGGTTGTTTTTCTTAAAACAACATTCTCCCACCCACACACACACATACTCACAAACACAAAAGAAGGAAAGACAGAACTCCCCACCCAAAACAGCCTGGGGTAATAAGTTAGCCGTTAACACAAGAATCGAAAAGCTCTGCCAGCCACACAGGTGATTTCATCACTTCCTCAGAGGAGATTATTCTGGCCTGGTCATCCAGTATCACTGTGGATGGCCCCAGTGTGGCTTTACAGGTGCCACTTGTGCCACAAGTAACAGTTAGCTCAATGCCAACCACTGGAAATGAATAAGCACAGGACCAACAGCGTTCTTTTAAAATTTTTAAAATGGGGGCGGCACCTGTGGCTCAGTTGGTAAGGCGCCGGCCCCATATACCGAGGGTGGCAGTTTCAAACCCGGCCCCGGTTGAACTGCAACCAAAAAATAGCTGGGCGTTGTGGCCGGCGCCTGTAGTCCCAGCTACTCGGGAGGCTGAGGCAAGAGAATCGCTTAAGCCCAGGAGTTGGAGGTTGTTGTGAGCTGTGTGAGGCCACGACACTCTACCGAGGGCCATAAAGTGAGACTCTGTCTCTACAAAAAAAAAAAAAAAAAAATTTTAAAATGGTAAGATTAGTTAGGACAAAACGAAAATGCAAAATGATTTAACAAAATGCTTTTTTGGTATAGCAGGTTGTGCTTTAGGAAAAAACAACAACAACAAAACACCAATGGGAAACCTGGGGGCATATGCCAGTAGAACATGGTCAGAAAGAGCAAACTCTTGTCAGACAGGCCCCTGCGGCTGCTTTTGCTATCCCCCAGAATCCTGACATTGAGTTTCCACAGGTTCCCCAGTGCTGGTGAGGGGCAGGAAGGGCCTTAGTGCCCTGCCAGCAAGCAGGCCTGCCTCAGCATGACAGGACACACCCCCTAAGCAGTTTCTGTCCTGTTAAGTGGGCTAGGTTGGGGGACCCAGCACCAAGAATCATAAACTGCATCCCTTCCGCCTGTCTTTTGCCACACTTCAGAATGTGAAGTTAGTAGAAAAAAGCAAAGATTATATTAAAGGACATGGAAAATACTTTCACAGGTTACTCTGGAAAGGAAGATGAACTTTGTAGGAGTTAAGAGAAGACTTCTTCTTTGCCCTGCGAAGGTTTTCTGAAAATCAACTTATGAAAGGCACACTATAATAGGGGAAAGATGTACAAATTTATTTGATCATAATTTTACTTGACACAGGAACCTTCTTAGTGCAGACTCAAAAGTAAAGGGGAAACTGTCCATTTATATGGTTAGGTTCAGCAAAGTATGGACAGTCATGTAGAAGATGGAGACTTTACCTCTTTGATGTTTACATGGATGGAGCTGGAACACATTCTTCTTGGTGAAGTATCTCAAGAATGGAAGAAAAAGTATCCAATGTACTCAGTACTATTATGAAACTAATATATAATCACCCACACTTTCATATGAAAGATAAAACACAACTATAGCCCAGGATGAAGGAGGGAAGTGGAGGGTGAGAGGAGGGAAGGGGGGAGGCTGGATGGAGGGAGGGTAGTCGGTGGGACCTTACCTATGGTGCATATTGCAAGGGTACATGTCTCAAATCTATTAATAGTAGAGTATAAATGTCTTAACACAATAATTAAGCGCGGTGAAAGCTATGTTAACCAGTTTGATGAAGCATTCCAAATTGTATATAAAATCAGCACAGTGTACCCCATAAATGCATTAATGTATACAGTTATGATTTAATAAAAAAATGTTAAGAGAAAAAATGTAATTGGATGAAGTCTACAATCTAATATTCTTAGCCTCTCTAAGCCACATTCCTTCTTTCTGGGTATGAGGGAAGACCCTCTCTGAAAAGGGGTCCTTTAACCTATAATCCAACAAGGGAGGTCAGATAATTTCTTTATGGTCAATTGCTACAGAAAGGCAGGGAAAAAGTTAAAGTAGTGTTTTTAGGTTTTACGTTTGGTTTTGGGGAGAGGAGCTTCCGGTTTCTCTGACATGTCTTAGGGAAGAGGTAGCCTAGTTTCTATGGCTTGTTTCAAGCCAGAGAGACTAAAGGGCCAGCAATAGGAGGGCTGAAATTCAGAGAGGTGTTCTGCTTCTGAAGCTGCTTCAGAGGCCTTATTTTGGGGTGCCATTTTATGAGCCCCCAAAATTTTATTAATAGACAAATTCAATCTGACATGTCTAAAAATTATTTCAGCCTAGAGACTTCCTATTTGAATTAATGTATCATCCCCATTTTTCCATAGAGTATTTTTGGTTCTGTTATAAGACTTTTCACAAAGCTAAGAAAAATACGTGGGTAAGATCCAATAATGTTGAGGTTATGATCAGGGATTCAGAAATCTCATGTGATATCCTATTAATCATCACTCCCCAAAAGATTCTATATTATAGATGCAACAGACAATATAAACAGATATTAAAATTACTTTATAATAGCTCAACAGGTTCCCAATAATCCTTAACTAGCTATGCCTGAGAACAAATAAAAGCCCCTTCAATTTTAGAAGCACCTTGCCAGTTCATGCCTGTGGGAAGAGAAAACATCTTAATTCACTTATTCAACCAGTTCCTTGATATGAGCAATCTTCTCTCAGGGCAGACTATTGCAAAGACCAAAACTGAAATGCAGTAATAAAAAGCTAAAATTCTTCTGAAGGATAGTCCAATATATATCTTGGCAGATAAACCAGCCCCTCTTTTCTTAGAAGAGAGTTAGCTGGGAGGTGGGATGATCTAGACCTAGTATAGGAAAAGGAGAGGAAATATTTTAGTTCTTGCCAATGCGACCACCTGATTCTATCTGAATTATGCTGAAGAAGCCTGTGCCGTTTGTATTGCATGAAATCAACTCTTCTCTCCTGTACACAATTTAATTGTCCAATATATCAAAGTGCATAAAAGGGGACAAATACTTTAGAGGTGATTTACTATGAAATTGTTCCCAATGACAGCACTACCAGCTGGATGTGGCAAACTGATCTAAGGAGACTCTTGCTGCAGGTGACATAGATACTAAATATACAAAGAAAAGAAATTAGATAATTTAAGCCCATATTTCATTCCTAACACTGAGTTACTTATCCTGTTCCCATAATTTACTACAACTCCCAGTCTTGTACCCAGAATAAATATAGTGATGATATCTAGTGCATCTTATATTTTTGTTTTGCTCGTAATTTTCAAATAAAATTTTACAACTTCATAAAATCTATTTTCACTTCATAAAATCTACCCCTTAGTTGGATCTTAAAGACCTAACTAATACATTTATGAGAATATCTTTCTCCCTAAAGAATGAGTGACTGAGGCTGGGCGCGGTGGCTCATGCCTGTAATCCCAGCATTCTCGGAGGCGAGGCAGGTGGATCGCCTGAGCTCACGGATTCAAGACCAGCTTGAGCCAGAGCAAGACCTCGTCTCTAAAAACAGTTGGGTGTTGTGGTGGGTGCCTGTAATCCCAGCTACTTGGAAGGCTGAGGCAAAAGGATCGCTGGAGCCCAAGAGTTTGAGGTTGCTGTGAGCTGTGATGCCACAGCACTCTACTGAGGCCAACAAAGTAAGACTCTACCTCAAAAACAAAATAGATAAATAGATAAATAAAGAAATAAATAAAAGGGATTTTTCATAGAGTTCTTCTTGATCAGATTTTCAAAGATCCAAACTATCCCTAAACCTCCCTTTTCTCTCTTGGATAACTTTCATAATAAGTACAGTGTGAGGGAGGGGGTCTGGGGGTCCTACAGAATACTCTCCTCACTCCCTCCTCCATCAGTACAACTCTCTTTCTTGTTCCCTATTCCAAGGTATTTGTAGCTATCACAAACCCATCAAGAGTCAAGAGCACAAGCGTTACTTTCTTTAGACACATTAGTCTCTAAGTGCCTAAAATTCCTTGTTCTTGAGGGGACAAATTATTTTATCTAGCTTGAACCTAAGAGTTTAAGGTTGCTGTGAGCTATTATGCCATTGTACTCTACCAAGGGTGACAAAGTTAGACTCTGTCTCAAAAAAAAAAGAAAGAGTGACTAGAAATTTAGTACCTTATATAGTTTTAAAAATATATAGTTTTTTAAAAAAATCTTTATGAACCATAGCACCAAACTTATTACCTTTTTTAGTATATGTTTTATAATTGGTTTGGAGCAATCTTGTTAATTTCCCAAAGAGCTGGAATTTGCTCCCATACCATTCATATATATACTTCTTCCTATAACACATAGGAATACTTATGCATGAATACGGAACATGAATCACTCTTGACTATCTCTCGTGGATAGAAATATCAAATTTCATTAGTTTTGTTTTTAAACACTGCCTTTTAGGTGATCCCGCCTCTTCTCTTGACCTCCAGGTAGTCCTCACCCTTCTAAGAATGCAGTGATGAAAACCAGAAATGATTAATAACAGTCAGACAGAACTGAAAACCAATGATGAGGTTTAATTTCTTCATACTTTTACTATAATTTTAAATATTTTTACTAAAAGAACATTGTATGTAACATAATGTCTATTTCCATGCTGATTTAACTATCTAGAAAATGGTAGACTCATCAGTCAGAGGGTTTGCAATCAATACAGTTCTCTCTGAATAAGTAGGGAGCCATGCCCACTTCTATCGACAATAACAGTGAGCAGGTTTTTATTTCAGAGCCCACATACAGTGTCCCATGTGTAGATTATCTATTTTGACAAAGAGTGCTTTAAAGCAGGTCATTCTTAGATCTTTTTTGGTCATGCTGCTCCACCCTTTGGAAACTTATGAATGAGGTTGGATATCTTTGGTGACTATAAATACCATAAATTAACCCTATAACAGTTGCACTTCATGGCTTTGATAATGGATGTTTCCAACTTCTGAAAGGGAATAGTAGAGGTTTAAATTTATAGAATAGAAACTGAACTACCCAGTTGTCATCATAAAAATCAATATATTCAACTTACTACATACTGGTGCTTTAATAGAAGGTAGAAACACACAGGTGTGGGGTTCTATAGGAGCTGGGGGATAAGGGTCAGGACATTTCAGATAGGACCTTGGAAACTGTCTATCCATGTAATGACTTTGTTGAGATGAGGAAACACCACTGCAAAGAAGTCACATTGGAAATTAGTGGCAAAGCAGTGGCTAGAATCAATATTATATTGTTCCTTCTTCCATGTCTCATTGCTTTTGAAATCCTTAGGAATTCCCCCTCCATTGTTATAATCGTGAATCCAGGGTGGTCTCAGAAGGAATCAGACTCCATTGTGTGATCTTGTTTACAATGTCCAGTTGGACGTTTTACTCCATGGCTTTTTTCTGATACCGCAACAGTGTTATCAGGAGGGAAGAACATTTTTCTTCCATCTTCTCCTCCTCAGTGCCTTCTTTGCACCATCAGACAAGGACCTGCCTCTTCAGCTGCATAAAGTATGATTATGCTTTCTGGAGCTCTTCTCTAACTCCTGTTGTCCTTTTACTACCTTAAACTATTTCTACTTTAAAGTGCCTCCTTCCTACTAGTCTTTTTTTAGTCTTTCTCATTACCTTATCTTTTGTTTTCCAGATCCTAATTCTTTACCTTTTAAGAGAGTGGATACTCTTGTTTATTGAATCTACATAAGAAGAGTAGGGGCTGATGTATCACTTATGCAAACATATGCCACTGCTGCTACCTGTAATATAGCTAGGTTCCCAGGATAACACATTTCCATTTCTGCCACTCTGCATATTTCCCTTGGGGCCAGCAGAAAAGCTTTGCTGTCTTTCAGTATATGATAGACCTGGATTCTATTTCGGGTTCATAAAAATAAGAAATACTCTTCTGGGATTAATTTATGTCATTACTGTGCCAAATTCTAAAAGGGAAATGGCACTTGATATCCATTCCTTGCAGACATCAAGGGAATATATTTTTCAGGGGCAAGCACCCTAGCTATGGGAAGTGATTATATCCAGACACAAATACTGTTAAAAGGAAATTTATATGGTAGATGACATATCAAAACTCTTT
Organism: Nycticebus coucang; assembly: GCF_027406575.1. Taxonomy (NCBI): domain Eukaryota; kingdom Metazoa; phylum Chordata; class Mammalia; order Primates; family Lorisidae; genus Nycticebus; species Nycticebus coucang. Next base: position 19,738,524 of record NC_069781.1, on the reverse strand, counting down.
CCCAGGCTTCCCGCTCTCTTTCTAGAAGAAATGTTTTAAGAGGAAGCATGGTCTGTGAGTAACAATGCCTCTTGCAGCTGCCATCTATGTACTTTTCCTTTCTACCTCGGCCCATAGACTAACCCCATGCCTGATTGGTTTTCATGGTCATTCCATTCAGTGAGGTGATTTGTACAGATAAGATGGAAAATTGAAATGGAACTGGTGCTGGATACAGCATCATCCACTTTTTCTATTTTGTGAAAATACCTTGGCTGCTCATTTTTTTCATGGCCATGAGTCGAAATAAATTAAACTTCCCAGTGGCAAAACTTCTCAGAGGTCAGATTGGAGTATATTGATTAGCTCTTTGAGAGCTGATGGATTGTAGGTTCTTGCTTTATAAACACATTTACAAACATGCCTTAAGAAACACTTGCTTAACACTGGGTAGACTGATTGTGTTTATTTAGAACTACAAGGAAGGGCATACCTGCAACCCCTGATTTTAGCCTATCAATATTTTTTCCGTCCTGGATCAATGGTGACAAGTGAAGTGTCACTCCCTTTAGTGACTTCTAAGACCAGCTCAAGGCTGGCTCACCCAACGATGTGTCAAGTAATATATCAAAGTCCCAGAAACAACTTAGCTTGTCATAGAATATTAGAGCTTGAAGGAGCTTACAGCATCATCTCCTACAGCCTGTTCTTCTAATGATTTAATATATTTCTCTTACAAAAGATGTCTTGAAAGCCGATGTTAGAATTAAGAAGAATCGTAGCAATTTTCTATTTCAAGGTTTAAAACAGAAGAGGATGAGAAGGGGAGGAGGAGGTGGGGAAGGCTATTGGTGGGATCTCACCTAAAATCCACAATGCGGGGTGGTCAGCACACCCCCTGGGTGAAGGGTGCAACTACAACTTGAAGTTTACCTTAGTAATGATAAAAATGTAACCTAAACACCTATACCCTCATATTAATTTGTAATTAAAAAAATTCAAATAAATGTGTTTGCCAAGTTCATGACCTAGGTAAGTGAAGTGGATCTGGCAGGCACTATTATGAGTGGAGGATACAGGCTTTCTTTTAAATAAGGCAGAAATCTTGTACTCCAGGTGACAATTTCATGAAAAAATGTAGGCCCGGTATTGCAAAATAGACTGATTTCTCAAAATAGTACATATATATTTGTGTGTATATAGATAGATAGATAATATAGGACTATATACTCTTAAAGAACAACAACAACAAAAATACTAATAAGAACAATGGGAAAAAAACATGCTGCAGAGAAAACAACTTGAGAACCAAATATTACCTCGATTTACTCATGATCTAATGCTGGTGAGAAAAATGAGATTCAGAAAAATGAAAACTGGGCGGCGCCTATGGCTCAGTGAGTAGGGTGCCGGCCCCATATGCCGAGGGTGGTGGCTTCAAACCCAGCCCCGGCCAAACTGCAACAAAAAAATAGCCGGGCGTTGTGGCAGGCACCTGTAGTCCCAACTGCTCGGGAGGCTGAGGCAAGAGAATCGCATAAGCCCAAGAGTCAGAGGTTGCTATGAGCCATGTGACATCATGGCACTCTACCCGAGGGCAGTACAGTGACTCTGTCTCTACAAAAAGAAAAGAAAAATAAAAACTGAGTGAATGGGATCAACAATGTATTAACACCGATTTTCACATCACCAATGGGATATTTCATGTACTACTTTGCCATGGAGAACATCTGGGAATTGTAATCTTGTAGTATGCTATAGGTGCTGAGATGGAATAGTCCTACTTTAGAACTAGGAACTTGTGTAACCCAACTCCAAGCTTAATTTAAGAAGTAGAGAGCTCAGTCCCTGAAATGACTTTCCTAAGTTTACCCTGTGAGTATGGAAAGCAGAGATTAGCCCACTTTAATGATATTTTTACTACATGTTTTTCTAGAAAACTGGGTCTTAGGCTTTGTTCACAAGTTTTAGGTCCCATATCAATCCATGGTATTTAGAATAATGACTACAAATGCCTGATAATTCTCAGTTCTTAAGCAAGATATTTTCAAGTGAGCTCAAGTTATGAAAACATGGTGTTTGTAACAAATGATTTTCATTGCAATTAATAAAACAAAGCAAAGGAATGATAAGCAAATTGGCTTAAGCAATTGTACATTTTATTATTTTTTAGAGATTTTTTATTTTTTTGAGCCTATAATTTTTTTTTATTTATTTTTATTAAACCATAGCTGTGTACATTAGTATGATCGTGGGGCACCATACACTTGGTTCATAGATCGTTTGACACATTTTCATCACATTAGTTAACATAGCTTTTGTAGCATTTTCTTAGTTATTTTGCTAAGACCTTTACATTCCACATTTACTAGGATTTACATATACCCTTGTAAGATGCACCACAGGTGTAATCCCATTAATCCCCCTCCTTCCCCCTCCCTCCCCCCTCCCATTTTTTTTTTTTATTTTAATGTACATTATCTAACAAAGCATCTAGACACAGGAAGTTGTTGACACTAGTTCACCATTTCAACAATCTAAAGTCTGGTATCTCATAGCTGTTCGTGAACAGTGTAGTTTCTGTTATCATAGAAATAGTTAACTGGCAAAAAGTGATGCCCTTATATTTATCCTTTTTTTTTTTTTTTCTTTCTGATCCAGAGTCTCACTCTATTGCCCTGGGTAGAGTGCTGTGACACCATAGCTCACAGCAACTTCAAACTCTTGGGCTTGAGCAATCTTCTTGCCTCAGCCTCCTGAGTAGCAGAGACTACAAGTACCTGGCACAATGCCTGACTAAGTTTTCCTATTTTTATTTTAGTAGAGATGGGGTCTCGTTCTTGCTCAGGCTGGTCTCAAACTCCTGAGCTCAAACAATCCAACTGCGTGGTCCTCCCAGAGTGTGAGGATTTCAGATGTGAGCCACCATGCCTGGCCTATTCTTCTCTTTTTCTCGGAAAGTCAAAAGCTTTCTGAGGCACTCTCATAACAGATGTCTACTTATATGATTCTGGCCTTAACTGTATATATAACTGCCCCTATTTTTATGGCTGGGGAAGGTAAAGTATTTGCCTTTAATGAAGGTGAATGTCGAAGTGAGGTTAGAGAATAGGTGTGAAGTAAATCAAACTGCAAGACAGTCTAAGGAAAGAAGCCCCAACTAATTAGGAATAGTCATAACCAGGCTTGAAAGAAAGCTTTGGGGATTCATTGCACATTATAACCAGAATGCTCTATTCTATAAGAATTCAGAGCAAAGTTCATTGTACAGCATTCTGATCCTTTTGACTGTGTCCTCTTTCGCCAGGGGTGGGGAACTTGCATCCTGTAGTCCATATCTGGCTTTCTTTTTTTTTGGCCAGTGCTGGGTTTGAACCCGTCACCTCTGGCATATGGGGCCAGTGCCCTACTCCGTTGAGCCACAGGCACCGCCCGTCCACATCTGGCTTTCTAAGTCCTTAAGTGAGCCCTTTTGATTGAAGCCAAATTTTTCAGAACAAATCATTTTATTTTTATTAATACATTTTTGTTTACCTTTTCTATTTTTATTTTATTTTTAAAATGAATGCATTTAAAATAAGAAATAATGAAATAAGTTTTGATAAAGTAATGAAATAATCCTCCCAGACTGGTACAGTTAGCAGATAAGTAAACCAGAAGGGTAAAATTCACAGCTCATGATTTAGTTGTAACTTCCCACACCTGACTGGCATCACTACTCCACAAGGCTGGTTGGTGAGAGTTATGAGTGGGGGTCAAGTTCACCAGTCTGTTCTCAGCTTTTGACAACAATGCACATGTTTCTGCTTGATGTAGAATTTGTGAATAGTTGTAGTTCTGTCTTCTTAACAGCCCATCATGTCAAAGAAAACCAAGAGAGTGCCAAAGAAAGAAAACACAGGTTTTAATGAGGATTGGGAATTGCAGTATTATCTTGTTTCTGTTAAAGGTAAGATAATTTGCTCGTTTTGTGATATCACAGTATCAACATTAAAGAAATTCAATACTGGTGAGCATTATAATACTCATAAGGGCCACACATATTTTAAATTAAAAAGAGAGGTGCAAAAGATTATATTGGAGAAATGAACAGCATAGCCAGGAGTTGTGGGGCACCTATAGTCCCAGCTACTAGGGAGGCTGAGGCAAGAGTGACATAGTGAGACTCTGTCTCAAAAAAAAGAAGACTGGAACATATTCTTCTTAGCAAAGTATCTCAGGAATTGAAGAAAAAGTATCCAATGTACTCAACCCTACGATGAAGCTAATTTATAGCTTTCACATGAAGACTATAACCCAACTATTGCACAAGAATATGAGGAAAGGGCCAAAGAAGGGGAAGGGAGGGGGGAGTTAGAGTAAAGGGAGGGTAAAGGGTGGGGCCACACCTACGGTGCATCTTAGAATGGGTACAGGCGAAACTTACTAAATGCAAAATACAAATGTGTACATACAATAACTAAGAAAATGCCATGAAGGCTACATTGAACAGTTTGATGAGAATATTTCAGATTATATATGAAACCAGCACATTGTACCCCTTGATTGCACTAATGTACACAGCTATGATTTAACAATTAAAAAAAAGTTTTTTACAATAAAAAGAAAAGAAAAGAAAAAGCAAAGATGATTTTTTAAAGCAGCAATAAAACCTGGAAATAATGCCACTGAAGCAAGTTATAAAGTAGCTTTTATAGCCGGGGAAAGGGAAACAAACTACGTAGTGGTATAGAAATTGTGAAAGAATGCATGGTCTATGTTGCAGATGCTTAGACCCCAAGAACATTTCATATTACAAACAATTTCCTCTGTCAGGGAGAACTGTAACTGATGGCCAGCATGAATTAACCTTCAACTTAGCAGAATAATTTCAGTAATACTTCAAAAGTAAAATATATATTCTTCAATCGCTTTCAATGAATGAACTGATAGTACTGACTCTGCACAGGATTTATACTTCATTTGGGTCATAATGGAAAATTATCTTTTCTACAAGGAGTTACTCACTTGAGGCATTCTTGCAAACAACACCTGGTAACATATAGATGTCTTCAACAACTTTCAAAACGAATGTCATTAAGTTAGACTGGTACAATTAGTGAGTGTAGGTATAATGATGCATCTTCCATGGCAGGAAAACATGATGTTTATTGAACTAATAAGAAATGTATGAACAGATCAAGATGCTCTCATTTATTTTCATTAACTTGCATTAGCAAAATCTGTGCTAAAGCTACTATTTTTTTTTTTAGATAATAAGGGAGCATTTTATTTTAAATGACACTTTGCAACAAGTAATAAGTATTGTTACTTATATTCATACAAATGCAAGGTGGCTTTGTGTTTCATAACATGCTGAAATGGAACAATGAGGTATTGAGTGTGGATTTGTGGTATCATTCCAAAGTGTGTTGGCTATCACAGGGACAAGTGTTAGCCAAAATGTTATCTCTTTGAGAACAGATATTTAAATTTTATGAATAACAGAATAACCGATGTGAATGATTGAGAGAAGTCTCTATAGGAATGCAACATTTATTTGTGATAGCATATCCAAGACTATATATGAAATGTGATAAAGAAAAAAGCTAAGCATTTAAAAAAATCTATCATTTTTGAAATGTCTTTTTGAAATTTTCTTCTTCAAAAGGAAATTTCAGATGAACATTTTCCCTAGTAGGCAAAGGTCATTGATGAGTAGGCTGATATATGTGAATCATGTGAAGAATATTCAGCTATCACAGACCTATTAACTGTAGAATACAAACAAAGGGTCACTGACTTTAAGAATCATGACATCACACTTAAGTTAGCATTTCAGCCTTACCTAGTTGATACCACTAAGGTACCTAAAGAATTACAGATGGAATTAATTGAGCTCTCAGTCAATAATATTTTAAAGTCATTGATGCTAAGAAGGATCCCGCTGAAAAATGGAAAAATGCAGTACAATATCCATGCCTTAGGCAATGTGCCCCGACAAATGCTTTCTTCCTTTTTAACCACTTATTGCTGCAAATCTACCTAACCCAAATCAAGATGCTCTCTAGGTCACAAATAGCTGACATCCATCTAACAGATCAACTGAAACTGAGGACCCCCATGCTACAACCAGGTATTCAAATGCTCTCCAACAAAAAGAGACAACAAAGTCATTAAAAAGTTAGAACATAGTAGTTAGATTTTTACAAAATAATGTACATTTTTAAGTATATCTAATTGAAGTTTCTTGAAGGTAGCCTTATTTAATTACAGCTAAATTAATGCAGCCTTCTGACATGAAGAGATTCCCCAACCCTGTCTTCTGCCATCACGTAACCACTTGCTAGATCATCTTTGGCTCTGCTCTAGTGAGTTGCTTCTACCCTTCATTGAAACATATCCCTTCTAATGGCTTGGAGATGGTTATTGAATTCAGAGAAGAGAGAGTTATGAAGCACATCAGGAACACAGGGAGGAAGGAGTGTGATTCCGTTCAGATTCTATTAGAGTGGAAAACATGCTCGATATCAAAGGGAAATTTATGTAATGTATTCCAGCATTGTTTGAGGTAGAGCATCATGTTTTATGCAAGTGAAGGCAGCAGGGGCATGCCGTGTGAGAACTCTGCTACATGCACTGAAAACAACGATAAAACAGTAAATGGGCAATGGGCGGAAAATAAACCCCAGGTTTTATGGGAAAGGTTCACAATCTTCATTTTATTTCAAAACTTCTTAGTCTATCTCAGTAAGAGAATCTTTTTAAAAGCCTGTAAAATAAAAAAAAAAAAATCTATTCCATTGTTTACTTAGATGGCTTCTTAGTGAATTAGTACCGAGTTCCTGTAAGAATCAGGCAGTATCATTTAAGCAGACAGGACAAGCTTCAATATATGAAAGGAAAGCAGTGTGGGAGAGAGAAATAGAGTGGCACTGTGTTTATCTCCTTTAGAAGGAAGTTCAGAGTAACTAACTAACAAGATGCAAAATGACAGGGAAGCCACAGAAGATAGAATTTCCAAATGAAAGTGTACAGGACTGTGCTGGGAAAACTAAACCCGTAGGGAAATGTAATTCTTGGAAGGATCAAGGAAGTTGCAAATAAGTATTAACACCTGTAGTTGCCAGAGGGCATTCTAATCTTGGGGGAGCCAGGCAAAGCCAAGGATTTCTTTGGGGAGCCTGTCCTTTGATGGTGAAGCTCTCCTGGACTGACAGAGGTCTCAGGATTTTGATCTTTGCTTGTTTACATGTTCTCTAAGGGTCGTTTGTATGAATTCTTTAAGGTAAACACGCTTGGATTGCCAGCCAGATTTTAAGAGGATGGATTAAGGCATCAGTAATCTTTGTTGAGATTGACTTCATGGTATGTTAAAATAAATTAAAACTTATATATGATTCATGCAGCATTACTTTTTTTGCAAGGGTGATAACCTTCCCTGTGTGAATGTGCATCCTTGACTTTGGCGTCAATTAGTTTATAAGCAAATGCAATCAATTAGAAATCAAAAATAACCTCATCCCACCTGGGTCTTACAAAGAGCATTATATTTACATCACTGATTAAAAATGTCTGAAAACTAGTAACAAGATTTAATTTGGCATACGTAGAACAACATAGATCAATTTAAAAATACGATTTGACTGACCAATATGAGAGTATAATCTTGTATATTATACTCATTACATGTTATCTATAAAGGGAAAAACATACAAAAAGAAATGTGGATAAATAACAGTTGGGAGTAGCTTACTGTGTCCCTACCACTTTTCTAAGTAATTAAATGGATAACTCATTTGATTTTTACAACCTTATGTAGAGGCTATTTATTATCTATACATTATACATAGTTTTAGAATGGGAGACATGGAGATTATGTATCTTGCTCAAGTTCACATAGATTATAAATTCTAGAGGTTACTTTAAAGGCAGGCTATATGCTGCATTTAAAGTATATAAATACTTAAACTTATTTTACTATGTTCTGCCATAAACAATAAGGATTTAGCAATATTGCATAAGCCTATTCTAAAATACAATTGTGACTGGATTTAAAGGAATTAAAAATTGCTTTATGTGTAACTTTTGTTTACAGTTTTAGCCATTCTAAACCCACCTCTGCCCAATGGCAGACAGAGGTGAGAACGTATGGAACCTACAGGCTGTGAAATGCTTTGCAAGAAGTGCTGATAACAACAGCTGCTATTGAGTACCTGGTGTGTACTCTGTACTAAAATTCTTCATTATATCTTAATCTTCACTATATGCTACCTATTATTTATCTGCATGATGTACATGAAAATACTAAGATACAAAGAAACCAAATAACTCATCATAGTCATGCAGTTTATAACTGGTGGGTGAGGAATTTAACTCATATCCTTTTTTATTTCAAAACCACTGTTAACCCCTAGACACTGCTTAGTACTTTACACGCATGGTTAGATTTAATACTCTGAATCACCTTAAGAAATAGGTGTAATAATTCCTTATTTAACAGATAAACCGTTTGAGACAGGTTAAAGAAAGGAAAAATAAGTTTTAGAGAAGCCCTATAAATCCAGAAAAATACAGATTTTTATACTTAATTCTGTTAACTATGATTTCCTCTCCTTTCTAAGGTGTTTTTTCCCTCAATTTTTAAGTAATATATTAAGATAGAAAGTAAAGAAAAAACCCATCACTCTGTTTTCATTTGATGCAATATGTTTGGGGAACCTTCATCCTGTGTTCTTGTTCTAGCTTCTACTTAAGGAAGAAAGTGCTACTAATCTTATTAAAATAGCCAAGAATTTTAACAGCCAATAGTTAATAGTGGAGGATTATACTGAATGGATTCAATTTCACCTGTATTTTTTGTTTTTTTTTTTAATTTTCTTAGCTCGGGGCACAGCCTTTCTCTTTGGGCCCATCCTACACAGGTCTACTCCAGCCGTGCCTGCAGCTGGCTTAAGAACTGGCTCAGGTAGAACTAACAGTTTTATGTTCAATGAAGAGAAGGCAGAAGGCCTCGCTTAGGCGTTGAGCCTGAGAGACATCTTCCAAAACATCTTCAGCCAGAGAATTCATTAGGAATATGGGTCGCTTCTTCAATCAGCATCAAACAAGACAGTTCCATCACCATTCTGTTGCTTATATGTATTTCCCAGTTCGAATCCCACTGACAGCAGTTCCTTTCATCATAAAGAATCTCCACCAACAACTTTAACAGTGAATATTGAGAAAGAGCATTTTTCCATCATCTATACGTTCAGTGAGTTTATCAATAGCGTTTAATCTCGTATCACAAGGTCCCCCTCAAGGAGAAAACGAGGGTGCCTATGAAAGAATAGGAATCTTCTATACCAGCAGTTCTCAACCTGTGGGTTAGGGGTCGAATGACCCTTTCACAGGAGTGGACTAAGACATCCTGCGTATCAGATATTTACATTATGATTCATAACAGTAGCAAAATTACAGTTATGAAGTAGCAACGAAAATAATTTTATGGTTGGGGGTCACCACAGCATAAGGAACTGTATTAAAGAGTCATGGCATTAGGGAAGGTTAAGAACCACTGCTCTATACGATTTCAACCTCCAAATTTGTTAAGACAGAGTATTCAGAAAGATGAAAATCTTTCTTAAGCTTTTTGTTTGTTGGTTGGTTGGTTGGTTGGTTTTGTAAACTCCATTTGGTTTAAGTGTGGAATGCTTACAGTGGGAGATGAACCATCCAATGAAGGGGTGAATTAAGATTCTAGAATCCCTGCTGTAAAGCTGCAAGACTGAGGGAAATGGCCGGATCCTGGATGTCAGGAACTTTGCCCTGCTGTGTTAATGATCTGAAAATGGAACAAACATCTGCTTTAGAGGAGCATCTGAGCAGGTGCAGCAGGCTTTACTGGGGAGAATGGTAACAGGAAATGCCCTTTATGGAGCCAAGTCTGACTCACCGTCATCTGTCATACAGGATTGGCTCACCCTGCCTCCCTCTTCTTAGCCTCCATATACCAATTCTCTTTATTTTCTCCAATTTCTTTCTTTCTTTTTCTGCAAATCAGGCTATTCAAAATGTGTTTAAATCTCTCTTGTCCAAATATTACTTCTCCCTTCATCTAGCTTGAAATAGTCTTAGAATTCTTTACATTTCACACTTCATTGAAGAAGTGTTTGTGTTCAACCTTAAAATGCAAACAGGCTCCCAAGTGGAAAACTTATGAAACCATCATTATTCATTCACACCTTGGTGTGAATTAGCTCATCAGAACCATTACCAAACAACACTAGGAAAGCTTGGTGATTTATGATCTGAGATGAAGGAGAATTTCTTATTGATTAATGGTAATGACCTGGAGAATGGAAGAATGTTGAGAAGGGCATTGGACCCCTGAGAGTAAGGGCAAAGTAAATCCAGGATTTCATAACAGAGGCTCTGAAACCAGTCTACCCAAGTTTACCATATGTGAATCACTGTATGCAATAAAGTTGTTGTTACTGCCGTCATCATGGTCATTCATATTGTCATTTTCATATTACATAAGCACTCCCCAAAATAAGAAGATTAAATTCATGTAGTTCAAGAAAGGTGAGTAAGCTTTTTGAACAGAGACTTATTTTTAGATGGTGAGGCCCCAAGACAGCAGCATTTAGAAAAGACCTTCAGACTAAGATTCAGTGACTGTGGGGGTGGCGCCTGTGGCTCAAAGGAGTAGGGTGCCGGCCCCATATGCCGGAAGTGGTGGGTTCAAACCCAGTCCCGGCCAAAAACTGCAAAAAAAAAAAAAAAAAAAAAAAGATTCAGTGACTGTGGTCAATATTTCAAATGTTTGAATCTATTTTATCTGTAGTTCGGAACTAGGGATTCCTATCAAAAAGTGTGGTGATGCAGATTTAACGTAATAGCTTATGTAAAAATGTGTATGAAAGTAAAAAGTTGATGTGCGTACAATATAAAATAATTATATAAAAATGTATTAAATAGAATCCATTGATATGTATTCATGTTTTTGAAGCTTCATTTTTAATCACATTTGAGTGAAATTATACATGCAAAAATACTTATTGATTCTCCCTCATATCCACTTTCATTCATTTTTAAGAGGTAGACAAGTATCATGAGACAGAACAGCCTTTCCTTTCTTCCCTCCCATTGTTTTATGATGAACTACTAGTTTTTCACATAATTTGTATCTGTTACATTCATGTTGAGCACTAGACTTTCATCTGGTCTATAAAAATTAAAAGATTTTTGATATGAGGACAATTAATGACAGTTAAGGTCATTGGGGGGAAGGAAAAGCAGAGAGAGGGAAAGAGGGAGGGGGGTGGGGCCTTGGTCTGTGCCACACCTTCTAGGGGCAAGACATGATTGCAAGAGAGACTTTACCTAACAAATGCAATCAGTGCAACCTGGCTTATTGTACTCTCAATGAATCCCCAACAATAAAAAAATATTAAAAAAAAAATTAAAAGATTTTAAGATTTTCAAGTTTTTGCTCATGGAAGTCTGAAATTATTGGGAATAGTTCCAAGTCATAGCTTTTTCTGGATGTTCTAAATAAAATACCTAATAATATTCCAGAAGAAATAAAGTTTAAACAGCTCTTCTCCTGTTAACTCTAGGCAGAATAAGGGCTCTAATTTGTATGAACCTGGGTCAAAAATATACATCTTTGAAATGTGGTGGGGAAGTGAAATTAATATTTTCTACAAAGGAAATTAATTCCTGGAAAATAATACTGTTGGGTTAATACAATCTGCTTTGCTTTGACTTTTTCAGTGTTATTTTGTTCTCAAGAGACTCTGACATGGGTGTTCTATCTTAGTTTATTCAGGCTCTTATAACAAAAAATACCAAAAACTGAGTGGCTTATAAACCACAGAACTTTGTTTCTTACAATGTTAGAAACTGGAAATTCCAAGTTTAAGGCTCCAGCAAGGACTGTTTCCTAGTTCATAAGAGAGCTTTCTTGCCGTGTTCTCACAATACCATAAAGGCACTACAAGGAGTCTGTCTAGGGCCTGTTTTTAAGAAAATGAGTCCCATTCACGAGGGTTCTTCCTCTGTGAGCTAATCACTTTTCAAAGGCCCCTCCTCCTAATACTGTCAACTCAGGGACAGGATTTCAGCATGTGAATGTTAGGGGTTGAGGTGGGTTGGGGGGGAGAAGCAAACACCTGGATCACAGCAGGTTCCATACAAAAAGTCCATTCATCAGACTACTATCAGAGCCAAGATATGGCCCCTAACATTCTGACCCCAGAGCCATTGGCACAGCAATGTGGAAGATGGGAAGGACAGGAGAGACTGAAGGATGGGCAATGTAATTTGAGGCACATGACATAGTCCAGGCAGGATAAAGGTCATGAGAATGATGTGTATTGCAGAGAGAGTTGGAAAGGCCTTCCTTTAGTGGTAGAATAGGCAGATTACCACAGCATGAAATGTATGAGATAAACTTCTGCATATGAGAGACAAGTTTGTGGAGGCTAAATTCTTCTGCCCCAAATAACTTTCAAGTGTGGAAATAATAACAATGACAAAAATACCTATTTGAAGGCATCAAGTAGATACCATGAGAGTAAGGATTTGTATACTTAAAAGCTCAGGAAGAAAGGTCACTTGTTGGGCAATATTGTAAACTGTGTTGTCCATCAAGGTGGGTTATGATTAAGGCGATACTGAGAGAGCTGGAGACACTGGGCAAAAAGTGACTACTGAAATGCAGAGAAAATAAATCCAGACTTGGGCACTCTTACTGAGCTGGGTAACAAAAATCTCTGTTAAAATCTACCAAAAAGCTTGAGCGTGAGGGGATAAAATTCCAGAGAGCAAAGAACTACAGAGAAGTCAATCTTTAAAGACAAGAAGAAAAGAAACAAAAAAATAATCTTAAGGCAAATGAAAGACACAACACAAACAATAAGATGAGAGAAATAGCATAGTATTTTAACAGTTACATTAAATGTGAATAAAGCAATATTCCAAATATAACAGAAAGACTGTCAGCACGGGCTACAAATAAACATTCTACTTATAATAGAAAATGTTAACAAATAAGACACAAAAAATAAAAATACAGGGATAAAAATATATACAATGCAAATAAATATTTAAATAAAGTTATCTAGCTATTATCACATATTAAAGTAGATAAAACAGACTAGACAAATTCATATTCTGAGATAACAATTTTAATATATCTTTCTTAATAAATAAGAGTACAAATATATAATTTAAAAATCAGTAAGGACTAAGATTTAAAGAACAAAATTAGGCCAGTGTGATGGCTTACACCTATAATCCTCACACTCTGGGAGGCTGAGGCAGGAGGATCCCTTGAGCTCAGGAGTTTGAGACCAACCTGAGAAAAAGCAAGACCTTCTCTCTACTAAAGAGAGAAAAGTTAGTGTTTTGTGGTGGGCACTTGTACACTCTGCTACTCAGGAGACTTAGGTAGGAGGATCACTTGAACCTGGAGTTTTGGGTCGCTGTGAGCTAGGCCAATGCCAGGGCATTCTAACCTGGGCAGCAGAGTGAAATTCTGTCTTAAAAAACAAAACAAAACAAAAACAACCAAAACTATAAAGAACAAAATTAACAAATGATATCAAGTTTAAAATTCTCAAGGTTATCAGGCGAAAGAAAGCTATTACCTACAAAGGTAAGAACATTAGAATGACTGCAGATCTCCCTGCTGAAACTTTTCAAGCCAGAAGAGGGTGGTCATCGACTTTTAATCTCCTAAAGCAAAATAACTTTCAACTCTGGATCTTGTACCCAGCTAAACTGAGTTTCATCTATGATGGAGAAATTAAATACTTTAACGACATTCATATGTTGAAGAATTTTGCCACAACCAAGCCAGCTCTTTAGCATATTCTCAGACCTATCCTCCATAATGACCAACCCAATCCTCTACTGCAAATGTATACTCACTCAGAAACTTCTGATCAAACTCCAACTTCTACAATGGAGAAAAGATTAAAAATGTCCACTGGACTTTTGAAACACTCAATACCCAAAACTTCACCAAACTTATCAATAGTCTCCATTAATGTGAATGGCTTACACTGTCCTCTAAAGAGACATAGGTTAGCTGACTGGATACAAAAACTCAGACCAGATATTTGTTGCTTACAAGAGTCACATCTTAACTTAAGAGACAAATACAGACTCAGGGTGAAAGGATGGTCATCCATATTTTAGGCAAATGGTAACCAGAAAAGAGCAGGTGTTGCAATTTTATTTGCAGACACAATAGGCTTTAAACCAACAAAAGTAAGGAAGGACAAGAATGGTCACTTCATATTTGTTAAGGGTAATACTCAATATGATGAGATTTCAATTATTAATATCTATGCACCCAACCAGAATGCACCTCAATTTATAAGAGAAACTCTAACAGACATGAGCAACTTGATTTCCTCCAGCTCCATAATAGTTGGAGATTTTAACACTCCTTTGGCAGTGATGGATCGATCCTCCAACAAAAAGCCGAGTAAATAAATTTTAGATTTAAATCTAACCATCCAGCACTTAGATTTAGCAGACATCTACAGAACATTTCATCCCAACAAAACTGAATACACATACTTCTCATCAGCCCATGGAACTTACTCCATAATTGATCACATCTTAGGTCACAAGTCTAACCTCAGTAAATTTAAAGGAATAGAAGTTATTCCATGCATCTTCTCGGACCATCATGGAATAAAACTTGAGCTGAGTAACAACAGGAATCTGCATACCCATACAAAAACATGGAAGTTAAATAACCTCATGCTGAGTGATACCTGGGTCAGAGATGAGATCAAGAAGGAAATTACCAAAATTTTGGAACAAAACGACAATGAAGACACGAACTATCAGAACCTCTGGGACACTGCAAAGGCAGTTCTAAGAGGGAAATTTATAGCACTGCAAGCCTTCCTCAGGAGAACGGAAAGAGAAGAAGTTAGCCACTTAATGGGACATCTCAAGCAACTGGAAATGGAAGAACACTCCAACCCTAAACCCAGTAGAAGAAAAGAAATAACCAAAATCAGAGCAGAACTAAATGAAATTGAAAACAAAAGAATAATACAACAGATCAATAAATCAAAAAGCTGTTTTTTTGAAAAGGTCAATAAAATAGATAAATCGTTGGCCAACCTAATCAGGAAAAAGAGTAAAATCTCTAATCTCATCAATCAGAAATGACAAAGACGAAATAACAACAGACTCCTTAGAAATCAAAAAAATCCTTAATGAATATTAAAAGAAACTTTACTCTCAGAATTATGAAAATCTGAAGGAAATGGACCGATACTTGGAAGCTCATCACCTTCCAAGACTTAACCAGAATCAAGTGGAAATGTTGAACAGGCCCATATCAAGTTCGGAAATAACATCAACCATACAAAACCTCCCCAAAAAGAAAAGCCCGGGACCAGATGGTTTCATGTCAGAATTCTACCAAACCTTTAAGGAGGAATTAGTACCTATACTACTCAACCTGTTCCAAAAGGTAGAAAA
Organism: Nycticebus coucang; assembly: GCF_027406575.1. NCBI lineage: Eukaryota > Metazoa > Chordata > Mammalia > Primates > Lorisidae > Nycticebus > Nycticebus coucang. Next base: position 19,723,065 of record NC_069781.1, on the reverse strand, counting down.
AGAAGGAAGATTACCCAACATGTTCTATGAAGCAAACATCACCCTGATCCCCAAACCAGGAAAAGACCCAACAAGAAAAGAAAATTATAGACCGATATCACTAATGAATATAGATGCAAAAATATTCAACAAGATCCTAACAAACAGAATCCAGCAACACATCAAACAAATTATACATCATCATCAAGTTAGCTTTATCCAGGGTCTCAAGGCTGGTTCAATATACGTAAATCTATAAATGTAATTCAGCACATAAACAAAGTAAAAAACAAAGACCACATGATTCTCTCAATTGATGCAGAAAAAACTTTTGATATCATCCAACATCCCTTCATGATCAGAACACTTAAGAAAATTGGTCTAGAAGGGACATTTCTTAAACTGATAGAGGCCATCTACAGCAAACAGACAGCCAATATCATATTGAACGGAGTTAAATTGGAATCATTTCCACTTAGATCAGGAACCAGACAAGGCTGCCCATTGTCTCCATTGCTTTTTAACATTGTAATGGAAGTTTTAGCCACCACAATTAGGGAAGAAAAGGTGATCAAGGGTATCCATATAGGGTCAGAAGAGATCAAACTTTCGCTTTTCGCAGATGATATGATTGTATATCTGGAAAACACTAGGGACTCTACTACAAAAGAAGTGATCAAGGAATACAGCAATGTCTCAGGTTACAAAATCAACATTCATAAATCAGTAGCCTTTATATATACCAACAATAGTCAAGCTGAAAAAACAATTAAGGACTCTATGGCATTCACAGTAATGCCAAAGAAGATGAAATATTTGGGAGTTTATCTAACAAAGGACGTGAAAGACATATATAAAGAGAACTATGAAACCCTAAGAAAGAGATAGCCGAGAATGTTAATAAATGGAAAAACATACCATGCTCATGGCTGGGAAGAATCAACATTGTTAAAATGTGCATACTACCCAAAGCAATATATAACTTCAACACAATCCCTATTAAAGTTCCACTGTTATACTTTAAAGATCTTGAAAAAACAATACATCATTTTATATGGAATCAGAAAAAACCTTGAATAGCCAAGACATTACTCAAAAATAAAAACAAAGCAGGAGGAATTATGCTACCAGACCTCAGACTATACTACAAATTGATAGTGATCAAAACAGCATGGTATTGACACAAAAACAGAGAAGTAGATGTCTGGAACAGAATAGAGATCCAAGAGATGAATCCAGCTACTTACCATTATTTAATCTTTGACAAGCCAATAAAAAATACTCAGTGGGGAAAAGATTCCCTATGTAACAAGTGATGCTGGGTGAACTGGCTGGCAACCTGTAGAAGACTGAAACTGGACCCACACCTTTCACCATTAACCAAGCTAGACTCTTACTGGATTAAAGATTTAAACTTAAGACATGAAACTATAAAAATACTAGAAGAGAGTGCAGGGAAAAATCTTGAAGAAATCAGGTTGGGTGAGTTTTTTATGAGAAAGACCCCCCCGGGCAATTGAAGCAGCTTCAAAAATACACTATTGGGACTTGATCAAACTAAAAAGCTTCTGCACAGCCAAGAACACAGTAGGTAAAGCAAGCAAACAGCCCACAGAATGGGAGAAGATATTTGCAGGTTATGTCTCCGGCAAAGGTTTAATAACCAGAATCCACAGAGAACTCAAACTCATTAGCAAGAAAAAAACAAGGGATACCATCACAGGCTGGGCAAAGGATTTGAAGAGAAACTTCTCTGAAGAAGACAGGCGTGCGGCCTTCAGACATATGAAAAAATGCTTATCATCTTTAATCATCAGAGAAATGCAAATCAAAACTACTTTGAGATATCATCTAACTCCAGTGAGACTAGCCACATCACAAAATCTCAAGACCAGAGATGTTGGCATAGATGTGGAGAAAAGGGAACACTTTTGCACTGCTGGTGGGAATGCAAATTAATACATTCCTTTTGGAAAGATATATGGAGAACACTTAGAGATCTAAAAATAGATCTGCCATTCAATCCTGTAATTCCTCTGCTGGGCATATACCCAGAAGACCAAAAATCACATCATAACAAAGATATTTGTACCAGAATGTTTATTGCAACCCTATTCATAATTGCTAAGTCATGGAAAAAACCCAAGTGCCCATCGATCCACAAATGGATTAATAAATTGTGGTATATATACACCATGGAATACTATGCAGCCTTGAAGAAAGATGGAGACTTTACCTCTTTCATGTTTACATGGATAGAGCTGGAACATATTCTTCTCAGTAAAGTGTCTCGAGAATGGAAGAAAAAGTATCCAATGTACTCACCCCTACTATGAAACTAATTTAGGACCTTCACATGAAAGCTATAACCCAGTTACAACCCAAGAATAGGGGTAAGGGGGAAAGGATGAGGAGGGAGAGGGGAGGTGGGTAGAGGGAGGAGCATTGAAAGGATCACACCTTACAAGGGTATATCTGAGGCTTGGTAAATGTGAAATGTAAATGTCTTAGCAAAATAACTAAGAAAATGCCAGGAGGGCTATGTCAACTAATGTGATGAAAATGTGTCAAGTGGTTTATGAACCAAGTGTATGGTGCCCCATGATCATATTGATGTACACAGCTATGATTAAATAAAAAATAAATAAATAAAAAAATAAAGATACTGGACCAAATAATTATAAAATGCACTCTCTTTTCAAGTGCATTAGGGACATTTAGCAAAATTGATCATATGTTATATGATAAAGCAAGTCTCAAAAAGTTTCAATAAATTAAAATTATATAGTGTATATTGTTTTTGCCTGCAGTGGAATTAAACTAAAATTAATAATAAAATGTTAATTAAAATACTTAAACATTTGGAAATTAAACAATGCACTAAAAAATCAATTATTAAAGGAAAACTTTTAATGGAAACTAAACCAAAAAAGCTTGTCATCCCTCCAAATATGGTGTTGTATTGAATAAAAATGTTCATATATTTAAAAAATTAACATTGCAAAAATGTTAGATTTCCACAAGTCAACCTTCAGGTTTAATGCTCTCCTAATAAAAACACTAGGATTTATTTTGTGTAAATGGATAAGGAGATTTTTAAGTTTATAGGAAAACACAAAAGATCAAAAATATCTGTATAAATCTTGCATAAAAATGAACAAATTAAAGAATTTGGGCTACCTACCTATTTGTACCATATGTCAAGATTCAGCATGTAATTAAATATTGTATTTACTATGATATTATATTTGAGCAAAAATAGAACAAGGAAAAACAGTAGTGAATGGCTCTAGAATCAGACCCACACATCATTATTAAAGACCAATTAATTTCACCAGTGAAATGATGAAAAGTGTCCTTTTCAATATATTGACCTAGGTCAGGTCAGTTGGATATCCTTAGTGGAGAAGAGAAGAGAATCCTGATTTTTATTTCAAAATATTAAAAAGTAATTAATTCTAGGTGGATTATAGATACAAATCTGAATGATAAAAATAATTTCTATAGCATGTTATAGAAACATACCTTAGTCATCTGGAGTAGAAAAAGATATTTTCAAGGAACACAAAAAATACTATGTATTTTAAAAAATGTAAATTGTACTATGAAAAACTTAAAAACATATTTTCATAAAAAGATACCATTATGAGAATGAAAAGGCCAGCTACTGTGTGGAAGAAGACATTACAGCACATCTATTTGAAAAGACTTTTAACAAAAATAAAATGAAAATGTTAAAGACGGAAAACCAAATAACAAAGTGGTCGAGAGTCTTGAACAGGCAGTTTACCAGACAGGTTTTCTGAATACACAATAAGCAAAAGCAAATGTGCAGAGTCTCATCAGTCGTTAAGACATACAAATAAAACAACAACGCTTCATACTTCATCCACCAGATTAGTTAAAAGAAAAGACACGTTGCCAAATGTTGTCTGAATGGGGAGCAGTTAGAACTCTTGTGCATTGCTATTGGAAGTATAAATTCAACAGGTCAATGAAGCTAAAGATATGCAAAATGTATGAGGTGTCTTTCCTCTTTTGAATATATACCTAACATAAATTGGTAGACATATTTACTCACAGATACACTCCTAGATGTTTTTAGTAATTATGTTTATAAGAGCCCCAAACTGGAAACACCCAACCCTGACTTTTGGGTTGATTGACAGGTTGGATTATATAATAGATTACAAAACAGGTTACATAACAGGCTGGTTACATAACAAATTGGTTGCATAACAATTTTCCTTTCTACACTTGTGTCTTCCCTAGAATCCTTCAAAAACTCAATCTGTGCTATGCTAATTGGATTGTAATGAGCCTTAGGTCAGTTAAAAGTCACTAGGAACTCCTTACCATGTGTGTTCCCACCAAAGAATAGTTCCCAATCACAATTGGGTTCCTGCGCTCAGGGGTCCATGACCACTTCCTCCCCACCTGTTTACCCTCTGCCAGACCTAACACTCTCAGTTGACTTCTTGTGATCTGGATATACACACAAGTTTGGGGTCCTGCGCTTACAGATATATCCTTAAGATTCATAATTTCCACTTTTAACTCATCTATTAGATCTTAAAGTCATTTTTTACCCCCTCTGGGAAGTTTTCTCTCCTAGGTTATATCCTCCATACCTTAGGAAAGCTTACTTCTTCCACACAGTGCTTACCACTAAATGTCACTGTTATAAAATTTTAAATTATGTTTTGGTTTATTATGTATATTTCTTGCTAGACTAATAAATCATGAAGGCAAGACCCTGGCTGCTTTGTTTACTATTGAATTTCAGTAGCCAGTCCAATATCTGTGATTTATTGAAAAAAAAATACTCAATATATTCATCGACATGTGTGAATGAAGCAACGAATGGGACTCACTTGGATTGTGAATTCTTGGAGGTTTTGACTTACACCGTGTGTGCCTACTTGGAGATTTAATACTTGATATTCCCAGAATTTGGAATGAGTTTTCAGGGCTCTTCGCTGCCATCCTACTGACCCCCATGTGTGCATTCTCCAATTTACACCCTGAAGGCAGATCTGTTTTCCAATGATCGAACCACTGTCTCTATGTTAATAGAATCTCAAACTTCTAAGGCAGCATTCCTCAAACCTCAATACTGGTATCATTCAACACCAATAACTCCTTTTGCAGGGAGCTTTTCTGAGTTCTGTAGAGTGTTTTCTGAGTTCTGTAGAGTTCTGTAGAGTGCCAGCATCCAAGTCCTTTTACCCCTGGGTGTCAATTGTGCCGAATCCCTCCCTTTCTCTTCTCTCTGGATGTACCAACCCAAAATATCCATGGAGGAATCAACACAAATGTGTCAGGGGGGTCAAAATTATCCCTGGTTGAGAATCACTACTACAAAGGGAGTTCTGGCTTTAAACATCAACATAACAACAAACAACTTTCATCTCAATACTGAAATCTTTGGTTTTCATATCCAGAAAGAGCTGAGAGGAGATGGCAAAGTATCACTGTTCCCTCTGGCTTGACTTTCTCTAGCCCACCAAGGTGTCCCATCCCTGGCTTTCTAATAGTATTTTAATTGAGAAGAAATTGCTGTTTGTGGGCATGGTGTGTGCTCTGACAGTGTGAGATTGTTGGGTATTATTCTCAGTGTTCTGTTTTCCTGAAATGCTTGTATTAAAAGAAAAAGCCTAAATACTAGGATAATCCTTTAGCCAACCCCCACATTGACATTCTGTTTGATGCATCCTTTAAAAGGCTCAACAATCTCCCCAGGCAAGTAAGTAGTGGGAAAAAGGGAAATAACCAAGAGACTTATGTCTTTTATTTTACTTTATTTTTTTTCTGACCCAAACTGTCTCTGTGTGAGTGTGAATACCTACATACAACAAAGGAAAGTAACATTAGGAGACAAAAGGAAATTTCCATTTTCAGAAATTATTACAATGTAAAAAAGCTTGAATTACCATGGAAACAGCCTACTAACATCATATTGAATGGTTATTTTTCTAAAGGAGTCCTTGAGACATCTTTTGTTTCTTTGAAATTGGGGGGAGATGGGTCATGTGTGTCAGAGAAGTGGGGGGTGAGAGATTTTCCTCCACTACCATTCAGACAGCTGGCATCTGCTGAGGGGGATATAATCAGTCGCTTCTTCCTGAAGAACTGTTTGCCCCAGAGTGATTTGAATAGGTGTTTTCCAGGGAAGAATGGCAAAGATGAAAAACTGCAGAATGTCTTTGAAAGTGAATACAGCGTATTTTAAGAACACATTGTTGCTTTCATTGAGTGAAAGAAGCAGAACATGAAGATGTAAGAATAGAAATATCATGAGCTGTGCTTTTAATTCAAACCTATACGACCATGTACCACGAGTCGGGAGCCCATTTTCATGGCCACACTTGAGCCTAGGTCAACATCAATTCTTTTTATGACTGCAAAGAAACCTCCAACTTATGTTTCCATTATCTAGAAGTACAACTCTTCAATGATTTCTCTAATGAGGCTAGAATGGTCTTTTAAAATCTAACTCTGATCATATCACAGCTCAGGTTTAAGGTCACTTATAGATCATCCATCGTCCACGGGAAAGTGTCCCTGAGTCCCAGTCTCATTCACAATCTGGTTCCTGCTCACACGCTTGGGCTTGGCTTCATCTTTATTCCCCTTAAAAAGGATAAGAATAAAATACAGCCTGGCCTAAGTTCCTATTTCCTTAAACTTATCATTTTCTCTCATCTCTACCCTGTATTAAATTCCTTATTCTTCCAGACTAAAATATCTTATGTATTTCTAGCCCCTCTTCCTTACACCCCTTGACTTTTCCTTGATACCCTTTCTGGGTTGTCATCTGCTCCAACCTACCCTTTTCCAAACATGCTACTGCCCATGCACCAGACATATAATTAAGCAAGGGCCTCTTCTTGTGCTCTCATAGTCTCCACATACTCATTTTATATAATATTAAATTTATATGCTTACTTTCCCATCTTCCACATTGAGAGTTCATTGAAGGTAGGAGCCGTGTTTTTTCCATGTCTTTGTTTTCACTTTCTATTGTCTAGCTAGAAAACTAAGGCAGGCCTGGAAGTGCCCACTTGTAGTCCCAGGTGCCTTGGAGGCTGAGGCAGGATGATTGCTTAAACCCAGGAGTTCAAGGTTGTAGTGAGCTATGATCACTGCCAGTGAATTCCAACCTGGGTGATAGAGTGAGACTCTATCTGTACAAAGAAGAAACAAACAAACAAACAAACAAAAAAGACTAAAAAGTGCCAAATTAATGCTAAATAGCTGATTATTGAATGAATAAATGAATGACTTAATAAATAAATCTGTGAATAAGTGAATGAATTCTCGAATCACTAAATAAATTCCTAAAATCCTATTCCATTCACTGACAAAGCCCTATATTCTTCCACCTCACTACTACTGTTCTATTTATACACTTAATTTCTGAATTTAAACATTTCTTATCTCTTACACTACCTTTCTTACTAATTTTTCTTCATACCTTCCCACTGACCTGTCTTCTTTCTTCCCTCCCTTTTCCTTTCTCTCATTCACTGTTTCAGATTCATTCTCCCTCTTTTACGTTGTCTCCTTCCTCATTCTTCACTCACTACCTGTTTACTGAAAGGCTAACATGTCTTAAGCACTGTACAAGGTGCTGAAGGAGTAGGGATACGACTGAAATTGTGGAGAAGCAGACATAAGTGAACACACAATTGATGAAAGCGATGTACGTGCTAAAAGAATAGAAAGGCATTGTATGTATGTAAGAGAATAAAGAGGTTGGGACATTTTGTTGTATATGATCCAGGAAGGGGTCTGGACAGAGAGGGAACACAGAGAGTAAATTGGCCCTGACAGATGGGAAGATTCTTGGCATACGACTGGTGGGAACAGAAGTATTTCAGACGCAGGTGAGAGAACAGTATCCTGATAATAGGGAGGAATTAGAAGAATGGCTGAAAATGAACTTGTAGAGACCAGCAGAGACCCTAAAATTCAGTTCATTATATGTTTTGCTATATATTACAAATGTGTGGAGTTTTTACAATGTATAAAGAAAAGCCATTTTTAGCAAATACTTCTTTTTTTTTTTTTTGTAGAGACAGAGTCTCACTGTACCGCCCTCAGGTAGAGTGCCGTGGTGTCACACGGCTCACAGCAACCTCTTTTTTTTTTTTTTTTGTAAAGATATTTTTTTTCTTTTCTTTTTTTTTTTTTTATTGTTGGGGATTCATTGAGGGTACAATAAGCCAGTTACACTGATTGCAATTGTTAGCTAAAGTCCCTCTTGCAATCATGTCTTGCCCCCATAAAGTGTGACACACACTAAAGCCCCATCCCCCTCCCTCCCTCCCTCTTTCTGCTTCCCCCCCCATAACCTTAATTGTCATTAATTGTCCTCATATCAAGATTGAGTACATAGGATTCATGCTTCTCCATTCTTGTGATGCTTTACTAAGAATAATGTCTTCCACTTCCATCCACGTTAATACGAAGGATGTAAAGTCTCCATTTTTTTTAATGGCTGAATAGTATTCCATGGTATACATATACCACAGCTTGTTAATCCATTCTGGGTTGGTGGGCATTTAGGCTGTTTCCACATTTTGGCGATTGTAAATTGAGCTGCAATAAACAGTCTAGTACAAGTGTCCTTATGATAAAAGGATTTCTTTCCTTCTGGGTAGATGCCCAGTAATGGGATTGCAGGATCAAATGGGAGGTCTAGCTTGAGTGCTTTGAGGTTTCTCCATACTTCCTTCCAGAAAGGTTGTACTAGTTTGCAGTCCCACCAGCAGTGTAAAAGTGTTCCCTTCTCTCCACATCCACGCCAGCATCTGCAGTTTTGAGATTTTGTGATGTGGGCCATTCTCACTGGGGTTAGATGATATCTCAGGGTTGTTTTGATTTGCATTTCTCTAATATATAGAGACGATGAACATTTTTTCATGTGTTTGTTAGCCATTCGTCTGTCGTCTTTAGAGAAAGTTCTATTCATGTCTCTTGCCCATTGATATATGGGATTGTTGGCTTTTTTCATGTGGATTAATTTGAGTTCTCTATAGATCCTAGTTATCAAGCTTTTGTCTGATTGAAAATATGCAAATATCCTTTCCCATTGTGTAGGTTGTCTCTTTGCTTTGGTTACTGGCACAAAAACAGAGTCATAGACACTTGGAATCGAATTGAACACCAAGAAATGAAACTAACATCTTACAACCACCTAATCTTCGATAAACCAAACAAGAACTTACCTTAGGGGAAAGACTCCCTATTCAATAAATGGTGTTGGGAGAACTGGATGTCTACATGTAAAAGACTGAAACTGGACCCACACCTTTCCCCACTCAGAAAAATTGATTCAAGATGGATAAAGGACTTAAATTTAAGGCATGAAACAATAAAAATCCTCAAAGAAAGCATAGGAAAAACACTGGAAGATATTGGCCTGGGGGAAGACTTCATGAAGAAGACTGCCATGGCGATTGCAACAACAACAAAAATAAACAAATGGGACTTCATTAAACTGAAAAGCTTCTGTACAGCTAAGGAGACAATAACCACAGCAACCTCTTAACTCTTGGGCTTACGCGATTCTCTTGCCTCAGCCTCCCGAGCAGCTGGGACTACAGGCGCCCGCCCCTATGCCCGGCTATTTTTTTTTTGCTTGCAGTTTGGCCGGGGCTGGGTCTGAACCCGCCACCCTCGGCACATGGGGCTGGTGCCCTACTCACTGAGCCACAGGCGCCGCCCAGCAAATACTTCTAATTTCCTACGTAAGTGCCTGTTGTTCTGGTCCCCTTACTTTTGTCAGAATTCCAACCCTCAAGAGAATTTGCTTCAGTTCTGGGGCAAATCTAATTAAACTAGTCATATACTAAAAAAGAAATGTTTACCCACCAACATTTCAGAGTGTATGCCACCTGATTTACAAATTTACAAATTTGCTAATTTTTATGGTGTAGACATTCCTACTGTGGCCATTTTCAGGCAACTGCCTAGGCATCAACTGATTAGCAAAATTCTCATAATTTAGCAATGGGTCCTCAGGAATTAGTACAACTTTACACAAGCACACCATAGGGAAGCAGCAAGAACAATCCCAGTCGTCTTGAAAGTGAGGCATGTACAAATGGGTGTGTGACACCTTCTTACCAGTTAGGTGTGTAGGAGATTTGGTGTGAAGGACCAAGAAAGGTTTTCTAGGTCATAAAAAGCAACTCATAGAGGAAGGGTCTTCTTCCACTAGAAGCCTCATGGTATGACATGCTGTATGCAAGGATGTCAGCCCTAGCCTTATTCAACCCCTTCAGTCTCAGACAGGCCTGGAGTTTGGAACTCAATGTAGGCATGAATTCCTTTGGTCTATAATTTTCAAAGGCTCTGCCTAGTGAGTAATGAGTATCAGAAAACATTCTAGAAATGTGAAGGAAACATTAACTTATATAACTTTTTGAAATTTCCTATGGCAAAAGGTGATAGGAAGAAACGACATGATTTGATAAGCATCATTTAGCTCTTTGATGGCAGAGCCAATTCCAGAATGATTTCTTTATTTTTGTTATTACTATTTTAATTTATTATTTGTTATCTATTAATGTTTGTTATGAATTTTTTTCAATTATCCTACATTGAAAGACATATGGTAAGAAATTCAAGATATCAGAGGTAAAAAGCAGAGACTGTTTTGGTTTTGTGTTGAAGATTCTCTAGTGCTTTTGCTAGTTGGAGCTTAAACTCAAACAAAATATAATAGAAATGTTTAAATATTTTAGGAAACTCATTGTATTATTCAAACAAAACAGTATAGCATGCTCCATTGTATTGAATGATGATAGCATTATTTTTATTCAACATTTATGTTTTTATTATCTTATAATATACATAGAGAAAAATGCACATTGCAATTGTACAGCTAAACAAATTTTAACTTATTCATAAAACCAGCACCTCGAGCAAGAAATAGGACATTTTCGTCATTCTCAAAGCCCTCTGGTGTCCCTACCCTGTTACTTAACCCCCAGCACAAAAGTACCTACTTTACTGAGGTGTAACTCTATGGAGTTTGGTTAATCTGTTTTTGAACTGCTCATGCATTTTATTATGTATGATATACGAGGCCATACATTTTGTTCTGTGTAATATATGAGGCTTCCTGGCAAGTATTCAGCAATGTAATATGAAAAATAGTATTGAAATGGCTGGATACTTTCTGGACAGCCCTTGTGTTCTTTTGTGTCTAGATCTTCTTGCTCATAGTATATTTGTGACTTTGTGTTGTCCCATGGAGCAATTTTTTTTTCTTTCGTACCTATGTACCTATTTTACTTTTGATTGACATTTAAATTTTTTCAGTTTGCAGTTATAAAAAAATATTACTACCATGAATATGCTTGGACACATCTTTCTTTGAGCATATACAGGCGTACCTCCTTTTACGGAACTTTTCTTTGTGCTTTCTACAAATTTGAAGGTTGGCAGCACCCCAACAAATCTTTCAAGGCCTTTTTTTTCCAATAGCATGCACTAACTCCATGTCTCTGTAGCACATTTTGGCAATTCCTGCAACTGTTCGAGCTTTTCCATGCGTCTGTTATGGCGGCTGTGATCAGTGACCTTTGGTGTAATTATTGTAATTGTTTTGGGGTGCCATGAACCACATCCATATGTAATGGCAAATTTATTCAATCAGTGCTGTATTTATGCTCTGACTGCTCCATCGACCATCCGATCCCCCACCTCTCTCACTCTCCTCAGACCTCCCTATTCCCTGGAACACTGCAATATTTATAAATCAGCTGTTTAACGACCCTGTAATGGCTTCAAATTGTCCTAGTGAAAGGAAGAGTCACATGTCTCTCACTTTAAATCAAAAGGTAGAAATAGTTAAGCTTAGTGAAGAAGATTAGTTGAAAGCCAAGATAGGCCCAAATCTGGCCTTTTGCATCAGTTAGCCAAGTTTTGTATGCAAAGAACAGGTTATGGAAGGAAATTAAAAGTGCTAAGCTTTCTCAGGCTGTTGGACTGAAAGCTCTGATGCAGTAAAAGAGAGAAATAAGTTCTGCAGAAATTTTGGGGTTCTAAGCCATTATACGGTCATGCTGATTACTAAAACTGTTACTAATTGCAAATTTGTCAGTGAAGAAGTTAGACCAAACAAGCACACAAACAATATACAAGGCCAGGCAACTGAAGAGAGCTATAGATATATTTGGAACATAATACTACATTCTGGAGATAACAGCTGTGAAGTCAAGAAAAGTTTAGAATTAGAGAATCAGAATAAAGTAAGAACTAATAAGAAAAAATCAGTCAACAGCCATTTACTGGAGTGCTTACTTTTGATCAGAACCTCTGCTAAATTTTCTGGTAATAAAATTATGCTACTTCATCTTATAGGTTTGCTAGTATCTTCTTTGATAATTTCTGCAAGTAGGCGGCAGTGGCTGTAATAGCAGTAATAGCAGCAGTCGTAGAAATGTCCTGTATTTGTACAGATCATTATACTTTGTACAAGATTTTTACTTCTGTTAATTTAATTCTCTGTAAAAAAAATCAAGGTAGATGATATAACCCCAGCTTACAGAAGAGGAGATAGATTTTCAGTGGCATTGAATGATTTACTCACAATCACACAGCTATTAATTAAGTGGTAGACCTCCTAGCAGAGCAGGGAAGTCCTGGATCCAGTCAGTTGCTTCATTCTGTAAGATACCATTTAATTTCCTATTCCAGTTTGTGTTGGTCTGGAATCTAATGCACCTATCTTATTCCCTGCTTCCGGCCTTTAATTAAAACATTTTTTGGCTCTCTGGTGGGTTATAGTTGTCACCCCTTATTCTCTTTCTTCTTTGCTTCTTCCAGATTCATATTTTTAATTCAGGACACCTTAGTCTCTAGTTCCATGAAAACAACCCAACACAATGATAAATGAACTGACCCAGGAGCCTAGAAGCCTGAGTCTGCCTCTCATTAGCTGTGTGATCCATGCAACGTTTCTGATCCATACTGTTACCACCCAGAGAAAAGGATCAGTGCAAATGGTCTCACTGAGTTCTTTAGAGGATTCAGATGGTATGTATGAATGCATTTTGTAAACTTTGTAAATGCATTTTGTTATTTAAAGTTGCAAGTTTTATTAATTAACATTATGTTTTCCCTAGGCTCTCTGTGTCATCATGGGTAAGCAACAGTCCCTGCCAAGCCAGAAGGTATTATTTCTTGGGTTCTAGCATCCTTCTTATTTCTACTTCCCCCAGGTATATACCAGCACCAGGCAGCTGAGATCTGGAAACACAGCTCATTTTAGATTCAGCCAGAGTGTTTTCTCTTGCCAGATAAATCCCAGCATGATTACACTGCACAGTTCTGTGCATCCTAAGTGCACTAATTATGAATGCATGGCTATACTGTGCAAAGACAAGGAAAATGGCTCCAACCTTCCTAGATAACCCTGTAACGTATGCTCTGCTGCCACTGACTTATTTATTGAAAAAAAAAAAAAAAAAAAAAAAAAACCCAGGTGGTTGTTGGATAAGCCTATTCCCTGGACATGCTTGTTGATCCCAGAGGAGAAGATTATCTCTTAGGTTTAATTTCATTTGGCTACTCCCAAAGAACAATAGTTCTTCTACCCTCACATTTGTTTTCTTTGCCTCAACAAAAGCACAAGGAATCCTTACTAATAAAAAGTCTGGAGGCTAGGTGTGGTAGTGCATGCTTGCAATCCCAGCTACTTGAGAGGCTGTAGGTGAGAGAATCATCCAGGAGTTCAATGCCAACCGAGATTGCATAGCAAAATCCTCTGTCTAAAAATAAATAAATAAATTTAAAATTGAAGTGATGTAACATCTACTTTTATTTTCTCTTTCACCAAAAGAAAAAATATGTATGTTTTAGGATGTTAGGAAAGACTGAATGATTGTGTCTGCCCCATTCAGTTACGGGATCTGACTTCATTCATACAATGACTCAGCGGTTGTGCTGAAAATGTGGCAATGATGTCTGCATTGGTTGCCTTCAGAATTAAATTGGCCTTGTTTACAACCCAGGTGTGTGATTTTAAGCAGGCACCTGGCCCTTTCTAATAATATCTCCTTGTCTACAAAATGGGAAAAATAGTACACACATGACAGTGTTATTTTGAAGAATAAACAGGATGCCTTATGAAATAGTAGTGGCTTATACAAACTTGATATTTACTAAACACATAATAAATAATAGGTTTTTTTTATAGAACTTCATATTTAAATTATCTCAGTTAAACCTAGTCATCATTCTTTGTCATAGAAGATGTAGTGGTGAATATTATCCACACCATCTGAAAAGGAAAAAATTAAGGAGTACAGGTTCTGAATAAGTGATCCCAGTTATATAAGCAGGAAATGACAGAGATGATTATCCAAACCAGGTCTTTTGACGCCCACATCATTCTATTGTTACATTTTACATTATCTCCTGGACTTGCATCTCTGCTGGACTGTTATGCTGCAAAATTTGTTGAATAACACATTTTGAATAACTTAAATTGCTCCTTGCATATTATTTTATTAGAAAGGAAGTACACACTGTTACAACAGAAATAAACTTATGTAAGATGGGAAACTCTTCTCTCAAAGGTTATCTGTAGACACAGCAAACATTCCCATTGGTATTTTGTAAGGCACTGTGACATTTTAGACAGTATAGTAAGATTGAGAAAGTTCGGTTCTCTGATTACAATGACTTAGTAAAAATTTAAAGATAGTACTATTAATAATCATGACACACATTGTTACAATATTTTGCAATTTACAAATCTGTTTCGAAACAAATTGGTCATTAAAATTGGTACAAGACTTACTTTCCAATGGAACTAGGTTTTCTGCTATAAAACCCAACAACATCTGAAAAAATGCTAACAACAACCCTAATAAAAATGAGCCAGGTATTTGAATAGGCACTTCACAGAGTAGGATATCCACATAGTTGTTATTTGGAAATTTCTTATCCTTGTTGTACATCAGGGATATGCAAATTAAAAACCAAATGAGATACCACTGCACAATTACCAGGCTGACTATAGTTGGAAAGATTGACAATATCATTTGATGGTGAGGATGTAAAACCTCTGGAAATCTCATGCATGGCCAGTGGAAGTGCAAATAATTTTATTCCCTCTGCTGGTATCTCCTGAACCTAGACACAATCAGTTACCAAACAATTTCACGCCTGGCCATATACTCCCCCATAACCAGTACAAATATCCACATACAAAATAATCATGTACAAGCACAGCCATAACAGCTTTATTCACAACATACTTAATCTATGAATAGTAATAAAATGAACCCAATAAAACCGCCTACGCCCAGGAGCTAGAGGTTGCTGTGAGCTGTGATGGTACAGCACTCTACCAAGGGCAATAAAGTGAGACTCTGTCTCTACAAATAAATAAATAAATAAATAAGTAAAGAAAAGAAAAGAAACAAACTGTGGAAGACTCCAGAGAAAATCATTATAGCATAACAACATGGATAAATTTCAAAAACATTATGTTGAGCAAATTAAACTGGACGTTAACAGTACATACAACATAATTCTTTTTGCATGAAGTTCAAAAATATGCAAAGGGAATCTATGGTTGATAGAAATAAGAATAGTGGTTACTAATGGGAGGTGGGGGTGGAATTTGCTAAGACAAGACATGGAGGAGTCACAAACATATTTATACTAAAAATTATTTATATCGTATGCAACTTTAATTTGCTATATCATTTTATTTACTAAGTCTATAACATTATGGGAAAATTTTTTGGAATTATGTAAATATTCCATATCTTGATCTGGGTATTGAGGGTACAGATATGTAGTGTGTAATAATTTATTTTACCTTTATACTTTATATTTGGGGATTTAATTGGGTATATGTACTTATTTCAGTAAGCATGTGAACAATAAAATTAAACGAAAACCAGTTAAATAAAACTAAAAAAATTATTATATCAGTTTATTGTCTCATCAGTACTTGTATTTACTTATTATACTAATGCGAAAACAATCTAAAAGTTGTTAGTGATTTTTCTCAAGGTTACTTCACTAATAACAGATGCAGTTCTAAAATTCAACTCACCTGATTCTGCCACGAAGGGTTGGCTCTATTATGAGTATGGCTAAATATGGTGAAAAGGTGATCTTAATGAGTTTAGTAAGAAGTGCTTCAAATTCCCCTGTAATCAAATATACTTTCTTTTCTCCATCTCTTATGTCTATGTTTTTTTAATACAAAAATAGAACTAGATAAAAGACCGAGACTGGTAACCCATTAATCAACATAATCCTACCATCCGGGTTTGAATCTTGGGAATCACTGTGATTTACGTATAATTATATTTGATTGGGTCTGAAAAATCAGGGGGTCTGCCTCTAGTTCTGCATTTGGTTACTTATATTACCCTGAGGGGGAAAGTCCTATTTTTGTCTTTGGATGTTGTTTCTTCACTTATAAAGTTAAGTCTCATGGAAAACTCCTTGAGTCTATCCAACTTATGCATTATAGTGTTCATGAAAATGAGGTTATAACAAATAATCTCATGGATAGAAGGAAGACAGGTTGTGCTTTGCTAAAGAGCATAGTTTGATGCCGTTTGTATGAGAAAAAGTGAGGACATCGGGGTGATAAGAAAAAATAATGAAGACCACTTACTTGGACCTTTTGATGTGCCTTATACTGGACGTGTGTTATCTTGATTGTCTCAACCCTCTCTATATAGATATTAATACCTGATTTTATAGAAAGGCAAACTAAATATCAGGTATGCTAAAAAAGCTAAGATTATATAAGCAACAAATGGTGAGGATACGGTTAGTACTAAGATCACTGTAACCAAAACTCTATGCTCTCCCTAAATAGAGTTGCCGGTGCTGTGGTCTTTTGCTAAATCCTGTTTTCAAGTAAATGAAAAGAAAGAGTGCATGATACTTTTTCTTTTCTGAGATAAGAAGAAAAAAGGAAGACGTAGTGGGCAGTGACTATAGAAGCTGTGAGTAACACATTGGGAGTCTGAATGGTTATAATAAAGGCTGTAGGGAGAGAGAAATTGATGGAAGAGATTGACCTAAAAGTTCAGTAGAAGTGAAAAATTGCTTGAGAATCTATCGAGAAAATGAAGACATTAAACTGAGGAAGAAACAACTCAGGAGAAATACGGCCATTTCCTACAAGTAGCTGTAAGGTTGCCATGGGAAAAATGAAGAATGTTATATCCAGTGTGACCCAAAGCAGAACTAAGATCAAAGAGAGGTGATGTACAAAGTGGTTAAGGACACACAGAGGGAGACAGGCTAGAGTTCACCCCCAGCTCTGACACCTGCATACTGTGGAAAGCTTCTCTGAATTTTCAAGCCTAAATTTCCCGTATGTAAACGTATGAGCAAAAATACTCAGCTCCCAGTGCAGTTGTAGGAATTATAGAAAAGAACTATATATGTATATAGTTTATATATATATATTTGTATATATAGTTTATATATATATATAAAACATGTGCAGTGTCTGATATACACACACATAATAGAAATTGATTCAATATAGTTCTACTTCCTACAATGTTTCTTTCTCAATATTCCCAAATCTTTCCCCTCTCTCCCCACACCTTTTCCCCTTCTCTCTTCTTTTCTATTTGTTCTTTCTCTTTCTCCTTGTCCCTTTCCCTATTCTCTGTTCTTCTCTGTCTCTGTTCCCTATTCCTTCATCTCTTACTTTTCCTCCTCTTAAGGAAGAAATCCCATGTAACCACCAAGAAAAAACAACTGTCGGGCGGCGCCTGTGGCTCAGTCGGTAAGGCGCCGGCCCCATATGCCGAGGGTGGCGGGTTCAAACCCGGCCCCGGCTGAACTGCAACCAAAAAATAGCCGGGCGTTGTGGCAGGCACCTGTAGTCTCAGCTACTCGGGAGGCTGAGGCAAGAGAATCGCTGAAGCCCAGGAGTTGGAGGTTGCTGTGAGCTGTGTGAGGCCACGGCACTCTACCGAGGGCCATAAAGTGAGACTCTGTCTCTACAAAAAAAAAAAAAAAGAAAAAGAAAAAACAACTGTTGTCCATGAGCACGAAGTTGTAAGAAACACTGGTAAATAGCAGAGGGTTGATTAAAAAAAAATAATAATAAAATCAATAAAATCAACCAATTTAGTTTAAACAGTAAAACTTTTTTTTATTTTTTACTATATTATCAATGGAATTTTAGTGACTATGGGATAATAAAGAATAAAACACTCCCAATTTGATAAAAGCTTAAAAATGCCTCTTAGAGACAAAGGCTAAAGTTCAACTTCACAGATATCATTTATATGTTTTCATCCCCTGATCATTAATGGAAATTAGCTAAGATCGCGGCATCCTTCCATCACACACTCACCTGTACTATGTTTGTGGAGTAGCCAGGGGAACTTTTGCCTCAGAATAGAATAATTGCTTGAGTTTAATGAGGATTTCATGCTGTTTACAAATATTCAAGCTGGCCTGTAATGAGCAGTTTACTAGTTTGAAATGTCAAAGAGAAAAGTGAAGATGATGAAGCTGGGAAGTTTACCTAAAACAAACTTATAAAGGATCTTGGTCCCAATAAAAGGAGATATGTAGCCAAAGGAATTTTGAAGCAGGCAAGTGGCCAGAGTTTAACATAATGTGATGTAAATGGTGTGGGCCATATCCTGGATTAATGTCCTATCTCTGTCCTGATTAGATATGTAGGGTCACATCTGAGCAGGAGATAAATTAAGATTTATTGAGAGAATAGGCCCTTGAATCTGCCTCCCTGGTTCTGCAGCTTGCCATTTGCCAACTAAATGACCATGAGAAAGCTTTTTAATATCGATGAATCTCAGTCTCTTCATCTGGAAAATGGTCAGATAGAAAAATAAAAAGGCTTATAATTCTTAGGGACATTCATGTGAGGCAGGCATTGTGAATCCTCTGGTTGATGGGAGACTTGGCTCTCCTAGGTTGAATTTATCCCCCATAAAAAATGATTCTTCTCTCAGGGCAGAGGATTGAGTGGAAGTAGGCAAAATCTCACCTGAGATGAGGATACTAGTTAAATGACATGAAACTTGGCAAAGATGGGAGCTACAGGAATATGTAAGTGGAGAGTGGATTTGAGAGGTATGTGAATCAGCATTTGTACTTGGTACATAGGCAATGTAGGGAAAGAGGTCACAGAGAAAGAAGAAAGGTGTTTCTTCCACATTGCTGGGGATGGTGGCACATTAAAGATTATATAGCTGAAAAGGGAAAGGGCTTAATCAAACTCGTTTAAAGAAATGAAATAAAATAATTGGAAGGATAATGGTATATCACAATCCAAGAAAAAGTTTGAGAGCCATGCCAGCGGAATAAGGCAGTTCCAAAGTGAAAATATCTATAATGTTTTATGTTAATGCTTCATATCAATATTAATTCCCCAGGGTCTAAGTCTCTTATTTGAAATTATTAGAGGAGCTAGATTGACAGGTCATTGACCAGACTATTACGTGTCTTCTTTGAGTCAGATGTCTAGAATCTTTGAGTCAGATTGTCCTGTGAGAATTAGAATGGGTTCTCTGAGAAGAAAAAGGCATCTACTCAAAGTGATAATGTTAGTAATTTTTTTTATTATTATTATTTTTATTGTTGGGGATTCATTGAGGGTACAATAAGCCAGGTTACACTGATTGCAATTGTTAGGCAATGTCCCTCTTGCAATCATGTCTTGCCCCCATAAAGTGTGACACACACCAAAGCCCCACCCCCCTCCCTCCGTCCCTCTTTCTGCTTTTCCTCCCCCCCCATAACCTTCATTGTCATTAATTGTCCTCATATCAAAATTGAATACATAGGATTCGTGCTTCTCCATTCTTGTGATGCTTTACTAAGAATAATGTCTTCCACTTCCATCCAGGTTAATACGAAGGATGTAAAATAAACAAGTGGTGTCATAGAAGCAGAAGATAAGAAATGGGAATGAAATTCTTTCCTATTTTAAAATCATAATATCATGAATGGTCAGGCTCAGTTCTCAATGGCTGAAGTATATATCTCCTCTTACACATATTTACATCAATCCTATTTTTATTTGGTCCTAGTTTTATTCACAGCAGTCACCTCATGAGGACATGAGGTACTCATGAAAGCGAAGCTGCAATAACCGAGCAGGTGAAGTTCAAATTGATCTCATTGAGAGAAACAGATCTTCTGAACCTCCAGCTCACATTGGTCTGGGTTGTGTCTTGGGTATAAGAAAATCGACACATGCAAAGCAGCATGTGACCTGTTAACATAATCCAGACGTGTGAGTCACTGTAACTACCTGTGGTTAATGGCATTTTAGAATGTGAAGTCACCAGAATTTGGGATGAGGTGAGGTGGTTATGATTCCTGTCTAGTTGCCCACCTTGTTATCCTGTCATGGTTAGTTTCTAAGTGACCCGTCTTCAGTTTACAGATGAACCACATATTTGAAAATATATACATATTCATAGACATACATAATGCATAAATTACAGAGACAAGTAATAGCTAGGAGGAGAAGAGCGTCACAGCTCTTTGCTTCTTCCTGCAGGCCCACTTACCAGGCTTTCTGGAATCTGGCCGTCACACTGCCTGAGGCAGAACCTCCCTGGGATCACAGCAGAGATGGATCACACTGCATAAGTGCACCTTGACCAGTGAAACAGTAGGAGAGCTTGGCAAAGAAGGTTCTGTGATTTTCTTTTCTCTATTTTTTTTTTTTTTTTTTTTTTTACTGAGTTTCTTGTGTAAGACACTGAGAATCCTAGAAAAAGCACAACGTGTTTTATAAGCACACAGAGGCTTCCGTCCCAGCACTGCCATTAATTTTCTTGGGTGATTATTTGCTTGTTTCTAAGTCTCAGAGTGTACACCTGTTAAATGCTGGCAGTTGTAAGGAATGCTCTAGAGAGTTTATCTGAAGAATACATGAGACAATCCATGCTGAGGTGTTTTGGAACTGTTAAATGCTAAGTGTAATTATTGAGTTTTACACTAGAAGCTGTAGGTAAAATGAATCTACCTGTTTGCGAGGTAAGCACCACACTTTACTACTCTTATGCATAAACATTAATTACCATCACAGTCTACAGACACAGAGCCTTCTTGTGTCGGCATTGGGTGAACACTTTGCTAGTATTTTCTTATTTAATCCTGACCTATACTATGAAGTAGAAAGCATTATTACTATGGCACAGATGAATAAACTGAGGGTCTTAGAAATTAAGTAACTTTTGCAAGGTTGGTAGTATATCTTGGAATGAAACCAAGGTCTGCAGAAGGCTGAAGACTATAGCCCTCATCACATTCTACTTTTCTCCTTCTTCATGGTGTCATTCCCATAAAGTCATCTTTGATAACGTAAACCACAGGTGATCTTTTTTCCTTCCTTTAGAACTTTGTAAAACTTTACTTTGGACAATTACATTCATTCAGGTTATTTTTTGAATGCCTTCTGCTGATAAGACACCTTCTGAGAGTAACAGCTGCAGAGATGATAAGAAACGTAACTCTTTATTCGTCAGCACAGGCTGTGTTACCCTGTGGTAGCAAATAGTCTTGAAATTCTCAGCAACTTATCATAACAAGGAAGTTTTTTTTTTTTCTTTCTCATACTACATATCTAACTCCTGTGGTTGATGATGGGCTGTGCACCACGTAGTCCCTCTGACACTTAAGACTGCTAAGTCTTAGATTGTGCTTTCCTAAGCTTTGTTGAGGCAGAAAAAGAGGGAGAATGAGAAAGCAAATATGCACATCTTAATTCTTTATTGCTTCAAGTGCGATTTGACATGATTTTTTTTTTGGGGGGGGGCTTATATTTCACTGGCCTGTACTGGTCGTAGTCTGATTCCTAACCACAGTGAGGCTGGACATTGGAAGGAGCAAATGGAGGGCTGATGCTACACATTTGCCCGCTAGAAACTCATAGACTGGGGGCAGTTTTTTAGAATATAAGCATCACGTGGACAGTGATTTTTGCATCCTATTCACTGACGTACTCTAAGCACTTAGGACGGTGCCTGGCACATAGTCAACCCTTGAAAAAAATGTTGCTAATTGAATGAATCCCTATACAGTTACTTTGATTATTCAAATCCATATTTTTACCTTTTTCTAGACTGTATAAATTATGAGGAAATTATTTGTGTCCTATACATCTTCATTTTCTTTGCCTTTCACCACCTAGAGTAACACGTTGTGCACATAAAACACTGAATAAGTATTCATTGATTAATCACCTAAAGGGTTTTGAGCTTCGCTGGGTAGCTGTGATCCTTTCCACTTCATCAGTGTACATGGAAATGTGTGCACTATGTATTTAAGAACAATGCAGTTCAGTACATGCTGTTCACACTCTGCCTTGAGTGATTCAGAGACATAGCTAATCCAACTTTGGAGATGAGGAGGACATGCCTTCTCTCTCTCTTCCCACTTTCTTCTCACTCCCTCTACCCTGTACTGTGTCTCTTCCTTCCTTCCTTCTATCCATTCTCTCTCTCTCTCTGTTTCCCTCTTTCTCTCTCCCTCTCTCTCAGTATTAGTAGAGTCTGGCTCTACAGGTAAGTGGTCTCAAATCTTAGAAAAGTTTCTACTAAAAAAAAAACCAAAATCATGTCATATCTCCTAAAAAGCAAAAATTTGGCAATAAATCTACCCTATTTAACCATTGTTTTCTGCATGGTCATGGAAAACAGGAATGTTTAATTTGTCTTGGAACTTCAAAATATGTGACATAAACTATACTCCTCACCATCCTAAGTGTTCAATCACTCTCATTCAAGGTGTGAGAATGTTAAGGAAAAGCTTGTCATAGCGATCACACCATACATTTTCATTAGTACTTTATTTTTTTATCAAACAATTTGTTTTTCAAACAATGCTAGTTTATTTTATTTATTTTTATTTATTTATTTTAACACTAGTTTATTTTAAACATATAACAGTGTGTAGAGGCAAAATGATAAATGGGATTTGGCAGTAAAATGATTTTATATTTCAATCTTGCTGAGTGGCTTTGAGTAAATGACTTTATTGTCTTTTGTTTCATAGTGAATATTATTTTAAGTAATACAGGGGTGATGCTAAGTGTCTGAAGGGACTGTTTGGAGGTTTAAATAAGATCATGTATATAAAGGGTTAGTCGGTACTTTGTCTATGGGAAGCACACTATAAATCACAGGAAAGAAATAAAAAGAAAATACTGATGGTAAGTCCTTAGATGACCTTGGATATTTAAGACTTCCTATTCATTTATGACCAAGGAAACAGTCTTGTCTTAATTTGATCCTATTTCTGTCTCTGCACCTTTTATAATGACAGTTCAGTTATTTTGCCACTTTTGAAATAGATTCAGTTATCATCTACAAGGAACCTATGACATTGTGTTCATCTACTAGTAAGATAATTAAGAGAAACTTTTCATCACATATAGAAGCTTAAACAAATTCGGAGTTCATTTTCATATCACACAAAATTCCAGATGTTGACCATCCTGGGATCACAAGGTCATCAGGGGCCAGACTTTTTCCAGCTTTTGACTCCACTCTCTTTAGGGTGTTCATACAAGATCTGACAATTAAGTTTGTGAACTCATCCTAGAAAAAGTATACACAGATCATTGCTGAATATTGCTATGGTCACCTTAGAAGTACTCACCCTAGGAAGCTATATAGTACTACCAAGACCTAGTCCACTCTTCAAAGCAATTTTGGAACCCTTTTTCTGAAATGGCCATTAAAGCTGTTGTCGTATTATCCTTGATTTCCTGAATGTTATGACAATGTCATTTTTGTATTTCCTTTATCTTCAGATAAGGAAAAAAGTCACTGAGGGCCAGATAAGTTTAGTAGGGAGGATGTTCTAATTCAGTTATTTGTTTACTGGTTAAAAAGTTCCTCACAGACAGTCTTGTATGAACTGATGCATTGTTGCGGTGCAAGAGTCATGAGTGGTTGGCCATGATTTTCAGTTAAGCTTTTTCTAACTATATCCCTATGGTTGTCTACTTAGTTTTCTATTATTCTCACAATCAGCCAATGACTTTGATGCACAATTCCATGATTTTTGCAATGTTTTTTCAATGTTACTGGCTACCCTGGACCTCTCTTTATCAGTGATGCTTTCTCTCCTCTTGTACACTGCCATTTTCTTCATATAATTATCCTCATGAACTTAGACTAATACATCCTTGAGTTCTCTTCCACTCTTACCAAGTTTGACAAAAATATATGAATGTTTGCTCATTGCTCTAATTCAAACTACATTATCACAATGACTCACAAAAACACACAACAATAATGAATGCCAGTCAGCAAGACACTGTCACACACTTACACAAACACAGCTGTGACACACTGATATACTAAGATTATGAAATCCTACCAAGTTATTTGTACAGTGCCACTAATGTAAGTGCACAGTGGCAAGTTCACAAATTTAATTGTTGTAACCTTATAACTTAAGAATTACTGTTAGAACTCCAATCATTATGTCTGTCTTCTAGCAAGGAAGAAGACTAATTGGGGCAAGAAACTCTTTAAAAGTAATTTGAAAGCCCTTCCTAATGCCATCTACATACTAATACATTTTTGAACACTCTTAACCACATAGGATAAAAGGAAATGTAGTTATAATTTCATAATAATCTCATAATTATATTGACAATTATGGTTTGATGGTAGATTGGGTTATTGGTTTGCATTCTTCATCCCTTCTCTGCAGTAGAATTTATATCTGTGCCCTTTCCCAAGTACCTTTCCATGCTTCTCACCAGAGTAGGTGAAGTATATGTCCTAATTGGTAATGGCGTTGGCCATGGGACTTGATTCTGCCTATAGGATGTCATCAGACATAATGTGAGAAGAGCCCTTAATGGTGTTATTCTTATCATCTTGTATGTATGCCATCTGCAATGAGATCATACCCTGTTGGTCATAGAACCAGGAAACTGTTGGTCATAGAACCAGGAAACAGATATAGCCAAGAGCCATATCCAGTCAGTCATAGAAGAATTATAGTCAACCCACAGAGTTAAGAAACTTACTGTAAACCACTGAAATTTGAGGTTATTATTCAGAATTATTGTAGTAATATACAATGCTCATTTTTTTCTTTTTATGTATTATATAATGCCAATTGCAATCATGCATGTCATGCTTATGTTAGAGATAAATAATTAAAGTTACTAAAAATTGCATATCTTAACTGAGGGCAAAGAACTAAAAGACTTAGAAGTGTCATAAATACACTAATTCTCCTTAGCTTCCAAGACCTATATCTTTCTAGGTTTCTGTACTATCACTCTTCTAAGTCCTGCTCACCATTTCTCACAGGATTGTTATGATAATCACATGACATAGTATCCTGAAAATATATTTTACTGTATAGGAAGTCTCCAAATTTTAGTTTATGAGTTTCATGTGAATCTAAGTCTACCTCTGGCCAATCCAAATATTGAAGAAATCTAGTTAAATGACTGGTTCAGGCTTTGCCATCTGAGCAAAGCCAAATCAATCAAAAACCTGAAATTATCCAAAAAGAGCAATTTCTTTCTGAGACAATGGGCACTAAAGCCCTGGTGAGGCTGCCAAGCCCATTTTTACTGTCACAAGAAGAAAACCTGCTTGAAAAGGAAGCAACATAGAGGAAATCACAGCTGAGAAACCATCTATAAAAAGGCAAAAAGAAAAAAAAATAAGTTGTGGTGTTATCAGTTTTATCTCTGCATATAGTCATTCCTGAAGTTGTGTCTTCCCTACTATAAGGAATATCAGTATTGGAAATGTGCTATTTTTGTAAATTTTGTAAATTTTTGTAAATTTTGTAAATCAAGCTGAGAGAAACCAGATTGATACACACAATAAAAATGGGTGTCACAAAAGCATATAATTTGTGAACATATGTAACATGTATATTTTTTCTTATTTTGACTCAAGGAACAAAACCGTGGGAAAAAGATATCTGATAGTAAGTGCATTAGACGTATAGTGAGATTAGGGCCTTGCTTTTGACACTGAAGGAAATGTCCTTGGAATCACACATTTTAGCTGCTATTTACAGCCTCCTGCCTCTTAAAATTCTTGGTTACAGACATAGCCAGGATAGTTGAGGGGTTGATATTGCTGAACTCTGATTAATAAAAGATGCATTGTTAATTGTTCCCAAATTTCGCTTCCCTAATGAAGGGCAACAAAAGTTACTTGTTGCAAAGTTAACCTCTAGCAAGCCATCCTTTCCCTACCTCCCTAAAGCAAACAAACAAACAAACAAACAAACGGAGACCTCACTCTCCTTCTCTGGAAACTCACAAATAGAGATGTTATTTTTGGCTATTGTGTTTCAAAACTTTCTGCTCTATGCAGCTCAGTGATCTTCTCTACCCTTGAGTAAACCAAAGATGGCCCTGTGTGTGAGGAAAGCAAAGCATATTATAGATGGCACATTCCCTATTCTTTTAATTTCACATATCATAGAGCTGGTTACGAAAGGATGGCTTGACGATGTGATGCCCTCCCTTTTCTGATTTGTAATAACCTGCTTCTATTCAGCGTCTGCCTCTCATTGCTTGTTTTCCTGTGTGAAACCTCTTTACCCAGCTGTTAAATATGGCCAAGAAGAAGGGGTCATGGTGGAAGAAAGCAAAATGTACTAATTACCAGGGAGAAGATATCAGCATCTGAATAATATTATTTGCTGAAATCATTTTGAACCACTGAGAAAAGAAGGCTAGAGTATTTTCATATAATAGGAATAGGAGGAGGGCTCGGAAAAGAAGATAGAATCTGAGCAAAGGGAGGGAGAGAGGTACATCCAAATGCATGAGGATTCACCCTTTTTAAGACATCATGAAAAAATAAAGACAGTGAGAGGTGTAAGCTGTGCATATACTGTGATTTACCAGCCAGAATCACATAGCTATCACATTGGGCAGAGAAGATTCAAATGTGGGTTTGCTTGACACCAGAACATGGATGCTTTATAGGTGAGTCAAATACATCTATTGATTAATGTCAGTTATGCTTTCAGAGTTCAAAAATAATTGTTTTAAATCCTCTTTTTTTGTTTAAGTGAAAGCCTTTTAGGTATTTAGGTTTAATTTTAATGGTCCGGGTAGTTTTCTCTAGGCTACATTTCTCCACTTATTCATTATGTATCTTTGATAATGCAATTTATGTTGTTACTAGAATGAGTTTGTGATAATGATGATGATGACCATTCACCATCATGTATTTAATGAGTAACTGCTATGCACAAGCTCTGCTGTCTCTGGGTGCTTGGGATACACAGGTGGACACAATAGATGTAAGTTCCTACAGGGAGCTTATATTTAAGTGGAGACAGACAATAAACAAAACAAATGAATAAATTCTACGTTAGAATAGAATAATGGTATGGGGAAAAAATAAACATGCAGCATGTTAGCTTCTGTTTCTCCCTACTCCTAGAGCAAATGGTGAGGGTTTTCCTTGCTGCTTCTTGTAATGGTTCTGGCTGATGAATTGTTCACTTATGTGATGTGTGTCACATCCAGGCCAGCATGTCCAGATGCTGGAGTGTGAGGCCCAGAGCCCTCTTATTCATCTTGCACGGTAATAGGGAGCAAGGGTCCCTGGGTCTCTATGATCCTGGGACTTTAAATGACCTGAGTCAACATTAATAAACAAGTAGAATGAGGGCAAACATCTTTATTTTAATCAACTATAAGGTTGTTTATTTTAAATTACCTTTCATGAACCAGAATATCTTGATTGATGCATACTTTATATTACAGATACCACACAAAACATTATATGCATTACACAATTTAACTTGCACAACATGGCAAAATATGTATTATTTCCATTTTATATAGACATTAATCAGATCACACTGGGTTTAAGTTATCTTTCACTACATAATTAAACAACCCTAAAACCTTGTGGATGAAAATCATTTGTTATTATATTTTAGAATTCTATAGTTGGCTTGGTGTCGTCTGAGCAGTTCTTCACTGATTTCTCTCATGTTTTGCAGTCTCATGTTGGCTGAGACTGTAGCCATCTGAAACCTTGACTTAGCTGGACAACCAAGGTGGTTCTTGCCTATGGCTGGGAGTTGCTATTGATCCGAGGTGGGGGAACCAGCTAAGTTGTCACCTTCAACTCCTATGTGTGCCTTGTTTAAGTGACTTGGGCTTTTCAAGTACTGTAGCTGGATTACATGAAGGAGGATTCCAAAGACACAGAAAGAAGCTTGAGGTCTTCTTATCACCTGGCCTTGAAAGTGCAAGAGTATCATATCCACCACATTCTACTAATAAAGCAAGTTGCTGGGGCCATCTCAAGTTTAAGGGGAAAGTAATCAGACATAAGTCTTGACATAAAGTACAACATGCTTGCACAAGAAGAGAAGGAATAGACCAGGGGCCTTCTTTGGAATCTTATGTTCTGTATGTAAAAAAGATGCAAACAAGAGGAAATCTTTTTCTTTGATGTGCTTAAAATATGTAAGAACTTAAAATCTCTCATTTAGCTCAGGAAAACAATACACTTGCAGGGGTGATGATTGAAGCTGGGCAGGATGTGATGTTTGGTATTCTGGGTGTAGGTCAAGACAGGTTAGATTGTGTATGAAAGTGCACTAGCCTCAAGCCACAGTATTAACACAACAAATTTACTTTTAGTTTAGACTAACTGAACTAAATTGATTAGAGGTAGTCTACTTATTATAGTTGCTCAGGATTTGGACGGATGAATTTTCATTCGTTAGACTGTATCTTTTGAGTATTTCCAGTATCGGTACAACAGCAGAAGAAAAGATAGTATAGTCTTGATTATAAAGCTTCCACTTGGGAATGACATCATTTTGTTCATATCCCATTGGCCTATGGGATTTAAGTCATATGAACCTGTTTGTATGTGCCTAGAAGGTGTATCAACTTGTTTTTGAAATAGCTCTAATACCACCATGCCATGTCATCTTAATTCCTCAGATTGAACTTAGAGAAAATAGGGAACATGAAAATCACCCTTTATCTCCTAGGTTTCACATCTCTTTCAATGGTAATTGTCGGGATTCACTGTGGGCCCTGACCTGGGTTGGGGGTCAACAGGGAAGATGATGCTGGGGGGAAACAGTGAAACTCTATACTGCCGCACCCACGGCATATAGCCGTAGTGAGGCAGTGCTGTCCGCGTTACAGAACGACGGGAAGGTGGTTTGTGCTCCCCGGAGCTTTGCCCCCAGCTGCCCCCAGTATGCACAGCATCAGAAATGTTGCCTAGCATACTCAGTTACCCGCTTAAGTTTAAAGATTGTGGCGTCTACTCATGTGTTTGTCATCCTGTACCAGAAGTCTGTTTGTTCTGATAAATTGTCAATATGTACTTTCCTAAGAATGAGCACAATGCACTACTAATCCAGATAGAGCACAGCCTTGTGAGCTGCTAAACTCAGTGGCACCAACAATGAGCACATAAAGATGTTTTCCCACCAGTAAGCTAAGACGATAAGCTCAAGGACATGAAATACAAATTATCTACATAAGTTACAAAGTCACTGAAACACATCCACCCACCATAAAGTCCTGTTCAGAACATCTTGTTTCACCAATTGTCACGCATAATAAAAATCAATAGGAAAAATAATACTTGTCAAAGAATTTACTCTAAATCAAAATTATAATTATCAATAACAATAAGATCAAATAGTAAATGTAGAATTAGTCAAGCATTAACGTAAAGAAGATGTCAAGCTGTTCTAAAAAGATAATAAGAAACTGAGATAGGAGGAAGCGGGCAAAGTTGACTAATAACCGCCACCCTCCGGAAGCGGAACGTTAAAACATAACAATGCATGATAAA
Organism: Nycticebus coucang; assembly: GCF_027406575.1. NCBI lineage: Eukaryota > Metazoa > Chordata > Mammalia > Primates > Lorisidae > Nycticebus > Nycticebus coucang. Next base: position 19,693,240 of record NC_069781.1, on the reverse strand, counting down.
TCACACTTGTAAACGCAAAGATAACCCGCACACGTAAGCAAAAAGATTGCATTATGTAAGCTCTGTAAAAATGTATAAATACCAACATGTGTACCCAATAAATTCACAGCTGCTTCCTTCATCACATGCTGTGTGGCAGTCTGTCATTTTTCCTGCGCCGACCTCTCAACTTTCCTCGTTCCTTCTCCCTGCACTCCCTCGGACTGAAGGCCACCGACAGGGCGGTCCGTAGCACTATACCAACTTAATTTATGAAGTCTGGGGAGCCTGGAGAGACATACATTGGCTCACACATCTGGGGACAGATTGAGACAGTGCAGCAGCCATGTGACTCCTCACAAACCTTTTGATCTCTAAGACAAAGTATACATGCAAGATGCAAAAGTACAAAAAAGAACTAAAAGAATCCCAAACCCCCAGAAAGACTGGAGGGAAAAAAGGCAATGGCTAGGTAATGGGGAACATAGGGTAGTGAGTTGTCAACCACCGTGATAAGGCATTTAGAAGGGGCAGGATGAGCAAGCCAGCTTCCCTAATCTAACTGCTGGTCAGGACCTTTAAGGGCTTAGCCTCGTCAGCCTGCTGACACCCCACACAGGAATAGTCTTAATTATTTTGCCCTATCTGGGGCCTCTGGGCTCCTTTCCTCTTTGGTGGTCTGGATGAGCCCCCGGAGATGGCCCGCCTGTGTGCTTTGCCTTGAATTGTGGTGAGGGGCCCCATGGAGAGATGAGCCTTTATGCCTCCCACAGGTAATTACTTTTCAAAGGTTGTTACCCTTGCTTAGCATAATGGACACATTTATTGCATTGATATTTAAGAACTTATATAACTTTACATTTGTATAAGCTTGTAGACAGTTGTATAAATTCATATGTATGAGCTATATACATAGTTTTCACATACTTCTGTTTTCTGATACTGTTTTTATTTCAAGGTAGAGAAATTATTTGCTTTCATTTGTCAATGCAATAGTAAAGAGTTAAAACACACAATTGGCTTAAGGTTGTATTGCACAGATTCTTGATTCTCAAACCAGGCAGTTAAACTTGGGGTCCAAGGAAAGGTTCAAGGTATCTAATGAAGCCTATTAAATGGTAGCTCTGTGTGTGTGTGTATAAAACAAAAAGAAAGAGGGGAAAGAGAGAGAGAGGTCTGTGTGTGTTCTTGAGTGGTTTATCATGACACTTAAGTTGCAAAAGATAGGTAGACAGACATTTGAGATTAGGATGTTATTGGCTGACCTGGCTTCTATATAGATGGAATATGTCTTAACATCATAAATTAGATGAAAAGTTTAAAGACATAAATTAGATGAAAAGTTTAAAGGACATTATAGAGCTTTTTTAACTGCCTGTTTAATAGGTCTCACACTTCTGAAATCTATTATATGACTCTTGCTGACTCTTCTCCCATCTTTGTCATGGATTATGAAAATTGAGGTTCCCTTCACAGGAAGCAGTGAGCAAGAAATGTTTTTAGTGCAAATTCCTTTGTTTCCAGTGTGGCTCACATTTTGGGGTGACAGAACTTCATCTTGGCCTGCTTATTTATTTAAGATGACATGTTTGTTTCCATTAAGCAATCATTTATACTTACCAGGGTCCTTTCAACTCAATTTTCAAAATGATGATTTGTATATATCTAAAACAGGACATCATGTGGCTCAGGTCACTTTCATTCCGCAGTCATTTACCAAATACCCACTTTATGTGATATAGCAATGCAAGAAGTCACAAGCATAAGGCATCTGTCTTGTATCCAAGCAAACTAAACAGCAGCATGCACAAATAAATATGGTACACAGGGGTCAAACAGCCTCGGTTTGAATCTCTTTTCCTGCTACCTCTGTGACCTAAGTTTCTTCAGTTTTTTAGTGACTTCAGCTATAAAGATGGGAAAAGTGAGACTCATTAGAGAGCATTGGTGAACATCTTATAATGCATGCAAAATATTACTTCACATTGAAAGTAACACAGATGAAAACAATCAGATGAGAGGATGTGCATGTTCTGTTCAGGGAATTAATTTTGAACAAAATAAAATACAGTAAAACCTCTCTAAATTGACTACCCAAGAGACTGTAATAAACTGGTTGACTTACAGAAGGGGGTCAACATAAGGAACTAGGCCTACTGTACTGATATGCACACATGGTGCATGTCTGGTCTATGAAAATTAGATCAACTTCAGGAGGTGGTCAGAAGAGGGAGATGGTTAATGATGGAGGTTCTATGGTAATTATAAGGAAGTTGTAAGGAAAAATGAAGCTAAAGAGAGAAACTGTGATCTTAAATCTCATGATTACTCATTTGGAATATATCCTGAAATCAAAGCAAATCCAACAAAAGTTGAGATAAGGAGAAATGACATAATGAATTTATTTAAGTTTTTATTTTTGAAACAGTGTATGACTTCACAATAAGTTGAAAAAAAAAATGTCCTAACACATTTCAATGTCCTTTACCCAGCTTCCCCTAATGGTTACATCTTACATAATTATAATACAATATCAAAACTAGGAAACTGGCATGGATATACTACTATTAAATAAGTCACAGGTTTCACTGTTTTTTTTTAAATAATTAATCAATTTTTAATTTCACTGTTATTCAGGTTTTACTGTTTTTTAAAAATAATCAATTTTTAATTTACAGATAAAAATTTTATGTATTTATTGACTACAACATGATGCTCTGCAATATATATACAATGTGTAAAGGCTCAACTCAAGGTAATTAACATATGGATTACATCACACTTATCACTTCTTATGATGAGAACACTTAAAATCTATTCTTTTAGTGATTTTCAAAATGTAACACATTGTTATTAAATATAGTCACCACGTTGTACAATAGATCTCTTAAACTTATTCTTTGTATCTGACTGATATTTTGTATTTATTGACCAATATCTCCACAACCTACCCCAGCCCCAGCCCCACCCCCAGACCCTGGTAACTACTATTCTACTCTCTCCCTCTATGAAGTTCAACTATTTTAGATTCCACATATAAGTGAGTTCATGCACTATTTGTCTTTCTGGACCTGGTTTATGTCATTTAACATAATAAAGGCTGTCATTTGTGAGAGCATGGATGAACATGTTAGATATTGTGCTAGGTGAAATAGTTTCACCAGTTTTTACACGCACTCCTTTTTGTGGTGTGTATTGCTATGAAATTTTATCACAAATAGAGATTGGTGTAACCACTGACATAGTTAAGATACAGAACTATTACATCACTACAAAGAAAATCTCTGATGACTTTAGAGTTGCACTCTCCCACAGTCCTAACACCTGGCAACCACTGAGCTCTTCTCTATCACCATATTTTGCCATTTAAAAAATGTTGTATAAATAGAATACAATATGTACCTTTTTATTGCAAAAGTACCAAAAAGGACTAAAGGAATCCCAAGCCCCCAGAAAGAGAGATTGGCTTTTTTATTTTATTTTTTTTACCTTTTCACTTAGGTGTGAAAATATGTATCCTTAAATGGGCTGAGTAGTATTCAAATTTGTGGATGTACCAAAATCGTTCATTCTTTAGCCCACTGAAAGAAAAGTATATGAATCATTTCCAGTTTTGTGTTATTACAATAAAGCTGAATAGAAAATTGATTGATAGGAATGTTGTGAATATATATTAATCTTACTTTAGAAAGAAAATAGGGGGAAATGCTTAAACTTTTTGAAAAAGTAGATCTCCACAGAGAAGAGAACCAACACATGTGTTTTTACACTAAGCTTTTCAATGACAGGGTAAAAAATTAGGGCAGTGGGAGAAAAGGCAGAAAATAAGGTTTTGGAGGAGGTCATTAAGGAATTACTAACTTTAGACACTTCTTAGATTTGAGTGGTAGTAGTTTAGATGGTATGTAGACAAAGGCAGCTCTAAGATTTCCAATTGGAGAATGCAGTGTGGATCCCACCATCGCCTAAATGCCACTGGGACAAGCTGGTACAGAGATGGAGGAAAAGAGTCAATTTTGTGACTTGGATTAGGACAGTAGGAGACACTTGTGTGAAATGTACCACCACTATTTGGAGATTTGAGTCTAGGACTCAGCAGTGATATCAATGTTGGTGATCTAATAATTCCCCAGGAAGAGATTGATTCAGTCCTGTTGATAGAGAAGATGGCTAGGGAAGAGAGGCGAAACTTAGAATGATATGGAATATGAGTTCAGGATGCCTGTTTATGGCACAGATGACGACAAACATCTCTAGCTTATATGCATCTAGATGCATAAAATGACTTCAACCTCCATAGATTGTTTGTGGAAATTCAGAACTCCCTTTAGGTGCTCAGAAATTCCCACCTGCATACTCTCTCAAGGTCACCTCAGGCCCAAAGTTGATGTGTCTCCACATAAGCTGTTTTCATTTGACTCTGTCTTGTTAACTCAGACATGACAGCCAAACTTTTTCTTGCTCCCATTAACTATACATTCCCAGAAAAAAAAAAATACAACAAAACAAACAACAAAAAAATAAAAAGAAGAAGAAGAAACAGCAATGGCAACAGCAAAACTTTTATACAAGTTTAATGAATATTAATCTATCTAATGAATATTAATTAACTCATCTCTCATTAAAGTGTCCAAGTAATTCTTTAGATATGTTCAGCAATAAAAGTTTCCTTAATGCAATCAAATTAGTGAACAAAATATAAAATCTTTTCTAATGCACAAATTCTACAGTTCTTTTCATCAATTTGATATTTTATCAGACAATTGGGATTTTAAGATGCAATATCATTTTCAGAAGCTAGGGAGAAATGACATATCAAAAATAGATTCATAGCTAACTAGATTTACAACTTAGGAAACCCACTGAATTTCTACGAGTATCAATAGCCTAATTGTTGAAATGGGCACAATATAAAAGTCATTTTTGATAGGAAATGTAGCAAATCAGAAGTACGAAAATGTCAGTTTTCCTTAACATGAGTAATAATTTCATTCCATTATTAGTTCGTTCAAGAATTATTTGGTATATATTTGTTATATCCTGACACACAAAATAGTCATGTAATTTTCTTGTTTAAATGCTTTTATGGCTTCCCATTAATCTCAGGATAAAGGGAAATTTTTTATTATGATTTGTAGAGCAATTCCTGATCTGCCCCATGTCTACAAATGAGCCATGTTGTAGGACCAGCTTACCAGGCCATCTTCCCACCTGCTGCTCCTTCTAGAAATACTCCACCTGCCTATTTTCCTTACACTGCTTCATCTGGTTTGCATTCAGGAAGCATTCTTTAAAAAGACCTTTGCTTGGGCCAGGTGTGGTGGCTCATGCCTGTAATCCTAGCACTCTGGGAGACTGAGGTGGGTGGATTGCTTGAGCTCATGGGTTCAAGACCAGCCTGAACCAGAGCAAGACCCCCATCTCTACTAAAAACAGAAAAAAACTGAGGCAAGAGGATCACTTGAACCCAAGAATTGGAGGTTGCTATGAGCTATGATGTTACCATGGCATTCTACCCAGGGCAACAGCTTAAGACTCTGTCTCAAAAAACAAACAAAACCCCTTGCTTCTGCTCCTGTGCTACCTTCATTTCTTTCTACTAGAGCATTCTTTACCCTTTATTCCACTTCATTTCAGTTATAGTATTTATCTTTTTGATAGTTACCTTTCTGAGTATAGTGATTATGCCTACTACTCTTGTTCACCATCATAATCTTTTAGTACATGGAGTAACACTTGAGGATAGGAATTTGTAGATCATCTTTAGGAAGTTTCGAGGTGAAAGAGTCATAGATCCTCCTTTCCAGTCATAGATTCTATTTCCAGTCTACTGGATAACTTTTTTTTTTTTAGGGAGTATAATTTATTCAATTCTTAAAAGAATCTCAGCTTGGATTTTTGGCTTTCTTTAGAATGGCTCACGTGTCCCCTTAATGGATGGATCTGTGCAGCTACTAGGTCACTACAAGACTTGCTATTTGACACTGCAAACTCCTTACCCAGAATTAACTCTAGGTGAAAAAGAGCTGTGTTAAATGCCTGTGGAGGAGTCCAGCAACGACAGAGCCCAGATTTATGGGGCAGTGTTTACAATGAAGAGACACAACCTATTTTTATTTGATCTGCACCATCCAAAAAGAAAATTGGTATTATAATTAAACCAGGGGAAATGATAACTTAAGCATTGATTTTCCCATAAACGTGCCAACCCTCAGAACAGTGGCTGGTCTCTATGTTCCACATGCTGGAGCGTAACTTTAGATGAATGGAATCTTCTTCAATAAGTCGACTTACACAGAAGTGTGTAAATCTCAGCTTCTATGCCATGATGACTCATCTTTATAGCAGACATGCCCCTCCGGGTTTGGTTTAAAGGAAGAGATCCTTAGAAAAATCAAGAAGAAACGTCTTATGGGGACCTGCAGTTTGCATTTGATACTCTTTATGGATCTACTGCTGATAAACATTCAGTCCCATCACTATATTAGATTTTCCCAATCCCTTATGGAGATTAAACACAAAGAAATTACCATTTATCTATAAAGGTGAAATTTATGTCACCTATAATCCTTCCATAAATAAATGTATCAACCACTGCATTAATACAAAAGTGCAATCTGAAGGCAGAAGGCCATTATATTTGCTTACTGTCAGGAATAAAGCTGCAGTTGCAACTCATGCATGATTTTAGTAACATTTGATAATATGCTATCAGTTGTGGGAGCTATAGATTGAACTAGTATAGATTTTTTTGGCTTCAGCTTCCAAATAATCAATCATGTCAAGATATGAACATCATTTCATTCCCTTCAATTGAAAAGAAGATGTGATTTAAAATGTCAGCCCTTGGATATATGAGCAGGATTCCGGTAATCAATCATGTGAAATAAACCATCTTATTCAGTAGCTCTTTTGAAGAAGGGAAGCTTTGGTGTTGGGGGGTGGACATAAGCTTTTGTATGTGTGATGAGGATGCAGCCAGGCATCATATGCATATAAATAACAAAAATAACAAATAGGAATGTGGATATGGGTTTTCTCATTTGCTGCTTCTTTCAGTTCAGGGACTTGGCCAGGAATTAAATGGATTTGGAAGACCTCATACCCCAAGGCATGAGAGGACAATAGTGTTTACTGTATCTGAGTACCTTCAACCATGAATCAGGAACTGGTTTCAGACTCAGGTGAACTGACTTATTCTGGAACCATATACATGAATTTAGTCCAAATCCATCAACCTGGCTGAGCCACAGTGGACTTGACTCTAAACTTGATGTTCAGTTTCTATATGTCATACGTTTAAGACAGAACCCTAAACTTGAGCATAAGTTTGCTTGTCTGTGATCAGGCTAATTCCATCTGTTCATACTTATTCAGGACACAATCTTAGAAAACCCATGTATGTGAAAGCTTTTCACTGAAGACTCTCTGAAGCTCTCTAGAGACCTAAGTGGTTATCATCATGGCTAGACCAAAAAAGATCATGATACAAGGTTTACTTCTTGGAAACCCGTAAGAAAGAAGAGTATGACCAACTAGACTGAAATCACACTCAAGGGAGGATTTGTTTGGAGAAATTGCCCTTATCTCATTTAAGTATTACAAAACTAACTCAAGATTTTATTAATTTCCAGTATGTCTTTAGGCAAGTCACTCAATTTCTTTGACCTGTAGTTTTCTCATAAGAGAAAGAAAAAAAAAAAAAAAGAGAGAGAGAGAGGGAGGAAGGAAGGAGAGGAGGTAGAGAGAGTGTTTGGGTTATATGATCTCTCTAAAATTTTTTCTTCTTAACCTCTAAAAATTGGTGTTTTTTGAGAGTATTTACTAAACCCAGTAGAAACGCAGATCATAGCTGAAAAAAGTTCCTTCCACATATAACACCAATTCACAATCTGGGCTAAACCTCTTGCATAGGATTTGAAAAGTTCGATCAGATTTTTGTATTAAAACTATGTATACCATGGAATATCATGCAGCCTTAAATAAAGATGGAGACTTTACCTCTTTCATTTTTAGATGGATTGAGCTGGAATGTATTCTTCTTAGCAAAGTATTTCAAGAATGGAAGAAAAAGTATCCAATGTACTCAGCCTTACTATGAAACTAATTTATAGTTTCATATGAAAGCTATAACCCAATTATAGCCTAAGAATATGGGTAAAGGGGATAGGGAGAAGATGGGAGGGGGGAGGATGGGTAGAGGGAGGGTAATTGGTGGGACCACACCTGTGGTGCATCTTACAAGGGTACCTGTGAAACTTACTAAATGTAGAATGTAAATTTCTTAACACAATAACTAAGAAAATGCCAGGAAGGCTATGTTAACCAGTGTCATGAAAATATTTCAAATTGTATATAAAACCAGTGCATGGTACCCTATGACTGCATTAATGTACACAATTATGATTTAATAAAAAAACTATTATGATAATAATGACAAGAGACAGTGTACTTATTTTTTAAACTGGAACATCATTTTACTTATGCTATGTTTGACAAAATTAATTGTATCATCATATCCCCCTTTCAAAGGTGACTTACTATAGCTTCTTGTTGACATAGCCAAAGTTTGGAGATATGGAAATCCTTAAGGTATCTACTTTAATTATTCACTGTAAGTACAGATGATTACAGTAGAACCTCTGTAAGTTGACCACCCAGCAGACTGTAACTAACTCATCAGCATTTGGAGGTGGTCAACATAAGAAACTAGGCCTTAGTACAGGTGGTACAAATCTAGTCTATGAAAAAAAATTAGGTGAACTTAAGGAGATGGTTGATGCAGGGGAAGTGGTCAACTGTGGAGGTTCTACCATATTATGACAGCTGTTATAGGTCATAGATGCTTTTAATGTCCTTTGGAATATTTAAAATTGGTAAATTATCTTGAGGTGTTTAAATATTTACACAATTGATTTTTCTATTTTTAAAAATGAAAGGGCTTTTTTTAAATAAGGAAAAGTTTAGTACTGTCTTTTTCTGAATACTCTTGGTGCCAAAATATATGGATATGGAATGCAAAAACAGTTGATAAAAGGTAATCTTATTCCTTAGGAGCCAAAAGTAGCATATGAAGGTACAAAGTAAGACAGTCAGTGTAGAAAATGTGCTTGACATTTGCTGCCCAGCCCCGAGTTTTATATATGTGTATGTATGTATAATAGCTTACCTTCTCGTCCTCAGCAAATCAACCTTGAAGCTCTGGCTTCCTCTATATCTCCCTGTACGTGTACAAGAGTGTGTGTGTGTTTGGCATATTTTTTCTCTCATTTTGACTGGTTGCCAAATGTTTCTCATATTTTATGATGCACAGAGAGAGTGCTATGATAAGAGTGCCTTGCTCCATAATTTCTCCATCCCGGAGAGAGGTGGGTTTCTCTTTTCCTTCTTGTTCATTAATGATGCACGAACCTTCAATTTTTAACTCTCTATCTCACTCCAGCTTTTTCCTTTGCTGTCTCTGAGGAATTTCTCATATTATTTGACATACATGGCTGTATGATAAAGACTTGCCGGGGCCTTTTTATCCTGCTGGCATACTTTCTGAGACATTTGGCTCATCACCCAGCTGGAAAGCAGCCTTTGTCATTGTGGAATAACTATTACAAATTAAAAAAAAAAAAAAAAAGGAAGAAGAAAGAAGAAGGTAAAGGAAAACATACCAGACCCTGGAATAATACCCTAAAATATCCACCACCCCCAGCAATGCTGCCATTCTCTCACGTGTAAAATGTGGACCCTTTCTCCATTGTGCCAAATTAATAGAAAATTTTCTACTGATCCACTGAGTCTGTGACTAAAGCAGTCTGGGGTTGGTGAACCCACTCCAATATTCTCCCTATGTTTCAAGTTAGCATTAGGTGACTGAAGTCTACTACCAACCTTCACTAATTCAAGGTGTGATAGGAAGTGTTGACTTTTTTTCTTGAAACTCTTCATTTGGCTCCCTGTCAACTATAAATCTTGTCTTTTCTGCCAGTCTGCTCCTTCTCCATCTTCTTGGCTTATTTCTCTTCATCTGTGGGATCTCTTATCACTGGAATGAAACAGCTATCAGTCTTTGAAATGCCGCTCCCTTCATTCACTCTCCTGGTGATTTTTTCCAGTCCTATGGCTTTAAGTATCATCTTTAGTTGGAAGATGGCTCGCTCTGTACCTCCAGCTCTGAACTCCCTACTAACTACCAGGCTCACATCAGCCTGCGTGTTTGATATCTACTGTTAAATATCAAAATGATGTCCCAAGATGGAATGTGCCCAAGCATATCAAGATATGTATGTTAAATATGTGTATTTTCTTTGTATATCAATTATATTTTAATAAACTAAAAAAAAAAAGTCGTAACCAAAGCAAAAGTCTGATTCCTCACAGTATTTCCATCTTTAGAAATAAAAAAATCCATCTTTTCAGTTCTTTAGTGCATGTCCCTTAGAATTCATCGTGGCTCTTCTCTTTCTCTTGTAGCTTCCTTCAATCCATCAGTAAACCTGACAACTTACCCATCAAGAAAGAGATATTTTAAGTACTCTTCACTGCATTTACCAAGCTCAACCTTGTCCAAAACATTGTTATCTCTTGCCTGCCTCATTGTCATAGCTCACCAATCGGTCTCTTCCCTCATTCCCCTATATCTATTCTTAACAGGTGTAATCCTGTGAGACTTAACACACCATGTTGCTCCTCTGAGCAACCTCCACCCTACACACACACACACATATCTGCAGCTCATTTGGAATAGAAAGCAAAGCCTTCCAATGACTTACTGGGTCCATATGCAAATCCCCAATCCCAAACTACCCATCTGAGTGCATCTCCTAGAACCTTTCTGCAGTCACATTCTTTTGTTTATTCCTTAAAATTCCCAGGCACAGGCTGTGCTGAGGGTCCCACAATTGCTCCAGCCTCTATGGGACTGATTTCCTGCTGGATACATACCTGACCCACTCTCCTACTGAACTCAGGTCTCTGTGTAAAGTTCACTTTCTCAATGAGGTCTTCCTTGGCGATTTTATTTTAAAATGCACGATACATTCTAGGGGGGAAATAGCACATCTTTATTATTATTATTATTATCATTACTTAACCCCCTAGGATGCATACTCCCTGAGAGCAGGGACTGATGTCTATTTTATTATTTCAGCTATATCCCCAGTGCCCAGAACAGTACTGACAATAAAAAAATAAAAAAAAAAGTTGCTCCTTTAATGTATGCCAAATTAATGAGCTGGGGTCTCTTTCTTCACTTGTCACTCCTTCTTTGTTCCCTTCATCTGGGTTCCAAATATTTTGAAATTTAATTTTCATCCTGAAATGCACTACTGTTTTTATAGCGTCTAGCCTTTTTTTCTGCACCATTCTATAACCCCCAACACCCTTTTGACTAAAAATATTTTCAGCCACAACTACTGGAGATCGTATTAAACAGTGGCTTCATTTTCCTTTCTTCTTTTTCTTTATTACTTTTTTTAACTTAAAGATATGTTTGAAAATGAATGTTTGCTAGCACTGATTCATTAATTAAAAAATATAAGAGTTCTGAGAATTGTGGCTTTATGGTTCTTTTGGCCCTTGCCTCTTGGTTACAAGATTAGCTGCAGCAGCTCCAATCATTATCCAAATGCATTTAGAGGCAAGAAGTAGCTTTCTTTTTGTTGAATTTTCAGGTTAATATAAGGTACAGACAATTAGGTTGTTATTTGCATTTGTTTCTATGCAGGAAAAAGTTTCTATCTATCTCTAAGTAAGAAGCAAAAGTCCTTTTTTCAGAATTCCATCCTCCCCCTGGTAGACTTACCATTATATTCCCTTGAAGAGAAATTGGCACAAACTCCCTCAACAAAAAAGAAAGGGGGATAACCTTTTGGTAGGCAAAAGACAGTCTCACTCAATGTCTTCCCATGTCATATAGCTTCTCAGATTATGACTCAAATATTATTTCATGCCAGATGTCTTTTCTGACCATTCTTCTATCACAAATCTGCAATAAATAGCCTTTCGCTTAAGTTCCATAGGTCCTGAAATATTCTTAGATTGGTGCCTTAATATGGAAATATAAATCACTGTTTTTTTTATATCCCCCTTCCTGTCTCCTCCTTGCACTCACACACACACACATGCACATGTATTATAAATTCTAGCATAAGCAGGATTGAGACATCTGGACAAAGACTACATTTTGCTCGGTCACATTTGAATCTGCAGCATGAAATGCCCATCTATATAATGAAGAAGTGCATACATGAATAATTTTTTTTCTCTTAATAGCCTTCAAAATGAATTTTACTGTTAAGTAAATGTTTCTGGGATTATTTCAATCCCTCTCTTACGTATCTACAGCCAAAGCCAATATTGAAACTTTTATTATCACCAAAACTCTTCCCTCCATTATTTAAGGACTTGAAGATGGATCACTTGAATAAGGTAGTGTATGTTATTAAATTCCTAGGTGTTATTTGGTCATTGTTTGACATCATTGAGAAAACAAAACAATATCACGGTGTAGGTAAAAAGACAAAAATAACTATAATTTGTTTTCTATTCATCACAACAAACATATTCTGTCTCTGCTGCAAATACACCAAGACATTGTCTTGGACTAAGGGTAAGCATGGGTAAAGATTGATGAAATCAGACACAGCATAGTTACACAGAGTGGTTAATGCTAAAATAGACAGAAAACATTTCGGAGAAGATTAAGTGTGAAGGCCCTGGTCACATGGGCCCGAATTTAACTCCAAGATAATAGGCACATTCATTAAGCCTCAGTTTCTTCATCTGTGAAACAGGGCTCACAGTCAGTATCTCACAGGAACTGGTATGAGCTTCAAATTAGATACTGCTTGGGTAGTGATTACCCCTGGGTCTGGCATGCAATTTGTTCTCAATAAGTGCTAAAATTTATTATTGTCACTATTATAAATAAGGCACTATTAGATCATAAAATACAAAGTAATTGACTGTACAGAATTATGTGTTAAAGTAATTGTAACAAATTAAATCGATATTTGCTTCTCCTAATGGTTGGGAACACAGTGCTCTATTTCTTCTACTTCAAGATCCAGCTATCCAAAGTGCAGGCCCAACGCAAAGGGCAAAGTCAAAAACATTTTGTGTCGTGTCTCACTTTCTCTGGTCCTTGTTCATCCCATTTCTTCACTTGCCCCCACTCTAAATCAGAAGGGAGAAGGTATCTTTGAGGTTAGTTGGCACAAAGAGAAAATGAGCCCTGCTGTGATTGGCTTGAGATTGCAGAGCTGTTTAATTCATGAGCTGGAGTTTAAACACAGGTCACTGGAATGGACGCTAGACCCACATCTTATGATATCTGTCCCCTACTGAATCATTCACAGGAATGGGGAGTCACAATGCAGAGGTGATGCCTTTTATAAGAAGATTGTAGGACTGAGTCAATTTAGGTGCTTCCAACATTGGTGACATAGAGATGATATGGGTGGGAAATGAGAAATCTTAAATATTCCTAATTATTATCAATTATTTTACTTTTCACTTAAAATAATACGTGTACCTAAATTGTCCACCTAATGAGGACAAGCTTATCATCTTAGGAGAGTTAAATAATAAACAACACAAGTAATAAGTCAGTAAATTTTATAGTAGACTAGAAGGTCACATTTTTTAAAAAAAGTAAAACAGGTTTAATGGGATTAGGAAGACAAGGAGTAGGAGACCTATAAGGTAACATTAATAAAGTGCTTGGTGTAGGTCAGGGGAGTCCATATAACATCACTAATCTTAGGAACCTCCATATAAACACTTCATTGAGCACTATTTTCTGGATAGTATATATGCCAAGAATGTGTTTGAACTATGTGATTATATATGAATCATATACATATAAATGTATATGACTATATAAATGGCTAGAAGAAAGATTTTAAAGTAATCTATTTAGTTCCCCAGCCAGTGCTGGAATCTCTTTTATAGCAGTATTAGGAGCTCAGATCAAATAATAGGTGAGCACAATTAGAAAGTTCATGAGTCAATGATTTGTTTACACATATCTCATGAAGGCTAATTATTTGTTAGCTAAAACACGGGCCTTTGTTTTAGTTAGAGACACCAGCATAGCAAAGGATTATCTGTGAACCTGAAACCCTTCTGTCCCATGAAAACTGTCAAGAAACTAATCATAATGATTAAAATTCTAACCTTTTACTTGTTGCCATACGAGTCTTTAGTAAAAACACATTCTTATTAAATCCCCCAAGTTAATCAGCAATTTATAGAATATCGTGCTGAGGTTATTTTATAACCACCCCCTGCCATATTTAATAGTTCCTGATTTCTGAACTAGATTACATTGGTCAACTCAGGAATAACAGTTGATTGGATATTTTTCTTTTCTTTCTTTTTTTTTATGCAACATTATTTGTGTATGCCTGCTGTGTGACAGGCACTGTAAGTAGGTGAAAAGTTAGATCCTGTGTATCTGATATAATGATAAGCTAAATAGATCTGAACCTTATCCTCTTTTAATTTACAGTAGGATAGGTAATTAATTACCTATTAGGAAAATACCCCTAGAATGGGATAGTGGTAGGGAACCCACACCACTAAGGTGTGATTTGTTGGCACACACACTGCAAATAGGTAATCACTGTGCTAACATGCCCTGCATCAATGAGGGAAGTGAAGTCTTTCTGAGGGGTGGCTTCCCAATGCTTTTGCAGTAGTGCTGTATACGTTTCATGCATTTCTGAGCATTTTATCTGTGTCAAACACAGTGCTGGGCTCAGCACTTCATCTAAACTCAAAGCAGCATTAAAAGATAAATCCAATTATCATCTCCATGTTACTAATGAGGAAGGAGGGTCTTAGAAAGCTAAATGAACTGCCCAATTCTATACAACAAAGACGCAATAAAACTGGGATTCCAACAGAGTTCTGATAATTCAGAGTACATATTCTTAAACCCTGTGCTCTACTTCTGAAATGACTTAGGAAATTTACTAAATATTTTTGACCCCAGAGTTTATGAATCAGTAAATCTAGGGTAAAATTTGGAGAATATATTTTTAGCAGCTTTCCTGGGTGATTCTGGTAACTGCAAGATTTGAATCCTACTAATTTAGGATATCATACCCTAATTCAATCAAAATAATTTAGAGTATTGTTTTGTAGCCCTCTTTTTCACAACTGTAAGTTAAGATCATTCCTGTAGGAGTTTCTGATATGGGGTGGTAGGAAAATCAAAGAGGAGCTAAATATTCAGGGTTCCCAGTACATATATACTTTTGTTCTTCTTCTTTTTTTTTTTTTCCAGGCCATTTTTTTCCCCAATTCTCTTCCTCCTGATTATTTACCTCCAAGATTTCACCAGCTCATTCAAGCTAGTGATTAGTTTAGCATGAAGCACATATTCACTCCAATGTATAAAAAGGAACTCATTTAAGACATCTGGGCTTGGCCTGATTAATGCATCCCCTCTGTCAGAGAGGAAGGCACAGACAGTGAAAGAGCCCAGGAGATGGGAACCCTATGGTAGGCACTGCCATAAACTTCCAGAAAGAGTAGCTGAGAATCAATGCAGAACTGGACACAGTGGATGGATGAGCTATTCCATAACGTACACCATGGAGCTATTTCAATTGGAAGGAGTTATTAATATCTTCCGGACATTTTGATCCAATAGCAGTCTCCTGCCCACTAATCTTTGCCATTACAATCAGGGCTGTCGCTTTCTGCTCGTGCATAGTGGGGAGCTCAGGGTTTAGTTAATTCCTTGGGGAATGGCAATTAAACCGAATTAAAGGCTTTCTTTTAAACAAGTTGCTGCAGTGCCAGCCAGCCCCAGGCTGTGTCCGTTAGGATAAGAGTCTTGTCTAACGGGCCACTAGATGGTGCCAGAATTCCTTTCTGCCTCTTCCCTCTGCCCATCTCCATCCCTCCGGCTCCCACCCATTCTGCCTGTGCGTCTGCGCAGGCTCCACTGGGGGAATGATGGATTTGTTTGCTGGGAAAATCGTTGCTCCCTCAGGAATCTGTGGGACAGAAAATGCCTCATGGCCTCGGTGACTGTAGAGCTTTATTTTTTCTTGGCCTGGCTTTGATTTACCTCCTGGCAGCTTCCCTGTTCCCCAGAAATTCCAGTCTCCCTAAAATTCCAAAGGGGAAAGAAGGAGAACCCAGATTTATGGGAATTTTCATATTTCTCAGAACCTTAATCCTGAGGCCAAACGACACACCACTTTTGTTTGTATACATGATGCATGACGCATGCCAAGCTGTTCCTAATGAAGATATTATCTGCCTGCCTCTCCCATCTCTAAGCATCAGGAGAGAATTCTCCCATATTGTCACTGCTTCCTTTCCAGGTGGCCAGAGAAACCCTCCCCAGGATTTTCTCCCTGTGGGATCTGTAGTCATTAGTTAGGCCAGGTGACTATTCTCCAAAGAGCAAATTCATTCTCCAAGCATCTCGTCCCAGCCAGCTTTCCCTCCTGCTAGTAACATGGTCTCTTTTGCTCTCTCTCCTTCAACAACCACAGATCACAACATTTCACAGATGGCAGGGCCAAAGGAGCTTTTTATATCCCACAGTCCAATGGCTTTTTAACTTTAGCATCAGAATCACCTGGAAGACTTGTTACAACACAGATTGCCGGACCTTGCTGCAGAGTCTCTGGTGCAGTAGGTCCAGAGTCCAACCTGAGAATTTGCATCCCTCATAGATTTCCTGCTGATGATAAGAAGGTTGTTCCAGGGACCACACTCTAAGAACCACTTCAGTCTTATTCTTTCACAAGTCCAGAAACAGGTTCAGTAAAATAAAATGATTGCTCAAGGTGAAAAAGCCGAATTGAAATTAGTGAGGATCAGAAAATCAAGTCTTTTAAGCAAAAGTTTGTTATGGCCTCAGAAATTTTCTTTTCTCCTCTTTATGAAGAAAGGATTTGCTGAGCAAATTTACAGATGAAATCAGATTGTAGGTGAACTGTTTAATCTGTAATCACTTAAAATAGAGTTCTATTATTTTCGAGTTTAAATTAAAGCACAAACTATGAGGAACCTGTTTCTAAGTAAAGGGATTGACCTTTTGGTGTTGCCACCACGCTTATGTTCTTTCATTGGCCAGTGCTCTTAGGCAGAATTCCAGGAGAAATTGTTCTGCTGATTGAGTCTCTTCCAGGGATACACCCCCAACATTTAGCCTATCTGCCTCCATTTGATACCAGCATTTCTTCTTTGTCATAACCTACAAATGTTGCATTTATTTATATGTGTCCACATGGAAAAGGATTAATCCAAGCTTCTTTTAAAGAGGTTTATTATAATGAATTTTTCTAAAAGCTTGGTATGTCCAGCATTTGTAGTAAGTGATATATTTTAGGTATGTATGTGTAGTTATAGATTTATTTATACTGATACCTTCGATTTGGACCAGTAGGTACTGGTTCTCAAGTAATTCTCATGATTACATAAGGTTCCATTTCCAATGCACTGTGTGAGAAATGAGAGTCAATCAAGTGAAAAAGTATCAAATTGGTAAATTTGAGCAATTATTGGTAAATGAAACCAAACTCACTCAGACACTACCTGAATGAGGGAATTTGGGTAAGTACTATGCCAGTGACAAATAATTCAATCCCCCAACTGCAGCAAGCATGTTTTAATCTGTGAAAATGTTCAAGGATGGACCAAATGACCTCGGTGGAAATGATGCAAATGTGCTTACGAACTGGATAATTTCCATACTCTGACTAGTCCTGTAAGTTTTGATTTTCCTTGCCATTCCATTAATCTATCAAATCATGTCAACTTTTGTAATTTTGGATAGGTTATTCCAGTTTTGGAGGGAGCCTTATCTTCTGTGGGCACAAATCTTCCCTTTATGCAGAATTTGGTCCATGTCCCAAGAAACCTTCTCTAAAATACTAGTTTCCTCTGCATTGCACTCTTTTAATTTCTATGCTTGGGAGCATTCATAGTCTGATTGACCCAACCAACATTCATTAAGTACCTGCGATGTTTAAGGCCCTGGACATTGAGAGTAGAAGTTGATATCAGCTAGGTTCAGATCCCCAAAAGGCAGGCAAACTATTGGTGCTATTATGGGCTGAGAAGTGAGTGCCCCCGATGTTCATATGTTCAAGTAAAAATTCTCAGTACCTCAAAATGAGGCTACAGGAGTGGATCCTGATCCAATATGAATGTGATCTTATAAGAAGAGGCAGTGAGGATACAGACACAGTGGGAAGACCCTCTTAAAGGAAAGATCATGTGAAGTCACAGGAAAAGTTGTCCAACTATAAGCCAAGGATAGAGCACTCAAAAAAATGCCAGCCTACCAATGCCTCAGTCTTGGATTTCTAGCTACCAGAAATGTGATGAAATAAATTTCTGTTGTTTCAGGCACATTATCTGTGATATTTTGTTATGGCAACCCTACCCAACTAATGCAGACATGGAGATATGAATGTTAAGCAAGGCAAAGAAATAGAAAATGTCTTCAGAGATGAGTGTCTCAATGATTCTCTCAGGGGTGAAGTTGGATTCATTAAGCACACATTAGGAAGGCCATTCTTAAATTTGTAATATATGACCATCAAATATCTGCTCCAGTGCACAATTAGGGCAGAAAGATGTTTATTTAGGCAGTATTTATAAATTAAAGATTGAGAGATAATAATTATCTTTCAATGGGGAAGGCTAACGAGAATGAATAAATTATAGAAAATTACGTGGAAAAATTTAACATCCATTTCCAGTCTACTCCTAAGTGTCTGATATTCTACAGAGAAAAGTGCTTGCATGTTGCCAGGTGAGTCTGGGTATTTAAATCAAGCATCGGCCAGGTGCCACGGCTCACTCCTGTAATCCTAGCACTGTGGAAGGTCAAAGCTAAAGGACTGCTTGGGCTTAGGGGTTTAAGACCAGCATAAGTAAGATAAAAACTCCATCTCTACTAAAAATAGAAAAATTAGCTGGACCTTGTGGCACACAAGTATAGTCCAGGTTACTGGACAGGCTGAGGCAGGAGGATCACTTGAACCCAAGAATTTGATGTTGCTATGAGCTAGGTTGATGTCATGGCACTCTAGCCTGGGCAACAGTGAAACTGTGTCTCAAAAAATAAAAGAATAAAGTAAATATATGCACAAATAACATTTACTAGACGACTATAATACAAAGTCACTCTCATACTCAGAGTGCTGTTTTGAAGATGAAGTAGAAGAATTGCAAGAGAAGGTGCTGTGATGAAGAGGAAACACTGCACTATCTTTTCATCTGGATCAAAAGACATTTGAAAGTTGGATGTTAAAAGAAACTATCCATGCATTCTAATGTTAAAACAACAAATATGTAATATTTAAAAGCATAGATAGAACCAGGTTCTATGTCTGGCTCTTCTAGAATCTACTCAGCTACTCTGAGATATCATTATCTCATTATGAACAATTTAAACATAAATTTCTGATTATAAAAATAAATGCCCTCTTCATGCTTTTAAAATAGAGACACATATAAAAAGAATAATAAAATAACTTTTCTCTCACCTTTTAAGAAATAAACACTGATAACATTTTTGATATATTTCCTTCCAATTTTTTAATACACATTTGTAGGTATTACGATTTTGGCATCATTCTGCACTTTCTAATGTGTACATTGCTCTGTCACCTCATATTAGATAGTGACTATTTTTTATGCCAATAAACATTCCTTGTAAACACAAGTTTAATGGCTCTAAAACATTCCATAGGATGGATTTATCGTAATTTATTTAATCCTCTTAATTTTGGACATTTGGCTTACTTAAAATTTTCACTAATTTCAATGAACGTCTTGGCACATAGAGTCATAATAGGGATTTTAAGTCAATAGTACTACTTTGTAAGACCTCTAATATGAATTGCCAAAGTGTTTTCAGGAAATATTGTGCTGTTTATATTCCTACCATGTTTCTCAGCTTTTGGTAGGTTATGATGCAGTAAAAACGGCATCAACATTTCAGCGGGTTCAACAATAAAATTTCATTTCTTCCTATCCGTATCCATTTACTTTGGGTCAGTTGTAGCTCTTGTCCGTGTGTTTCCTTCATTCTGGGATCCAACTGAAGACATGGTTCTATGCGGGACATAATGTTCTCGGAATGGAGAAAAAAGAGCTATCATGGCGGCTCTTCACTAGGCTGAGGCATCTATCCCTTTGCTGGCATCCGATTGGCTGAAGTTATATGATGGGCGCGATAATCTTCCTACAGAAAGGGCACAACCGGAGCCTCTATTCAATGGAACCAGTAGAGAGGAGCAAATATTTAGTACAAATAATATTATCTACTAATAGCGTAGATAATTTCCCCACAGCTTCACTGGTACCATAATTTTTAAATCTTTGAAAATTTGATAGGAGAAAATGGTAACATGCTTTATTGAATTGCAATGCTTTATTTACTTGTGAGTCTGGAGTATTTTAATGGCTTGGGCCATTTGGATTTGGTTTATTTAAGTTTGTTGCTTTTATTCTATTATAGTTTTTTTCTTTTGGAATGAAGGGTTTTTTTCATTTGTTTTTAAATTAAGAATATCAAGACATTACCCATCAAGGTTAGTGAATTTTATTTCCTGATTTCACCTTATATTTATTTACTTATTTTTTGATAAATGGCATATTGAAATTCATATGCAGTTAC
The DNA here is from genome assembly GCF_027406575.1 of Nycticebus coucang. Classification (NCBI taxonomy): domain Eukaryota; kingdom Metazoa; phylum Chordata; class Mammalia; order Primates; family Lorisidae; genus Nycticebus; species Nycticebus coucang. The sequence continues at coordinate 19,672,608 of NC_069781.1, read as the reverse complement.
ATTTATCACTTTTTGGTAATTTATTCCATGATTCTTTGCTTAGAAAGTGTTTCTACTTTCTAATATCATATGCATTTCACCTGTCCTTCACTTTACAATTTTTTCCCTTAACCCTTTAATCCAATTAAGGATATTTTGCAAAGTACACTACTTGATCTCCCAGTACAGAACCATACATGTAAGTTACACCTTTTTCTACCTATTATTTTCTTGATTGTCTTCTTAATTGGAAACAGAAGCAGAAAGCAGAAAGCAAACCGAATAAAGGGGGGAATTGATGTGAGTTCTAGAAATTGCTTTGACACTAAATTTTTGCACAACTTTAGGCAATGCAAATAACTTTTTCTGGTTTCCCACTGCTTCATCTATTAAATGAAAAAAAAAAAATCTCAAAGAGCCTTTTTATCCCCAAATATCTTTGGCTCATCTATAGGGCTGGCATATTTCTAAGATGCAACTCTCTCTTGTGGCCACTGCAGACATGTCAAATACAACAAGCATTATTTTTGTTTCTAGCAAAAAAAAAAAAAGAAAAAAAGGACTGGATAACTCTTGTCCCGACAGTAATCCAAAGTTGCTGAATAAGCATATCAGCCGTGCCTTACTTACCAGTAATGCTGTATGATGTCAGAACCATTGTGGATTTCTAATCCACATATGTGTTCTTGGGTAATTCTGCTTATTTGATTCAGAAATTGCCTACTTACCATGCACTTCAAGGTCTATTTTGATCCTACCAATATTCAGCATTCTAATCCAACTTCCCCTGAGCCCATAGTAATTTTTTAAATCTATATAATAAAGATTTGTTCAGATCATTGTGGAACCATGAGATACATAGGGTTAAAAATATTTTCAGCCTAATCCAGCAGATTTTTGCTATAAGAGATAACATTAGTGTTCTCATTATAATATTAGTTCATTCGGACTCAACTAAAAAGGAGTACAAAAGTAAAAAAGACATAGTCTGTCAGAGTTAGAAAGAGCCTCATATCATTTATACTAACCCAGAGAATAATCTTCTATAGGTCAGAGATATCAATGAGCTCTCATGGCCTTTATAATATAAAACATCAACTTAGAGGCAACCAGATTTTTGAATCCAATTCAAGGACCACACACTAATAGATGGGGCTTTTAAAATATTCTATGGTAATAGGCTTCACTGACATTGAGAGAGTGCATTTAACCCACCTCTTATATCTGAGGTCTGAAATCATAGCTGCTCAAATATTAAACTATATTTTAGCATTATGCCATTCTATACTTATCCATACTACGGTTTTTTAATGTATGCTTTTTTTTATTTACAAGCTATGTTTTAGTAAATAGAAGCATGATAACAGCCTTCTTTTCCATAGTAACAGTTTGTACTATCTATGCCTACTAACCTATTGGTGCTGGATGTGGTTGTCCAATTATGCTCATATTTATGAGTGGTTATGGATATAGACATATGCTCAGAGATTATAAGAACAATGTGCAAAAAGATCTTCACAGGAAAAATATTGGAAGATTAAAATCTTATTTATTATATGGATACTGATAATATTTCCTCTACATTTTAATCCTTTCGCCCTCTAGCACAGGAAATGCATAATCTTGGTGTTAGGTTGAGAGGAGATATATGAAGTTAAGGTAATATTAGTAGTTATGCATTTTAGTGGTGTCTTTCTTTTTGCGTCAGATTTATATGTAGATTTTACATCAGACAATGGGCTATGAACTTTAGCTGCAATTGGAATCTGCCCAGTTATGAAATACTGTAAGACCTAATATATTTCCAATTAGTCTTCATGCATGATGGGCTAAAAATAAGCTATTTTAAGTACTTTTAGTTGATAAGTAAACACACACACAAACAAAAACAACTAGCTGATGATTTTTCAGAGTTGGGACCATTATACAGATCTCTAGACTTTCAAATTGACTGTTTCCTAATATATTAAATACCTTCTGCAAAGTTAATGACAATTCCTTCCATCTACATCAAGTCCTGGAGCCATGAGCTTTCCCTTTTAGCTGGCCAAGAGGAGGAATAAAGCATTTACTTTTTGTTTTCAATTGCTAGTGGCAAAAGGATATTGATGTAGTCAAGATGAAGCATTAAAATCAAAATTATGTAGGGAATAAAAAGGCAGCATAAATTAGAAGCATTTGCTTCCCCTGTGGTTTAAAAGAGTTAGCATTATGCCAGCCTCATATAACATTCTAGGGGTGGGTTTATGGATGTATTGAGCAATATATCAAAAACAGCATTAAATACCAATGAGTTAGATATGGCAAAAGGCCACTGCAGAGAAAATAAATGGTCATCAACAAAAGCTGTTCTTAAGGAAGATTGAATTTTTTTTTTTTTTTTGGTCCGAAATATAGTAAGGTAGGACATATATAATTACAGCATGTTCAAGGTAAAGGGATCCATTGTTCTGTTCCCATCCAATCCTTTCATTAATTTAAAAGTTTAAGGTTATGTCACCTATCCGACATCATGCAATGAGCTAAAGGAACAGAAGATTATTTATCTGTTGTTGTACAACACATTACTCCAAAACATAATGGCTTAAAACAACAGCATACCTTTAGTATCTGTCATAATTTCTGTGCATCAGAAATGTTGGAGTGAGTTAGCCAGACAGTGCTGTCCCTGAGTTGCTCATGAGGTGGCACTTAAGATGGTAACTGGAACCGCAGTTGCCTGAAATCTTGATGGGACTGAAGGACCTGTTTCAAAGGTGGCTGATTTGCCTGTCCAGCACATTGAAGACGTGCTGGCAGGAGGGCTCAGTTTCACCCTATGCAGTCCTCTCCACAGGCTGCTCAGATGTTGTTCCCTTGACATGCAGGGGACAGTGACCCAAAACAGAAGAAGGTAGAGCCCCTAATGTTATTTGAGGCCTAATCTCAGATGTTACACATCTTCATTTCTGCAGTATTCTGTTTGTTACAAGGTTAGCCCTATTTAGTGTGGGTGGGGACTACATAAGAACAAGAAGCTCAGGAAGTGAGGATGGCTGGAGGCCACTCTGAGGCTGGTTACCACAGTCAGTGTGCTCAGAAGTGTCCTCAGCACATAGTAAGTGCTTTGCCAGTGTTAATTGTTACTGACCACATCATTGTAACTATTACCATTGATATTTTACAGTATAAAATTCTAAAGATATACAGGGTAGAAACAAAGTTCTAGTGCAATTTAAAGTTACAACTATTTTAAATTGAACATGAACTTATGTCCATCCTGTATTTAAAGAGTATATATCGTAATTCTTTTTTTTTTTTTATTTTGGCAGTTTTTGCAGCTTTTGTCCGGGCTGTGTTTGTCCGGCATATGGGGCCTGCGCCCTACTCCTTTGAGCCACAAGCGCCACCCTGTATATCATAATTCTAAAGATTCATAGTTTTAATTTTTGTTTTATGAATTGTATTGTAATTTTTGATAGGTTAAAGAAAGACAATCAAGAGGATTAATAATAAAATGAGAAGTTAATTTCCTTAATTGTGGTCTTTATGTGATTGCTATGGTTTTGATGGGATTTATTTGCTCCAAATCCACACTCAGAACAGATTAGTTCTTGCAGAAATAAATTAGTTCTCATGAAATGGTTTGTTACACAGGATATCCCTCCACTGTCCAATCCCACTTTGACCTTCTCTTCCATGTTGTATTGCCTTCCCAGAAGCCAGGGCTGTGTCCTTGAACTTTTCAGTCTGTGGAACTATGAGCTAAAGAAACTTCTTTTCTTTATAAATTACCCAGTCCCAGGTATTCCCAGGCCTAACAGCAACATGAAACAAATAAATGCAATTGTAAATCTGCTATTAAAAATTGGAAAAAGTAAAATAGCAGTGTTTTGTTTATGTATGGACATGGATTAGTAAATAAAACATACAAATGACTAATACTATATAGTTTCAAAAACACAAAAAGATAACAGGAAAAACTCCAAGAATATTCTATGAATGCTTAGGGGTTTTGAAATTTTGTGGAATGAGAAGAGACTTTATGGAGGAAGGTCATTCTAACAAATTCTTGAAAGAGAATTACATTTTAGGTAAACTAGAAAGGAGATTAAATATAGAAGAAACAGGGAGAGGTAAAATGTGGGTGGTGGGAAATCAAAGGATATTCCTGGGACAGAGAGAATAACATCGTTTCATTTAGCTGGAACATTGGATGAAGGCAAGAAGTATGAACGTCCTTCTTCAGGCAATGCGGAAACATTTCAAGTGAAGAATGGTCTGACTGAGGAAAAACTCATCAGGCAGGTTTTACTATCAAACTGCAGGAGGAAAACAATGGATCAACTATGGGATGGAAGAGATCAGTTAGGTGGTAACTGGATGAGGTATCTGAGATCCAATGAAATCTAAAGGAATTTAAAAGGCTTATTTTAAACATAGGTTTTGCAGCAAGCATGGGACACTTAAATGCATGTGGGTGCTGAGAGATAAGCGCTGTTTCTCCTGATGCTAAACAGGTTGGTAGATTTGGTCTCCATTTTCTTTCTTCATTCATTCAAAACGGTTTTGTTAGTGACTACCTTAGTCTCCTTACTGTAATAATTCTGTGTGGTGAAGATGAAGAAGATCCAATTTGTGCCCTATTTCATTGCTTCTATCAGAGAAAAAACATCCACAAAATGTTGATGATACATGTTGTCTTTGATTCCTCTCCTGCCCTTCCTCTTAAACTCGCTGTTAGCGTAGTCTTTGCCTCCATCATGTTACTAAAACATCTTGTGCTAATGTCACCAGTAATCTCCATCTTACTAAAACCAAGGGTCAAATCTTGGTTCTCAGCCTACTTTTTCTTTCATAGGTATGTAACTGAGTTGATCTTTTCTGTTCATTCCCACCCTTGTCACTTGGCTTCCTTTTTCTCTCTGCTGATTTTTGTCTTGCTTCACTGGCTGCTATTTCATAATTCAGTTTTCTACCGCTTCTCTTTCCCTACTTCTTAATTTTAGCGTGATCAAGGCTTCCATGTTTCACTTTCTCTTCTTTGTTGACTCCACTGTCCTGGTGATTTCAGGTAAACAACCAGATTAAAATACTACGTTGGTGCCAAAGGTGTCCAAATTTGTATTCTTGTCTCCCTTTGCTCCTGATATCAGAACCATGTATACATTTGTCTATATGGACGTAGAATTGACATTTCAAATCAAGAAATCCCAAACCAAACTAATCCTTCCCTCCAAATATGCTGGTCCCTTCTGCTTTCCCCTCTAAATTAGAGGATTCCTTTCTTAAATCGAGCCTTGGCGCCTCTCCCCCCCCCCCCATCACATCCAATAATATATCATAAATATCATTGGCTCTACCGTCGGTATGAAAACCTGTCTATCATTTTGGTCTGGATAACAATCATCTCTTACCTGGATAATGGCACCAGCCTGCCTATCTCCCAACTAGTCTGTCTCCCCTTCCCTCATAACGCCCATCCAATTTTATTACAGTTTAAAATGCAAGTCATATTGTATTGTATCACTTCATTGTTAAACATGCTGAATTGGTTCCACATTTCAATTGCTATAAAAGCCAAAGTCTTAACAATCATCCATGAGATCCTATTCAATCTGCCCATCATCATCACCATGTTATTGCAACTGAGGTAGTATTTTATTAATTTTACGACTTTTATTATTGCTTATTTTTTACTTTAGGCTGTCTGAACTTTCAGCTGTTTAGCCACACACCAAGTACAGTCATAATTTAGGATCTTTGCACTTGTGCTCTTTGCCTACAAATCTCTTTCCACTGATATTAGCAAGTGTGATTCTCTTTACTTTTTATGTGTAGTAAAATGTTCTCTCTTTAAGGATTATCTACTTTGTTTCCCTTGCATAAATCTACCGACTGTCTTTGCTCCGCAAATGGCTTACTATTACCTTTACCTTCCTCTCCTTTCCTAGGTTTTATTTCCTTGTGGCATTATGCATATGTGTGTGTGTATATATATATATATGTGTGTGTGTGAGTATGTATATAAAATGATTTATTATATATAAAATATTTTATATCATTGTATACAGTTATGATTTAATAAAAAATTAAAAAAAATATTTTATAATGTGTATTTATTATATTTTTACCAATGTTATTGTTCATTAAGTTTACCATCTCTTTTCCCCCACTAGAGCATACCTTCATGAGGACAAAGGTATGTCTTTTTTTTTTTTTTAATTTCAGATTAATATGAGGGCACATATACTTAGTTACATTGTTTTATTTTTTATCCTGGAAAAGTACCTGGCATGGGCTAGATACTTGGTAAATAATGCATGAATTCACAACTTTGCCGGAGACGGGTGTATCAATGCTGTATGTACAGCTATGACCAAGTGCTACCATAACAAAGAAGGAGGAGAGCTACGCCTTTCTTGAGTGAAAAGTATTCTGAAAATAGGTATTCTGACTAAGTTGTGAAGGCTTCACCTTTGAGACCTTGACTGTTAAATTTTAATAAGGAGTGCAAATCTCTGATCTTTGTATCTATTCAATAATAGAGTTTCCAGTGAAGAATGCCAGAAATGTTCAATATTTTCCTATCACATAAGAGTACACAAATTGAGGTCCAAATAATCCTACTTGAATTAAACTTTAAATCAACATAGATATTTCTTATTTCCACCTGCCAAAATCCTACTAATTCTTTAAGGCACAGGTCAAATGTAATATAGTCAGAAGCCCTACTTGGCTCTCAATAATTAGAAATAAGCTCTCCTGCTTGTAATTATCGGCTGACATTCAGTTCTCCATTCTAAGTTATAAACTCATTGTGAATTTATTGTAAAACTTTAGATCTGTTTCTGTGTTCACTTCCATTCATTGAAAAGGTCCTTGCAAACAGTTGTTACTAAGAGGTTATACTAAATTATTTCTCAAAATCCTTCTAAACCTAATAATATGCCAGAATATCTCAATCCAGTTTCATTAATACATCTAATCTTGTATTTCCATGGGACATACAGAAATTGAACCTATAAATCTGGTTTTATGGGCCCCTTCAACCAAGTAGCAGAAAGGGAAAAATTGTTCAACACCTCTTATGTTCTAGGAAATATATTAGAGTTTTTAATACATGTTATCTCATGTAAAGTTCAAAATTGCACCACTGTGCAGATATAATTTTCCTTTTTGTTTTGTAGATGAGAAAACTGACTCTCATAAATGTTAAATGACATCTTGAAGGTCACACATCCTATAACTGACAGAGCTAGAATGCTAACTCAGTTGTGTATTATTTCACTTAATCACAGCCCACACGGCAAAAGAAATGAACAAATGAACAATGATGGCAAATTCCAAATGCCAAGAAAACAATGAGAAGCAATAAAAGAGATATGATGAACATCACATTGGGGCATAGTCGATGTAACTAATTTCACAGTGCCATAAACAATTGGTTCTGAGAAGAGTTCACACTAAAACAGAAAAGGAGCTACTCTTGACTATCTTAAATAAAACACTAGTGTTGCTAGAGACATTAAAAAGGTTGCAATGATGAACCATGATGATAATTATATAATTAATTACGTTTGGCATTATTACAGCAGATGTCATCAAGTATAGGCTTCCTAGTAAATTAAAAAAAAAAAAAAGAATAAACTAGAGTGAATTGTAAACTGCAGAAGGGAAAGTTAGTAAATCAAAATCCATAATAACTACAGAAAATTTTTTTAAGAACAATTTATGAGAATTCCCAAAGTTTTCTCAGAGAACAACAGAAAACAGGAACTGAGAGGGTGATAATAGATCTAGACTGGTTAGATGCAGAAATAGAAGTTGATTTAAGTCAAGGAAATCTGTTTTACATGTTGTAAGACTGGTTCATATAATTCCAACCAGGAGAACTCTATCTAACGATCTAAGGGACTATAATATAGAAAACAGAAAATAGCAAAATAGCAAAATAAAAATTTTTATATATATATACATACACATATATACACATATATATTATACTTTTATAAATATCTAAAATAAAGCCCTATGCCTTATCAATTATTTTGCAGCCCTACATAGTCTCCTGTTACAAAGTATGAGAAATGAACAGGAACTGGGCAGACACTATAGAATAGCACTAGCATTTAACCAACCTTTTTTTCCTCTTCCTGAGCACACATTTTGCATTATCCTTTGCTTTATTTTTGGCCGTGTCCATGAGGATTAACTAGTGGAACATAAGTTGAATTGATGTGTGCGACTCCAGGCTGAGGCCATAAAACCCTTCTATGGATGAACTCCCACCCTCTTTCCCATCCCCCCTCACATAAACATATAAAACTTCTTTATCAGGTGTGATCAACAACAACAATGGAAGCACAACATAAAAAAATCCTGCATCTCTGAGCTGACCACCAATTAGGAACATTCATTTTTGAGCTTATTGGAGTAAGAAGCACATTCCTATAATGTTCGATCCATCATGTGTTTTGGGCTTGTTTGTTACAATGGCCAGCCTTAGGTTAAATAAGATAAAAATTATCTAATCCAACTTTATCAACAGACAAATGGAGAAGCGAAGGCTCTGGAAAGCTGGGTTAAGCGTAGAGACGGGGAATCTTAAATTCTTCCCTGTAAGGCTAAGATGTTGCAACCAAGGGAAGCATTGAAGGACAGAAGCAGAAAACAATGAGGAGTCTAACATGAGTTAACTCGTAAATATGTTCATTGTTTATTTAAGGAAAACACTCCAGACCTTAGTATGGAACATAATTTTGGGGCATTGAAGATTGTGGTTTCAACCTGTTGTCCACCATTAGGAAAAAGCAATAGCATCAACAGCCAACAAGTTAACAGGAGAAATTACCTCAGTGTTGTGAAATCTACATAAAAATGACAGTGGTTCTTCCTTAAAAGGGCTCAGTGTTTTTGAAGTTCTCTAATGAATTTCTGCCTGTTAGTCATGACTTCAAGATTAAGAATTTTTAATAAATGTTGGAAACTGGAAACTTAATGGAAGATGACTATAAAGACAAAATTATCAATATATTTTCAAACTCCAGAGGAAGTGGAAATTAATTTTTTCAAAAGAATTCAAATAAATACCAGAATAATATAAAATAAGCACAAGGCTAGTATCACACGACCTAGATCTTTATTCTGACTCTTCAACTAACTAGCTTGACTTTGAAAACCCCATTTAATTCTTTTCTTCAGTTCTTTCAATTGTGAAATGGGAATTATCAGTATTAGTTTCCAGTTTGAGTTCATGGTAAAATAAATGCATTGTATTGAAACATTAAATAGAACACTCTGCCATGGATCCTTCCGAAGCTCTATTATTAGTTAGATATTTATCATAGAAAAAACAAGCAAACAAAAAAAAAAAAACAAACCTGTCTTAAAAATGCCAAATATAGCATGTTGCCTGTGGCTCAGTGACTGGGGTGCTGGCCCCATATACTGAGGGTGGTGAGTTCAAACCCAACCCAGGCCAAACTGCAACAATAAAAAAAAAATGCCAAATATAGCTAAGGCCTTACTACGTACGGACTTAAATTCTTTGAATGACTTTGATATAGGAATTGCAGGACATAATAAAAGGTGGCAAAAAAAATACAGTAACAGATTCTATTTGCTTTATGTTCCCTAATAACTAAGATGTAATAAATGCTCAGTTATTTCCCACATATCATTAGCCCCTCTGCCCAAAGGGTGGAATCTCTCTGATCCATCAATGAAGGCTTTTACTCTGATATTTAGGTTTGGACAACAGGGGAGAACTAAGTCTGTTAGTTTTCCAAAAGAAAGAGACATGCTTCCATCCTCTTTTCTCCTGCCTCCCAGGACAGGATTTCTTGGCTAAAGGGGACATCCAGTCCTGACTCTCTAAGTTTGCATTAGACATCTATGAGCAAGTTTAAAAGGCAAATGGCCCCATCTTCAAACCAAAAAGTCTTAAGTATAAGACACAGGAAGTTTTACCTTTTTTTCCTTCCCTCAGTGTCGTTTGTTTTCGTGGACAAATTTTACAAGTGATGAAGCCCGGGACGCAATCTAGATTATACTCACTTTATACAATGCCACCTGTTTCCAATGAAAAAGGTAACGATAGGATGATACCCTGGTGTGTCAGATAGATTTTAGGAGATTGGCCAGACTCTCACACAGAGAAACAAAGAACGTGGACTTGCTATCTAACTCTCAACTGTTCATTAAGAGGTAGGAGTCAGGGGATTAGAGTATATATCAGTATTATGTACACTGGGAGGTAGAAATCAGATGTAGATCCACTTTAGCTAGTGTGAAAGCTGTTCATTCTGATAAAACTAGGAAAATGTCTAACACTTCCAAGGGACTCAGCAATAAAATAGCAGATGAGATTCTGGATGGACGAGAAGAGGGGTTGGTTGAAATTATGGTTTTAATGACTCCTTACTTGCTGATGGCTGCCAAATTAGTTGAAAGATATTCATGAAAGAGATGGACTAATTACGGCAGGAAATTCAATAAAGATTTGAGAGATTGCTGTACCCTGACAGTTGGCAAAGTGAGTGTTAGTTTAAAGAAAAGAGAGAACTATACTAGCTGCTGCATAAATCACTCTCACAGATTATGTTTTGGGGCTAATAACACTGAAGAAGAGAAATAGAAATAGTTTTAGAAAAAGAACTGACAATTTTGGGATACTTGAGGGCATGTCAGTTTTTTTTTTGTTTGTTTTGTTTTTTGTTTTTTTTTTTTTTGGCCGGGGCAGGGATTGAACCCTCTACCTCCGGGACATGGGGCCAGCACTCTACTCCTTTGAGCCACAGGCGCCACCCATCATTTTAGATTTTAAGAATTTTTGTCAAAAATAAAGAAATGAAAAGAATGATGGGTAGGTTTGTTAAGTTAAAACCTGTTTACAAGGTTGTCATTATAGGATAGGGTCTGAAAGCCATGTCAGAGAGGAAATGGAGGAAGAATATGGCCAGAGTTTTCTATAAAAAGAAAACATAAGGGCAGTGAGACAGCCATATTCAAATGTTGGAGAGCTTCATTTAGGAAAAAGAGAAATCTTCACTGAAAGATGCTTGAACTTGCATTTATGGACCAGGTAATGTGCTGTAGGCATTATCTGATTCGTGTTTCCCACTCTCACCATATACATTGGGGAAAGTGTTCTGTTTTTATAGGTCAAAATGCAAGATTCAGAGTAAATTATGAAAGACTGTCAGTAAATAGCTACTGTGAAATCATGGGTCGAATTTTCACTTTCCATGTCTAAAGGCCCCAAAGGCTGGTTACAAAATTAGCAACCTTTCATCTTTCTTTAGAATAAGATAAAATTTCTAAGCTATAACTGCCTAACTATAACAAGATCATTGTGAACCATTCTTAGAGAGATGTTTCCCATGTTGCAATAAATAGAACATATAATGCTTGAAAGTTTCGAAAAGTTATCTCTGTTCAAAATTGATCCCACCTTGCTTTTTTTTTATAAACTGTTTACTATTTCTTAAACGTCCATATCCTTAAAAAAATTACGCATTGCCACACAGACACACATATATTTTTTCTAAAAATTTTTAAATTTTATTCCAGATATTTCTATCTGGAATCAGATCAAAGATATTTGTATACATTCAGAAAATATCAGACACAAAAGCAGACAGATCACATGCTTTCTTTCTCTGTCCTGCTCCCTCTTTTTTCCTCCCTGCCTCCCTCTCTCCTAAACTTACAAAAGGCACTTTAGCTAGACAGAAAATTCCAATAAAATATTTCTGCTTTACCAAAGTAGTTCAGCCTTGAGCATTTCCTAAAGAGATACAGGCTGACCTTTGTAACAAAAAAAACAAATGGCATGTATTTCACAAATGCATGATCCATATTAAAAACGTGCAAAAGTTTTGACTCCACAGTTCCATCCCTAGAAATCCATTCTAAGCAAGTAATACTAAATACAAAGCAATGAATCCCATGAAAATGAAATATTAATTCATTTATAACACATTCTTTTGAATAATCAGATACCAATCAAAATGTTAGTAATGATTTTGTAATAAAATTTTAAAAACTACACATATGAAATGGATTTAGCCAATTAATTGGGATAATATTTGTATATACTACATGATTTCAGTCACTGAAAACATGCCCAGAACTAGATAGAAATTATCAAAATGCGAGCAATAGTCAAGACTTTAAATCATGGGATAATGCCAGAGATTTCTGCTAATGCCTGAGATTTCCACTCTTCTTCATGGGTTTATGTACTTTTAGAAATATTTACCTATTACTTTTATAATGCATAAATCCCCCATTATCTTTGAAAATTAATTAACCAATTCTTGAAAGGCATATAAGAATATGAAATCTAAGAAGAACAAAAAAAAATCTGCCGTGAAAATCGAGACTTCATCTTGACTTAAAAACCTTTTCCAGTTTCCAATAAGAGGCAATCAAATCACTGTTACCTGTTTTGAGTGAATTGTTCCTGAGATAATCTGTGTAAGTACGTAACTTATCCAACCCTTCTTTTACTGATACACAGCCAGATCACCTTTGATTCACTGGTGTTGACAAACATGGCCACAAATAGTATCTTCACATTAAGTAATTTAGAAGCATACGTCTGGGTACCAACTGTTTTGCATTAATACTGTTTTTTGTATTAATATTTTTATATTTTATTAGTACTGACTGGTATTAATATTTCCTAGCACTTTTCTTCAATCAGTAATTTATTTTTGTAAATTGTTTGAGTTTATCTTTATTGATTGCTTCAGGAGTAGAATGAGGACTTGCTGTCTTTGTCAGAGTTCAGTTTTTTCATCACTCCCTGCTACCTTAAAGGTGATTTACTTTGTATTGCTTTGAAAGGCACAACTTGCACCAAAGAGCTGAAGTCAAAGGGAAGCATATTTCAGATCACCAAAAAGCAATGGTGTCGTAACTGAGTCCTTCACCCAGGATGTGTCCCACATACCCGCCCATTGTACTCGTTAGGTAAAGGGTACGCTGCACACTTTCTGGATGAAAGGCACACTTTTATCCTTGACTTAAGGTGTACAAAAGGAAACTATGTAACTAAAACTTATGTGCTCCCATAATATTTTAAAATTTAAAAAAATTAAAGAAGAAGAAAAACAACAAAAAAAGATGTAGTGCTTATAAGAGCAATAAAAACTGGCAGCAGGCTCTATTTCCATAATTATTTACCATTTTTAATGACCTCTTTCCCGAGATACATTGTGAGCCAGTAAGTTCTTTAGCATTGGAAATATTCCTAGAGAGCCTGGAATAATCCCTCAATTATGTTGAGGAAAAAATTATGATAGTTTGAAAGGATTAGAATTAGGATACTTTTGAAGAACTTTTCTCAGTCCAAAGTTTCCTTTTCCCTATGTTAGGAATTTGGGTTAAGAACCGAGTTAACATCCTTATGAACTTGTGGAGAAGAGTAGGAAAAATCACTTAGCTGTTAGTTTTCCGCACTATAAAAATACTGAATAGAATAGTTGTGTCAGAAGGATACTGTACACATTAATTAGCTGATGTCTGCACCGTGGTCTACCTAATAATAAAGGCTTCCAGAAAGGGCCAAATGGCACTTACCCAGCACTTTGTAACAGTAAAATGGGAAGCAAAGTGTGAAATGGCCCAAGAAAATTAAAAAAAATAATAATAAAAAGAGTGCATAGCACACAAATGCAAATGCTTAAACACATGCCAAGGCATACACACAACAACAACTTAATTAACCTGCAGAGACCTCTGCCACCCAGTGGTCTTGGAGCAGATAGATTAGACAAGACATTTAAAAGGAATTGTGGTTCATAATGAGAAAAGTATCTGCAGTTAACCAGAATATCCTGGTTGAGGCTTTTCAAATGACCTTCTAAGTTTGTACTTTTAAAAAAATAAACTTTGTTTTCTTAGAACAGCTTTAGATTTACAGAAGCATTGCAAAGATAGTTCACAGAATTCCCATATGCCTCCCAGCCAGTTTCTCCCTTAGTATTAACATTTTTATTTTAGTATGGTATATCCATTATAATTAATAAGCCATTATTTTTATCCTATTATGAAATTATGTTCCTCATGTATTCATATTTCATTAGTTTTTGCTTAATGTCCCACTTCTGTTTCATGATCCCATTTAGGATTACAGTTCGTCCTCATAGCTCTTTAGGTCCTCCTCTCGGCTGACACAGCTTATCAAAAGTTTCTTCTTTTTTGATGACTGGTATTAAACTGAAGTATGTCCGCTGCCAAATTCACATTTTGGAGCCCTAACCCCTAATGTGACGGTATTTGGAGATGGGGCCTTTCGGAACTGGTTTGATTTAAATGAGGTCATGAGGGTGTGGTGCCTCACAGCCTCAGGATGGGATCGGTGTCTTTATGAAACCCCAGAGAGCTTGTTCTCCCTGTCTACCAGGGGGCACAGCATGAAGGCCTCCGTTGGCAAGCCAGAAACAGAGGCCACCTCAGCCCTCATCTCCAACGTCAGCCTCCAAAACTTGGAGAATGTAAACTTTTGTTGTTTTCTTTTTCTCATGATTAAACTGGGGTTATGAGTTTGTGGGAGGACGACATCAGAGGTAAACCATCATTTTTTTAATATCAGATCAAAGGTACATACTATCAGTAGGACTTACCTTTGTTGATGTTGACTTTGATTGAGTGGCTGAGGTAGTTTTTGAGATTACTGTAGTATAAAGTTATAATTTTCCCCCTTTCCATACAGTACTATTTAGAAGGAGGTCACTATGTGTAGTCATACTTAAGGAATAAATGAATTCTCTACACTTAAGGAATAAGTGAATAAGTATGTCTAGTCATACTTAAGGATGGTGAATTCTCCATAAATTATTTGGAATTCTTCTGCATGAGAGATATGTCTCCTTTGCCACAGTAAATTATTTACTCAATTACTTATTTGTCTCACTATGGTTTCTTGAACATTCATTTTACATTTGGGGTTGTAGTTCAATATAATTTTATTTATTTTGTTATTTAAAGTTTTCAAGCTTTAACCAGTGGGAGCCCTTTGAGCTGTCTTCCATATTCCATTTGAAATACCCACATCTTGTCTTTTTTTTCCCTCCAGTGCCTTACTTCTTGCCACCTAACAGTGCTACAGGCTCATCTTGTATATGCCCTGCATCAATTCTAGGAGCCCTGTTTGTTTGTTTTCATTTAGTTTTATTTATTTATTTTCTAGTTTTTCTAAATTTTATTTTTATTGATACATAATAAGAGTGCAATTTTTAGGGTACATGCAATAATTTAACACAAATTAGTGTAATTGAGATATCAATTATGTTAAATATCGGTCACATTTTTACGCTAGTAAATTTTGTATTATTCTCACCATGATGAAATACGTGATAAATTTTTCATTGGCGAATGACATTAAGAAATAAGATCAAGGGGAAAAATGATACAGGCTTGTTCTTTTAAGAAAATTTTATTTCATTCTGTTAGTTTTTCTTGGAGTTATTCATGGGACCGTTGTGCTGCCGATAACAAAACCACTTAGTTCCCATGTTAGGCAAGATGGAATATTGGATGAATTTTGGTAAGCTATGAAGTGCATGGATTTGCAAGGGCTGTCTTCTGTGTATCCGTATTAGAGGTTATACACTGAATTGCACCACTTCATTTTGCATTATTTCCTTCTTTGAAAGAGTCATAACATTATTAGTTCTAATAGTTTACTTTTGAACAGTATAAATACATGGTTCTGAAAATATTTATTAATAGTGGATTAAAATAGACAATTATATTGGTGACTTTTTCATGCAAAATGAAAGTTAAAATACTAAAACATTGGAAATTATGACTATTGAGGGTTTATTGGTCAAGTTTTTAGTTTCATAAAGAAAAATGACTAAAATCTCTAAGTATGAGAAAAGCTAAAGCACAACTGATCCTCAGGTGGAATTTATAGACAGTACACTTCTTGACAAACCTTGAGAAAGGAGGTCATATTCACCTGACAAGTCTGTATTGCTCAGTTGGGTCTGAGTTTTAAAAGGAAGTTTTTTCAAAGGTTCAGGATAGAAGGTTTCTTTTTTTCATCTCTGTCATCCTAGCACGTGGTCTCATACATCATTCTAGTATTGCTTTTACATATATAAATAAAACTTCCCTTTCTACTGGGAATGAGATTCATCCTTGGGCTCCTGCGCTGACCCCTGTCTATTCTTCCAACCATATCTCTATTCCCTTCCTCTTGTTCTTTATCAATAAGCCACACGGTCCTTTTTGCTTCTCAGCAGAGGGGTGATTACTCCTCACTTAAATTATTTTTCTACTCCCTTCCTTGTGTGTGGTATTTTTTGGACTTGTTTCCCCACCTCCACCCCCAGGCCTGACTTCTTCTTATCTTTTCAGGTCTTATTTCTTCTTTTTTTTTCTTTATTACCAAGACTCCACCCCCTCCCTCTTTCTCTCTTTCTGCTCTTCCTTTCACCCACCCTTCCATCCTTCTTTCTGTCTCCTCTTCCCTTCCTCCACCCCCACCATGTCATTAATTGTCATTAATTGTCCTCATATCAAAATGGTGGGCATTTAGGCTATTTCTACATTTTGGTGATTATAAATTGAGCTGCAATAAACAGTCTAGTGCAAGTGTCCTTGTAGTAAAAGAATTTTTTTTCCTCTTGGGTAGATGCCCAGTAATGATACTGCAAGATCAAATGGGAGGTCTAGCTTGAGTTTTTTGAGGGTTCTCCATACTTTCTTCCAAAAAGGTTGTACTAGTTTGCAGTTCCACCAGCAGTGTAAAAGTGTTCCCTTCTCTCCACATCAATGCCTGCATCTGCAGTTTTGAGATTTTGTGATGTGGGCCATTCTTGCTAGGGTTAGATGATATCTTAGGGTGGTTTTGATTTGCATTTCCCTAATAATTAGGATGATGAGCATTTTTTCATGTTTGGTAACTATCCGTCTTCTTTATAGAAGCTTCTATTTGTCTCTCTTGCCCATTAATATATGGGATTATTGGCATTTTTCATGTGGATTAATTTAAATTCTCTATAGATCCTAGTTATTAAGCTTCTGTCTGATTCAAAATATGCAAATATTCTTTCCCATTGTGTAAGTTGTTTGTTTGCTTTGGTTGTTGTCTCCTTAGCTGTATAGAAGGTTTTCAGTTTAATTAAGTCCTATGTGTTTATTTTTGTTGTTGCAATTGCCATGGCAATCTTCCTGATGAAGTCTTTTCCCTGGCTGATAACTTCCAGTGTTTTTCCTGTTTTCTTTAATAATTTTTATTGTTTCATGGCTTAAGTTTAAGTCCTTTACCCAACTTGAATCAATTTTTGTGAGTGGAGAAAGGTGTGGGTCCATTTTCAGTCTTTTTTTTTTTTTTATTGTTGGGGATTCATTGAGGGTACAATAAGCCAGGTTACACTGATTGCAATTGTTAGGTAAAGTCCCTCTTGCAATCATGTCTTGCCCCCATAAAGTGTGACACACACCAAGGCCCCACCCACCTCCCTCCTTCCCTCTTTCTGCTTCCCTCACATAACCATAATTGTCATTAATTGTCCTCATATCAAAATTGAGTACATAGGATTCATGTTTCTCCATTCTTGTGATGCTTTACTAAGAATAATGTCTTCCACTTCCATCCAGGTTAATATGAAGGATGTAAAGTCTCCATTTTTTTTAATGGCTGAATAGTATTCCATGGTATACATATACCACAGCTTGTTAATCTATTCCTGCGTTGGTGGGCATTTAGGCTGTTTCCACATTTTGGCGATTGTAAATTGAGCTGCAATAAACAGTCTAGTACAAGTGTCCTTATGATAAAAGGATTTTTTTCCTTCTGGGTAGATGTCCAGTAATGGGATTGCAGGATCAAATGGGAGGTCTAGCTTGAGTGCTTTGAGGTTTCTCCATACTTCCTTCCAGAAAGGTTGTACTAGTTTGCAGTCCCACCAGCAGTGTAAAAGTGTTCCCTTCTCTCCACATCCACGACAGCATCTGCAGTTTTGAGATTTTGTGATGTGGGCCATTCTCACTGGGGTTAGATGATATCTCCGGGTTGTTATGATTTGCATTTCTCTAATATATACAGATGATGAACATTTTTTCATGTGTTTGTTAGCCATTCGTCTGTCGTCTTTAGAGAAGGTTCTATTCATGTCTCTTGCCCATTGATATATGGGATTGTTGGCTTTTTTCATGTGGATTAATTTGAGTTCTCTATAGATCCTAGTTATCAAGCTTTTGTCTGATTGAAAATATGCAAATATCCTTTCCCATTGTGTAGGTTGTCTCTTTGCTTTGGTTATAGTCTCCTTAGCTGTACAGAAGCTTTTCAGTTTAATGAAGTCCCATTTGTTTATTTTTGTTGTTGTTGTAATTGCCATGGCAGTCTTCTTCATGAAGTCTTTCCCCAGGCCAATATCTTCCAGTGTTTTTCCTATGCTTTCTTGGAGGGTTTTTATTGTTTCATGCCTTAAATTTAAGTCCTTTATCCATCTTGAATCAATTTTTGTGAGTGGGGAAAGGTGTGGGTCCAGTTTCAGTCTTTTACATGTAGACATCCAGTTCTCCCAACACCATTTATTGAATAGGGAGTCTTTCTCCCAAGGTATGTTCTTGTTTGGTTTATCCAAGATTAGGTGGTTATAAAATGTTAGTTTCATTTCTTGGTTTTCAATTCGATTCCAAGTGTCTATGTCTCTGTTTTTGTGCCAGTACCATGCTGTCTTGAGCACTATGGCTTTGTAGTACAGACTAAACTCTGGTATGCTGATACCCCCAGCTTTATTTTTGTTACAGAGAACTGCCTTAGCTATACGGGGTTTTTTCCAGTTCCATACAAAACGCAGAATCATTTTTTCCAAATCTCGAATGTACGATGTTGGTATTTTGATAGGAATGGCATTGAATAGGTAGATTGCTTTGGGAAGTATAGACATTTTAACAATGTTGATTCTTCCCATCCATGAGCATGGTATGTTCTTCCATTTGTTAATAACCTCTGCTATTTCCTTTCTGAGGAGTTCATAGTTTTCTTTACAGAGGTCCTTCACCTCCTTCGTTAGGTATATTCCTAGGTATTTCATTTTTTTGAAACTATGGTGAAGGGAGTTGTGTCCTTAATTAGCTTCTCATCTTGACTGTCATTGGTGTACACAAAGGCTACTGACTTGTGGACATTGATTTTATATCCTGAAACATTACTGTATTTTTTGATGACTTCTAGGAGTCTTGTGGTTGAGTCTTTGGGGTTCTCTAAATATAAGATCATGTCGTCAGCAAAGAGGGAGAGTTTGACCTCCTCTGCTCCCATTTGGATTCCCTTTATTTCCTTGTCTTGCCTAATTGTATTGGCTAGAACTTCCAGCACTACGTTGAATAGTAAAGGTGACAGAGGACAACCTTGTCTGGTTCCAGTTCTAAGAGGAAAAGCTTTCAGTTTTACTCCATTCAGTAAAATATTGGCTGTGGGTTTGTCATAGATAGCTTCAATCAGTTTTAGAAATGTGCCACGTATGCCTATACTCTTCAGTGTTCTAATTAGAAAAGGATGCTGGATTTTATCAAATGCTTTTTCTGCATCTATTGAGAGGATCATGTGATCTTTATTTTTGCCTCTGTTAATATGGTGGATAACGTTTATAGACTTGCGTATGTTAAGCCAGCCTTGCATCCCTGGGATGAAGTCTACTTGATCATGATGAATGACTTTTTTGATGATAAGCTGTAATCTATTGGCTAGGATTTTGTTGAGAATTTTTGCGTCTATGTTCATGAGTGAGATTGGTCTGAAATTCTCCTTTTTGTTTGGGTCTTTTCCTGGTTTGGGTATCAGGGTGATGTTTGCTTCATAGAATGTGTTGAGGAAGATTCCTTCTTCCTCAATTTTTTGGAATAATTTCTGCGGCACAGGAATAAGCTCTTCCTTGAAGGTTTGATAGAATTCTGGAGTGAAGCCATCTGGACCGGGGCATTTTTTGGTTGGAAGATTTTTTATTGTTTCTTTGATCTCAGTGCTTGAAATTGGTCTGTTCAGGAGCTCTGTTTCTTCCTGGCTGAGTCTAGGGAGAGGGTGTGATTCCAAATATTGATCCATTTCTTTCACATTGTCAAATTTCTGGGCATAGAGTTTCTGGTAGTATTCAGAGATGATCTCTTGTATCTCTGTGGGATCAGTTGTTATTTCCCCTTTATCATTTCTGATTGAGGTTACTAGAGATTTTACTTTTCTATTCCTTGGTAGTCTGGCCAATGGTTTATCTATTTTATTTATTTTTTCAAAAAACCAACTCCTTGTTTCATTAATTTTCTGAATGATTCTTTTGTTTTCAATTTCATTGATCTCTGATTTGATTTTGGATATTTCTTTTCTTGTACTGAGTTTAGGCTTAGATTGTTCTTCTTTATCCAATTCCATAAGATCTCTTGTGAGATTGTTGATGTGCTCTCTTTCTGTTTTTCAAATGTAGGCATCTAAAGTGATGAATTTTCCTCTCAAAACTGCTTTTGCAGTATCCCACAGGTTTTGGTAGCTTGTGTCTTCATTGTTGTTATGCTCAAGGAAGGTAATGATTTCCTGTTTTATTTCTTCCTGCACCCATCTGTTATTCAACAGAAGATTGTTTAATTTCCATGCCTTTGGGTGGGGTCGAGCATTTTTGTTAGAGTTGAGTTCCACCTTTAGTGCCTTATGGTCTGAGAAGATACAAGGTAAAATTTCAATTCTTTTGATTCTGTTGATATTTGTTTTGTGTCCCAGGATATGATCAATTTTGGAGAATGTTCCATGGGGTGATGAGAAGAATGTATATTCTTTAACTTTGGGATGGAGTGTTCTATATGCGTTTATCAAGCACAGTTGTTCTAGGGTCTCATTTAAATCTCTTATATCCTTGTTTAATTTCTGTTTTGAGGATCTGTCCAGCTCTGTAAGAGGAGTGTTAAGGTCCCCTGTTATTATGGTATTATCAGTTATCATATTGCTCAGACTGAGTACTGTCTGTTTCAAGAATCTGGGAGCATTTAAATTGGGTGCATAAATATTTAGAATTGAAATGTCTTCTTGTTGTATTTTTCCCTTGACCAATATAAAATGACCATCTTTGTCTTTTTTGACTTTAGTTGCTTTAAATCCACATGTATCTGAAAATAAGATTGCAACTCCTCTTTTCTTCTGAATTCCATTTGCCTGAAAAATTGTCTTCCAACCCTTGACTAGGAGCTTTAATTTGTCTTTTGAAGCCAGGTGTGTTTCTTGCAGACAGCCAATGGATGGCTTGTGTTTTTTAATCCAGTGAGCCAATCTATGTCTCTTCAGTGGGGGAGTTCAAGCCATTAACATTTATTGAGATAATTGATAAGTGTGGTAGTATTCTATTCGTCTTATTTGGTGAGAGTCCATTGCTTAGTTTTATCTTTTGCATCAGTGTGGAGGTTAGGTTCTGTCCTTTGATTTCTGAGTTCTTTGCTGCTGATCCGTTGTGGTGGCGAATTTCCTCAATGTTTGTATATCCGTAAATGATTTGATTTCTCCGTCAATTTTGAAGCTTAGCTTAGCAGGGTACAGAATTCTGGGCTGAAAATTGTTCTGTTTAAGTAGATTAAAGATAGATGACCATTGTATTCTTGCTTGGAAAGTTTCATTAGAGAAGTCTGCGGTGACTCTGATGGATTTGCCCCTGTAGGTCAACTGGCGCTTACTCCTGGCAGCTTGCAGAATCTTTTCTTTTGTCTTGACTTTGGACAGGTTCATCACAATGTGTCTTGGAGAAGCTCGGTTAGAGTTGAGGCGACCTGGGGTCCGATAGCCCTCTGAAAGCAGTGTGTCAGAATCTTTGGTAATGTTTGGGAAATTTTCTTTTATAATATTCTCTAGTATGGCTTCCATTCCTCTGGGGCATTCTTCTCCCCTTCTGGTATTCCTATAACTCATATGTTGGAACGCTTCATAAAGTCCCATAATTCTGACAGTGAACGTTCTGCTTTCTCTCTCTTCTTTTCTGCCTCTTTTACTATCTGAGTTATCTCAAAAACTTTGTCTTCTACCTCTGAAATTCTTTCTTCTGCATGGTCTAACCTGTTGCTGATACTTTCCATTGCATCTTTAAGTTCCCTAATTGACTGTTTCAGTTCCTTCAGCTCTGCTATATCCTTTTTATATTCTTCATATCGTTCATCTCTTATTTGATTCTGTTTTTGAATTTCCTTTTGGTTATTTTCCACTGTATTAGCAGTTTCCTTCATTGTTTCCATCATTTCTTTCATTGTTTTCAACATGTGTATTCTAAATTCCCTTTCTGTCATTCCTCACATTTCTTTATAGGTGGAATCCTCTGCAGTAGCTACCTCATGGTCCCTTGGCGGGGTTGTTCTGGACTGGTTCTTCATGTTGCCTGGAGTTTTCTGCTTATTCTTCCTCATGAGTGATTTCTTTTATCTGTTTCCTTGCCCTAATTTTCCTTTCACTTCCTCTTGCTCTTTAAGTTCTCATGCCTGTGGACTAAGGGTTACAGGACCAGAACGGTGAGAAGGTTGAAGAGCAAAAAAGGGATGAAAGAAAGGAGGACCGAGTGATAAGAAAAAAAAAACAAATATAGAAAGGGGAGGGGGTGGGTAAATGGAATATTGACAAAAAGAAGAGAGGCACAGAAAGAGGGACACAGAGCAATATAGGTGTACCGTAGGGTACTTTGATACAACCTTAAAAAAAAACCACCTTCTGGAGGTGCCCAGTTGGGTGGTTCCCTTGAGGTCAGCAGCTCTTTGCTAACCTGATCAGACACAGTACCCCACCTCCACCAAGTAGAGAGGAAAGACAAAAATTCTATAAATCAAACCAAAACAAGCAAACAGAAAACTTTACGGGATAAAATTGGGTGGAAAACCAAATAATAGCGGTAGGAACACTAACAAAAATGAAGTTCTAATTATTGAAATAGGCAGCAATGGGAAATTATAATTAAACTAGAAAAATTGAGAAAGTAAAAGGATCTGTATGGAAAAGGTTGAACTTAAAAAACAAAACCACATCAACAATATCAAAATAAACAAAAAAAACAGCCAAACCAAAAAAAAAAAAAACACAACCAAAAACAAAGCAGTATGTATATGTTATTGAGTATTGTCTGGGCAACACGTGGTCTTCTGGGGTATGAGATGTTAATCACAGTTCTGATACGACTGGAGGCTGCTAGTTTCTCAAACCCCAGCAGGTAGACACCCTAAATCTCTCTTCAGCCCACTTAAAAGGCACTTTGAACTTGTTCACTGGCTGAGCAGAAGCTTTCCCAGGGAAGTGCTTGTCGCTGGAATCACTGCTGAAGTGGCTATCCACTTTCCCTGTGTGCCAAAACTGGTCTCCCTCTGCCGCCGAGGGTTAGGGCTGCAAGGCGGCTCAGACCCCGCCCTTAGGCTACTTGGTCGCTGGGTTACCAGCTCCCACCCAATTCTGGCTCTGTGACCCTGAGGGCGGAGCTTGCCGGGGCAGATCGCTCACAATGGCTGCCTGTGACCCAGAGCCAAAACTATTAGCTCCATCTGGCTCAGCGGCTCAGACTGGGGCCCTAGACAACGGCCAAAGTTCTCTGCACTCCCGCTCAGGCTCTCCCCAAGGCAGTTCAGCCGAGTGCCAAGTCCAAAGACACCAAAACAGTTCACAGGTAAGGCCTTTCTGGTTTGCAGTCTCGCTGCTACTGAACTTACAGTTGCGGTGGGTTTTGACAGATTGAACACACGCGACCACTTGCCGGTTTTCCACTGTTTTAGTCCTCCTCTTGGGGTCCAAAAGTCTCTCGCTGACTCCCTGTATCCTCTCGGGGGTGATGATAGGCAGATCCCACCAGCCAGAGATGCCTGGAGTCCTATCTCCCCAGACTCACGGTGCCCAGATGCAAGGAAGCTGTTACTCGGCTGCCATCTTGCTCCGCCTCCCATTTTCAGTCTTTTACATGTGGATATCCAATTCTCCCAGCACCATTCATTGAATAGGGAGTCTTTCCAAGCTATGTTCGTGTTCGGTTTATTGAAGTTTAGGTGGTTATAAGATGTTAGTTTCATTTCCTGGTTTTCTATTCAATTCCAAATGTTTATGTCTCTATTTTTGTGCCAGACCATGCTGTCTTGTCCACTGTGGCTTTGCAGTACAGCCTAAAATCTGGTATGCTGATGCCCATGGCTTTGTTTTTATTGCTAAGAACTGCCTTAGCTATATGGGTTTTTTTCTGGTTCCATACAAAACGCAGAATCACTTTTTCCAAGTTGGAAAGTACAATATTGTTATTTTAATAGGGATGGCATTGAATTGGTAGATTGCCTTGGGAAGTATAGACATTTTAACAATGTTGATTCTTCCCAGTCATGAGTATAGTATGTTCTTCCTTTTGTTGACATCCTCTGCTATTTCCTTTCCTTGGATTTCATAATTTTCTTTATAGAGGTCCTTTACCTCTTAGATATATTCCTGTGTATTTCATTTTCTTTGAAACTATGGTGAAGGAAGTTGTGTCCTTAATTAACCTCTCACCTTGAGTGTTATTGGCATACACAAAGGCAACTGACTTGTGGACATTGATTTTATATCCTGAGACATTACTGTATTTTTTGATGACTTCCAAGGAGTCCTGTGGTTGAGTCTTCTGGATTCTTAAGTATAAGATCATATCCTCAGCAAACAGGGAGAGTTTGACCTCCTCTTGTCCCATTTGGATTCCCTTTATTTCCTTGTCTTGCCTAATTGTGTTGGCTAGAACTTCCAGCACTATGTTGCATAGTAATGGTGACAGAGGACAACATTGTCTGGTTCCAGTGCTAAGAGGAAAAGCTTTTAGTTTTACTTTATGCAGTAAAATATTAGCTGGGGGCTTGTCATAGATAGCTTCAATCAGTTTCAGAAATGTACCACGTATGCCTATACTCTTCACTGTTCTAATTAGAAAAGGATGCTGGATTTTATTGAATGCTTTTTCTGCATCTATTGAGAGGATCATATGGTCTTTGTTATTGTTTTTGTTAATATGGTGGATAATGTTTATGGACTTGCATATGTTAAACCAGCCTTGCATCCCTGGATAAAACCTACTTGATCAAGATGTATGAGTTTTTGATGATAAGCTGTAATCTATTGGCTAGGATTTTGTTGAGAATTTTTGTATCTATATGCATGAGTGAAATTGATCTGAAATTCTCCTTTTTGTTTGGGTCTTTTCCTGGTTTTGGTATCAGGATGATGTCTGCTTCACAGAATGTGTTGGGAAAGATTCCTTCCTCCTCAATTTTTTGGGATAATTTCTGCAGTATGGGAATACAAGCTTTGATAGAATTCTGGTGTGAAGCCATCTGGACCAGGGCATTTTTTTGTTGGAAGATTTTTCATTGTTTCTTTAATTTCAGTGCTTGAAATTGGTCTGTTTGAAATAGGAGCTCTATTTCTTCCTGACTAAGTGTAGGGAGAGGGTGTGATTCTAAATATTGATCAATTTCCTTCACATTGTCAATTTCTGGGCATAGAGTTTCTGGTAGTATTTAGAGATGATCTCTTGTATCTCTGTGGCATCAGTTGTTATTTCTCATTTTCAATTTCTGGGCATAGGGTTTTCTGGTAGTATTCAGAGATTATCTCTTGTATCTCTGTGGCATCAGTTGTTATTTTTCCTTTATCATTTCTGATTAAGGTTACTACAGATTTTACTTTTCTGTTTCTAATTAGTCTGGCCAAGGGTTTATCTATTTTATTTAATTTTTCAAAATACCAGCTCCTCGTTTCATTAATTTTCTGAATGATTCTTTTGTTTTCAATTTCTTTGATCTCTGATTTAATTTTGGATATTTCTTTTTTCTTCTGGGTTTAGGCTTAGATTGTTTTTCTTTTTCCAATTCCATAAGATGGCTTTGGAATTTGTTGATGCACTATCTTTCTGTTTTTCAAATGTAGGCATCTAAAGCTATACATTTTCTTCTCAGAACTGCTTTTGCAGTATCCCATAGGTTTTGGTAGCTTGTGTCTTCATTGCTGTTATGCTCAAGGAAGTTAATGATTTCATCTTTTGTTTCTTCATACACCCAACTATCATTCAACAGAAAGTTGTTTAATTTCTATGTTTTTGTGTGGGGTTGAACATTTTTGTTGGAGTTGAGTTCCACCTTTAGTGCCTCATGGTCTGGGAAGATACAAAGTAAAATTTCAAGTCTTTTGATTTTGTTGAATTCTTTTGATTTGATTTTATGTCCTAGGATATGATCAATATTGGAGAATGTTCCATGGAGTAATGAGAAGGAATGTATATTCTTTATCTTTGAGCTGGAGTATTCTATATGTGTCTATCAAGCACATTTGTTTTAGTGTTTAATGTAAGTCCATTATATCTTTGTTTAAATTCTGTTTAGAGTATCTGTCCATCTCTGTAAGAGGAGTGTTAAAATCCCCTGTTACTATGTTGTTATAGGATATCATATTGCTCAGACTGTGTAAGTTCTTTTTCAAGAATCTGGGAGCATTTAAGTTGGGTGCATAAATATTTAGAATTGAAATGTCTTTTTGTTGTGTTTTTCTCTTAATCAATATGAAGTGACCATCCTTGCCTTTTTTTGACTTTAATTGCTTTAAATTCACATATATCTGAAAATCAGATTGCATCTCCTCTTTTTTTCTGAATTCCATTTGCCTGAAAAATTGTCTTCCAACCCTTAACTTGGAGTTTTAATTTGTGTCTTTTTTTAACAGTTATAAACATTATTTTTATATCTAAAATTCAGTGGTATATAACAGAGTGGCATGCAAAATATACATGTGTTTTTGAGGTAAGATATACAAGTATAAAGACTTTGGCCTGGTAACTGCCAGTTTCTGGCTCAGATTTCCCAAGTATGGAGGATCGCTGTGCCTCGTCTGGCACTTGGCCACTTGAACAGACAGTTGCATCATCACAGATGTGCACGGTTTTCTTATCAGAGTCTCTTTCATACCTTTCCAGTGAAGTTAAAAAGGTAGAAATGCTACTGCACTCGACATTAAATTGGGACTATCTTATTCATTTAAAGATTGGGAATAAAGTTGGTAAACATTTCTTATTTCTCTTTGTGATACTTCCATTTCTTCTTTTGAAGGTAGGTGTTTCTGCAGTTAGCAAATGGATGGCTTGTGTTTTTAATCCAGTCACCAGTCTATGCCTTTTCAGTGGGGAATTCAAGCCATTAACATTTATTGCTGATATTTGGGAAATTTTCATTTATAATATTCTCTAGTATGGCTCCCCTTCCTCTGGAGCATTCTTCTTCCCCTTCTGGAATACCTATAACTTGTATGTTTGAATGCTTCACAAAGTCCCATAATTCTGTCAGTGAACATTCTGCTTTATCTCTCTTCTTTTCCGCCTCTTTAACTATCTGAGTTGTCTCAAGAGCTTTGTCCTCTACCTCTGAGATTCTTTCTTCTGCATGGTCCAATCTGTTGTTGATACTTTCTATTGCATCCTTAAGTTCTCCAATTGATGGCTTCAGTTCCTTCAGCTCTGTTATATCCTTTCTATATTCTTCATATTATTCATCTCTTATTTGATTCTATTTTTGGATTTCTTTTGGTTATTTTCCAATTTATCAGCAGTTTCCTTCATTGTTTCCATCATTTCCTTCATTGTTTTCATCATCTGTATTCTAAATTCCCTTTCTGTCATTTCTTTATAGATAGAATCCTCTGCAGTAGCTACCCCACAGTCTCTTGTGGTGGTGGAGGGTTGATCTGGACTGTTTTTTCATGTTGTCAGGAGTTTTCTGTTGATTCTTCCTCACTAGTGTTTTCTTTTATCTGTTTCCATGCCCTAATTTTCCTTTCATTTCCTCTTTCTCTTTAAGTTAACGTGCCTCTGGACTAGGGTTTTGATGAGTCCTTTTGGTACAGGACCAGCAGGATGAGGAGATTGAAGAGGAAGAAAGGAAAAAAAGGAAAAAAAGAAAAAAGAAAAGAAAAGAAAAAAGAGAAAGGAGGAGGGTGAATAAAAGGGAATATTGACAAAAAGAAGAGAAGCACAGAAAAAGGGAGACAGGAGCAATATAGGTGTACAGTAGGGTACTTTGACCCAACCTTAAAAACCCTCAACCTCTGGGAATGCTGGGTTGGGTGGTTCCCTTGAAGTCAGCAGCTCTTTGCTAGCATGTTCAGACACAGTACCCCACCTCCACCAAGTAGAGAAGAAAGACAAAAATGCTATAAATCAAACCAAAAAAAGCAAACAGAAAACTTTACAAGATAAAATTGGAGGGGGGGAATCAAATAATAGGGGTAAAAACACTGGCAAAAATGTAATTCTAATTGTTAAAGAAGGCAGGATTGGAAAATTATATTTAAACGAGAAAAATGAAGGAAAAAAAGAAAAATCTAGAGGGAAAATATTGAAATTTTAAAAAAAGCAGTATATATATCTTGCTGAATATTGTCTGGGCAATGGGTGATCTTCTGGGGTATTCAGGTCTTACTTCTAATTTTCCAAAAGACTTTATCTTAGTACTTTGTTTAAGTAAAGACTGATTAGTTTTGCAGTCCATTACTCTTTTTTTTTTCATAGCATATATTTTTATCTCACTGGATTTATTTCACTGGATTGTTTACTTACATGTGTTAT
Source organism: Nycticebus coucang (assembly GCF_027406575.1). Taxonomy (NCBI): domain Eukaryota; kingdom Metazoa; phylum Chordata; class Mammalia; order Primates; family Lorisidae; genus Nycticebus; species Nycticebus coucang. Next base: position 19,644,058 of record NC_069781.1, on the reverse strand, counting down.
TTCATTTAATAGATACTAAAGTGTACATAGTATGTGTCAGCCAGTCTTATAATCTCTGAAGCCACTGGGAAAACTTGGCCCTTGCTCTGAGAGAGATGGGAAATTGCTTTGACAAAGGAGTGACATAATCTGATTTCAAAATGGTCAACCTGATGTGCTCTGTAGGACAGACTCCAAAAGTACAGGAGATTTAGAGGGAAGACAGTTCTTATATTTACACTTTTTTTTTTTTTTTTAAGCAAAATGGTGTTTCTTGAGGGCAGAGATTAGTCTACCTTTTTCAACACTTTATTCTCTACTCCCAACCGTAGTTTATTTTTCCTGGATTTGGTTTATGTTATCTGTAAAATAAGGAAATGATACTCACCTCAAGGAATTATGGTAGGAATTGAATGACATAATAATGGTAACATTGTAATTTTTGCCTTAAAAAAATTAAATAATTTTTTTTTATTTTTATACACTTCAGGGAAAGATTAATCTACTAATTTTACCTGCTTTGTAAGTATTTGACATAAGAGGCTTTTTTAACCTTCCCCCCAAAAGTCAGGGAAAAGATACTATTAAGCATTGCTCCAAAGAATGTAGGTCACAATAATAGTAGTGATGATAATAGTAAAATAACAGAACTGAATTACTGTGAAAGTGGTTGCTACTTCTAATCTTCCAGGTCTAGTTCAGTCATTATTTATACGTGTTACTAGTGCTCTTCAGGTTAAAAAAAAATGCATTGTAATGTTCTTCCATGGAGCTATGATTTTTCTCTGTTCAAAAAAAAAATTAGCCATAGTTATTTAAATGTAGGGTGGTATAGCTTTAAGAAACTTAAAAATATAAGCTAGCATCTAGGTGTGAAGGACCACTCCTGTAGTCTCAGCTACTCAGAAGGCTGAGGCTGGAGGATACTTGAGCTTCGTTCGAGGCTGCAGTGAGCTATGATCACACCACTGTACTCCAGTGTGGATGACAAGGTGAAATGTCTACAACTAAATAAATAAGTAAAAATATTAGCTACCATTTGAGTGAGTAGCTATCAGTAGCTACAATGTTGATTTTAATATTGTTAATGAAGACTTAAATTAATAAAGTGATCCCATTATGTGTATGTCTAGATAGATAGATAGATATCCAGAGATATCTCATCCAAGAGACTCTATTTCTTGGCTCGGTTCTTGCCATAGTCCTCATTTATAGTTCTCACTCAAAGTTAGCATCTACGTTAGATAGATGCAATAGCAGTGTCTGTGGATCATTTTATTTTTTATGGGAACTATGAAAGCGGCTGATATTTATGAAAAGTATCATCCTTGAGTATGGTTTTTATATTTCATTTTGAGCAGAAAACCAAAACAAAATAGTGTTGTATCTTCTTTGACCACAAATATGACATTTATCGTGATTAATTGTACAGATGTCTTAAAAGTGAGTCAGATTCATGACTGCATTTGATATCACATTCACTTTTTGAAAAAAATCAAACTTAACTTTACTGTCTCCATTCCACAGGTGAGAGAGCAAAATTCTCCATGACCACCTGGCAAATCAAATCATTAGATTCCAACTAAAAGTTTTGAAGACCAAAGGGCTATTATGCGTTCCATGTGATGTTCCTAATCAGTGTTAATGTCTAACTGAACATTTGATTTCTTTTATTTTTCTCTTCTTTTGGGGGGTCATAGTTATAAATTGTCATTAATGGGTTGTTTCACAATTCCTGACTGTACTGCAGAACTAAATTGAAATCTATCAATCCTTTCCCCAGTACTGATGTCCCCACACCAAGCCACATTGTTTTTTTATTGAGCAGGCACACCAGATTGGTGTCCCAAAACAACTTAAAAGGTATAATAATGGGATACAGATATGTACAGGAAAGGATAACCCATCATACCTCTAACTTATATGTGCATTTTTTAAAATGAAAGCAAAATTGCCAGGAGATATGAAATAATGTTTCAATGACAATTTTGAAACCTGGTTTCATTCCCTCCTTGGCCATTTGGTCTCCAAAACAAACCACTATATTTCCTTGTGTAATAATGTTGAGATCTGTGCCCAGTTCACAGGGGCATTGAGCAGCTTATTAAATATAGGTAGCGGATTGTGGAACTGTCTTTGAAATGAATGAGGTGGATGCAAAACAAGATTAACCTCTGTTATGTGGCTGTTCTGAGTCTGATCAAATGCATAACACATCTTTTCCAAAATGTATATGAGAAAATCGACAATATATGCAAATGTTAATAAACTTCCCCTAGCTTTGTGATCCCTGCTAGGACACGGCATATTTTAGTTGTGTTGTCAAATGTGCTTGATGGCCACATCTGATTGTGCGAATTGCACATAAGAGAGAAATGCACTATCTCCATTGGAGGAAATTCATTTTATCAGACTAAATGATTAAGACTATGGTTGGAGCAAAAAGAGGTCTAGTAAGCATGAAATTGAATAAATTTACTTACTTAAAGCTGAAACCACTGAAATCTAGTAAGTCCATTCATAACAATAATTGTATTATAATTATGACTAAGGTTATTAAAACACTATAAAAGCTGTATAACTTTTCATAGCTATAAAAACCCTTAAAATTCCTAATAATTCCAGACACTTTTTGTTCCTTCTGTTAAACATTCATTCAATCACTCATTCATCTTTGTATTTGATAAACATCAAAAAACTTCCACATGCCAGGCACTCTACAATTATGGATACAGCAGTTAATGAAAGGATTCGAAGACCCCTCTCCTCATCAAGCCTGCATTGATAATTATCCATTTACCATCTTATTGTTTATTATGTTGTATAAAGTGTATCAGGTGCTGGAGACTGTTTTGGGGAAACCTAGTGCAAGGGATTTGTGGCAAGGTGTGAATAGGGTTGCATTTTTGAAGATGGTGCTTGGAGAAGGACATACTTAAGAAGTAAAATTAGAGCAGAAGTCTAAGGGAGAACAAAGATTGAACCATGAGGATTCCTGGGGTAAGAAAATTTCTGGTAGAAGTGAAGCAAGCACTTAAAACAGAAGCACGTTTAGCAGGAATCGATCACGTGACCAGAGTGGACCCAGGGACAGGGAGAGTGAGAAGACATAAGATGAAAGAGAACACAAGTCAGATCTTACAGGGTTTTTTAGGCCATTGTAAGGACCTCTGGTGTAGGAAAATAGAAATAGGCCAATACATTAGGGAGAAAGGAAAATGTCTTGGCACCTAGAAGCTAATAAAAGAGTATTTCAAAGAGAATTTTAATAGCATTTGACATAATAACATAAAAATAAATATAATCATTTGCTAACTGCATGGGACACACACAAAGCTGTAAGCTCTGTGTGAGTAGCGGCCGTATTTTTCTTGTTTTCTGTTGTCTCTGCTGCAGCCGGCCAGTGGATGACACATACAGGCTCTAGTAAATGCATATTATTTAAACAGAAAAATGCATTTTCTAATTCAATGATCACAGCATTATTGTCTATTACCCTTTCGTTTTAAAAATGAAGGAGAGAAGACCAAGAGAAGGAAAAGGACTCCACGAGGCACCCTCAGTTTTCTCAGCGTATGTCTGCTGGGATTTCTCATGTGAATAATACACCCCTAAACTTCCAGAATAAATGCCTGAAATCTGGTACTTTCCCTCCCTTCTTGGAGATCAGAGAAATTTGAACTTTACCTGCTGCTCGTTTCTGGCTGTGACTCGACCTCTTGCTGCCAATTTTGCCTCCCCATTCTCAGATGTCACCAGCTACCCTGCTGAATCCTCATCTTGCCAGCCATGGGCTAGCTTGGACATCAAATGGCCAGGGTAAACAAACAAGAAATTATCACTTGGAACAAACATCTGATTATCTCAGCAGCAATTGCTATGAAAACAAAACACAGGAAAGGGCAGCTGCCTGCTTCATTGCTCTCGTGGCAGGCTCTGATTGTCATGGAATGAGGTGGCCTTTCCACCTGGCACTGGCTCATGGGGCCAGGTGGCATGAACTGTGGGGAAGAAGTTGGAACATCTGTGGCTCACCCATGCAGGTTCTGATGAATCCTTCAAGTCTCCAGGGGGCCTAAAAATAGAAGAGAAAGATCCTAGGAATCTGGTTTGGGATCACATCTCTACAACCCATGTGCTGGTGATTTCAAGCGAACTCTTTTACCTCACTGAGATGTTGCTTCATGTGCTGAAATTCTGTTTGTCATGACTGACTCACAATGTCATTGTAAGACTTACTGCAAGAGTATGTGGGAATAACTGGCCTTTGTGGAGACAACAGAATGGTAGTCAACTCTCCTGAAAAAATGTCTCCTATTTTGTTTAACTTACTACTATTCTCCATTGAAGTTTGAGGAAAACGTGTATTCTGTTAATAAAACATTATGTGCCTTTCCTAATTATCAAAAAGTGAAAACCTTCTGGGCCTAAGAATAGAACTTGAATATTGCTGGTGTGTGATTTTTTAATTTCCTATTAGTATATGGGTACAAACAATTAGGTTACATTTTTTCCATTTGTTAGGTAAAGTCCAAGTTGTAGTTGATCCCTTTACCCTGGGGCTGTGCCATATATCCCTACATTGTACCCCTTAGGTGAGAACTTCCCAACCCCTCTCTCCCCTCCTCTCTTCCCTCCTCCTCCCCCCAACTTAAATTTAAGTGTTTTTTTTTTTTTTCCTCTTATGTGGGCATGCAATTTTTCATCTAGTTTCATAATACTAAACTAATACTAGTTTTGCATGCTTGCTTTTCTATTCTTGCAATACTTTACTTAGGGAAATAATTTCCAAATCCATTCAGGTAAATGCAAAAGATGTAAAGTCTCCATCTTTGTTTAAGGCTGAACAGTACTCCATGGCATTTTTTATTTTATACTAAAAGTTGGGGACCATCCTTAACAAGTCCACTTCCTTACTGGATATGGATTGATCTTAACTTATTAGGTGAGACTGATGGCCATGGTCATCTGTCTTTTATTATTATTTTTAAAAGGCTTGCTATTTATGAAAGAATTATAAACAAGAGGTTTCACCTTGGAGTCTTCAGAAAGCAGTGGGTTGGTGAATTTCTCTTGTACTTTAAAACAGAATATTTCCAAATCTGGACATCAGCGCTTCCTCATTTTAGGTGGAGGGTAGAAGACTGGGTCATCTTCACAGACCCTCAGCCCCTGACTCTTGGCAGCCCCAGCCGACCAGGCCTCTTGTGTGGGGGATAGCAGCTCCTCCAGCTCAGAGCAGTTGTGCAGCTGCTGGTCCTTCTTGGTCAGGCACAGCTCAATCTGACTGAATGTCTGTGCATCCTCACCCTGTCTTGGCAGGAGCCACTGGATTTTGGCACATATACTCTGGTGCGGGCATCTTCAAAGTCTCTAACATGGTAGTAATTGATAGACGGCTTTATCCCCAACTTCAGGAGCACACTGTTCAGGTACAGATTTTGGTACAAAGCCAGACTTTTGCCAAAGCCTGAGGGGAAGCTTTTTGAGAATTAGTGAGATAATTAAATTTAGCCTTGATTTGTGAAGAAGAGATGGGCATTTGGCTAATAAGGTCCCTAGAAACAATTTGTCCTGTGCTCTGAGGATAGATGAGAAGCAGAGAGAAGAAGGGTAGATCAGGAAAGGTGCTTATAAAGTTGTGCAAGCCCCTCAGTGATTATTGATAGTGCGTTAGTAAAGGCAGCATCATGCCAGTCTAAAGAGACTTTTATGGGGGGTCACGGTGTATGGCACACCACTTGGGGTGGGGCACCATATAAGAGGGACTTTACCTAACAAACATAATCATTGTGACCTAATTCTTTGTACCCTGAATCCCAAACAATAAAAAATGAGGTAAGAAGTACCCTTTGTTCCATGTGGTTTATTAATACCTGCCCAAAAGTTGTGATGAACACACAATGTTTGAGGAACTATGATGTGCATGGTGGACCCTAGACATTTACCTAGTGTGCTTTGCACGACCCTGTAGTGCAGCTCTCAGAACCAAAAATTTTAAATTTAGAAATGTGGCTGTATTTGGTTATTAAATGCTTGGAAAGAGGAGAAAGTTTTCTGCAGTTAATGCCTTTCTCTTAGTCTTTGATTTTCAGTAACTTTTGCTACTTTGTGTGGCAACTGTGTTCCTGAGTTACACCTGAAACTCAGGAGACAATGGCGAGAAAAAAGAAGGCTGTTTTATGAAGCATCTACCATGTGCCAGACACTCTACTGATGATTTCTTAGGCATATTCTCATTTAATTCTTACTGAAAAAAAAAAACTTAGTAAGGTAGAAGGATTATTTAATCCACTTCATGAATGAGAAACTAAGAAGTCACAAACTTGTTAGTATGTGGCAGGCTGTTCTTTGCACCGAGACCTGCCTGACACCAAAGATTTTATTAGTGAGAATAATGTGATTTAAAAAGAAACAAACACCCAATTCGTCTATCAGTTTAGCCCAGCTCTGCCAGCAGTGCACATGGTGGTCCTGGAAATACTGCCCTTCTTCTAGAAGCTTTGGCATATGGAATGGTGGAAGCATTTTACGTCCTTCTTGTACAAAATAGGGTCTGTATGTAAGCAGAATTAACAGCTCCTGAGAATCTGTTAGAAATTTTGAGTCCCATCCAGACCTACTGAATCAGAATATGCATTTTTGATAAAATCTGTAGGAAATTTGTCTGCACAGTAAAGTTTGTTAAATGCTCATCTTGGTTCCTGAGGTCTTTTTCAAGTGCAGTATTCTTTGAGCCCCAGCTGACGTAAGCCTGAAATTCTTAATTCTAAATGAGGCAGTAGGCTATCATAGAAAGTGCCTAAGATTTGGTATGAAGAAGTCCTGATTCAAATCTGAGCTTCCCATTGTGATCTTACTGGCCTTGAGTTGTCCCTTATCTTCTCTGAAAAAGCTGAAAGTGGCTTAAGTCAACAGCCAGTTCCTTAGGTTCCTATTGATAGGAAGGTCTAGCCTGGTTTCTGACTCCTAGGTCAGAATGCAGAGTTGAGCGTCAGATGTGTTCACATTTTAGGAAGATGCCAGCCCTCGGAGTCGTATGCCTCACTGCGAGTTACAGACACCATCCTGCCCTCCCTTCTAACCCTGAACTAAATTGCTGTGTAGCATCAAGAAATGTGCTTTAATGTCCCTGCTCTCTGGCTATCACTCAGGAGTGTTCTGATCAGCTGCATCCGAAGGGGTGACAAATGGATGTGTGAGCTATTTCTATTTTTGTGGTAATGCTGCTTTGTGATTAGACTACGGAAGAAGGGTGAATCTGCGGCGAAATCTGAGTAACTTCATCCCAACCCTTTGGCAAATAAAATGAAATTTTAAAATCATCAGTGTTATAAGGCCATTTATTCTGGGTTTGGGCCACTCCTACTTTTGAAATCCTGTTTTAAACTTTCCTCTGTAGCTAGCAAGCTGTGATAAATATATCACTTCCTTGTCGCTACTCATCATCCTCTGAGCACCTGTCTTCCTGGGCCCATCTCTGGAGACCAGAGGTAAACTGAGACGATTAGTCCTCCTGTAGGGATGCTTCAGTCATTCTGTGATGCAGATGTGAATACTGGAGCTAGGGAAGGTGGAGCTAAGAATCAGCATGAAGGAGAATGTAGAAGGGAGAGAGAGACAGAAGTACAGACACAGGATGAGGTGTCTGAAACAGGTGCATGTTGGGGAAAACAGGAAAAGATTAAGAGAGAATGAAGAACAAGCAAGGGGAATGGCTACTTGATAGGCAGATGGCCAGGGAGACAGTGTAAAGGGAATAAAGAAGAGAAGGAAAAAGAAAAGAAAACGTATAAATGAAAAGAAGACTTAAAAGAGGAACAGAGTACCCAGAATAAAGTGAGAGTAAAATACAGGGTGGAAAAAAAGAACAATATTGTGTGTGTGTGTGTGTGTGTGATAGAGAGAGAGAGAGAGAATAGAACCAGAATTAAAGATGGAGATGCAAAGGCTCAAAGGGTACAATGATCATATAATTTTTCTCATCCAAACTTTGAGAATGAAAAGGAGAGAAATTAATAATGGCACTAAGATAAAAGGTGAAACAGGACTTTCCTGGGTAAACTGGGATACGTGGTCAGTAAGCAGATGGCTTCTTTAAATTCTGTCCCACTTATTCCCTACTCCCCACGTGACACTTGTTCTAAGTTGAGGCTTTGTGTGGATCTCTTTAAGACAAAGCGACTGCAGGATACGGTACCCTGCATAGGGTTGGGCGTGTGTAGGAGGAAAGGCAAAAGGTGAGCATGGGGCTAAGAGCTGTTTTCCAGGAAATAAAGCCCATAAGTCAAGAGAAGTTATTTGACAGAAAACCATTTTGTGGTCTCTATTATAGCCAGCTATTTCCAAATACTCTTTCATTATGTTTTAGAACAACACTGTAAGTTAAGCCTTATTATCAAAATTTCATTCCTTATGGGAAAACAAAAATGAATGCCTAAAAAAGCATTCTCAGAATAAGCTAAGGTAGGTCTAATTCTACAGTGAATATTTTATTTTTCTGCCAATATATGTCTCCTAATACACGTGTATCTTTATTTCTAATATGACTCTCATCATTTCTCCTACACATTTTTCCTGTTCTCCCTTGCCTGCCCACTACATCCTCTGTCTTGTTCTGTACTTCTCAGAGGAGAGCCACTCCAACCTGTCCATGACTGTCTTCTTTTTAAGGTCCTGCAGAGTTCATGTGAAGAAGCCCATTCATAACCCAAACTCCACCTTCCTTCCTGGGCTGGTTCATTCATCATCTCCTGTTACTTATCCACACTAAACCTTAGCTCATCTGGCAAGTTAACCAAATAGCTGTAATTACTTGTTCCATGTTTGACTTGCCTTCGATTCTTTTTTTTTTTTTTCTTTGCAGTTTTTGGCTGGGGTTGGGTTTGAACCTCCCACCTCTGGCCTATGGGGCTGGCGCCCTACTCCTTTGAACCAGAGGTACCGCCCTGGCTTGCCTTCCATTTTTATTTATTTATTTATTATTAAATCATAGCTGTGTACATTAATGTGATCCTGGGGCACCATACACTGGTTTCATAGACCATTTGACACATTTTCATCACACTGGTTAACACAGCCTTCCTCGCATTTTCTTCGTTATTGTGCTAAGACATTTACATTCCTTCCATTTTTAAAGGTAGCATGTATCGCTGACTTTTTATTGTATGATTTTATTATCCCACAGCCTAGCACTGTTGTAGGCATATCATAGACCCTGAATTACTTTTTAGAATGAAGAAGTGAACTTAGAGAGTCAGAATAAGAAGATTCAAATAATAGTTATAGGAAAAATAGAGTCAAGTTTTATTAGCTAGTACCAAAATGATGATAGCTAAGCACAGCAGAGAAGCTCATCTCCCATTCAGGTCTTTTTTTTTATTTTTTATTTTTTTTTTGAAGACTTATCTCACTTATTTGAGAAAAAGTATTAGGAATGAGCTGCAAAGTGGGATCCACAAAGTCTTTCCTGACAGATTGGGATGTAGAGCAGATATTTTAGCTCTCCATCTCCAGGGTACAGCATCCTGCCTGGCACATCACAAGCCACTGTAGACTTTAGCAGACAGTCTCAGTGTATCCATTCACTCAGCCACGTGCTATTGTATTCCAGTCCCTGTGCTCATTTCTGGGTCTGAGGATATAGTCATATAATTTTTGACTTACAATTATTTACTTAATGTTACTTTTAGCCTCAATATTTTTTCATCCAATGAAATCATGCTTATGAACCTCAATATATTAAGCAGTTAAGAAGCACAGCTCTATCTGAGATGAGAGGTCAGGAAAAAAGTGTGACTTCCAGGCATCCTCATTACTTCCTGAAGCTACTGAAGTAATTTCCTGAGCAAACTTTGGAAACAATGGCTATGAGATCAGAGATATAGAATGGTGTTTCAATTTTCATATAGAAATGACCAGTTAGGGCCTGGAACACATCAATTCTACTGCCAACACTGATGTAATCAAAATCCTGATCAAGCTTGCTTTCTTTTTTCTTTCTTTCTTTCTTCTTTCTTTCTTTCTTTCTTTCTTTCTTTCTTTCTTTCTTTCTTTCTTTCTTTCTTTCTTTCTTTCTTTCTTTCTTTCTTTCTTTCTTTCTCTCTCTCTCTCTCTCTCTCTCTCTCTCTCTCTCTCTCTCTCTCTCTCTCTCTCTCTCTCTTTCTTTCTTTTTCTTTTCTTTCCATCCATGTATCTACACACCTATCATCTATCTATCCACCCAACCTTCCATGATTCGGTTTCATCAGCTGTTAAATAAGTTTAATAATCTACCTTTTGTTGATACAGTAGAACTTTTATGCCACTAAATTTTCCCTAAAATATTGGCGTAGTGGAGGTGTTTCAAATTACTCTAAGCATGTATATGTGTTAAAGGAATTCTTGTTTCTTTATGTTCTGTCTCTATCAAGTTTCTGCATTGTGAATACATCCACAACTTCTAAAAAGTTGTAATTGGCTAAGAAAGCAATAAAGACAAAGATGAGGGACTTCATCATGACCAAGTAATAGAACAAATTCAAATGAAGAAACAGATTTAGAACTATGATATCCATCCTAGTAACCACTCGCCACAGGTGGCTATTAAACTGTATAAATGTAGCTAATATATAACTTACACAATTAATCTTCGATTGTATTTAATTTTAATAAATTTACATTTAGGTGTAGACAGCCACAAATGGCTAATCCCTACCATATTGGACAACAAAATATAGAACATTTTCACCATCTTGGAAAGTTCTTTTGGACGATGTTATTCTAAGAGATTAAGTTACTTTTTAAGTATCATAGACTGGCACAAAAATAAAAAATGCAGTCTAGTCTTCTGCTAAATATAAAACTCTTTACAGTGGATGATTGGGTAGGAATCAACAAATCTAGAGTTAAGTCCTAGCTTTACCCATTTCCAACAATAGTTTATAGGAAAAGAAAATTTGATCTTCAATTTTTTTTCAGCTATCAAATAGAACTATAATTTAAAAATGCCATTATATGTGAAATAATTATTACTTAATTCAAATATGATGTTTGTGCAATTATCCAATACTGGATAACCAACAATTATAAAACTTAGTGCTTTAGAAAAGCCATGATCTTTGGTCCCTCATGAGACTGTGGGTCAGCCAGGTGGTTCTGCTGAATTGGGCAAAGCACAGCAAATCAGCTGGGATGTTCATATGTCTGGATCAGTCAGCAACTAATCTGGAAAGTCTCTAACTAAGACAGTTGGGTAACTTGGCTCTGCTCTCCATGTCTCATCCTCTAGCTAGTTCTAGAATATTTCCTGGAGAAGACACAGGAATAAGAGAAGTCATGGAAAAAGTGGAAACATGTTCTTTTTCAAGTTTCAGCGTCAAATCCCTTAACATTTTAATGAATAAAGCAAGGGCCATATGGCCCAACCTACTCACATGGTGACCAAGCCCGTATGAGTGTTCACTTATTAGGTTATTAAGTATGAAATGCTTGATGTCCTTAATTACTAAGTTTGAGGGTTGATTTCTCTTATATTTCCCTTTGACACTTCTTGTGTTCCTTTTATTGTGAAGGTACATCCTCATTCTTTCAAACACATATTGGACTTGTGATTATCTTTCAGAAAAATTTTAGGACAATTTTTTGGAAACCATTGTAAGTTAAAAATTTGAGTTATTTTCAACTATAAGTTTCATCATGGAACCACAATAGTGCAGATAGCTTGAAATATCAACAAAGTGTTTGGGAAGGATGTGGCTAACAAATGCAGAGTACGTTGGTGGTTCGAGAAGTTCCATTCAGATGAGCTTAATCTTGAAAATGAACCATGGAAGAGACCTGGGACCAATGTGGGTAATGAGCTGAGAGCTGTAGTGGAAGTGAGTCCATCTCAATCTATCCGTGAATTACCGGCAAGGGTTGACATCACTATTCCAACAACATTTGACCATTTGAAACAAATTGTCAAGGTAAAGAAGCTGGATATATGGGCTCAGCATGGATTAAACAAGCATCAGAAGAGATATCGTCTGAAAGTTTGCCCCTTTCTTTGCTGTTACAACATAAAGGGGAACGACTTCTATACTGTACTCGTATGTGTGATGGAAAATGGACTACTTTTAATGATTGAAAGCATTTGACACAATGGTTGGATGAAGTGCCAGAAACAATCTGAAAGAGAATATTCATCAGGAAAAGCTATGGTGTCTGTCTGGTGGTCCAGCGCTGGTATTATTCACAACAGCTTCATAAAACATGGTCAATCGATTACAGCAGACATCAACTACAACTATTTGGATACAATGAGGATGCTTGCTATAAAGCAGCTGAGATTGGTCAATAGAGACTGGCCAGTCTTCTTGCAAGGCAACACTCAGCCACATGCCACACAAACAACATTGCTCAAACTACAGAAGCTGGACTTGCAAACTCTGTCCTCCACTATATTCACCAGACCTTGCACCCTCTGACTACCACTTCTTCCAGGCATTGGAACACTTTTTTGCAAGAAAAAATATTCCATTCTCAACAAGCCATGGTAAACATCTATCACAATTTCATTGCCACTCACTTTCCAGGTTTTCTCAATGCTGGCATAAACAACCTACCAGTAAGATGGCAACCCTGTGTCAATGGATTAGGTGCACACTTTAATTAATTGTACCTCTGTTTGTTTGGGACATAAAAAACTAAACTTTTGATTCAAAATTGACACTTGATATTTAATAATCTAATAGAAAGAGCAAAATGTGAAAATTGGGGCCTTTAAGTAATTGAATATAAAATGGTTTGATAGCAATACTTAATTCCTATATGAGAGATAATATTTAAATGAAGGAGTTCTTTGAATATAATTTAAGGTTAGCATTTAATATGTATTTCTAGTTATTTCAGATCAAGTAAACTGTATTACTTTGCAAGTTTTAAAGCTTATGTAAGATGCTGGACCATCTGATTCACCCTTCTCAGAAGACAGCTATGCAAGGATGAATGGGGCAATGAGTACCTTAAAGATACATTGTCCAGAAAAGTAAGCACTATGAAGAGGGTGTGCAAAACAGGGAAGACAAGAATACTAGTCTCTGCTCTAGTAATTGTGAAAACTGAAATCTCAAAATGCACTGGACTCTCAGTTGTGAAGCAATTGACTTACGCTGTAAATGTTTGAGCAGAAAGGGAAATTTTGGAAATCTTTGTTAATCTCTTCTGTCATATGCTGATGACAGTCATCATTAACCTGGATGGAGTTGAAACACAGTCTTCTTAGTAAAGTATATCTAGAATAGCCAAAAACATTCAATGTACTCATAAGTACTAATATGAAACCAATATATAAACAACTGCGCATCCACATGAATGATGAAACATAAATATAGTCAGGCAAGGGGGAGGGGAGAGGATTCAGAGCGAGGGGGGAAGGGGGAAATTGGAGGGAGGAGGGAGGGCAATTGGCAGGATCTCACCTAATGTGCCCGATGTGAGAGTGTGCAGCATGACCCCTGGGTGAAAGATTCAACTACAACTTGAACTTTACTTTGGAAGTGAGAACAATATAACCTAAAAATTCATACCTTTATATTAATTTAAAATTAAAAAAATAATAATAATAATTGATTAGGACACACTTCTCTTCCTTTTTTATAGCTTCAGAATCTTCCTGATCAAAGTTCTTCAGGCAGCCGTCACCAGCCAGATAGTGACTAGACCTAACCATGATGGAGGAGCTAAAATATCTAGCCATGTGTTTTTGTTGCTTGCCTTGTTTTTCCTTTTATTCTTTTTCAATAAAGTTAATTATTTTTAATGTCTCTCACACATGATTCATCTTTTTATTTCCATTATCGCAGTAAATATTTAATCTAAGGTTTTTATCAGTTCACTCCTGAGCCTTTATAAAGTTTTCCGTAGTGGTTGTCCTACTTCCAATCTTCCCTCTATCATTACAATGGGACATTTCAAGGGCAGAACCAGCTGGTAGTGTGATGTTACTATTAACCAATTAATGACAGAGCTGTTAAATCTATCATACGACAGTGGTAAACACTGGAAATGTACTTCTTTATTTTCCACATAGGTCATTACATTACTAAGATGTTCGATAAACTAGGCATACGCTGGACCATTCCTACCTGGTTACCTTCTTTTCACTCATCTTCCTCTCTGTTCCTTAACCACACAGTCCTTCAACCTCCTCCGATGAGCACTTTGAAAGTTCTCAAGAAACATTTGTGAAATAAATGAATAAATAAATGGTGGGACTGCCATCAGAATAATTAAATTACTTGTCTTAAATAAATCTGCTCACTAATGGCAGAGATTGGACATGAATCAGCTTTTTAAAGTCTATGTCTGGTGTATAATTTTAAGTGAGTATATTTATCCCAATATTCAACTCTACCTATCCATATATTTGTTTATTAGTTGAAAGAAGAAAAGAAGGAAGGGAAAAAAAGGAAAGGAAGGAGGGAAGAAAAAGAGAGAGAAAGAATGGCTAGGTATTTAAGTGGTCACAAAGGGAAGAGACAAATCATCTCTCTTGCAGCTACCTTTAGTGGTAACTTTAGTGTTGACCAAGACAGATACAACTTCTGTTCAATAAGAAATAAATAGACTGGAATCAACTGTAATGAAAAATGTTAATGATCACCAACAATTAGCAAGAATTCTTAAATGGAAAGCACTTTGTTTTCTGACCAGCCGTTTATTTTTCTTGAAGACTTTCATCATCATACTAATAAAGAAAAAAATCAACCAACTTTTAGAAAACCACTCTTTATTTGTTAGGTACCACGTTAAGTATTTTACACTTATAACGTAAATACACGAAAACTTAAAATGCAGAGTTTTTATTATCTTGATTTTGTTAATGGGAAAAAAATAAAGGACACAGAAGTTATAATAAGCAGAGAAATACTCCTAAATAGTCGCATGTGCAAAAAATTATACTATCTTCTGTTAGTGAGAATATAGAGAAAGTGCACTTATATACACAGGGTGCTGATTTCATGTAATTTTATATAATCCGTTTAGAGGACAATGTGGCAGTAGAAATCAAAATTTTAAATGCATATTTCCTTGGCTCCACAAATATATATTTTGAATCTGTTAATACATATCCACTACATTTTATGAAACAAGCAAAAGCAATAACCCCTAAATGTATATCAATTCTAAAATGGCTAAATACATAATAGTAATCCCCTCTTTTCTGCAGGGGATTACATTCCTAGACTGGCAGTGGATGCCCGAAATTATGGATTGTATCAAACCCTATGTATATGGTTTTTCCTATGCATACACACCTATGACATAGTTTAATTTATCAATTAGGCACAGTGAGTGGTTAGTAATGATAAATAGAACAGTTACAACATCATACTGCAGGACAAGTCATGTGAATGTGTTCTCTCTTGAAGCATCTTATTGTCCTAGACTCAGTTGTTTTTAGACCACAGTTGACCATGAGTCATTCAAACCATAGAAAGTGAAATTCTGGATAAGGGTAGGCTACAGCACATACAGGATACCCATTTCCTAGGGCTGCAATAACCATTTACCACAGTGGTGGCTTAACACCACGGAAATTCATTGCCTCACTATTCTAGAAGCTAAAGGTCTAAATTCAAGTTGTTATCCTCTCTCTAAAGTCTCTAGGGGAGAATAATTCCTTGCCTCTTCTAGCTGCTAGTGGTTGCTGGAAATCCTTAACTTGTAGATGGATACTTCACTCCAGTCTCTTCCTCCCTCATCACATAGAGCTCTCTCTGTGTGTGTCCAAACCCCTTCTCCTAATCAGAACACCAGTCATTGGTTTAGAATCCACCATAATACAGTATGATTTCCTCAAAACTAATTACATTGAAAATGACTTTATTCCTTATTTCTAAATAAGGTCACAGCCTTAAATTTTAGGTGGATTTAGATTAACTTTGGAAGGACACTATACAATCCAGTGCATGCATGTTAGAATATTTCATTGTACCAATAATGATATTGATTATTAGAGTGAACAAATGGGGTAGTTACTATGTACCATATACTTACTGTAATAAATCCTTATACAGAGGATCTTGAATATTTTCATGACAACACTATTAAGAAGATATATTAATTATTGTTATTACCTGATGAAGAAACTGAAGGTCATAGGTTGAATCAATTGTGCAAAATGATACCATCAGTCAGTATCAAAGATTGGGTGAACCCTGTATCCTGAACATAGGACCCATGTTCTTAACATGACATTCTTTAAACCAACACAGAAGTTGTTGTATTAGATTTAAAAAACAATTTTTAGTCCAACATGTATAATGTGATGGTATTTCTGTTTATTAGACATACGTATATGATAATAATACAAGATAGAAACCTAGTGCATTATACAATATAAAAATAACTGATACCTAGAAATACATGGATACCTCTTTATGAAATGCTAACAATAGTTAAGAATAGCAGAAGAGGTGACTATAATATAAATATTTTCACACTGCTAATTGTTTTGATTTTTTTCTTTTGCAAACAACATATATTGCTTTTATAATTTCAAAAACAAATAATATAAGAAAAGACACTCAGGTGACACCAATTTTAACCATTGTTTCTTGTCCAGCCATTAAAAAACTTCAAGTAGAAGGGGACTTGGGTGGGATGTAGCCCACTTATGCTCACAATGGAGATTATGTATTTATGATGAATAGGTGACAATCACTTCACTGGGTCCTTTGAATAACAGGTATTTCCTTTCTTCAGTCACTCAGTTGTGAATTAATTAAGAAAAAAGTATTTGAGTACTTACTCTGTATTTCTTTATATGCCTCTTCCAGGTTTAATATTCTATAATTAGGTTTCTATGTACATTTAAAAGGAATAAGAGGAGGTTATTAATATATTTAGACCAAAAAAAGGGGTAATGGATTGGGAAAAGTTTATGGTGTTTCCAAGAAAATAGAATTTACCTAATTTAATATTTATGGAAATATTGAGCTGTAAAAGAACTAAATGAAAGGTGGAAAAACTATCTAATACTCTTCTTTATGTAGTTACATTGTTGCTATACTTTTTAATGTTTTAATTCCCCTAATAGAATTTTCTTGTGAATTTTATTGACTTTTGTATCCCCAGAACCCAGAAAATTTCTCATTATGTACTGAAGACTCTACATAAACTAGTTAAATTAATTGCCTTAGTAAAAAAATAAATAAGATAAATGTTAAAGATTTTCAAAACATAGCATGCTACCCAGGAGGCTCTACTCCATGGTAAAAAGCGCTCTGAGCTGGTAGTCAGCCTCTTTGGGCTCAAAATCATCCTCTGTTTTGTATTAGTCATCTAACCCCCAGGAGTCACTCAGTTTTTCTGGACATTGCTGTTCCTAGAAGTAATCAGCAGGTCTTAACTATTTTTGCTAAAAATTTACTTACATAGTCACTTGCAGAATCAAATGAGATAATGGATACTGTGAGTTTAAAGGGCCTGTAAGTTTTTTATAAATGTTAGCAATAATTACTGCTGGAAATGCAAAGAAATTCATTCATCTGTCACCCTTCAGCTAGATTTCTGTAGCACGGTGTTAGTACAGTGCCTGTGTATAGTTTATTCACAGGGTCATAGTTGGTCCCAAAGCTTGGGCTTTTTGAAAGGAAAGACTCCATTTTGTTTGTTTGTTTGTTTTACTGAGACAGAGCCTCACTTCATTGCCTCCTGGTAGAGGGCTGAGGCATCACAGCTCACAGAAACCTCAAACTCCTGGGCTCAAGCGATTCTCTTGCCGCAGTCTCCCTAGGAGCTGGGACTACAAGGAGCCAACTGCAACACCTGGCTATTTTTTGTTTATTTGTTTAGCAGGCCCAGGGCAGTTTTGAACCCACCAACCCAGGAGCATGTGGCGCCTAAACCACTGAGCTAAGCACACTAAGGCGGAAAGACTGTTTTATACATTTTGAGCCTACAAGACATAGAAAATTGTCAGGTGTATGGTTAAAAAAAAAAATATTTTGAACAAGGAGAGCAAGATGGCGGCCGAGTAACAGCTACCTTGCATCTGGGCACTGTGAGTGCGGGGAGATAGGACTCCAGGCATCCCTGGCTGGTGGGATCTGCCTATCATCACCCCTGTGAGGATACACAGAGTCAACAAGAGACTTCAGGACCCCAAGAGGAGGACTAAAACAGTGGAAAACCAGCAAGTGGTCATGTGTGTTCAATTGGTCTAAACCCACCTGCAACTTCCACAGGCACGAGAACTTAAAGAGCAAGAGGAAGTGAAAGGAAAATTAGGGCAAGGAAACAGATAAAAGAAATCACTCATGAGGAAGAATCAGCAGAAAACTCCAGGCAACATGAAGAACCAGTCCAGAACAACCCCGCCAAGGGACCATGAGGTAGCTACTGCAGACAGTACTAGCTACTTTATTCCACCTATAAAGAAATGTTAGGAATGACAGAAAGGGAATTTAGAATACACATGATGAAAATAATGAAAGAACTGATGGAAACAATGAAGGAAACTGCTAATAAAGTGGAAAATAACCAAAAGGAAATCCAAAAACAGAATCAAATAAGAGATGAACAATATGAAGAATATAAAAAGGATATAGCAGAGCTGAAGGAACTGAAACAGTCAATTAGGGAACTTAAAGATGCAATGGAAAGTAACAGCAACAGGTTAGACCATGAAGAAGAAAGAATTTCAGAGGTAGAAGACAAAGTTCTTGAGATAACTCAGATAGTAAAAGAGGCAGAAAAGAAGAGAGAGAAAGCAGAATGTTCACTGTCAGAATTATGGGACTTAAGAAGCGTTCCAACATATGAGTTATAGGAATCCCAGAAGGGGAAGAAGAATGCCCCAGAGGAATGGAAGCCATACTAGAGAATATTATAAAAGAAAATTTCCAAATATCACCAAAGATTCTGACAAACTGCTTTCAGAGGGATATCGGACCCCAGGTCACCTCAGATCTAACCGAGCTTCTCCAAGACACATTGTGATGAACCTGTCCAAAGTCAAGACAAAAGAAACAATTCTGCAAGCTGCCAGGAGTAAGCGCCAGTTGACCTACAGGGGCAAATCCATCACAGTGACCGCAGATTTCTCTAATGAAACTTTCCAAGCAAGAAGACAATGGTCATCTACCTTTAATCTACTTAAACAGAACAATTTCCAGCCCAGAATTCTGTACCCTGCTAAGCTAAGCTTAAAAACTGACGGAGAAATCAAATCATTTACGGATATACAAACCTTGAGAAAATTTGCCACAACTGGACCAGCTCTATAGGAAGTACTTCAACCTGTTCTGCACACTGACCACCACAATGGATCAGCAGCGAGTAAGAACTCAGAAATTAAAGGACAGAACCTAACCTCCACACTGATGCAAAAGATAAAACTAAGCAATGGACTCTCACAAAATAAGATGAATAGAATACTACCAAACTTATCAATTATCTCCATAAATGTTAATGGCTTGAATTCCCCACTGAAGAGACATAGATTGGCTGACTGGATTAAAAAACACAAGCCATCCATGTGCTGTCTGCAAGAAACACACCTGGCTTCAAAAGACAAATTAAAGCTCCGAGTCGAGGGTTGGAAGACAATTTTTCAGGCAAATGGAATTCAGAAGAAAAGAGGAGTTGCAATCTTATTTTCAGATACATGTGGATTTAAAGCCACTAAAGTCAAAAAAGACAAAGATGGTCACTTTATATTGGTCAAGGGAAAAATACAACAAGAAGATGTTCAATTCTAAATATTTATGTACCCAATTTAAATGCTCCCAGTTTCTTAAAACAGACAGTACTCAGTCTGAGCAATATGCTATCTGATAATGCCATAATAACTGGGGACTTTACACTCCTCTTACACAGCTGGACAGATCCTCTAAACAGAAATTAAACAAAGATGTAAGAGATTTAAATGAGACCCTAGAACAACTGTGCTTGATAGACGCATATAGAACACTCCATCCCAAAGATAAAAAATATACATTCTTCTCATCACCCCATGGAACATTCTCCAAAATTGACCATATCCTGGGACACAAAACAAATATCAACAGAATCAAAAGAATTGAAATTTTACCTTGTTTCTTATCAGACCACAAGGCACTAAAGGCGGAACTCAGCTCTAACAAAAACACTCAACCCCACACAAAGGCATGGAAATTAAACAATCTTCTGTTGAATAACAGATGGGTGCAGGAAGAAATAAAACAGGAAATCATTACCTTCCTTGAGCATAACAACAATGAAGACACAAGCTACCAAAACCTGTGGGATACTGCAAAAGCAGTTTTAAGAGGAAAATTCATCACTTTAGATGCCTACATTCGAAAAACAGAAAGACAGCGCATCAACAATCTCACAAGCCATCTTATGGAATTGGAAAAAGGAGAACAATCTAAGCCTAAACTCAGTAGAAGAAAAGAAATATCCAAAATCAAATCAGAGATCAATGAAATTGAAAACAAAAGAATCATTCTGAAAATTAATGAAACAAGGAGTTGGTTTTTTGAAAAAATAAATAAAATAGATAAACCATTGGCCAGACTAACGAGAAATAGAAAAGTAAAATCTCTAGTAACCTCAACAAGAAATGATAAAGGGAAAATAACAACTGATCCCACAGAGATACAAGAGATCATCTCTGAATACTACCAGAAACTCTATGCCCAGAAATTTGACAATGTCAAGGAAATGGATCAATATTTGGAATCACACCCTCTCCCTAGACTTAGCCAGGAAGAAATAGAGCTCCTGAACAGACCAATTTCAAGCACTGAGATCAAAGAAACAATAAAAAATCTTCCAACCCAAAAATGCCTTGGTCCAGATGGCTTCACTCCAGAATTCTATCAAACCTTCAAGGAAGAGCTGATTCCTCTACTGCAGAAATTATTCCAAAAAATTGAGGAAGAAGGTATCTTCCCCAACACATTCTATGAAGCAAACATCACCCTGATACCAAAACCAGGAAAAGACCCAAACAAAAAGGAGAATTTCAGACCAATCTCATTCATGAATATAGATGCAAAAATTCTCAACAAAATCCTAGCTAATAGATTACAGCTTATCATCAAAAAAGTCATTCATCATGATCAAGTAGGCTTCATCCCAGGGATGCAAGGCTGGTTTAACATACGCAAGTCCATAAACGTTATCCACCATATTAACAGAGGCAAAAATAAAGATCACATGATCCTCTCAATAGATGCAGAAAAAGCTTTTGATAAAATCCAGCATCCTTTTCTAATTAGAACACTGAGGAGTATAGGCATAGGTGGCACATTTCTAAAACTGATTGAAGCTATCTATGACAAACCCACAGCTAGTATTTTACTGAATGGAGTAAAACTGAAAGCTTTTCCTCTTAGAACTGGAACCAGACAAAGTTGTCCTCTGTCACCTTTACTATTCAACAAAGTGCTGGAAGTTGTAGCCAATACAATTAGGCAAGACAAGGAAATAAAGGGAATCCAAATGGGAGCAGAGGAGGTCAAACTCTCCCTCTTTGCTGAAGACATGATCTTATACTTAGAGAACCCCAAAGACTCAACCACAAGACTCCTAAAAGTCATCAAAAAATACAGTAATGTTTCAGGATATAAAATCAATGTCCACAAGTCAGTAGCCTTTGTATACACCAATAACAGTCAAGATGAGAAGCTAATTAAGGACACAACTCCCTTCACCATAGTTTCAAAGAAAATGAAATACCTAGGAATATACCTAATCAAGGAGGTGAAGGACCTCTATAAAGAAAACTATGAAATCCTCAGAAAGGAAAGAGCAGAGGATATTAACAAATGGAAGAACATACCATGCTCATGGATGGGAAGAATCAACATTGTTAAAATGTCTATACTTCCCAAGGCAATCTACCTATTCAACGCCATTCCTATCAAAGTACCAACATCGTACTTTCAAGATTTGGAAAAAATGATTCTGCGTTTTGTATGGAACCGGAAAAAACCCCGTATAGCTAAGGCAGTTCTTAGTAATAAAAATAAAGCTGGGGGCATCAGTATACCAGATTTTAGTCTGTACTACAAAGCCATAGTGGTCAAGACAGCATGGTACTGGCACAAAAACAGAGACACAGACACTTGGAATCGAATTGAAAACCAAGAAATGAAACTAACATCTTACAACCATCTAATCTTCGATAAACCAAACAAAAACATACCTTGGGGGAAAGACTCCCTATTCAATAAATGGTGTTGGGAGAACTGGATGTCTACATGTAAAAGACTGAAACTGGACCCACACCTTTCTCCACTCACAAAAATTGATTCAAGATGGATAAAGGACTTAAATTTAAGGCATGAAACAATAAAAATCCTCCAAGAAAGCATAGGAAAAACACCGGAAGATATTGGCCTGGGGAAAGACTTCATGAAGAAGACTGCCATGGCAATTGCAACAACAACAAAAATAAACAAATGGGACTTCATTAAACTGAAAAGCTTCTGTACAGCTAAGGAGACAATAACCAAAGCAAAGAGACAACCTACACAATGGGAAAGGATATTTGCATATTTTCAATCAGACAAAAGCTTGATAACTAGGATCTATAGAGAACTCAAATTAATCCACATGAAAAAAGCCAACAATCCCATATATCAATGGGCAAGAGACATGAATAGAACCTTCTCTAAAGATGACAGACGAATGGCTAACAAACACATGAAAAAATGTTCATCATCTCTATATATTAGAGAAATGCAAATCAAAACAACCCTGAGATATCATCTAACCCCAGTGAGAATGGCCCACATCACAAAATCTCAAAACTGCAGATGCTGGTGTGGATGTGGAGAGAAGGGAACACTTTTACACTGCTGGTGGGACTGCAAACTAGTACAACCTTCCTGGAAGGAAGTATGGAGAAACCTCAAAGCACTCAAGCTAGACCTCCCATTTGATCCTGCAATCCCATAACTGGACATCTACCCAGATGGAAAAAAATCCTTTTATCATAAGGACGCTTGTACTGGACTGTTTATTGCAGCTCAATTTATAATTGCCAAAATGTGGAAACAGCCTGAATGCCCACCAACCCAGGAATGGATTAACAAGCTGTGGTATATGTATACCATGGAATACTATTCAGCCATTAAAAAAAATGGAGACTTTACATCCTTTGTATTAACCTGGATGGACGTGGAAGACATTATTCTTAGTAAAGCATCACAAGAATGGAGAAGCATGAATCCTATGTACTCAGTTTTGATATGAGGACAGTTAATGACAATTAAGGTTATGGTGGGGAGGAAAAGCAGAAAGAGGGACGGAGGGAGGGCGGTGGGGCCTTGGTGTGTGTCACACTTTATGGGGGCAAGACATGATTGCAAGAGGGACTTTGCCTAACAATTGCAGTCAGTGTAACCTGGCTTATTGTACCCTCAATGAATCCCCAACAATAAAAAAAGAAAAGAAAGAGGAAAAAAAATATTTCAATATTTCCTAATGAGAATCAAGTTTGTTCTATTTAATTTATAATGATTTGAGTACCTAGGGTGTTATATGTCTTGTCACTATCATTACAACAATAATGAAAAATATCAGACAAGCAAAGGACAAATAAAACAAGCACAACCAATGCCTACAATATCACATTTTCAGAGATAACCAGGCTTAAATTCTTGGATGTTCCATTCTAGGCCCTTCTCATTGCATAAAGGTTTGCACAACAAAATGAGAGTCATCTTTGAGGTGGATAGAACATAGGACTGCCTACATAATGCTTGTATACTTGGTTTTCTCATCTTTAAAATGGGAATAAAAAAATAAAATGGGAATAATAGTATCTGCCTCATGAAAAGGTTGAGGATGAAGCAAACAGTATATGTGAATCATTTAGTGCAATGTCTGTATTTCCCCTACATTCTAAGCATCTTCACATGTCAATGAACATACTTCTCCAATACAGCGTTAAATGATTACACAATATTCCAATGATGTCTATCTAAATGGATGTGTAGGTAGTTTGAGATGCCCCTTAACTCTCTGACTTTCAGATTGTTCTATCTCCTTTATCTTTGTTGGGTGATTTCTAAGCTGTACTTCACTTTGCAGCTCCACTTACAGAGCTGATTCCCAATGACTCCTAGCCAGTTCAGATTCCACTTCACTCTGTGTCTCATTACAACACACCAATGTTAAAGATAACAAACTGGGCCAAGAACCTGTGTTCACCAGGAAAAATCTGTCTACTGGCATGGTTTGTGGGCTGCTATTACTCCTGCTATGTTGAGCTAATAAGCTAGATAGCTGTGGGCCAAGATTTCTTTGGATCTAACATTTTTGAATACCTGAGTGTTCCACTGGGAAGGGACTATAAGGAAGTAAGAAATTCTATATGCCGGTAGCAATGCTCACCTTACATTTTCCAGAATGCTGCCTCTGATAAGAGAGGGCATCATCCTTTGTTGTACAGGCTTCAAGGAGATGATTCTATTTATACTCACAAGTACTGGTGTAAGTACCAAGAAGCTTTTATTCAAGAGAGTGGTTGCCACTTAGATGACACATTCTGGTTCTAAAATTAGGGCACAAAATCTGGAGTTAGTATAGCTGGGCGTGATCCCTGACTTTATAAATTACTGTCTGTATGGTTTTATTTATTATAAGCTTATTACCTTCTATAATCCATAATTTCTTGGATACAACATGGTTCTAATGAGAATACCCACCCTACTTATTCATGGGGCTATTGTGAGGAATAAGGATGGAATCATGTTTATAATGTGATTGTATATAATCAGATATTTACGGTATGCTAGTTTCCTTAATCATTTTTTTTTTAAACATTAGCTCATTCTTCACAATAAGTACATGCAATAAGACAAGGTGGTTCACCAACCTTCTTGTCTGTGTGCTGCAGAGAATCCCCCATCTTCTGTGTTACTGTGATTGAGTTCCACTGGTCTGATTTTGGATCAACTTATCTTTGGAAATCTATTGACACTATTAGGAAAAAAAATATGTTTTGTCACTAAGGTAGCTGTCAATAGCATGGTGTGAGCCTATAGTTGCCAAGAGCAACTATAGAGACCCTACCTGGCGTGAAGCCAACTCAGCAAAAAGATATTGCTCAGAAATGGAAATGTCAGTTATCTAAAGGAGGTTTCCTGTTTTATTCTTAAACAAAAATGTGTGTTGATTTTTCTGTTACTTACAACTAAATGAATTCAGACTAATAGAGATATCATCATGCCATTTTCTGAGTAAAGATCATAAGTCTACAAAATTAGGTAAGTGGCCCAAATGCTTACAGACAGAAAGTGGGACATCTAAGTAGTTTGGGTTATGATTTCTAAGGTCTAAAGTGCTGGGTTCAAGCCCAGTTCCATTACTCATTAGCTATAGAAACTGGAGAAAGGTAGCTATTTTCTCCAAGTTGCAGTTTTTTTTGTTTGTAAAGTAAGGATCATGGTGCTTGCCTCATCCACTTATTGTCTGACACATATTATTTACAGCCTAGATACATTAAAAAGTTATAAACCATAATAACAATAGCAAAATGTGTGAAAAGTTACATAGTAACTGTAACAATTTTGTATTGATAATTATTATTATCTGGGATCCAAATGCAGGGCTCTGGTTTTTAATTGTGTACTTTTCCCATTAGGACTATTGCATTAGAAGAAGTGATACCAAGGGGACAATGGAGTAAGAGCCATTGGATCCCAATGGTACAAAGAATGAAGAGATTAAAGCCTGAGAGCCAGGGCTCCCACTGCTAAGCTCCAGGTCTTGAGATTCTGGGAATCACAATGAGGTATCGGCAGAGGGAATGGAGTGAATCTGGGGAAGAGGCTTTTCATGCCTTTGAAGCTTCACTGGGCCGTGTCAGCCATTTGGAAACACTGACATAAATTTCCCTGTGCTTCAGCACTGCTGGCCTGACCACCCTCCTTGAGAGCTCATCTACTCCCCACTTACGTGAATTCCTCTGAGGGCACAGTGGCAGCATGAAATGGCAGAGACATCACCTTAAATCAACAGCTTCATGCTCCAGCCCAGCTGCTCGCCTATTTCAGAGGCAGCTTGGAACACTGCGTCACTGTCTCTGAGCAGCTTGGGGGACGATGGATGGCACTGACTCAGTCAGGCAGCTGCTGGGGTCTATGTTTGTTTCTACTCAGTGGGAGCCAGGTCCTCCTGGTGATATCTCATTCTTTAAGAAAGGAAGGGCTGCTCTGAAAGCAATTCCACACAAAAAGAGGTGGGACTGGAAGAATGAATCTCAAAGTGATCACCAACTCCTGATTCTACTCTCCAATCTGAAACTGAAACCCAAGACTTATTATAATTTGTACAATTAATGGTTAGGAGGATAGGGTCTGTGGTCAGACAGAACTAAGTTTAAATCCCATCTATGCTGCTTAGGAACTCTGGTGATCTGGGATAAATTGCTTAACCATCTGTGCTTTGTTCCCTGCTATCTCATTTTCAAAATTTGTAGCCGTTAACTTTGCTGCAATAATTGTACAGAGTAAACCAATCCCAAATTCAAGGCTTGAAACAGAATCGCTTATTTTCATAATCACAGGGGTTTTGTCAACTGAGGCTGGGCCCAGCTGGGCTGCTTTCTTCAGAGTGCACCACAGCAGGAAGCTCTTTCTGCTTGTCCCTGTTGGCAGTTGGCTGGGTTGATTGACAACCACGTATCTCACCTTCCTTAGAAGAGCAGTAGATCAGCTCTGGGATGTCAAAATAAAAGAGGTTATTTGAAAACATATGAAGGTGCTTTTAGGTTGGGATTGGTACACTATTACAACTGTCCTACATCATCGGCCAGTCACTGGATGTGAGTCTGAGGAGGGAGTATGACTTTTGGTGGGTCAATTCTCTCTGCTCAATGACACCTCCTGGAGAGGGATGCAGCTTATAGCCACAGGCAATGATATCTCCCAGCAGTTAGGAGAATAGGGTCTCAATTCCAAAGCCAGGAGGAAAAGAGACATGAATGGTATCATTGTGTCAACTATAAACCCTACTCTCTGTTTTTCTCAATTTTAAAGTAAAAATAGCAACTTCCACCTCATAAGATGATTGTGCTATTTAAATAAGATGATATATTCACAGTGTTTATCATGATGCCTGGCTTTTGCTGGAAAATGGTACATGCAGTGGAAAAAATTCTAAGATAATCTCTAATGACCTTTGCCATTGTGTAATCCCTCCTACTTTATGTGTGAGTGGAGCCTGTGAATATTACTGTGGTCATTTTGTTGCATTGTACAGCAAAGGGAGGTTTTCCTGCATGAACCCGATATAATTAAATAAGCCCTTTAAAAGCAGAGTGTTTCTAGTGGCTGTAGAAGAGGAAGTCAGAGGAAGCATTTGGCTGGTCTTACAGACCTCAATCTTGTAAGATACCCAGAAGAGGGAGGAATGTACAAAGCAAAGACCTGAGACTGGCCTTGATGAGTGGAGAGCAGGATTATGATTGCCTAGTTTGAATAATATTTCTGTGAGCTCTGGAGTGTAGCAGTCATCCTGAGTTTTCTGCTACCTGGACCTGGTTCCTTTAGAACAGTTGTTCTCAACCTTCCTGATGCTATGACCCTTTAATACAGTTCCTCATGTTGTGGAACTGTAAAATCATTTTCATTGCTACTTCATAACTGTAATTTTGCTACTGTGTTTCCCGATGGTCTTAGGTGACCCCTGTGAAAGGGTTGTTCGACCCCCAAAGAGGTCGTGACCCACAGCTTGAGAACCGCTGCTTTAGAGGAACCTTGGCCTGTAATCTAAGAGCTGGATAGAGGAGGTAGGTGAGTACCAGGGAGATTATGGGCTCTGGATGTGAAAAATATGCTCACAGGTAAATTGTTTACTATTGCTAGGGATTGACTAACTTTAGGAGAGGCAGCTTTTCCAGGATCAGTAGGGCCCCAGATGTCCAAACATAAGAATAAAAAGAGATGTTTGATTCAATGGGCAAGAAACCACAAGAAAGCAGAGAAGCAATCTTTTACTCTAGATGGGAATGAAAGCATTACGAGAAAAGCGAAGGGTCAAGACTTGACTTCAGGCATCATTCCACCTTTGAACAGCGATATGACATTATGAGACTCACCTCATCTCTGAGTTTCAGTTTCCCAGCATGAAAAATTAGAGCGCTGGAGCAGTGGTTTTGACTGCACTCCTCGCAATCCCAACGGAGACCATTAGGAGGGCCTACCGAGGCCAGCCAAGAAGACTGGGCTTTTAGGCTTTTACCCCAGTTTCCATCAGAGCAGCAACACCTTCAGCTATTTTTCATGCTGGAACTGAAGTGTTCCTCAGTGGGAGTTCAGAGTGCACATGTGCCTCTCCTTTCTCCCAATACATACTCAAGTCTGAGAACAATCTGAGTAGGTGATAGCTCTTCTTTTTTCTTCTTCTTTCTTTTCCTTTTAATATTATTATTATTATTATTATTATTATTATTTGAAATTATTCTGGGAGACTGGGTGGAAAAGGAAAAGATCTCCAGGGCTGGAACAGATGGCCAGAGGTAAGTAAAACACTCCGTGGTGGATGCAGAGAGCTGCAAGCACATCTCATCAGTAAACCGACCACATGTTGCAATTTGCCATGTAGCAGAAGACTCTCTACGCTCTCTGTACATCTGTCTCTCATTATGGCTCCCAGCCTCACCCTTTTGCACTGTTCACACATTGCAGCAAGCAGCAATGCCCAGACCACTAATTCCTACACTGTAAAGTGCTCACAGTCTGGCTCACCATGGCCTTGACCACAGGGTTGGATAAATGGATTGCTAAGAGCCCACAGCAATGGACCAATTAGCAAATCATTATTTCCCTTTTTTTGGTAACATCTTTGAAACCTCTTCCTGTTCTCCATTCCTATTTTCGGTGCCCTAGTTTGTGGCTCATTACCTCTCATCTGGTCTATTTCAGTAGCCTTTGAACAGATTTCTCCACCTCCAGTCTCTTTCTCCTCCAAATCATCTTACACATACTAGCGATGAAACGCTGGCATTCTGAAGAGATCTGGATCGTGTCTCTCCTCTCAGTGCTATTTCCTGTCGCCTCATTTACATCACAGAAATTCCCCAGGACCTAGATTTTCCACACATTGACCTTAGTTGACCTCTTTAACCCTTACCAACTCTCTGAATTGGTAAGCAGAAACATGGGATGGAATGGCCTCTTCTCACTTTCTCTTACTTATCCAATGATCAGTTATTCTCTTTCCATCTCTTAACTTTAACCCACGAGACCCTCCCTTCTTATCTGATCTCATCCTCGAGGTTACTTAGCACTCCAGTTACTTGCTTTGCACATGAGCTGGTCCCCTCAGGTTGAAAGAGTTTCCTACATCTCTAAAATGTCTGTGTTTAGAATGTTTAGAATGAGGATTTCCTGTAGTGAGATTATATTAAAATTAATTGAGTGAAATTTGAGGATGGTTGTAGTTTTTCCGTTTCAGACACTCACTAATCCTATCTGTTCTTTACCTATTTCTCTATGACACAGACCAAGCCAACCATGATTGGCTGGATGCTGAAAGGCCAAATTCTCCGAAATAAACGTCTTCTCTATGAATACATGGCAGGTAGTAGAGTAGTAATCCAGTTTCTCTTCTCTAGTCTCTCCTGAACTCCTTTCTAGTTAGGCTTCTATTGTCACCAGCCTCCTGAAATGTATGATCATCAACTCTCCCAAGCAGCTAGATGTAATCCTCACTTCTTCTCTTATTCAACCCTTAGAAATACTCTACACATGTGATCACTTTCTCTTTATAAAAAAACACTTTTTTCTCTTTCTTGGTCTCTTCTACAACACACTTTCTTCTTGTTTTCATCTTTCCTGACTATCTTTCCTTTCTTAGTTATCTTTGTCACTCTTTTCCAGTCTGACTGTGAATGTGTGGTGTGGACAAAAATCATTTCTGGTCATCTGTGGTCCTGTACCTGAAATCTTTCCCTCCATGAGCTTGTCCTACCATCCAGCCCTATGGCTTAAATTACCATCTCTTTGCTGGCGACCACCATCATTTTATCACTGGCATTAACTTCGTGAACACCACATTCCTATATAAAATATCTTTCTGAATGTAGTTTCTGTGGATATTAAATACCATGAATTGCGAAAAAATAGAAATGATCATGAACTACCAAAAGATCTACATTTTGACCCATTTTGCAGTTTTATGAACTGCTTTACCCCTAGTCATTATCATTTTGACATGTGACCCTCAGATCCTAAAATCTTTTATTTTCTTTATTATTTTCTCCCTTTGGACTCATTCAGTCATTATGAATCATTCTATCATTAAATTGTGCCAACTGAACATCTAAAAAAGTATTCCAAATTCATTCACCTCTTTGCATTTCTATTGTTATTGCCCTAATTCAAGCCATCATCATTTCCTGGGATTATTTTAATACTCCTTGTTACCTAATACTCTTTGTTGTTCTTACTACTTATACTCATCAATAAAATGCATTCTCCACACAGAAGTCTGGGTGAGTGCTTAAAAACACATATATCCTTTTATATGATTTATCTACTTAAAATCTTTGAATAGTTTCCCATTGCATTTAAAATAAAATGTTAAACTGTTTGCTATGATCTGCAAATACATCACCAGGCTCCTTAAATAAGATTCTTTTCAGAATCTCTCACACACTCAGCATTCCTCATTGTGTTGTAGCTATACTTTCTATCTCTCAGACAGTCAATGCCGTTTTAGATCTGTGGCCAGTGTGCTAACTCTTTCCTTTTACTAGAGTTATTTTCCCCCAGATATATTGCATAGATGGTCTTCCTTGCTGTTTGTATTTCGGGGGCATCTACAACAGCTCACTCCAGTGTAACTGATAACTTACTATCACACCATCATGCTTGTTTACTCATCACACTTATCACTATCTTAAATTGTTTATTTGCTTATTTTTTTTTCCATATCCCTGATGAGAATACAAGACTTCTGAAGTCTTCAGGTCATACTGTTTCTTTCACATAGAAGAGTACTTGGCTTATTGTTGACACTAATTTGTTATTTGTTGAATAAATAAGTAATTAAAAATATGTTCTCGAGAGTAATAGAAAGGTAGGTTTAAGTTTTTACTCTTCCATTCCCTGATGCTGGGACCCTGGAAACGTCACTTTGACTTTCTGAGACTTGGTTTTCTTATCTGTAGAGTGAGGGTAATGGCATTGTTTTTGCATTATTATTATGAAGCATAAATGAGAACATGCTGTTGAAATCCTTAATATAGTAGGTACCACAAATGTGGAAAACATACAATAATGATGGTTTATATTCTTAGCATTGCAATTACAACAATTATATTTTCATTGTCACCTTAACACCTGAGGTATTGGCCCCTCATTATTTTCACTACTTTGGGTTAAGGATCATGTGTTTTAAAATGTTAATGTTACTTGCACAAAGTGATACAACCATTCCCTATCATCATATCTTTCTGGTTTTCTCATTGAAATCTCTTGTCTTTGAGCAGAAGACTAAACTCTGCAAAAGAAAAAGTTTTAGCCTAGGTAGATAAAGAATTAAGAGACTGTTGTTGCTGAAGGAAGGGTTAAATGACTCTCATATACTTTGAACAACCTAAAATTAGAGCTATTTTCTTTATACCACACAGTCAGTTAGCTGTTGGTGCATAATAAATCACTTTATAACTTAGTGCCTTAAAATAGAAATCACTTAATTAGTTCATGGTTATAGGGATTAGTAGTTTGGGCTGCATTCTGTTAGTTATGGTTCCTCTGCTGTTTTTGAGTGGGTTCACTCATGAACCTGTGGTCAGTGCTTGTAACATAGGAAGCTCTGCTCTAGGGCTTGACTGGTTGCCAGTTGGGGTGAAAGTGATACCTGGTTTTCAGGCCTTTCCTTTTCTAGCAGGCTGGCCTGGGTTTATTCACATGCTGATAACAGGTTCTAAGAGCAACAGAGTGGAAGCTGGAAGACTTCTCAAAGTATAAACATCTAATTAGCAAACTATGACTTCTTCTATTGGTCAAAGCCAGTCACAGGGCAGAGATTTAAAGGGTGGAGAAATCAACTTTGCTTATTAATGAAAGTTCATTCCAAGTCTTTTGGCTATTTTTGCAACCTGCCACAACCAAATTGCCTGAGTATAGCAGGCATTAGTGAACACAGCAACATTTACATACATTAGCTCCTACCATTTATAAGCAACCCCATTTCCCTGGTAGAATCCTTTCATACAACTTTGGAGTAACTGGCCCCCTGGGGCTCCTGCCCACCTACCTTTGGCTTCACTGGTTAATGTTCTATATACTTTTACCCAGGGGCTAATGTCCTTGTCATCTTTATCAGAGATGTAAAACTTTCATGTATTTTTTCTCATCTAATATAATCTGTCTCTGTTCTATTCCTTCAGGACTCAATTAGACAGCGACTGCCCAGCTAATAATCAATTCATTCAATTATATTCCTGAACACTGACAATTTCTCCTCTAGGGAAAAATTGGGCATTTTTTTTTTGGTGTTCAATTTCCAAACTGTACAAAAGGGTAGAATTTAAGGGAAAGTAACTGGGGTAAAGAAAGAATATTGTGTGACAAAGGGGTGGCATATTTAACGTGAATTAAATAGAACTTTATTTCCCAGAGTCTAACAATTGTGGTGGTATTAAGACTGAAATAATAAGGGCACCTGTTACAGAACGCTTTTGTCATCTCCCCAAAGAGCCCTAGGGTATACACAGGTTTTCTATATGAACCACATGCCTATATAGCACCAAAACATCTGGTGAATCTCGAATCCAAATTATTCAAACTGCTGATTAGGCATCCTATAGACCAAATAGCTAGACAATCAGCAAAACAGATTGAAATTACTGGGGTTCAGGATGTAATGTGAAGAGAACAACTGGGCTAAGAGATGGTTGACTGACAGGTTGGAGCTGGCTGGCTGGCTGCCTGAAACAGATGGGGGCTCCACTGGTGAATGGCCTTCTTCCTGAAGGCAATAGAGCATACAATGGCTGTGGACAGAGGCCTCTTTTTCAATGATACTGCCAGTGTCAGCTGGCTGGCTTTAACCAGCCAAAGCAACATTCCATGTAAGCACAAGCTTTCCCCCAAGAGGGCTCAGCTAAAAGTTTCATAGTAAATGGGTAGGCGCCCTTTATAGGAATATAACACATACAAAACCCCATTATAGTGAGACATTTTCACATAAACTGTCTTATTATAATGAAATACTATTTAGTTTTATTTTTATCAACATATTATAAATGAGATAATGGATTAAATCTTATTGATTTGCCTAAGGTTGCTTAGAAAATAATCTGAGCCAGACCAAGCATCTAGATAGCCTAAATCTGAGAAACTATTTCCTATGAAGGAATGAGGAAGTCTAGCTATAGGAGTGACAGCAATGCATAAATGGTATTGCAATGGTTCGTATCTAACACTGAAACCATATAGGAAGGGTGAGCAGAAAAGACACCAAGACAATAATCCATGCTCCTTTGGAGTGGGAAATGTTTCAAGTATAATCTCTCTCCTGATTGAAAGATCTTTTCATTTTGGTGGTTTTCCAAGTTCAAAAAGGGAAGAACAGGATAGAGTCTTTCATGTATAATCTAAGCAAACTCATCAAAAATGTTGGAAACAAAGTTCTTCTCTGTGGTTGCCCAGAATATTTTTATTTCATGAAACAGGATAAAGTCTCTTTGTCTTTTGGATTAAATATGGCCACAAATTATTTGTCATGCTCCCCTTGAGAACATGGAGTCATTCCTCCTTCCACTGAATTTTTCTTGGCCCTGAGACTACTTATTGCCACTAGAAGGAGGAAATGATGTTATACCAATTCTAGATACCAACTTTCAAAGGGCAAGACACATTTGTATCATCCTTTTTAAAATACTTTTTCTTGAGTTATTTTCTCTTTGAAGACAGCTGGTATGGTACATAAGTCATTGAAATATACAAAAATCAAGAAACATAAAATTTGCATGGACAGAAGCAAATTAAACCTTCCCAGCAATATTCATAAGCCCAGCAGATTGAAACTGGCATGGATGAATCAGAAAAGATGCTATCGACTTGGAAGTGAAATAATATACCATAACAGAGTTTGTCCTGAAACTTTAGCAGTCACCTACATGTGAGAAGCCCATGCTAGAAAGAATGAATAGGTGTAAGTCCAATAGCACATCTTAGCCTATAGCCAACTGCCAGTTTCACCTGCTGGCCATGGGAGCAAACAATCTTTGGCATTCTAATCAAATGAAGCTCCAAGATGGCTATAACTCCTGTCAATATCACATACAGTAGAAAACCACTCATCAGAGCCAAGACAATCCAAATAATCACAGAAATGATTCTTCTTTTAAAGCAACAAGTTTTAGAGTGATAAGTTATTTGAGAACAGATATCCAAAACAGAAATTAGTCCATAAAAGTGTGATATTGTTTTAGGAAAAGTGTAAACATTTGGTACTAGCTTTGGAAATAAGAGGTAAGCAGAATATGGTTACACTTCAAAGAAATTGTTAGAAAAAGTGGGAAAAGCAAAAAGAGAATTCTTAGGTAAAGCTGAGAAAAGGTTACTCATGTTTGAAAGCTTGAAAACACAGTCACTGAAGGTAGCACAGGAAGTAGAAAAATATCTAATGAATTCGTGGGTTTAGCTTAGAAGATTTACAGACAGAATGTTAAAGGTGCCAAGCAAAGAGACTCACTCTTCAGAATGATAAATTCAGGGCACTGCCAGTAAAACATGATCTAAAAGTTGTGTTCAAAGGTGCATCTGTAGACTCTCTTAGGATCTTACAATCAAGGCAATTCCTATCAACCAGGAAATAAGGCCTTTTATTCTCCAAAGGGCACTTACATCAGACCTTCTCTAGACTAAACCATAGAGAATAAAGGTTCTAAGAATATCCAGAGTTGTGTTCCTTAATGCTCTGTTTCCCAGCCTACGTAAAGCAAGAAGGGATCAATCTCAAAATTATTTGAGGTCCATAATTTTGGTTAATAGGTTAATTTAGACTTTGATTTGCGAAGTGACTTATAAATCAATACCAAGGAAACCTATAAAAATTTTGAGAGATTATATATACTTAGAATTAAAAGGAAAGAGATAGTTTAAAATGAAAGAGGATGTCAGTCCTCCAACTTCCTTTGAGGAGGGAGAAGTTTAGTACTCCAATTAAATGTAAGCATAGGCATTTCCTGTGGAATTGGAAGGATGGTGTATAAAGAATTAAGACTCCAGAGAACAGAGCTGAAGACATGAGAAACCACTTCCAAACCACTACATAGCTCTAGTAACATAACTGCCAGTGTGTACCCAGCTTGATTCAGAATTGCTATGGGACCACTGATATTTCCCAACTTGCTTTCTTAGGTGGGACAGAGTGGTAAGCAAGAGCCATTTGTTAAATGTTCAAGCATTTTGCAAGCTAGTTAGCAGCACAATAATAGGCTGAAATTGGCCGGGATGAGAATATTTATATCATGGAAATCAGCAAATGCCTGTGATTAAGCTTATCTTGTAACTGTTGTTTCCTAAATGCTATCTAATAGGGATTCTTTAGTATGTGGCTTTTTTGTCCTTTCTCAAACATTATCTGACTTCACTTTCTGTAGTTTTTATAGACTATTAGCAAAAATTGTACCAATTCACCCTTTCTGCTTCAAGATTGCCCTACGAATCATGAAAGGGAAAGTGCACCCTGTCAATCAGAAAGAGTGTTAGAACTCAAAACACATCTATCGATCACTTCTGCCTATAGCTTTTCACATGTTGCCTGACACATAGTAGGTATTTGACATGAAAGGATTTCATGCAAAATTATTTTATCTCTTTTCTTCTCTCTCTTTTTTTTTTTTTTGTTTGTTTTTGAGACAGGGTCTTACTTTTTTACTCTGTTGCCCAGACTAGAGTGCCATGACATCAGCCTAGCTCTTAGTGGCTTTAAGTGCCTGGGTTCAAACAATCCTCCTGCCTCAGCCTCCTGAGTACTGTTGGTGCCCACACAATGCCTAGCTAGTTCCTCTATCTTTGTTTTTAGTAGAGATGTGGTCTTGCTCTTTTTTAGGCTGGTCTGGCACTCCTCAATCAATCCTCCCACATCAGACTCCCAAAGTACTAAGATTACAGGCTTGAGCCACCATGCCCACCTTTATTAACTTTCCTAACATGTACAAGATGTTGTAAGCACCAAGTTTAAGTAGAAATATATAATAAATATATTTAAATTCACTTGGAGCTCTTGGGAAAAATATATAAGTTTGAATGAAAAAATAACACATCTGTACATGCAAAAATAAATCTAATGGTATTAACATTATCCAGTGGTTCTCAACCTTCCTAATGCCATGACCCTTTAATACAGTTCCTCATGTTGTGGTGACCCCCAACCATAAAATCATTTTCATTGCTACTTCATAACTGTAATTTTGCTACTCTTACGAATCCTAATATAAATATCTGACATGCAGGGTGTATTTTCATTGTTACAAAGGGATAGCAACCCACAAGTTGAGAACCACTGCATGTTTATAATATAAACAGTGATGTATGCATAAAAGCAATATGCTTGCTTTTGAAAAAGTTTCAAAAAGTTTACCAGCAAAAACATATACATAACCACCGTATAAGTATACACACAAGCACACTCATATACACACATCCAACACAATTTTTTCTGCATTATAAGAAAATGACTAAAGAGTCATTTTTCAGGCTCAAAATGTTAAGGAAATTTTTTGCCCATCAATATAACTCAAAACCCAAATGGAAAAAATCAAACTTCAGAGTTAACAACCTACTGGAACTCCATGACAGACTATCCCCTACTAAGCCCCATGATGGAAAATCAGGGGGGGAAATGGAATATGAATTGCATGAGCCCAGGAAAAATTGCTTCTGAATTGTGGCTCCTAATTTCATCACGTTGTGTGACAGTTCACATCTGCATTCAAGCAGGCCTTACTACCTCCATGTAATCTTAATCTATTGAACTCATCCTCTTTTAAATTTCCTGAATATTTAGTTTAAATTTCCTTTAAGAATCTTTTCTTAACTTACTTTCTGCTATAGAAAGCACACCTATTATAAATGTTAATGGTGCTGACATGTATGTAAACTTTATTTACTTTTGTAATAATACATTATGACTCATTAAATGTTCACTACTGCCAGATACCACTCATATGTACTAACTCCCTTAATCTTCCCCTAACTTCTATAATTTTAACAAATGAGGAAATTAAAGTGAACACAAATTATGTAACTTTACCAGAGTTTTCTATTAAGGGATGTCCCAATAAAGATTACAACAATAATCATTATCAAATGAGACTAAACTTAGTGACAAATCATTTTATTTCTTAAAGTTAAATAAGGTTAACTGAGGATCTAAAAGGTTAATTAATTTGTCCAGGGTCATTCTGATAGGGAGCAATGAAGCCTGGATTTAAGTGCAGGCCTGTCCTAATATGCTATAAAAACTTTGAAGAACAGTTATTGAATCTCCCAGGTTTTAATCTGCATGAGACAATTACTACGTGTGACTAAATACATGAGAACAGAGTGGAGGGCTACTTTGGGGAGGACATTTGAGGCAAATGTATGTAACTGCTGAGGTTTTTGCCAAATTAACCTTTATGATCTCTCTTTTTGTGAGATTACTTGAGAAAAATAAAATTAAGAGATATAGGTAGAGCGAGGGTAATTGGTGGGACCACACCTATGGTGCATCTTACAAGGGTACATGTGGCACTTACTAAATGTAGAATATAAATGTCTTAACACAATAACTAAGAAAATGCCAGGAAGGCTATGTTAACCAGTGTGATGAAAATATGCCAACTGGTCTATAAAACCAGTGTGATGAAAATATGCCAACTGGTCTATAAAACCAGTGTATGGTGCCCCATGATTGCATTAATGTACACAGCTATGATTTAATTAAAAAAAAAATTTTTTTCTCCAGGCTGAAACTTGTTACACAAAATTGGTTCTCAACCTAGAACCAATTAAAAAAATTAGTCATTAAATAGTTTTTCTTTGAAGAAAAAATTAAGAGATATGAACAGCAGAACTCCTGTTCGATTGTATGGGATAAAATGCCTTAAGGCCAGAGCTTAACAAATGTGACAGTGCAGTCAACTCTCAGCCAACTGAAAATACAATCTGCTAGGCCTTTGGGAAATCCTAGGAGTGGGCTTTCTGAAACTCAGTGAGGATCAATTTTTACTTGTAAAATTTTTTGTGTGTAACAATGCATTTTGGAACAAAGAGCTTAACATCTACAGCAGATCAAATCACACCGCTCAATGGAAAGATCTCCTTACCTAGGCATGAGCAGTGTGTTGCTGCTTTGAGCTTCTCTCTCTCTCTCTCTTTTCTTTTTTTTCCAACATGAGTTATGTTAAATTTGGAGTTAATTTTCTACCATACGTGATGACATGGGTGGACCTGGAGGGCATTATGCTAAGTAGAAGCCACACACACAGAAAGACACAGAAAGACAAGTACTGTGATACCTCAGTAATATGTAGACTCTCTATAATAGTCAAAGTTATAGAACCAGAGACAGCAATCGTGGTTTCCAGTGGTTTGGGGGAGGGAGGAATCAAGAGATATTGGTCAAATGGTACAAAGTTTCATTTATGAAGGTTGAACAAGTTCCAGAGATCCAATGTAAGGAATGACAACTGTAGTTAATAATACTGTATGCATACTTGCAATTTGCCAAGAAGGTAGATATTAAGTGTTCAGGTTCACACACCTCCAAACACACATGCATACAAAAGAAAATGGTGACTACGTGAGGTGATGGATACATTAATTAGCTTGATTGTGGGCATTAGTCATGCCATAGACATATATCAAAGCTTATATGCTTTAATAAACACACATTTTACTTGTCAATTTTATCTCAATAAAGCTGGAAAAAGAGAATAGAAAGGTAGGGCTAGAACGAGTAGGTCCACAACAGACATGCTTATGAAGAATTATTGAATTCTTAATAAAATCTAATATTCAAAGAAAATAGTATAGTAGAAGGCAAAAAATAGAAATTTCAAATCCTGAACTCTCTTTTTGGAACTCTCTCTGAAAATATTCATGATCTTAAAAGAATTCTGTAACCTGCCCTACACGTTTTTTATTTTTTTGTTTTTTTTTTCTTTTGGCAATGAAATAGGGAATTTACCATAGATTATCCAGAATGCCCATTGGTCCTTTGCTATCTTTGTTGTGATTAAGAGCATAGACTCCAAGATCAGAAAGCCCCTGATTAAAACATCGACAAGTTATGTGATCCTTAACAAATCACTTAAATCCTGTAGATATATGTTTTCTTGTATACACAAGGTCAATTAAGTTCACAAACTCATCCTGGGAGAAGTGCTGCTTTGCTGAGTATCACTACGTAGGGTCATCTTTTAAGTTCTCCCCTTGATCATAGTGACACTCAGCAAGAGGTATTAACACGTTTTCTAGGATGAGTTCATGAACTTAATCGTCTGACCTTGCAAAATGATAGTAACAACAATATCCCACCAACGTGTTGAGAAAGTTAGAAAATGAGGAGATACAGCTAAAATACTTCTTAGCATGTGACTCATAGTAAAGGATTAGGAGTTAATACGATTATGTATAATATGATTAGCATTGTTAATTTTACATCTGAATTTCCAGTTGTTGAAGATGGGTGAGGTAGGGGCCTTGCAACCTTAAAAATTGGCCATGTATAGCACTTTCTTATTATGTACCTATAAAACAATATAATGATATATGTACCATACATTTATGTGTTAGTATTCATATTTAGGTAGAATTGATTTAAGCAGATTAGGTAGGTAGTTGCATATACATATGTACACGAAATTTAAGAGTCTTTGAGGATGAAAGAGGGAAGTACTTGGATATCATAATACAGTACTCTGATTAAATATGCACTAATCATGTACCTATGTTACTAGTGTAAGAGAAAATTAAGCTCACCTAAAAAATAGGTTCTTTAGATAAACATTCCCAGAGGATTTCTGATAGCACAGTAGATTTAGTGATTTGAGTAAATAGAACTAATTCTTTTTTTTTCTTTTTGTAACAGTCTCATTCTATCAGTGTGGGTAGAGTGCTATGGCATCATAGCTCACAGCAACCTCAAACTCCTGGGCTCACAAACTCCTGGGCTCACACGATCCTTTGGCCTCAGCCTCCTAAATAGCTGGGACTACAGGCACCTGTCACAATATCCAGCTATTTTTAGAGACGAGGTCTCACTCTTGCTCAAGGTGGTGTGGAACTCCTGAGCTCAAGTAATCCACCCACCTTGGCTTCCCAGAGTGCTGGGATTATAGGAGTGAGCCACCAAGCCCAGTTATGTGACTCGTTATTGAGTGTCCTCATATGAAAAGATAAGAAGACGGGTGGTGCCTGTGGCTCAATGAGTAGGGCACCAGCCCCATATGCCAGAGGTGCTGGGTTCAAACCCAGCCCCGGCCCAAAAAAAACTGCAACCGAAAAAAAAAAAAAGGAAAGTACAAAAAAAAAAAAAAAGAAAAGATAAGAAGACATGAGTGGAACACACACATAATACAATCCTTTGTGTTTATTCTCTAGTTTGCTATTCTAGGAGCTATAAATGAAGAACAGAGGTTACTGATGAGAATCTTAACCTCTCACCTTCCCTTACAACAGTGCTGAAACATTCTTTCCATCTTCCCAAGCTGCCCATATCTTCAGAGAGTCACCAATAATTTTTATTAAAAAAGAGAAAGAAAGGAAGAAGAACAAAAAAAATAGAGGAAAAACAGGCTAGAAGAAGAAAAGTGATATTTTAAGAATTTTGTGTAGTGTATTGTTTGATTTGTACTGATTTTCACATATATCATTTGATTAGCAAGTTTCAAAGGTTTCTCCGCCCTGTCTCCTGAGGGCAGGCACATGTGCTGCAGGTTCTCATGGGTATCCACCAATTGCAGGGTACTGTAGATCTAACCTTTTTTCTTACACACGTATCAGAGAAATAGTATCAGAATACAAATGTATTGTCAGCCACTCACATTTTACCACTTGCAAATAATTCTCGTATTTTAATCACTTGAGATGATTCTTTATAAGAATTATTATGTTTAATCCTGCAGTAATCCTATGAGGTGAAGTTTAATATCTTTGTAGCATTTATAACCACCTGTCCAACAAAATATGTTCTCCTCCTCTGCAGGGTATTCATTAGTCTCCTGAGTCTCCTGAAACCAATTACTACAAAATTGGTGGCTTGTAACAATAGAAATTTATTTTCCCATTGTTCTAGAAGCCCAAAGTGTGAAATCAGTTCCAGTGAAGTGAGAACCAGGTGTTATCAGGGTCATGCTCTGTTTGGAGGCTGTCAGATGAATCTGTTCCTTGCTTCTTAGAGCTTCTTGGGGCTTCTGGTGTTTCTGTAGGTCGCTACGTTATGCTGTAGTACAGACTACAGTAAGACAGTGACCCGGATCAAAACACAAGGTAAGTACCTCCCAGGGAAGAAACCACCAGATGATTGATTGGAGGTGGCTGAGAACAGAGAGCAAACACAAGGCTCAATTGGTACAGTGCTCACAGCAAGTGGAGAGAGAGATCTTTGCAATGCATTGGTCCCTGTACCATAGGGCTGCACCATCCACTTCTCAGCCAAGCCAAGAACACCCTGCTGCAGTAGAAGAACCCTGCTCCTTACCCCTTGAGGTCTGAGACACAGAAAGCTGGGGTCATGTCTTAGGGCCATGAATGCACACACAGCTAACCAGTCCAGGAAAATTTTCCATATGTCCCATAAAGAGGGAAGAGTAAGTGGTGTACTGCCTGAGCTCTGAGCACTCTGTACAGGAAGTGACTTGTGGGCTTGCCAGTGCATCCTGTAATGAAGCACATGTCTCTTCTCGGAGGTATATGCCTGACCTGAGACCCTTCCTTCACAGCGAGCATTCCTGGGCTTGTAGCTTTATCATTCCCGTGTCTTCCTCGTGATCACATTCCATTTACATCAAGTCTCTCCCTGGCTCTTTCTTTTCCTTTCTTTAACATTTTATTTATTTATTTAAATTGGCAAAAGTTGTGTATATTTATCATGTACAATAAGTTTTGAAATATTCATATGTATATAATGTGGAATGGCTAAATAGAGCTGATTAACATATGCATCACTTTACGTACTTCTTTTGTGGTGAGAACATTTACAGTCTACTCTCTCATTAATTTTGAAAATTACCATACAGTCATGTGCCACACAACAATATTTTGGTCAATGATTGTCCTTATATGTCATAAGATCGTAATACTGTAGTGTTTAGAAGTGCAAATACTTACGATTGTGTTACAAGTGCTTACAGTTTTTAGTACAGTAGCATGCTGTACATATTTGTAGCCTAGGAGCAATAGGTTATACCACATAGGCTAGGGATGGAGCAGGTTCGTGTAAGCACATTCTGTGATGTTTGCACAATGATGAAATCAGCCATAAAGTAACTTAGAGTGTATCCCTGTGATTAGGCCATGTATGGCTGTGCATTATTATGTAACATAGACATTGTGCTGTATGATATTTCTGTTGGCCTCACTCCTTCTATCAGACTGAAACTTTGAATCCCCTGATCCCCTAGACCTCCTCTAGGCCCTGGATAGCCACCATTCTACTTTCTAAGAGTTCAAGGGTATTCATCTTTCTATTCCTGGCCTATTTCACTTAAAATAAGGTCTTTCAGGTTCATCCATCTTGTTGTAAATGAAAGATTTCCTTGTTTGCTTGTTTTCTGAGGCTGGATAGCATTCCATTTTGTATATATACCACATTATCTATTCATTCCTTGATAGGCACTTAGCTTGATTCCATGGCTTTGGCTATTGTGAATAATGCTGCAATGAATTTGGGAATGCAGGTATCTCTTTGATATTCTGATTTAATATCTTTTAGGTACTTACCCAATAGTGGGGTGGCTGGATCCTGTAATACTTCTCTTTTCAATGTTTTGAACAACCTTTATACTGTCTTCAATAATGGCTGTACTAATTTACATCTTCCTCAGCAGTGTGCAAGGGCTTCCTTTTCTCTCCCCTTTCTCCAACACTTTATGCTTCATATTCTTGATAAGAGCCCTTCTAGCAGGTGTGAGGTAATACTCACTGTGGTTTTGATTTGCATTTTTCTGATAAATGCTGATATGAGCATTTTTTCATGTAACTGTTGGTCATGTGTATGTCTTGTTTTGTGAATGTCTGTTCAGTTTCTTTGCCCCTTTGTTAATTGGTTTACTTGGCTTTTTTTTTTTTACTGTTGAATTGTCTGCGTTCGTCACATATTTTGGATATTTACTCCTTATCGGTCATATGGTTTGCGTCTATTTCTCCCATTATGCAGGTTGTCTCATCACTGTGCTGATCGTTCCCTTGGTTGTACAAAAGCATTTTTGTTTGAGGCGATCCCATTTTTCTGTTCTGTCTATGCCACTTTCTTTTAGACCCACCCAGGAAAATCTTCCCATGTCAAAATCCCTAATTTAATAACATCTACAAAGATTTACTTTCCTGAGAAGGTAAAATATACAGGATTCAGTGATTAGAACCTGATTTCTTTTGGTAGTCATTATTCAACAAAAAAGAGTATAGAACCATCCCTGAGAAACAATGGTTCAGTCATATTTAACATTTCTGTATTCCTCTTGCATCTGGGCATAATCATGTAATGTTATTATCAATATAATATAAGAAAACACAATGTGTGCTATTTTTTAAGCAAAGGATTTCAGAACCAAAATAACCTTCTCCAGACTCTTCCTCTCCTTCAGCTGTGTGGTTGCAAATGCTTATAGGGTTTTAGAGTGTGGTAAAGCTATGAAATACAGGGATCCAGGGTACCAGGGTATATGAAATATAAGTACCCTATATTATTGTATGGAAGAGAGGTATCTGATGACTAGAAACAACACAACGTATTTTACACAAAAGATTAAAAATAATCAAAAACCTATGTGTGTCTGAGCCATTATCTATATGACAGTTGATTCTGTCCCAATCAATATAATACTCATTATAGCTATAACCTTACTGAACTTAAGACGAGTTTAAACAGAAACTCCACATTTAATACACATTGTGAAAGAATGGGCTCTTCTGGATCCCAGATCAAAACTGCAGTCTACAGGCCCTGTCCACCTGTCCAGCTGAATGAATGCCAAGGAGCAAATAACACCTACGTTATAAATCATGATGATATCTCTCTCTCTCTCTCTCTCTCCCCCTCCCTCCCTCCCTCACACACACAAACATCATCAGCTTATAGTTTTCCTCCCATTTGGCTAAAGAAATATGAATGTCACTCTTTGTAGCCCAGGCTAACCGGAATTTGTCACCTGAGTTGTAATCCCCTCCTTGGCCCAAGTTCCACACCCGTCTTCTTGCATAAAGATGCTCCCCTGCTGCTCCTCACTGCCTCTGTCCCATGTCAGGCTGCCTTCCTTTCCCTCTTGGATAACCTTCTTACATATGACTTCTGGCTTGATGACTTCCAGAATCTGTCAGTTCCCATTGTCTTATTCAAGTTTCAAATTTGGCTCATTCCGTTTAGAATAGTCTGTTGGTTGTAGGAAGCCTGAAATACACATAGGCAGGAGCCTCTGCTTTTGAAATACCTAACTAAATTGATTTGGGGAAAATTGGAGGAGAAACCAGGAATTGAGTTTTGACCATTGATTAAAAAAATAAGCAACTCATATTGTGTTCTTTGGGCAGCGACCAAAAAGGGCTTCGCACAATGTCAT
The DNA here is from genome assembly GCF_027406575.1 of Nycticebus coucang. NCBI lineage: Eukaryota > Metazoa > Chordata > Mammalia > Primates > Lorisidae > Nycticebus > Nycticebus coucang. The sequence continues at coordinate 19,599,324 of NC_069781.1, read as the reverse complement.
AAAATGCAGTCAGTATACAAATTATATGTATGTCCTCAGAGAAAACAGCCAATTGTTATAGCTTATAATTGGGCTCTAAGAGTTTGACTATCAATTTTTAAAGATATCCTTTGCAAAACTTAAGCATTTACAAATGCTTACACCCAAGTAAGTAAAAGTGAGTACTCTTTGCTATTAAGGATTTGCGGCCTCTATTAGAATTTGGCAGTAAAAACCAGTGACCTGCTGTTCTCTACTAACTCGTACAATCTTTGGAAATTTTAGAAATGTTTTAATATGTGCCACTAAGAGAGAAAAGAGAAAGAAACAGCCTCATGTTAACCTAAAACAACCAAAATAAAAAACAGAGTCAAAAAAAAAAGCCCAAACTCATAAAATAATCTCAATAATCTGTTCCCCAGTTGGTTTCTGAATTCTGAGAGCGTTGATCAGCATTGATTTTTATAAAACTTTATTTTGAAAGTAATATACTGACATCAATAAGGGTAAATATTTTTATATTAAATAAATGTTGTCTTAGCATTCTAAGGCAACAGCCATGATCACTTTTTCCTGAATTAATTTTCGACTAATATTATGAAAGTTGTGGTCCTAAAAAAAGAAAACTGTAGTGTTAAAAACATAGACTAACCATCATCCGTAGTACCTGAATGAATAATCATCTGCTTGATGTCCTCTTTAATTCATGACCACACTCACTGTGAGATTGGTTCTTGATTTAATAGGAGGTACAAGCAAGGACTAGTAGACATGGATCCTGTTAATCTCCAGGCTTGGCTGTTGCTCAATTTGTTTTATGACCTTTCACTCTCTTTCCTCAGGGATTGCTAAGAATCCCTATAACTATACAATAAAAATAAAATAAATCAACAGACACATATACAAATACAAATAAACCCTCTGCTATATGTATGACACACATTGTGGGGATTCGGGGATGATGGTGGAAAAGATTAAGAAGAGGCCCAACCAAAGCAAAGTATGATCTACTCAAAATCTTCCACTGTGATCACTGCCCATTATACATCTGCAGTTCTCAGCACTGGTCTTGCCCTGGTGCCCTGGGATTTAGGCATTGACATACTCCTTCTTAAGCAAAACATTCCTCTCTACCACCTCAGTGCCTCACTGGAGTCACTCTGTACAGTTACTTTTAGATACTATTTCTTTTTTAATTTTTTTTTGAGATAGTGTCTCACTAGGTGGCCCTCAGTAGGGTGCTGTGATGTCACTGCTCACAGCAACCTCAATCTTGGACTTAAGCAATTTTCTTGCCTCAACCTCCCAAGTAACTGGGATTACAGGTGCCCATCACAATGCCCAGCTATTTTTTTGTTGTAGTTGTCATTGTTGTTTAGCTGGCCAAGGCCAGGTTTGAACCTTCCTGCCCCAGTATATGTGGCTGGCACCTGAACCACTAAGCTATGGACACCCAGCTTTTTACATGCTATTTCAACTAAAATTATTTATGATTTTATATTTTCATTTTAGTTTCCCACAACTTAAAAGCACACTATCTGCTATTTGATCCCAGGGAAATCATTTACCCCATTGGCAGGGCTTTCAGTAACTTATCTTGGTAGTCCATACATTCTGAGTCACTTGGTTGATGGTGCGTGGTGAAGGATGGGGGAAATGACAAATTTGGTTCAATTACCAGTATTGGTTTGGGGGAGGGAGAGGAGTTGACTTCCATCCTCATAACCCATCCTGGGTAGTGGAGATGGTTGCCCACTGCTGGTGCAGGGACCAGCTGCAGCAGTGAACAAATGTTCAGAACCAGTTTTTCATCAAGACTAAGTCACTAGGCTGATGGAATATTGCTTCTTAGAGATAAATTATGCTTTTAATTTTGCAAATGCATCAGGAGTGGCAAGGCATACACATCTCGATATAAAATTAAGAGCAATGCCTTAGATTAGGAAGCTTGCTGATTTGCATTATGCTGAGCAGGATCAATGGTCTGGGACAGGTCTGAGTCAGTCATTTTCTGGTATTTAACATTCTATGTCCCTGTGACTATGCTGTTGTGTTTTGTTTTCTGTAATCACAATAGAATCAGGTTTCTTTTCTTTCAAGTAAAGATACTTTAAATAAATAGTGTAATGAAATGTAGCTCAAGAAGTTTTTATTCTGCAAGTGTGCATTGGGTTGTATTGAAACAGGGTTGTAAGAATATGTATGTGGTGGCGTGTGTACCCCAAATCATACATTTGATTTTCTTAAAGATGCCCCACCAGTGAGAACTAAAGTATAAACTTTAAATGTGTTTCTTTAATTCTAGGTTGCTATGAAAAATAAGCTTAAACATTTGAATGTTAAAGAACTGCCTTGGAAGTCAGATCTGGTGGCTTAAGCCTGTAATCTCCAGGAAACCAGGAGAGGTGGATTGCCTGAGCTCACAGATTGGAAATCAGCCTGAGCTGAAGCTAGACCTCATCTCCAAACAAACAAACAAACAAACACCTAGCTAAAAGTTGTGGTGGGTGCCTGTAGTCCCAGCTACTTGGGAGACTGAGGCAAGAGAATTGCTTGAGCACAAGAGTTTGAGGTTGCTATGAGCTAGGACGCCACTGCACTCTACCAAGAGAAAAAAAGTAAAACTATGTCTCAAAAAAAAAAAAAAGAACTGCTGGTAGGTATTGAAAGTGGATGGAAGTCAATTCTCTTCCTTTCTAAGCTCCTGTAATTTATTTCTTTTTGAATAAAAAGAAAAAGAAGAATAAATTAATATTCATATGTTCATGAATAAATGTACTGCACTTGCACATATATGCACATACATGCGTAATATTCATCGGTATAGGCGAAGGACAATAAATCCCTATACCTGACACAAATAGAAACCCTGAGGCATGAAGTTATAATACACATTCATTAACATAAGCCACAAACCCTTTCTTTTAACTCTAAGGTCCAAGTCCAATTCAGAAAACCATGTCACAGGTATTCTAATCCAATCCCCTTCATTCAATCTTACCATAGTATTACCTTTCCGCTGTGTCTTCCTCCTGAGCTTGGTATATGTTATTCACTATTTGAACTCTAGTGGACATTTGACTGTTGTCAGGAATCCATTTTCACTAACACACATCACCAGTTACATGATAAGCCTCTCACAAACCGGACATAAGTCAGTTAGAGAATGTCTCATTAGCCATAGTCATAATTGTGTTAAAGAATTCTTTCTTGGACAGCAAGGAGCTAACCTGTCCCTGTCAGTTTTTAACTGAATAAAGCAAATGATGCTGAAACCCTCTCTGGATGTTTCCAAATCTTTTAGGTACTGATTAAAAATAATCTTGTTCTTCTTGGCTGGTCTACCACCTTGCGATTTTGCCGGGCTGCTGGGTTACATCGAGAAGATGTAAGAACCTCCACGTGATTGGATTTTATGGTGTATTGAGGTAGGAGAAGAAATTAGAAAGTTTGATCCTATAATTAAAACTGACCTTATTCATTTCTGTCATCCATAAAATTCATTAACTCAATGAATGCTTGCTGGAGTGCCTATTCTCTGCTCGGCACCTCACGGTCATGTCATATAGACCCAGCGTGGGCAGAAATAGTCATGGTTTCTAACCTTACATGGTGCATAGTCTAGGGGAGAAAGAAAAATGAATGAAATAAATAAGCACAGAGATACATGTAATACTACAGCAGAAAAAGTTTTTTTTTTAAGTTTATTTATTTATTTTCTGAGACAGAATCTTACTATGTCACACCTGCCATGGTGCCACAGCTCACAGCAACCTCAAATTCTTGGGCTTACATGATTCTCTTGCCTCAGCCTCCCAAGTAGCTGGTGCTACAGGCACCCATCACAATGCCTGGCTAATTTTTGGTTTCAGGTGTCACTGTTCTTTGACAGGCCCAGGCTGGGTTCGAACCTACCAGCTCCAGGGTATGTGGCTGGTGCCCTAGCCGCTGAGCTACAGGCGCCAACTCTAGAAAAAAAAAATTTTTTTTTTGAAGAAATGAAGTCTAAAAGAATTTGATTAATTTGAGGTTTTAAAATGACCTTCCTTAGAAAAGTAACATTTGAAACATCTGAAGAATAAGTGAGATGTGAGGTGATCTGAAAATAGCAAATACAAAGATTTGCTCATAAGAATTTATTCTACTGAATATTATAATAATATTTATACAGTATTTATATAATGCAGTCCCCACCAGAATGTGAGCTCCACGTGACTGGGAACTTTGTTTTATTTCCTGCTTAACATCAGCAGAACCTGGTCTAGTGTATGTTGGACACTCAGTAATATTTGTTTTAGTCAAGAATTCCTTCTCAATGCTTAACGTAACCCTAAGATGCTTGTATGATCTCTGTCTTAATCTGTATGTTATCGATGAAAGTGTTAGGGCCTGAGATGGATATGTGACTCTCCCAAAGTCAACAGGATTCAACACAGATCAATTTGACTCCTAATTATTCTACCAGCCTGTCTTTGAATTGACACCATTATGTTCTTAACCAGACATAACACAGTAGTGGCAGACATTCCTAGCAGGAGAGGAATGTTCAAGCAAGATATGTGGTAATGATATAATGCACATATTGTCTCTTGCCCATTGATATATGGGATTGTTGGCTTTTTTCATGTAGATTAATTTGAGTTCTCTATAGATCCTAGTTATCAAGCTTTTGTCTGATTGAAAATATGCAAATATCCCTTCCCATTGTGTAGGTTGTCTCTTTGCTTTGGTTATTGTCTCCTTAGCTGTACAGAAGCTTTTCAGTTTAATGAAGTCCCATTTGTTTATTTTTGTTGTTGTTGCAATTGCCATGGCAGTCTTCTTCATGAAGTCTTTCCCCAGGCCAATATCTTCCAGTGTTTGTCCTATGCTTTCTTTGAGGATTTTTATTGTTTCATGCCTTAAATTTAAGTCCTTTATCCATCTTGAATCAATTTTTGTGAGTGGGGAAAGGTGTGGGTCCAGTTTCAGTCTTTTACATGTAGACATCCAGTTCTCCCAACACCATTTATTGAATAGGGAGTCTTTCCCCCAAGGTATAATGTTCATCATCTCTATATATTAGAGAAATGCAAATCAAAACAACCCTGAGATATCATCTAACCCCAGTGAGAATGGCCCACATCACAAAATCTCAAAACTGCAGATGCTGGCGTGGATGTGGAGAGAAGGGAACACTTTTACACTGCTGGTGGGACTGCAAACTAGTACAACCTTTCTGGAAGGAAGTATGGAGAAACCTCAAAGCACTCAAGCTAGACCTCCCATTTGATCCTGCAATCCCATTACTGGGCATCTACCCAGAAGGAAAGAAATCCTTTTATCATAAGGACACTTGTACTAGACTGTTTATTGCAGCTCAATTTACAATCGCCAAAATGTGGAAACAGCCTAAATGCCCACCAACCCAGGAATGGATTAACAAGCTGTGGTATATGTATACCATGGAATACTATTCAGCCATTAAAAAAAATGGAGACTTTACATCCTTCATATTAACGTGGATGGAAGTGGAAGACATTATTCTTAGTAAAGCATCACAAGAATGGAGAAGCATGAATCCTATGTACTCAATTTTGATATGAGGACAATTAATGACAATTATGGTTATGGGAGGGGAACAGAAAGAGGGAAAGAGGGAGGTGGGTGGGGCCTTGGTGTGTGTCACACTTTATGGGGGCAAGACATGAATGCAAGAGAGACTTTACCTAACAATTGTAATCAGTGTAACCTGGCTTATTGTACCCTCAATGAATCCCCAACAATAAAAAAAAAAAATGCACATATTGTATCACTTTATAACATCGTATGTCAATAAAATCCCTGAATCAGTGCTTTTTACATGCATAGGCCATGGTAGATATGGTAGGATATATGAAAATCATTCTGACATGGATCCTACCTTCAGATTTCTTATTATCTGCCTATAATCACAGCAGAAACTTTCTTTCTTTCTTTTTTTTTTTTTTTTGTAGAGGCAGAGTCTCACTTTATCACCCTCGGTAGAGTGCCATGGCGTCACACAGCTCACAGCAACCTCCAACTCCTGGGCTTAGGCCATTCTCTTGCCTCAGCCTCCCGAGTAGCTGGGACTACAGGCGCCTGCCACAACGCCCGGCTATTTTTTTGTTGCAGTTTGGCCGGGGCTGGGCTTGAACCCACCACCCTCAGTATATGGGGCCGGCGCCCTACCTACTGAGCCACAGGCGCCGCCCCACAGCAGAAACTTTCAAACTAAATCCTTTTTTAATTTCTGGATAGTGACAGAATTTGGGGGTTAGTTGATTTCTCTAAGACTTAGCTTTTTTAAGTTTTATTTTATTTGTATTTAACATAATGATTGCACCTATTTGTAGGGTACAGTGTGATATGTCCAGACTGGTAAACAATTTATAATGATTAAATAAGGGTATTTAGCTTATCCATCACCTCAAATATTTATCTTTTTTTTTTTTTGTAGCAAGAATATTAGGAAACGTCTCTTTCGCCCACAGTAAAATATGCAACACGATATTGTTAACTGCAGTCACCCTGTCCTATTATTCCTCCTATCTGAATTTTTGTACTTATTGACAGATCTCTCTCCACATCCCTCTTTCCTAGCCCACCTCAACCTACCACTCTTGTCTTCAGTACATCTATAAAATCAGCTTTTCAGAATTCCAAAAATGTGTGAGGTCCTGTGGCATTTGTCTCTGTGTGCTTGGTTTATTTCATTTAACATAATGTCTTGTAGGTCTATCCATGTTACCAAAAATGGTAGGATTGATTTCCTATTTTGCTGAATAGGATAATGTTTTATATATATATATATATATATATATATATATACCACATTTTATTTATCCATTCATATGCTGATGGACACTTAGATTGATTCCCTATCTTAGCTATCACAAATAGTGCTGCAATGAACACAGGAGTGCAGATATCTCTTTGACCTACTGATTTCATTTATTCTAGATAAATACCTAGTAGTGGGATTACTGGATCATATGGTAGTTCCATTTTAAATATTTTGAGAAACCCATGTTTTATATAGTGGCTGTACTAATTTACATTCCCACCAACTGTATGCAGGCACACCTCCTTTTATTGTGCTTCACTTCAGTGTGCACCATAGATAGCGCGGTTTTTACAACTGAAGGGGTATGACAGTCCTGTGCTGAACAAGTCCACTGGCATCATGTTTTCATGTGTGCTGACTTTCTGCTTCTTGCAATCTTTCAAATTTTTCCATTATTATTACATCAGTTGTGGTGTCTCTGATCAGTATTTTTTGATGTTACTATTGCTATTGTTTTAGGAAACTACAGTTATATAAAAGAGCACACTTAATGGCTAAATGTTGAGTGTCTTTTGACTGTTTCGACACTCAGCCATTCCCCCATCTCTCACCTTCTCCACTGGATTTCTTATTTCTAGAGACACAGTAACAATGAAATTAGTTCACTCACTAACCCAACAATGGGCTATAAGTGTTCAAGAAAAAGAAGTGTCACACATCTGTCCCTTTAAATTAAAAGCTAGAAATGAATAATCTTAGTGAGGAAGGTATGTGGAAAGCTGAGAAAAGCCAAAACCTAGCCTTATTGCACTAAACAGTTAACTTAGTTCTGAAAAAAAAAAAAAAAAAGTCATTGAAGGAAATTAAACGTGTTACTTGTGGGAACACATGAATGATTAGAAAGTGAAATAGCCTTCCTGCTGATGTGGGGAAGGTTTTAGAGGTCTAGATACATGATCAAATTAGCTATGAGATTCTCATAAGTGAAAGCCTAATCCAGAGCCTTAACTGTCTTTAATTTATGAAGGTGGAAAGAAGTAAGATAGCTGCAGAAGAAAAGCTTGAAGCTAGCAGAGGTTTGATCTTGAGATTTAAGAACAGAAGCTGAGCCTGTAATGTAAAAATGCAAGATGAAAGGGCAAGTGCGGATGTAGAAGCTGCAGCACTATCTGGAAGATCTATTGATGATGATGGCTACACTAAATAACAGATTTTCAATGGAGACAAAATAGCCTTCTACAGGAAGAAGAGGTTATCTAGAATTTTCATAGCTAGAGAAGTCAGTGTTTGGCTTCAAAGATTGTCTGTTCTTGCTTTTTTTGGCAGTGCTTTTGAGGGCTTATCCTAAATATTTTTGCCCCAATAAATGTCATGACGGTTTCCCCTGTGTTTTCTTCTAGTAGTAATTTTATAGATTTTGTCGTATATCTAAGTATTTAACCCATTTAGGGTTGATTTTTTTTCATATGGTCAGAAATGGGGTCTAGTTTTGTTCCTCTGCAAGCAGATACCCAGTTTTCTAGCACCATTTATTGACCAGATTGTTCTTCTCCAACATGTGTCCTTGCTGCCTTGGTCAAAAATTAGTTGGCTTGAAATGTAGATTTATTTCTGTGTTCTCCATTTTGTTCTATAGGTTGATGTCTTTTTTCCCCCAATACTATTTCAGTTGTGAGAACTTTGTCCTGCTGACTTTATGTTCAGCAACTTTACTGAATTGCTTTAGTAGTTCTAACTTTGTTTTTTATTTTTTGTGAATAAATAGGGTTTTGTGAATATTTAGGGTTTTTATATATATATATATATGTGATTATGTCATTCGCAAAGACTGACTATTTGATTTTTCCTTTCTAATTTCCATGCCTTTTATTTCTTTCCCCTGCCTAATTGCTCTAGTTAGGACTTTCAGTAATATGTGGGATAAAAGTGGACATCCTGGTCTTTTGCCAGATCTTACAGGTTAAGTTTTCAAGTTTTCCTTATTCAGTAGGATAGTAGCTGTGGGTTTGTCATATATGGCTTTATTATGTTGATGTATGTTTCTTCTATGTCTAATTGTTGAGAGTTTTTATCATGTAGGAATGTTGAATTTTATCAAATGATTTTCTATAACTATTGAAATGATCATGTATTTTTTATCCTTGATTTTTATGCATTTGGTAGAATTCAACAGGAGGAAAATATCACGTTCTAGGTTTTTCTTTCATGGGAGACTTACTACTACTAGGTATTTACCCAAAATTAAAGAAGTAATTTTATCAAAAAGACACCTGCACACAAATGTTTCTTACACACAATTCACAGTTACAAAGATGTGAAATCAACCCAAGTGTCCATCAATTTATTAGTGGATTAACAACATGTTAATACTATGAAATACTACTCAGCGATAAAGAAGGATTAATTAAGCTTCTTTACAACAATTTAGATACTTCCTAAGTGAAGTATCTAAAGAGTAGAAAAAGAAACCCCTTAAGTAATCACCTTTAAATTGAAATAAACCAATGAACACACATGTACACAGGGAAAAGTAAAGCTTAGTGGAGGCTGGGCATGGTGGCTTACACCTATAATCCTAGCATTATGGGAGCCAAGGCATGTGGATTTCTTGACCTCAGGAGTTGCAGACCAGGCTGAGCAAAAGTGAGATTCTCGTCTCTACTAAAAATAGAAAAATTAGCTGGGTGTTTTGATGGGCACCTCTACAGTTCCAATTACTCTGGAGGCTCAGGCAGGAGGATCACTGGAACCTCAGAGTTTGAGGTTGCTGTGAGCTAGGCTGATGCCATCATGACACTCTTGCCTGGGGCAACAGAATGAAACTGTGTCTAAAACAAACAAACAAAACCCTCAGTGAATATCAAGTAGAGGAGGAAGAAGGGATGGGTAAAATCATACCTAATGGATCAAATGAACACTATCTCAGTGACAGGCACACTTATAATCCTCACTCAAGCCTAACAAAATGAATGTATGTAAGCAATAACATTTGTACCCCCACAATATATTGGACAAAAAAAAAAAAAAAGATTTCATAAAGAAAATACAGAAAAAAAAAGAGAGAACAAAGGACCTGAATCTGAGAATTAGCACCAATTGTTGAGCATATAGGTATAAATCTCTTGGACCATCCAGCACAGCTGGACGTATTTGATTTCAGGTAAAACCAGTTCAGCCAACCCTCTGAATTATGAAAACAACAAATCACTTTCAGTTTCAGACACTTGGTTAAGGAATCATTTGTTACACAGCAGTAGATATCTGATATTTTTGGTCATAGGATTTGAGTGAATTCCATCACTGCCCTTCTGTTTTCTCCCTGAAAAGCAATATAAATAACATAATTGTGGTTGGTTACATGGGCCACACAATCTAGCAGATTTATTAATTTAATAGCTATATGGGAATATAGCCAACACTTGAATTCCCTTTGTGCTCTAAAACACAGTCCATCTTGTTTGCTCTCTTATTTTCTCCTCTCCTTTCCTCACTTTTTCTTTCCTATACTAATCAGGGTAAAACAGAATGTTGGCCACTATTATGCAGAACAACTAACGCCTTCTGCTCATATTAATTCATGTATTCACTCATCTATTCACTTTCTCATTTATCAAATATTTATTGATTATTTGCTTTGTGTGTGGTAGTATGCTGCAAAAATAATGGTATGAAATGGTGTGGAAAAAATTCATTCACAGTTGCATATTCCAAATCCATTAATGTGACTAACTGGAGAATAAATAAATGCATTAATTAATAGCAATATTTTCATCTCAAAGTACTTAACCTAATTGAAAGAAAGATCTAGTTCTAAAACTGGTATTTTCTTTTACTTTATGCATAAGTATATATGTACATGTGCGCAGTTGTTTAAGTGCATTATGTAATATGTGTAGCATATGCATTTTCATATGACTCGTGTATTTTTAGATATTCATAAATGTGCATAGATTGGGAATGTATATGCTTTAGTTGATGTGTGACAGTGGATATAACATATGTTTCAGTTTGTGCTCTGTGAGTCTGTTTGTGCTTATAAGAAGATTGCATGCAGAGAATATGGACACAATATGGATTTATTGTGCTTTGAGTGTACATGTATGTGTGTATGTTAACATGCATACGATGAAGAGAAAAGGAAAACACATTTGATAAAGAACTTATTCAACAAAAATTAATGCATTTTCTCTATCTGTTTCTAATGAAGTAGGGAATCTTCGTGTCTTTGATTTAGGTATCCTTGCCTTAAAATTCTTTTTTTTTTTTTTTTTTTTTTTGAGACAGAGTCTCACTTTGTCACCCTTGGTAGAGTGTTATGGCATCACCGCTTACAGCAACCTCCAACTCTTGGGCTTAAGTGATCCTCTTGCCTCAGCCTCCCGAGTATCTGGCACTATAGGAGCCTATCACAACGCCTGGCTATTTTTTTTTTTTCTGGTTGCAGTTCTTATTGTTGTTTATCTGGCCCAGGCCAGGTTTGAACCCACCAGCCCGGTGTATGTGGCCGGCACCCTACCCACTGAGCTACTGGCGCCACCGCCTTAACATTCCTGAAGGAATCAAAAACAGGAAAGGGTAGCCCCCAAAGTTCTCACAATCTCTAGACTCTATTGAATCCTCTCTAAACTTCATTCCTGGGCACTGAATATCACTATAAGAAAATAGCAGCCACCAAGGGAAAGCAATTTTAGCCAAGAATTGGCAAGCAGCCTCCTCTCCTTAGCTGAAACATCCTCCACAGACAGTGGGGCCCACACCTTTCCCCTTTAGTACCTCCAGTGAGCCAGGTGTTCCTGATTTGGTAGATCACTGCCCACTGATACTTTCCAGAGATGCATGCCAGCATGTCAGACAAGTAGACTGGATCCTGTGCAGGACTTGAGTGGGTTACTAGAGAACACAAGGTAGAGATTTGGGAGCTAAACTTGGGAACCAAAGGAGCCCACATGGGTGGAACTAATAGGGGAATACAGTGGAGGGCTCTCTGAAGGAGCAACCATCTCCCACACAGGAAAGATACTCTTGAGCCAGGGTGGTTCCTCTTGTAGGGAAAATCACAGCCTTTAGTGCCATAGCAACCAAGTGTGGTGCTTATAGTTACCAGTTGTAACCAAACACCAGAAGGTAAAATAACACCAGAGGGGTGGGGCTCATGCCTGATAGCCTGTCAGGGAATTAGAGCCACTTCCTCACCAGAAGCCTTACAGGTCTGAAGAAAATACCTTGACCCCTCTCCCAGTGACTTTTTCTAGAGAGGCTGGGAAAATGATCTGGGAGCCCTTAATAACACTCAAAACTGACATGTTGGACTAGTGTGGGTCCCCCGGTGGAAAAAATCCCAGCCTCTGGCACCATAGCAAGTGAGAGCAACACATCTAGGTGACCATCTGTAACCAGACACCGGAGGGCAAGGATGGTGAAAGAGGGGTAGAGCCCACTCCAGATAGCCAGTCAGGGAATCATACCCCTTCCTTATGATTTGGAGAGTCTTCCTCAACCCGCCTCTAAGTGGCTCCCCAGGGAAGTCTGGAAAATGACCTTACAGGCTTAGCAAAGCCTTCAAGACATGACCAGCCTTGCTCTTCTACCCACATCTGCTGTAGAGGGAGAATAAGCAAAGCCCTAGGAGTTACAGTACTCCTCCCAGAGCCTGGGGCATTCAAATGCTCCTCCTGAGCAACTAGAGATTGTTACAAGCACAGAAGAACTTCTCTGAAGTTGGCTCTTTCCTGAAAGCATCGATCACTAACAGGGAGAACAACTCTATACTCATTGCAACATCTACCAACTCAAGCAAACAGGGTGTGGCTGATTCTTACAAGCATCACCCAGTGTCTTGGAGATTAATCTAGGAGATTAACAATCCACACCAATGAGAAAAGGTGAAGAAAGCGGGACAGAAACAACCTGAGAGGACATTGCTTTTTAGGAGAGAAACAAAAATTACAGGCAGCTCAATCTGTGAGAGGTTGCTCTCTTCCACTGCAGACCTCTGGGATTATTAGAGAGCTGCTCAGAATCTGTGCAGAGACATTCCACTGGAGATTAGGTACAGCAGAAATTAGGTACAGCCAATCCCAGGTTTCAACCGATGCCATCCTGATTGCTCTGGTGCATGGAACCAAGTCCACTTGGGACTCAACCTTCCAATAGCGGTCTTAACATCACCCCAGCCCAGGCCAGGGAGGAAACAGATGCTCCTCCATGCCACTCTCTGTGACTGGGGGCAAATCACATATCCTCTGTAGCATGGGAACTAAACAGAGAAGGAGCCCCAGACAACACAGGCACAACTTGACAAGCCTGGGCCAATTGCCTCAGTGTATTCTATGTGGGGTACAGAGAATCTTGGCCAATCAGCAGCTCCAGTATGCCAATGTGGACCCTGGTTTATTGACACAAATCACTGTCTGAAAAACTGAGTATCAACAATTCCCATGCTGGTGGAATAGTTCCCTATATTGGTGGCTTTGCCCCCAAACTCCTCACTGCCAGCTCTGAAGTTCTCACTGTGACCAAGTCTGAGGGGCTGATCCTATACCGCCAGGTCTCCTGCTAGGGCTGAAACTTCACTTATGAGAATCTAAAGGCATGTCTGGACCACAAAACCCTACCACTGAGTCATCACCACTACTCCCGGGCAAGCAGAACCTCCCCAAAGTCCAATACTTCATTCAGGACCCCTCAGTCCTGTGTAGCCATCACTCCTAGACTTGGTTTGAGAGAATTTCCAGCAAAAGAGTCCAGATGCCCTGAACTCCTATTAACCCAGAACTGAGAGAAGAGGAACCATAAAAAGAAACCAACAAAAGAATACTGACAACAAAAGAAAACAAAATAGTTTGACACCCCCAAGGGAGCCCAGTGGAACTATAGTAGTAGATTACAATGACAAGGAAATTGCTGAAATGACAGAAATTGAATTCAGAATATGGATGGCAAATAAGATGAATGAAATTGAAGAAGAAGTTTAAAACCAACAAAAAGAAGCCAGAAAGCATTTAAGGGTATCAATGAAAGAAAGATAGATAGACAACATAAGAAAGGATATAATAAAACTTTATTAAAGAAAGGGTCATTTAGGAAATTTCAAAACAGAGTAGAAAGTTTCAACAATAGGCTAAACCAAGAAGAAAAACATCTCAGGGCTTGAAGACAAAGCTCTCAAGATTGTCCAGTTATTCAAAGAGGCAGAGAAGAATATACAAATTCTAAAAAGTTCAAACAATCACTGAGAGAGAGATGCAACTATGTGAAGCAAACTAAAATTCAAATTACAGGTATCCCTGAGGGAGAAGAAGAGAGAGCTAAAAGCATGGAAAACCCATTTGAGGAAATTAAGAAAAATTTCCTTGATATTGCCAGAAATTCAGACACGCAGACATAAGGGGAAATGCAACACTAGGAAAATTCATAGCAAGTAAGTCATCTCCAAGACACGTAGAAATCAACCTGGCCAATATAAAAATTAAGGAAAATTCTACAAGCACCAAGACAGAAACTTCAAGTACCTACCAAAAAACTCCATCAGGCTAACTACAGACTTCGCAGCAGAAATCTTGGGCCCCACCTTCAATCGCCTTAACCAAAGCAACTTCAGCCTAGAACTGTGTATTCTAAAAAACAAAGTTTCATAATTAATTGAACAATTAAGACTTTTCTAGACAAACAACACTGAGGGAATTTGCCATGACCAGACATGCCTTGCACAAAATACTTAGAGTAGCACTGTACACAAATTAGCACAACAGATACCCTCCAGTATAACATAACCTAAAGCACTCTCAAAACTCAGAACTCTTGTAAAACAATACAAGAGGTAAAACAAAAGCAATAAAGGGCTACCCAACAGGATAAAGAGCAATATATGATGTATCAATTCTGTCAATGTTAAGAGATTGAATATTCCTCTAAAAAGATAAAGGCTGGCTGAAAGAATGAAAGAACACAACCCAAATGTCTGTTGTCTCTAGGGAATACATCTAAACCTCAAGGAGACATACAGAATCAACATGAAAGGATAAAAAAAAATATTTCATGCAAATGGAAATCAAGGTGTAGCCATCCTTATATCATCAGATAAAATTAACTTTAAGCCAATAAAGTTAAAGAAAGACAGAGATGATCATTATGTAATGGTAAAAGGACCAATTAAATAAGAAGACAAAATAATCCCAAATATATATGCACCCAACATAGAAGCTCTAAGGTACATAAAACACACTTTACTAGAGATAAGAAAAAAATTAATTAATTAACTAATTAATTAATAGTATCAATATAATTGCCAGAGACCTAAACAGACCACTGACAGAGCTTGACAAATCATCAAGGCAGAATATAAATAAAGAAACAACAGATTTAAACCAAACTCCAAATCAAATGGCCCAGCAGACATTTACAGAATATTCTATCCAGGCATTACAGAATACACATTTTTTTTTCTCAGCAGCACATGGGGTATTTTCTAAGATTGACTATGTCTTGGGCCCCAAAACAGGTCTCAACAAGTTCAAAAAATTGAAATCATACCCTATACCTTCTCAGAAAAGGGCAGAATAAAACTAGAAATCAATCACAAGAGAAAGGTTTGAATCTGCACAAATTGGTGGAAATTAAACAGCCTGGTGCTGAATGGAATATTAGATCAAGAATGAAATTAAAATGGAAATCAAAATAATTCTTTCAACTGAATGACAAAAAGGAAACAAGCTATCAAAATCTATGGGACATAGCAAAAACATTCCTCAGGGGAAAAATCATAGCCTTCAATACCTACATGAAAAAGAAAGATCACAAACTAACAATGTAATGTCAAACCACAAGGAACTAGAAAAAGAAGAACAAACCAAACCTAAAGCTATCAGAAGAAAAGAAATAATGAAAGTTAGGCACATGTATAGCTGGTTCTCAAGCATTACAAAAATGATCCATATAGCCTAAAACATTTATATCCCCATAATATTTTGATATAAAAAAAGAAAGTATCAGCCATCATTTAAATAAACAGATCAGGCCCATCAGTGTCATTATGAAATAATCAATGAGGAAATAAGTACTGGGAAAGAAGATGTAAATGAATTAGTATTTAATAAAACATAGCATTGATATTTCATGTTGCTTTTATAGAGACAGTAAGATCTCTGATTAAGGGCTCTGTTTACACAGTTTGACCTCTGAAAGGTGCCACGTCAACTCCACTAATTAAAGACTAGGGAATTTCATTGAACCCATTGATGACATGAATCACAGACAGAATGCCCTTTCTAGGCTATTAAATGAGTGATGCCTTGGTTAGCAATCATTACACGTTTGGAACGTATTACTTGTTTCTTTTCTCATAACACCCCTAGGAAGGCTTAATAGGCAATGTGTTTTATTTTTCTAGATTTAGCAATCGCGCAAGATAATGACGCAGCCAGGTTCCCATTGTCTTGCCTTGGAGACCTCTGCTTGCTCCATATGTTCAACAGTTATTTTGGGGAGGTCCCAGCCTCGTCATGAAATTCCAACCTCAAAAGAACTGGTAAAACTGTTATGTAAGTTGTTATTATATCTTCAAAGCAAACTTTTTAAGTGTCTGAAACATCCTCAGAAATCTCCCACTTTACTAATCAACCAGGGCACAAATAATGCATAAGGTATCATTTAAAACAGAGCTGCAACCACAAGCATTTTCGATTTGCCAGTAGTACACATTCAGTATTTTATATCCTCTTTACAGTGTTGATATAGGTCATTATTATTTATCCCTACTTCAAAGATGATGAAATGGAAACTCTCAGAAAGGATTAAGGGACTCACACTGGCTTATATGAACCTGGGAGAATCTGGATTAATAACCAGTTCTGCCTTTTTATACATTTATTCATTCACTAAGTATTTGCTGAGCACTGTCCATACACTATGACCTATTCTAGCTGATTGAAATACAGCATTGAACAAAACAGACAAAAATCCCTTCCATGTGAATTGATGATTGGATTTCACAATGTGAATATCATTGCTGACCTTGAAAGGAACGGGTTTAGGGGGCATGAGTGACAGAAATACTTCAAATGAGAACGGGAGGCAGGGTTGGTGACAGGGAGTTAGACAACTTAGCAAATACTTTTAGAAAAGTTTACAGTAAAATGTAGCAGAGAGAAAGAGTAGAAGATGGAAGGGCCTAAGTTAGAAGTCAACAAACACACACATACACACACACAGAGGGTTTTCCTTCCTTAAATCTGTATATATATGTTTGTCACCTTCTATATATATATATGTGTGTGTATATATATATATGCTAAATAGAAATGTAAGCGAGTGGACAGGGAGAAGCATTGGCTTTAGACTGGAGCATTGGCAGCAACAGAAACATTAGGGAATAATGATAAAGTTCTGAATATCAATTTATATGGGAGGGGCCAAACCTACATGCTCACAAAGGTTTATATACGACTTGACACAGATTTGGGAGATTACAGATATTCTCTTTTGATTGCTTTTATTTTTTCCCCATAAAATAGGATGCAAGGTAACTAATGGATAACTGAGCATAAACATGGAGAGACTGGGGGTTTGAGGAGAACAGAAAGGGCGGAAAAGCTGTCTAGGAGAATGGGAGAGCCACTGGCCAAGGGATCAGTAGTATGACACCTTGGCAGCACCATGATGAACTTTAATCTTGTACTTTTAACAACTTCAATATATTTTTTCTTTCAACACTACTTTCTTCTTCTTTTTTGTCCATTGCACTACTTCTTCCTCATTTATGCATGGAAAAGAAATACAAATTTGTGGCTATAGCCTTTGTCCAAACTTAGAAGTGCTAGATTTCAGCGGAAAATTAGTCATTTAATAACATTATGACTTTGACCATGTTAAAGTTAAGCTTTAGTTTAAGCTTTCTCATTTATAAAACAGAATTAATTTTATTAATGACAGTGTTGTAAATTTCAAAATGTACTTTATGTTAACATATCTTCTTTCCTGCCAAGTGGCATACTCATAAGGGCATTTATTATGTTTTCATCTGAAGTCTATATAATAACAGATCTATAATACTTAATGTTCTACTATATATATGCATAGATTAACTACATATTTTTGTCTCTACCACAATATTGTGTGTAGTATCATGCCAAGTTAGTGTCATCCCAATTTTGTGGAGGAAGGTATAGTGACAGTTCAGATGGTTTGAATAATTCACCCAAAGTTACCCAGTCTACTCTGGCTTCCATAGAAACGTGGAGGAGCTGATTTACATTTTGGAGGCCATGGTCACAGAACAAGATCAGATATATGAAAATAAAAAGAAAGCAAATTGACACACAGAACCTTAATGTGATTCCCCTGTGTTTCTATGACAATTTAATCTAATGACTTTTGTGGACTCCAGAGTTCAGGGGGTTCTCTGCTTGAAGAACTGTCAGCTGCAAGAACTGAAGATAGAGATTTTTAGGGCACGCAGGGGTCCCACACAGAGTAGCAACAGGAAAGGAAAAAAAAATGCACAAAGAGGAATCAACTCCAGGTAATCTGAGTGTTTTTCTGAACCACCTAAATAATTGCAGACAAGCAGAGGAAGACATGGAGTCTTTCTTTAGAAGAAAAGGGGCTGGAATAATAGGCACTTCTTCAAACCTTGAATCTCATGTTTAAGTATGCACAACACATTTTAATTATCATCCCCATTATACCATTCATCACCATGCTGCATTGTAATAAGAGGTAATAGGATGCATTGTCCCTTTCTTGCATTAAACATGTCAAGTACCATAAATAGGACAATTGACATAATTGCTGTAAATCCCAGGGTGTGTATGTGTGTGGGTGGTAGTGGAGAAAGTGATCACCCAACCCTTACAATATTCCAGGATGAATTTACATAATTGTGTCTAAAAATGGTATGTCACCGTTAAATGTACTCACAGTTCTTGCCTCTGGCGCATCACCACCCTCTTTTCTGGGGAGGAGGAGTTGCTACACCTTTCATTACACTCCTGTAAAGCCTCCCTTTATTCTGCGTGATGGTTGGAGGCACCAACTAGGACTGATGTTATTGGAACTGAGTTCATTAGTTTGTTAAAATAAACCTAATTTAATTAACTTTGGGTGAGAAATGGAGATAGGAGATTTTACATTCTCATGACAAATATAGAAATTGAAATTAAACGTCATCTGAAATATTTATGTTCCAAACCATGTCTTGACGCCTTGGAGGAGGAAGGTCAAGATTGTCGATCTGACAGGGATTTCACCTGCAATTTGTCAAGAAACAATACTGAGAGCTTGTCATGCTATCTTACAATCTTTCAGAAAATCACCTCGATTTCTCACAACTGTGAGGTACAAGTAGTAGAAATATTACCTAAGCTTCTCTCAGAAAATAAAATAATAAGGTAGAAGATGAAGAAATTTGGGATGTTTTCATAATAGACAGGGCAACTGAAGCACACTGAGAGCTGAGAACTCTGTGGTCCTGGAGTTAATCCCATTTCCCTATAAAGGTGATCTAAACAGACTATGCTCATCTGTGCAATGGCAGAGAACTGTCATAGACACTCTTAACTTGTGTTTTGCCCTCTTTATCCTTTCCTTAATGTTGCTACTAGAACTGCCTTTTTTATGAAATTTGTACTAATGTCCCATTAGGCTAAGCTTTATTTTAAATTTTATTCTCTGTTAAAGGGGCAAGCATTTCTCAAAATACTCCATTTTGAACATATATATCTATAATTCTTGGGCTGATTTCATTTTCCACAAAGCATCTAGAAACATTCCTTCTTTTCCTTTTTTAGAAGCTTTCTTTTAAAAGTTTAGATGAATTCCACCATTCCCTTGTTAACTAAAGTTTATCATCTTCCCATGCTGTTTGGCGGCATGTTTTATTTATTTTTTATTTAATTAATTATCTATTTATTTAGTTTTATTATTATTTTTTGTGTGTGTGGTTTTTGGCCGGGGCTAGGTTTGAACCTGCCACCTCTGGCATATGGGACCGATACCCTACTCCTTGAGCCACAGGCGCCGCCCTATTTTTTATTTTTTGATTAAATCATAACTGTGTACATTAATGCATTTATGGGGCACAATGTGCTGATTCGATATACAATGTTTGATCTGGCTTCTGTCTAAGTACCAACCTCATCACTCACCTTTCTCTCCACCCTTACCTCCCACTTGGATTCCTTAGTCCCCATCTTTCTACTTACTTTTTCTGAGTTAACCATATTCTCTACCATGAGGTCAACATAGAAGCTATTATATCTGTCAGGGACATATTCTCGAGATGCTTAAATCACAACATCTCTTGGCTAACTCCTTATTTTTCTGGTATATTAATTAAGCACAACTTCCCCTGACCCATCCCCATTTTTTTTTTTTCCTTTCCTTCCCCTGACCCTTCCCCTGACTACTGCTCAATTCATATATGTATGTGTGTATATATATATATATATATTTTAGATATTCTAAATAAGGTTTTCATAACTTCAACTCCTACCACCTTGACCTTCTTTCCCATCTTAGTAAATGGCATCCTTGTCAGTGCTCACATCAAAAACCTATTAATGTCATTATTGATACTTACTTTCCCCTTACACTCTACCTTGTTTTGTTTGCTCCCCAAACAATTCTTCAGCGAGTGTCTTGGCTTTACTTTAAAAATAGACATACATCCTTCATTCATTTTTAAGTTTTCTGCACTTTCACCTTGGTCTTTGCAGCCTCAACTGTCATTTCCTTTCACAAAGATTACTATTCTGCCTCTCCTCTGACCTCATGGCTCTATTGGTGGAAATCTGCAGTCTCTCTCCGTGGGCAGGAATGATTATTTAAAACTGAATCAGATTCTTTTATTTTTTTTTCCTTAAAACATCTCAGTAGTCTACTACTGAGCAGTGAGAAGTTTCAAGTTCCTTATCAAAATCTTTTTTAATTTTTGAGACTGAGTCCCACTATGTCACCCGGGGAGAGTGCTATGATGTCATCGTCTCACGGCAACTACAAACTCCTGGGTTCAAGCGATCCTCCGGTCTCAGCCTCTGAGATGTGACTACAAGTATGCTCCACCGTGCTTGGCTAGTTTTTTCTATTTTTAGTAGAGATGGGATGTCACTTTTGCACAGTCTGGTCTTGAACTCCTGAGCTCAGGCAGTCCACCCTCCTCAGCCTTTCAGAATGCTAGGATTACAGCTGTGAGCCACCGCACCCAGCCCTCATCAAAATCTTTGAGATAGTCTTCCAGTGGTTCTCAACCTTCCTAATGCCACAATGTATTTTCATTGTTAAAAGGGGGTCGTGACCCACCGAGTCAGAACCGTTGAATTGAACTGAACTGAGCTGAACCACTGAACTTCGTCCTCTTCATGACTCCTTGTTCAGTGGTGGATTTGGCTAGCTACTTCTCACCACTTAGGAATCAATTCAGCTGTCCTCCCTCTATCAAGGGCTGTAAGACTACTTATCCCCCACCTATTCATTGTCCCTTTTTCCTGAAAGTTCATTTTCACTCTTATAAAGCATTATTTGTAATTTTTATTTTCATCTGTCTGATCACCAGAAAGTAAGCTCCATGAGGGCAGGGATATCTCTGAATTATGACCCACTGTGTCTTCATAGTCTGGACCAGGGCTCGCCACTGACAATGTGCTCAATAGCTATTCATTAAGTGACTCAATAGTGCATATTGCTTATAATGATAATTACTTATTTAACTATTTTCTACCGTGTTACACACTTTATACTCTTTAAGGATAAAATCTGAGAAGACTCAATATTGTCTTGACACAATTCCCCAGTAGATTGTTTTTTTTTTTGTTTTTTTTTTTTTTTTTGCTCTTTGTTGATTAACTCAGTTGCTTGTGATACAAACCTTATCCATCATGTTATCCACAAATTTGCACTAGGTGATCGTTACTTAATAAATATTTTTGAATGAACAGAGAAGTGGATAGCCAGAAGAAGTTTTAATTTAAGCAAAGATGTTTTAGAAAGAAGGGGGAAAAGAGAGCCCTGTTGGAAAATATCTCAGGGATCTATACATTCTATGGTCCTATCCTGGAAACTCATATTGCAGATAATCTTAATTGTGCCTGTAAAATTGGAATGAACTCAGCCTCCTAAACGTATTATATACAACATGTCTTCTTTTTTTTTTCAGATGAATATAAGGGTACATAAAATTAAGTACATTGTTTGTACATTGGTTAGGAAATGTCTGGGTTGCATTTGAGTAAATACACTTGCATTGTATCTGTTAGGAGAGGGCCTACTCAGCCTCTTCCTCCTCTTACTCCTTCCCCCTTCTTGAATTTAATTGTGTAACATTTCTTCTTAGGTAAATTTTACCTTTTGAGAAAGTTGCTTTGCAAAAACTATAGAGAAGAACAAAACACTTGAAGAAGATAGTGATTTAAATATTAGCTCTGCCAATTACTGTTTACAAGACTTTCAGTAAGTTATTTAATCTCTTTGCACCTTGCTCTTCTCATCTTTGCAATGGGCATAATTATGGCTTATTTTCAGGATTATCACAGTAATGAGATGGTGTAGGTATTAGTATTGCCCAGAACAATGTGTGAGTATAGTATAAACTGGTTGTCCTACGTGTTTTCTTTTACTACAACCATGGAGGAGGCTTGGCTGGGACTCAAAATTCCCTTGCTTGTGACAGCTGTTCTCCAGAGTCAAGAATCATTTAGTAGTTGTTTTTGACCATATATATACCCACAGATGTCAAAGCATAATTCTTCAGTTATCTCTGGCACTGCAGATGGCTATGAAACCTTTTGTGCCATGGAGACTGAGTCATTCTTGGAAACCCTACAGAAGGAAATGGCCATCTGCTATCTAACATACACATTTTATGCTGATAGAAAATACTTAATCTTCTCAGTATATTTTCAGTCGTGATGAATCTTTGTAACATCTTTTTTTTCAATATTCTTGAAAAAAGACTACCTTGATGATGTTTTCAACATACTAATAACTTGCATTCATAAGCCCTGTAAACTATTTCTACCACAGAGCTACTTCATTTATTTCAAAGGACATTTACGGAGCACCAATTATGTGTTAGTCTCTGGGGATGGAAGAGAAGTTCTGATGTGGAATCTAAACTTGAGAGATCTTATAAAAGTATACAGTGACGTAAACAGTGAATTCAGACTCACTCCTACTCAACTCTGTCAGACAGATTAAATACGATGGTCCCCATTTTAAAACAGAGAAAACTGAGTTAAATAACTTATTCAGAGACTAATAATTTATCTGACCAGCATATTATTTCAATATTGAAACCTCACTGACAGGAACTTATAGATAGGAGAAAATTATTCTGAAGAAATAAAACATCTAAAATGGTGAGTCTTTTTAAATAAATATATTTGTCTTAACTCATGTGGAGACACTAGAACAAATTCTTTGCTGGATGTGCTACCAAGGCAAGATCTAGGATTATTGTAGTTCACAGGATTTTAAGATAATTTGATTAAGGTTTTTAGAAGCATCCTAAATAGTTTGATCCGTAGGGGGAAAGTGTTTATATTATTAATATAATCATAAGTTCTTCCTTTTGCCTATCTTCATACTGTTCTCTTTAAGATATCTCTTACTTTAATTCATGTTATTTACTATGCTTTAAATTACTTTGTATTATTGAACACCAGAGAAATTATATTTTTTTCTAAGACCCTGCTCATATGAGAACTCTTTTCCTGATTTCTTACGAAAATTGGAAACTCATTTATGATCCCACAAGATGGCGTAAACATTTCAACCACAACATTTTATTCTATGATACTACAATTGTTTTTCTCATGTCTTTATTAAACATGCACTCCCTGACTTACTCATCATTATCACTATTGTCACAAACAATAAAAATAATAACAATGATGTGTTAAACACTTATTACATGCCTATGTTACGGGCTTTGCAAGAATTATCTTATAGCAACTCAGCTATTACTATATCAATTTTACAAATGAAAACATCGAAATTAAGCAAAGTTTACACAAATAGGAACATCGTATTTACAGGATTTAAATCCAGATAAGCCTGACTTTGGAGTCTAGAGACTCTTTAATTATTCTACCAAAGTCTATCTCAGTTGTTGATACTCATGCTTTTACTAAGTATTTTTTGAATTGCATTAAAAATTAAACTAAGAGATCACATGGGGAGTACTTTGGTCTAGCTACAATCAAATAAGTACACATTGCAAATTAGTGAGGTCTAGATTAATGAGGCCTAGGCAGAGTTCTGGTGGTGGTGCTAGCAGATGCTATGATGATCTATTATTATAGCTAATAATAATCATAATTACAGTAATTACACTCTGAACTATGTGTCTTGGTTATGTAATTTTCTCTGACTCAGCATAGTGCACTAAACTGGACAAAGATATGGTATTATCTGCTGCTTGTAGGTTGCAGTTATTTTAGACAAATTGAATAGTTGAAGGAATACTAAAAGTATTGCATCCAGCTATATCTTTTTGGTGACCTGAAGTGAAATAAAACCAATAAAGAAGATGTTTCGTTGGTAATTGTTAATCTCTAAGAACCATGCTATCCAGAGAAGATGCATTGACATTTATTTGGCGCCTACTACATGCTAAAGGATTTGTCTTATTCAATTCTCTAAGAGATTGGGAGGGCTAGCAATTATTATTGTTAATGTGTAAGAAGAAGAATATATGACTTAAAAGTAAACAGATCGTAAGGTCAGCTGGAAAGGAGCCACAATGGTAAGCGTGTGTGGCAGGAGTACAGCAGAGATGTGGACCAGAGAGAAGGTCCTGGTACCTCTCTGATGATGGTTGTTTTGATATGAAGTGGGATTTCTTAGTTGTTTATGTGTGTGGTTGTATTTTTTTTCTTTTTCTTTATTGTAAGCTGATTGTAGGCTTTCTGAAGTCAGGGACTATATCTTCAGTGCCCACATCTAAAATAGGATTTTATTATAGTATGCGATTGACTTTGTAAGAGTTCTACAGTAACCAAATGCAATTTAAAAATATTCAGAGAACCCTTACTATGAACAAGACCCTGTCCTAAGCACTGGATTAATTGCTTGTTTTTGTTTGTTTGTCTGTCTTTACATGGCGTACATTAATAGCTTGTAGAAGAGTGGGGGATCAGTTATAATCAACTCCTCTCTCTTGTTCTTCCCCAATTCTGACCCCACCCCTCCCTTGCATTCTATAGCTCAGTCACACCAGATTGCTTATTAGTTCATAAATATGCAGTACCTCTTGAAGCTTTCAAACAAGGAACATGCGTTGTCTGGAATGTTTTCCACAGCATTGTAAATTTGACATTAACCATACTAAGTGCTCCACAATTAGATTAGAGAGCTTTCCCCTAGTCAGCTTCCCTCATCACCACGCTGGTGCACAGTAGGCTCATGTCACACTATATATGTGTGTATACACGTCCCATCACACCCTCTTACTATTACTACTTGAAAAAGAGTGGCTGTCAAAATAAGGGTTTATTTTCCTGCATGTGTGAAAAATTGGGCAGGGAAAGAGCAGCCAGCTGCAGATCCACCCAGAACGGTCTCAGCTACCATCTCATAACTGAAAAGTGTCACTCTGAGGGGAAATGGCCACTCAAAGCAGCGCTGTAGCTGGCTAGTGTTTGTCAAGCACCATTTTGCTATTTTTTTTTACCCTAGTTCCCGCTGAACTTTTCCCCTTCCTTCTGATAGCTTCTCT
Source organism: Nycticebus coucang (assembly GCF_027406575.1). NCBI lineage: Eukaryota > Metazoa > Chordata > Mammalia > Primates > Lorisidae > Nycticebus > Nycticebus coucang. The sequence goes on along the minus strand of NC_069781.1, from coordinate 19,573,849 downwards.
GCTGCTTACCAGCACCTCGGGGAATCAGCGTGGCTACTTTATTATTGAAATATGATGCTGGGCTTTCTTTTCTTTTGCTTTCTTTTTCTTGGAAGGACAAAAAATGATCATGGAGTAGAAACCAAAAAAATAAAAGACTAGAAAAGATTTGATCCAATCGTGATATTCCCAAGATAGCAATGATTTGTTTTTAAGCACAGAACTATAGGTGATTTATTTCTAATAATAACCTGTCACATAGAATTTTTTTCTAAGTTGCTTTGTGTTTATTGCCCTGGTGATAGAGCTTATTATAATCGTCTAGCCGAAATGGGCAAGGGAGGCTGGGACCATTAAGCCAATAGGAAGCCATGAGCTTTGTGACTTTATTCTTCAAAGCCCAAGCATGCAACAGACATCTGTCCACATGCTTGTCTATCAGGAAAAGCTATTTCCTGCTTTGCTTGAAATCAACTTTGACTGGTTCTTTCTCACGGCTTGCCTTAAAACATAACATGGGTCCCTTGGTTTCTCCTAATAGAAGCTGGCAGACTTAGACTCAGTCTTTGTTCTCTAATTTTCTAGTCATATGACCCTACGTTTTTTTTTTTTTTCTTCCTTTTTAATATCTCCTAGCCTTTCCCTTTTCCCATTTGGAAAACAATGCCCAGTTCATAGGGAAATATATATTTCAGAGGGTTGCTTAAAGTATCAGGTGAAATGATAAATGTTAATAAGTTTAGTAAGACTAAGTATTAAACTAAGTGTCTTCAGATCTTTTTATTCATTATTGATCAATGTGTGCCATGATTATGGATGCTGCTGACTCCAAGGTACATGTCTTAGCAGGACCAGAGAAAGAATATCCAGGCAAATACTCACTCTAATCTTAGTCACTGCACTTCAGCTACTGCGTCTCATTCTTCTTCCAAAATGGATACGTGGTTGTAGCCAAACGGCTCTCCTTACAGAAAATTGAAAAGCTCATGAATTCTTCTACCCTTAATATTTGTTCACATCATTTGTGCCTCCTACTATACCCCCTTTAGTTTTTTTAACCTAAATTAAACCAACCCTTGCACACCCATGGGTGGTAAACACCACCCATGCCAGTTATCTTTTATTTTCTCTCAGACTCTTTCCTGATTATTCTCCTCTCAAAGTCCCAACTTAATCCTTTCCTAATCATCTGCAATATAAACAGTTGGATTTAGTCTTTGTCCTTTTGCATTGTTACTGATCTTTGCATATGTCAAAGGCCTTCATCATTAAGCAAACAAAACTTCGCAGGCTGAGTCAGCATAACTCTCTCAGTCCTTTGATAATGATGGAGATGATAGTGACAATGACAAGTGTTAATGATGGTGGTGGAAGTGGTGGTGACGACTATAATGATGCTGTTGCTGACGATTATCGTAATGATTCTGAAACCTGCCAGCTTTAAGTCTTGAGTGGTAATGGATTGGTATAAGTCTGGGAAGTTCATATTAGATTCACAGAAAGAAAGTTAAGAGATTGTTCTGTTCCTGTAGGAAGAGGGACTTTGGAGGATCCAGATAATGAATTTAGGGTCAGAGTCTGTGTAACCCATTGGTTACACAGACTCTGTTGGGGAACTGAGGGGGCACATGCCCTCATTTTTTGACCATTGGCTATGAGGGTGTCAGTACCATAATCAAATGGGCTGAGACAGAGCAGGAATTTAGATCTGTCATTAAGTTGAAGTACCAGGCAAGGAGAGACTGAGGCACCATCCCAGGCATACAAATGGGATTGAGACAGCAGAGAAAATCAGGAAAAAATTACTGCGCACACAGGTTTTGGGAGTGTGCCCTAAGCACCAGATACCAGGTGGATATTTAAAGCAGCAGGATTCATTCCATACCACACACGCTAATGGGCCTGAGGCTGCTGCACCATCTGCCCTTGTCAGGCTGACTCGGAGGCTCTGGGAAGGTAGCTGTGATGCCAACTGCAATGCCACAGGGAAGTCGGGGTGTCCAGCCCAAAGAGGAAAATTATATAGATGTATAGTCGAAGTACCCAGCCAGTTCTGTCCCCGGGGTTTGAAGATAGATCTGAGGGTCCTTGGAGAAGTGAAATAGAAATATCTGGATAAGGAATTCACATATGGCACGGAGGAGGCATATGAGGACGATGCATTTCAAACCTGCTGAGTGGGTCTTAGGATCTTATGTTGAATCCAGACAGGCATTAGTTGTGCAATCCTAAAAAAGCAACATTAGCCTTCCAGACCAATTTTGTCTTCACTTACAATATTAACAACAGTAAATGTCATTTATTGAGCAGTGAACAGGCGTAAGGTTTCTATTGCTAAAGACTGTAAGGGCCTTATCTTAATTCAACCAGGTAACAACTCAGGAGAGACCAAACCTTATTTTCTCTATCCTCAGATGAGCCTGGTAGAAGCCAGAGAAGATTTTTAGCTAAAGAAGCTTCACAGAGCCAGAAAGGCTGGAGTCTGGATTTTAATCTGGCTCTGTTGGACTCTAGATCCTAAGATGTTAATTACTACACTACAGCAGAACAGAACTTTGTATGTTTTTTTTTTGAAGGAATATGGCTAGTGACACGTAGTAGGTGTTTAGGGTGCTTATCTTAAGTGAGCTCAAAAAGATGACATATTAAGTAGAGAACCAAGATTAGCACATCAGACTCTGGTCCTTTTTGTTGGACTATACACGAATCCAGTGCGGCTGCGTTTCCTCTACATTTTAGTGATGCTTTTCTTTATCCTAGCATTTCTCAACAGCAGTACTCTTGACATTTTAATTCCTTATTGTGAGGGCCTGACTGTGCATTGTAGAGTATTTTGTACCATCCCTGGATAACAATAGCATCCACCTGTACCCTAAGTTGAGACAAGACCGATGGGAGGGGGGAGAGCATTTGGTGAGATCTCACCTAATGTGCACAATGCAAGGGCATATTTCAAAATAATTAAGAGTAAATTATAAACATCTTACCACAAAAAGTAAGTGAGGCAACTTTTATGTTCATTACTTTGATTTAAGCATTCTACATTGTATATCAAACCATCACATTGTACCCCACAAATACAGTTATGATTTAATTCACAACTAAATTTAAAAAATGTCTCCCAATATTTCAAATGCCCCCCAGGAGCAACACTTCCCGAGGGTGATAACATCTCTTCCTACACACAATTGTGTACTATTGTGTGTTCCTAGCACACAATAAGTAAGCTATAAGTAAACTATAAGCTTCTTTAGCTCCAGCATGGAAGTCGGGCTGAGTAGGCTGGTCCTGAGAGAAAATTCAGGCATTACAGGGGTGGATGGTTTGTTACCACAGTGCAAAGAGTGTGTCATACCCTTTATGGTATTTTATATGAGACTCTAAAATCACACAATTTGGATTCTTCTTTTGGGTCTAGTCTGTGTACCTTCAACATTGACATGGCAGGTAATAGTGAGGAACCTGGTTAGTCTAATATGAATTCAAATTCCAGCTCCACCATTTGCTCCCTCTGTGAATTTGGCCAAGTTCCCTAACCTCTCAGAACCTCATTTTCTTTGTCTGTAAAAAATAAGGATATTATGTATAACAGAATTTATCTCAAGAAGTAATCTATAAAATGTAGTTAATGGCGAGATTTCATCTCATAAGGATGCAGCAATTTAATCTTTGTAAATCACAGTGGTAAAAAGAAAAAAACAATAAGCAGAACAAGTGAAAACTTACTTTTAGCAACGCCTGACATTTTTCGATAATCTGTTGCACTTTCTTCCCACTGACTGGGCTGTTAATGTGATTAGACAGTAAGCTCTTTTGAACAGAGGCCACATCTAAGCAGTTTACTACTGCATCCCTAATTCCAAGGGCTGTGCTTGGAACAAAATAGGTGCTCAGTAAATGTCTGATGAATAAATAAATGGATTTAATAACAAAGCAATATTGTAAGAAGAATCAAAGGCTGTCAGTATCATTAAGCCTTCATTGTTTCAAAAACATTGGCTGTAATGCCAGTAATTGCCAGTGAGTGGAATGGGAGGAAAAATAATATACATTTCAAGAACTAAGGAAGGATGGAAGCCACAGAGAGATTATCTTTCCAAACTGGGTAGAAGTTAATTTGAATGTGAAAGTTGAGTTAACTGTTTTTCTCCTTATCTGAACACAATGCAGATCTTTATTAAAACATGCACTTCCAGGAGCAAAGGAATAATGCGCTGCCTGCTGAAGTGTCACTCCCACGCAGGAGAACAAAGGTGGTCCCATCTGGATAGGGCAGACTCAGTTATTTCAGCCAGGAGAAGAGAACTAAAAAGTGATACGGGACATAGGCGGAAAAGGAATGATTCCATCTATGGAGATCGGGCCAAGCTTTGTAGGAAAGGTGGCATCTGACCTGAACTTTTCTCCAGATTTGAGGGAGGGATCCATAAAGTTTAGAACAGGGAGAAAGCCTAGTAACTAAATTTACATATTTATAACAAACAAAGATTATAAATCACACTCCCGCCAACCACTTCCTAGGTATGCAATGTTATTCTTATTTTACTTTATTTTTAACTTCCCTTGACGCTCCAGTTTTCTTACCTAACAGATGGGTAAAAAATACCTTATCCTTCATAAGATCATTGTAAGCATTACATAAGATAAATGCATAAAATCATTTGGCATGGTTCCTGGCACCCAATAAGTATGAAATGCAAGCCGCTGCTATTATTGATGTTATTATTATACTTGAGTGTGCATTCCAGGGCATAAAACAACATAAACTTGGGGTGTAAAGAGGCTATAAAATGTGTCAGTTAGGAGTTAGTACTGTTTTTGAGAAAACATAGAGGGAAGTTTCAATGGAAAATGTAGGTAGGAGTGAAACTGATGAGGACATGGAATGTGGTTCTGCAGATATGGGCATCAATGATAAGGGTGAGGAAATAGAGATGTTTTTGGTTTTCTGTCCATTGAAGGGTTTACTTAGGCATGAAGTGGCCTTTCAGTCCCTGTAAATCAATTCATATAGGTAACCTGGCCCAAATTATCTGTCTGAGAAGGAAATGTTGCTTGTGGCAGGATTTATTCCCTAGCCAATCTTCTCCATTTTCCTGCCAAAATGAGGGCCTCTTTTATTGTGTGATGGAGAGAGAATGCCACATGTAATTAGAGAGAATGAGCAGAGAGGAAGGGAAAAGGCAGCGAGCACGCCACCGTGCTGGCGGAAGTCTCCCAGGAACAGAAGGTGATGCGTTGTGACAGATGCCTCAGTTATGTTGTTTGTTAAACACTGCGTGGCTGCATTTCACAACATTTCTGACTCTGTCCCTGCGTTCCCTGAGTATTTTGGCAGCAGAGAATGGAAACTATTGGGCTTGGGGACAAGGAGTAAGGTGAGGTATATGGAGAGCAAGGAGTGGCCAGAGTTACTGACACAGTAAGATTCAGGTTCAAAGGCACCTTCGCTCAAATATACCACCCTCACAATCACTGCTTGTATTGGGATCTCAGAGTCATTACATAAGAGGCATAGTCATGATATCCAATTAAATTCAAATCAAATGAATATGTGAATACCTGCAATGTGCCTAAGTTGGATCTGGGGATAGAAACAGGATAAAACCCTGTCCCGTGAGGGTCTGGAGGATTCACATCCTAGTGGAAATGCTCAGGTAAATACATACCACACACACACACGTGCACACACTCAGAAAAGAAACTGAGGCACAATTAGTTGTAAAATAGAATTTATTCAAATTCTGGTCCTCAAGAAAAAGAGGGGAGCAGGGATTACCAAGAGGAGTAAGCGTAATTCCAGCTGAACTGTGAGGGCAGAGTGGAATCCGTAGGTGGGGGATGCACAAAGGACAAGGTGCGGGAATCACAAGAACAAAGAAACAAAAAAATGCCTGGAGACCAGGCTCCTACTGATCTGGAGCACACGGAACTGGGAAGAAGGGAAGAACACGAAGAGGGCAGAAGGGGAGGTTGGGAGTTTTGCCAGCACTAAGGAAGGGAGAGCGAGAAAGCTGCAAGGAGAGAGGGAGGCGCTATGGAGGGATTTCTGAACATTTGTGTGCCACGGTAGGTGATACTCTGAGGTGTTGTTAAAAATTCTCAATCAAATGCACCCTTAAGTGAGAGACATTGCACCGATGTGGTGACCTAACTGCTCTCCAGGACCCCATGTGCTCTGAACTCTCTACAGAGCCCAGCATCCGGAGCACCTGTGTATTGGTCCAGGGCAGCGGAAAGGTAAATGAACGTTCAGGCTGCAGTAAGTTTCAGGATAAAGAGCTGGAACTGAAGCCTTTTTTGCTGTTTTCCAGGACAGAATGTGGGGGCCCATGCTATAGAATTTTGTCTTGAAGATGAAAATCTTGGGAGGAAGTGTCTTTAAATATCTTGAACCTATCTATGGAAGGGCAGAGTCAGGGCCATGTGTGTGTGCACGTGCGTGTGTGCGTGCGTGCGTGTGTGTGTGTGTGTGTGTGTGTGTGTGTTTGATCTTGGAACCCTGGGGGAGAAGTCAGGAATGAATAGTGATTAGCAACTCACTACATTCCTGGCAGAGGAGACTAGGTGAGGGAATAACCTCGGTCTTCAGGTTCCAAAATGGAATTCTCCATCTGCAGTCCTGTTGAACCTCAGAGACAGGCAACATTTAATTTTCTATTACTATTGGGATTGCCACACAGGGGCGGGGAACCTGTGTCCTTCTGGATCCTGGAGTGCAGCCTCTTGGCTGAAAGAATTGCAATCAGTGTAACCTGCCTTATTGAACCCTCAATGAATCCCCAACAATAAAAAATAAATAAATAAATAAAAAATAAAGGGATTTCTTCTGTGAAGTTTGGATTTGGTGAGCTAACAAATAAAATCAGCCACACCTCTTGAGAAATACACAGACAGGGAAAGATGTTCTAACAGAGGAGGCGTTCGGAGTAATAGAGCTCTGGAACAAGTAAATTTGAAGACCTAGCAGAAACAATAACCTTGATAAAAATAATAATAACCTCTAAGAAAACTCAAGAGCAGCACAAAACCCTTCCTGGAATGAAATTCATGACTTCCAAACTATAGAAACAAATTTGAAAGTAATAAGCAATAAAATCAGAGAGAGTACCATTAGTACCTGAATCAATGATGTAAAGGAACGTATGTGTGTGTGTTTTATATGAAAAAAATATGTGTGAAAGCACTTCCACTAAAGCCGAGTCAGAGGAGAGTCCACAAGACAGAGGAAGACAAAAATAAGTGAGAAAATGTGTGTGTGTGTGTGTGTGATGCACAGATTGCTTGAAAGTAAGTAATATAAGTACAAAATAAATATATTTAAACTAGAAAGGCCACATTAAAAAATAAATTCTAACACCAGCCTGCAACTAATAATTCTAAGCTTTCTTAGTGACACCTAGGAAATGGAGGTCAAGGACAAATGAAGAAGTGAAATAATTTCAGAGATCTCGTCCCGGTGTCAGGGAGGAGGGAGGACTAAGGAGAGAGAAATTGTTCTCAAATTTTGTTTTATTGAAATGGAAAGAAAAAGGAAAAGTAACATTTAGCCTCTCATTTTTAAATAATGGATGAGACACTTGAAACTTCTGAGTTCAAGAAAGAGAAAAGTAAACATAAAAGAAGTTACGTAGGGACTTTCAAGCTTACAGTTGTGAGAAAAGTGTTAATAACTCTGTGATCAAATTAGCACATGTGATTGAAGGGAGAAAAATAAGAAAATAACTAAAGACAATATGAAGTAAATATATAGTAATATGTTGGAATAATATTAAACATGTTAGTCATGATTCCAAACATCAGTAATTGTCAGATGAACTTAAGCCACAAAACACAGCTATATGCTATTTTTAAAAAGCCCATTTACAATAAATCATAAATAAAAGCTAAAAAGTAGTAGAACAGTGTAAGAGACACTATACACATACAAACAACCAAAGGACTGAAAACAAATTTCAGTTAAACAATATTAGTATAAAATCTGGTAATGGGGATGATAATGAGAAGATGAGCCTGGCTCCTGTGCAGGGATGACACTCAAATTCATGAAGCATTTCGTATTTTTGAAGCCAGTAGATAATCTAATTCCACCCACATAGGAGAATAACTCATTTCAATTCAAGTTGGGGACAGGGGGAAGGAGGCGAAGAGTGAAGGGGAGATTGGGGTGTTCTCACTGAATGGGCACAGTGTAGGAGTGTGTGGCACACTTTTGGGGTGCAGGACATAGCTACAAGAGGGACTCTCCCTAACAAATTCAAATATGGTGATTTGGTTGTTTGTACCTCACATTCACCTGAAATTTAAAACAGAAAAAAAGAGTTTAAACAAACTAATGCAATCATAAGGAAACTGGACAGGTGGTTGAGTGCAAGATAAATATCTAAAGGTCAATATGCTTTCTCTATTTTAGCACAGACACCATTTAAAAAACAGAAAATTTTCATTAACATCAGTTACAAAAATGACATGGTCCTTAGTTTATTGGCCGAATCATCATCATTGCCATAAAAGTAGTAAGTAGATTTCAGTACTTATGACAAGTTTTGATCTTTACATTGATTTTATAATTAGTCATATGAGACCAATATGAATAATTATTATCATTTAGTTTTAAGAAGTGAAGAATGTGAAGCTTAGAGAGAGAAAGCAATCACTCAAGCTTGCATTGCTGGGAGGCGGTAGAGCCAGGACTCAGACCCCATGCTGGTGTGATTGTTCCACAGTCAGAGGAATGTTTTGGGACTATACGTCGCTATGACAAAAAAATCGGAGACTACTTATGAAATGTTTAACACACCCCCATCTCTAAAATATGTGCCGAATAAAACTATACTAACAAAAGTGCTGTTCAAAACCATTCAGTATTGACAATGATGTTACAAAGGAGGTTAAATTATCTGCTGAGTTTGCACAGCTATCTGGCAATGAAGGAGTCAGCCTTACCCATCTCTCTTGGAGCCTGTGAAGACTTAGGTTCGCCCTCAGTGTAGGGGACCTTAGGCAATCCATCTAACCTCTCTGTTTTAATCGGATAATCTGTACTAGTGAGCGCCATTAGCCCAGCTCTACTTATCTCAGAGGAAGGATGTAAAGCAGGTGAAAGGGCTTTGAAATAATAACATCATAATACAAATGATTGCTGCTGCTTTCTCCCTTAGCAATTCAGGATAGTGGATACAACAGCCAGGTCACCATTACCTCCAAAAGATAATCATTTCTGTCTAAGAGAACTGTGTGCTTTGACATATCCTCCCATACTGGTTTCATAAAATGTTTAATTTTCCTGAAAATGGGTTTTTATCTGCCTGGTAAATGATTCTTCTTTCCTATTTTACAACATTAATGCAAAAAAAAAAAAAAAGGCAGAGCAAGTTATTTTTGTCATTTTGGAGGATGAGGGGGTAGATAACAGGCACCAGGAGATAATGGGCATCTTCATAATTCTGTTGTGAATTGTGACTTAAACAAAGACAAGAATCTGTATCTGCCAAGTTTCAAGGCCACATGAGTTCTTGCATGGAGAAAAGTCATTTCAGAAGTCACCCGAGACATAACAAGACATAACGCAGTCCTAGTCTGCCAAGGAAGGTTCCTCTACTACTACCAGGCCAGCTGTCTCTCCTGTGGCCTCCGGTGGCAGCTCACCCCCACCTCCCCCTAAACATTCTGTATATGATTTTTCTGCCTCTGTTTTTTAGCTTAAGTATCATCTTCAACTTCTCCCTTTAAGTACTCACTTCACTCGTCAAGAACTGTTTCAAAAGCTACAGCTTCCCCAAAACTTTCTCTTGATTTGGTATAATATTTCTCATTTCCTTCAAATGCCTTTTAGTTTCATTGATGGCATATTTTCTGTTTTCCATGATAAAAATCATCTTTTCCCCCCAATTTAAAAATACAATAATAAAATATGTCCATTGTAAAGAATGTAAAAATATATAATTAGAGTAAAAGTGAAAGTGCTATTATCACTACTCATATCCCACTTTCCTCTGCAGGAGTACCCTGTTTTTATTTTTTAGTTTATAGCTTTGCAAATTTTTTTATATGCATTTAAATGCTCCACTGAGTTTGAAGGAACTTGGAAGTGAAAACCACTATTCTGGCCATAGATGTATTGCCAAGTAATAACAAAAGCTATAAGAAAAATAAAGCAAGACGAGAGGATTGAGTTGGTAAGAACAGATTCTATGTGGGAAGGCAACACCTACCTAACAGAAGCAGTAAGGTTCTTGGAAGTGAGCAAGAGAAAGAAGCTCTTTATGAATCAGAAAATGCTGTTTGGGGCTGACAGCTACTCTTATACAGGAAGAGTGGGGTCACTGCGATGCTGCGGGCACACAGTCAGCAGACACAGAAGAACCGGTGGACAGAGTGAAGGAGGTATAGTGAAGCAACTCTCCCCGTCTCTCCCCATCTCATCTGCTGTAAATCCTGACTTCTCTAACTTAATAGTACTTGTTGGTCTCTTCACTTACTTGATGACTTCCTACCCTAGCACAGGAGAGTTTACCTTCTGGTTGTGGTAGTGTTTACTCCTAAAGCATACCACACATACACACACATATAAATATGTACATGCACACACACATAAACATAAGGATTTCAGCTCTCTTTTGTTATTTACATTAATTGCAAAATAATATGCTCATAATGTATGTCATTAATATTTCTTTTTCCTTCTCTCTTTTTTGTAAAAGCTACTGACTTTTTATTAAGGAAGCTGAAGCTATAATTCTCTGACATCACTCCTAAATTCACCCTCCCCACTTTCCCCAACAAATACACATATATTCCCACTGTATTCATTATTACATTCAGCTATATTACTATACAGAAATATTTTTATTCCTTGACTCTATAAATAGTATTTAGAGTTGAGTCATGTAGTTTACTGACTTCCTCCTGAGACTGGGTAATAATTAAACAATAGAAACTTATTTCTTATAGTTGTGGAGTTTGGGAAGTTCAAGATCTAGGTTAAGTGTCTGCTGAGCTCCTGGGTCTCTGCTTTCAAGATGGTGCCTCAAGGATGGCTGCATCCTTCAGATGGGATGCACTGTGTCCTCACATTGCAGAAGGAAAGGAAAGACCAGAAGGGCATTTCCAGATCCTTCCTGTCCTTTTATAAGGTACTGATCCACCTGAGGATGAGCCCTTATGGCTCAATCCACTCTGAAGGCCTCACTTTTTAATACTGTTGCTTTGGGAGGAAATTTCCACATCAATGTAATCATTGATAATGATTTTCTTCCACCTGGAATGCCATTGCTTTGTTTTCTTTCTTCAGGTTTTTTGTTTGTTTGTTTGTTTGTTTATAGAGACAGAGTCTCATTTCATCACCCTCGGTAGAGTGCCATGGCATCACAACTCACAGCAACCTCCAACTCCTGGGTTTTTTAGGCGATTCTCTTGCCTCAGCCTCCCGAGTAGCTGGGACCATTGCTTTGTTTTCAAACATTATTTTATTCTCAAATTCTCCAACAAAAGCAACCACAGAACTTCTCTCATTTCAAAGTGTATTATATGCTGAAAAATATCAGCATATACCCTCCCCTGCCTCTGAGTCCTTCCTTCTTCTGGACTTGGTCACCCTGCAGCAGGAATTCATAGATACTTTCTGGGCATTTTTTTCATCATAATTTTAAAATCATCTTGTTCTTCCTTTTGTGTTGGATCTTCTGTTTCAGATTTTGTGTCTTCTCTTTCTTGATTTATACCTTTGTATGGTCGGTGCATACCTTCTAATATTTTCTTGAACACTTGCAGAGATACAGTTTTGAGATCTTGTGTGTTTAAAAATGTCTTTATTATCAGTGACCCATGATGATGGATTACCTGTATCTAAAATTTTTCTTTTTGCTGAGAATAATTTTGTACATAATTTTAATGGAATTCATCCATAGTGTTCTAATTTCTATGTTGCTGATACCATCAAGATACTTAATCACTGTGTGTATGATGAAGAGATTGGGCTGAGGAATGGTGCTTTTCTTTCTGGAAAGTTTTAAGGACATTTTATCTTCTCTGCATTCTGAAAATTTACTCACAGGTGCCTAGATATGAACATTTTCTTTTTATTATTTTTGTTCTTTAAATAAGAACTTGTTAGAATTCCTCAATCTAGTATCATTTTGGGGCGTGTATATATGTACATATACACACATGCATACAAATATACATACATATATGTATGTATTATATGTAATTTACATGGGTATGCATATACACTATGTTATACACGTGTACACATGTATGCAGTGTGTGTATGTATGTGACAAGTATATCTAGTGTGTGCACATTCATAGTTATAATTTCCTCCCTCCACATTTTCTAAATTCTTCTCTGTGTTTCCACTCCTAGTGTTAATATATTTTACCTTCTATTTTTCTCTTATATTCTCTTTCCTCTCTTCTATATCTTTGTTTCTTTTCAACATTTAGGGATTTCCTCAAATTTATCTTCCAACCCAGCTATTAAATTATTTTTTTAATATTTTATACTTGAAAAAATGTAACTCAAAACTACTTATTTCTGAACTCTTTGAATTTTTTTTTTAGTAATTTCAGATTAATATGAGGATACAGCGTATTAGGTTATATTATTTGTGTTTGCTAGGTAGAGTCCAAGTTGTAATTGTGCTCTTTACCTAGGTGGTGCCTTCACCCAGCTGCCCTATACCCTTCCATTGTGCCTGTTAAGTGAGAGCACACCAATCTCCCCACCTCCTCCCCTCATCTCCTCCCTTCCTTTGAGTTTAATTGTGTTTTTCCCTTGTGGGGGGAGGTATTTATTCATCTACTGGTTTCATATTGGCATTGAGTACATTAGATTCTTGCTTTTCCATTCTTGTGATACTTTATTTACTAAGTAGAATGTTCTCCAGCTCTATTCAGGTTAATACAAAAGATTTAAAGTATTAAAATCCTTCATCCTTTTTATGGCTGGATAGTATTCCATGGTATGCATATACAACAGTTTATTCATTTATTCATGTGTAGATGGGCACTTGGGTTGATTCCACATCTTGCTAATTGCAAATTGAGCTGCAATAAACATTCTGGTGCAAATGTCCTTATGGTAAGATTATTTATTTTTCTTTGGAGTAGATGCCTAGTAATGGGAGTGCAGGATCAAATGGAAGGTCTACTTTTAGTTCTTTAAGGATTCTCTATACATCTTTCCAAAAAGACAATATTAGTTTGCAATCCCATTAACAGTGTAAAAGTGTTCCCTTCTCCCCACACCCTTGCCAGTCTCTGCAGCTTTCAAACTTAGTAATGTGGGCTGTTCTCAAGGTTAGGTGACATCTCAAGGTGGCTTTGATTTGCATTTCTCTGATGATTAGGGACAATGGGCATTTTTTCATGTCTTTTGTTGGCCATTCGTGTGTCTTCTTTAGAGAAGGCTCCATTGTTCATGTCTCTTGCCCATTGATAAATGGAATTGTTTGTTCTGTTTTGTTGATTAATATGAGCTCTTTGTAGATTCTTTCTGAGACTTTTGAATGCAGCATGCTCCTGGACCACCAAGGATGCCAGTGAGCTGTGGCCGTAAGGGTGACGTAAGGTGCCTTTAGAGGCTGTTTCCCATGCCGTAGTCTCCTACCTGTTTCTCTCTCTGCATCACCCTTGGCCCACTAGCGTCTATTCTTAACATAGCAGGCAAAATGTTTAATATAGTGATTTTTATGTTTAGAAAAACAGTGTTTTAAGTGACAAAGTATTTATTACAGACAAAGCAAGCAATACAAAATTGCATAAAATAAAATACCACCATGGTGGCATGTGCCTATAGTCCCCACTACTCAAGATGCTAAGGCAGGAGGATTGCTTGAGACCAGGAGCTCAAATCCAGCCTGGGCAACATAGCAAGATTACCCTCTTAAAAAAAAGAAAAAATAAGTAAAAGATTACCTAAAATCCTCCCACCCTACCACCCAGCAACAACTATCATTAATATTTAGTGGCTGTTGCTGCTATATATTCCTATTTAAGGAATATATAATTGTATAAATTTCTGTCCAAAGTGTTAGAAGGGCTATTTTGTTCATTGGTTTTTAAAATTATATATATTTACAATATATAACACGATGTCTGGACATATACCTAAGCCCTGAAATAGTCAAATAAAGCTAACCAACACATATATCACCCCTTATACTCATCATATTTCTGTGGAGAAAATTTCAAAAATTCACTATTCCAGAAGTCCTCAAGTACACAATAGATTCTTATAACTCTAGTCACCAACATATCACACATCCCTGGAGCATTTTCCTACTGTCCAGTTGAATTTTTTGTTTGTTTGTTTTTTTACAGTTTTTGGCCGAGACTGGGTTTGAACCCGCTACCTCTGGTATATGGGGCCGGCGCCCTACTCCTTTGAGCCACAGGTGCCGCCCCCAGCTGACTTTTATATCCTTGACCAATTTATTCCCAACCACCTCATCACCTAGCATCTGGTAATATGGGTTTGACTTTTAAAATTTCACATAAAAGTGAAATCCTGCTGTATCTGTCTTTTTCTGTGCCTGGCTTATGTTACTTAACTATGTCCTACAGGGTTACTTTAAAATACATGGTTTAAGTTTAGTTGAACTTGAATTTAGCAGTAAGAAAAATATAATGACGTAAACATGAAAGAATTGATGAGAACTAGATAAGTATCTTTCCACTACAAGGAAATATTAGCATTTAAAATATCTCTGGGGTTAAAGAAAAAAGATGATAAGGCATTTTAAGTTAAGATCTTAAATAATAAACTAAATGTTTCCATTTCAGACTCTTCTGTTGCCTCCTGCTGGGAGGAAACCAGTTCTCTCATACCCTCTCTCTTTCTCTCCCTGTCTCCAGCCCTCCTCTCTCATATGCTGTTATTAGTAAGGTTTAAAACATTTACATATGCTGGTCTGAAGCTACAATTCTCACTGTTGTTTCACTTTAATTGTATATCGAATTGGAATCTGTGTTCACCCTTGATCCTGTTCCCATGGCTGCCTTATTTCCAATTACCTTGTCATCATTTGTAATGTTGTTTACCTGATTTTATCTTCCAGAAGCTTTCTGTTTTTAAAATTTTCACAATATATTTTATGTAACCCCATCTTAATACTACCACTTCAATTATAGTCAATATGAAATTATTAAATTTTTTGTACTTGTTTTCTTCCTAAGTTTTTAACATCTGGTGTGCACTTTACACATAGAGCATTTTTAGTTCCACCGGCCACATCTCAATTGTTCAGTAGCCGCACATGGTTAGTGGCTGCAGTCCTAGAGAGCACGGGTCTAGACTTTCTTCTTTTGTCTTCTGTAAAATTGTAATTGCACCCCAGTAGTTTCTCCCACTTTTGAGGTTCTGTCCCAGAAGGGATAATTAGGGTGACAATATTTTACTTATCTGTGTTTTCCTATTTTTTCTTTGATTTTTTTATTGTAAAATAATCATAGATTTACATGCCCTATATGAGATTTTACAGGAGCTTTTTCAAAGAAGAGTCTGAGGGTCTTCTGTTCCTTGAACTTGTGTATGCTTCCCAATGTCTGTAGTCTACTTTCATACTTGAAAGTAACTTCCTTTGTAAATGTGAGATTAGGTCATGTCCTTCTTCTGCCTAAAACCCTGCCTCTAAAAAAAAAAAAAAACACCTGCCATAGCTCCCCATTTCACTTACTAAAAGCCAGTCTTCTTATAGAAGCTAATAAGCCATACAAATTTTCACAAATCAATACTCTTTCTTTCTTTCTTTCTTTCTTTCTTTCTTTCTTTCTTTCTTTCTTTCTTTCTTTCTTTCTTTCTTTCTTTCTTTCTTTCTTTCTTTCCTTCCTTCCTTCCTTCCTTCCTTCCTTCCTTCCTTCCTTCCTTCCTTTCCTTCCTTCCTTCCTTCCTTCCTTCCTTCCTTCCTTCCTTCCTTCCTTCCTTCCTTCCTTCCTTCCTTCCTTCCTTCCTTCCTTCCTTCTTTCTTTCTTTCTTTCTTTCTTTCCTCCCTCCCTTCCCTCCGTCCCTCCATCCCTCCGTCCCTCCCTCCCTTCCTTCCTTCTTTCCTTTCTTTTCCTTTGTTAACAGATGGATAACTTTGCTTCCTCTAGCTCTTTTATCTCCTAATTCTGTTCTAGACAAATAGTAACCTTTTGCCATCCCAAACTTTAAGGCCTGTGGCTGTTTCCTCTGTCTGGCACTATCTTACACTAGATACACATGTGGCTTACTCTTTTACCTCCTTGGAGGTTTTTTCCCAATGTTGTCAGTGAGGCCTACTCTTTAAAATGAATTACCCTTCCCCGTCCATTCAGCATCCCCAATTCCCTGTCTTGGTGCTCATTTTAATTTCTTCTTTTCCAAAGCACACGGCGCTTTTCAGTATGCTATATAATTTATTTATTTATGGTTTTTGTTTAATCCCAAAGCCAGAATAACATTTTCTGTCAATTACTTACAATTTGCCATGAGAGTTAGTCTAATTTACCTGTACCTCAGTTTCCTCATCTGTAAAATTTAAATAATAATCATTATTCTCATTTTTTTGTGTGGTTAACATGTTCAGTGCACTGTGATATGCTGTTTATGTGTAATTGTCTTGTAAGCACTACAATACAATCTCCTTCAGATATATTTTGCACATCTAACAGATGAGATAACAGATTAGAACAGGCTGGACGACTTGCTCAAAGTCTCACAGCTAATAAGTACAGCAGACTGGATAAGGTTATGGGAGGTAACCTAGTCACCCACTTACCATAAAAAAATAAAAACTCTCAATAAATATTTACTTTAAAACACGTTTAATTTTGTATTACATACATTTTAATATTTGCTTATACAGTTATTTCCATTTTGATAAAAAATAAACTAAGCTCTCCAGATGTTAAAAGACTTGCTATAAGATTACTGGTTACTAAAGCTAGATTTTTACCTAGGGTTCTTTAGGCCACAAAGCTTATGATGAATCATTCCATTTACTAAAAGCCATTCAAAGTTCACTGGATATAAAAACAAATGGAACTAATGTACAACTGTCCTTTTTCCCTTGCTAAATATTGAATCTCTTATTTACTACTTCTTAACACATATAGTTTAATTTGAATATAATTCTTCTAATGAATGGAGGCATTTAAATAAATTGGACATTGACGTTTTTTGAATTGCTGTCTACTTTCTTCTAATTTACTGGGTAATCAGCACTCTATCTCACAATGCTGTGAGGTTTCCCACTGCCATCAATCATCCTTCCACTGGTCATGGGATTGCAGCCTTCACTTGGGGGCACTGGCTGCCAAGTAAAAGGTCATTTAATGGGTCCTTACTCTTTGGAGCACCATCCAAAGCCTCTTCTTCAATCAGCTTCTCAGGGAGAGATCCAGGTGGGGGCAAAGAGGCAGGTCATTTCAGTTCCGTTTCCATGGCAACCCATACGTGAATGTGATCTGAGCCCACGACCTTGGACATAATGACCCCTAATCACATCCTCTATGCCCCTCAGAACTCAGTGACTGCTACAGCAATTTCCTGTGACTTGCTTTAATGGCACAACTTTCAGAAAGGTAGACAACCTGCCTCAAGCAGGCAGGGCCAACCAGCAATTACTTTGGGGCAGAAACTTAGACTAGAAAGTGTCTTTGCAGGAATACTACAACAGCAGTGGGTAAAATATGGTAGCAGGATCTGAGATGCCAAATTGACCACTCTCGTTGGAATGTTTCAGGTGGCTAATTAACCCTGACTCAACTCAGTTTTGACCTACTTTATTTTAAATCCCACACAAAGATCATAAAGGAAAGTATATCTAAAGAGAAATCTTTGACTGAACAAAGAATGCTGGGATAAGTAGGAAGAGAATACACTATACAGTCAAAGTTAACTCAATTGTTGGTATGAGAAAGGAAGGTGGATCTGATTGAAATCGAGAGGGGTGAGCAACGGGGTCAGTTGTAGGCAGAAATTCTCTCATTGGGAGGCTGGTATATCACAGGTTCTGAATAAGATTCGAACCACAACTCTGCCCTGTACTAAATGTATAGCTGTGTGCAAATGTTGGTTTTTCTGTACTAACATTTCCTCCTTTGTAAATCAGAAATGATATTGATATCATCACATTTAATATTTATTTGGACTCTACTCTGTGTCTTCATAGGGATACTGTGAAGATTCAACAGACTAATTCACAGAAGGCCCTGAGATTACTTCCCGGCATGTGGCATGTATCTTAAAAGTTGTCGTTGCTGTTATCATTATTATTACTCAACCTATTACTGGGAATGAATTTTCTAAAAGTCAGAGTTGCTGAAAAATGTTGCCTTAGAGGGTATAAGTACTCAATGTCCAAATTCAGATAGTGAGCATATGCGAAATATGTGGGGGAGACAGTGAGGGGTGGTCAGTCTGTAGCAGAGATTAAAATACTAGGAGATTAGTTGAAGTATAGACGTTGAATATATAGATGTATCACTGGAAGCTGCAATTGTACTGTGATATTGGGGCTTCCCTCACGATTGGCAAGTATCTACATGGTGTCTGCTTCCTCCATCTGACAGCCAGTTGGTGTGGAATAGAACCACCAGGTGTTACCAAAGCAGACTGATAGGAAAGCCACAGGCTTCCTTTATATATCATTCCTAAGTTTCCATCACTTTAGTCCCATTAATTCCACCTAACTCCATTTTTCATTTATATATCGCTGCCAGAATATTATAGCCCCATACATGCTTTTAATTCCCTACCTTTGTGGGGTTTTTAAAATTCTATATACAACTCCCAGAAGACTATATATATAGTGAAAGTTGAACCACGAATGCGTCTGTTCTCCGCATGATTCCCATGTAGAATGAATGAATTTCCTGTTCT
The DNA here is from genome assembly GCF_027406575.1 of Nycticebus coucang. Classification (NCBI taxonomy): domain Eukaryota; kingdom Metazoa; phylum Chordata; class Mammalia; order Primates; family Lorisidae; genus Nycticebus; species Nycticebus coucang. Next base: position 19,555,024 of record NC_069781.1, on the reverse strand, counting down.
TTTTTTTTTTTTTTTTTTTTTTTTTTTAAGAGACAGAGTCTCACTTTATGGCCCTCGGTAGAGTGCCGTGGCCTCACACAGCTCACAGCAACCTCCAACTCCTGGGCTTAAGCGATTCTCTTGCCTCAGCCTCCCGAGTAGCTGGGACTACAGGCGCCCGCCACAACGCCCGGCTATTTTTTGGTTGCAGTTCGGCCGAGGCCGGGTTTGAACCCGCCACCCTCGGTATATGGGGCCGGCGCCTTACCGACTGAGCCACAGGCGCCGCCCGAATTTCCTGTTCTTGCGTGGACATGTTGACTCACAATGTCAATGAACTGAGACTCTGTGGTAGGTGATGTCCAGGGCTCTGTGAACGCAGAGATGAGGACAGCCCACCTTACGACTATCATAAATCTGTGGTTGTCGCGCATGAAGAAAACACACAACCAGCTTTTCCTAAGAGGAATATCAGCAATAGTGAAAATGAATGAACGAACATTAAACCTAGCAACATGGCTACACCTCAAAAACTTATGTGCGTGGACAGAAGTCTGCTATTAATTCAGTGTACTAATATTTTGTGTGGCTTTTTTAGGTATAGGCAAAGAGTAATAGAAAACAAATTCAAAATAGTGCTTGTTGGAGATCAAGATTAAGAGAGGGGAATGGAATATGGCAGGATTATACAAGTGCATCAACTTATTAGGGAAATTTTATTTCTTTCCTGGGAAAGTATGTATATAAATGTTATATACATGAAATGGTTCCTAAAATAAAATACTCCTACAAAAAGATATTACAGGCTGTAAAAGATGTTTTAAATGGCACTATGATATTCAATCAAAATTTGGAGTGCTTGATTTAGAAGGACATATGACAAGCCTGGTTTTTCTGTGTCTCTGTGGAAATGACTTTCAGTTAGAATTAACTAGGCAAAGTACAGGAGTGAGGAAGTACATTAGAAACGAGGCATGCTCCACTAACTTTACCTATTTCTTATTAACTTTCTTCTGAGCATTTTGATTTAAATTTCTGGTATGATGCCTATCTCATGTCTTCAATTGAACAGACGACCCATTAGAACTTGAGTCTTATTTATCTGGTATTCACCAAAGCACTGAGAAAAATCTTTGCTATATTGAACACTAGTAAAAGTCAAGGCCTTGGTCCTTGAGTAACTTGAGGGTCCCAAATATGCTAAACATTGAATACATGTTTATTTTTTTATGTATAATTCATTGGCAACTAGTCCAAGCTTATCGTGCTTTAAAGGAGAGGTTTATTTAGCACTTTCTAAATCTGATCTGTGCCACCTAACATTTCATCTGAATTTTCAACAAATGCATGATACCTTTGGATCATGACCTTAGTCTAAGGACGAAACTCTCTGCTATAAACTCCTTGGCTACTCTATGGCATCCCTTGCCTGGATACAAATTGGTTCGGTTAGCATACTCATTGACTATTGTAGAGAGGCAATACATTGTAGCCATTATTATTATTAAAGAAAATATTCTGCTGGCGGCGCCTGTGGCTCAGTGAGTAGGGTGCCGGCCCCATATGCCGAGGGTGGCGGGTTCAAACCCGGCCCCAGCCAAACTGCAACAAAAAAATAGCCGGGCATTGTGGCTATTTTTGGGCCCACGTTGTGGGCCTGTAGTCCCAGCTGCTCTGGAGGCTGAGGCAAGAGAATCGCGTAAGCCCAAGAGTTAGAGGTTGCTGTGAGCCGTGTGACGCCACGGCACTCTACCCGAGGGCAGTACAGTGAGAGTCTGTCTCTACAAAAAAAAAAAAAAAAGAAAATATTCTGCTTTCAAAATAGGTACACTCCTTCGGGAAAGACGGCAATGACACAGGTGCAACACTATACAGTGTAATCCAATTCTATATGTCCCAGGGCCTAACGCATTAGCTGTTGGCACATAGCATATGCTCAGAGATGAAAGGATGAAATGAATAATTAAACTTGTGAAATAACCAACATACAAATTGTGTTTGTCTAGGCTTTGGAGATCTCAGTCTTCCAAAAATTCACCTTATACTCCAAGGGGTGGAGTTATTTATTGTTTGCATAGGATAGCTCTTTGGCAAATTAACAAAACTCTGAGCAGGCTTCATTAAGAAGGATGGATATAAAGCAGCAACATGTCTGTGCTGAGCCATTGAAAGTAAAATGGGATAATTGCTGTGGTTACAATGAAGCTGATCAAGCTGAGAGAAACAAGTTTCAAATTGTTCCAATCACTCCTAATCCAGCAGAGTTATTAACAGTGCTCTACCCTGGTGCGACTGCATCTGCTAACTCGAGATAATGATTTATATCACAGTTTATGAAAGTTCCAATTTGTCCTAATGCAATAAGTGAAACACAGCAACATGGGCAGGAGACATACATCACGCCATGACTGGAATCCTCATTTCTTTCTCCTCTCCCTACCCCTAGACCATCGTGACTGTATGTATGTCTTCTTGTCAAGCACCTTCCTTTGTAATTCTAAACTCAGGGAGACAGAGCAGCAAGTTGGTGAAATTTTCAGTTCTGACTTCATTTGCTAGGTCTGAAAGATTCAGCAGAAAAGAATGCTGTGAGCCAAGTCAACGTGTGGAATCATATACACTTGGAAATGTCCTGGAGATCTCTGAGAGTAGCAGTTCTTAATTTGGAAATCATGTGCATCAAGGATAGAAAGCAATGACTCCATGAATGCAGCAAAACTCTGCATTTGTGTGTCTGCATAAATAAGTGTGTGAACGGTTTGTCTAGTACAATATCCCTTCCTGGGGAGAATGTTCAGAGCTTTAATTAAATCTCAAATTGTTCTAGTGACCTAACAAAGTTATGAATCATTGGTAGGTGTTATCCATTCACTAACAAAATAAGAAAGCCGAAAGTGGGTTGTTAAGATAATTCCCCTATATTACTATTAGAGACAGAGGTGGGTATAGATTACAGGAATGTCAAAGCCAGCCAGGAAGTGATTTACAAGTGTGGCCAAAGAAGTAAATATGGCTTTGGCCAAGTGCGATTTCTTGGGAGCCATTTTTTCTCACCCAATCTTTTTCCAGTTCTATGGTAATACTGCTCGAATTTAGGCAACCAGCTTTGTGCTTCCTTCTTATAAAAGGTGCCTTCAGAAAAAAGTCTATCAATAATGCCATGGAAAGATCATTGCGCTAGCTCACTATCTGGTAGGGGGTCAGGCATGGAGGGACAGCACCTGTTTACTGAATGAATGAATGAACTTTATCATGAAACTTTATCAGTATACTTCACCGACTTTCATTTTGACCATCTGAAAAATGAGATTTGTTTTTATAATGCCTCATTTTCCTTTACATTAATGTCTGATGTCTGTGACAGCCATTTACTAGACACTTCATTTCCCACTATTAAGTGAAAGGGGTCCCTCTCATCAGGAGATTCAACTCATCTGTGTTTACATTAAAGATGGGATAACTTTATATCCCCCCTAACTCAGATGGGCAGCTACACTTTCAGCTCTGCTCTAATGATCACAGTGTTCTAATGACCCTCAGTCCAACGCAGGCAAGTTCAATATGCCAATCATTATTTTAATTTGTCTAATTATTAAAATAAATAAATAAAAATTCCTTAATGTCCTCTATAAACAGATCATATTCAAGGCTGTGAAGACACAAAGGTAAATTAAAAATGAATGCTTCTTAAAAGATTTCACAGTCTGTGGGGAGTGACCAATATGTACACCAGAGTCAAGAAGCCTAATTATGACTACTGAAGTGGTGGGTTGAGCAGAGTATTAGGACTGTACAAGGAAAGGAGCTATGAGTAATTTGGAATATAGCAATGAAATTGGGAGAAAAGTGTTAACTCAGTCTTGGGGGTAAATATGTATGAACTTGCCAGTTAGAGAATCTGGAGGAATATTCCATAAAAAGAAGATGGCCCGGGCAAAAGCATTACACAATGGAAGTGCTTTACATATTTCTGGAATGGTGAATATTCTGGTATGTTCCTGAATGGTGCCTACCATTTAAAAGGAATTCAATAAACATTTTTTTAATTAATGAGGGTATAAATGGCTAAATAACTCTATTTATTAACAATGCTAGCTGTATTTATTGAATTATTGCTAAGAATCAGATTCAATCGTAAGCACTTTTCATGTACTTTGCCATTTAATTTCTACCACAGTTATACTAGATAAGTATTACTATGATTCCCATTTTGTAGATGAGCTTCCTAAAGCTGAGAGAGACAGAAGAACTTTTCCAATGTCACAGCAAGTAGCAGGACCAGAATTTGCCTATGATACGGCTTAATGTGTTCTTAATTATTTTGCCATAATGTATAGGGTGTGTTGGAAAAGAAGTGAAGAGAGGAATACCTCTAAAGACATATTATAGCCTTATCATGAAGAAACTTGAGTACTTTACCATAGATTTGAGGGCTTATCTGTTAGGAGAGGAAAATTGTGTAGAGTTTCCACGTCTGAGTGAGGTGAAGCCAAAGCTGGGTTTTAGAAAGACAACTGGAGCACTGTGATACATAAGTTAAAATGGGAAGAGTCTATATGGTGCAGAACTAATTGGAAAATATGTAAATAAATCATCTTCTACATATTATTCTGTAGACTGCTTTTATCTTGGTAAACAATTTATCATGTATGTGGTTCCATATCAATACATCTTCATTTGTTTCAATCGTAACTTTTGGATAATTTTTTTTTAATTATAAACAAACATAAATGTATAAAAGAACAGAAAATAAATTCTAAGCCCATGTGACCAACATGCACCTTTCAAAATTATCAAGCTGTGGTCAACTTTTATTATTTATACTTTCCACTCTCCATCTGATTGTGAAGTAAATTTTGATACAAATTCCATTCTGGGGGGAGGGGGAAAGGATAGAGTCTCAAGCTATTGCTCTGCATGGAATGCCATGGTGTCATAGTTCACAGCCATCTCCAACTCTTGGGCTCAAGCAATCCTCTTGCCTTGGTTTTTCTATTTTTAGTAGAAATGGGGTCTCACTTTTTGCTCAAGCTGGTCTCAAACTCATGAGCTCAAGCAATCCACCCGCCTTGGCCTCCCAGAGTACTAGGATTACAGGCATGAGCCACACCGCACCCCAAAAATTCTATTCTTGAATTATATCATTTATTTGAGAAATATTTCTACATATGTTTCTAAGAAAAAAAGATTTCTTATCTTTTTTGGGGGGGTGAGATTATTTTATTAAGTCATATACACACAGATCACGTATACATTAATGCATTTAAGGGGTACACCCACCCAATCTAGAGTCTCTAAAGGAGGATTCCTTAAACTGCAATTGAGGCCAAATCCTGCCTATTCCATTTTTGTGTGCCATTCAACTCAACAATGGTTTTGACACTTTTGTGTTTTAGCATAAATAAATTAAAAGAAAGATGATATTTTGTGGCAAGTGAAAATAGTATGAAATTCAAATTTTAGTGTCCCTTATTAAAGTGTCATTGTACCACAGTCACAGTCATTCTTTTATGTATTGCTCATGACTATTTTCATGCCTGAGTTGAATAGTGGAGGCAGAGAACAAGGAATATTACGAGTACCTACACATAATGCTCAATTTCATATCTTGGCTTAAGATCATTCATGATGATGAGAAGCACCTAAAAACACAAATTCCTGAGATCTATCTCAAAGTTACAAACTCAGTAGGTCTGGAGGGGGGCCCTAATGTGAATTCCTGAAAGTTTGCAGATGGTGCTTGATACCATTGGTTGGGGGCCACACTTCCCCTGACCTGATAAAAAAATAAAGAGACTCAGGAAGTCTACTGGTCAATCCTCCACTGATTTTTCTTTACAGAGCCTTATCTGACGGCCTCACCTCATCCTATGCCTGCACAGACATTGCAGCGTGACCTTGAGCAGTTCCTGATCTGTTATTACTTCTTGGAGAAAATGAGAAAGGCAATCTGACACAAGGGGATCACATTATCCAGGCAGATAATTATTCATTGCATGCATATCCCACCTTTACACTAAGTCTGGATTCTAAGCTTAAAATATATTAATTACCCAGCCACAAAAATAACCACTCTGCATCAAGTCATTAGACAGAACAGGAAGGAGGGCCTGGTGAATATTGAGAGTAAGAGAGGAAAAGACTTACCAAAAAAAAAAAAAAAAAATTCATAGGGATAGCCTCTATTTTTAAAAATTTGAAAGTCAATTTTCCAAAATAGGACATGTTAGCCTCTCCCCCCAATTCAAATTGAACTTGTTTCTCCTCTAAAGTCCCTGTCTGTGTAATGGTCAGAGTAGTATGGGGGGAAAGTGTGGACTTTGGAGTGAGAAAGGGGGAATCTCAGCTGTGCTCCTTCTGAGTGATGAGCCTTTGGCCAAGTTACCTGAACACTTTGATCTCAGGAGCAGAAATGATCAACTCACGGAAAATGGGACTTTTCTCATTTTAGCACTGGAAGTTCCAGGTGTTAGGAACATCTTAGTCCTGGAAAAACCAAAAACAAAACAGAAAAACAAAGGATCCTATCAGCCAGGTTATAGGGCTATTGTGGGGTTCAATAACGTAACACCACACATGAAAAAGGTGATTACTGAAGGTTGGTTTACTCTTTCTTCTGTCCCTAGGTACCAAACTATGAATTCTGGCATCCTCCTTAGTTCCCCCTTCTCAGGTATGACCCCTATCCCCATAGTCTAATTCTCATAGAGCATCTTCCATTTACCTTCTTCAACTCCTGGTTTTCACTTCCACTGCCTCTATGTAGAGCCCCCATTACCATGTCCTGGGACCTTGTCTTCCAACCTCCACTCTCTCTGATGCACCTCCCAGACAGCTCCTTCTGCACTGTCAGTCAAACCATATTATTTTGCAGTCATGTCTCCTTCTATGACTTTCTTTGGTCTAACCAAATCTGAGGACTCAACTCCTCTGCAGACTACTGAAAGCCCTCTGAAAATTAGTGATCCTTCCTTCCATGTGCTAACTTCCTACTAGAAGCCCACAGTCCAGCTTGAGTGATTTTTTTGCTGTTCTCAAGTAGTGCCAGCCCTTGTAGAAGCTATTTCCTCTGTCAGAAATGTGCCCTCTATCTCCTCACCTAAAACAGGGTTTCTCAGCATTGCCATTATATCACGTTCTTGGACTGGCGGTTCTTTACCGTGGAGGGCTGTCCTGTGTCAGATGTTTAGCAACACCCATGACTTCTGCTTTCTACCCACTAGATGACAATGCCCTCCCCGCTCTCTCTCATCAGGTGTGACAACCCACAGTTCCTCCACTCAATGCCTAATGCCACCCAGAGGACACAATTACCTTCCCTTGAGAGCCATTGCTTCTCACCTCTGCTGAACACCAAGAAATCAGTCTCAACGTTCATCAGATTTTCATGGCACCTGTTTCTGCCTTGAATCAGTTTAGAAATATAGCTTTTTCCTTCATGATATTGAGAACTTTGTTAAAGGAAAGATCTGCCTTTTTCCTTGCCATCTTTTCTTTCTTTTCACTGTTCATTATAATTTCTCTATTAGCAAGCTCCTAGTATTTGTTGAATAAACTATACATTGAAGTAGATGAGTTTTTGCTGATGTTTATGTTTCTTGGTGAAAGTTAACCCAGGGTTTCTTAACACTCTGAGATCACAAAGCAGTGTTTGGTGTGCCGGGAGAGGATATTAGGTGTGCCATGAAAATTTTTAAAGATAATTCATGAAATTATTTTTGAAAGACGTTCAAAGCACAGGAAGTATATTTTTTACCTCCCTTTTTTTTTTTTTTTTTTTTTGGTCAACATAATTTAAGTGTGCTCCAGAAGTTTAACTATGAGTTCAAGTGTGCCATCAGATAAAAAATGTTGAAAAACACTGTCATAAAGTATCTAGTGCCTTTTAATAAATAATCATATGTATGTGTACGTTTTTATTACTAAGTTGTGTCAAGTTTGAGTTTATCTACATTTGTTCAAGACCATGAAGTTTGTGGGGAAAAAAAGGTTTGCCAGTCTTCTCCAATCCTTTCTTATATTCCATTTGTTTTCCCTTGACCTTGGTTTTTCAGACCTGGTCTCATTTTACCCAGATCCTTAATCTTTGCTTAGCTAGCAAGTCTATATTGCCGTGTCTGCCAGTTATCCAGTCACATTGTCTTCTCTTTCTATCTTATCTCTTGTAATCAGCTGCTCTGCTAACTGGTAGCTGCCGTAGAGAAGTCATGCCAAGTGCACAGCTGTTCACATCTGGTGCACAAAGGGCTGTAGGTCACATTTTCACAGGCAGCACAGCTGACTTCGCAGACATTTGGGAAAAGAAAAAAATAGCAATGAAACTCTGGCCTAAAAGTCCTTTGTATTTGATAGACCACAGTAATTGGGGCATTTCCAGCTGGCATTGGGCTTGGCACAGAGAACAGTGAACGAGCCGGTTTAGGATCAGATTGCTGGCTGTTTACAAGACTTTTCTTGTTTGGTTCCTTCTGGGCTCCAGTGTAAGCGAGTGAGAGAGGCTTGTCCGCCTCAGCCTGTCTTGCAGTGTGCCTTCTCTGTTTGCCTCAGCGAGGTCAAACCATTGTTTCTTAAGCAGTAGCCCTAACTGTGCCCAGATTGCAAACATTAACAAAAGCAGGCCATGTTTTTACAAATAGCAGGGATTTGATTGTCTTTCCTCACTCTGGTCCTGAATCTAAAGGAACAGACTGGAGAGTGGAAGCCATAATTGTAGGTCCTATCGGGAAGGTCAGAACCTCTTTCCAATGCGTGGACCACAGGCTGCTGAGGCCAAGGGCCCAGAAGACACCTGGGGGAACAGCCAGAAAAAGGCTGTCTGGTATAGACAAAATCCAAAACAAACTCATGTTTTTGCTTATAAAAATGAAATGGAAATTATTTTTAAGTGGTCTTTTGGAAAAACTGTTTAAGGGGCCAAATAAGCAAGTATTGGGGGCCTTAACTGGATATTTTATAAGGTACCTTTGAATCCTGACAATTCTTTGTTTTCCTACCAACTCAAGCATCTCTACTTTCCAAATTCTATTGTCCTTCAATTTTCCTCCAGGAGCACTTTCCACCTATAATTCCCTCCTGCTTCTACCAGCTCTACTGTTGACTAGTCAGAAGGCAGCTGAACTCCATAGTTTACATTTTGCACATGAATGGAGAGGCCACTCAAATACCTTCCTCATAAACTCATAAGATCTGATGTTTCATCATTAAAGATCATATTTAACATAGAAATTATGATCTGTATGTGTTCTTGCTACCTAGTGGGGTGACTACTGAAGTTAATATGGTAAACAGTTCCTGGGGAAAATCTTACTTTTAATATTTTTCACTGCTGGCTAGTTTGCCAGAGTTCTGTATGCTAGCGCATTTGACTCCCAGGTTAACCTTGACTTCTAAGTAAATCAGTATAACTTTGTCCATGTTGTAGATGAGAAAAGAAAAAAATACGGAAGCTGAGTGATTGATCCAAGATCAAGCAATGGTTACTAAACAGACTTAATGAGACTGCAGGCTTCACACATCATGCCCTTTGGGCTTTTCAGCATTTCCCTTCAATTACACCTGAAGAGTGAGTATTTGAGATATTTCAGAGCCAGTGAATCCAGACCAGAAGGATGACGGCTTCCACAGACAAGCATGCCCCTACTCCATTCTCTTGTTTAGCTGCAGGTGGTAATAAATCCTGTTTGAACAACAGCCATGGAGGAAACAAGTCAAGGAAAAGATATGACCTCTGTCCTCAAGGTTTACTTGGGGAGACAGGGTATTCAGATATAAAAACTGTCCAAGAATTTAAGTAGAAAGAATGATCTGAACAAATGTGGTTACAGAACTGTGGACAAGAATGGAAAGAGGTCACAAAATACTTTTTGGAGATGGTGGAGTAAAAGGTATGTCTTGATTACATTTAAATATCAAGGGAGAAGCTTCAGAAAGGTGATCATATGCTCAGGAATTCACCAAGGAACAGTTAAGGAGATGCCATATTTTAAAATGAACATAAGTGCAAACATTGGAGGATATGGTTTCCAAGACTAATATCAACACTACTGTTTCTGAGAACTAAACTCATTAAACATTTTTTAACTCTCCAGAATGAACATAATAATGCATCCTGTTTTCCAAATATTTTGGGGAGGCATTAAGCAGAACAGAGAAAGAAAAAAATTATGTATATACACATAAAAAGCGAAGTGCTCTGAATGTGAACTTAGTGGCTAAATATGCAATTTCTGAAATGGGACCATTTTTTCACCAAATTATTTTCCAATTGAAATATAAGCCATATGTATAAAAATGCATAATGCACAATATTAAATGTACAAACAGATGCACAAAAATTTCCTACATATCAAGAAGAAAAATACACAGAGAATTTACTAAATCAATGGGGAAAAATACTTAGACATTTCACAAAATTAATGTATTCAACTTCATCGGTTATTATCCAAACCATGAAGTGATTACATCACATAGATACCAGTAGAACTAAAATTCAAATAACAGAAAATACCAAAAGCTAGCAAAGATGTAGAGCTATCACAACTTGCCTGTGTTGCTGATGTGAGTGTACATTGTTTCATGTACTCGGTAAAACTGTTAAACAGTGTTTGCTAAAGCTGCTAATATATATTCGTGTATATATTTTATAACTGTATATATAGCCTATGACCCAGCAATTCCACTCCTAGGAATATCCAACTGAAATGCAAACATGTGTGGCACTCCCCAAAGATGCATAAAGGGATATTTACAGCAGCAGAAATATTTTAAACTTCAATACATGAAAAATACAAACAACAGAATGGATAAAGTACGGTACACTGAGGGGACAGTAAGCAATGTCAGGAAGAAAACTATTGCTAAATACAACAGCATAGAAAAATCCAAACAGCCGGTGCCACAGAGGAAAGACTCCAGATATCAACAGTTGCTTACTGTAGAATACCCATGTATGTAAAGTTCAAAAACTGGCAAGATAATTCAATGGCAATAGAGATCTAGATGGTGGTTACCTTTGGGTAGGAGGAGGAAGGGCCTGGGAGAGGTCATGAGGGTCCTCCTAGGATGTTGGTTATGTTGGTTATGTATAATTTCCTGATCTGGCTGTTGGTTATATGTTATACAGGAGGATTTACTTTGTGAAATTTCAAATTGCCATTTAAATATCAGCTGCAACAACTATGATGTGTGCAAACTTGGACATATTTTGAACAGCCTCCATTTTCTAAACCTTATACGAGGCCAGAAGTGGTGGTTCCATCTGTAATTCTAGCACTTTGGGCAGCCAAGGCAGGAGGATCCCCAGAGCTCAGGAGTTCATGATCAGCCCAAGCAAGAGACTCTCCTCTCTACTAAAATAGAAAAAAATTAGCTAGGCATGTGTCAGGAACCTGTAGTCCCAGCTACTTGGGTAGCTGAGGCATGAGGGAATCTCTTGAGTAAAAGAGTTTGAGTTTGCAGTGAGCTATGACCCTACTGCACTCTACCCAGAGTTACAGAGTGGGACTCTGTTTCAAAACAAAAACAAAACATAACAAAACATAACATAAAAAAACAATCCAACCCTTACAGGACTGTTCATTTATTATTTAGATAATGTATCTAAGACATGTAGAGCACTGTCAATAATATAGTGAGTGGTCAATAACTATAGGCCTTGTAATCAATATTATTTTCTATAAAAGGTTAATGAAAGTACCATGGAATAAAGCCATGGAATTATTATAAATAGGCCATGGAATGGTCAAACTTTAACACCTACTGGTACATAATACATTCTCAAAAAATATAAATTTTGTGAAAGAAACTTGAGTTTGCATACTACCTGGACATTTCCAGACCTTGAAGGTCAAAGACTCCCAACAAACCTAGGCATTTTGAGAAACCTGTCTGAAAACACTGGGGAAGCGCCTGTTTGCAGAGACCAGCTCTGGCATGGACCAGCAACCTCACCCCCTGCTTCTCTCCTTCCCACTCTGAGATGAGCACATGTACAATCACTTTCTGCCCTGATTATGGAGTGTGTCCCAGGTCTGAAACGTTCAATTTCCTACTGTAAGGGAGCCGTGGAAACAAAAGGTATAAAATATTTACAAGGATCATTTGTTTTGGCTTTTATTTGTTTAACATCTTATTTGCAGGACAGCAAAGGAATGAAGAGGGTGATGCTGTCTGGGGGTCTGCAGACTGGCGTGCTGACTTTGGAATCAGACAGACCTGCTTTCATTCCTCGCCACAACCACTTCCCAGACTTGGCCAAGTCATTGGAGCTCTCTGTGCCTTATCTTGTTTTTCAGCAAAATAAGCGTGATAATAAAAATACCTACTTCTTGGTGGGTTGTGATGAAAATGAAATGAGATAGTGTAAAACATTGCACAGTTCTTGATGTTTATTTTAGGAATGGTAATTCTTCTATACCTTTTTATCCTCAGCCTTGACTATATTCTTTCCTTTTTGCAAAGTGAGGTACAATTTGCATACTTTAAAGTTTGTGATTTTATAGTTGGTAACCCTGTGATGTTTAGTGCATTCACAAGGTTGTGCAAACATAAGTACTATGTAATTTCAGAACATTTTCGTCACCCCTAAAGGAAACCTCACACCCATGAGCAGACACACACCTATTTCTCCTCCCCTCATCCCCTGGCCAATGTAAAGCTACCTTATAGTTAGGGATTTGCTTGTCCTTATATTGCATATAAATGAAATCATACAATTTGTGGTCTTTTGTGTCTGTCTTCTCTCATATAACATGTTTCCAAACTTCACTAATGTTGGAGCGCAGATCAGAACTTCCCTCCTTGTTAATGGCCAAACAATATTCCATTTTGTGGGTATCTTACATTTTATGTATTCTTGACTATATTCTTAAGAAAAATATGGAATGATTTTAGAAGAATGCTTAAGAAATTCCAAATCACCTTTGATATTCAGATTCCCAAAGCATTACAGAAGTTTACATTAGACTTAAAATTAAGAAATGTCATTGCTCTTTGCTCGCATCCACCTTTATTTATCCCTCTGTCATATCTATCTATCTAATCTGTATCCCTCCATCTTTTTTCTGTTACCACAAATTACACTGGAACCAATCATCAAAATTTGCTGAAATCAAATGAAAAAGTCATTATGCAGGAGTTCAAGAGATGTGAAGAAGCCCTTGTGCATGATGGATTCGAAAGTCCTGCCTCATTCATTCCCTTTCTTCCCAGCAGCTTGTTTCATTGGTTCGGATCACTGGACTGGGACTAGGTATCCTGCAGATCCATTCTCTGAAATCATCCGTGGAAGAGGCAATCACCTGTTAAATTTAGATTTCTTGAATCTGCCAAAAGTCTGACAAAATGATAAACAGCCACCGTTTCTAGTAAAGTTTGGAGGAACTCATTCATTGGCTGTTAATTGCTTTGTGTTACTGGACCATGAAGATGGTAGCAAGGCAGTCCACAGCACCCACAGTCACGTAGGGACGGCCACCCACCTTGATGGCATTAAGGTAATTTTGTCTATCTGGACAGTGTGAGCTAATAGTCTGCTACTAGTTTTAGCACATAGTTTTTTGGGTATCTCTGGGTCTGCAGCAACTTCTTGCAAAATTACTTACAAGAAAAATTATTTTCTTCATTGCTGTTGCTAGGGTCACATGGGGGACAGAGGCACTCATGGTTTTTTGTTTTCAACTTTAAGTTTTGTTTTCATCCTATCTATGCTCTTCCTGAGGAGAAAAAATACCAGAAGTATAAATATAATTAATCATATGTTATTGATTTGATCACACTGGGTGTGAACCATTAAAATTCTTTCTCTCACTCTCTACCTCCCTAAGTTACAAGGTCTGGATCATATTAGTAATATGAAATATCTGAGACTGGATTTTAGAGAGCAAAATAGAAGACTAGTAATATCTTAGGGTCGGGTGCAGTGGCTCACGCCTGTAATCCTAGCACTCTGGGAGGCTGAGGTGGGTAAATTGCCTGAGCGCACAGGTTCAAGACCAGCCTGAAACTGGTCTCTAAGAAAAAAAAAAAAAACAGTAGCCAGGTGTTGTGGTGGACACCTGCAGTCCCAGCTACTTGGGAGGCGGAGGCAAAAGAATTGCTTGAGCCCAAGAGTTTGAGATTGCTGTGAACTATGATGCCATGACACTCTACTGAGGGCCACAAAGTGAGACTCTGTCTCAAAAAAAAAAAAACAAAAAGTCATCATCTTAGGTCTAAAGCTGGAGTTCCCTCTCTTCAAGTCCTGCTTCTCAGAATGTATGTGATCAGAGTTTCCAGTAACAATAAAGGCCCATATTCTTTACTATTTGAAAATGTTTTGCATGCATAGAGATTTTTCTTTAAGAATTTCATTATGTAGGCTTCCTGTATTATTGAAAAATATTAAATTATTTCCAAATTTATTTCCAGTAAATTGCACCACTGCACCTCATGCCCACTGTTTTATCCTTACTTCTAAAGCAGGATTTGGGGATGTGTCACTAGAACATTCTATAAGGAAGTGTTTTGTATTTCTTTTTTCTTTTGCGGATTCAAAATGCTTATCCCAAAAGAAATATGAGTGCAGTAAAAATGATTAAACAAAATAGGAGGAAAAAATTTAGCTAGATAGATAACAGCATTCATGTTTACTCAAAAATACTAATTGAGTATCTACTTTGTACAAGTCATTATTCTAGAAAGTGGAGTTACAATAGTGAACAAAATAGTAATGATGTTGTACTTGTGGATTGTCAATATTGGCAGGGTAGAAGGATATTCACTATGCTATTGATAAATGATAGGGGCTATGACTAAAAAGAAAGCAGAGAAAGAGGCTAGAACATTTTGGCTGCTGGAGGGAGTTGGACATTTTAAATAGGGCTTTCAGGAAAGAGCTCATTCGGAAGAAACCATTTGAATAAAGTTCTAAAATAAGTCAAAAGGAAAGGCACAGGTTATCTGTGGCCAAGGTAATGGCAAGTAAAAAAGACCTTGAGGCAGGAGTGTGCCCAGCATTTTTAAGAAACTATAAGTGAGCATGGCCAGAACAGAGTATGGAGGAGAAAAGCAAAACATGGGGTTTGGTAGAAAACAGAAGAGAACAGCAGAGGCACAATCTAGTTTAGACATTTTTTTATTCTACTTTATTCAAGCCTAATTTATATACAACAAAATACACCTGCTATAAATGTACAATCCTAGGAGTTCTGAAAAATGTCCACACTCACCTAAACACCAACATAATCGTTGCATGAAATATATTCATCTTCCCCCAAATTTCTCTTGTGGTCTGTTTCTAAACTGTTATACCTGGTCATGTTGGATCTGTTTTCTATCGTAATAGTTTGCCTTTTCAATGTACAATATATATAGTCTTTTGTGTCAGTTTCCCTTTAGTTAGCATTAAGAATACATAAACATGCAACGATATGAATGAAACTCAAAGGTGTCAGGCTGACTAGTATTTCATTGGAAAAATATGCAAAAAGTTTATGAATCCAAATTCACCTGTTGATGGATGGACATTTGGATTGTTTTCCGTTTTAAGACATTGGGAATAAAGATACTGTAAATGTTTGCACACAGTTTTGTGGGTGCATGTTTTAATTTTTCTCAGGTAAATACCTAGAAGTTAAATGGCTAGATAATATGCTAGGCATGTGTACAACTACATGAGAAAGTACCAAACTATTTTTGAAAATGTACATAACATTTTGCATCCTCACTAACAATGTGTAAGATTTCCAGTTGCTCCACATCCTTAAGAAGGTTTGAATATTGTTAGTCTTTCATAATTTATAATTAAGTTATTCTAGTAATTTTCCAGTGGTATCTCACAGCCTTTTCATTTCATATTTCTATGATGATTAATGAAGTTTAAAATATTTGCTTATCCTTATTGGCAATTTATGTATGCACTTCTGTATAAAGTATGTTCAAATCCTTGTGTTTTAGCTCTTAATGAGTCACTTGTCTTTTTATTACATTGTCTTTTATTATATTGTATATATTTTAGATACTAGTCCTTTATCAGTAGTGTACCACCTTTTGATTTCCTTAAAGATATTAAGAGGAGAAGTTTTTAATTTTGATCAAGTCTGATATAATAACCTTTTTGTGGTTTGTGAAAATTTTGACTGCTATAAATTTGGAAATACTTTCCTGTGGAAGTTTTATAATTTTAGCCTTCATATTTAGGCCTATGATCCAATTCAAGTTTTCTTTCTTTCCTTTATTTTATTTTATTTTGTGTGTGTGTGCACGCATGTGTGTATGTATGGTTCCAGGTAAGAATCAAGGTGTTTTTTTGCCATAGAAATACCCATTCATTCCAATAGTACTAGTTTAACATACTATAGTTATATTATTTTTGTGCTTCTACAACATTCTAAAATTAATTGGCCATATATGTGTATGTCTCTTTTCTATTCTAAAATCTATAGCTACACTTATGTGAATGCCACACTATTTTATTCATTGTAATTTAAGAATAAGTCCTAAAATTAGGTACTGTAAACCTTGGTTTTAGTTTTCAGAATGATTTTAGCTGTCTTTGTCTTTAGCTTCCAATAAAAATTTCAAAATCAGTTTGTCAGTTTCTATAAAGAGGCCTGCTGTGATTTTAATTGGAATTGAAACATTACAGATAAATGTGGGATCATTAACAATTGAACACTGTTGAGTCTTCCAATCTTTAACATCATATATCAGTCCATTTACTTAAATGTTCTTTACATTCTGTCAGCAATATTTTATAGTATGGTTCTTATGTATACATATATAATTAAACTTACTAAAATGAATAAAAATTGTATGAGGTATTGTAATATGGTATTTTTTTCAAATACTTTTTTTTACTTGTCAATAGAAGCACCTCAGATTTAGGATGTTGACTTTGTAGCCTGTTGTTTGATATACATGTGACTCCAGGATTCCGTCATACTGATTTGGGTTTTTTTTTTTTTTTATGTATGGCTCTTTCCTCTTTAGATGCTACCCTGAAAATTCGATCCATCTCACCCTCCCTCAACTCTCATCTCTCTTTCCTTAGCTTCCATGGTGGTTTCACAATTCCCTCCAGATAGAAATTCCAGGTGATCATAGATCACGCCTTGTTGGTTTCTTTACTCAATTGTCAAAGTCTATTTTGCTCATTTTCCCAATATCTGGGAAAAAGTCATTTCATATATGTTTTCCAGTTTTCTGATTGTTTAGAGTGGGAGAGAAAATTCTATAACAGTTACTCCCTCATGGGTGAAAATAAGAATCTTTCAATCTAGTTTAGACTTTACCACAGAGACAGTCATTTGAACCCTCCAGGACTTTGCATTGACATTTGTAGAAGATGATTGATGGGTTTTGTGGCCCCATCCTGTTCTGACATGCTGCCATCATAACTCTTTTCTATGGCTCAGCACGCAAAGAGAGAAAAAAATGTGATGATCACTACAATAGAATTGCTACCAGCTTGGCTGATTTTAGAGAGATTACACAGGCGGGGGTGAGGGGTGGTGGAGTGGGGAATGCAATTGGAGAAAGTAGGAGACCATGAGAGGGACAGTCCGTGGACATGGATACATAAGTCAGTCTGAAGTTTTTGATGTCATGGAGAGGGATCCATTACAATCCTTCAAACCCTAAGGCCTATTCATGGTTACCAGACATGTTACCCCCCAGTGGGTCTCAACCTTCCTAATGCCACAACACCTTAATACAGTTCCTCATGTTGTGGTGACCCTCAACCACAAAATTTTTATCATTGCTACTTCATAACTGTAATTTTGCTACTGTTCTGAATCTTAGAAATCCTTCCCACTGAAACCCTTTCAGTGTGGCCCTGGGATTGTTAAGACTGATGGTCAGCACTGTGTGATAGGGTCAGAATAAAGTAGAGGTCAGTAGCCCTGAATCCCAGGCTTTCAGTGCCACTTATTAACCTTGCGACTGTGGCCAGGACAGCCTCTGCTTCTTGATCAATTTCCTTGTCTAGAAGCCAGAAGGAATGTTCTGGATGTCTCAAGCTGTAAGTCTTGTGTAGGATTCTGCAGGCACATGAGCCAACTTTATGAAAATGGTCCCTGGAAAAACATGCACCCAAAAGAATCAGTCCCATGGCACCTACGATTCTGAGATTTGGGGATTATTCCTGAAGATTAAACAGTGACAATGCAGATAGGTATACATGAAGTCTAAACATAGCGGAATGCTCTAAGAGTATTGGTCATACTTTAGTGAGTGTGTTTGTTAAGCAGAGCCATTTATTTTATACAAAAATACAGCATGACACAAATATTGCCTGAGTTCAAATTTACCAGAGATTTTCAACGTGCTTCCTCTCCCTTTAATATAGATTGGTAAAGACCCTGAAATCATAGGTTTAAATTTTGCTGGAATTATGTTCATGAAGTGGGTTCTGATTTACTCCATGCAAATCCCAGGCATCCATTCTTATGGGCACTATATGGTGTGGGTTTGAGAGGCCCTGAGAGAATAACTATGTGAATTTGTCAAGAATTAGTGACTGGATCCAAGGACCATGAACTGGACCCTTGAAGGTGGAAGAGATTAGAAACTCGTGATGTCATAATAGAGTGTGCCAAAATCTCTCTGGACCCTACATATGGGAATGGGGCTGGAGGAGCTTATGTATGGCAATGGTCAAGATGGGACAAGATGAGCTGCTGCTGGGAGCTAATCAACTGGGGCTCTTCATGGCTTAGGGAGCACTCATTCTGCAGGTGTGACACTTTATTAAATGGTGGGGAGAAACCAGCACAACCTAGGTCCTGAGCAGTTAATGTTTAGAAATTTACATATCATATATCAGTATGATGATTTACTTTATAAGTTTTTTTTTTTTTTTTTTTTTTACTATTAGACTGTGACTCTGATTGATGCATTGGAATCATGCTAAGCTATTGAAATAAATCACCGTAGAATGAAAAAAAAACACAAAAACAAAACATAGCAGGCCTGGTGGATGATGAAAAGCCCTAATCCGCAGGCATACCTCATCTAACAGAAAGGGAAAGATCCTATTAATTTTCATACATTAGTATTTGGTATGTTATAGCATTTAGCATAACTTGGTGACTCTGAATGATTAAGGTCTGCAGTTAACATTATGGAATAACAAAATCTTTGAAATATGTTAAAAATCTGATCTCCTGTCTTCACCTCCACTGCCACCTCTCTGTTCTATGACATTGGCATCTCTAGTCTGGTTTACTGCAGTAGTCCCAAAATAGTCTCTCTGATCATCACAGCAGCCTGAGTGATCCTGCTAGAATAAAGGTCAGATCATATAGCTATCCCTTCCGAAAGCCCCCCAGTGGCTTTCCTTTCTGCTCCAAAGAAAAGCTAACGGTCTAAAAAGCCATGCATCATCTGGCTGCTGGTTTCTCCTCTGACCTCCTCTGCAAATTCTCTCTCTTGCCCACTCTGAGCAACAAGTCTGCCCCATGCGTGACTGCCATGTACACCAGAGACCTACTGTCTGCTCTTCCTTCTCCCTAGAACCTTCTCCCAGATTACCTAATATCTTGCTCTCCTGCTCACCTTCTTGGGGTCTTTATTTACCCTTGCTGAGGCTTTCTCTGACCACTCATTTCCAATTATTGTATTTGCAATGTTCCTGATACCCTTGGTTGGCTTCAAATTCCCTATAATACCTATTGCCTTCTAAAACTTATGTTTTACTCATTTGTGGATTTTTATTTAGTTATTTAGACTGTAAACAATGGACTACTTACAATCTATTGAAATAGACCATAAATTCCACATGAACGCAGCCTTTTAATCTGTTGGGGTTTTTTTTGTGGCCCTAGTATAAAAATCTTACTAATCCATGAAAGCTACATAACAAATATATTTTGAATAAATGAATGGATGGATGGAAAAAAGGAAGAAGCAGGAAGAAGGAAAATTGAAGGGCAGCTCATGCCTGGAAACTGCACTTTGAATGACTCCAAGAAGAGTAAGCTTTGCCTGGGAACATAAATTGAAATTCTTAATAGGCCAGCACCATGCTAGGGCATAGCCAGTTCTCTGGAGTCAGAGGTTAAGAGGCTTCCTTGAGATCACTCAGTAATTTAGTGGTGCTGGGCCTGGGGCCAAGTCACAGGCTGGTTTACCCCCACACCATTCAGCCACCCCATGCTTCCCATGAACGATCATTTGCCAGCTTATGGATTATTTTTTCCTGATGTTGAATTAGCATTTTAGAAGTGAAAACCTATGGTAATCTATGCTATAGCTGTTTATGAGTATAAAGTAATAACTAAGGCAAATTTTCTATATCTATTTTTAATTTCTTGCTTCTTTGGATCAAAGAGACCATCTTAGGCCACCTCCCTGTTAGTAACCACCATTAACAATGAGTTGACAGAGACATTCAGCTACTGTTGGCCATATCTCTACAGCTCTCAGGCAGGATGGAGATACATAGGGACTTTGTACCATGTTTCCTGCTGTTCTTAAGTCACTAATTATCTAAAACTAATTAAAAATGCAAAATTTAGAGAAAAATATGATATACATTAATTTAATATACCCCTCCTTTCCAAAGGGAAAAAAAATTATTTTACCATAAGGATATTTGCACTAGACTGTGTATTGCAACTCAATTTACCAAAATGTGGAAACAACCTAAATGCCCACCAACCCAGGAATGGATTAATAAGCTGTGGTATATCTATACCATGAATATTATTCAGCCATTTAAAATGATGGAGACTTTACATCTTTTGTATTAATACTGATGGAGGTGGAACACATTCTTCTTAGTAAAGCATCACAAGAATGGAGAAGTAAGAATCCAATGTACTCAATTCTAATATGAAGGCAGAGATAAGCTATTGCAAGGGGAAGAAAGGAGGGGTATAGGAGAGGACAGAGGGGGATGGGGGTCACAGGGTATGACACATCTTTTGGGGGCAGGACACAATTATAAGAGAGACTTTACCTAACAAATGCAATCAGTGTAATCTAATCTTTTGTACCCAACAATAGTAAAAATAATATATCCTTCCTTCATAGTATTTCTAGCATACAATATTTTCTCAAAAACACATTCAGGATGGATACTACTCAAAAGGAACAGTGGGGTGGGAGAGAATCCTATCTTCATATTTTCTAAGAAGAGAGTGAGGTGATGGAAGAAAAAGTGAAAATGAAACATTCTTTAAAACTATTGCTTATTAACAATGAAAATGACTTTGAAGCCTCCCCCCCACCCCCCATTTTGCTCTCCCTCTCTTCACTCCATTATAGAAATGCAGTAACAGAGGCCTGGAAGAAAGACTCATCCACTGTCACACCCTTCAGGTAGAACTGGGGTAGAAACCCCAATCGTGAGATTCTCAATTTAAAACCATTTCCTTGTTTGATGCTATTTCCATATTCCAAGCTGTGTTAATCTAAAGATCGATATTCCAGGTTACATTCCAAGAAAATCTAGATAAAAGCAAAATATGTGCCTTGGGTGTTGTCATTGTTATTCCCAAGCTAAAGACACCAAGCTGTGAAAAGGCAAGTGAAGAGGGCACATTGAGAGAAGCAGAATTCATACCTCGATTGCTTGAGTCTGGAAACTCTCCTTTTCTCATTAACCGTAGTGCCTCCAATGTGATGCTTTACAATCATCATGGATGTTGGTATTTCATTAGGGACAGGTGGATCATAAAATCTTCATAAAGGTGATGTGGAGAGGGTAGGAAAACCATGATGCGGGGGGTGGGGGGGAAGTAACACCATTTCACTGCCTTTTGCAGATGAATAAATTGAGTCTCTCAATGCACAGAACCACGAAGCATGAATCTAGATTTGAATGCAAACCTGTTGGACTCCAAATCCCAGCCTAGAGAAAAGGGCACTGTTTACCTTACAGGAGATAAACCGGGAGTGGGAAGAACTACTTAGAGTGTGTAGAGGCTGAAATCACCAACAGCACACTTTATAATTTGGCTGAGATGCTACTTTATATTGAATAACTCTAAATGGAGACAGCACCTTCCACACTCAGGCAGATAACAGAAATAACCAGCAGATATTAAGTCCTAATATTTATAGTTACATAAAAATCATAACAATAAAGTACTTATACTGATTATAATAATTAGCTATAATATTAATATCTTTTACAGAATCTCAGAACATTATCCCTAGAACCTAAAATGATACTATTGTTATTTATTTGCATGTTTGTATCTTCTATTAAATTTGAAGACTGTTGAAGGAAAAATAAAGTCATATTTCTCTCTAAATGTTATGCTATCATACACACTCATGCAGAAGGTAGTTGAAGGCAAATGAGTTAATGTGCATGGGAGATATTCAGGGTAAATATTATTTTTAGAAAACTGAAGTTCTGAGTGTTCAGTTTTCTGCCAAGGTATCAAGTGCTAAAGTTGGTATCTGAATTAGCATTTTCACTAATTAATTTTCTTTTATACCTTATAGCATCTCTGTAATAGAAAAAGAGAGCATTTCTCCCTCTTTTTCATATCCGGCAATTCCAACTTCAAGTCACCTGGATAATTCTGTAAAAATCCAAGGTATTTATTTCCTTCTCTGTCTCCTCTCCAAGTCTCTCAGGTCAAAGATTTTGCAAAGTCCCTATAATTGTCAGATAAATAAAATCATACTGCTCATAATTACCAGGGACAATTCTGTGTAATTAGATGTTAAGTCTAGTGTCCCTTCTCCTTTATGACTCTGAATAAATACCCGTTCCTGCCTCAGTCTGGGAAAAAGCTTGGTTGAAAATGTAACTGCTTTGTTGCTCTCCATTTAATTAAGTACCATTAAAAGCCACTAATTAGATCGTAAGTTTTAAATAAGTTGCCCTAATTACCTTGGGTACACGGTGTATTGAGTCAGGAGGGCAAGTCCTTCAGAGCCAAGAATACTTGGCTCTGTCACTAAGAGAATTAATGGGGCTGTTGGGGTTCTTTTTCCCATTCATAAACGGGGAAATGAGAATATAAGAAATGGGATAGACAGCTGCAGGGTAAATATTGGAGTGAAATATGTATACTTGGGCAAAGCCAACCAAGGGATCTCTCATACTGCCTCTTGGGAAAATTTCTATTTTGTGTACAAAATGAAATGATAACATTGTTTTAGAACAGGGTGTACCACATCCTAATTACTTACAAATATTGAACAACAAAAAAAAAGGAGCTGAATAAATAGGTGAGTAGAAAAGTGAATTAGTGGCAACACAGCCTGATAGTTAAGAAACTCAATTTTGAAGTAAAAACAATTGATAGGTTTCAATTTTATTCAGACAATTTATAGCTCAGTGAACAGGTGAAACTGTTTCCTTATTTGTGATGGGGGGAGGGTAGTGAATTCTAACATTGAACATGGGATGATTCAATGCTAATTTAAAACTAGTTTTCCCCACAGGAAGCTCTCAATTATTAATTTTGGAAATAATAGTGCCAGGGATACGGATGATGATTGTATGAACATTTGAAAGTTCTCGATTGAGCTCCATTACTGAAGACACCAGGAGTGCCTTCTCTGCTTTTTGTTTTTGTCCATTTGTTGTGCCACACTGTTAGGCACCTCCTCACAAACCAATCCTGGAACATTGCTTAGGCCTTTGATTAGAGCTAGAACAATGAAATAAGAAAATGCAGTTCTTACTGTAAGAGACATACAATCGGGTGAGGCTAAGTAACACTATTTGTGGGGTAACAAAAGCCTTTACAAAGTACTACATAGAAAGGAGCCCAGGAGAACTCCCACACAGGTAATGTCAATGACTCACTTATTGAATCTTTCCCATCTTAATCCAAGTATTTAGTCTGTGGTGCTGTCATAGACAGCCTCTCAGAGCCTTCCAGCTGCACAGTTCTCAATTTGACTTTTGTGATGACACTGAGGAACTGGGTGAGTGGGCCAAACTTTCTCATGCATGCTAAGTCAAAGCTTCCTTGAAGCCAAGGCCAACTCTTCTTGCAGCTTCCCAACACCTAGCATAGAGTCAGCTGTGAAAGGTTTTCTTCTGTCTCTGTCTCCATATCTCTCTTTCCCACCTGCTCCATTTGCATGTGGTGTGACAATGGCTGCCTCAACTTGGGCTGCACATGACTGCTCATTTTGAATATTCAATAGAAACTAGGTAGGATAACTGACACTACCTTTGGATTTCCTATGTGCAATAACTTGATTGGCCCAAATGGGGTCAAATATCCATTCCCAGACTAATGATAATTATGTCCTGTGTAATCCCTTCTCCTTTAGTGTCAACTAGAGCTAGTTTCTTGATTCTAGTAAATAGCCTAGTGGATAGGTATTATAGCATTATATCAGCAAGTGTGCAGGAGCTGTAAGTATCAGTTCTTTGCAAAGGGAACCTAAGAAAGATGGAGAATGTTCTAGCATATCACTTTTAAAACTTAGTTATGTATTTAAATTTGTTCATTCACTTACTCAACCAATATATAAGTAGCATATATTATAGGTAAGGCAATAAGCTAAGTGCCAATAATTTACAGATAAAAGCATAGCTTCTATTCTCAATATATAATTACAGTCCACTGTGATTAAGCTCTGATAGTTCTAAGTTCAAGTTTCTATAATAGAATAAGAAGTGCAGCAAACTTAATCTGATTAAGGTGAGGTATAGGCAAGGAAGGTTTTGTGGAAGAGATGAATACAAAACTAAGCTAAATCTCAAACAGAGAATGATAAATATACAGGCAGAGAAAGCTGTAGGAAAAAAATCATTCAGAGAGAGGGAGAAACTTTTGTAGAAGATGTTAGAGAACAGTCATTTCAAAAAATATTAGCATAAACCAATAAGAACATAGGAAATTTTTAAAAATAGAGCGTAGCATCAGCCTTTATCATAGAGACACCTATTAAATTCTTTGTGTTGTACTTAAAACTATGAGTGAGCAGGAAATAAGCTTTGTCTTTAGTATGTATGTCATCTAATGATAGGGAAGGAATTCTGACATGAGAAGAGGGGTTTTATATTTTTTTTATTTCTTTTTAGATTAGTATAAACATAAAAATTGCTTAAAACTTGTACTATAAGACAGTTTGTAATATTATGTTAAAGTAACTATGAAGTTATTTGTTGAAAAATCTTTTAAGAAGATCATTTGGGGAGAAACAGTCATTCCTCTACAAAGTTTATTATTGCCGTCCAGTGTGGATCAGTAGGGCATTTTCTATATCCCAATTTTATCCTTCCCTTTGGGACATAAAGCCAAATGATGAGGATGTTTGCAATGATCTATGTGTCTCTGTATTCTTTCTGAGGTCTGAATGACAAGTCAAGCAGAGAAATTGAATTTTTCACTTCTCTAAACACTTTTGGCCCCTAGGAACACTGGAAAAGGTCAAGATTTTTGCAGCACGTTCTTCTCCAAGCTACAAGATCAAAACTTCTTTTTTAAAAGGTTGTTCTAGGCCCAATGAGACAGTCATTCATGATGGAGAATATAAACAGCAGACTGTGTCCTCTGTGGTAGTGTGTCATCCTTTTGGGAGGTTTACTTTGAAGCCAATTTCTCTACAGAGATTTGTTACTCTCATTAGGGGAATTTGGGGAGAAAAAAAACAGTTTGATATAAACTAGGGAGTAGGTGGATGAGGATTCTCACTTTTCAGGCCCCCTCCCTTTATTTTTCTACTTTTTATTTTGCTCTCATTTTTTCCCTTTTTCTTTTTCTTTTCCTTCTGCTGTTTCTCTCCACTAGCTGCTTTTTTTTTTTCCTTAACTTTTTGAACCAATCTTATTGTCAGTTTTTCCATTGGGCCTGTTGACCCATGAGAGAGGCATCCTCTAAACTGGCTGACAAAACTTTCCACTTCCAGTGTTCATGTTCTTGTGTAATCCCCTTCCCTAAGTTGCAAGACAGCATCTACTGTCTTGCTATAATAAATAAAACGTGATAAAAAGGTACAGGGTGTCATTTCCAAAATGAAGTTATAAAAATAATATGAATTCTATCTTGCTTGTCACTTTCTTTTTTTTTTTTTTTTCCTCTCTCACTTTTAGGGCTCTCTCTCTATGTAGCAAGGAACTGACAGTTCCAACCAACAGCCACTATGCATCTGAGGTCTTCCAACAGACACGTAAGCAGGGCTGGAAGGAAATTCTTCCCCAGCTGTAGTGTGAGATGACAGATGCCTCAGTTGGCATTTTGATTGCAGCCCTGGGAGATACCTATGCCAGAGGACAAGCAAAGCCCACTTGGATTCCTGATCCACAGAAACTGTGAGCTAGAGAGGGAGTGAGGTGGTTGCCAGGTAATAGCTTCTGTGCAACCTGGCTTGGTGAGATTGGGGAGAGAAGACTCCAGGCATCTCTGGCTTGTGGGCTCTACCCAGAAACATCCCTTTGGGGACACAAGGGGACAGCAAGAGACTTCTAGAGCCCAGGAGGAGGAGAAAAGCAGTGGAGAAGTGGCAAGTGTTGAATTTGTTCAGTCTGAGGCCATGGCTGCCACAGCTGTAACTGCAACAGCAGTGAGATTGCAAACAGGGAAGGCCTTCCCGGTGGGTTGTTCTGTTTTTTTTGGATAATTCACTCAGTTGAATTATCTTGAGAGAACTTGGGCAAGAGTGCAAGTGACTTTAAGCATTGTCTAGGGCCCAGAACATAAGCTGCTGGGCCAGAAAGGAGCTAATATTGTTTGGCTGTGAGATGCGCACATAGCCATTATGAAAGAAATGTCCCTGCAGGCTCCATCCTCAGAGTCACAGAATGAGGCTTGGGTTAGGAGACCTTGGGTGAGTGATGTAGTGACTGAGCAGCACCAGAGGCCAGAACTGAGATGCCAAGGAAGAGCAGAGCTTTCAGTGTTGGGCATTAGGAGGGCTGCCTTGTAGCCTCAGCCATGAGGGGCATAGAATGAGGCCAGTTTTGGTGCACTGGATAAGTGGGCAGCAACTTCAGAAGAGATCCCAGCAATAAGTGCTTTCCTGGGAAAGCGTCTGCTTAGCCCAGGTTAACGGTTTAAAGTATCTTTTAAGTAGGCTGAAGAGAGATTCAGGATCTCAACCATGCAGGGTTTGAGGGCAAAGAAGTCAGCAGAAGCCTCCAGTCTCCATCTCATACAGCTGAATCAGCATTATGATTAACATTTCATACCCCACAAGATCACCTGTTACACAGATGATATTCACCAAGATACATATGCTGCTTTTGTTTTGTTTTTTGCAACATTTTCTCTCTAGATTTTTCTTTTTTATTTTCTTTCTTCATTTTTCTAGTTTAAATATAATTTTCCATTGTTGCCTTCTTTAATAATAAGAACTTCATTTTTGCTAGTGTTTCTGCTCCTGCTATTTGTTTTTTACACCAATTTTATCCTGTAAGGTTTTCTGTTTGTTCGTTTGTTTTGGTTTGATTTATAGTATTTTTGTCTTTTCTATCTCTTTGGTGGTGGTAGGGTACTGTGTCTTCTCAGGCTGCAAAAGAGCTGCTGACCTCAAGGGAACCACCCAACCCAGCACCTCAGAAGTAGGGGTTTTTTAAGATGTGGGTCAAAATACCCTTCCGTCACCTTTATTACTCCTGTCTCACTTCTTCTGTGCCTCTCTTCTTTTTGTAATATTCTCTTTTACTCACCCCCTCTCTGTTCTTTTTTCCTTTTTTAAAGTCTTTTTCCCCTTCTTGATCTTCAATCTCCTCATCCTTTTAGTCCTGTATCATCAGTACTCATGGAAAACTTAGGCTAGAGTCATGGTAACTTAAAGAGCAAGAGGGAGAAAAAAGAAAAATTCGGGTAAGGAAACAGATAAAAGAAAACACTAATGAAGAAGAATTAGCAGAAAAATCCTGGCAACATGAAAAACCAGTCAAGAGCAACCCAAGAGACCATGAGATAGCTACTGCAGAGGATTCTCGCTATAAAGAAATGTTAGAAATGACAGAAGGGTCGATGGGCACTTGGGCTTTTTCCATGACTTAGCAATTATGAATTGAGCTGCAATAAATATTCTGATACAAATATCTTTGTTATGGTGTGATTTTTGGTCTTCTGGGTATATGCCCAGTAGGGGGATTACAGGATTGAATGGCATATCTATTTTTAGATCTCTAAGTGTTCTCGATATCTCTTTCCAAAAGGAATGTATTAATTTGCATTCCCACCAGCAGTGCAAAAGTGTTCCCTTTTCTCCACATCCACGCCAACATCTCTGGTCTTGGGATTTTGTGACATAGGCTAGTCTCACTGGAGTTAGATGATATCTCAAAGTAGTTTTGATTTGCATTTCTCTGATGATTAAAGATGATGAGCATAAAGGTCTTAGCAAAATAACTAAGAAAATGCTACAAAAGCTAGGTTAACTAATGTGATGAAAATGTGTCAAATGATCTATGAACCAAGTGTATGGTGCCCCATGATCATACTGATGTACACAGCTATGGTTTAATAAAAAAAAAAAAAAGAAAAAAGAAAAAAAGAAATGACAGAAGGGGAATTTAAAATATAGATGATGAAAACAATGAAGGAAATTTCTGAGAAAGTGGAAAATAACCAAAAATTAATGAAGGAAATTGCTGAGAAAGTGGAAAATAACCAAAAGGAAATCCAAAATCAGAATCAAATAAGAGATTAATGATATGAAGAATATAGAAAGGATATAACAGAGCTGAAGGAATTGAAGCAGTCAATTAGGGAACTTAGAGATGCAATAGAAAGTATCAACAATAGATTAGACCATGCAGAAGAAAAATCTCAGAGGATGAGGACAAAGCTCCTGAGATAACTCAGGTAGTTAAAGAGGCATAAAAGAAGAGAGAGAAAGCAAAATGTTCACTGACAGAATTATGGGACTTTATGAAGCATTCAGACATATGAGTTATAGGTATTCCAGAAGGGGAAGAAAAATGTACCAGAGGAATGGAAGCCATTCTAGAGAATATTATAAATGAAAAATTCCCAAATATCACCAAAGATTCTGACACATTCCTTTCAGAGGGACATTGGACCCAGGGTTGCCTCAACTCACACAGAGCTGCTCCAAGATGCATTATGATGAATCTGTACAAAGTCAAGACAAAAGAAAACATTTGTCAGGCTGCCAGGAGTAAATGCCAAAGGCATGGAAATTAAACAACTTTATGCTAAATTACAGATGGGTGCAGAAAGAAATAAAAGAGGAAATCATTAACTTCCTTGAGCATAACAACAATGAACACAAGCTATCAAACCTGTGGATTACAGCAAAAGCAGTCCTGAGAGGAAAATTTATCACTTTAGATGCCTATATCCGAAAAACAGAAAGAGAGGACATCAACAAACTCACAGGCCATCTTATGGAAAAAGAAGAACAATCTAAGCCCAAACCCATCACAAGAAAAGAAATATCCAAAATTAAACCAGAGATTAATTAAATTGAAAACAAAAGAATCATTCAGAAAATTAATGAAACAAGGAGTTGGTTTTCTGAAAAATTTAATAAAATAGATAAACCTTTGGCCAGACTAACTAGAAATAGACAAGTAAAATCTCTAGCAACCTCAATCAGAAATGATAAAGGGGAAATAAGAAAAGATGCTATAGAGATACAAGAGATTATCTCTAAATACTACCAGAAACTCTATGCCCAGAAATTTGACAATGTGAAAGAAATGGATCAATATTTGGGATCACATCCTCTTTAGACTTAGCCAGGAAGAAATAGATCTTCTGAACAGGCCAATTTTAAGCACTGAGATCAAAAAAATAATTAAAAATCTCCCAACAAAGAAATGCCCTGGTCCAGATCACTTCACACTACAATTTTATCAAATCTTCAAAGAAGAGCTTCTTCCTGTACTGCAGAAATTATTCCAAAAAAATCAAGGAGGAAGGAATCTTCCCCCAACACATTCTATGAAGCAAACATCACCCTGATACCAAAACCAGGAAAAGACCCAACTGAAAAGGAGAACTTCAAACCAATTTCACTAAGGAATATAGATGCAAAAATTCTCAATAAAATGCTAGCCAATAGATTATAGCTTATCATCAAAAAAGGTCATACATTATGATCAAGTAAGTTTCATTCAGGAATCCAAGGCTGGTTTAACATATGCAAGTACATAAACATTATTCACCATATCAACAGAAGCAAAAACAAAGACCATATGATCCTCTCAACAGATGCAGAAAAAGCATTTAATAAAATCCAGCATCCTTTTCTAATTAGAACACTGAAGAGTATAAGCATAGGTGGCACATTTCTAAAACTGATTGAAGCTATCTATGACAACCCACAGCTACTATTTTACTGAATTGACTAAAACTGAAAGCTTTTCCTCTTAGAACTAGAACCAGACAAGGTTGTCCTCTGTCACCATTACCATTCAACATAGTGCTGGAAGTTTTAGCCAATCAATCAGGCGAGGGAAGGAAATAAAGGGCATCCAAATGGGAGCAGAGGAGGTCAAACTCTCCCTCTTTGCTGACAATATGATCTTAAACTTAGAGAACCCCATAGACTCAACCACAAGACTCCTGGAAGTCATACAAATATATATATATACAGGAATGTCTCAGGATATAAAATCAATGTTCACAAGTCAGTAGCCTTTGTATACACCAATAACAGCCAAGATGACAGTCTAATTAAGGATACAACTCCCTTCACCATAGCTTCAAAGAAAATAAAATACCTAGGAATATACCTAACAAAGGAGGTGAATGACCTCTATGAAGAGAATTATGAAACCCTAAGAAAAGAAATAGCAGAGGATATTAACAAATGGAAGAACATACCATGCTCATGGCTGGGAAGAATCAACATTATTAAAATGTCTATACTACCCAAAACAATCTACCTATTCCAAGCCATCCCTACTAAAATACCAACATCGTACTTTCAAGACTTGGAAAAAATAATTTTTCATTTTGTATGGAACCAGAAAAAAAACCATATAGGTAAGGCAGTTCTTAGTAATAAAAACAAAGCTGGGGGGGATCATAATACCAGACTTCAGGCTATGCTACAAAACCATAGTGGTGAAAACTGCATGGTACTTGCAAAAGTAGAGAGAGACAAAGACATTTGGAATGGAATAGAAAACCAGGAAATGAACCTGACATTTTACAGCCACCTAATCTTCAATAATCCAAACAAGAACATACCCTGAGGGAAGGAATCCATATTTAATAAATGGTGCTGGAAAAACTGGATATCCACATGTAAAAGACTAAAACTAGGGTGGCACCTGCAGCTCAAAGAGTAGGGCACCTACACCATATAATGGAGGCGATCGGTACAAACCCAGCACCACCCAGATAAAAACAGAAAAAAAAAAAAAATTAAGACTGACACTGGTCCCACAACTTTCTCCACTCACAAAAATTTATTCAAGATGGATAAAAGACTTAATTTTAAGGCATGAAAATCCTCAAAGAAAGCATAGGAAAAACACTAGAGGATATCACCCTGGGGAAAATCTTTATGAAGTCGACTTCCTTGGCAATTGCAACAACAACAAATAAACACATAGACTTACTTAAACTGAAAAGCTTCTGTACAACTATGGAGACAACAACCAAAGCAAATAGACAAACTACACAATGGGCAAGGATATTTGCATATTTTGAATCAGACAAAAGCTTGATAACTCGCATCTATAGAGAACTCAAATTAATCTACTTGAAAAAAGCCAAAAATCCCATATATCGATGCACAAGAGAGATGAATAGAACCTTCACTAAAGAAAACAGACGAATGGCTAACAAACATATGAAAAACATGCTCATCATCCCTAATCATTAGAGAAATGCAAATCAAAACCACCCTGATATATCATATCTAACCCCACCAAGAATGGCCCACATCACAAAATCTCAAAACTGCAGATGCTGGTATGGAAGTAGAGAGAAAGGATCGATTTTACACTGCTGGTGGGACTGCAAACTAATACAACCTTTTTTTTGTTTGTTTTTTAGGTTTGTCCTTTTTCTTTAATTTTTTTATTATCTTTAATTTCAGAATATTACAGGGATGCACATGCTTTGGTTACACAGTTTGTTTTGTACATTTCAGGTTAAAATTGTAAGTGTGCCCTTCACTGAGAATGAGTGCATTATATATGTTAGGTGTGAATTAACCCAAATTCTCCTTTCCAACTATTCGATTCCCATGGATTTTACTTTCCTGTGTGCAAACAAGTATTGATCAACTACTTCCAACTGAATATGGCGTACATAAGGTGTTTGTCCTTCCATTCTTGCAATACTTTAAAGAATGGTCACCAAGTGGATCACAATTTTTTGAATTAAATCAAAAATTTTTTTATCATTAAATCATAGCTGTGTACATTTGTGCAATCAAGGAGAACAATGTGCTGGTTTCATATACAATCTGAAATATTTTCATCAAACTGTTCAACGTAGCCTTCATGGCATTTTCTTAGTTATTGTATGTAGACATTCTGCATCTAGCAGGTTTCGCCTGTACCCATTCTAAGATGCACCGTAGGTGTGGCTCCCCCATTACCCTCCTTCCATCCTAACCTCCTCCCTCCCTTCCCCTCCCTTGGCCCTTTCCTCATATTCTTGTGCTACAGTTGGGTTATAGCCTTTATTTGAAAGCTATAAATTAGCTTCATAGTAGGGCTGAGTACATTGGATACTTTTTCTTCCATTCTTGAGATACTTTGCTAAGAAGAATATGTTCCAGCTCCATCCATGTAAACATGAAAGAGGTAAAGTATCCATATTTCTTTAAAGCTGCATAATATTCCATGGTATACATGTACCACAATTTGCTAGTCCATTTGTGGGTCGATGGGCACTTGGGCTTCTTCCATGACTTAGCAATTATGAATTGAGCTGCAATAAACATTCTGGTATAGATGTCTTTGTTATATTGTGACTTTTGGTCTTCTGGGTATAAACCTAGTAAGGGAATTATAGGACCAAATGGCAGGTTTATTTTTAGATCTCTAAGTATTCTCCAAACATCCTTCCAAAAGGAACGTATTAGTGTGCATTCCCACCAGCAGTGTAGAAATGTGCCCTTTTCTCCAGATCCACGCCAACATATCTGGTTTTGGGATTGTGTTATGTGGGCTACTCTTACTGGGGTTAGGTGATATCTCAAAGTAGTTTTGATTTGAATTTCTCTGATGATTAAGGATGATGAGCTTTCTTTCATGTGTTTGTAGCTCATGCCTCTGTCTTCTTTAGAGAAGTTTCTTGTCAAGTCCTTTGCCCACCCTGAGATGGGATCACTTGTTCTTTCCTTGCTAATATATTTGAGTTCTCTGTGGATTCGGGTTATTAGAGCTTTATCGGAGGTATAACCTGCAAATATTTTCTCCCATTCTGAGGGCTGTCTGCTTGCTTTATGTTCTTGGCTATGCAGAAGCTTTTTAGTTTGATCAGGTTCCAGTAATGAATTTTTGATACTGCTTAAATTGCCTGGGGAGTCCTCCTCATAAAATATTCACCCAGGCCAATTCCTTCAAGAGTTTTCCCTAGACTTTCTTCAAGGATTTTTATAGTTTCATGTCTTAAGTTTAAATCTTTTATCCAGTGAGAGTCTATCTTAGTTAATGGTGAAAGGTGTGGGTCCAGTTTCAGTCTTTTACAGATCGCCAGCCAGTTCACCCAGCACCATTTGTTAAATAGGGAATCCTTTTCCTGCTTAATGTTTTTAATTGGCTTGTCAAAGATCAAATAATGGTAAGTAGCTGTATTCATCTCTTGGTTCTTTATTCTGTTCCAAATATCTACTTCTCTGTTTTTATGCCAGTACCATGCTGTTTTGATCACTATTGATTTATAGTACAGTCTCAGGTCTGGTAGTGTGATTCCTCCTGCTTTGTTTTTATTTCTGAGTAATGTCTTGGCTATTCGAGGTTTTTTTCTGATTCCATATAAAATGAAGTATTATTTTTTCAAGATCTTTAAAATATGACAATGGTACTTTAATAGGAATTATATTAAAATTATATATTGCTTTGGGTACTATACATACTTTAACAATGTTGATTCTTCTCAGCCATGAGCATGGTATGTTGTTCCATTTGTTAGCACCTTCAGCTATTTCTTTTCTTAAAGCTTCATAGTTCTCTTTATAGAGATCTTTCACGTCCTTTGTTAGATAAACTCCCAAATATTTCATCTTCTTTGGCACTACTATGAAAGGAACAGAGTCCTTGACTGTTTTTATGGCTTGGCTATTGTTGGTATATATAAAGGCTACCGATTTATGAATGTTGATTTTGTAACCTGAGACGCTGCTCTATTCCTTGATCACTTCTAAGAGTTTTGTAGTAGAATCCCTGGTGTTTTCCAGATATACGATCATGTCATCTGCGAAGAGTGAAAGTTTGATCTCTTCTGACCCTATATGGATACCCTTGATCACCTTTTCTTCCTTAATTGCAATGGCTAAAACTTCCATTACAATGTTAAAGAGCAATGGAGACAATGGGTAACCTTGCCTCATTCCTTATCTAAGTGGAAATGATTTCAATTTAACTTCATTCAATATGATATTGGCTGTGGGTTTGCTGTAGATGGGCTCTATCAGTTTAAGAAATGTCCCTTCTATACCAATTTTCTTAAGTGTTCTGATCATGAAGTGATGCTGGATATTATCAAAAGCTTTTTCTGCATCAATTGAGAGAATCATATGGTCTTTATGTTTTAATTTGTTTATGTGCTCAATAACATTTATAGATTTATGTATATTGAACCAGCCTTGAGACCCTGGGATAAATCCCACTTGGTCATGGTGTATAAGTTTTTTGATGTGTTGTTGGATTCTGTTTGTTGGGATCTTATTGAGTATTTTTGCATCAATATTCATTAGTGATATTGGTCTATAATTTTCTTTTCTTGTTGGGTCTTTCCCTGGTTTAGGGATCAAGGTGATGTTCGTTTCATAGAATGTGTTTGGTAGTATTCCTTCTTTTTCTATATTTTGGAAGAAGTTCATTAATATAGGTACTAGTTCTTCTTTAAAGGTTTGGTAGAATTCTAACGTAAACCCATCTGGGCTTTTCTTTTTATGGAGATTTTGTATAGTTGATGCTATTTCAGAACTTGATATAGGCCTGTTCAACATTTCCACTTCGTTCTGGCTAAGTCTTGGTAGGTGGCTTACTTCCAAGTATTGGTCAATTTCTTTCAGATTTTCATATTTCTGAGAGTAACGTTTCTTGTAATATTTGTTAAGGATTTTTTGAATTTCTTAGGGGTCTGTTGTTAGTTCACCATTACCATTTCTGATTTTTGAAATTAGAAATTTTACTCTTTTTTTCCTGGTTAGGTTGGTCAAAGGTTTATCTATTTTAGTGATCTTTTCAAAAAACCAAGTTTTGGATTTATTGATCTATTGTATAATTCTTTTGTTTTCAATTTCATTTAATTCTGCTCTGATTTTGGTTATTTCTTTTCTTCTGCTGGGTTTGGGTTTGGAATGTTCGTTCTTCTCCAGTTGCTTGAGATGTCCCATTAAGTAATACAACCTTTTGGAAGGAAGTATATAGAACTCTCAAAGAACTCAAGCTAGACTTCCTATTTGATCCTGCAATCCCATTACTGGGGAGCTACCCAGAAGGAAAAAAAATCCTTTTACAACAAAGACACCTGCACTAGACCATTTATCACAGCTCAATTTACAATTGCCAAAATGTGGAAATAGCCTAAATGGCCCCCAAACTGGTAATGGATTAACAAGCTGTGGTATATGTATACCATGGAATACTATTCAGCCATTAAAAAAAAAATGAAGACTTTATAGTCTTTGTATTAACCTGGATAAAAGTGAAACACATTATTCCTACTAAAGCATCACAAGACTGGAGAAGCATGAATCCTATGTACTTAATTTTGATATGAGGACAATTAATGATCTAGTGCACTATGGGAGGTGGAGAAAAGGAAGAGCAGAGAGAGAGCACAGAGAGGGAGGTGGGGTCTCGGTGTGTGACACACCACTAGGAGGCAAGACACCATTACAAGAGGGACTTTACCAAACAAATGCAATCAGGATAACTTGGTTTCTTATACCCTCAATGAATCCCCCACAATAAAAAAAAAAAAGAAACTGCAAGATAATGTTTATTGTTTACATGCGATTAGGTTTGAGGATGGGGTGCTGTGCAGCAATAGGTAACTAAGGCAATCCATGTCCATTCATATTTCTCCTTTTCACTGACAGCTGTTTTGAACCTCCTTTATTTTTTCTTTTTTTTCTGTCTTAGTATTAACTACACAGAATTCACATTTTTGTGTGAAATCAAAAGATGTAGGAATCAGAACATTCTGTTTTCAGCAAACATTACGCAAACTCATGTATCTACAAACATAATCTACATAGTAGAAAGGTCAGTAGTCTTGCCTTCCTTTAAGTGGTAAACAGTGATTCCTTTGTGATTTTATTAAAACTAATTAATTGGCACTGATTATCTTTAATACATTATATCAGCTGATATGTGGGATGGGAAAAGAAATGGGACACATCTCCTTACATCAAAGATACTATCATTTGGGATAAAATTAGGAAGTAGAAAATAAAGCATCTCTCCAAAAAGGGGTATTCTTTGAGGTCTTTGTGTGCAAAGAAAGACAGATCATTTTCTACTTGTAGGAATAGAAATGGCCCTATAAAGGGAGAACTTTGTCCTGAATTTTGAAAGATATGCTGGATTCGTATATATCTATTTAAATTTCTGGGTATGCTCTCTCCACTTGAGAGTCCATTCCCTTACATAGAGAATCAACTCCCACTAACTATCAATTATCAACTCCCACTAATAAGGATTTAATAGGATTGAACAAAAATGCTAAGAATTAAATAAAATTTCTCTTTCTCTGGGCTAGCTTTCATAATCTTGGTGGTTGACTGTTTATCTTTTCAATGCTTTCTTAGGCTCCATTAACTTTGTCTCTGGAGCATTTCTCAACACTATGTGTTTTGTTCTTTCATTAATCAAGGAAAAAGGTACAATTCAAGGAAAAAGAGACAATTCACTATGTTCTGGACTTAAACAATTATAATTACTATATATGGTGGAGAGCCAAATTAGGAAGGAAGACTCAGAAGACTAAAATGTTAGAATATTAAAGAAATTATGTTTGGGAGGAAAAAAGGACCATTCTTAAAAAAAGTGATTTCTATTCATACATCACCCATTGTTTATTCCCCAAACTGGGCAGTTGAATGATTCCCATTACCTTCTTTTTTTTTTTTATTTCTTTGAAGATTTGAAGCAGCACTACAGAGATATTTTGAATGTCTCATGCAGTATTATGCTCAGTTCTGAATCTGGGGAACTTTGTAATATATGTTTTTCTTTGTGGAAGTAAGGAGATGGAAACAAAGAATTGTAGTCACCTTCCTTTTTATGTGGAAAATGAACATATTTCTAGAGAATAAAAAAAGGTAATAAGCCAATAAGCTGTTAGCTTTGTTCATTCAAACAGCATTTCAATGGGACACATAAGACTTAAATTTGAGTCATGTCATTGTCATTTACTTTTAAGTAACCTTGGCTAAATTAGTTGAAAGATATTCCAGTTCTCAATATTAACTGGGAAAAAAAAAAAGCTTTGGAAAGCTAAAAGCTTAAAAGCAATCATATTGATGACACAGTAATTTACATCCAGGAAACTTTATCAGAACAAATTATTCAAAATAAGGGAAAATATAGAGAACAGTCTAAATGATCAAGTGTAGGAGAATGGCATTATATATTGTGGCAGATCAACTAATAGATTCTTATGCAGCCATTAAAATAATAATTGTGGTGGAGGAGACCAGACAGATGACTAGAGACCCCAGCTGTCAGATTGTCTCAGAAAACAAACAAACAAACATAGATCAGGTATAATTCCAAGAAGAAAATAACATACAAGAGAGTTTTACAGGATGAAGTTGTGGAACAAAACAGGGAGGAGCCAGATATCACCAGAGATTAAGCCCCAAAAGGCTTGGAGTCCAGTGCAAAGGGTAAGTGGAGTAGTTTGTCTCTCCCTCCCTCACATCTCTGGCAGTCAATAGGCTCCTGAACTGCTGGAGAGCCTTTCTACCCTCAAAAACCCCAAAGTTGTCATCTTCTGTGAACTGGGAGCTTCCTGAGGATAAAGCACCAGGCTTCCAGCCCCGTTGGGTGCTTCCTGTCACCACAGATGTGAACTGAGACAGCAGGCACTATGTATATTGTTTGTCCACTCATTGTGCTTCTTTGTCCTCCCTGGGGGCCTAAGTTTCTGAGTTTTCATCTTGTTCATTCCCACACAAATATTTCCCAACTCCAGTCCAGATTGTGCAAGCCACAGGGGACTGGTGGGTCCTGTGTGACATCAGAGCCTGGACATCCCAGGTGGGATTCTTTTCTGAGAGAGGGACAGAGATAACCACACACTAGTCGCCCAGCAGGAAATACATATAACTATATTATACATGGATCAGCACAATAGACGTCAAACAATGTAAGACCACCCAAAAGCTTATGCTCAGATCTTATATAAAACAATAGCTTGGGGCAGGGGTAAACAAAGAAATAAATAAGGTATTATTCAGCAAGAGGAACAGGGAAGCATCAGACATATCAATTCTATCTATCAACAATAACAATATGAATGTCCTAATCAAGAAACAGACAGGCTGAATGTAGGAAAAATTGCAAGCCAAGTATATGCTGCCTCCAAGAAATTCATCTAAAAGACTCATATAGACTCAAGGTGAAGGGATGGAAAAAAAAATATTTCATTCAAATGGAAAACAAAAGAAAGC
Organism: Nycticebus coucang; assembly: GCF_027406575.1. Taxonomy (NCBI): domain Eukaryota; kingdom Metazoa; phylum Chordata; class Mammalia; order Primates; family Lorisidae; genus Nycticebus; species Nycticebus coucang. Next base: position 19,516,345 of record NC_069781.1, on the reverse strand, counting down.
AGTTGTTGCCATCCTCCTATCAGATGTAACTAACTTTAAATTGACAATTGTAAAGAAAGACATGGAAGGTCATTATATAATGATAAAGAGAAAAATTTAACAAGAAGACACAACAATCCTATATATTTAGGCACCTAACACAGGATTGCCTTTATAATTCTGGATTCATAAAGCAAACCATATTAGATATAAGCAAAGAGATAAACAGCAGCATCATAAATGCTTGGGACTGTAGCACCCCGCTGACAGAACGGAACAAATTATCTAAACAGAAAATAAATAAATAAACATTAAACTTAAACAGGACTCTAGAATAAATTGATCTAACAGACATTTATAGAACATTTTACTACTGAAAGTACATTCTTCTCATGAGCACATGGAATATTCTGCAAGATTCATCACATCATAGGCCACAAAACATATATCAACAAATTCGAAAATGTCTTCTCAGAAAAGTGGAAAAAAAAACTAGAAATCAAGTCCAAGAGAAACACTCAATTCTACACAGTAATGGAAATTAAACAACCTCCTACTGAATGATTGTTGGGTCAATAAAGGAATTAAAATGAAAATCAAAATATTTCTCTAACATAAGCTATCAATGTTTGTGAGATTCAGCAAAAGGAGTCCTACAGGAACTTTTCTGTCAAAAAGACAGAAAGATCACAGATGAATTATCTAATGACACATCTCAAGGAACCAGAAAAGAAATAATAAACCACACCCAAAGCCAGCAAAGAAAAGAAATAACCAAAGTCAGAGCAGAACTAAATGATACACAAAACAAACAAACAAATAAACAAACAAAAAATACAAAGTATTAATGAAACAAAAATTGGGTTCTTTGAAAGGATAAAAAAAAACTGCTAGACCTCTTGCTAGATTAACTAGGAATAGAAGAAAAAGGCTCAATAAAAATAAATAAGCTCAATCAAAAATGAAAAAGGAGATATTACTGATCAATAGAAATATAAAATATTATCTGTGAATACTATTAAATTCTCTGCACAAAAAAATTAAAAAATGTAGAGGGAATGGTCAAATTCCTAGAAACACACAACCTCATAAAACTCAATTAGGAAGAAATAAAACTCCTGAACAGACCAATAATGATCAAAGAGATTAAAGCAATAACAACAACAAAAAAATATTCCAATGAAAAAATCCATGGACCAGGTAGATTAACAGCTAAATTTTATTAGTATTACAAAGAAGAGCTGGTGTCTATACTGCAAAAGTTATTAAACAACATTGAGAAAGAGGGACTCCTCCCCAGTTCATTCTATGAAGCCAGTATGACTTTGATACCAAAACCTGTAAAAGACACAATGAGAAAACTATAGACAAATATTTCTTATAAATATGGTTGTAAAAATCCTCAATAAAATACTAGAAAACGAAATTCCACAATACATCAAAAAAGTAATCCACATGGACCAAGTGAGTGTTATCCCAAGGATAAAAAGATGGCTCAACAAAAGTATGAAATGTGATTCAATACATAATCAGAAGCAAAAACAAAGAGCATATGATCATCTCAATAGATGCAGAAAAGGACTCAACAAAATTAATTATATTATTATAAAAACCCTCAAAAAACTACCCAAAGAAAGCACATATCTCAAAATTTTATCAGCCATATGTGACGAAACAATGAGCAGCATCATAATGAATGGGGATGGCGCAAACAAATGACAAAATACATCATTCTCATGGACTAGTAGAATCAACATTGTTAAAATGTCCATACTACTCAAAGTGAAATCCCCATCAAAATACCAACCTCATATTTCAAAGATCTAGAAAAAAATAATTGCATGCTCTGTTTGGAACCAGAAAAGAAGCTGAATAGCCAAAGCAATCTTAAGCAAAAAGGACAAATCTGGAGGCATCACTGTACCAGAAATAAAACCAGGCAATAAGGCAAAAATAACAAAAACCAATATAGTATTGGCACAAAAATAGAAACACAGACCAATGGAACAGAATAAAGAACCCAGATATAAAACCATCCTCACACAGCCAATTGATCTTTGGCAATGCAGATGATATATACTGGGGAAAACCCAGGTCCTATTCAATTAATGGTGCTGGGAAAATTGGACAGTAACATGCAGAAGATTGAAACAGATCCTTATCTCTCACCACTCACAAAAAATAATCCAAAGTTAATGAAAGACTTAAATGTAAGGCAAAAAATCATAAGAATTCACAAAGAAAATGTTGGAAAAACTCTACTAGATATTGGGCTATGTAAAGAATTTATGAAGAAGACCCGATGTCAATCATAGCAACAACAAAAATAAAGAAATGAGAGTTGATTTAATTAAAAAATGAAATGTCTGCACAGTTATAGGAAATAATCATCAGAGCAAATAGACAACATACAAAATAGAATAAAATATTTACAAGCCCCACATCTGATTATAATAGAATCTACAAAGAACTCAAGCAAATCAGCAAGAAAAATTTTTTAAAGTTAAAAAGTGGGCAAAAGACATGAACAGAAGCTTTTCAAAAGAAGATCAACAAATGGCCAAAAAACATGAAAAAATGATCAATGTAATTAATCATCCAGGAAATGCAAATTAACACAACAATGAGATACCACCTTAACCCAGTGAAAATTGTTTTCATCAAAAAATCCAAAAACAATAGATGCTGGCATGGATTTGCATAGACAAAAGAACATGTATGCACTGTTGGTGGGACTTCAAATTAGTACAACCTCTATGGAAATCAGTACAGAGCTTCCTCAAAGAACTAAAGGCATACCTACCAAATTTTTATTTCATATATTTGTTTATGTGGGACAACAGGGACTGACCCCACCATCCATATGCAACTATTAACTTAAATGCAGATTTTCTCAATTCTGAATTTAGGCCAACTAGTAGGGGGCATCTTGCCTACTGTAGAGTGTTTAGCCATGTCCCCAGCCTTTATCTGTTAGATGCCAGTACTGTTTACCTAATTGTGACAAATGTCTCTAGACCTTGCCTAATGTCCCCTAGTAGAAATCAAATCACCCCCAGTTGAGAAACATTGTATTCATAAAATGTTTTCATTATTTTTACAATATTATTTTTGAAAGAAACAACACTTAAAAATAAAATAAAAATAATATTTACCCTTGACCTGGTGTTCTCTTTAGCAACTTAACCAGAGAATATCTGAACTCAGCATTGTTCTGGTTATATAAGACAGGGGAGTAAAGCTGTAATGCATGCTGACCTGCTTGGGGAGGGCAGCAAACCCGCCATTCCTTGGAGTACTTGCAAAATGGGTAAAGAAATCATTGCATGTTATATAAGAATATCTTCTACTGACAGTGCAGAGTATTTTTATCCCGGTGAAAGTTGCCTCTGGGCTCCAAAACCCTCTGTCAGGGAGTTTAGAAAGAAAAAAAAAAAAAAAAAAACCTAATTGCTGTGAAATATCTTTTTAGGCAACCTGCCCGTCACCGAATTCTATATATAGGGGAAATGCACATTTCCCTTAGAAGATGTTTCAATGAAAATCAAACCCCAGAGGAGTTCTTTTTAGGGCCAGGGAAAGTTCTACATACTGTCAGAACTTTAATTCAATTCAGAAAATACGAAAATTTCAAGAAACCATTAAAATTTCTACCAAAAAAATATTTAAAGAGCTGTAGTACTCAATCACCTGGCTTGACCCTTTATTTTGCATTCAGGGAACTGGAAACGGCAAAAGTTAAATCATTTTCTAGTTCAACATATGGAATTAGTGGCATAGCTTACAATTAAGCCAACTCTCCCTGAAGTTTTTTATCCTTCAAACAAACTTTGTCTTTAGAAGAACATTTCCTTTCTCTACAATTATGAATCAGTGAAAAATAATTTCTAGATGATGATGTCTTCCACTGTGTTTGACATCTATGTTGGTCTTAAAATAGAATGTAAAATTCAAACATTCAGTGAATAAACCTTTGCTGAGGGCTATGTACCATACGTAGCCTGGGTTTATAATATTAGAGCAGACATGTAATATACATTTTCTGTTATTGTCGTAGCCCTGAACATTCTGCTAGACACACAAAAGACATTCAAACAATGATAATTAGAGCTCTAGAAATAAGGTAGCTTAGATATAAAGTTTTCAGGTTCTATATCTTTGCTTCTTAAAACAACTTCTCTACCCATGCCCTTCATTGAACATTTAGCTTTCCACGTCATCATAGGGGTTAATGCATATGTGGTAACCTTGTTACCGAAGGTTAGTGGTAATAGGTGTTAATGCATATATGGTAATCTTGTTACTGGAAACAATACCATCTTAATTTAGGACAAAGGAAACTGCAGCAACCTATCTAAGAATTGTCCCAACTCTGCACAAGAGAGAAAACTATGGACCTAAAAGTGTTTAAATGATAGAAATCCTTGAGCCTCCTTAAAGTTTCCACTGGATGTAAGTTTGAACATAGATTCATCACAGGATCTTTTTCTACTCTTAGAGGCCACTTGCATTGTGATAACTGCAGAGAGAAATTGGGCTTTTGGACTAGATTTGCCACTAAATTATTTCCATAATGTCTCCAGGGTGCACAGATCCAAAGCATTGGATTCACTGGGCTAGACAAGTAGGGATCAAAATGCTTTCATAGGAAAGACAGGAAGGTGAAATTGAAATTTAAAAAGGTAGCAAACACAGACACCTGGGGTGATGGAAGCCACATAGGACTGAGAATCTGGAGACTCTGATTGTAGGGTGGGTTCCACGAGTCTGTGGCATGACTTTTAACCTGAAGCACTCCCAGTTTCCTCCTCTGGCTAATAGATACAAGTGGGCCCAGTAGTCACTGTGCGAGAGAAAATATGCTTATTGTAAATTAATATGATATCCTCTTTGTTGGAATGAGTGACCGTAAAAACTTTGAAAAACCAACACCAGAAGATTTTAAAGGAAAATTTTAATATCAATGTTAAGACAATAAGAATCCATTTTTTTCTTTTAAGAAAATAGATCCAATCAGATCAAATAGGTGTTGCATCTGTAGGATGAGAACATTGTGATGTATGCACTTAAATCAGAGAGTACAAGGTGAATATATTCCATATTTTATTCCAATTAAGATGTATAAATGAATTTTTAGGGCTATAGTAAATAAATAGATTTGAGAAAGGAAGAAAAAGCCAAATAAACAAAAAAAAAATGTATTTAGTAGTGCCTAAGGTTGGTTTCCTAGAAGCCAACCTTGAATTGAGAATTGATGTACAAGTTATTTATTGAGGGCAATATGATAAAAGAATCTACAAAGGAGTTGGGGGAGGGAACAGGAAAGGAGATAGAATGTAGTCAAAAAAAGATGTTCTTCCATTTGGGATCTAACTTCAGCCTGTTCCCAGCCAGGACATCTCAGGAGTATGAATTGCATCTCATACCTACTTCTGCATTCTGGTTAGAATCAGCCTTTTTATTTCCTCTTATATCAATCAGTAATGCCTTTAGGCACCCTGGAGGGCAGATGTAACTTTCTGGGTTTCTGTGGTCAAAGCAACTTCTGTTATCTGAGGAAAGAAAATCTGTGTGTCATTAGCAGCCAATACAGCCTCTGGAGAATGGGTGCACCAGCCAAGTAACAGGGACTGAGTTGGATGCCAGTCACACCTATTATATATGATTAACCAAACTTCCAACTTCATTATCCTCATCACATCTCCTCCCTCACCCTGGTAGAGATTTGAACTTTCTGCAAACTCTTATGGGACACTAGAGATCATTTCCCTACCTTTCTGGTCATGACATGAACTGAATGGAAAAAGGTCCTTTTCTACTCCTATTCTCCTTACTGGAATACATATCCTCTAATAAACAATTCTTGACCTCCCAAATCTGCAGTACATAGCAGTCTTCCTTCAGACTAGTGCCTGAGTTTATCCATTGTTGTATCCTTGGGGAAATGAAAGAGAGCCTGGAACATAGACACCAATGAATAAAACTTTGAATGGGAAGAATGAATAAATATTCTAATAATGTAAACATACTCTTCCTACCCACCCTCACTGGTTAAGTAGCTGTACAGAAAGGCAGTTTTCTATCCTGTGCATTACCCAGGACATTGTTTTCTACAGAGACCAATTTATTGATTAGTTATTATTGTTACTATTTTTACCTTGACTTGGGCTACAATTTTTACATACTTCAGTTAGGGAAGCAAATGTTTAAATAATGGCTTTTAATATAACTCAAAATATACAGCCATGAAGTTGGTGAGTTGAATGTCATCAAAACAAGCCTCGTCTTTAATGAAAAAAAAAAAATCGTACCTGCTATTTGTCTTGAGGATGCATGGATAGTGTCTGTCTGAAATCCTATTGCTTTGAAGAACTCGCTACGTTGGAGCAAAGGTCTCTCTGTCATTTAAGAGTCATGAGTTTTGGCACATTGTCTGTTATATTGAATCAATAGTTTTTCCCCTACCATATGAGACTCGTTGGACAAAATTTCAGGGTGTCATCAACAATTCAGTGGAGGGCAAGTTAGCTTTCTCCCCTCACCCATTACTAGCCTGCACTGCTCTTCCTGAAGTTCTAACTTAAGGACTGTTTGAGAAACTCTGAACTTGGGAGTCGATGGGGGGAATAAAGAGAGTCTCAATGCCTGGCTTGAAATTGTCCCTCAGAGCAATCATTACCCAGTGTTTTTGGCTTTCACTCAACCTGCCTACGTGACAGCCCTTTTCTCACTGACTCAGCCTTCTGTATCCAGACAAATGATTCACTTTCAGTGCATTTTTCTGCTCTTACTAAATAGGCCCTCTAACCATCACTGTATCTTTCAATTCCAGCTAACAGCTTGGATAGCAGTTTTTAAAAATGTTACTAAGCAGCATGCTTGGTCAGAGAAATCACGCCGAATTCCTCTGCAAATGCTTTTCCACATCTCCCAGGTCCACGGGAGATTGCCGCCTTCTCTACACTCAGGACAAAGTCCACGCACTTATTTATCCACTGACAAATTGTTTGCCAGCCTCTACTATTTCTTAATCCTTAGGTGAAAGTTATTAAGCGCTGACTTTTGGCCAAACTTTGTGCTAAATGCTTTGCACAGATCGTCTCATTTAATTCATGCTAAATAATTTTTGCAATTTGCCCTGTTTAAATTGGGCTTTGACAGGGGAGAAAATAGACACAAAGAACTTCAATGACTTGCCCACATAGACAGTTAAGTGGAAGAAAACAAATTGGAACATGTTACAGGGACAAGTAGCTCACCTAGCTCAATAGTCTTATCCTAAGGTATAGTGAGTGGTATAGGCAGATCACCTCAATATTCTGAAAGTCATTTTCTTTACATCAAAAAGGAAAAGCATAGTTAAGCCAAGAAACAACTCAGGATACCGATTTTCACCCATCTGTAGGTATCATTAGTCTCCATGATGAGATAATTTCACTTCTTACCCTGTCCCACACTCTGTGCTTGAAAATAAAGTGAGTCCATTTCAAATTATTATATGTGTTTGTCAAGGAAAAGAAAAGGGAAGGAAAGCAAACTGTACTACGCCTATGTGTGTTTGTGTCTGTGTGTTTTATAGCTTAAAAGACAACTCCCAAAGCTGTACATGACAGAAACTTACAGTTCCCTACCACTAACAACTATTTTGCACTTTCTTATTTTTGCCTCCCGAAAAGCAGATGTGACCTTTATGACTCAAGAAGTTTGTTTGGCCTAAGAGGGTGAGGATTTACCTTGCCACAAAGTAGGCAGCATAGAACGGTGAGCTGGAGGAGGAAAAATTTGTGGACCTTTCATGCCAGTTTTGACAACCTACCTCTGACATCTTTGTACATAGAGGTAAAAGCTTTCAAACTATTAAACCACTACATCACCACAATTTAAATTTTTTTCCATTTACACTATTAAATTGGCTAAGAATAGACATAAAAACTGAATTCAAATCTTAGTATTGAGTTTTCTAGTAGGCAAAGTAAAGAGGGAACTCAAGGAGTACATTAGTGAAGGTTTTTAAGGGAAATAGAACAAATAAAAGATAGATAGATGATAGATCAGTAGATAGATAGAAAGAGGAGATCTAATTATGGCTAATTTTACCATGACCTTTAGAGTTTCTTTGAGAAACATCCTGCTTTATCAATAATGTGTGATTCTTCTGTGACTGGCCAGACTGTCTCTTTGCCACTCTCCATTAGTTATTCTTTCAAATAGGACTCATGTTCTTTGGTGGAAAATAGTTGTACGTTAACAAGAAAAATCAGAACAATGGGACTTCTCAACAAGACTCATGAGTCAAAGGTTATAGTTCCAGGTGCACAGGTCCAAAGTCTGGATGGTCTTGCAGAAATGAATGGACTGTTCTTATAACTGCAAAGGAAAACAAATAAGTTTCTGATAATCAGCAAATAATTTATTTTATTTGTCAAAGATCAGCAGAAAGCATATGACCACAGAATTCTGGATCTTTAGAGTTGCAAGGACACTTACAGACAATCTGGATTATATTCTACACTTAAACATTCAGAAACTGAGCCCGGAAAAAGGAAGAGCCAGGTTTGAGAAAATGCATAAATTACATAGAAAGTCAAAATTAGGATTCAGGCCTCTTGAAAGCTAACTTTAAAAAGACTGGCGTAAGAGAATTACATGACACAGGTGAGTTTTTCCTCCTGCCACATTGCCTAATATGCCTCAGGGGTTCTCATTCCAGATTTCATATTCATTTGATCTTCTCTTCTGGTAAAGTTTAGGAAAATGTCAAATAAATGAATAGTTGTCTTTGATGATTATCCTAGAAGATATAGGAGACATTGCCTGTCTTGAAGGAAATAGTATTCCCTTTAAGAAAGCAAGACCATGTAAAATTGATATTGTATCATGATTTATAGCAGGGGCTTAAAGTTAAATTCTGGTTTCCTCCTATTACTTACTAACTGAGGAATCTTGGTCACATTACTGTGGTTGTGATGTTAAGAAAAGAATCCAAACTATCTTTCATAGGCTGTATTTTAAGGATAAATAAAATAATGTCTGTAATATTTGCAGCAAGAGTTTTTTCTTACAAGGAATTGGTAAAGTTTAGTTAGCCATTTTTAAGCAATGTTATCATCCTTGCACAGAGTGAAGATCTTACCCAGAAAACTTCAGTGATTCACTTAGATATATGATTAAAGAAGACCAAGTAAAGCTTAAGTCTTCCAGCTGCAGCTTCTTCCTGATACAGGAAATGAAAATTATGAGATGTATCATTGAATACACGTTGACATTCTGAATACACTTGACTGTTGAGTTAAGATGAGAAAGTTGAAGGTGTTGCTAGAAGAGATGGGATGTAAGCACAACCTTCAAAAGGACATAATATGATTAAGGAAAAGAAGAAATGTTCTTAGCATAAAAAAAGTCAGACTAGCAATGTGCAAGGCATTTGAGGGGAACAGAGAAAACATAGACTGTCAAATAAAGATAGTCATGGGGCTCTGTGTGATTTGATTCCATCCATTCATTTAACAATGGGCAAAGTTGTCCCAGGAACAGGTGACCACACAGATCCAAATATAAAGTTTCCAATCTCTGGATTCAGTGTAGAACAGCATGCTGTGCTCATTGATAATACTTTAAAAAAAAAAAAAAAAAAAAAGCTCAGCAAATAGTTTACACAAGGTTTGGTGCAGAGTAAAGGTTCAATTAGAAGGGTAACCATATTATTCATTGTAAAAACCAGTATGGGCTGGGCGCAGTGGCTCACACCTGTAATCATGGCATTCTGGGAGGGAAGGCTGATGGATTGCTTTAGCTCACAAGTTCGAAACCAGCCTGAGCAAGAGTGAGACCCCTGTCTCTACTGAAAATAGAAAATCTGAGGCAAAAGGCTCACTTGAGCCCAAGAGTTGGAGGCTGTTATGAGCTATGATGTCACATCACTCTACTCAGGTTGACAATTTGAGACTCTTTCTAAATAAATAAATAAGGAATAAATAAAACCAGTATAAAAGGGGTTTCTATTTATAATATTACATCAGGACGACTTACATAAACCAGGACCATCACAAGCAAACTGAGATATACGGTTGTTCTGTGAATATCTCTCAATTACAGTCTAATTGCTAACTGTCCTTCCCTTAATAAATGCCCCACCTTCTATATGATTTTCTGAGATTTCCTAGAAGACCCATTGGTTGTCACCAACAAAAGCTTTTTTGTTTGTTTGGGTATTTTTTAGAACAGAGCACATTCTTAACATTCCTAGGTAACAGATGCATGAGGTAGATTAAGCTTGGCATTGATTAATCTTTTTAACCTAAACCAAGGCCACTTTGTATAGATCTTTTGCCCTCTATTACTAAGCCCCTTGTAAAATGTTTATCCAATTGACTATTTCTCCACCAATTCTCTCTATATTAACCTTATGGATTAGCCTTTGATATGCATTGTATCAAAAGTCTACCAGAAGTCCAAGTGAATTATACCTGCAGTGACTGTCATCTTCTTTGAAAAATTAATCAACTTCATTAAACATGAGCTCCCTATGCACATCTATTGTTACAGATTTCTGAAAACTGAGGGAGAGAGTGGAGACAGACTGCTATGGTGAAAAGAACTCTGGCCTAAAAATCCAAATTCCTGCATTCTAGTTTTAGTTCAGCCATAACCAGGGCTGTAACCTTGAGCAAACTGCACATAATCTTCGTGAGGCTAAGGAATTTAATGTAGCAATTAAAATGTACCTTTTGAAATTACAAAGAAGGTAAGCAACCTGCCAGCTATGAGGCATTAGAAGGGTATTTAATTTGCCAAAACCTCAGAGTTTATATTAGTAAAAAAATGAATAACTGCACAGAAGCTTCTAAAATACCCTGATTTAAATGATAAATTGATGTTTATGTACAGCACTTTGCATTATTTTAGTTGTTGCTTCTTATGTGATAAATTGTGCATAAAAGATGCTGAAGTCCTTATCCCAGGGACATATTAATGTGACCTTAATTTGGTAATAACAGTCTTTGCAGATCAAGTTTAGATGAGGTAATCAGGATAGGCCTGACCCAGTACGACTGATGTCTTTATACAAAGGGTAAATTCGGACCTGCACAGAGGGAAGATGATGTGAAGACTCATGGAGAATGCCATTCACAAGCCAACAAATATCCAGAAGCTATCAGCAGCTGAAATACCCAAGGAAGCATTCTTCTCCTACCTTGATTTCTGGTAGGAGACTTCTGGCCTGCAGAATTGTGAAACGATAAACTTCTGTGGTTTTAAACTCCCCACTTTGTGGTACTTTGCTGCAGCATTGCTAGAAAATCAATGCATTGTGCATTCAATATTGTAATATACATTTTTAAATTTTCACTTAAAGTTTTCCCTTGTAAAGTGTTTAATTTTTATCCTTAAAGTTATTATTGTATGGCTGCAAGTAAAACCTGAGAAGCTTCAGTTTAAGTTCACTCATCTCCTCTAGCCAACCTCATAGTTCTTACATGCATATGTGTTGCAAGTTATAAATGACTCATTAAGTGTTTTTATTTTTTTAAGTTTTATGTTTTAAAGAAATTAGGAGAGAAAATGGTATTTTGTAATTATCCATCTCATTACCATTTCTACTGCTATTTTTTTCCTGCTATTTTTCCAGATTTACATCTGATATTATTTCTTTCAAACTGAAGAACTTCCTCTAGGTTTCTTAGCAGTGCAGATCTGCGGGCATCAAATCTCTTCTCTTTATTCTCTCCGAAAAGAAATTATTTCATCTTTATTCTTTACGCAATTTTAGGGGGTATATAAGTTTCAGAATGGTTGTTGTTACTGTTCATTGGTACTTTGAAAAACGTCATTTCATTGTTTCTGATGAGAAGCCAGTGATCATTTAAATTTTTGTTCCTGTATAGGCCATGGATCATATATATGTATATAGGTTGCCATCAAGATTTTTCATTTAATTTTGATTTTTATCACAATCATTATATTGTGCTTAAACATGGCTTCCCTTTTCATTTATCCTTCTTAAAATTCAATGGCACTGGGAAAAGATTAAACTATTACCTTTTCATATACTTTTACTGCCCTATTTTCTCTCCTTACCTTCTGGGACTCTACTTATATTTATATTGGTGCATCAGATATTATCCCCAAGCATCTCAAGTGTCTGATCCTGATATTCTTAGTCTTTTGTTTATTATTATCTCTTTTTCACAATGAATGCTATGTATTAGTCTTCTATTTTATTAACTCCTCCTGCTATCTTAAATCTGCTCTTGTGATTACTAATTATTTTAAATTATTTCAGAGTTTTTCATTTTTAATTATAGAATTTCTATTTGCAACTTTGTTTAGCTTCCATCTCCCTGGTGTAATGTTCTATATTTTTTATTCATACAGTATTTTATTTTAAAATAAAAATGTCCTTGAACAGAGTCATAGTAGGTACTTACGGTTGGTCTCTGAATTATCTTATTTCTTGAATACAAGTCACATTTTTCTCTTTCTTCATATGTCTAGCAATTTTAGATTGAATCTTGAATTTTTTGATAAATGTTGTAAAGACTCAAGATTATCTTACCTTTATTTCGATTTTTGCTATCAATATCCTTGTGTTTTAGTATAAAGGTGATTTGCCTGAACTCAAAAAACAAACTCTGATACCCCGGCTTAGGTTTTTTAGTCAGGCTCCTGGGATTCAATCAATACAACCATAGTTCAGGGATCATCTGGCTATTTTGGAAAATTTCATGCACAGAAGGTATAGCCCACATTCTGTGGTTCGTTCCTGTCTGGGAATTCTCCCCAGACTTTCCAGCAGTATGGTGCCCCCAAATCCTGTTCTATGATTCTTCAAGCCAATCAGTTTGGGGTTTGTATCCAAGTTTTATGTTAGCACTCTATGGGGTGACATTTGAGGACAGTCTCTAACCTAATAGCCATAACAATAGAAAACTCTTCCACTGTTTGTTATCTTTTTTATTTTATTTTATTTATTTTTATTGTCGGGGATTCATTGAGATTACAAAGAACCAGGTTACATTGATTGCTTATGTTAGATAAGGACCCTCTGTAGCTGTGTCCCACTCCCAAAAGGTGTAACTGTTATCTTTTTAATCCCAAGATTTGAACCCTCTGTCTATTTGCCTCGTTCATTTATCAGTTTCATTATGTAATGATTGCTAGTTACGATTTATCTTGAGTTTACAGTTGTCATCTATAAGAGGTTTGGTCTGATAAGGCCTACTTAGTATTTATGAAAATTTAACTTTTCTTTCCCCAGAGTTGTTTAAATCAAATAAAGGATATCTCTCTGACTTCATAGACTGTAGATTACCATACGATTCTTTCCTGTAAATTTATTCTGGACTCAGACTGCTGTATTGAGTTTGCTTTTCTCAAAACATAGATTTTATTTAATCTAGGGGTCAAATCATCATCATTTCCCTACCACCAGAAAGGTGAAGGAAGTCAGGGGTAACAGCTCCATTTTTTAAAAATGGTGGGCTAGAAGTTTTACAAATCACTTCCAATCATATTCCATCATTTCAAACTATATTCTCTTGGGAACACATAACTGTAAGTGAAGTTAGGAAATAAAATTTTCTGAAGGATGGGTCTGTACCTAGCTGGAGCATGGAAAGGAGAGGAAATTGAATTAATGGCAAGAAAGTGAGAATGCATTCTGTGGGAAGATGTGTATTCTTTCCCATAGTGTTACTCTTCTACCCACCTAGCTATCCATGTATGCTCTACAAGAATTGTCCCCAACCTTTTTGGCACCAAGATCAGTTTTGTGGAAGACAATTTGTCCAGTATTTCTATGGATGGGGTGGTGTGGGGTAATAGAGCCAGAGACACAGCTCAGGCAGTGATGTTATACAGCCCAGGCGTTGGGGACCAAAGCTCTGCATAATATGTATTCAGCCCAGTTCCAGGATTCCTACACATCCTGTTTTATTGTAGCTTCTAAGAATCTAAGAACCTGCTCATAAATATAAAAAATATCCACCCTCTCCTCATGTTCAAATATACAATGATTAAGTAGAAACAGTATACTGTTCCTATAAAAAATGAAAAAGCCAAATTATGAAAATGGAAAAAAATATAAAACACAAAGCAGTTAATGTTCCACAGGTAAAATTAAATTATACTTGTCAGGAATTGCAAACATCCACTCCCCTGGTAGTGAAATAACTTTCTGTTTTAGATCCTGGTTTTACTCTTTGAGAAGCATTTTTCCAATGTCTTTCATAACCCATGGCCTTACCCTCTGAATAATTCTTCCATTTGTAATATTCTTTTTCATCATACATGAAATGAAAATTGGAGGGTATGTCCTTGGATGGTAACTGTTTTTCCCAGTTTTTTCATTGTGGTACAAGTTTATGGCCTCAGGGGTAGATTTAGAGTTGGTGCGATTACTGTCTTTTGCAAGCCATCCTCCAGTTTCTTTGGTAATAAAATGCAAAAAGAAAAAAAAAAAGAAAGAAAAAACCTAACAACTGTAAAGTTGACTTCTGATCTATGCCTTAAACTTAATTGCATGTGTATATATCCACAACCAAATAGTTTATATGTTTATATTCTTTAATAATATGCATGTTCCTTATTTTCTGCAAGATCCCATGATCATATTATGTTTATCTTCCTCAATTTTATGGATTTTGACTTGAAGTCACTAAAACTGCCAAATGTACAAGAGCGTACAAGCATCACCTCTAATCTTATTTTTGCTGATGGAAGTGCACTTAGTGACAATCTCATGTTATTTAGGATATGGATACTGTTGACTTCTCAGCACTAAGGTCTCTATGTTTCTAAACTGTCAATTTAGGTTGCAGATTGTAGATAATCTAGGTAGACATTATTCAATCAGTTTAAAGGACTTAAGAGCAGAGCTGAGGCTTATGTGAATAAGAAATTTCTCCTGTGGACAGCTGCTTCAGCTCATGCCCGAGGGTACCACTGTTCCCTCCCTCATACATCTTGGTGGTCTATCCAACAGATTTTGGATTTTGCAAGCTAGGCCCCACAATTGTGTAAACTAATTCCTTGCAATGAGTATGTTAGTATATATCTCTTGTTGGTTCTGTTTCTTTGGTTGAACCCTGAATAGCACACTTCTTGAGATTACATGCAAGGCAAGGCAATAAAACATTAAGAAAGAAAATTCGAAATCAAATAAATGAAGAAATATACCGTGTGTAAAGATTAGAGTACTAAACATTGTTAAGATATTCTCCAAATTGGTATTTAGTTTTAATACAATGCTAATACAAATTGCAGCAAGATTTTTGATCAAAATTTACAAACTGAATCTAAATTTTTTATAGATAAATAATGGACTTCACAGAGCAATTTTTTTTTTTGAAAGAAGATGGTTGGTAGTCTTGAAGTACCTAATTTTAAGACTTATCTGTTTTAGGACTTAAGCTTCAACTATGAAGCAAGAAAGTGCAGTTTGGTAAAAAAGACAGGACAAGGGTGAGCGTAACACCACTAGATGACCAGGCATAGACCCATTTATGTAGAAGTTAAATTCACAACCAAAAAATTTTCAAAGATACTTTAATGGAGAAAGAATGGTGTCTCTCTTAATTGATTCTAGAAAATATTGGATATCCACATGCACAAAACAAAATAAAACAATAATAAATTAACCTAAATCTACACCTTAATTGTACTCAAAATTGATCATAGACTTAAATATAAAACTTAAAATAAAAAAAAAAACACTTCAGAAACAATCTGTGAGAAAAATCGTGATCTTAGATTAAGCAAAGGTTTGTTAGGTAGGATGCTAAAAGCATGAAAGTAAAAGAAAAAATTCACCAATTGGACTTCAGCACAAAATTTCAAACTTTAGCTTTTGCAAAGGCACTGTTAAGAAAATAAAAATTGAAGTCTTAGGTTAATTGACAAAAAAGATTTTCAGTGCATATATCTAATAAGAAACTGTTATTTTGACTATGAAAAGAAGTCTTTCAACTCAATAATAATATAAACAGCACAAGGGAAAAAGGAACAAAGGATTTGAACAGTTACTTTACAAAGAAGAGACACAGATGACAAATGCGGTCATGAAAATATACTGCACCTCTTCAGTCATTAGGAAAACTTAATGAGTCACTATTATACACCTATTAAAATGGCTAAAATAGATACAAATGGGCCACATCAAGCTCTGGGAAATATGATGAGTGACTCTGATGTATTGCTGATGGGCAAAAATACCTCGTAAAGCATTTGGCAATTTGTGAAATTAGATATAAACTACCATGCGACCTAACAATGTATTTACCTCAGAGTAATGAAGATACATGTTCACAGAAAAACATTCATAGCAATTCTATTCATTATTATCAAAATCTGGAAACAGCCCTTATGTTTATCAATGAACATATTCTATATCCTTAATTGTGATGGCAATAATAAAACCATACACATTTGTCAAAGTCCGTACAACCGTACATTTTACATATATTTTACCGTACTAAATCATACAGAAATTAAACCGATTGAGAAAAGTTAATCCCAGATGAATCACAGTTTTAAATATGAATATTTCTTTCATAAGAAATCATACATGAATATCTTTGTGACGTTTAGGGAATTGTACCTTAAACAAGACCTCATCAGCTTTCCTTAAAAGAAAGACTCATCAATTAACCACCTTAAATGAAGAGTTATTTGCCAAAAAAAAAAAAAGTTAAGTGGAAAGTTCACAATTTGAAGGAAGGTATCTTCTGAAGAAGTAATATCCTGTGTACATAAATCATTCCATACATGATTAAAGAAAGAAGGCAAAAAACTCAATAGAATAGCTGGCAAAAAATTGATGAAGCAAAAAAATTGATCAAGCGTTTCACAAAGGAAGAAAAAATGTAAAATAAAGTCATAAAAAGACATCTACCTTCAATAATAACAAATTGCAGAATAATAATAACAAGGAGATAATTTTATACCTATTATTTTAGTCTTAGAATGTAAATCAATGGGAATACTAATGCTCATTAGGTGGAAATGCAAATGAGTGTAAGCTCCTTAAGTAACAATCTGACAATTGTCTTGTAAAGTTGAACCATCATGAATCCTACTATCTGGATATTTCAGTCCTACACACCACACGTATTTAATATTAACTATTGGTAATGTACTGATTCACGTGAACATAACTGAATTTTAGAAATGTGGTGTTGAATAGGGGAAGAAAAGCTTCTGAAAGTTTTCACAGAGTCTGATACATGTTTACAATATGCTTATATTAGTGTAAAAAAGAAAGCAACAAGGATGCTAACAAGGACTCACACATGTTAATAATTTAGGACAATGAGCACTGTGAAGCACAAGTTATAATAGTTAACTTTGGTGATTTTAGAACTGTTTTGTGTCTTAAGTCAGCTGAAATGTGAAGCTGACCTTGGAAACAAGATGTCTGATAATCTCCTTTAAAAGAACCAATTTTAAAAGGAAAAAGAAAGTGAGGTTGTAATTGGAATAAAAAGGTAAGAGGACACTTACCCACATCTTAGTCCTCCCTGAAATACCTACAGAAGAAAGATGAGACCATGCTTGAGAGGAAGTGGCTATGTGAAGTGTCTGTTAGGAAAAAAGGTGTGAAGGATATTCAAGATGGATTTCGGGGTACAGAAAATTTTGTTTTTGACATACCAAGAAGTCTAGAAGGCATATTTAAAAAAATAGGATGAATGGAGAGGAGTGGGAAAGGAATGTAATCTGTGGTGCCAAGAACATAGAAATTCTATGTAATGAACAGACACTTGCATTTTTAATGGTGAAGAAACATGATAGAAAGGACAATGTTGTTGGACCTTGAGGCATCTTGAATGAAAGCAGATTTTGGGGGCTGGATGTATGTGTGGCTCCAAAATTCATACATTGAAATTCTAACTCCTAGTGTATCTGTATTTGAATAAGGTGTTAATTAAGGTTAAATGAGCTTAATAAGGATGAGTCTCCTGAACAAGGGGATTAGTATTTTTACAAGACACAGCAGAGGTCTCTCTCTTTCTCTTTCTCCCTCTCTCCCTCCTCCTCCCATTCGCTCTCCCTCCCTCTCCTTCTCTGCAGGCGAGCATTGAGAAGAGGCCATGTGAGGACATGGTGTGAAGGTAGCCATCTGCAAGCCAGGAAGAAAGCTGTCACCAGGAGCTGAATTGGCAGGCACCGGGATTTTGGACTTCTGGTCTCCACAACTGTGATAAAATAAAGTTCTGTTGTTAAAGCCATCCAGCCTGCGGTATTTTGTAATGATAACCTGAGCAGACTAAGAGAATAAGTTATCATTCAAGTGAAAATACATGCCATTTTTCAGGGACCCTGGGTAATCTCAGTTTTGAAGATAAAGATAGTGTGAAGAGCTGGTGGATGAGCAGGAAGGGATGGCTTTTTTTTTTTTGTAGAGACAGAGTCTTACTGTACTGCCCTAGGGTAGAGTGCCGTGGCATCACACGGCTCACAGCAACCTCTAACTCTTGGGTTTATGCGATTATCTTGCCTCAGCCTCCCGAGCAGCTGGGACTACAGGCGCCCGCCACAAGGCCCGGCTATTTTTCTGTTGCAGTTTGGCCGGGGCTGGGTCTGAACCCGCCACCCTCTGCATATGGAGCCGGCGCCCTACTCACTGAGCCACAGGTGCCGCCCAGGGATGGCTTTTTTTAAAGAGCTTCGCCTGTGGCTCAGTTGGTAAGGCGCCGGCCCCATATACCGAGGGTGGCGGGTTCAAACCCGGCCCCGGCCAAACTGCAACCAAAAAATAGCCGGGCGTTGTGGCGGGCGCCTGTAGTCCCAGCTGCTCGGGAGGCTCAGGCAAAAGAATCGCTTAAGCCCAGCAGTTGGAGGTTGCTGTGAGCCGTGTGAGGCCACGGCACTCTACCGAGGGCCATAAAGTGAGACTCTGTCTCTGAAAAAAAAAAAAAAAAAAAAGAGCTTAGTAAGCCGCAATGGCTTTATGGGACCATCCAGTGTGTTTACTGCCTCTAACAGCAGGAGGTGTGGTCATCTTGAACATCTGAGAGGAGATTTCCAGCCTCTGTTCACCCTCGGAAGAAATCACTGCTTTTTTCATTACCATGTAGTAAAACTCAGGCCGTGGTTTGGGCACCTGCTAAGACAGGGACTTCCAGACCTGAGATAAGTGAAGATCTAGGTGCGTGTCTGGTTCATTTTCATGGAGCTGTTAGGACAGCTGGGAACAATGGCAAGACGAAGATGCATGTTGGCCACTAATAGAGGCAGATGACCTGAAGAAATCACTGCTTTGCTCAATAAAAAGGTGACTATTAGAGTAAGTCCTGTGACTGCTGGCCTGGGTCCTGATTGCTTTCCCCCTGTCCAGCAGAAATACCTCCATCTTTCAGCCAACAGAAAACATCACAGATATGAAAGCGAGCTTTGGGGACCACATGAAACTTTCATTTTCCAAGATATATGTCCCTCATCCCCTCAAGGAGGAATCTTAAGCCATAGCACTTTACATCTCACGAAGGTATACTTTACATCTCACGAAGACACTTGATCTCCTAATCCAGGCTTGCTTCTGTGCTGGGTCTTCCCATCTTCTCCACGTGTAGCTGCAGGAGTAGTTTTCAAACATGAACATGAGGGCCTTTCTCTCTTTCTTAACCATCAGCAGTCTCTTACTGTCCTCTGAAGGAAGCAGAAACTTGTTACTGTCGCCTACTCTGATTCCTTCTTCCTCATTTCTGAACTCGAAATTAGTTGACCTGTCCTAAGTATGATTTGCTCAGCATTACCATACATTTAGCACATACGATAATTATTTATAAATTTGAAATAAAATAAAACATTAAAAAATCTTAAGTTCTCACGGCCAAATCATTGTACATGCTCGTTTCCCCCCCTTTATAGAACATGTTTTCTCACACTCCCCCATTCCACACAAACCCCAATGATACACACATACACACACAGTGTTCACTTTCACAGCCTCTCCCGTTCATTCTGCAGGCCTCAACATGGGCTGTTACAGGAGCAGCCTGTTACATCGCATGGATGGTAATTTCTTCCTTAGTTGTCTTTCTTACCTAATAGAACACAAGCTCAACGAAGGCAGCAACTGTGTCTTTCTAGCTGATCATTTATGGTTTACAGAACTCAATACAATGTTTGGTCAAGGGATGGTGAATAATGAAGTCAGGGATGAAGAAAAGATGGAAGAAGGAAAAAAAGTTGTTCAGAATTTTACATTTTGAGTCAGGCTAGAGGTTAAAAAAAAAAAATCAGTTCCTTTTAAACCAAACCAAACAGATGTGAATAGGTGGGGCCCTGTGTGTTGCTATGTTGCCGATGGTTAGGGCTAAAAGTGCTTGATTTTCTGTGGATATACTGTTCTCTATACCACTTCAAGTCCGGGGTGCAGCCAGCAGTACTCTCCTTTATCTTGGCTATAGTTTCCATTCTTCTGTCTGTTCCTAGTTTAGGCATCTGCAGCGCTGGTCCAATCCAATCTCTGCAAAGCTGATATTCACTGGGAGGAAAAAGTGTCACAACTCCTGTTTAGATTGTTTGAAATTAATAACTTACATATTTTCATTATGTTAATGGAGTCTTACCGAAAAGGGAAGGTCTTGTTTCATAATGCTTTTAACACATTAAACTCATTATTATTTTTAACAACAAAGCTAAAAACCTAGAGAGGGAAGCTATGAGGTAGGATCATGATCTGGGTTCACACGTGAGCTCCATCCTTGAGAGAGGCCGTGGGTAAGGAACATGACCTTGCTGAATCCCTTTTTTTCTTAATCTCTAAATGGACAATATTATATATAACACAAAGTACATAAACAGATAAAGAACAATGAAAGCACTATTATAGTATTAGAGCATAATAGATAACCATAAAAGGAATATATTATAATGTTCATAGCGAATCCTTTTTCTGTATTATTTACTCTTTTTACAGACAGAAAACATGGCAATCTTCTATCAATTTTCTAGTTTTGTCAATAAAATTATGGCAGAAATGTATATGGAGTAGATTCCTTATTATAATTCTATCCTGTCCATAATTCCTCTTCGAATTATTTAGCTATCAGAATCCTCTTCAAATACAAGGTTTCCACAGAGTCTTTTTAATCACCCTGTCCAAAAGATTTTTATTTTCTTCTCTGCTTTCCACTGGGTTTGCACCTTCTATTCTATTTTCTTTTAAACTAAGGATGAGGTTTGCCTTTTCCAGCCAACAAATGCTGGACCACATCCATGCTATTGGCATCTTAGAGTTGAAAATATTACAATATTAGCCCTGCTACTTGGACAAAGTTCAATTTTTATTTTAATTAAACAACAGAGACAAAAAAAGTCCCAACACAGTTAAATGAATTTTTAAAGGTAGTGAGAAAAAGAAAAAAACATTCCCTGAGGACCTACTGTGTGTTAGGCTTTATGCCAATTATATGTGCAGAATGATGATGGTTAAAATTTATTTGGAGCTTGTTATGTAGCAGGCATTGTCTTACGGAATTGGGGGATAGGAAACCCTGTAAAACTATAGCCCTGTTTTGGAGGTACCAGAATATGAATGCGCCGTAGAGCAACCTGAGTCACAGAGACATGAAGCAACTTTGCCCAGTGTCCTGCAGGTCTGAGCTGGCAACTAACCCTCAGGCTTCAGCCTCTATAGCCTGCACATCTAACCTCACCTCTGCAGTGCTTCAGGAAAGTTTTCCTGTTATAGAAAAGAGTGAAATTGTCATTGATGGGAATATTTAAAATCAAAAAAGTCACAAACTTTAGACAAGATTATACAACTACGAGCTGTAGAGCCAAAACTTTAGTAGACCCTTAAGTCTCCAAATCCAGCACCCGTTCTTAAACATCTTGCTTTACCTTTTCCACTTAATGTGATGATGTAGGGTTCTTCCACCCATGATGCTTGCAGGATAAGAAGGCATCATTAGTTCGTTTTGTTTTGTTTTCTTTTCTTTCTTTTTTTTTTTTTTTTTTTGAAACAGAGTTTCACTTTATTGCCCTCGGTAGAGGACCGTGGTGTCACAGCTCACAGCAACCTCAAACTGTTGGACTCAAGCAATCCTCTTGCCTCAGCCTCTCAAGTAGCTGGAACTACAGGTACCCACCACAACGCCTGGCTATTTTTAGAGAAGAGGCCTTCCTCTTGCTCAAGCTGATCTCATACTCCTGAGCTCAGGCAATCCACTAAACTTGACCTCACAGAGTGCTGGGATTGGCATCTAAGATGCCAATAGCATCACACCCGGCCCAACAACATTAGATGTATACACTTAAATGTTCATGCTTTTGCTTATTGACTCTGTCAGACATCAGACATGGAGCCTGACTATATATATGGCACCAGCCCAGGTGCCAGGGAAATGCTAAACCAACAGACGACCTTGTGCCTCTTTGGTGCTTTCTGCTTTGCATCCTGGAACTATTGGTTGAATGCCACTGAAACTCACTGGGGCAGCATTGGGGGTCTAAGGTCTAATAGAAACAATGTTAGTGCAGAACGTCTGATAGAGGCTGGTCATATGCTCACTGTTCAATAAGGGGTAGCTGCTGGAATGCTAGCAGTGCTGTAGTAATTAAAGCTATTAGTGCTCCAAGATAGGCCAACCCATATCTATCTTGGAAGGTTGGGGAAGGCCTAGCTCAGGGTCACGTATTTCTTGAAAGGAGGTATCAGATAGATGGAGGAAAAGAGATAAAGTTTTTCCAAGCTGGACACAATATGAAACCAGGATCGTAACTATGTGTGGGCTTAGGGAATGATTTTCCCCCGCTCTATACAAAACAAACATGGTCAGCAATGGCTTTTAAAACAAGTGAGGCTGCTGCAACAGTGAGATGGAATGGAGGCATCTTGACTGTCAGACCTAAAAGTTCATAATTTACCTATAGTGATGACAAATTATAGTTCATTTGGAGAAGACTGTTTGAGAGCAAGTTGACATAAGACTAGACAAATTAACTGTTCTAAGTTGGGCACAGGGGCATGTGCCTATAATCACAATTATTAGGGAAAATCCTTTAAGCCTGGGAGTTAGAGACCAGCCTGGCAACATAGATTCCACCTCAAAATAAACAACAAAAAAAATTAAATGAATGAAGATTTTTTTTTCTACCAAAAAACACATGTCTCTCCCATCCAAATGTATGTGCGTCTTTGAGGTCCTAATGCCACTTTTGCCGAGTTGCTTGTGGCTGCCCTGGTTTCATTGTCAGATGACTTAGTTCCAGTTTAGCAGATCCGCTTACGCCGTTAAATAAATGAAAAGCAAAATTGTCACTTTTAAATAAAGTCCACACATAATCACATTTTGAAATGGTCCTCCCTCTGGCTGAGGAGTTTGTGCATTATAATATTGAATTTTAAATAATATATTACACAAAATAGCTTCCAATTTGATTTTGGGGGATACATTTTCATGAATTATTGAATATCTGATTATTGTAGAAAGCTTTAGCCATTATGCACTGAAACTGTCATTCTCTTGGCTCTGTGATATATGAGCTTGGTTATCAATATTTAAAGTTACAGTTAGCTCACTGTGAGGTAGCTGAAAGCTGAGACAAGAATTAATCAGCAGTGACGCAGGCAGAATTCTTTGCATGCCCAAAGGAGCTCTGGGAGGGTTTCCCGGCCCATCTTCTGTAGGTGTATTTCATGTTTCAGCATATCTTACAGAAATCCACTCAGCAGGAAGTAATTCTTACTAATCAATGGGAAGTTGATTCACTGCAAGACAAATTTGATTATAAGTTAAATTTTCCTCATCTTCCAGAAACTTAACACTTTTGGTTCAGATCATATATATTTGCAGCTCCACTAAATGACAGCAAATGGAATTTTTGTTTTATTTTTGCTTCTGCAATTATAATGTAAGTTACCTGAAGTGAAGGACACTGACCTTGTTTACGGATCGCTGTACACCTTTGTATAGAGTGCAACACTGTTCCTTTACATTATCCGCAGTAGATACATTATTGTAGTTTGTGCAAAAAAGTTACTACAAAAACTTTTATCCCATATTTTGACAGTGTTAATTAATATCAGTGTCCTTGAGATACAGCGACCAATATGGCAGACATATTTATTGCCGTCGTGAAAGCATTTTCACTTTTTTAGCAAACTGACACAAGGAGAAATTATTTATAAACCTGGCGAAGCATGCAACCGGAGGAAATACAAGATGTACTGGAAAAACATAACGGAAAAGGTGGACTCCCTTGTGGAAAAGATCTGCTTAAGGAAGTGTATCAATCATGATACCAGGAAAGGTGAGTAAGAGTCAGCCAGACGAAGCAGGAAGAGGAAAGAAAGAGTAAGGGGTGTCCCAGGTGGAGGAAACAGCAGTTTCTTGAAAATACTGCTGTACAAAGTGAACTACAGTAAACAAATGATGTATTCTGCAGCATTTAAATCTTTAAGAGGATAGGTCTCATATGAAGTGTTCTCAAAATATTATATTGAAAAATTAATAGAACTGAAAGAGTGTGTGGCGCATTTGTGGAATCCAAAATGTATTAGGTGAGGACCAGAGGGGTTCTCTCTTTCCTAACTCCTTTAGTACTAAGACTATACTCTATTACTTTCTACAAAAACAGATGCTGAAGGAAAGAGGATGAAAAAGGTTTTGTTACTTAGAATTTTATGAGACCCTGAGAATTTTGGCGGCTCTCTTTTCCACTCACATGTGCACAGATACAGACACTCAATGTACATAATTTTCCACTCTATTTCAGGGGTCAAGGGTCCTTTCAATAGGAATTTCCTGCTGTGTTCACTCCTTTTCCCTGGCTCTGAGTTCCGAAACACAGCATCTTCCTTGGTTACCTATTATAAAGGTTTATTTGACAAAATAAACAGTAATTTCAACACATATCTGAATAGTATATCATTTGGAACAAATTTTCATTTTCCTACATTTTTGTCATTTTTAAAGTAATTAAAAATATGTTCTTTTTTCTTAAATATACACACGAGTGTGCACACAAACACACAAATTCTTGTTCTATGTTTAAAACCCTGGAAATCCCCTCTACCACATGACCTTTTTTCCTTTATGGGAGTTGTTTTCCTTCATGCCTTGACCTCAGGCAAGCCTGGATCCAAATCTAGTTCTTGAGGACACTATTTTCTGCCCTCCTACACTCTTTGCATGCTCTTCATTTTTATGGGTGTCAGATGCATGCGTAGTTTCCAAAGCAGCAGTCCCAGCCTCACCTCTGCAATTTTTCAAGCCACTTTAAACTATTTCATATCCCTAAATAATAAGGGCCATTTCTTGATTAGACACGATTTGCGTTTCTGTTATTTTCCACCTATAGAATTTGAGAATTTACCTCTGGGCACTTGTTCCCGACACACTTCTCACCCACACACCCTGCTGTCATAGTGAATTAACACTGTAAATTCTGGAACAATCTGTATTCAATCATATGTTCATATAACTCTGTAAATGTTTTGCATAGATGAACCACGGAGTGTGCATTTCCCTTGTCATAATGTTTTGTTTTTAAACTTGTTAATAATCATATCCCACTCAGTTATTTAGTTTTCTATGTGCTTATAGTTACCCCCTTATACTTCCAGACAGATCTGTGAGTCTGTTTACACTGGAGTCATTTTATTTTCCCTCAGCATCTTTCTTGGAACCCTTTGCACCTTAGCCCCAGTGTGGACTGGTAACCACAGCTCACACCTGCTGGTCCTAGATTATTCTTCAGCATAATTTAGGGAACTATTTTCATGGCTCTTTTGTGTTATGTGCTCTATTTCCTGGATCCCGTATCTTTCTGTCTTTGTTTAATCCATTTTTTGTAAAGCATATTTTTAGTAATTTCTACAAAAAGGGTGCTTCAAATATTTTCTATGAATATCCTATGGGAAAATTCATTTTTAAAACTTTAATTTATATTTAATCCGTATTTATATTAATATATAATTAATATTTAATTGATAATATGCCTGGGTTTGTAATTCTCATTTAGAAATCACTTTCCTTCCGTTATTGGAACGAATTTAACCATGTCTTCTAGTAAAAAGTCCTGGTGTCATTCTGGTTCCTGATTCTTTAATTGTAACTTCCTTGATTTATTCCTGACTTACGAAGCTTTTAAGATCTGATCCAAAAAAAATTGAAAAGAAGGGAATGCTTTTATACTTATTTTACAAAGCCAGCATTACAAAGCCGGATAAGGATAGCACTGGTAAAGATAATCACTGGCCATCATCACGATAAACACAGATGCAAAAATATTAGGAAACCTAATCAAACAGCATATTAAAATGCTCATGTACCAGGGTCAAAGGAAACTTATCTCCGGGATGCACGTATGATATAACATACATAAGTTAATTTACTTTCCTTCAGAAATCCTGTTCTCATCAATTCCTTTTGTTTAATTGTTTTCCCAAAGGAAATTATCCCTTGGATGCAGGTATGATCTAACGTACATAAGTCAATTTATTTTCCTTCAGAAATTCTGTTCTCACCAATTCCTAGGGATGGGGAGAGTGATTATTCTTAAATTTTTGGTGGTCCCTAGTTACTATTCATATTTAAATGAGGCCTTAGCAAACCCACCTGTTTCTTGTGGGACTAACCTGGTGGAGGGCTTACTGCAGAGCAGTTGGGAGAAACTGGAGAGATTGGCAAGAAACACCCTGACCTCTAAACCGAGTCAGTTTCTCCTCACAGGGGCCCCCTTTCCTCCAGCTGCCTAACTATTGTAAGCTGAGTTGGCAAAAAGAAGCTGTGGGGTCTCATTGTTCATTTTGAAGATTTCCATCTAATCCAGTTAGTTCCTTTTTAGCTCTGCCATAACCAGGTGACACAACGTCCCTTGGGTTTCTTCTTCAATTTAACTAGTAAACTTGCTTTCCCTCACAACAGGGGTTGGTTAGTAGTAGTTCCTGGGTATGTGTGAGAGGGAGGAAATGTGAACTCTGCTCTTTATTCATATTTCATCCAAATACATCTCATTTTAGCCCACACTTTACCACTGCCTTCTGCGAACTGAATGTCTCTAATTCCTGAGCCTTTCCCAGTTCTGAAACATACATTCCCTTTATCCCTGTGGTCATCAGCTTTTGTAAAACTTAGATTTTACCTTTGCCGACTTTCTCTTTTGTTTTTTGGTTAAGTACATTGATGCCTATTTATGGCTACCAAACTTTGCTTTCCTTAAGAGTTTATCACATCTCTAAATTTCAGATTAATACGAGGGTACAAATGTTTAGGCTACATTATTTTCATTTATTTTTAAAAATTATTTTACCATAAAGTTTAAAGAGAAAATAGAGAAAATGCATTCATTCAATCTTCATTTTTTATTCAGAAATGTCCCTCAAATCATTTTTTTTCCGTAGATTTTGAGATCTCAAAGTCATAATTGATGCATATCATTTAGTGAAAGACTTACATTTCCCTATGTCTATTCTCTCCTTTCCAGAATATAAAAGGGAGGTTTCAACAAAGTCAATGCTATACACACAAGCAAAGTGTGAAACCTCATCATAAATAAATAAAGCATCAGAACTCGGACTAGAATTGTTCAGTTCGTTCATTTTATCCAACATTCATTTATTGCTAAATATAATTGGTTCCCTTTGATATGTGTGGATGCTTTTTTGAAATATCAAAATTATCCTAACCTTTAAAATAAGAGATTTAGACCAGAAAATGACACGTTTGCCTGAAGAAAATCATCTTTAAAATCATCTTGTTTTCATTTCTTTAGATGTAAGGCTTTAGTCCCCTGAGCCCTTACCATAGGTACTTAGTGAAAAACCATTTTTATTTTTTTACCATATTTAATAAAAATAACTCATTTAAAAAATACTATGACAATTTTATGTATTTCCAGTGAAAACTAACTTTGCATTTTGCATTCAAAACTATCTTTAATGAGACTAAACCTTAAAGTAACATCTTAAGCCACTCTTCACATTTTAAGTATTTCGTCCATTTTTCTAATTTCAATTTTGCCTGATAGTTTGGGGTTCATTTTTCAAAATTACTTTCAATTAGCAGTCTTCAGCATTTGGGTTTTGTATCATTAATTTATAGGTCTTAAGGACTGTGCTTATAATCTGAAGTATGTAAATTTTCATTTCTGTTATTTAGTTCATCAATCTTCCATTTTCTTCAGACAAGGTCTATTTATAGAAAAAGATCAGGTGTTCCCTAAGAAGGGATAGATCACTGGATAGAGATACATTTTGTCACATTTTAAGAAGTACCTCTGCAGTTGTTGGCTGCCCCTTGGTAAGGGGGCCAGGGCAGTGGCCACATCAGTGCTTCACATATCGTACCCAAAACACAGGCAAAAAAATGCTCTGTGCGCGTGACTGGACCGAAGAAAATGTCTAAGTTGAAAAATGGTCATGTCTCAGCCCTACTATGAGACTAATTTAGGGTTTTCACATGAAAGCTATAACCCAGTTACAACCTAAGAATAGGGGGAAGGGGGAAAGGGAGGGGAGGGAGGGGGGAGGTGGGTAGAGGGAAGGGGATTGGTGGGATTACACCAGCGGTGCATCTTACAAGGGTATATGTGAAACTTGGTAAACGGTCTGTGAAGCTGGTGCATGATGCCCCATGATCATATCGATGTACACAGCTATGATTTAATAAAAAAAAAAAGAAAAGAAAAATGGTCATGTCTGAGGATTGCAATGAAGAATAACTTCTCTAAGTGTTGTTATTTTCAATTATAGCTGTCATACAGTGATAATACATTAAAACTGACGACTCTAATTACATTTTTGTTATTCCTCTTACATTCTGGGCAGCTTTTGCTTTCTGCATTGTGATATTTTATTTGGTCCTTCTGAGGGTCCATCAATACTTCATGATATTCTCCAAGTTTTCCTATTATTATATAGCCCAATAGAAACTTTCATATCACACTTAAGCAATTCTGAGTACATTTTTTCAACATCCTTGCTTTCATTTTCTAAGAGTTTATTTGTTTATACATTTATTGTTATCCTATCTGTGACTTTTTTGGATTAGATAAAAATTCTGGTAAGAAATGATTTATTGAATTTTCTTTTCAGAATGTGTGAACTTAGAATATCTTTGTAGAATGCTATAGCATTATGTTGATAACTATCATCCTTTACATACATCTAAAAATTCACATGATTTTTCTCTATTTTCTTATATACTTTTGGTGGTAAATCTGTATTTTTGTTTTATACTCTAGAGTGATTTGCGGAGTTAGCACTTCATTTTGGAATTATTCATCACTATTTTAGATTTTATTGGTCTTTATTATGTTTTTAGTTATTTTTTCTTTATTTCAGACTATTATAGGGGTCTACATGTTTTGCTTTCATACTTTGCTTTGTATAGATTAAGTCAAAGTTATAAGGGCATCCCTCACCCAGATAGTATGCGTTGCACTCATTAGATGTGAATTTACTCATCCCTTCCTCCCCCCTCACACTTGCTGTATTTTTGTTGAGTTTTATTTTTGTGTATGTACCTAAGCGTTGATTGATTAGCTCCAATTTACTATTGAGTGCACGTAGTGTTTGTTTTTCCATTCTTGTGATATTTCAATTAGAAGAATGGTCTCTAGTTCCCTCCAGGTTGTTATAAAA
The DNA here is from genome assembly GCF_027406575.1 of Nycticebus coucang. NCBI lineage: Eukaryota > Metazoa > Chordata > Mammalia > Primates > Lorisidae > Nycticebus > Nycticebus coucang. The sequence continues at coordinate 19,486,770 of NC_069781.1, read as the reverse complement.
CATATTGGATCACCATTTTTAATGTCTGAGTAGTACTTGACATACACATATACCGCATTCCATTAATCCATTCACGTATTTGTGGGCACTTGCGTTGTTTCTACTTCTGTGCAATTGTAAACCGTGCTGCCATACACATTCATTTGAGTGCCTGGGTCTTTTTGAAAAAATGATTTTTTTCCTTTGTGTAAAATACCTAATAGTGGGATTGCTGTGTCAAATGGTAGATCTTATTTTAGGTCTTTAAGGTATCTCCATGCTAATTTCCACAGAGGCTGCACTAGTCTGTAATCCCACCAACACTGTAAAAGAATTCCCTTCTCTCCACATCCATGCCAGCATTTGTTTTTGAGACAGTTTGATATGAGCCATTCTTGCTGGAGTTAAGGGGTATCTAACTGTGGTTTTGATTTGCATTTCCCTAATGATTAGAGATGTTGAACACTATTTTTTTCATGTGATTTTTGGCCATTAGCATATTGTTATTTGAAAAGTTTCTGTTCGTGTCTTTTGCCCACTTTTAAATGGGGCCATTTGATCTTTCTTCTTGGTGATTTACTTGAATTCTTTGTAGATCCTGTTTATCAGCCGTTCATCAGATGTACAGCATCCAGATATTTTCTCCCATTCTGTAGGTTGTCTGTTTGCTCTATCAATTGTGTCATTTGCTACTCCAGAAGCTCTTTAATTTGATCAGGTCTCATTTATTTATTTTTGTTGTTGATGTAATTGCCTTTGGGGTCTTCTTCATGAATTATTTGCCTAAGCTAATTCTATAAGAGTTTCTCCAACATTTTCTTCTAGAAATTTTATAGTTGCATCCCTCAGGTTTAACTTTTTTATCCATCATGAATTAATTTTTATGAGTTGTGAGAGTTGTGGATCCCATTTAAGCCTTCTACATGTGGAAATCCAATTTTCCCAGCACCATTTATTGAATGAGAATTCTTTTTTTTGAGTGTATGTTTAGTCTGCTTTGTCAAAGATCAGTTGGCAAGGGCGGCACCTGTGGCTCAGTCGGTAAGGCACAGGCCTCATAAACCAAGGGTGGCGGGTTCAAACCCGGCCCTGGATGAACTGCAACAAAAAAATAGCCACGCGCTGTGGTGGGCGCCTGTAGTCCAAGCTACTTGGGAGGCTGAGGCAAGAGAATTGCTTAAGCCCAGGAGTTGGAGATTGCTATGAGCTGTGTGATGCCATGGCATTCTACCGAGGGCCATAAAGTGAAACTCTGTCTCTACAAAAAAAAAAAAAGATCAGTTGGCAATATGAGGAAGCTTTCATGTTTAAGTTCTCTCTTCTGATCTGTAGGTGTATACCTCTTTTTGTGTGCCAGTACCATGCTGTTCTGATTACTAATAGCCAATCTGAGCTTATGCAATTAGAACAAGCCAGGAAGCATCATTTTATCAGACTTCAAGCTATTTTAATATTCTTAAAAAACATTATTGACATTATATAATATAATGATGATATATACCGAATTATGCCTTTTAAACATTTTTTTATGCTTTTGTCCTTTTCTTTTTCTACATCTCTAAAACCAATTAATATAATTTGATGGCATATAATTTATTTTTCAAATATTACATTATTTGAGTTGGAATCAAAAGCATTCTTATTTATTGTGTTGTCATTAATAGTGGCTTTATTAATATTTACTTCTCATTCCACTCCAGTAATTATTTTCCAATATTTCTAATTATGCAGTATCTTTGAGTAAGAATACACTAAATTATTCAATTTAAGATAACTCACTAATGTCACACACCATAGAAAGAGGGAGAACAAGAGAATGCACAGGCTTGTACCAATGCCTGCTCAAAGGCAGTTAGAAAGACAATAAAACAGAATTCACTTTTTAAGAAATTACTTTAAAAATAGTAAAGAAACACAATGTAGACATATTTCAATGTGTATATGCTATGAGCGATAAATACATTTTATTTATCAATTTAAATAAATAAAATGGAATATGAGTGTTTAATTTTTTTCAGAAAGCAATTTATCCATATTTGTCTGTCCAATAACAATGAATGTGTCTATTGCCCCACCTTTCAGACCTTTAGATTTTCCTTCTACATAAGGCATTTACATATGCAAACAAAGACTACATGGAAAGTTATTTCCTAAAGCATTACTTGTAGTAATAGTAAATGGAGATGGCTAAAATTAGTTATAGTATACTGATATGAATAACTCTATGTCTACCATGGAGTATCATGTAGCAATGAAAACAAATCTGCATCAGTTTGCACAAATATGGGAGTTAGAACAAGTAATTTTCAGGAAAAGCAACCCCTCCAAGTTATATTGGAGTACAAAACTGTATATTCAAATAATGCACAGCTGAAGACTTAAAAGATACATACTTGAATCTTAATAGGGAAATTTTCTGGAAATGAGGAATTATGCTTGGGAAGAGAGAAGGACAGAAAGCATAAAAGAAGGGAGCAAAGGGAAGACACCTTTAAGATAACAAGGAGGGGGGATGGAGGCAAGATGGCTGACTGGAGCCAGCTTTCAACAGAAGCTCCTGTCCAGAAGGAGACTTAAAGGACAGAAGTTTAGCAAGTAAGCTGATGGCTTGGAGCTGAGCCAAGAGAGAAGGTTGAAGAATGCACATCAACCCTTCTGAGGCAAGCTGCGGCCCCAAAGATACAAACAATAGGTATAAAATCCATCTCCAAGCAGATGGAAGTCCTCTCCCCCATGAGAATGGGTCTCAGTATACTCCATGCAAACAAGTGAGCGGAGTTCAAACATCCTCCCATTTTATCCCATGGGAGAGACCCTCTAAAAACTGGACCTCCTTCCCATACTAGGCCATGGCACTCTCCTGCCAGGCAAAAAACTGTATAAAACTGTATATATTCTCTGCCTGCAATTCTGTCTTCCACTTTCACCCCAAGTTCTGGAAGCCATGGAGTGCTGATTCTTGGGCATTTTTTTGAGAGGTGTGGACAGGGCATGGGCTGTTGAACATCTGTGCTGATTCTGCAGCACAGGGGTAAGGAAAAAATGGTGGACTGAAGGAAGCAGGAAGGAGAGAGGCACCTCCCCACCCCTGGCACAGAGCAGCAGCAGCAGCAGCAGCAGCAGTGGGAACAATAGGGCTCACACCCCTGGGGATATTTTGGAAGGACACTCCCTGTCTCTTTGGGCAACCAGAGAAAGCTGTGCATCTTCTCCAGTAGCAGACACTGATGCAATAGATATGGGATGGTAACACAGACCATGTGATCAAAGATATGCCTGAAGTGGTACCAGCCTGGGCAGAGCTTGGCAGGAGGGAGAATTGAAGACATGTGCACAGAGATGGCATACTCTCATGGCAGGGCTGAGCCCGAGGACTGCTTAGTGAGCCTAAGATGCACCCAACCCTCAGGGGATCATAGCTGAGACAAAGGGAAGCGGGAAACTGAAAGCTAAGTGTAAGTTGTAATCACAACTGCCCCAACACAGACTGCAGGGGAAACAGAAACAACAACTAAGGGAAGCAGCACAGACTGGGGCTGAGTCACAGTTTCTGTGAACTCAAACAGCACCTGGTCTGCAGGGGAATATAGCTAGGACAGAATCACAAAATCTGTGCAAATGTAAGTGTCAACAACAGCAATCAGGACAGGGCTGGAACTGAGTGCACTGCCCCAACTTCCATTAACCATGTGAGGTTGTCAGGCCTCAGCTTCCCCTGCCAGATGGTGGCAGAGTGCAGAGGCCTGGACAAGGAGACATAAGATCTCTCTGTGACTCAGGCAGGCTCAAAACCCTGGAGCAACAACTCATTGGAGTGAACTGGGTCATAGCCCTGCAGGGTTACCAGTGACTGGGTGTGACAGAGGTGCAAGGTGGGGAAGGAGGTATCAACCTTTCCAAGACTAATACATTTGCTGGTGGGTGAGGGAGGTCCTTCTGACTCCAAGGAGCACCAGAATTAGTCATACTCAAGCTGCCAGCAGACCCCTGCTATCTAGTTGCCAGAGACCTTTTGAACTCCCTCACTTGAAACCGGGCACAGACTGGAACAATTGATTTGGATCTCTCAGACTGGACTAATCATCTGAGGACTATCCAATGTGGTACCCTGGGTGTGTGGTTGTGGGAAGGTTTGATTTTCCTTTTCTAGTTGTGGCTTGTGAGGGGCAGGGCGACTTAATTGCTGGTATTTCTTCACAGCTGAGACATCAACCCAGAGTAACTAATTCACTAGGGTAGGACATAGACCAGCTGAAAACAAGACAGAGCTATGTAGACCCACCACACCAAGTAAGTTCCCAGTATCTCAGGCTATAGCAGTGTATGGGTCCTTTCAAAATCTCTAGGACAAAAGGTACAGACACCAGTCACAGCTCGTGGGCAAAGGGCTGGTTAATCATTACTCCAGGAGCCCCCAACCCAACTTCACCTTATATGCTCATCTAGCCAAAAGGTGTAAAATAATCATGGGATGGAATCAGGGCAAAAACTCCAGTAACATGTATAACTGGAGTAGATCAACTCCCCCAAGGAACAATATGGCGGACACAACTGAAGATCCCATTCATAGACCAGTGGCTGAGATGTCAGAAATCGAATTCAGAGATTGGATTGCAAATAAGATTAATAGAATGGAGGTAAGGTTGGAATTGGAAATTCAATGATCAATTCAAAAATTATCTCAAGAATTCAATGAATTCAAAGACAAAAAGATTTTGACACAATGAGACAAAAATTTGCAACTCTCAAAGATCTGAGAAATACAGTGGAATTCCCTTAGTAACAGAATAGAGCAAGCAGAAGAAAGGATTTCTGACATTGAAGAGAAAACTTTTGAATGTTCCCAAGAGCTCAAAGAGGAAGAGAAATGGAAAGCAAAAATGGATCATCTCTCAGAGAGCTCTGGGATAATTCGAGAAAAACGAATATTCACCTTATAGGAATTCCTGAAGGTGAAGAGGTGGATTCAAAAGGCAAAGAGGCTATTCTTCCTGAGATAATGAATGAGAACTTTTCCAGACATAAGAGATTCTGAAATTCAGATAGCAGACAGTTTCAAAACCCCAGCACGATTCAACCTGAATGAGAAATGTCCTAGACACATTGTAATTAACTTCACCAAAGTTAAAATGAAGGAGAATATTCTGCAAGCAGCCAGAAGTAAGACAACCACAACCTTGAAGGGGAAAAATATTAGAATGACTGTAGACCTCTCTGCCAAAAACTTTCGAGCTAAAAGAGGGTGGTCATTGACTCTTAATCTCCTAAAACAAAATAACTTTCAACAAGGATTCTGTATCCAGCTAAACTTACTTTCATTTTTGATTGTGAAATTAAATACTTTAATAACATTCACATGTGGAAAAAATTTGCCATAACTAAACCAGCTCTCCAGGATATTCTCAGACCTATTGTCCATCATGACCAGTGCAATCCTCCACCACAAAAGTAAACTCACTCAGAAACTTTTGGTGAAATTCCAACTTTCACAGTGGCAGAAGTATTAAAAATGTCCACTGGACTTTCAAAAAACGTGATACCCAAAACTCTACCAGGCTTATCAATATTATCAATAAATGTGAATGGTTTAAATTGTCCTCTAAAGAGGCACAGATTGGCTGACTGGATACAAAAATTGAGGTCAGATATCTGCTGCATGCAAGAATATCATCTTACCTTAAAAGATAAATATAGACTCAGTGTAAAAGGATGGTCATCTATAATTCATCAAAGGGAAATCAGAGAAAAGGAGGTGTTGCAAGTTTATTTGCAGATACAATAGGCTTTAAACCAACAAAAGTAAGTAAGGATAAAGATGGTCACTTCATACTTGTTCAGGGTAACACTCAGTATGATGAGATTTCAGTTATTAACATGCATGCACCCAACCAGAATGCACCTCAATTTATAAGACAGACTCTAACAGACATGAGCAACTTGATTTCCTCCAGCACCATAATAGTCTGAGATTTTAACACTCTTTTGGCAGTGTTGGATAGATCCTCCATTAAGAAGTTAAGCAAAGAATTTTAGATTTAAACATAAGCATTCAACACTTGGATGCAACAGACATCTACAGAACATTTCGTCCTAACAAAACTGAATACCCATTCTTCTCATCAGCCCATGAAACACATTCCAAAATCACATCTTAACTCACAAGTCTAACCTCAGCTAATTTAAAAGAATAGAAATTATTCCCTACATGTTGTCGAACCATCATGGAATAAAACTTGTACTCAGTAACCACAGGAATCTGCATAGTCATACAAAAACATGGAAGCTAAATAACCTTATGCTGAATGATAGCTGGGTCATAGACAAGATTAAGAAGGAAATTACCAAATTTTTGGAACAAAACAATAATGAAGACACGAATTTATCAGAACCTCTGTGATACCACAAAGGCAGTCCTAAGAGGGAAATTTATAGCACTGCAAGTCTTCCTCAAGAGAACAGAAAGAGAAGAAGTTAACAACTTAATGGGACATCTCAAGCAACTGGAAAATAAAAGAATTTTCCAATCCCACACCCAGTAGAAGAAAAGAAATAACCAAAATGAAAGCAGAATTAAATTAAATCGAAAACAAGAGGATTATACAACAGATCAATAAATCAAAAAGTTGTTTTTCTTTCTTTTTTTTTTAATTGTTAAATCATAGCTGTGTACATTAATGTGATCATGGGGCACCATACACTGGTTTTATAGAACATTTGACACATTTTCATCACACTGGTTAACATAGCCTTCCTGGTATTTTCTTAGATATTGGGTAAACACATTTAGATTCTACATTTACTAAGTTTCACATGTACCCTTGTAAGATTCACCGCAGGTTTAGTCCCACCAATCACCCTCCCTCCACCCATCATCCGCCCTCCCTCCCCGCCCTCTGCCCCTTCCCCCATACTTAGGTTATAACTGGGTTATAGCTTTCATTTGAAAGCCATAAATTAGTTTCATATTAGGGCTGAGTACATTGCATACTTTTTCGTCCATTCTTGAGATACTTTACCAAGAAGAATATGTTCCAGCTCCATCCATGTAAACATGAAAGAGGTAAAGTCTCCATCTTTCTTTAAGGCTGTATAATATTCCATGGTGTACATATACCACAATTTATTAATCCATTTGTGGATCGATGGGCACTTGGGCTTTTTCCATAACTTAGCAATTATGAATTGGGCTACAATAAACATTCTGGTACAAATATCTTTGTTATGATGTGATATTTGGTCTTCTGGGTATACACCTAGCAGAGGAATTATAGGATTGAATGGCAGATCTATTTTTAGATCTCTAAGTGTTCTCCATATATCTTTCCAAAAGGAATGTATTAATTTGCATTCCCACAAGCAGTGTAGAAGTGTTCCGTTTTCTCCACATCCACGCCAACATCTCTGGTCTTGGGATTTTGTGATATGGGCTAATCTTACTGGAGTTACATGATATCTCAAAGTAGTTTTGATTTGCATTTCTCTGATGATTAAAGATGATCATTTTTTCATATGTCTGTAGGCCATGAGCCTGTCTTCTTCAGAGAAGTTTCTCTTCAAGTCCCTTGCCCAACCTGTGATGGGATCACTTGTTCTTTTCTTTCTTATACGTTTGAGTTCTCTGTGGATTCTGGTTATTAAACCTTTGTCAGAGACATACCCTGCAAATATCTTCTCCCATTCTGAGGGCTGTTTGCTTGCTTTACTTACTGTGGTCTCAGCTGTTCAGAAGCTTTTTAATTTGATCAGGTCCCAGTAGTGTATTTTTGAAGCTGCTTCAATTGCCCGGGGGGGCTCATCATAAAATACTTGCTGAGACCAATTTCTTCAAGGGTTTCCCTGCACTCTCTTCTAGTATTTTTATAGTTTCATGTCTTAAGTTTAAATCTTTGATCCAGTGAGAGTCTATCTTAGTTAATGGTGAAAGGTGTGGGTCCAGTGTCAGTCTTCTACAGGTTGCCAGCCAGTTTACCCAGCACCATTTGTTAAATAGGGAATCTTTACCCACTGAAAGTTTTTAATTGGCTAGTCAAAGATCAAATAACGGTAAGTAGCTGGATACATTTCTTGGTTCTCTAATCTGTTCCAGACATCTACTTCTCTGTTTTTTTGCCAGTACCATGCTGTTTTGATCACTATCTTTTATAGTATAGTCTGAGGTCTGGTAGCATGATTCTTCCTACTTTGTTTTTATTTCTCAGTAATGTTTTGGCTATTCAAGATTCTTTCTGACTCCATGTAAAATGAAGTATTATTTTTTCAAGATCTTTAAAGTATGACAGTGGAGCTTTAATAGGGATTGCATTAAAATTGTATATTGCTTTGGGGTTGTATGGACATTTTAACAATGTTGATTCTTCCCAGCCATGAGCATGGTATGTTTTTCCGTTTGTTAACATTTTCAGCTATTTCTTTTCTTAGAGTTTTATAGTTCTCTTTATACAGATCTTTCACTTCCTTTGTTAGATAAACTACCAAATATTTCATCTTCTTTGGCACTACTGTGCATGGAATAGAGTCCATAACTGTTTTTTCAGCTTGACATTTGTTGGTATATGTAAAGGCTACCGATTTATGAATGTTGCTTTTGTAACCTGAGACACTGCTGTATTCCTTGATCAGTTCTAAGAGTTTTTTTAGTAGAATCCCTAGTGTTTTCCAGATATACAATCATATCATCTGTGAAGAGCAAAAGTTTGATCTCTTCTGACCCTATATGGATAACCTTCATAGCCTTTTCTTCCCTAATTGCAGTGGCTAAAACTTCTATTACAATGTTAAAGAGCAGCGGACACAATGGGCGGGCTTGTCTGGTTCCTAATCTGAATGGAAATGATTTCAATTTAACTTTTTTCAATACGATATTGGCTGTGGGTTTGCTGTAGATGGCCTCTATCAGTTTGAGAAATGTCCCTTCTACACCAGTTTTCTTAAGTGTTCTGATCATGAAGAGATGCTTTCGCATCTATATTCATTAGTGATATTGGTCTATAATTTTCTTTTCTTGTTGTGTCTTTTCCCTGTTTGGGGATCAGGGTGATGTTTGCTTCATAGAACGTGTTGGGTAGTCTTCCTTCTTTTTGTACATTTTGGAACAGGTTGAGTAATATAGATACTAGTTCTTCTTTAAAGGTTTGGTAGAATTCTGATGTGAAGCCATCTGGTCCCGGGCTTTTCTTTTTAGGGAGGTTTGTATGGTTGATGCTATTTCAGAACTTGATATTGGCCTGTTCAACATTTCCACTTGATTCTGGCTAAGTGTTGGAAGGTATGTGCTTCCAAGTATTAGTCAATTTTCTTCATATTTTCATATTTCTGAGAATAAACTTTCTTGCAATATTCATTAAGGATTTTTTGAATTCCTGAGGAGTCTGTTGTTATTTCATCTTTGTCATTTCTGATTGATGAGATTAGAGATTTTACTCTTTTTTTCCTGGTTAGGTTAGCCAAAGGTTTATCTATTTTATTGACCTTTTCAAAAAACCAACTTTTTGATTTATTGATCTGTTGTATAATTCTTTTGTTTTCAATTTCATGTACTTCTGCTCTAATTTTGGCTATTTCTTTTCTTCTACTGTGTTTGGGGTTGGAATATTCTTCCTTTTCCAGTTGCTTGAGATGTCCCATTTAGTTGTTAACTTCCTCTCTTTACGTTCTCTTGAGGAAGGCTTGCAGTGCTATAAATTTCCCTCTTAGAACTGCCTTTGCGGTATCCCAGAGGTTCTGATAAATTTGTGTCTTCATTGTCATTTTGTTCCAACAATTTGCAATTTCCTTCTTGATCTCATCTCTGACCCAGCTATCATTCAGTATAAGGTTATTTATCTTCCATGTTTTTGTATGAGTATGCAGATTCTCGTGGTTACTGAGTTCAACTTTTATTTCATGCTGGTCTGAGAAGATACAAGGAATAATTTCTATTCCTTTAAATTTACTGAGGTTAGACTTGTGACCTAAAATGTGATCGATTTTGGAATCTGTTCCATGGGCTGAGGAGAAGTATGTGTATTCAGTTTTGTTGGGATGAAAAGTTATATAGATGTCTGCTAAATCCAAATGTTGGATGGTTAAATTTAAATATAAAATTTCTTTGCTCAGCTTCTTATTGGAGGATCTATCCAACATTGCCAAAGGAGTGTTGAAATCTCTGACTATTATGGAGCTGGAGGAAATCAAGTTGCTCATGTCTGTTACAGTGTCTCTTATAAATTGGGGTGCATTCTGGTTGGGTGCATATTCATAATTGAAATCTCATCATATTGAGTATTACCCTTAACAAATATGAAGTGACCATTCTTATCCTTCCTTACCTTTGTTTTTTTAAAGCCTATTGTGTCTGCAAATAGAATTATAACACCTGCTTTTTTCTGATTACCATTTGCCTGAAATATGGATGACCATTCTTTCACCCTGAGTCTATATTTATCTTTTAAGGTAAGATGTGATTCTTCTTTTTTTTTTTTTTTTTTTTTTTTTGTAGAGACAGAGTCTCACTGTACCGCCCTCGGGTAGAGTGCCGTGGCGTCACACGGCTCACAGCAACCTCTAACTCTTGGGCTTACGCGATTCTCTTGCCTCAGCCTCCCAAGCAGCTGGGACTACAGGCACCCACCATAACGCCCGGCTATTTTTTGTTGCAGTTTGGCCGGGGCTGGGTTTGAACCCACCACCCTCGGCATATGGGGCTGGCGCCCTACTCACTGAGCCACAGGCACCGCCCAAGATGTGATTCTTGTATGCAACAAATATCTGGCCTGATTTTTTCGAAAAGGTCAGTAAAATAGATAAACTTTGGCTAACCTAACCAGGAAAAAAAAAGTAAAATCTCTAATTTCATCAATCAGAAATAGTAATGATGAAATAACAATAGATTCCTTAGAAATTCAAAAAATCCTTAATGAATATTGCAAGATACTTTATTATCAGAAATGTGAAAATCTAAATGAAATTGACCAATACTTGGAAGTATGCCACCATCCAAGACTTAGCCAGAATCAAGTGCAAATTTTGAACAGGCCTATGTTAAGTTCTGAAATAGTATCAACTATATAAAATCTCCCTAAAAAGAAAAGCCTGGGACCAAGCACCTACATTACTCATCCTTTTCCAAAATACAAAAAAAGAAAGAATAATATTGAAGACATTCTATGAAGCAGACATCCCCTTGATCCCAAACCAGGAAAAGTCCCAACAAGAAAAGAAAATTATAGACTAATGTCACTAATAATTATTCATGCAAAAATATTCAACAAGATCCTAACAAACAGAATCTATCAACCTGTCAAACAAATTATACATCATGACCAAGTGGGTTTTATCCCAGGGTTTCAAGGCTGGTTTAATATACATAAATCCATAAATATAATTCATCACACAAATAAAACAAAAAGCAAAGACCATATGATTCTCTCAATTGATGCAGAAAAGCTTTTGATAATATCCAGCATCCTTTAATGATCAGAACACTTTAGAAAATTGGTATAGAAGGGACATTTCTTAAACTGATAGAGGTCATCTACAGCAAACCCACCGCCAATATCGTATTGAATGGAGTTAAATTGAAATCATTTCCACTCAGATCAGGATCCAGACAAGGCTGCCCATTGTCTCCACTGCTATTTAACATTGTAATGGAAGTTTTAGCCATTGCAATTAGGCAAGAAAAGGTGACAAAAGGTATCATTATTGAGTCAGAAGAGATCAAACTTTCTACTCTTTGCAGATGATATGATTGTATGTCTGGAAAACACCAGGAATTCTAGTACAAAATTCTAACAAGAAGTTATCAAGGAATACAGTAGTATCTCAGGTTACAAAATCAACACTCATAAACCTGTAGCTTTTATATATACCAACAATAGTCAAGCTGAAATAATTGTCAAGGACTCTATTCCCTTCACAGTAGTGCCAAAGAAGACAAAGTAGTTGGGAGTTTACCTAACAAAGAACGTGAAAGATCTCTATATAGAGAGCTATGAAACTCTAACAAAAGAAATAGCTAAAGATGTTAACAAATGGAAAAACATACCATGCTCATGGCTGGGAAGAATCAACATTTTTAAAATGTCCATACTACCCAAAGCAATATACAGTTTTAATGCAATCCCTATTAAAGCTCCACGGTCATATTTCAAGATCTCTAAAAAATAATACTTCATTTTATATGAAATCAGAAAAACCTTGAATAGCCAAGATTAGTCAGACATTAAAACAAAGCAGGAGAAATTATGTTACAAGATCTCAGATGATACTATAAATTGATAGTGATCAAACAGCATGGTATTGGCACAAAAACACAGAGGTACACGTACAGAAAAGAATAGAGAAACAAGAGATGTAGCCAGCTACTTACTGTTATTTGATCTTTGAGAAGCCAATTAAAAACATTCAGTGGAGAAAAGATTCCCTATTTAACAAATGGTGCTGGGTGAACTGGCTGGCGACCCGTAGAAGACTGAAACTGGACCCACACCTCTCACCATTAACTAAGATAGACTCTCACTGGATTAAAGATTTAAACTTAAGACATGAAACTATAAAAATACTGGAAGAAAGTGCAAGGAAAAATCTTGAAGAAATCAGTCTGGGCGAATATTTTATGAGGAGGAGCCACTGGGCAATTGAAGCAGCATCAAAAATACACTACTGGGACCTGATCAAACAAAAAAGCTTCTGCACAGCCAAGAACACAGTAAGTAAAGCAAGCAAACAGCCCACAGAATGGGAGAAGATATTTGCAGGTTATGTCTCCGGCAAAGGTTTAATAACCAGAATCCACAGAGAACTCAAAGGTATTAGCAAGAAAAGAACAAGCGATCCCATCTCAGGGTGGACAAAGGACTTGAAGAAAAACTTTTCTGAAGAAGACAGGCACATGGCCTACAGACATTTGAAAAAAATGGTCATCATCTTTAACCATCAGAGAAATGCAAATCAAAACTACTTTGAAATATCATCTAACTCCAGTAAGATTAGCCCACATCACAAAATCCCAAGACCAGAGACATTGGCGTGGATGTGGACAAAAGGAAACACTTCTACACTGCTGGTGGTAATGCAAACTAATACGTTTCTTTTGGAAAGATGTTTAGAGAACACTTAGAGAACTAAAAATAGACCTGCCGTTCTATTCTACAATTTCTCTACTAAGTATATATCCAGAAGACCAAAAATCACATTATAATAAAGATATATGTAGCAGAATGTTTATTGCAGCCCAATTCATAATTGCTAAGTCACAGAAGAAGCCCAAGTACCCATTGACCCATGAATGGAGCAATAAATTGTGGTATATGTATACCATGGAATATTATATAGTCTTAAAGAAAGATGGAACATATTTTTCTTAGCAAAGTATCTCAAGAATGGGAGAAAATGTATTCAGTGTACTCAGTTTCACTATGAAACCAATTTATAGCTTTCATAAGAAAGCTGTAACCCAATTATAGCCCAAGAAGAAGGGGCAAGGAGAGAGGGAGGGGTTAGAAGAGGATGGGTGGAGGGAGAATGGTGGGACCACACCTACAGTGCATCTAAGAAGGGTACATGTGAAATTTACTAGGTGTAGAATATAAATGTCTTAACACAATAACTATGAAAATGCCGTGAAGGCTATGTTAAGCAGTTTGATGAAAACATTTCAAATTATATATAAAACCAGCACATTGTATCCCATGATTGCATTAATGTACACAGCTATGATTTAATAAAAAGAAATAAATAGATAGATAACAAGGAGGGATGCTCTAAAGTCAAGTGTCCTCAATGGGATTCCAATGGATTAAATTTATAAACAAAAGATCATGTTTTCTAACATTATTGTTATAGTTATGAATTGTATATATTCACACAATTGTTTTGAGACAGAGAGATTTGCAAAGATCATCCCAAAGTCTGCTTTTTATATTTTTTTATATTATAAATCCTTTTATTTTTATTAATACATTTTTTCATCTTTTCTATTTTTATTTTTATTTATTTATTTTTTTTATTGTTGGGGATTCATTGAGGGTACAATAAGCCAGGTTACACTGATTGCAATTGTTAGGTAAAGTCCCTCTTGCAATCATGTCTTGCCCCCAAAATTATACTAAATGCAATGTAATAGCAACTGAAACAGAGAAACACTGAGTGTGTGTGTGTGTTTACATATGTGGATGATATATGTATGTGTATGTGTGTGCACATGTGTGTGTATGTATATATGTTGTATGTATGTGCATGTATATATATATATGATGTCCATAAATTTTGTGCACAATTTTAAATAGCCAACTATACACACACGCATATATATATATATATATATACAAGTACCATATATATATGACACACAGGGTGTCACAAAATATTAAAATTATAATTCTCAACATATATTGATAACAAAAGATGAATATAAGTCATGTTTAAGTACCTCTTGCAATTGCAGAAGTCAAATGTGACTCGAGTATTACAATTTTAATTACACATTTCCCTCCGTTCTTAAAATGAGTATACATTGTTTTGGTACTTCTCTCTCTCTATATATATATAGAGAGAGAGAAATTTGCAAACATCAACCCAAAGTCTGCTTTTAAAAAAAATTAAATATAATATAACAGCAACTAAAACAGAGAGAACAAGAAGTAATTATAAGTGAGATTTATAGAGGGCTCACCGTGTGCTAGGTACTATTCTAAGAATTTTCATTGCAGTAACTAATTTAATATTTATAACAACCCTACGAGTATGTCCCATTTTATAGATGGGTATTCTGAGGCACTTGGTTAAGTAAATTGCTCAAGGACATAAAAGTATTAGTAATTTAACTATGAATAGATCCTGGTGGTTTGTTTCCAAGGTTCTGTGCTTCTGAAATTTACTCTGAACTGCCAAAAAGAATATTAGCATAATAACAATTACTATTTGGAAAACATACTTTAAACCCCTTTCATAATAGCAATAAAATGTGAAATAGTGAGGCATAAATTGAATAGGCAATCTGCAGTCATAAATAAATCTATAAAATCATATTAGGGAGAATTTAAAAGAAGATTTGATTAAATGGTTGGATACACTATGTTCTGGAAAGGGGAGAAAAAAATATTGGAAAATTGTCTATTAACCACGACTTTTAGATTTCATTTAATTCAAGGCAAAATCAGAACCGTCTTATCTTTTAAACTTAATTAAATAATTGTATATTCATTTGGAAATATAAGTAGGGTGAAAGGTCTAATATTCAATAAAAGAAGATCAATGGGAGTACTCTAGTCTCATCAGATAAAAAAAGACATTGTTACAAATATAGAAATATAAAACAATAAAATTGAATGGAAATATATTATCACACATCTATTATTGAGTGTATTAATTAGCTTGCTTTTGGTGGATTGTTACTCCAACTATGAGTGACTAGCTTCAATGATAAAGAGAAATTGCTTACTTTGTGTAATTGAAAAACTAAAAAAATATTTGGGCTCAGGTACAATTTGGTCAAAGATGTAATTGTTACTTCTTTGCAGTTCTTTTGTCTTTGCCTTCTTCTCAAAGTCAACTCTATTGACTGATAGTTTAGGCATCAGGCCTCCCTGTCCCAGCTAAACAACATGACAGCTCTAAGTGGGCCTGCCTTTAAAAATCAACCTTATAACCAGGGAAATGCCACTAATTTCATAGTAGATTAGCATTTAAGTCAATCCTACTTCTCATGGATGGGTGGCTTAGCAAAGGGGAAAATCTAAGTGCAATCAGAATGAGGAGATAGAAATAATGTTACAGGTAAAGTCTCCATCTTTCTTTAAGGCTGCATAATATTCCATGGTGTACATATACCACAATTTATTAATCTATTCATGGATGGATGGGCACTTGGGCTTTTTCCATGACTTAGCAATTATGAATTGGGCTGCAATAAACATTCTGGTACAAATATCTTTGTTGTGATGTGATTTTTGGTCTTCTGGGTATATGCCCAGTAGAGGGATTACAGGATTGAATGGCAGATCTATTTTTACTTCTTTCATGCTTACATGGATGGAGCTGGAACATATTCTTCTTAGTAAAGTATCTCAAGAACGGAAGAAAAAGTATCCAATGTACTCAGCCCAACTATGAACCAATTTATGGGTTTCACATGAAAGCTATAACCCAGTTATAACCTAAGCATATGGGGAAGGGGGAGAGCGAGGGGAGGGAGGGAGGAGGGGGGCGGAGGGAGGGTGATTGGTGGGATTACACCTGCAGTGCATCTTGCAAGGGTACATGTGAAACTTAGTAAATGTAGAATGTAAATGTCTTAACATAGCAACTAAGAAAATGCCAGGAAGGCTATGTTAACCAGTGTGATGAAAATGTGTCAAATGGTCTATAAAACCAGTGTATGGTACCCCATGATTGCATTAATGTACACAGCTATGATTTAATAATAAAAAAAAGAAATAATGTTAGATGGGCAATGAGGAAATGAGTTATACGGAGATAAACATGTATACCCATCTATGATTAAAGTTAAATTTTAAAATAAACAAATGAAAAGCAAGATCATTATACAATAAAAATTTCTGAAGTCGTATTTCACAAGTATTTAAAAGGTAATATAATAATCATTTTTATTGTTGTTTTAATTATTGTTATTACAAAGTATTTTACTCAATTCCGGGCTGTGCTCTCATAGCAAACATAGAAACATAGATCAAGTGAACTGAAGTGGTACTATAATAGAGAAAGTTAAAATAGAGCTAATAACAGTAGGTTATTTATCAAGCGTTTGATGGCAAGGAAAGAAAAACCCATTTTAAATTACTTTAAACAATGAAGTGATTTATTATTTCATGTAACTGAAAAACCTAACACCCTTATTATTTTCACTTCACAGATAGGGAGATAGAATGTTAGAAAGTTTTGAATAACCTACCTGCAGTCCCATAGGTTACAGATTCAAGGAGATTTTAACCCAGATTTCTGTCTCCTTAGCTCTGAGTGTTGTATATGATTTCATTATCACTTTTTTTTTCACTTAGAAGAATTCACTCATATTTCTATAACATTAGTCATTTGGGAAGAAAGTCTAACACAAATTGAAGTTTTTAAGGAGATAACAGTAAGATGAAATCAATAAACACCATCTTCCTGCCTGACAATGAGATTCCTCTTGTGAAGGAGACTATTTTTGTTGGGGGAGGTAACTGGAAATACTACTTGAAGTAGGTCAGATTCATCTTTGTACTATATTAGGGAGTTTTAAGGGAGTACCTTAAAAGGAGGGCAGGATTAATTTATTGAAGAATGGAAAGATAATTTCTTTGGAATTTTGGGATTGAGTAGGGGGCAAGGATAAGGAGAAAAGAGTATTTAGGAAGAAAATATTATGGGAGTTTGGGAGAAGAGAAGAGAAAGGGCTCGGGATAGTATTTTGGGGGAGACGGGAGGACTCTTATGGTGAAAGTGGTGTGCAGACTCTTTAAGGTTGTATGCCTGTAAAGTAACTATGTTTTCTGCCCCTCACGATCTTTAAAATCTTCAGCAATGTTGCCCATATTCAGAAATGCTTTAGGTAAGTCTACATAATTAGAAACTGAAAAATGGAAGTAAATCTTTCAGTTTAATTCTCGGCTTTGTACAAAAGAAAGTAGGTTTGGAAATAGGAATTTAAGACTGAAATTCCCCATCTTCCCAAATAAAAATAAAAATGTTTGGGGAACGAATACATTTGAACATCCAAGGCCCTTGGAATTAGGAGCTCTTGCCAATTCTGCTTAGAGTTTGAGGATCAGAGAGGCCTCCTGCTGCTCTACTAATTGAGGTGCATTTGTAAATGAACAGCAAGAGAAAGCAACAGAAAGTCTTTTCTTATAAACATCCTTCACCTTCACGTAATATTCTTTCAAATTATGTTTATAAGGGCCCTGAATCCCGGGAGTGCGAAACCCAAGAATACTTTCCTATCTTCACAGAGTTGGCATTCTCCTAGAGAATTTAACAATCGTCCTTAAGTAACAAATTCCTATTCCAAAAGGAATAAGTGATATAAAAGACCTGAGAGATTACAGCATTTCTCTGTGAGCCAGCACGGTCCTGAGGACAGCTTCCAGTGAAAACACAATTTTGGCTGAGCCTTGACTAGAAGGTGGTGGGTAAAGGGGGCTGCTGCATGGTGACTTTGTGCCAGGTGAGCAAGATGCTGCCTGCAGAGGCTAATGGTGCACATCCTTGCTGGCCCTTTAATGTTACTCTTTACTAGAAGAGCTTTGGGAGTCCAGCAGGGATGGGAGAAAAGGGGGTCCAGTGATTTGCATGCTGTGACATCGCCCAGTACTCACTTCTTTTTGCACTGGGCCAGACACAAGTCCTGAATTGTCTGCATAATAGGCAGCGAAGAGGACCATTTTTTTTGTTTGTTTGTTTGTTTTGTTTTTTTTGTAGAGACAGAGTCTCACTTTATGGTCCTCGGTAGAGTGCCGTGGCCTCACACAGCTCACAGCAACCTCCAACTCCTGGGCAAAGAGAACCATTTTTAAGTTGGATCTAAAGAGAAAAGAGTCAACGTGAAACGTCAGAGTCGGGCCCTTTTCCCCATGTTTCTGAGGATCTTAGAGAGGAAGAACTAGCTTCGTTGGAGGAGAGAAAGTGGAGAGCTGCCAGGAAGGGTAGCTCCCCTGGGGCTGTGTGGAAATCCCTCCTCTTCCCCAGGCATCACTGGCATCAATGGTGACAAAACTTGATGCCCCCACCCCGCCCCCAACTCTGAGCAAATGCCACTGGGTGAGAGCAGAATGAACAGGGAGGGGCTGTCACTCTCACTCATCACCTCCTGCCCCTCTCACCCTGAATCCTTCTGGTGCTGACTTCATGCGTTTTCTCGGAGCCACGTCTGTTTCTCTCACTGATGACTGCAGCTGAATTGGGGAAGTTGCGCACAGGCAATTGGGAAGCTTAATGATTCAGAAAAATGAGATGTGAGCTGCACCGGACCTGAAGAAGCATTTTTAGTTTGCCTGGATAAATGTTTTTATTTCTTTCCATTTGCCCTTCCTTTTGTTCATTTTTCCCCAGTTTCTTCTTTAGAGGATAAATCGTATTTCTCAGACAGAATTACAATCCTTATAATAAGTGTGAGTTGAGAGGCCCTGGAAAACACCTCAGGGTTACCTGAACATCCATCCCTCCTGTTCCAAGATGCCAGGACTTTCTGCAGTGATGCCCAGACATCTCACACTCTCAGAGAGGAGGCTGTTACAACATTTGGCCCCCCATTAGCATGTAGGAGAGATACATCACATGGAGACTCTCCGATTCCAGAATCTTTTGAACATCCATTTCATTTCTGGCACTTAAAACAAACTCATCACTATTCTACTTACTTCCTTGCTCTCTTCCCCTTCCCTT
This sequence comes from Nycticebus coucang, assembly GCF_027406575.1. NCBI lineage: Eukaryota > Metazoa > Chordata > Mammalia > Primates > Lorisidae > Nycticebus > Nycticebus coucang. The sequence goes on along the minus strand of NC_069781.1, from coordinate 19,467,429 downwards.
TCTCCCTTCCTTTTATCTTTTTTTCCCCCAAATCTTCACTTTTCCTTCTAATGTCTAATTAGTAGTAATTCAAGCCACAAGACTAAAGATACAAAATGTCTGTATCTCTGCCAAAATATTTTATAAACTCTAGAGTCATGGAACAGAGGGCGGTAATTTCAGGGCTGTTTGGATTTCAGGTTGATAGGGGATGGGGACCGGAAAGGCAGGAAGATGGATGTCCAGAGGGTGAAGAAGATGGTGGTCTGTTCCCTTCTAGATCCGTGTGTTTCCTTACCTTCAAAGGATAGACCACAGTCAACAGCTGGGAAGTGCTTCTTAAAAATGCAACTCCTGGATGGTACCCCAGACTCACTAAATTAATTTTACTAAAGGCTGTTGGCAGAAATTTCTTTTCTCATAAACGTCCCAAGCGATGTTTATGGGCACATCTGTTACAGGACCAATGACCTATGTATCTGTCCAAACGAGCTGATTGCACGAATCCTCTGTATGGCTTATAATATACAGATTTCGTTGGCTCAAATTCAGATCCTGTTAAGTCAGAAACTGCATCTTATCAACTCCCCCTGAATCTCTGGATGATTCCTGAAATACTGACGTTTGGGAGACAATAATACAGATGGCATGGTGGTAAGAGAGGGGAGATGTGAGGATGTCAGGGGGTATGTTCCTTATTGGGAACAGCTGGGAGCTAACTACAGCGTGTCAGCAAGCTTGTGATCAGAACCGTTTCTAAGAATCCAACTTAGTAAACTCTCCTGGAAGAAGTTTAACCTGTTGGGTTAACATCACGTTGAGTGACAGAAGTGGATCACAGACGTATTCCTACGGGAAGCTGGTGTTTTCGGTAATCTCTCACATTTGTGTAGCACAGTCAAAGCATCTTCTCATATGCTAACCCTCTGATCCTCAGACAGCACTGTGAGTTTAACAAGACAGTATTGAAAGCCGGAGCTCAGAAAGTTGAAATGAATTTCCTCAAGACACCAGCTGATAAGTGTCACAAAAAGGTCTCACAATGTGGCTCTTCTGTCCTTAGGTCTATATTAAGATTCCTAACTTTAACTTGAGTGAAAAGGAGAATGTATCAACTTCTCTACCAAAAAAGCACACGGGTCAGGTGGAAGCTTAAATTATATCATGCCGTATATTATGACGGCTTTGTCTCCATGTCACGCACTTACTCATTTTTTTATCCTTTAGTCTTCTGAGTAAGTACACTTTCCCATCTGCCCACCTGAACTTTTACCATTCTTTTTGTGCACATCACTTCTGGGACTTAAATCTATGCGTATTTGCATGTTTCTTTCTTTCTTTTTTTATTTTTTTGTCTGCTTTCCCACTAAGATTTCTAAGGTCCATGCTGTAGGTGCCTATGTCATGAATTTCCCTTTGTGGAACTCAAATTCACTCTTTATATATGCTTTCTTGATCATTTAAATAGATTTATGGGGTATCAGTGTTTATTGTTACATGGAAAAATTGTGTAGGGGAGGAATCTAGGCTTTTAGTATACCTATCACTTGAATTGTATACCTTATATAAAATAGGTGATTTTTATTATTCTTATTTTTATGGTATGCTCCCCCACCAAGATTGCAAGTTGCCGGTTGCGTTCCCCAGAGTATACTCAGGACTTAGCAAAGAGAAAATGCTTCATTAATAACTTGACAAATGAGCGAGTGGCAAGTCACTGACCTTTTTGAGCTTCCATTTATTTCATTTAAGTGCAATTTTTAACCCCTGCTTTAAAGGACTATTGTGAGTGTTGCACGAGAAAATGGGTGTGTTATGCATTTCCCAACACACTGAAATACTCAGCAGATGCCTGATCCTTGATCCCGCAGAGAACACAGTCAGAATTCTAGGCTTCACATTCATACCTGAGCTCAGCTCTAGAGAACTTCATAATGGTTGCTTTGCATGAGCTAGTAGAAGTGAGGGAAGGGGTGGAGAAATTGCGTTCCTTGGAGCAGCAAGCATTTATTTAGCTTGTAGCTGATGCTGGCTGTTTTGGGTGGCAGTCTTCCAGCTGGTGAATGGCAAATACATGATTCCTAATGTTTAAAAATACCCTGATACTGATTAATAGTTGGTTACTGACAGGCAGAGGGTCATGCATGCCATTTTACACCCTGACCCTACACTCAAAACAAAATAACACACCAATTGATTTCCTCTCCCTCCCATTAAGAGTTCCATAGATGTTGTGATTGTATTAATGAGCATTTTTATAACACTTTAGAATTTAGAGAGCACTTTCATATAGATTCTTTCATTTGAGCTTCACAAGCCTTCAAAGGTTGTAGTGAGATTTATGTGAGCAAATAAATGGTTGTGTATTGATTCAAAACCTTCTGTCATAAAGGACGATGACCACAATTTTCCAATTAGTATTCCCATTTGATCCATATGGAAATAGTATTGACAGACCAAGGTTAATTGCTCGAGGGCTCTCAACTAGCAAGGTTAAAGCCCATCCCAAATAAAGGACATTGGATTGCAGAGCCAATTGTCTTCTTTGGTTCGGGCTGCTGTGAAATATACACCATAGACCAGGGTATACATAAGTTCCTTAAACAGCAACTTTTATTTTCCCCAGTTTTGGAAATAGGAAGTCCAAGAATCAAGGTAGCAGCACAGCCAGGGTCTGGGGAGGGACTGTTTCTGGTTTGCAGATGGCGCCATCTCCTTCTATGCACATGACAGAGATCAGAGGGAAGAAGCAACATCTTTTCTTATGAGGGCCTCACCCTGAAGACCTCTCGAAGGCCCAACCTCCCAATACTATGACATTGGGGATTAGGCCTGGACATACAACTTCAGGGGGTGGAGGTGCCCAGCACTAATGATACCACTAGTCCATAACACTAGTGATCACCTCATCTGCTCCATACGTAGCTTCTGCCTAAGTTTTCACTAAGGGACTGTGTTACTTTGCTAGGACCGCAGTATCAAACTATCACAGAAATTTGTCTTTACACAGTTCTGGTGGCTTAAGTTTTTCCTTATGTTGCAGGGGCCTCCTTCTCACTGCCTTATTCGTGGTCCTGTCTTAGGGCCCATGTATCCCCAGGGACTTTTTGGTGTGTCCAGATTTCTTTTCTCATAAGGATACCAGACTAATTAGATTAGGGTCCACCCATACAGCCTCATTTTATTTAACTTATCATCCCGTTGAAAGTCCCACCTCCAAATATAGCCACACTCTGAGAGTCTGGGGGTTAGAATCTCAAGGTGTGAATTTTGGAGGGGAAGTACAGTTCAGTTCATAACAGGGGCCGATAACAAGGTACTTTTTCAACAAACCCTTATTATTGTCATAAGGAGAGTTTACAAAGCAAAAGTGAGAAAGTGAGTTCCACAATTCTTAGACCCCATAAACAGAAGGATAACCAAAAAATAATGACGGATGTGGGAAGGGGAGAGATCTGCATGAAGATATATCTACAGAAATTGTTTGTGGTCCTGTGAAACTCAATTGCCTTCCTGACCTCAGCCCTGGTAGATAGAGCAGGTAGGAGCAATCTCCTTTACCTAAAACCTAAAGAGAGTGGAATTTTGAGGGTCAACCAGCAACCTTGGTATGTGTGTCCCTGTGGTTGGTGGATTCTATGGCCTAAAGTAGGACTCCTGCCCAGGATAAGTAGAGGGTGACCACGGGCTGGGCCACAGCTTTGGCAGCTACACAGTGAGAATGCCGCTACAATAAACTCAGCACACACTTTCCAAAATGATCGTGGCAAAGATGCAAGAGTACTTTCCGTAGACCATCTGGAGAAATCTGAAATAGAATCCAGCATGGATGCTGTTTCCGGGTCCTAGAGGGAATGAGCTCCAAGTCAGAGGTGAGTGGCTGGAGGCAGAGGAAGGCGTTTCAAGCCTAGAAAGTAAAATGCTTGCTAGGGAAACAGAGAAGATGCCGCCAGCCCAGCCACTCTTTGCTTTCTTAATTCAGGCTTACAGGTAGAAGCAGGTATGGACCACGGTAAAGAAGGGATCTAACATTATGTTCAGGTGACGGGTTTGGTTAAGTTCTTGGGTGCAGCCTTGAGACGTTAGGGAAATGCGAATCCAAACCACAAAGAGATGTACCACTTTGCCCCCAGTAGAGTGGCTGTAAATTCAGTCATGGAAAATAAGCGTTGATGAGGTTGTCAAAAACTTGGAACTCTTGTGCATTGCTGGTAGAAATGTAAAATGGTTCAGTAACTATGGAAAATAGTTTGTCATTTCCTCAAGAAATTAAACACAGAGTTACCATATGAGCGAGGATTCCACTCCTAGATATATAATCAAAGAATTGAAAATGGATGTCCTAAAAAAAACAAGCAAAACAAAACAAAACACACAAAAACTCCCCAAATATACAAGAATGTTCCTAGCAGGACTATTCAGAGTAACCAAAAGGTAGAAATAGCGTAACTGTTCCAACTGATGAGTAGAATAACATGTGGTACCATATCCATATCGTAGAATATTAGTCAGTCATAAAAAAATGAAGTATTGATAAATGTCACAACAAAGAAGAGCCTTGAAACATTGTGCTGAGTGGAACAGAACCGGACACAAAAGGCTACATAATTTATAACTCTGTATGTATGAAATATTCAGAAAGGTGAATTCAGATTCATTATTGTGAGGGGCTTGGGGGAATGGGAAATGGGGAGGGAATGCTGAATGGGTGTGAGGTTAGCTTTAAAAAATAATCAGACTCCTCCACTTACTCATAGCAGCTGTGTGACCTCGGATACGTTGCTAGACATACTGAAATTTAAGTTTCCTTCTCCGAAGAGTCAAGGAGAAATAATACCTCTACAATGAGATGGAATGAGGATTTGATCCTTACTTTTACATGTGTAGTACACGAACCAGACACATTGCCATAATCTGGACTCTTGCTAGAAATAAATAAATAGCAAGAACCGCCCTCAGCCTACTCAACAGATCTGCAAGATCTCTGGTGATGCATATGCACATGAAAGTATGAGCCACACTTGATCAAATGACCTAATATACATTAAATTACCTACCTCAGTGCCTGCATATTTCAAAAAGCTCAATGAGAGGCTGTTCATTCATCTAACAAATATGTATTGATCATCTAATAGGGGCCAGGAGCGATTCCTAGCATTGGGAAACCTGTAGTACATAAAACTCTCAAGGCCCCTAAACTCATGGAGTATATATTCTAGGAGGAAGGGATAGATAAGGGACAGAGAATACAATAAATAGATAATTTAGTAGCAGATACTATGCTATTATTAATAAGGCCATTTAAAGTCACAGCCACTCAAGTTCAATCTCATTAAATACACGTGCGTTAAACAACTATTATGTATATGTTCTCTCACAGGAGCACCAGTCTGGGATGAAAAGAGGTCAGCACTCTTCTTTTTTAGAACAAATCTCTTTCCAAAGCACCATGCTGATTTCTTACTTAACATGGGCCAGAAACAACAGGTAATCACCAAACCACTTTAAGAGCCACGTTAACAAAAGACTCATCTGGGGTCTGCGCTCAAAGACCTCCAAGCTTCCAACCTGGCTACCAGTGTTCACACCACAAATGCTGATTAAACACACTATTTTCATCACAATATACAGTGATGGTAGAATCCTCCAAGAAGGTAGAGCTTAGAATGCATAAGTTCAGATTTCAGTTCCTGAGGGCTAATAATGACCTGGGAGAATTTGTGCCCGTACCACCAACCTCATTCAGCCACTATTGCCTTTTTTTTTTTTTTCTTTTTTTTTGAGACAGAGTCTTAAACTGTCACCCTGGTTAGAATGCTATGGTGTCGCCGCTCACAGCAATCTCAGACTCTTGGGTTTAAGCAACTGTCTTGCCTCAGCCTCCCAAGTAGCTGGTACTACAGGCGCCTTCCACAATACCAGGCTATTTTTTTTTTTTTTTTCTGTTGCAGTTGTCATTGTTGCTTTAGCTGGCCCAGGCTGGATTCAAACCCGCCAGCCTCGGTGTATGTGGCTGGCGCTCTACCCACTGAGCTATGGGTGCTACCGCCACTATTGCCTTTTGACTGGGTCCAGGGATATTGTTGAGAGTAGAAGTGAATTGGGTGCACACTTTCAAATGCACACACACGTGAGCACATTGCAAAGTGCAAAAGCAAACACACGCTTTCGTACAAAGTCCTGGATTAAAGTGAACAAAGACAGTTCTTGAAGAGTGCTTTGGCTCACTGTAAGTGCTCATGATAAATTTCTCCTTTTCTGATTCCCCAGCATAGGCATTTCCCCCCTCCCTTTCCAGTGATGTGGTGTAAGACTAGCTGCCTTCCTTGTCCTCCTTCTTATGGGAAATATGTTCTACTTTAGCCTTTATTAACCAATTATCTGGAAGAAAATTATCTCCTAATGTTTCCAGAGAACCATTATATAATATATTAAATTCTCTCTTTTTTATGATATACCCTTGGAAGGATTTAGAAAAACATTATTTGAATCACTTTTGTGATCTGTGGTTCAGATGTGGAACTCTAGCTGGGAAAGTTGGCAGGTCTCTGAGTCCTAACGGGTCACTGATGGTCCTCAGCTGTTGTTCTCTGCTTGCATTTCTGATTACACACCTCACTCTCTATGTGGGATCTCACTGGATAGCAAAAGTAGACTAAAAAAGCCTTATCCCAACCTTGGCTCTTATCAGCCTGGCCACTGTTCTGAACTCATCCTCTTTCCCGCCAGTTACAAAATACCTTACTTTACTTCTCAAAGTTACTTCTCAAAGTTATTTATTTTCTGAATCTCTACACCACGCAAATAACTTTTCTCATGGGTTGTTACAAGTGTATACAGTACGTGATTGATGAAACAGTAGCTACTGCAATTATTTTTGTTACTAATAATGGTAATTATTATAGACAACCAAATTGTAAAGCCATTGTGCTTGTTAAAAGACAACAGTATTTAAAGAAGGGATAGCTTTCTGTCTACCAAAGTACTAAGAACATTTTTCAAAGAAAGAAAAATCTACGCTGAGTTTAGTGATAAAAAGAAAAATAATGTAGGTTGCCAGGTACGGAACTGCCTAAGTTCTTATGTTTTCTAGGTTCCTGGTAGATTTCTGTTGCTATCATTTCAGAAATTTAAAAAACTGAAGCTCAGAACACTGAAGCAATTTGCCTACTATTTTTTGGATACTATGTGGCTAACCCAGTTCAAAGGAAGGTTCAACCTGTGTTTCTGGGACATCTCTGGTATCGTGAGGGGTGTTCTGGGGCTGTGGGGCCTGGAATTGAGGAGAAAAGACCAGCTCTGTAGCTTTCATCTTCTTTTTAATATAGTACATCTGCTTCATTGTGTTTTATGGTTTGAACTTCCAGGCAAGTTTTCTCAGATAAATGGCTTCTGATAGTTAAAAAATTGTGAAAAACTTTGAACTGTATTACCTTGTCTTGCTATATCCAGACAGAAAGATAATATTTAATATATCTAAAATATCTCTCCTTTCCCTTTACAAACAATGGGGTTAATAATCAACAGATTCATCTCTTTTCTTGGTGCTTTTTCTATTTGCTGTGTGTAATGAGTTTTGTGTGTTTACTGCCCTTCCTTGAATGCAGTTGAATTATTCCACGAGAATCCTATTTGAGACTCAAGGGACGCCTCAGGTCCCTTGTAGCAGGATGCTGCCTGCTGCCCCTGTGTGCTCTCAAGTTCCCTTCTTTTCCTTCCCCTCCCCTTTTCATCGCCTTTGTAATTTTACAGAAGCTAAAATGGGCCTTGCCCGGCAAGCATCTGGCTCGCCTTCCCTGGGCTTTGCATTTTCCTATCAGCAAATGGCAGCCGGCAGGAGGAAGACCTTCCTCCCTAATCAAACTGCCTTCTTCAGCATTCAGCCATCATAGCCACCCTGTCCCCAACTTCGGTAGCACTTTTCCCAGAACGTTTCAGGCTATTACAATAGACTCTCACCAGAGAGGCTGAATGGGGAGCTCATTAGCTTAGTGAGCCTGCATATGTCCAAAGAGAGTTTATGTGTAATCCCAACGATTTTCTTTTGTTTGTTCTTTATGTCCCACTCCCTTCGGCTGAGGTTGATTACGCTGGAATCATTAACTCAGGCAGAACTGGAAATAACCCTGTGGGGAATCATCCCAGCCCAGGCTCCGGGGAGGAGCGACATAATAGTTTCTCTCTATCTCCAATGGCTCTGCTTCTAATTAATGACGGTCTAGATGCTGTTTTTAGAGGATCTTCTTACTTCACTACCACAACACTTTCTCAACGGGGAAAGAGCTACTTAAAACCTTCCTTGTGAACTTAAGTCCTATTCAAATGCTTGAACTTCCTCCTGAATTGGGGGCTAGCCCATGCTCTGTGGGTTCCCGTCAGCAAGCCTGAGCGTACCCATATCTCTTTTGTTTACCTTGCTTCCTTTTGAAATATTGGCAATAATTCCGTGTGCCGACTACCACACCACAGATTTTCTTGTTCAGTGTTAGAGTTTATTTTCCTAGGGTTGAGAATTTAAATTATATTATTAAAGTTCACCTAATTTAAAAGCCATAGCAAGCACCTGGCATACAGTAGGTGCTCAGTAAACAGACATCGCCTTTCTCTTTCTGTCAGAGCTCTAAGTTGTCATTATGCTCCCATTTGGATTAAATTATTAGCATGGAACACTAGAGAATAGACATTTCAGTGGCCCAAATACAGTGAGAGAAATGGTGTCAGAGCAACTCAGACACAAAACTAGAAGACTTAGATCTGGGGAAAAATTAAAACATAAATATTGAATATTCAAAATAAATATATGGAATGATTGCCTTTCAATCACTGCCTGGTACTAAGGCTATTATTACTGTTACTTCTATTGTTTCCATGAGGGCTTCACTGACAATCCTTTCCATGAGCCATGCGTATAAGGTCCATCTTTTCATTTGTTTCTACAAGAATTCTTATTAACACCATAGTAAAGGTGATAAAATTTAAGCTTAGGAATGTGAAGTAAATTGATCAAGTTCACAAGGTGGAAGGTAATGAAGCCAGGACTTAAACCAAGATGCTCTAACTCTAGGGTCTATGAACGTAATCAGTCTGCTCATCCCACCTGACCACCCATCACTCCTCCTTGACTCCACAGCACGCCCTCTTCTTGATCTAACTGCTAATCAGTCATCTGTTATGCTCTACTTTAAATCTGAATGGATTACAGAATTAAAAAGTAAGGTGATGGTGGTAGAAAATTAACAGAGCTTTGTGTTGATCAGAAGAAGGGCTAAGTGGTTATGTAAAGTGTTTGAGGAAAGAATCCACGCCCCACCCCGAAAAATATTTATACTAGTTCTCATTTCCATAGAGCATCTTCATTCTCTAGGCTCTTGACCAAGTATATTCATGAAACAATGAGCAAGGCTTTATCTTTATCCTCAAGGACCTTATATTTTGACAGCAAAAACAGGTGCATGGTTATAATTCAGATACATTTGCTTCGGGAACTCAGAGGGGTCCACCCAGTCAAATCTTAAGAATCAAACAAAACTTTTCAGTGGAGATTAAATATAGGCTGAAGATGTGAAGGACAAACTCAGGTGGCAAGTCTAAACAAGGATGGTGAATATTGAGAGATCAGTTCAGGGGGAAGGGACACTATTGGGACAGTCTCTGTGCATTTCCCCATGCTCAGAGTAAATGTGGTCATCTGTAGAAGGAGGTCCAGCATAGCCATGTGTAACGTCCTTCATATACTCCCACAGCTCATGAGGGATCTGTAAACATCACAGTCTCTTGACCAGTGAACTGGTCCTACAGGAACATGGATTTTTATTACAACTAACTGTAGAATTAGGGGAGGCTTATTCTAGTTAGCTATTGCTACCTAATAAACCATCCTAAATTTTGTAGGTTAAAACATCAACCATTTTATTATGCCCATGGATTCTATAGATTAAGAATTCAGGGTGGCACCTGTGGTTCAAAGGAGTAGGGTGCCGGCCCCATATGCCAGAGGTGGTGGGTTCAAACCCACCCCGGGCAAAAACTGAAAAAAAAAAAAAAGAATTCAGCCATATACTCATACAAATTGATAAGTTAAGTCATTTTGGCAAAATACAGAGGCAACATGAAGACAGGCAACTATAGAGGATGCAATAAAAATTATACACATTTTAAGAAAGGGAAAAATCTGTATCCTAATTGTAATACTCAATATATACTGATAAAGTCTGTTATTTTGTTATTTTATCTTGTATGTCTTGTAATGGCAGCAGTCAAATGTGACTTGGGTATTACAACTTAGGTACAGTTTTTTTTTTTCCTTTTTTAAAAAGTGTATCCATCTTTTTGGCACCCTCTGTATATTTTGGTTTCCGTCTCAGCTCTGCTGTTTACCAGCTATATCACCTGGGGCAAGACATATTCTCTACAAACCTCTGCTTCATCCTTTGTAAAATGGGAATAAGGAGAGTAACAAACCTTGCGTGGTCATTTTAACAATTTAACAGGCAATGAGTTGATTAGGTACATTCTTTAGCCCCATGCTTGGTAAGAACCCAATAAATGCTATCATTATTATTATTAAATCAGCCAGAATATGGTGAGAATAGCTAGCCTCTGCCCCATGGGGTCTGGGCTCTGGTCTGATAATCCTTGAATGGTTGGGGGCTAGAATCACCTGGAAGCTTCTTTTCTTAAATGTCTGGGATCTGGGTAGGGAAGTCTCCAAGTTATGGCTTAGCTGGAACAGAAGACCAGAGGACATACATTGGGCCTCACCCTGAGCCTCGGGCCGTGGAGAGCATGGCAGCTGCATTCCAGGAAGAAGCGTTTCATAAGGGCGCTGCAGAGAGCATGTGAGATGGAAAATATTTTGGGTCCATCTTTGGATGTTTTGCATATTTAATATATACACATGTATACATATATTTTATAGATATAGACATAGATACAGATATATATTGAAACAAGGTCTCATTCTGTCCCCCTGGTTAGAGTGCAGTGGCATCATCATAGCTCACTGCAACTTCCATCTCCTGGGCTCAAGTGATCTTCCCTCATCAGCCTCCCAAATCACGGGGACCATAAGCACGTGCCACCGTGGCCAGCTAATTTTTCTCTTTTTTGCAGTGATGGGGACTTACTCTTGCTCAGCTAATCAAAAATTCCTGGCGTCAAGCAATCCTCTCACCTTGATGTTCCAGGCAGGGGACCTCAAACTGCAACCTGCGGGCCACATGAGGTTGTGTGATTGTATTTCTTTCCATTTTATTTTTACTTCAAAATAAGATACGTGCAGTGTGCATAGGAATTTGTTCATAGTTTTGTTTTTTTTTAACTATAGTCTGGCCCTCCAATGGTCTGAGGGACAGTGAACTGGCCCTCTGTTTAAAAAGTTTGAGGACCCCTGTTCTAGAGTGATATGATTATAGGCATGAGCCACCACACCCAGCAATCATCTCCCCAACATCTCCCCATCTCTTTTATTGAACAAAGGCACAAAGTCTGAAGAGTTTTATACTACTGAGTCCTGTACATTTACTAAAGCACAGGCTCCATCACTACACCAGGTAAGACCTTGGAAGCAAGATGTACCCCTTTGTCATCATTGCACTTTCAGTGCCTGCCACAGTGGCAGACATTTAACAGGTGCTTCATCAGCAGTTGTTGAATAAACAAATTCCTTTAAGCTCTATTGAAAGGATGTCGAGGGTGGCGCCTGTGGCTCAGTCGGTAGGGCGCCAGCCCCATATACCGAGGGTGACGGGTTCAAACCCGGCCCCGGCCGAACTGCAACCAAAAAATAGCCAGGCGTTGTGGCGGGCGCCTGTAGTCCCAGCTACTTGGGAGGCTGAGGCAAGAGAATCGCTTAAGCCCAGGAGTTGGAGGTTGCTGTGAGCTGTGTGAGGCCACGGCACTCTACCGAGGGCCATAAAGTGAGACTCTGTCTCTACAAAAAAAAAAAAGAAAGGATGTCAAATAGTGAATGCGAATAGTGTAAAAGACTTAATATATTATCTTGTTTAGGAATTCTAAAGAAAAAGTAGTCACTATATATATAGTTTCATTTTCTGAAAAGAGTCACCAATGCTAATGATGGCATTTCAAACATTATGACACTTAGGTATAAAAAGCAGAACATTTATGAACAAAAGACTTTCACCACACTCCTCTCCCTCCAGATCCTGTAATTTTTCCCAGGAGGTCTTGCCCTGGTGCAGGAAAGCAATGCAATTTTCATCTAAACAATTAGATATAGGCAGGTGTTGTGGAAGCCTCCTGTAGTCCCAGCTACTTGGGAGACTGAGGCAAGAAGATCGCTTGAGTCCAACAGTTTGAGGTTGCTGTGAGCTGTGACGCCCCAGCACTCTACTGAGGGTGACATAGTAAGACTCTGTCTCACATAAATAAATAAATATATAAATAAAGAAATAAACAAACAATGAGCTGCTTCTCCTCAGTTGGTGTATGCAGCTGCTTTGTCTTGAGAGACTAGATAAGTAAGAATGTGTAGCCCATGACTGGAAACCATCTTGCCAATGACTCTTGTGACCTGAAAGCCACTGTATGGCTATGACATCAGCTTCCTCATCACTTAGCCCAACATATGACACAGCAGCAAATGAACAAAAACTCTCTGCATGGCAACAATATGGGGAACATCACAAAAGTGACAGATGACTAGATGATGATCCTAAACAACTCCTCCCCTTGCAGAAACACCCCCTTGACAATAAGTCAGGGTTCCGTAAAAGGGGCATTTATTCTCTCAGACCATCGGCATAAATATTGTAATCTATGCCTTCTATGTGTAGCAGCCGGGAGAATTTGGCACCAATAACTTTTTTTCTTAATTTGTTAATATTATTTGGCTTTTTTTCCAAATGAAATTTAAAACGAGACAGCTTGGCAATCCACATTAGCACCATCTAGCAGCAGTCCCGTGTTGGTTCCGCAGCGGTTTGATAATTTACAGACTCACTGGGCTGAAAGGGACTTGGCGAGCTTATCTAATTCAATGCTTCCTAAACCTGGCTGAACAGCAACATTTAATGGGACCTTTAAAAAAATACAGATTTCTAAGCATAAAGCCCTAATGATCAATAGGGTAGAATCTACCCAAGGGGGACCTGGAGCTTTTAATCTTCACAAAGCTTCCCAAATGATTCTGGTGGTAAGTTAAGACTGGAAATTACTGTTTTAATTATTAGCTGAAACCACAAAACTAGTTTCTTTGTCCCTCTCTCCCTCCCTTTTTCCTTCCTTCACTTTAGTGAAGAACGTCCTGTAATAGAACCTTCCATTTCCCCATTGGTAACTTTCAGACCTATTTTGGGTGAGTGGCCAAGATGTGCTGTGACCAGTTTCAGAGAGAAGAGGCCAAAAGAGATTCATCAAATACAGGCATCCCAGGACCTTCCAGGAGCAGCATTTCCCCTCCAGTAAATCCCAAGAGTGAGGTCATTCTCCCCACTTCTAACTCTGTTTGATTTAGTTTTCAATTTCCTGATTTCCATTGAACTTCCCCTAAGGCAAGGATTTTTTCAAAATTAGGCCATGTCCATATCTCCTAAGATCATCACTCTTTTTCCATCACAGATCAAAAGATGTCTGAAATCACAATATCTCCCTGTTTAAAACTCTTCAGAGATTTCCCATTTAATGAAGAGAGACCAGACTTCCTTACCACGTCCTTGTACCCTGCCTGGCCCTGACCCTCTCTCTTTGACACCACCCTGTTATTCCTTCTTATTCTCTAGCTTCAAAACCTCTGTTCTGTTTTGTGAACATACAGCTTCCTGCCCCTGGCATTTGAGTCTTATTTTTTTGCTTTGTCTTGGATATACAGATATTTTTTTCTAACAGATCTCTTAGCCCAATAGTCAGATGGAGCTTAACTGTTACTTCCTCAGAGAGAACTTCACTGATCCATCTATTTCATGCCCCCCCCCCAATCCTCATTGATCTCCTGATATATTTCCTTTGCAGCCACAGTGAGAACCTGTCATGGTTTTTCTCATGCATGTGTTCACTTCTATGCCCTGTAGCCCTCATTGAAAGTCTGCCTCCCCGGACAGAGATATGGCACCTCCTATCTAGTGTGGAATTGCTCCATCTCAGAAGAAGGCATGGCACGCGTGAGGCATGGGGTATTTGTGGACTTGAGTTAACTTAGTGTCAAGCTCTGCTGCAATCACAAGTAGTGCCTTCCCCAATTTTCAGTATCATAACAAACTCTACCTTCTTAGTATATCTGGTGGACTTAAGAGTTACAATGTACCTAGTCACAGTGGCTCTTCAATTGTAATGGTCATCTTACTAACTAACCTCAATTTTTCTCTCTTCCACATAAGGACACATTCTTTTCATACTGACTTTGAAAAAAAAAAATCCAGCATCACCCTTAGCTTGTATTCTCAATCATATCATGCTTGGGTTTGAGCATGAAAGTCACCACAGCAATTGGGTAAACCACTTAATGAAGACATATCGCCCTTTCATTATTTGTACACAGCAAACATATATTCTTATGAACTATCAAGTCTGGCAACATTTAGTAAGTTTTTAACCTTTTCATATTAAAGTTTATAGACGATTCTAAACTTGAAGCATGACATTGTGGAAAAAAGCACTGGGGGATAATGAGGCTTGGAGTAATTATTCAGCTCTCTTCTTTGATCTTGAAAATGTCATGTCACATAGCTGAGCCTCAGATTCCTTCTCAATGAAATAGAGATAAAACCTAACCCATGCAGTTATCGTGACATTCAATAGGCTAATAAAGTAGTATACATGGATGTCTTTTATAAGAAAGAAAATCTTATTCAAATTTAAAGCAATAATGTATAAATGGGTGTTGCTAGTCATTGAGTTAAAAGGATTTATTGCACACCTAGCATGTATAATCTTTATGCTGAGCACAGGAGATGCAAGGAAGAAAACCAGACCCAGTCTAGGTCCTCGTGAAGCTTTCAGTGGAAGTGAGAGATAAAGGTTAAATATTTACAAATAAATGTATTATCATATTTTGATAAGTATTGCTTAGGACTGCTACAAAATATTATCAAAGAGACATAACATCAATTTATTCATAAATGAATAATAGCGTACTAGTTTTAAAACTTGTATTGTCCTAGGACAATCTTCTATTATGCCAAAGTTAATTTGTTAAATTTCTCAGTCGGTAAGGTGCCGGCCCCATATACCGAGGGTGGCGGGTTCAAACCCGGCCCCAGCTGAACTGTAACCAAAAAATAGCCGGGCGTTGTGGCGGGCGCCTGTAGTCCCAGCTACTCCGGAGGCTGAGGCAAGAGAATCGCTTAAGCCCAGGAGTTGGAGGTTGCTGTGAGCTGTATGATGCCACGGCACTCTACCAAGGGCCATAAAGTGAAACTCTGTCTCTACAAAAAAAAAAAAAAAATTTCTCATTCTAAAGGAGATAAAAAGGAGTGGTAGACATTTCAAAAGTGGAATAGTATTGTGCCCTGAAAATAGTCTAATACCTTAGATTTGTTTTCAATTCCAGATAATTATAGTTCATAGAAGACTAGAAAGGAGAGGAATTTCCCTACAGAAAATGTGTGCATCAACTTCCAGTTGCATGTATATTTAAACCTTGGAATTTTACCCTTCTTAATTTTCACTCACTTTCTATTCTTCCATAACAGTGCCTATTTTCTGAAGAATCTCATTTTCCTTTATTTGTCCATTTCTCCATCATCATCATAGTCTTGACCTATCACCAAAAGCATTGTAATATTCTTCTAATTCACTTCATATTTTTTTCTTTTCCAATTTATGTAATACCTATTCTTAGGGATCGTTTAGTTAGTAACAGACTAATGTATATAAGACATGAAAGAAATTGAAAATTCAACTCTATGATATGAAATAAAAAAGATGAAGGTATCTATGTATAGTCAAAAGACAAATAATAAATGAAGAAATTTCACAGCACATATTACAGAGAAAGGCTGACAGTGTTAATATGCAAAGAGCTCTTAAAAATCAATAAGAGAAAGACAAATGACCTAATAAAAAATGGGCAAAGAAGATGAACCGGCAGTCCACAAAAGGAATCACACAGATGCAATAAACATAAACATGAAAAAGAGCACAACCTCACACTCGATTAAGGAAATGCAAATTAAATTTCAAACAGATGCTGTTTGTTACCTGTCAGAATGTTGTAGATCAGAGCTTGAGAATGCTATATCTTGGCAATGGGTGAAAAAATCAGATATTTCATAACTTTTTCAAATTGTAAATTAGTAAAATAAAATAAAATCTGCAAAAAATGGGGGGATGATTTGATTTTATCAAAAACATTCTAAAAACACAACGTTTCATAGAGTAAACTCCACTTTATAGATTATTCCCTATGGATATGCTCACATTGATTTAGGAAAATACGTTTCAGTTTCGTGTGTAATTAAAAACAAACAAAACCAACAATAAATAACTCTAATGTCCAGAAACAGAAGATTGGTTTACTAAATTTCCTGCATCAATACACACTCTATTCCTTGAGAAAATGCTTAATAAATATCACACTGTTTTTTTATCTGAGTTCAGAATAAATTGAGAAAAAAAGACACAAAATAACACATGTGGTGACACAAATATCCCCTTTTAAAAAATCAATAAAGGCTGTGCTAGGAAACGTGGCTCATATCTGCAGGTAGATTGATTTTTTTTCTAAAACACCCATTGCAGCCCTGGGTCATTTCAAGTTTTGCACAGGCCAGAGCTTGCTTCTGTAGGGACCTTGTACAGAGCATGCCTCTTGTGGCAGATTGGTAGGTAATTTTTCTTTTTTGATAGATGTATTTATTTTTTTTCAGATTAATATGGGTGTACAAACAATTGGGTTATTTCTTAAAGATGATGACTTTAAAAATAACTTTTCACCTGGATATTCTAGTTTTAGCAATTATTCTAAAGCCATCGCCATGGTTGTAAATACATAGTATTAAAGTGTTGGTTAGAATGTGCTTTTCAATAGCCAGGCCTCTGTTAAATAACTAAATGTCTAATACTAGGAAACTGGTTAAATAACATATGGAACACCCCAAGGAGGGAAACTGTGGCTATCAAAATGACAGACAAGAATGTGCAATAACCTTAAAAAGATGTCGGTGGGACATACGCAGGTAGAAAACACATAGGTATAAAAGATTAGGTAAAATATACATTTTTTTGAGTATTTCCTCATTTGCAAGTGAAATATAAATAGGAAAAAGTGTAGAATAACACACACTAATATATCAATGGCAATTTTCTTGGTATGATGAGATAATGACCTAGCTTATATTTTCTTTTGATTTTTCTGCATAGCTATATTTTCTCAAATTTCTCTAATGAACGTATTACTCTTGTATAAAGGGAAATTAAGCACTTTTCATGAAAAAAAAAAGCAGAAGAATATTATCAATTTGAATACCCAGTTCAGTAAACTTTTCTATGTTTCCCTGTGGTCATTATGTCTTCCCTCCCTATACTTTTTTTCCACGTGTGTTTAGACCCTCTTTGCTGGACATAAACTCTTCCTGGACCCTCTTTCCGCCCAAGTGTAAACTATCTGACAGCCAGAACAATGACTTACCGAGTTGGGAAACGTTCCTAGCATCCAAGGCCGGTGGAAGGAATACGTATGCACAAGAACCGTGTGTTGGCCTGAATGGAATGACCTTTATTGGATTTGCCTTAGAGAGATTATGGAAATATTAATGGAGAAAAAATAGAATAGGCCATGTTTGGTACTGAGGTAACCCACTGAAAGCATTACTTTGAATAATTGTTTGTGTTCTGAATGTGATTCCATGTGAGTGGATATTCATGAATTACCAAACGCAAGTACAGGAGGGCAAACCCTATAAGGAGTCCCACACATTGAGCAGAGGCAGAAGCATGGCAAAGTAAAATGCAGCCTGTCAGGAACGATGCATTTACCGTGGAGAAAGTTCTGAGTAAATCCAACCCTTCATCAGTCCAACCCTTGTACAAATCTGAAATTATTGATAAAGAGTCCTAAATTTTAGAAAAAATTAAAGAAATTGAAGAGTCTGCTAATCTAGCAGCCATGCTCATTCTTGCTTTTTTGAGGGAATAAAAGCTGCACAATGAGCCTTGGCAGTTTTTTGTCTCTCTGGGACTTGTTAAATTTCTCTCCCCCTCTTCTCCTACCTTTTGAAATCTTAAGCGTTGGTGCTTTATGTTCTGCCTTGTAAATGCAGCCTGTTATTATCATTGAGATAGTGTTTTTGTGGCATAAATAATGAGCTCAAACAGGGAAAGCAGGTCTGGTGGAATTACTGCTTGAGCTGAGATGGAAATAATCAATATGTCCTCACTTACAAATCTCATCTGCACGTCAGCTCCATCCTGCTGGCTGTCTCCCCAAAGATTCATTTTACAGGAGGCCCAATAAAACACGCAGGTGGCATTGATCTGTTTTATTCATAGTCATAGATAGAAATGCATCATTTGAAATTAATAGAAGGGCTTGTGTTTATAGCCCAACCCAGAGTGAGTAGCCTGAAATGCAGACCATTAAGAAATGACTCGTCCACTCAGAAGAAGATGACTGTGGGGACTAGGGACCCGCGAGCCATGTTTACAGTCCTCTGTGATGTCATACTTCACTATCAGTTTTGCAACCGAATGCTGTGATTACTCATTAGAACAAGTACTTACATTAGCCCAAGAGGCTATGATAATTTTACAGATACCACTCTCAAACTCTGCCTGCCCTTTGTTTTTCTGTATTCCTATGGAAAATGAACACTAAAACAAATCTCAAAGAAGTGGACAGCAAGCTTAGAAATCATCCATTTCCATCTTGCTCCTAATCATTATATTGTATCACGATGGTCAACTACTGTGATCGAATTTCTCTAGGTACTGGAAATTCACTATTTTATGATTCAGTCCCATATAAAAAAAGAGTTTAGAAAACTTTGGTTTTTAGAAAGTTCTCATAAAAATCATTCCCTTAATATTTTTAGGGAAGGTTATACTATTCCCTGAAGTAACCCATGAGATTACTTCTATGGCAGCATTTTAAGAATACACAGCATAAAGAATCAATCCTTAAAATAGTCTATAATGGACCAAATGATACGAAATCCTACTTACCTCTTTAATTTATCATATACTATTTTATATTTTTGCTATGTGAAATTACTTTTAGTTATTAGAACACATCATGTCTCTCTCCTTCCCCATCAGACCCACTCACTACTGACTACTGGCCTGGCTCACGTATCCCCATGCTTCTGACAACACCCCATCAAGTGTTCTATCTGCCGAAGACATTATCTTGGTTCCATAGGCCAGATCAAAGCTTTCTGTCATATATCTTAATCCTGCCAAATGTATTATTTTATACCTCACCTTGTAGTTTAATCAAACTTTTTATTTTGAGATAATTGTAAATTCATAAGAAGTTACAAAAAATAATAGAGTAAGTCCCTGTGTATACTTTCCCCATATATCCACAATGGTAACTTCTGCAAAACAATATCACAGCAAAGATATTGACATTAATACATACCACCACTCTTAGTTATATTTCCCCCATTTTATTTTACATGGGAATGTGTCTGAGTTTAGTTCTATGGTCTTTTCTTACATATGTAAGTTCACGTCCACTGTCACGGACAAGACATGGAAAAGCCCAACACTGCAAGTGGCTTCCTTTTATAGTCATGCTCATGTGCCTGTCTTTATACTTATCCCTGAGCCGTCCCCACCATCCCTAACCCCTAGCAACCACTAATACGCTCTCCGTTTTAATGATTTTGCCATTTTAACGTGTTATAAATAGGCTCATCCTTCATATAACCTTTGAGATTGACTTTTTCTATTGAGAATACTTCCCTTGAGAGCATTGCAAGTTTTTGTAGGTATCAGTTGTTCTTTCTTATTTACTGCTTTCTATGCTATAGATGAACCACACTCTGTTTAATCATTCATCACCACTGGAAAACATCTGAATTTGCCAGTTTTTCTTTAGATTTTTGGAGATTATAAGTAAGGGATCAATGTGGTAACACCCATATATGAACACATGTTTTCATTTTTCTGAAAAAAAATGCCCATAAGATGATTGCTGGGTTATATTCTTACTGTATTTTATGATTATATATCTGAGCTGTTCGATTTACATAAAACTGAGTTATTAACTTGGCTATGGGTTTGGTGACAGCAAAATACTAAATCTGTATCTTCAGCACCAAAGACTATGCCTGGTACTTGATTCTTATTTTAAAGACTACCTATAAATACAATGTATGTAGGTACATTATTAAATATTCTCTTGACTATTATAAGGGAGCTAATCTTGCGCCCATGCTTCTCAGCCCCACTAATTTTGTAGGGTACCACTTCATTCTTCTGTAGGCTAAGAGGGTCCAGAGATGTTTCAGCTAAGAATTCAGTAGGAGGAAAGCTTGTCAAGATGACATCTACAACTCTCTTCTTCCAGATCATTATCTTCTCTCCATGGTCTTCTGGTGAAACAGTGTCTCTTGATTTTAGGCAGTTCACTCTGTAGAACTTAAGTAAGAGGGAAAGATATTATTAGAAAGAAACACCAGAGATCTGATTTTCAAAGTAGTAAGAAAAGTGATATGAAATAAGGCATAGAAAGGTACTTGTGCAACCATTAAGCACTGTGTAAATGTATATGTCCATTTTTGCCCATTCAATACTGAAATTGGGCTGTTACAGCAGCTCTATCTCAATTTAGTTGAATATACTTGAACTGGGCATCTATCATGTTCTAGGCACTAAAGATAATTATGTGAGATGGTTGGGGAGTGAAGATTGGTGGGAAGGTACAGGCTGTGTACTAGTATGCCATCATATAAGGAAATAATTGTAACACTGTACTGTAAGGGTAGATGAGGATACAGCCCAACAGGAATCCAGAGGAGGGGCCCTTAGTCCCACTTGAGAAGAATGAGGGAAGGCTCTGGTCATTAAGTAAAGAGTCTTTGGAGAAGGTGGCATTTGAATGGGTCTTGATGGACTTCCAGAAATGGAAGGAGGAGACTCGAGAAAAGTGGCATCAGAAGATCAAAGACACGGAAACAAAAAGGAATACAGAATAAATTGAATTTTACAAAGGGACAGAAATAATTAGATGCATGTTTGGAAAGGTAGTTTTGGGTTGCATCATGAAGGGCCAGTGCATTTGAGCGTAAAATTTTGGCCTTTCACCTGTTGGCAATATGGGCAATGGAAGATTTGAACAAAATCACCACATAAGGAACCGTGATGGGGAAAGTGATTCTAACAGCAGAAAGTACTGGAGACAAAGAAATGCATGCATGTTTATCAAAGACTGAAATGGAACATAAGACAAAAAGGATAGAGAATTGGGAAGGCTGAAAAAAAAAAAGGTACTACACAGAGGTCAAACCACCAGAGTGCAGGATTTTCAGGAGAGTGTAGGGACGAGGCAGGAAACTTAAGCAGGAAGGCTCTGTGAAGTGTGTAATAGATAACATGAGATTAAAGCACAAACTCCACAGACAGAGCTCGCTCAGTCTAAGTTCCAGTTCTTTCTGCTTACTTGCTGCGTGAACTTTGCCACGGACCACCCTGTCGGTGGGCTCCAGTCCAAGGGAGAGCAGGGAGAAGGAACGAGGAAGGTTGAGAGATCGGCGTAGGAATGACAGTCTGACACACTACGGGTTGGAGTATGCAGCTGCAAATTTACTGAAAGTATATTTATACATTTTCTTTCTAAGGTTCAAACAAAGCAATCTTCATTCTGCTTACGCTTGTAAATTATCTGTGTATCTGCATATGCGGTTTATCATGTATTACATGTTTTCAAGGTTTTCGCTCTCCGGAGGGTGGTTTATCAGTAAAACCTGGTTACTCCCTCTTATCTTAGGAATGTCAAGGCTTGCAACTCCTCTCAGTCCTGCAACTCTTCTCAGTTCCTTATAATCTTTTTTAAAACAGCTTGACATATTCCTTTATGTATAATGCTTGACTACTTCTATATATATTTTCTATATATTTTTACTCCTATTAGTAACTATACTTTGATTCATAATTGAATGCTTGTTAAACATTAAACTACTCTATTGATTTCTATTAATTATGAAAAATTGGTGAAGTAAGATGTTTTGAACAAAACCTTATTGTGGGAGGTTATGTAAAGTTGTACTATATCTGGATCAATAGCGCATTGTGTTCATTCGTGACAAAGTATATATTGCTCATTTATCAGTATAAACAGACCTCTCACACAGAACAACAATCACATGAACATATTTCTACTAGATGCCACAATCTTTAAACTTAAGCGGGTAACTGAGCATGCTAGGCAACATTTCTGATGCTGTGCATACTGGGGGCGCTGGGGGCAAAGCTCCATGGAGCACAATCCACCTTCCCGTCGTTCTAGAACGCGGACAGCGCCGCCTCACTACGGCTGTGGTGCCGTGGGTGCGGCAGAACTTAGGCAAGTAGATTGCCTTCTCTGTGCCCTAATGTTCTCATCTGTAAAGTGTGATAGATGACATATCCTTATTTGCATAAGTAAATAAAATGGTAAATATAGTCATTAACACAGAATAATTCCATGAATGTTATCTATGTTATTATTGATAAGATTTTTTATTCATTATTTTCCAGAAACTTAAATTCTACTGTGTGCCAGAAGACATGTGAAGAGTACAGTATTTTAGAAAGATCACCTTGCCTATGATATGGAAAGTGGATTTAAAAACAGAAAGAACCCAGAGGAAAGGGGCCAGTTAGGAAATAGTTGTAATAACACAGGAAAGAGATACTGAAAAACATGAACAGGAAGAGGGATCTTACAAGCAAACCTGGGTTGCTCATTGCAGTAACCCAACGGCCTGGAAATATACCAAGGGGAAGGTAAAGGGTTCTCAAAACATGAGATGAATAAATGACAACTCTGAAAAGTGTCCAGGGAATAAACTTTAAAAACAGAAACGTAATATAAACTCACACAGGTTCACATATTCTAAATATATGGTTCTGTGAGTTTTCACAAACTGAACAAACCCATGCTACCATCTCCCAAATCAAAAAAAAGAAAATCATTTCCACCTCTCAAAATACTAAAACCAAAGACAAAACGGGAGAAGCTGGATGTGCTTTTTTGTTTGTTTTTCACTTTATAAAAATGGAAGAGCACACAAGTGTGTGCCCATTTGTGTCTAATTTATTTCTCATGTTCAATATCAAATTCAGAAGCTACATTCCAACCTTTGTGGGATCTTTCATTTTAACTGTTGTGTAGTTTTTTATTTATTTATTTATTTTTATTAAACCATAGCTGTGTACATTAGTATGATCGTGGGGCACCATACACTTGGTTCATAGATCGTTTGACACATTTTCATCACATTAGTTAACATAGCTTTTGTAGCATTTTCTTAGTTATTTTGCTAAGACCTTTACATTCCACATTTACTAGGATTCACATATACCCTTGTAAGATGCACCGCAGGTATAATCCCATTAATCCCCCTCCTTCCCCCTCCCTCCCCTCCCTTTCCCCTTTCTCCCTATTCTTAGGTTATAACTGGGATATAGCTTTCATGTGAAGGTCCTACACTGTTGTGTAGTATTCATTTGTGTTAATTAACTTATTTTCAGGATGGTTACTTGGATAGCTTCCTATCTGGAACTGTGAGTAATGATACTTGGATGAACCTTCTAGGATTTGTCTAATAATGAATGTATGTCTGCATTTCTGACACACATACACTTAGAGACTGTGTTGCTGGGTCACCTGTGATGCACACACAGCTCTAATAGACACTGGCAGTGTCCTAACCTGTCTGTTCTATTTTGTACTCCATACACTAACAGGATATGAGCATTTTAATTGCTCCACATACTTCCTCATCAACACTTGGTATTTTCTACATTTTTTTTTTTTTTTAGTCAGTCTAGTGGTCATAAGGCACTATAGTTTTGACTCATATTTCCCTGATTATTAATAAAACTGATCTTCTTTTCTTATGTATTGACCATAAAGATGTCTTCTTTTGTAAAGTACCAATTCAGTTTTTTTTACTCATTTATATATTGCCTGATTACTCTTTCTTTCTCTTTTTAACTTTTTTAGATGCCCCTTTGTATTTATTTGACATTTTCAAGAATCTTAATTGGATAAAATCCATAGCAAATGGCTTCTTCTATGTCGACCTGGACTTTGTACTTTTATACTACTATCTTTTGGTTAACAGAAAATGCTTATTTTTATTATGATTTAATCTATATTTTTCTTTGATTGTTGTTTTATGTTTAAAAATATTTACCTTTGACAAGGTTTAAAAAAAATCCACAAGTGATTTCTCTAAATTTTGATTGTTTTTGTTTTGCTTTTAGGTCAGCAATCCATTGAACATTTAATTTTGTTTATAAGATACAGGGGCTCAATATTTTGTTTTCCATAAAGATCCAATTTGCCCTTTACCTTTTATTGACCAGATGATACTAGTAACAAATACTTTAATGTCACTTACAGAGTAAGTTAAGTAATCATATTTGTGAAATTATATTTTCTTCCATTGGTCAATTTATCTAAAAATATCACCCTTATCTTGCACGTGTGAGGGAACTAAAGTCTTTGGGAAGGGGCAGAGGTGGCGTTTGTTTGCTTCTCTGGGAAAGTCCTCAGTGTGCAATCAGCTCTAAAGGTTGGCTTTCAATACAATTACAGATAGTCGCAACTTCTGTTATTTTAACATTCTTGGAATGAGATCTGTTTGAAAGCTCTCTGCAAATGGTTGTAATTTCATCTGCCAAATATGTGAAAAATATGTATCTTCCCATTTTTCTGAGAATGCATAGGTTAGGTCCGTTTTTTCCATGCATCATTAGGCATAATGTGTTTGTTCTGATGCTTCTTGGAAACCAGAGCTTAGCCTGGTCACAGAGGATAATGGCTTGGCTATGGTGCTTGCAGAAATCAAGGTTCCCATCTCAGTGCTATTCTGGATCAGGATGATGTAAGTGGGAGTCATTTAAGCACCCTGTGCTTCACTTTCCTCAGAGTAAATATAAGCTAAAAATCCATTTATTATTATATATAACCCAGCTAATTAAATAATCAAGCAATAATTCCCTCAAATAATTATTTTAATAATAAAGTTATAAAAAGTAGATGACACTACATCAAAATATTAAAAACTCCTTTGCATACAGATATTTCTTTTTCTTGCCAGATGCTTCTCTCCTAAGTTCTATTTTTTCCTAAGTCCTTTAAAGAATTTAACTACGGTGGTGTGTTATTAAAGAGTGGCAAAGACTATAGGAGATATAAGAGAAATAGTCAACTGCCTTCATTTCATCCTTTAATTTCAAAGAAATTCATTCCAAAGTTTTCAAATGCAGCCACTGTGGAATCTGTCATACACAGAGTTCTCTTGACTTCAGGCTGTTCTCCTGTGGTGTGTACCAAACTTGAACACATTATTAAAATAATTATTTTTTTATTTGAATCTTTTTGGGTTTTCTGGCCTTTGATATCTTTGCTTCTGTCTCCTCAGAGTCAAATTTTTGAATTAGAAAAATGGAACTTTGCTAATGTATTATCAGAGGATAAAAAGCATGAGAGTCCATATGGAGACTTAGCCTCTGGTCATTTCCCATCACAACTCATCTAACTGCCAAAAGTCTGAACTTCCTGAAGCGTAGCTCTCAGCAGTTAATTGCAGGGGTGCTAAAATCTTTTTTTTCTCTCTCTTTCTCTTTCCATTTGTCTTTCTCTCTCACTGTCTCCCTCTCTCAATTTTTTATTTTTGAAATAATTAGAGATTTAAAGGTAGTTGCAAAAATAGCATGTGGAGTCCCAAGAACCTTCCTCTAGCTGTCCCAGTGGTGGCATCTTATGTAAATCCAGTACAATATTAAGAAAAAAAAAAGAAATCACCTTTGGTACAGTACTGCCAAGCAGACTGCATAACTTAGTTTCCACCCATTTTTATGCACTTGTGTATGTACATGTGTAAAATTTTATGTGATTTCTTCCTTTGTCTAAATACATGTGATCAGCACTACGATGAAGATGCTCTACTGTTCCATAGTCACAAAGAAACCCCTCATATTGCCCTAATAATAGTTACCATAGTGGATGTGGTAGTGCCCTTTAACCCAGGATGAAGTTCAAACTTCCTAGCCTCTTAGTCAAGGTCCTGCAAAAGTGAGGGTTTACTTTGAATGAACAGTCATCTAAGGTATTCACCACGCGGTGGTTTATCTGTGGATAGAGCCATTGGGAGATCAAAGATTAGTGCCCGGAGGTTAACCCTGCTCTTAAACTCCTTCATGTAATTTAGGTAAATTTTGGCAGAATGCCTCTGGACTTCCTCCAGTCTTCTTCATCACCATGAAAGTGCAATGGCAAATATACATATGACAGAGTCTCAAACTGTCACCCTGGGTAGAATGCCATAGTGTCACAGCTCACAGCAACCTCAAACCCTTGGGCTTAAGAGATTCTCTTGCCTCAGCCTCCCAAGTAGCTGGGACTACAGGCGCAATGACCAGCTATTTTTTGGTTGTAGTTGTCATTGTTGTTTGGCAGGCCTGTCCTGGGCTCAAACCCCCCAGCTCTAGTGTATGTAGATCTGGTGCCCTAGCCGCTTGAGCGGCTCTGAGCCTTGGTAAAAATATTTTATAAGGACCTGGAAAATTGTAATGGGCCTCTCAGATTCCTTTATTTCAATTCTGTTATCTCCAATTGAATACGTAAAACAATCTTCCCACAGAGGCCCTCTTGAATTCAGAGAAGGAAATGAAATTCCTGTTCTCCTACACAACTGGTTTCAAAGCTTTGCTTTCTTGAATATTATTCAGTAAGTACTCTGCTAGAATTCAACGATTTTTTTACTCCTACAGATATTGTTCCTTCAGATGGGATCATGAAGAGACTTTTTTGGCTCTACATAGGAAAGCTAAATGGTAGGGTTGTCAATCCCTACCTAAATTTCTGGCACCTCACTCCAGGCTTGTTCTTAGGTGCTGGAGACTTAACAATGAGCAAAGCAGGCGCAGAGGCTACCTTCAGAGAACTTCCATGCCAGGGGAACATCTGCTAAGGGCGGCATTCGTATGATTATCTCCAAAGAATAGTGCCTAGCTCATTGTGTTATAAATAGAAAATATTCATTATATATTGGATGAGGTCAGCAGAGAATGAGTGATTAAAGGAACAGAAGCCAAACTGAGAGATATCAACAAAGGTTTATTCTTTTTTTCATCCTTAAATTCCATTTTGTAAAGTTTGGAAATTAGTTAAAGCTTCGTAATGCTCTCTCGTTTGTAAGACAGAGACTTGGAGCCAAAGGCTGAAAAACCTCAATATCTTCAAAACTTGCCTTATTTTCGGGGGATATATACAGCTGTAAATATTTGGCACTGCTCTCTTCTTCATTCTCACTTACAGTGCAACCAATTCAAATAGCATGCTTAAAAAGAAGCATTGCTAAAAAAAATAAGTATTATCAATTAGCATATAAAAGTGGAACCACAGAAGCTCTTTCTGGTTAAGAGGCCCTGAGAGAGCTTAACAGCCTGTGGGCAGGAATAGTGCTAAACAGCTCATGTACAGCTCCTGTGGGGAACTTGAGCAAAGAATGAACTCTACGTTAGTGGTCCTAAAGCAAACCAATTTTTTTTCCTGTAAATTCATTTAGAAAACAGTATGTTTTTGTTATTGCTGTTGTTTGGAGAAGAGATCGAAGGGTATTGTTAAGAGAACACCGCCACCCATCCTAAGCTCTCTGGGTTAATCTGTAGAGAGGTGACCCTGACAAAATTTTAATTGCAGGTAGGGTCGTTTATTAAAAATGCAGACGAAATGCTCTATTTGAAGCAAATCAGAATCAGTTGTTTTAAGAGAAATGCTTACGCAGTCCAACCTCCTGTGTATATACTTCAGTGAACAGGTACTTGGGTAACTTAGAGTGGGTATATAACTATAGTTTTGCCTCTTTTGCTTTATGTTTTACATCACACCAAGCCCACAATGCTGTCTCGCATATTCAGTGTTCACAAGTCATCACAGTCGTCATACAATCTGTTCTTCTGGGCGACCTCACATATTTTTGCATGGTATATGGTCGCCCTAGCATAGCTCTTTCCTATGCTCTCAGAGCACCATCTACAGAATCAACTTCAGTTCCCTACATGCTCCTTTCACATTTTCTATTTCAATGAACTCAAATGAACCACAGTTTCCTGAACACACCATGCCAAATCATGCTGAACTGCCATGTTCATGCTGCCTCCCTCTCCCTGCAATGCCCTGCATTCCACTTCCAATGCGCACTTACTCGCCTTCTTTCAACCCCTACAGAGTTGGTCACTATCCCTCTGTGGCCTCCCTGACACCATGCACATACTTTACTTTCTGCATCAAGGTCATCTCTGTTGCATTTTTTAAACATCTCTGTACCATCAGTGTCTGCAACAAGGCCTTGCTAACAGCAGGCATCATTGAATAGCTGCAGAATAAAGGAATGAATGCTGGTAAGGCAGGCAGCAGTTTATAACCCGTGTTAGCTTTACAGCTCCGGAGAAGTAACATAAATGTGTCCATGCACAGGTTTCTCACATGGGAAATGCTGAGTAACAAATGAGAGAAGCGAGATGTAAAGGAGTTGGCTTATATAGGTATTCAATACTTGCTAGTTCCTTTCCTTCCCCCCCCACCCCACAACTTGAGCTGTGATGACTAAAGCAGAAATTGCATTAAGGAAGTCTAAGTGGCACTATTGACCAGGAGATACAGACACCGTATCTAAGGGATGCTGAGCCAAGTCGTGTGTGCGTGCACGTGTGTCTATATAAACAGTCATTTCCCTGTAGGATGGGAGAGAAAAACAATTAGCTGCTTTCAGAAGAAATATTTTGGTTTATATGTCTTCACTTCATTCTGCGATAATGAACATATCCAGATATAAAACAAACAAGCAAACAAAAAGTTGTCTTCTTGAGCTGTAATAATCAGTAGACTATGCCTTTGGAATGTAATGATACAGATGTATTTGGGGACATCTGTGAAAGCCAAAATTCCCTTCTGTTCTTGAGCACGTCCCTTGACTCAAAGCTGTGTCCCAGCAGCCGTGTTTCAATTATGTGACTCCCACCACCCAGAGACACTTTGCATTGGGTGCAACCAGGCCAAGCTCTGTCACAATCCCCACCCCATTCCTGGATCTGGACTGCCACATTCAACTCATTCTGTAATGGGAGCTTGCAAGAAGGGGATGCAAGCTTGGGAGAACTCTTTCAAGTGCGCTTCAGGGAGCAGCGAAATCCAATCTGGATTTCACAGATCATTATGTCCATGAGATGCAACTGGGTGTTATGAGAAAGAAAAAAAAGACAGACTCTGCAGCAGGAGATGTGTGGTAAATTCTAGTTTAAGCAAAATTGAGTTTAAACAGTTTCCATACTACAAGATTTCTCAAAGCCTATAAAGTGGTAATGAGTTTTGTGACTCCCCAAGATGTTTACAGTATATATCGTTGTTTCTGTCATCTAGATTATAGCAAACCCATGAGGCCACTGGTCCATGGAACAAACTTGGAATTATTTGTCACAGAAATTCTGAAGAAGATCTAATGACTCTCTTTGTGACTTGGGTAGAGCACTCAATCTCCCTAAGCTTCTATACTACCTATGTGAATCCAGACTACTTATACAGGGTGGCCATAGAGCTTGTGTGCAACTTAAAATAGACAACCACCTGGTGTACATCATCAGTACCGCCACTCTCTTATCTGACTATATGAATAGTCCCTATTCTTGTGTCCGCTGGTCACAGGAAACAAGTGGCACCCTCAAACAGGACTGTTTAGGAGAACTTATATAGCAGGTGAATAGGGTGAAAGAAAACTAATGAGGATGGAGAAAATATTTCAATATTAGCAAGTGCAGGGCACTATCCATGCCCCTGGGTCCAGAGAGATGAGGTGGTTAAGCAGTTTTAGGAATCTGCAGAGTGCCACCTAATGCGAGTAGTGGCTTCTGTAAAGAGGTGACGCTCAGCCACAGTAACCTGAAAGGAGACCTGAAAAATTAATACCCCAATTTTGCTCCTGCCCTCCAGATCTATTGTCAATCCCTCCTATTGGCTGAACCCACCAATTGGCTGAAGCCACGAGCAAAGGTGTTGGGAGACCTAACACAGCCCCACGCAAACCCTCCTCTCTCCTCCACTTTTCCTCCCAAAAAGAAGAACATAAAGAACCTAGTTACCCACACCCCTGAAATTTGCGCCAGAAGACCCTAACTCACCAGAGTCCAGGCAAGCTGTAGAATTTGCCCACTCCCTATGGTCCCATATAAAAGGGTCACTAACTGTCCGCAGGCACAGATGACATCTTTGCCCTGCCCAGGCTGGTCTCCATCCCCTTTCAATAAATCTAGCCAGAACCTCTGTTCCCAGTGTCATCTCTGGGTCCCACTGCACCACCTTTCAAAAGGAGCTCATTGATGCTATCCAAAGCAGTCAGGCTCCTGGGGCACAAAACAGGGCTGAGAAAGATCAGAAGCAGATTGGTAGCTGCAAACATTTGGCATCTTGGCAACCAACCCATAGATAAATCTACAGAAAAGGAGTCAAGATGATGGCACTGTGGGGAAATCATGAAATCACGCCACTGAAGATGGCATCAAAGTCAGCCTCCTCATCTTTCAAAGTGTGGTCCACATTGCTAAATGTTTCAGAGTGTTTTCCCTAATTTGGGGAAATCAAATATTTAAAAGCATACCCGCTTTGAAGTCTCCCAGCAAGCAGAAAATCTGGGATTTGATAGATCCAGTTATTAAAAGTCAGACCATCTGAGCAATCTGTTTGCCTGCCTTTCTTGCTATGTTGGTAATTTTGCAAAAACTGCTGAATTTGCTCTTCCCCTCACAGCAAATTGTAGATGGAGTAGAGTATATCTGGTGGTTGTCTATCATCCTTCAAGACGAATAGGAAGAACACCCCCTCCACACCACATTTTTCAATGACTCTTCAACCTTCCCACAACTTAAAAAAGGGAATATGGAGAGAATTATCATTAAAGCAAGTAATTGTATTTTGTGTTGATGCAGGCATAAAATAAGCTCATTCTTCCTAGCTCCCTGTAATCTCACACTGAGATGCACTATAGCTACAGTCTTTGCATTTCCAGACTGAGAATCTTCACTCAGAGACAGCTCAGTGGTCTGTAAGATGGAAAAAGAGGCCGAGGAGCTGAGGAAGAATCTCAAAGATTGAAAAGAGAGAGACAGACAGACAGGGAGACACACAGAGACAGACAGATGATCAAACCAGGGGAGACAGGGAGAGAGACAGAAAAACAGAGACAGAGCGAGGAAGCATGCTGAAAGTCAAGGGTGGGGAAGGGAAGGTCAGATACACAGAGGAGAGGGAAAATAAACATGTAAATAAATTAATACATAAATAACAGTGCAATCCCCAACATGAAACTTAGTTGCTAACTATTTGTTGCCAAGTATAAGGCCTCAGAAATTACAAATCGTTTTGCATTTCTGTTTCCATCTGAATTATTATTGAACTGTTGGGCACAATTAATTGTTAATTACACCCAACAAGCGCCTACCATCACCAGCACAGAAGAGAATGTTCACCATATGCCAGATCATAAATGTCTCTTTCCCACAGGAGCGACTTACCTCCTCAGCAAGAATCTATTCATCCTATTCTTAATGATGTTTGCCCTACTTTTTTTTTTTTAATAAGGCACTATTTGAAGCAGAGAATGTGAAAAACTATTGCCATAGTCTTGGGAAGACATATTAGAATTGCAAACAACCTTGACCAATTTGAAAGACAAATTTGTTCTGATACAAAAACATTCAATGATAAAGAAAATACAGAGCGTTTTGTGCTGGTTGACCTACAAAACTCCCCAGACTCTATACTGAATGGGCCTAGCCACATGCAAAACTTCAACAAAGAAAAATATAAGGCTATAAGTAAATATCATACTACTTAACAATCAGAAAAATAGGATCAGTGCTATGAATATAAATAGGCTACAGGTCTGTTAAAAAGAAAGCCAGGGAAATTAAGTGCCTTTCATGTTCAATACCTGATTTAAATATTAAAGTCTGTGTTTAATTTAGATCGAACAACAGGCACATGTGATTAAGAATGCTGAATAATTTCACAAAAGACGTGGACCCTGAATAAATGGTTTCTATATAAGAATCGGATCCCTGGTCCTGTTCATGACTTTTGTCTGGACTGTCTAACTCTCTGACCTCCACCATAAGGACACTGCCTGTTTTCTTCTATCTGAAATGACATACCTATTACTAACCTATTACCTGCTGAAATGCCTGGTCTCTGCCACGCAGATCCTGTTCAACTACCCTGTCCCAGCTCTTCAACCATCTATAAGATCAGGTGGCAGTCAGTCTCAACAATTATGTATCGATGAGAAAGATAGAATCCTACCAACAGATTGATTTAATCACAGTTGACCTCGGAGCCTAAGCATAGGTAAAGCCAGGGCTTGAACTGACACGTACTAATGTAGTAATATAATGGACTATAAAGAAGTAGGGATCAATTGCTTCTGATAACACCCTCTCTCCTAAATACAAAGAGATATAGTAGATGCTATACCAAACACATTTGTCTCAACTAATAAGAATTTAAAAATACATTTGTCATTAAAAAAATAGGAAAATTTTGGGTTAATAGATCCATTGCCCAATACATTTACATGTAACCCTAGGATGTGTAGAGGAATTCCTGGCTACCAAGGTGTCATTTTTAATTATGGTGCCCCTCTAAATCCTGACCCTTATTTCTCTTGACGTTATTTCATATTCATATGTCCTCACCCACCTGTGCACCTAACACAGTGCCTGAGTATCATATGTAATCAATAAAGCTTAATTGATGAAGTCACATCTTCTACCAAGGGCCAATATTTTAATGCTAATTTTAAGTCATTTATTTAATTTTTATTCTTTCTATGCATATTATCACAGCAATTATAGCTTTTTTGGAAGGCTTAACTTAAGCCGATAAGATAATGAACACAAAATTGCCCATAACAATGACTATATGTCCTTATCTTATTTTATTTTTTTCATGGACTTTATATCCAATCCTTTTAAAACTCGTCCATTTATTTTGTACCAGTTGTGTGATGTCCTTTGTTTGGAGTCACAGCTGATGCCTTCTCTAAAATATGGAGATATTTGCAATAAATGAAACATTTCCTTTGGCAAAGAGACAATGGTGACCAGAGACTAAAAATTGAAGGTTCCTATGTCATGGGCTAAATCACCCCACCCCCCCACACACACATTTGTATATTGAGTGAAACTATATTTGAAGATAGGGCCTTTAAAGAGGTAATTCTATTACCATGACGTCAGTAGGATAGATAATAATCTGATTTGATTGATGTCTTTATAAGAAGAGGCGATTAGGACAGAGTCACTTACAGAGGAAAAACCACGTGGAGACAGAGGAAGAAAATGGTTTTCTACAACCCAAGAAGAGAGGCCTCAGAAGACACCAGCCCTGCCATCCCCTTGATCTTGGATTTTAGCCTCCAGAACTGTTAAAAAATAAATTAACCTGCCATAAGCCACAGTCTTTGGTACTTCGTTATGAAGATCCTAGGAAACAAATACAACTCAACATTCCTGGGATGTTGAAGCAGAAAGAAGTGAGAAACCATTCTCAAAATGTGGCATATCTCTCAGTAACCTAGAGAAAAATTTCTCAGGATTGGAAGGTAGAACTTTAGATAGGCTTACGTGTATATTCCAGCTTCACTCTCATCATTAAACAAGGTGAATAATGTCCAGACATTCCAGTTTTTCCATCTGAGGAAGGGAAAACCCACAAGTCACTTCACAGAGTTTAGATCTACCAAGGGTCAATATTTTAATGCTAATTTTAAGTCATTTATTTCAGTTTCATTCTTTCTGTGCATATTATCACAGCAATTATACTGTGGATACTATAAAAATTCATCTTAAGAAATTTGTGCCGTGGTGAATGTACAATAACTACTACTAAATAATAACTATTATTGAAAATATCACTACATTATCTCTCCATGCCTTAGTTTTAATATTTAAAAAAATGAATACCATTGCCCGATGAGCAAGATTGCTGCCAAGAGAGAAAACATGAATACTAATAAAAGAAAATTTCAGAGATGTGCCAAGGGTGCTGATGCAAGGGGTCTGTCTCAAGTTCGGGCAATACAGTGATTCTGCTTGCTAGAGAGTTTAAAGAAAATAATACATCTGGCTAAAATTTGGTATGCTTTAACAATATCAGTGATTAAACAAACACCCTTAGTGTCAATTCCTCCCAACCATCCCCCTGACTTAGTGCAATATTTTAAACTTAGATGGGTTAAACCATGATGAGATAAAAAAAGAAAATTGTAGTTATAATTTTATGTGCTACACATCTGAACTCTACCAAGTGCTGACATTCACATATTATCTCATTCCATTTGTAGACTCACCCTAACTAAAAAGTGGTTCTAAATAGGTGTAGTAAGGCATTCCAGGTCACAAGCTGTGTTGCAAAGACGGCACTTGAAACAAGGAAGTCTTATTCCACACCTAACTAGCTTTATCACAGTCCTCATCATGATTTAGGGGAAGAAATATCTTTCTACCTCTTCCTTTCTGGGCAATGTGCAAAGAGGAAGTATCTGCCATGCTTAGCATTAACCCTGTCTGTACCCTCTCTGATGTTATTTTGGTGAATGTCACTCAATATATCCTGCTCACAATGGCCCACTCTCTTGGTCTCACTTATTGGGTGATTTATGGGCCATGTCAGTGTAATTGAGTGTTTTAATGCTCCCTGTCAAGGACAATCACACGTCCTCTAAAGCCTCCAACGTCCTTCAGAGGGAAAGAAGTAATATTACAGTGTGATCGCCCTCGTGACTTTAGGTTAATATATATATGGGACAATTTATTAGTTGTGTGACTTTAGATATGTCAGTTCCCTCCTCTGACCTCTATGTCACAACATCTGCCACTGTTTGGTTTTCGACTCATCTGCACATATGTCTGTCTGGGCTATAAACCTATACAATGATAAAACACACAATCCTAAATAGATAATTATGTCTGTTTATTTTAGACCTTTAGAACCTAAAGAAGTGTGTGGCCAATATTTGATAATCTGCAAATACTTGGTGAATGAATACACTGATGGATGGAAATAAATGAAGTTCTTTTAAGATATGTGCCTGAAGGTTCTTACTGGGGTCTGAAATTGTATGTAAACCCAAATGTATATATGGATATCCTGAAGAACATACTCACAATTTCTGCATATTGTGAATATAATTACGCATTTTTTAATATAATTACATATTTTGGCACAAGAAGAACCATATCATGAAGTAAAGGCAGACTCTGTGGATTGAAATAAGCTTAAAACAAAAAGGTGTTTCAAAAGTAATGAATAAGATAAAAATTTCTCCAAGGAAGGTATACTCTAGTAGGTAAATAGTTATAATTTTATTTTGGATTCTTTCAGTATTCAAAATGCATACCAGCATTGTGACTCTAGAGGAACCCTAGAGTTTGTCTACTTCATGTTTACATATGCCTCCATCTTCTGAAGTTACTCTACGGAGTGCTAAGCGACACACTTCACGTATTATTTCATCAAGTGCTAAGCGACACACTTCACGTATTTATCTCACCTTATAAAGTGAGTCTAAACAAGTGAAATAAGATGCCCAAGGCCAAAAAGGCATTACAAAGCCTGCATTTGAAATCAAAGAGTCTTACTCAACAGCTAAATGCATTTTATAATAATCCTCATCATAATTTAGGGAAGAGAGTTCTTTCTTGTCAAGGAATCTACACATAAGCGTGTTAGTATTTAGTTGAGGAGATAGTAGCTCAGAATGAATAAGGAACACGTTAAAGGTCAAACAGCTAATTAATTGCGAATCTTCCGATTCTTTTTTTCACCCTGTGAATTCTTTCTAGGCCTACTTCCCCAGAGAGCAAACTGCCTATTTAATAAAATATGGTACTGAATTTCAATATGTAAACTTAAATAACGAAATTGATCTTGTTGAATCATGTCTTAGGGATCTGGCACTGAAGCACATTCCCTAAAGCATGGGATCTGAAAATTCTAGCTTGAAATCTATTAGACAAACTTACATTAGCTTCCGTAGTATTTTCAATTTAAATTAAAAGTACAAATCAGTTAAGAAAACTCTTGTGTGACTGTTAGGTGAAGGAATCCTTGCAGAAGAGAAATTGAGTGATATTCTCCATCGAAAGCTCACCTTTAAGGACACAGAATGCTTCTCCGCTCCCCAAGCTTCCCAGCAATATGTCCTTGGTCCCTACATAAGCTGTCAAAGCAGACAATTGCCTGGATGGATGATAGATGACATTTCTTAGGTTGTTACTTACCCTCAGCAGTCTTTGGCATAATATATAAAATGTCTATTTTTTGGTTCCTGTTTCAATCTTTTCTTCCTTGCTTATGTAAGGGATGGACTGTCTCACTTGAAGATTATTATTTGTTCAGAGATGCCACTTACTTGGTCTTCCAGGTCCTGTCATTAGAACAGTGATAGAAATGGTATGCTAGGCCCAGATCCACTGTGCTTTTAAGGTCCCCAACTAGGAGCAGAGTAGACCATACTTCAATGTAGACCAACCCTCTGCACAGTGATAATTGTTTGGATCCATTTCAATAAGGCCTGTTGCAGAACAGGACCAAAGAAATCCTTTTGTTCTTTAGTGCCGCAAGAACAATTTTTCAAATGACTTTTTCCACTATCTTACCTGACTCTGCTAAAAACACTTTAATAGGCCCTTCTTGCTCTCAAAATAAAGTCTAAATTACTTTCACGGGTTTCAAAGCCCTTTCAGATCTTCTTCCTGTCCAGGCCTCTAGCCATGTCTTTGGGTAAATCTTTTTCCAACTCACTCAGAGTTTCCTTCCCTGCATTAAGACACTGCCTTCACTTCCAGGCTGGATTATGTCATGTTTTCTCCACCTGAACACATATTTCTGTTGTTTCAACCTCCTTCTCTCCTCTATACATAGATCCACTTTCTCCTATATCAGAAGTCCTTCCCTGACCTCAGAAGAGGGTCTTTTTTTTTTTTGAGACAGAGATTCACTATGTCACCCTTGTAGAGTGCTCACAGCTACCTCAAACTCTTGGGCTTAAGCGATTCTCTTGCCTTTGCCTCCCAAGTAGCTAAGACTACAGGCACCTGCCACAATGCCTGGCTATTTTT
Source organism: Nycticebus coucang (assembly GCF_027406575.1). Taxonomy (NCBI): domain Eukaryota; kingdom Metazoa; phylum Chordata; class Mammalia; order Primates; family Lorisidae; genus Nycticebus; species Nycticebus coucang. The sequence continues at coordinate 19,430,163 of NC_069781.1, read as the reverse complement.
TGGTTGCAGTTGTCATTGTTGTTTAGCTAGCCCAGACCAGGCTTGAACCTGCCACCCTTGGTGTATGTGGCCAGCACCCACTGAGCTATAGGTCCCATCTTTTGTACCCTTTCCCCCAGATTGCTTTACACACTAATGGGTATGGAATGCCTTATCATTTGTCTTTCCTGTATCACTATAAGTTTTGTGGGAGTAAAAAATACACTAACCTTGCTCACAGTGGTATCCCAGAGTGCCTCCCTCCTATCTAAGGGGCCCAAAGTGTCAAAAAAATGTATATTGTGTAGAGTGAATTAATCTCTTATTGAGAAAGAAGCCTAAAATCAAGTTGAGATTGAGACATTGAGGGTCAAGACCAGAAAGAAACATGTAAATGGTAGCTGCCAACTATGACCAGAAAAGTCAGGTGTTGACGGCAGCCTGTGGAAAATATAATGTCAAAAGGAAGAGAAGTCATCAATAAGTCAGAAAAGGAAGTAACAAAGAAAAGTGAGCTCACTGGCTAAAGAGCCAGGGTAAACCAGGCAAATGTAGGCACAAGTACTACATTAAACATCCTTACCTAATCCCAGCACATTGCATCTCTGTTACCTGGAATGCTTGCAGTGATTCATGTAAGCAGTTCCTTCCTCCCCAATGTCTGGTTATAACTTGTGAGGCTTTGGATTGGTACTGTGTGATAAATATAAATCAAAGGCTGTATTAGTATAATCCAACTGTCCTTATCAATTGTTTTTGTTCTGTCCTCGCATGGTCTATTTTCTAAACTTAGTCATCTGAGAATGACTGAGTACAGGGTACTAGCCTTGAGTTGTAATAAAATCGGGGTTTCCCTTCTCCAAGAAGTCTGTTTATGTATATGTATGTATGTATATGTGTGTGTATGTGTATGTGTGATGCCTCTTTTTCAGTAATCTCCCTCAAGACGTCTTTCCATAAAATGGAAATTTCAGAGAGATAATCTGATTAATTTTCCCCTTGATGTGTCCAGGATATACTGAGGATTTTGTTTAGTAATTATGATATTCTACATATTTCATACATTAAGTTCCTTCTAGACTTTATAATCAATATTTCCATGACTCTGAACTTGATGTTTTCCTTTCCAAGAGTAAGTTTATCAGATGACTGATTTTCCTTAGTATTGTGTCTGCTATTAATTCAAGACTTCTGTTCCTTTTCATTTTGAAAACTCATGTTTCTCCAAGGAAAATTCAATCCACTTAATCCTCATTGATTGGCATTTAGTGCTGCAGGATGATGTCTTGTGAGAACTCTGGGTGTCTAACCAGCAGTTTGATCAATTTGTTATGCTTCTTGTCAGGCTAATCTTATTTAGCACCTGGAAGCCATGTTTCCCTGAAGTATTCTAACTTCATTTAAAACCTATGTCATCCTAAATTTGATGAAGAAGAAACTGAGGCATGAGCTATGGACTGTCGTATATTATTCTGATTGGTTCACAACTCTGTGACATGGAAATTCCTACACAACTAAATTGCATCTTTGCCCTTTAAAATAGAACTTATCTTATTTTCCTTTTAACTTGTAAATATTTTTTGTGACCTTGAAACATTCATTTTACTTTCAAGATCCCGGAGCTTTAGTTCTTTGTCCTATAAAATGCAGGGGATAATACTTACCTCAAAAGGTTTTTAAGAAAAAGTATTAAAGTTATTTATAAGATAGGACTCAGTATACTGCCAGCAATGTAATAGATGCTCACCAAACATAGCCAGAAGGTGAGGATAAAGAAGGAAGAATAAGAGCAGTGAAGACACCCTGAGAATTTTCTACAACAGTGTTATCCAAGTCCAGGGCAGATTTCATCAACATTTTCTGGAAAATTTTTTGTGATATGTAGATTCCTATAATCTTTTCCAGACCAACTGAATCAAGTTCCTAGGTGTATGATTTAGGAATCTGTACTGTATCCTGCTCTCTTGGGTGATGGTCGTGCACATATGAATGACTAGTATTTTCATCAACTATTTCCAAGTCCAGGAACTTCTACAGGAGAGAAAGTTAATTTAATAGTCAGGATATTTTGAGAAAGCTGGAATGAAGTAAGTGGTTAGATATTAGGTTAAAACAGAAGAGATGAACAACAACAACATAAACAAACAAACAGAGAATGTGGCCTGAATTCTACCTAGATTGACCATAAGAGTCATTCTTAGAGGATGGGAGATATCTAATGTGGTACATATTTGTGAAACAGTAGAATTCAGGAGTTGCTTTTATCCCTGCTCCCAAACACCCACTCCCAACTTTATTGCCCCTTCTTCACAAAGCCCTAAGGAAGAAACAAGAATGCAAGAATACAAGAATAAAAGAATGCTTGTATTTCTAGATAATTTAATTTTTTGCATGTAAATTCAATGGAGTAACCGACCTACAGGGTGTCCCGGAGAGTCACCATACATAGAACAAATGGGAAATTGCACCTTAATGTACCTTTATTTGTAAAAAATTCATTACAAAATTTTATAAAATACTTACAGAGTATTCTTTATGTGTCAGCTGCTTCTTTCTACATACATTCAAAGTCTTCTCTCCCACTCATGGCGAATACATTCTAAGATACCTGTTGTTCCGCAAGTCTGCTAATTGTTTTTCCTATATATGGTGACTTTTGGGACATGCTGGTAACCCAGTTTGTACAACTGAAACTCTGCTTGGTACTTAGTTTTGGTGAAGTGCGTAATTCCAAAATCTCAATTGAAATTATTATCAAAATATATGGATGGCTTGTGTAACTTGAGGGCAGTTGTATAGATACACTCTTAGGAAGAAGAGAACAATGATTCCAATGTACATTGGAATAACTCAAAGAAATTTTAAAATACTGATTCCAGTGTCTCATGCACAGATTGTGTGATTTCATTAATCAATAGTATGATCTGGGCCTTAGAATTTTTAGATTTCCAGGTAGCTCTAATGGACAGACAGATTTAGACACTACTTAGTTGAAACAGAACATTTCTCCTCATTTACATCACTGGGTTTGTGCTTGAATTTTCCATCTGGAGAGAGAAGTCTTTTTAGCACCTTGGCTAAAATATTTGAAAATGCAGCTGCACTTAAGCTCCCAACTTTTTATGGTGTTTAAACAATCATAAAGAGATCCCCAGCCCCAATCCCAAATTCCCATGGCAAAAGATTGGATTTTGCCATTGTGGATCTAATTATTATGCTATATAGAGAAATAAGTGCTGTGATTGTAAGCAGGGTAACTTTGCCAATCATACATACTAGTTGCCATGGACGGAAAAAGGGACTTGTTTTCAGAGAAACTGGGATCTGGGAAGACACCAATGACATATGCATGAAATCATCTGGGTGTTGAAAACTTTCCTACTCTTTAACTGAAGACTGTTCATCTATGTGCAGGATAACTCAGAAGAGTCGTGATCATTGAGAACTGAAGTAATTGATCAGAGCAGGTGTGCTTATTAAGGACTAGTGATGTCCTAAACATTTTAAGTAGCCATTGCTTTAAATTTTCACATGATTCCTACTAGTAATAGTATTTCCATTCTATAGATGAGGAAATTAAGTCATGGAGAAATTAATACCCTATTCAAAGACACACAGACTAAAAAACAGTACATGTTTTGAAAGGTGGCAAGGATGCATTTGTTCGCTGTTGCAGTGCTGTGGAAACAAATGCCCCCCACTCACAGACAGCCCCAGGAAAATGCCATCACCCTCCACTGGTACTTGAGTTTCCCTAGTCATCCCGCTCTGAAATGCCCATGAGAACTCAGACCAGAGCTTCTAAGGAGTAGCGTGTTGGACAAGATCTTTCAATCAGCCTGCAAGAGTGATTTGACTTACTCAGTTTAAAACATCTAAGAGTGAAGAGAATACAAGTTCAAAATACTGGGGGATTGGTCATTTTATTTATTTTTATTTTTTTTTTATTAAGTAAGCAACTATTCAATTCCTATCCCCAGTCCCTACACTATATCTTCTGTAGGCATTTTATAGAAAAAAGGCCCAGAGGGTCAGTGAGAGGAAATAACTTAACCATAGGCTTAGAGTAAGTGATTGTAATATTCTCACACTTAACAAACAGTCACCATGAATTAAAGATAGTTCTAGTTGATAAATTCCCTTAAGTACAGGTTTGGCCCTGAGCTACAATACTGAGATAGTTATTTGCTTAAAAATTAGCACAAGCAGGATTTGCCCCTTGGTTATTTGTGGGAGCAAATTCCCAAACAGCCTTGGGTTGCCAATGCCCATCCCTGGAAGGGTTCACTTTCAGGTCCTGAGACTCTCTCTTCATTTGCTTGCTCAGCTCATGCACTGTATTTAGCTGTCTCTTTCCATGTTTGGTAATTAAATGCTAATTCATTGGTGTGCTCCTTCATTTACTTTATAGCTGTTTTCTTATAAATATTTTTATGACTTTCATTAATAATTAAAATTTATCAAGCAGTTTCCAAAAATATTTCTTCATTGGAAATAAACAAGAAATGATAACTATTACTACTGTAGGATATAGAGTTGCTCTCATGCTTCCCTCATCGTATTTCCAAGATTCATTGGAAGAGCACCCCATGTCTCCATAATATCAGACCCATACCCCTGAGTATTTTAAAGTCTATATATATGAGGTCATTCTGAGGCAGACTTCTTAATCCTCCTGTCTCCAACCAAGGGAAAATATCATGTGCTTTTGAGTAAGAAAATGTTTCTATCGCTCATTATCCTTTGATTAGGGAGCTCCTTGGTATCTAACTTAAATGCTTCTTAAAATATTTTTTCCTCAGTAGTGAGCATGATGTGAGTAACAGATGTACTAATTATCCGAGTATAAAATCATGCAACATGTGAGTCTTATCTCTTGCAGATTACAAAAGGGTTAAAAAGAAGTAGCAATTCTTTGCTTGTCATCATCTGCATTCAAGCAGGGGTCCTCAAACTGTGGCCCACGGGCCACATGAGGCAGTGTGATTGTATCTGTTCCCGTTTTGTTTTTTTTTTACTTCAAAATAAGATATGCGCAGTGTGCATAGGAATTTGTTCATAGTTTCTTTTTTAAACTATAGTCTGGCCCTCCAAGGATCTGAGGGACAGTGAACTGGCTCCCTGTTTAAAACATTTGAGGACCTCTGCTACGGTGTACTTACTCCCTGAGAGTTTAAGTTCTGTTCACGCACATAACTCTTGCATACAAATAATCTGATCATCTTTCTGAATTCTTTAACTTCATTAGGCAGATTGAACTGTATTAATAAAGATTTTCTACATTCTTCTGCTACAAGCAGTCCCCGAGTTACAAACACCCAACTTACATTCAACTTGCACTTATGAACAGAGACTATTACAGGTAATAGGTAAATGCACCTGTTCCAACTTGCATAGAAATTCATTTTTAAGAACAAACCTACGGTACCTATCTCAATTGCAACCTCAAAGACTGCCTGTACTTAAAACCCATCTGTCATTTCTAGATTGAATCTTTATACCTTAATAGTTGCTGGTAGTTACAATATTATCTCATTTTACCTTTATTTGCCTATGGTTGAAAGTGATAGTTTCCCACCCAAATGAACATATTTACTGCCACACTAGGAAAAAACATATTTCCTTGGGGCCATGTTGTTTTATTGGGTCGGACACACTAACTGCCATGTGAGTTGTATTTAACTCATGCTAGTTTTGAGCCTGGGAACTTGTGAAGCATGTATAAGTCGCAGGTCTTTTGACCTAATAAAACACCATGGCCCCAAGGAAAATAATGTGTTTTTCCTTGTCTGGCAGTCAATATGCAAGAGAATTGTGAGTTATATATGCTTTAGGAGGCTTCAGGCTTGAAACTAGTAATTTAAATGGAACTCGCAATTCACATGGTGTTTAACATGTTAATTCCCACCTTATTTATAATAACTCCACTAAAGTTGGGCCCATGGCCATTGTCTTAATTTGTTTTCTTTTGCTATAACATAATACCATGGGGGCGGGGCATAATTTAAAACAACAGAAGTTTAATGGGCTCCTGTTTCTGGAGGCTCTGAAGTCTAAGACTGTGGTACTGGCCTCTGGCTGGGGTCTTTGTGTTGCATCATCCTATGGAGGAAAGGGAGGTGAGCCTGCAAAACAAGGAGAGAATGGGTGGGAGCTAAATTTATCCTTTATCAGGGGTCCAGCTCCACAATTACTAAGTCACTCTGAGAGTGATAGCATTAGTTGATTTATGAGGGCAGAACCCTCATCACCTAATTCAGTCTTCAAAGTCCTACCTCTTTATATCGTCACAATGGCTGTTACATTTCAACATAAGTTTTAGGGGGGATACTCAAACCACAGCAGCTGCCCAGCTAGAGTCTCCATTTCTAGGGCCTTGCAGGTGGCTGAGGAAACAAAGCTATTTCTAGTTTAATGTAGGCCAAAGTTATGCATGTGACTTGTGCCTCACTTAACTTAAATAAAAGTAGCTGATCCTGACTGCATGTGTTCCTGTTCCTGTCAGGAGGAACCTGGATGGGCCTGTGACCCAGCCCCAGTGTACAGACAAGGGCAGCAATGGTGAAGTAGCAGGAAGACGCAAAGAACCTGGGTCCCTGCATGATCTCCTGGAATAGAGGCATTCCCAACCTACAGTGCTTACCTGATAGTGTTACCTGGGAGGGAAATAACTTCCATGTTCTTATTTTGGGGTCCCTTTATGGCAGCACCCAAACATTTACCTTTTATGGGGCAGCACTTCACACCTTATAAAAACATATTTTTGCCTATTCAATGAACCTGATTCTCATACAAATGAAAGAAAGCCCATTTATATGTGCATTGTTTTATAGGATCTAGAAATATAAATTCATGGAAATAAATTGATTTGCAATTTATTGTAGCAGAAAAACCAGAACTTGCAGTGATTTTGACACCAGGACCAAAGGTCTTGCTCAAATACTTTATAATCTCTGTTCTTACAAGTTCCAGTGTACAGTGAAATTTGCAAAGCAAAATAAGAACTTTCAGTCTCCCAGGAGAGACTGAGATTATATTAATTATGGAATAATTATATAATTAGCAGTGGTACTGGGTAGAATGTGAGAAATTTGTAAGAACTGTAGATAGAAAAGCTTTTGAGGGTTCAAAAGCTGACAAAACTACTTTTTTAAAATAAACTTTATTTTTTTTTAAGTTAATTGGGAATATTCAAGTAAAGCTCCACAAAGAAGATAGGTTTTGTATCAAGTCTCAAATGATGAGCATTTACAATTGGGCATCGAAAAATCTATTTCAGACAGAGAGAAAACTATAAACAAAAGCAAGGCACTTCAATATACGCTTTTTTTTGAGACAGAGTTTCACTATGTTGCCCTCGGTAGAGTGCTGTGGCATCACAGCTCGCAGCAACCTCAAATTCTTGGGCTTAAGCAATTCTCTGCCTCAGCATCCCAAGTAGCTGGGACTACAGGCACCGGCCACAATGCCCAGCTATTTTTTTTGTTGCAGTTCTCATTGTTTAGCTGGCCCAGGCTGGGTTCGAACTCATCAGCCTCAGTGTGTGTAGCTGACTCTGTAACCACTGTGCTATGGGCGCACAGCCAATAAACGCATGTTTTTAATGTTGATAGGTAGTCACATGTCATTGGATATGCTTAGACTTCATAGACAGATTAAATTTTAAATCCTTCCCCCTGGGATACTGGCCATGTGATTTGGGGCAAGTTGTTTAACTTCTTTATTTCTTCTCCTGTAAAGTGGGAGCAAGAAAACCCACCCTAAAAAAGAAAAAAATATAATATTATGTCTTCTGCCCATTGTGACTCCATTAGCAGGCTAAGCTATTGTAAGGCCCTTTTTTCCTCCAAACTCTTACATGAGTGCCTGCTTGCCTGTGTGCTAATTTAAGATTGTCTGTAAGGATAACACAGACAGAGGATTCACTTACAGTAGGTAATTACTCTTGATTATTTTTCCTTGGATAAGAAAATGGGTTAATATGAATAAATAAATATATAGGGTGGTACATCGAGCAGAGCTTCCTCTATCAGCATTCTAACTTTTGAATTTTCATATGTAAAACCTCAATTTTTTGCTTCATCCCTTTACGTCTTTGCAGAGTTTCTGGCTGAATTTATTTTTATTTATAATAATAGTATTATATCTGTTCTCTGACTAAACCCCAGAAAATGTTTTCCCCATGCCCATACTTTGTATAACACATCCAAGTGTAAAGAGATCATTATGTTTGCCTTTCCAAGTTGGGTTTCAAGAGGATTAAGCATTCCAATTTTATGACCATTGTTTTTCCAGCTGCCAATTTCTTTTATGTTAGTGTTGGAATCCTCTTTGGAAGAGCAATAATTCAGGTAATGCCTTTGTTTCCTGTGATCCACATAGCCGGGGGTGATGTCATACCTCGGCCAGTTTGTGGTGAGTCTGATACCAGATGGCCCAGGTGCTTAGGCAGTCAGAGGAGATGTGCAATTGTCTGCAATTAACTGCAGCATCAGTATCAAGCCTCCTATTTTTTTTTTTATTTGCCTGTGTCATTTCTAGTATCACAGCAGTACCTTTAGGAAATGTGTCCTTCCCACTCAGTAGACAGCAGGGACGTCCAGAGGGTTATTTGTTTTATTTTAGTTTGTTTGTTCTCCAGATTTCTTCTGCTATCATGGCTTTTAAGTGAGTCAATAAAAACAATACTGTCCAAATGCAATTTACCTGCACTTTTTGATCTCCTCTTAGAAAAACTCATTAGCAGTAGTTCTTGAAATTTTTGATTCATGGGTTTTATTGAGGAGAATAAAGCACTTTCCTAAAATACAGTGCAAACAATTTCAAGATGGCCATGGATCCCCTTTTGTAAAAGAACCTACCCCTGTTTGTAACCCTGGTCTGCCCTTACAGAGCTGTGCAACTTTGTCATTTTCCATCTTTAACCAAATTGTGTTTACAGAAAAGTGAAGAAATTGAACTAGATGGCTTCTAAGGCCTGTTTTAGCCTTGTGATAGTATAAAGTAAGAGAAGATAAACTGAAAATGCACAGAACTGCACAGGTGGCAAACAAACGCACTGTGGATTACAGAAGCTTAGGGAATTTAAAGGATGTGCCGTTTAGACCAGAACCTGGGTATCCAAGTCCCCACCTCCCCCTCAGTCATGGTGATCTAGGTAAGGCCTTGTGTTTTGCAGAGCAATGCTTCAGTCTTTCCAGAGTCTTTTGCATGGTGCTCAAAGAGTTCCACAGTGCTCGCCTCTCACGTTTTATGTTCGGCATTATCTTTCATCACTATTGTCCCAACTGCTTGTATTTACACCCAATAGAGTGGCATTATCACGCCTCAAGTCTGTTGCTCACACCCCTGTCTCTAAGACCCTGTTCATGCCAATCCTTCTGCCTGTTCCATCTTACCTGGCAAGGACCAAACGGGGACATTTTATTCCTTTTCCACGTCCTCTAATTTTTGAAAGTTTCTCACTCTTATTATTTTTTTTTTCTGTACAGTCTAATGAACAGAGGAAACATAACTTATGCTGGCAACATGGGTCGAATTTGTAACATGAGAGTAGTCTTCAGGAGACCTTCAGTTTAGTTGGGACAGTTTTATAGAGAATGATAACAGGAGAATTAAAATGACCAAAGACTGAATAGGAAGTTAGGAGTTGAAGGCAAAGTTTAGTGGGGAATGTCAGTACTGACGAGGGCTCAGCTAGCACATATATATATATATATATATTTAATAACAATAACATTACCAGTACTTGAGTGTCTCTTATAGATAAAATAGTTAGCTTAAATATTTGACATGAAGTGTGAACTCTCTGGAGCTGAGATGCTTGTTTATAGCCTATTCCTGTCATTGGCTATGTATAATAATGCACAAGTTCCTTAATATTTTTGTCCCTCTCTGTTTATTTTATTTTATGACTGGAATTACTGTAAAAGGAATAGAGTCCTTGACTGTTTTTTTTCAGCTTGACTATTGTTGGTATATATAATAAAACATACCTCATATGATTATTATAATCTGAAAAGGAAGCTGGGGTGAAGCAACACTTTGTCCTAGACTCTGTGATCTTCAAAACTGTTAATAAGAGCCTGGTATATCAAAAGGGCTCCATTAATCATCATCATTATCATCACATTATTATTATTGTTGTAATTATTCTTTATATCAACCTCATGAGATAAGAATATTTACTATCTATGGTTTATAATGAAATATATATAGTTATTTCTTACGCCTTTTACTCTGAGTGAATACCTGATTTGTTTGAACTTGGTAAAGACAGAAATTACATAATATTTCATGAAAGGGAAAATTAGAGAATTCATGCTTGATCCTTTGTTTCTTCTTTTGCCAGCAAATCATAGAAAGGAAGAGGACACCATAGAATTCTAGAAAATAAGGTGCCAGATGTGGCCCCACTGAGTCCAGCTCTGGCCATCCTTCCTGGTAGATGCCTGTGAAATTCACTTCCCCGAGGCTTCAGCTGAAACCATCTTCGAAGACTGAAAGCATGGAATCCAACCCTGCCACTAAGCGCTGAGGTTCTTTTCCTGCTGATCAATTCTGACCTTCTGTTTTGAAGTTTAAAAGCCTACAAAGCCTCCCTGGACATCAAAAAGCTCTTGCCAAATGCCATTTGGGCAATTTAAATGCAAATGAATAGGCAATATTTGGACTGCATCCAGACAACTTGCTTGTATTTTCCCAATCAAAAGGGGAAGCTGGGCTGGAGTAACCCTGGACTGTATGGTGTCAAATTATTAATAAAATTGCACTGGATGCTTGTTAAACCTGGCAATGCAGATTTTATTCAGACTACTGTAATAGGTGAGAAAAACTTTAGTACAGTATTGAGCTCAACTCCCCTGAAAAAGGCCAGGCTATTATTTAGCACTGGAACTAGCTAGTGGAAAATTGCTGAAGAGATTAGTGGTCAATGTGATTGGGCCATCTGTGTTTGCTAATTGCCCCTTCTTAAACTAGGTTCCTATTCTCCTACCCAAACTGGAAGACAGGGAGGCTACAGTCTTTGTTTACATGTCTTGATTACATGTTTCCCAAAATTTTAAGGAAGACATCCCTGGGTTATAAAAGGTCAAGAGGCTAGGAAAATGTTTATATAAAGTAGCTGAGGAAGAATTTACAATTATAAATTTTCTAAATCAAGTGTTTTAAGGGTCAGGAAGAAATGTGTCTAACTTTAGTCAAACTGAGAGAATATTAAAGCAGTCTTGGGTCAGTGGGCTTCACAATGTTTACAAGAAATAACTCCAGTCTTTGGACACTCGTAATCTGAATTTAGCCTGCTTGGGTTTCAAAATAAGTCAAGATAAACATTTTATTTTAAGAAATGATTTTATCAAGGACATATATCCAGAAAGAGATATATTTCTGGAGGAAAAGAAGAAATCGGATTTTTATTTCTGTATTTACTATTATGTTTGGATAAACTTGGGACATTTCATTCACCTTTCTGGGCCTCAGTTTCCTCATCCATAAAATGAGGTGGCTGCTGTGAAGTTGTAAAGACCATTTCAAATCTCTTACGGTCTCTGTTCATAAGACTCTATGCAACTCTGGCGAGGAGAACAACACTTCAGAGAGGGTATCTGCAAGTATTTTAAAGGATAAACTTCTTTCTTTTTTTTTTGCAGTTTTTGGCTGGGGCCGGGTTTGAACCTGCAACCTCTGGTATATGGGGCCAGCACCCTACTTCTTTGAGCCACAGGCACCACTGGAGGAATAAACTTCTTTTTCAAAACTCCTATTTAGACCTAATTAAAGGTTGTGAAAGGGAAAAACTAGAATCACCTGACTGGGAGAGGCTGACATTAAAGGGACCAAATTCTTCTGAGTGTAAAAATAAGAAGGAATTTGCTCCTCTTTATTTCTTGGAAAAACTGTATTGGCCCCAAAAATTTGGTGAAAGAGATCATAATGTTTATAGCTAATCATCTTCTAGTACTTTTGAAAATGTTTCAGGCAGTAAGCAAAGTTTATCTATATGAACTTGCTTTATCTTTAACATAACTCTTTGTGGTAGGTTTTGTTATCTCCATCTTACAATAATTTTTTTTTTTTCTTCAGGATCTTACAACTAGAAAGGGATGACCTTGAGCTTCAACCCCAAGTAGCCTGAGTCCAGGTGGTATGGAAAAGACCTCAAGGACAGATCATAGGCACCTGAGAGTAGTAAGATGCTCCAGAACAGAGGATGAAGTAGATGTTTGTTAATTCTAGCTATGCTGCTTTCAGATGTCCAGTTTTAATAAAGCTGCCTGTTCTTGGTGTTTTCTTTCCTCGTCATTATCCCTAAGCTTTCAAGAAAGAAAAGGTAGGTGGCCCTCCAAGCCATTGCTTTAGAGGTGTCTGGACGATGAGGCATTGGTGCTAAGATTTATGCATGGAGTGAAGTTTGAGGGAGGACAGAGGCCATGCAGATACGGCACAAGTGGGAGGGCTGGTGAGAAGGAGAGGGAGTCTCAAGGCATCTGGTGCAGATGAAGAAAAAGTAGGGAGAAAAAAATTAGCCTGGACAATGAAGAAGCCCATGGGACTATTTAAACACCACCACCATGCAGGAAATAACTTAGAATCATGAGAGGAAACCTGGGCCCAAAAGATCGTATGGTGTGGAGTCTACTGCATCCACCCTTGGAAAGAACAGGTGATCTCAAGCTGCCATTTGGTTTAAGAATATTTGAATTACAGAAAATTCTGGAACTGTATTGCAAAATCACCTTTCTGAATCCTCACCAATCTTCAAAGATCAGTTCAAACCTATCATTGATCATAAAGTTTTACTTATCCTTCCAGTACACATTGATTTCTGCCTTCTTTGAACTCCAGAGGCTCAGGGGCTTAACTGCTCAGTATCACACTTCCTTTAATTTTTTTTTTTAAATTTCAGAATATTACAGGAGTACAAATGTTTTGGTTTTATGTATCGCTTTTGTACTGCTAGAGACTAATTTTGCATTATAAATTAACTCCTTTATGTAAGGCAGTTATTCTTTCATCCTGAAACACAGAACTTGTCTTTTTAAAATAATAATTATTATTATTTAATTATAATAATTATTATTACATTATAATATATTAATTATAATAATTAATAATTATAATTATTTTATTTTAGATAGAGTCTCGCTCTATTGCCAATGCTAGAGTGCCATGGCATCAGCCTAGCTCAGAGCAACCTCAAACTCTTAGGCTCAGCCTCCTCAGTGGCTGTAACTACAGGCGCCTGCCACCACGCCCAGCCAAGTTTTCTATTTCAGTAGAGACAGAGTCTTGCTCTTGCTCACACTGGTCTCAAACTCCTGACCTCAAACAATGCTCCTGCCTCAGCCTCCCAGAGTGCTCTAGAGATTACAGGTGTGAGCCATTGCACCCATCCCACAAAACTTGTCTCAATCTCATTTTTTTTTTTTTTTCAAAATATCTAGTACTAGCCTGGGATCATGGTGGTTGTATCAAATCTACTTGCTCATGCATTTATCTAGCATTTCCGAACTTAGAATCCTCATAGAACTTTATAGAAGGTTTTCATAAACTCTGCTGATGAATTAGATGCTTCCTCTCTATCTACCTATTCCACCCTTAAATTCAATGAAGAATTTGAGGTATGTTTTTGCTCATATGTGGCAAACTCAAAATCATGTATCTCTCTAAGATACACACACACACTCACACTCACATACAAACATATGCACGCACATATATGCTATAGTTTAAATGTGTCTTCCAAAGTTCATGTGTTGGAAACCTAATCCTCACGTTAACAGTGTCAAGAGGTGGGATTTCTAAGAGATGATAAGGTCATGAAGACTCTGCTTTTATGAATGGATTAATTTTATTATCACAGGAATGGGTTAGTTATCGTGGGAGCAGGTCGAGTCTGGCTCATTTCTTACGCCCTGCCTTTCCCCATGGCATGGCCCAGCAAGAAGGCTCTTGCCAGATGCAAGCCCCTTGATCTTAAACTTCACAGCCTCTGAACTAGTGGAACATAAATCTCTCTTCTTTATAAATTACCCTACTTCAGGTATTCTCATGCATCAGCACAACAAACTAAGAACGTATGTGTACACACACGTACACACTACGTGTACAAAAGATACAGGTGATCTAGGGTGTGTTAAATGCCAAGAGACAGGAACATGTCCTGATGGTAGACCTGCTAGATCTGCAGCATTTTGAAGGCGAACCCAGGGAAACATTGAAACAAAACCCTTTCTGCCACGTGCTTTGGTTTTGCATAATGCCTTGTGCTTCAGGTGCCAAGTTCTAGACACAAGGAGAATTAATGCAATAGCATCAGTTAAAGGGCTTTAGACTCCTCAGAGGAAGTTCCCCAGCCTCATTAAAGGTAATATTATTCCAGTTATAGAGTTTAGTTAAAAACAACAAAACAATGTTTCCCTGTCTTTATTGCTAATTTCTCCGGGTTTGGCAGAGGGCTGTGTTCTGCATTCCCAGCCCCTATAACGTTCATAGAGCACCTATCAATCAGTGTGGATTGTAGCGATAAATAGGCATTTACCCCTGAATATTTTTGTGCTTTTGTAGCTCTTTTCACGCTGCACTTTATTTCCTGTGAACATTTTTGTATTTCTGATGGAATTGTCCATACCTTAGGGGTTAAAGACCTTACAGTCTTGTTCACTGATGTTTTCACAGGGACTAGCACAATGTCTAGCATATACAGAGAGTGTCATAAACAAATAATGAATGAATGAGTGCTTAACACAAATTAGCACTGAAAGATTAAAGGAATCCAGATGCCAAACAACCTCTGTATTCTGATATGAGGAGTCTATGAATTTAACCAAAAAATGTTTTTAGAATGTTAGTTGAGATACGCCACCCTCCCTGCTGAGGACCTATGCTTACCACAGGGTGCGTATTTCAGAGGAGGGCCTGACACCTCAGCCTGTGAAGCCCCTGAGGTGGCTTCTGTCTTTTTGTTTTTATCTACTTCTACTCTCTCCTCCCAGGTTCACTCTATTTCAATTACTATGATCTCATTGCATTTTTTTTGTTTGTATTTTTTACCAAACTTTTTTTTTTTAACTTCAAATTAATATAAAAAGCACATTTTAGGTTACCTTGTTCTCACTTCCAAGGTAAAGTTCAAGTTGCAGGAGAGCCCCTCACCCAGGGGTGTGTGCCGAACACCCTCCCATTGTACACAGTAGGTGAGATCCCAGCAAATGCCTTCCCTTCTCCTGCCAATCGTCCTCCCCCTTCCCTTCAACTTGCTAGACTCTATTTTTTCTCCCCCTTGCTAGACTCTCTTTTTGTCTTATCGTTTGTGCATAAGTGCTTATATATTGGTTTCACATTAGTATTTTTTAAACATACCACACCGTCTTCCAACCTGAGAACTTTTGTACTTGCTATACCCTCTGTTCTAGGAGTTCATTCCAAGATGCTCTTCCTTTTCATTGAGTCAGTTGCATAGGTCAGAAGGCACCATCACGGAAAGGCCCTTGGGGACCACCCTAGTTTTATCTGTTATTTCTCAACATGGTACTTTCTGTTTGCACCCTTCTACCTAAGGTACTAAAACTGCAGGGTCTAGGTATGTCACATTCCCATTGCACCCCCACTTCTCACCAGTGTGCCTGCCACTGGTTGGATGAGTCTATCAATTTAAGACATTACATTCCGAGTACAAAGTTCTTGGCCAGCTGCTTATACTATGAGACTATGCATTTGCCCAGTATATGCTCACATTTCCAATGTAAGGGGATTTAACTTGGCAGACAGCATTGTTGAAGTCACTTTATGTATGGTGCATTATTATTCAATTGCATTTCCCCTGGTGAAAAGCTGGCAGGCTGTTCCTCTGTGACAGATGTGCTTGCTTTGGTTGAGTCACCACCACAAGGCACATTATCAGTTTTACTAATGTTTACTCTTTTATACTCTAACAGGTAGTGTGATTCATCCAGTTCCTATAAGTCAGGAGCCTGACACCTTCATAAATCTGCATTGTGGGATGGTGTGTGCACACAAAATTTCATCCAAGGGAGGAAAGCGTGGACAACATGACTATTGCATGCATAGATAATACGTGCAAACATAACCACAGATAAAATTAACTTTTGTATCCGAGGGCACCCAGACACATTTATTCTTAATCATCTGATTCCATAGCATCATAGATGTAAAGGGTCGGAATAGATTTTTTATTACTAAGTGATAAATACCAGTGTGCCAATCTGTGCTAGACTTGGCATAATTTGAGATTTCAGATTTCTGGGTTCAAAATTCAGATATTCTTTTTCAGGGAAACTGGGGTGGGCCTGGGCATTTGCATTTACTTTCAAGATGCGTGGTAGCAGTGGTTTGGGAGGGGAGCCAGGTTTGGGAACCCCTGTTTTAAACCAAGTGTCCATAAAGTGGGCAGCTCAACCGTGTTTCATTTCACATGTCAACTCTGGTCAATTGATGTGTTTTCTTAGGCTCTGTGTTTGGAAACATTCTGAGGCAGCATCATGAATAATCATGTAACTGGCAGCTGACACCTTTAATGAGCTTGCACGGGTGGTTGGCAGTGGGCTCGTCGAGTATTTGATGACCCCAGTGTTGTCCAACTGCACAATGTCAATGCCCTTTACAATGTCTCGGTACTCGGACCTCTTAGTGAGTCTTGGAACATTTCCAGTGAAAAGAAATTCATAGTGCTCTAAGGTCAACATATTCTATCTCCCCATGGCTCTTTCTTATTTGAAATAAAACTCCCTTTGCTGAGGATTTCATTCAGATCAGGGCCAGGCAAAAACAAGTCTGCCCCTCCTGGCCATGATGACTCTTGAGCTATTGTGAGGCTGTGATTAGACTACCACACCCTGGGTTCCATCCACTCTGACATAAACAATTTCATTCTTTTGATGTTGAGTCACTGACCCCCTTCTCAGTGGTGGCCATTCTCTCCTAGACGAGCTTCAGTTGTATCATGTCTGATGACGAATGTCTGATGACGAATGCTGAACAAAACTCAATACAATTCTCTAGTGTTGGCCTAAGCATCTTTAAAAACAGGAGGTTACCACTGCCCACAGTATGGTAGACAGCTAATTACTGATTTACTTACTGTAGACTTTTTTATCAGGCAGTACTGCTGACCCAAATTTAGCTTACTTTTGACAAGATTAATTATATTTTATTTATTTTGCATATGATTTGATGTCATCCCCCTTTTTTCTTGCTTCTGCTAGTATTATGGTCTCAAGACACAAATTCCATATTTTATTTTCTCTTTAAATTTTATCTTTCTACAGTAAGTCATTCTACATTGCTTGAAGATATTCAGTACATTGATAAAGCACTCAGAATATGAAGCTAAGCAGACTTGAGTCTAAATTATTACATTATTTTTAATAGAGGCCTGGAGAATATTTCTGGAAATCTTCACATTTTAATTTTTCTTTATTTTCAAAATATGAAAAAAAAAATCTACTTTCAAGGGTTGCTGGGTTATAATGTTCCCAAAGTGCTAGTCTGGGGTAAGAATTCAAGACGTAGTGATTGTTATGATTTGCTTTTCCTGTCATCCAATTCAACTGGTTGGTGATGCTCAGAGCTTTCCAGTACATGGAATGTCAAGACTGTGACTTCGCTTACACTTTCCTGAATTCATTAGTACAAGTAAAAATTATTAATTGCCTACTTTATGTCACTTTAGCAGAGTGTCAGGGAATGCACTGAGGAATGCTGCAGACAAAACTCCTATAACTGTGGAACTCGCAGTTCAATGGGGAAGAATATGATGAAATAAGTAATTAGGTTCATGTAGCCTAAGAGCTGCAATTAAAAAAAAGCAACAACTATAATGTTTGTTGAGAAACTTGTGTATCTCCGCTCATGTCAATTGTTAAAATGAAACCTATATTGGAATAGAGTATACGATATCTCCTATCTCTACTTTGCATATTTCCCTAAGTCGCAGAAGAGCTAGGAGATTAATTAATGCCGACCTCCATGTCTGAAACCAGTACAAACGTCTGCTGCATAGGAAATACTTGCAGGCTTCCTGGACTGTGAGCCCCCCCGAAGATACGTTTCCTCCTTCATTCTTTGCTGTATTTTTAGTACCAACCACAGTGAATGGCACAGGCATTTTTTGAATGAATACCCCCAGTCATGCGTTTCAAGCACGTGAAAAGCATGGGGATGGTCATTCACTAACCTGAAGGTTATTCTGAAATAAGCACATTGAGTAAGAAAGGGTCAGCCTTGCCTGCCTTGCCTGACCCCTTCAGTTCTACTTCAATATCCTTGAATCCTTGCGCATAATAATGAGTGAACACAGATACTTGACAGTTAAAATTTTTTAGTTTGACACAATCTGTCCTTTAGAATTTTTTTTAAAGTAAAATGGGTAAAGCATGAGTTTGCCTGTCTCTGCATGTGCGCACGCGTGGGCTTAATCAGGGTCTCTGTCTGGGCAGTGGTGATGGAGGCCCTCTGCAGGTCTCTTGGGCCATAACCCCTGTCCGGTGAACGAGGTCACCACACTCAGGAGGCCCAGCGTAAGTGCAGTGAGGAGCAAGGAAAAGTAGTTTTGTCCCTCGTTATCTGACTCTCCTCTTTCTGGAGTGGTCCTATGTGCCTCTCCCTTGCTGCAGTTATTTCTCTTGCTCTGATGAATAAGTGAATTTATTAAATTCTTTTTTTTTTTTTTTTTTTTTTTGGCCGGGGCAGGGTATGAACCTGCCACCTCGGCATATGGGACCGGCGCCCTACTGCTTGAGCCACAGGCGCCGCCCCTATTAAATTCTTTACATAGACAAAAACAAACAAAGAAAAAGTCCACAGCCATCTCCAGAGTTTACCAGGCGGATACTCCAGAGACTCAATGAAATGGAGGGATGTAGGAGCAAAGCCCTATGAACTTACTAAAGGTGCTCACCTGTGAATATTTAATTATTCAAAATCCAAGGTCTAATTATGAAACAGGCATTGTGCTATGAGGGTCAAGGAGGACAAATGTCCAAGATATGTGCGCCGCCTTTATAATTTCTGAACTTGTCATGTGTGACTTGGTCCAGTTACGTCTAGAGATTGGGAGTGTGGACCTTGGCAGGGGAAAGATCTGACTCTGGGACTGAGCTCAGCTAATGTGGAGGGCAGTAAGTGTGTCTGGTTAATGAAATATGTAGGGAAGCAGAAAACCAAACATTTCCCTTAGTTGCCAGACAAAATTGTGACTATAGGCTGACTCAAGGAGATACCCTGTGCCGACAGAGCCCAAAGAAGGGATGTCTCAGAGAAGCCAAGTCTCTATAATCAACAAGACAGCTGTACAGTTTCATCAACATACCCCACACTTTGCTGAGCACTTTAATGTGCTCCTAAATATAATGCACACCCGTGATTCTGGCCCAAACTTTCAGAAAAAGAAAACTTTCATTTTGAGTCTTTCCGAGATTGGTAACATAAGAATGAAATTCCAAAACTCGATTCTCGTAGGCTGCTGGGAGGTTTGTGGCATGTTTTGTTTGCATCCTCCTGCTCAGACCTTCTCTCCTGGTAAGTTAAAGCACCATTTAGGTGTCCCCGAGAAATCGTCGATGTTTTTTTCTCATGCATTCCTTTCAGCCTCTTCTTGTATCTTCTTGGTGGAAGCGGAGATCCCATTTTGACACAGCCCCAGAATCCAGGTCTGAACCCCCTGCTCCACCGCTGGCCACTTTGGAGTCTTCCCTCATGTTTCCTTTTCTGTCTTGGCACTTAAAGAATCTTTCCTTCCTGTCGCCTTGAAATCTGACAACACTGTCTATGAGAGGAGGGTCAAGGGGTCTCTCAGCAGCTCTGTCTCCATGCCCTTTTTAGCATATTTAATAACTGTTACAACAGTTATTTGTAAAAATACCAGCTAGATTTCTAGCTCCCACTTAGAGTGTATGAAGAGAAAAAGTGCTATTTCGCATGCTTCCTAGAGTTATACTTTTAACGCATGAGCTACATAAAAGAATTAAAAACATTTATATAAATATGGAATTAGCATATTACCCATGTATAATGAGCAGTCTTCTATTTCTCTGAAAAATGTGAGCAAAAAAGTGTGCATTATATGTGACAAAATATGGCAAATTAACAGATTATAGGACTCATAGAGACCCTCAGTCTTGGGTATTTTTTAAGTTAAAATTTTTTATTTCAAAATACTAAGAGTGTATACATGTTTTAGTTATATACTTTGCTTTAGAAGAATCAATATTTTCAACATGCTATACAAAGTTGATACATATAATGTATTTTAGTATAGTAAGGTTCAATGGGAAGCCATGATTTTATATTGTTTTTCTCCATTTTTGCAGTTATGATTCTGATGTAAAAGACACTTTTCCATTTAGCACATCATCACCCTCAGTAGAACAATTGAGGGTGTTACACTCATATGCAAGCTAGATCCTTGGAAGTTTCCGTGGAAGGCCCCCAAAAGTTACACCAAGTCAAACATGAAACTAATTACAATAAAATTCTTGCTCATTACTTCCACTTAAATTAGGATGGTTCAACGTTTATGCATGTGTTTGCGTCTATTAAAAGTATGACTATATTTTTTGATATTTGTGAAAGTTTGAAAATCGTTGATGTAAAGACTTCAATGAACCCGCTCCTGCTCTGTTTAACATCCCCACTTTTAAAAAGATAGACATTGATACAGTCCCTTTCGCAAAACATAATTTGGGTGATCACCTATTAGTATCTTTAGATACAATGAATGTGATAGGTAATAAGGAAGAGAATTTAAAAAATAGATCCAGACTCAACTGGAAGTTCTAGAATGTCTTAATGTCTACATAGTCATAGATATTATTTACATGAAGTTTGCTTACTATGCACCAAGGGCCATTCAAAGCTTCTAACATATAGTAACTCATATAATCATAGTAACAGTCATACATGGTAGATATTATTATTTCCTGATTCACAAACAAGGGAAAAAAGGCGCCAAAAGGTTAAATATCTTGCCTAAGTCATACGATTAATAAGATGCAGAGCTTGTGACTTCATCCCTGCAGGCTGCTTTTAGAAAATACACTTAGGTTACTGTTACCTACCCTGAGTCACCACTTCAGGAGCAGAAAATTTGTCCTGTTTGTCTTGTACTGACAGCAATATAAACCCTAATTCACTTTCTCTCTCTTGTGTACACTATCCATTTATTCATCCATTTGTTTTTCAACTGTTTATTCAGTATTTAGTATTACTGAAACATCACTTGGATCACTTTCCTTACTTCCTGATGTTTATTTAAATATAATTTCATTAAAAAATTAATTTCAGTGAAACCCATTGTATCTCACAGTAATAATTCCCTAAGAGACATACAAAACATTAAGTGATTCAAATCACTATGAACCCACATCCTCTATGGATTAATTCGCTGACAAACAAATGGGAACTAGCTTTTATGAAATTCAAATGTTTATTGTCATCCAAGGCTAGTCTCCTGGAGTTTTCTGCTCACAGTTCTCACAGACTCATCTGCTAAATCTGAGTGGCCGTGGAAATCATATAGGCATAATGAAAGCAAAACAATCCTTTCATTTTCCTGTAATGAAAGAGTAGTCCATATTTAACACAATGAAACTGTATTTGGATACCTCAAAATATGATTACTCAATTCTCTTTCTTAAAGTCAAAGTCACAAAAAAGTACTTTGTGTCCTCAGAGAAATCAATTAATTTACCATCTTTAATAAAAGTGTCCTCTGGGGGGGTTTGTATCTCATTTTATTATTATATTAAACCAATAATAGCATTCCAAACATTCTCTTGGCAGAGATCAATTAAAAAAAAAGGCAGCATCTTGCATTAAATAAAATCTTTCATTATGTATGACCAAAATGCCATTTATTTTGCGGTGGTGAAATGTATTTGCACATTTTACACGTATGATGTGAATCATTTTAAAAGCCATAAGCGCCACACAGCAGATGCTAATAAATTTTCAATCTGTTAGGCTTTATTTTCTAGAGAATGAATTTGATTTGTGATGCAAATGTTATATGGGTGATTGTGTTTGGCCATGAAGATTATGGGAGGTCTGGTAGGCTAACCTCTGGGGTGTTTTTTACATCTGATAATGTTTGCAGAGCATCCACTTGCTAGGGTATAGTGCTTCACTGCAGAGGGCTCATTCACCTGTCGTGAGCCCTGGTAGGACTCTCTTTTCAGCTTTATGGTATTTATTGGGCCTATTTATCAGAAATCTGAATTCTTGGGAGGACATCAAACAATCAGGGTCATAGTCCTGAGCTATCTGCTTTTCTCTCCATGGCTTCCTTCTTAGCAGTGGACTCTTGCCCAATACCTACATTGCTCTTATAGCTCTGTCAGTCCTTGCAGCTAATCAGTTAATTCCAGCTACTCACTTTTACTTCTGATCTCTAGACCCTGACCTTGGCTTACATACTCGTAATGACTTATAGTTTGGTACATCCCAATACGCTCCTCTTGAAGTACTCAGAATACAGCCACAGTACGAAAGAGGGTCGGTGAAGGGTCCTTCAGTATCAAGAGGCTACGATTAGAAATAGACTGGAGACATCTTGGGATTTGTGATCCCGGGAGAGCAGGCCCAAGGCAGAAACAAAGGGAAGCTGTGGGTAAATGCAGAATCCAGACTCTAGATGCTCACCATGGTGTGGGAGGGGGATCCAGAAGCTAAAAGGGAAGCCACATGGGTCAAGCAGTGTACACCATAGCAAAAATCACAAAGTAAAAGAAAATGATACAGCATCCTAAACCGGTATCACAAGAACTTTGCTGGAAGACTTAATGCAGCTCTAACAAACTTGTATCTCTTCCCCTCCTATATGACACAGTTGGCACGCTAAGGTGGCCTTAATTGCACCCATTGGTTAGTGACACTGGGTTCCATTTAATGGCGAGAAAATCACTCTGAAAATGGAAGGCAAAGGGATTCTTTATAAAGTGAGGCCCATTTACTGAAGGGCATTACATATTTCCCATGCTTGTAGGTTCTTAGACAGTTTTGGAAACCACATAAACAAAAAGCAGCCACCCTGAGAGCTCTAACAATCTTCGAATTTTACACATTTTCTTCCAAGATTTATACACACTCATATATATTTTAACAACCTGAAAGTTATTTTCTTATAATAGTATGCCCTAAACACAGATTCCAGATCACGAGGCGCATTTTACGATACAATTCTTCAAGTTTGTCCCACACATCAGTAATGTTTTATAAGTTAACTAAAAGTTCTCCATGTAGGAGATATTTATATCATATTCATATTTACTTTATTGTAAACAATGACACACTGAACATCTTTCAGCAAATGTAAATAATAGACTCTTTTTTGATACCAAGCCCAAAAGTATATTTCTAACAGGCCATAGTTATGGTTTTATAATTTGAAATTCATTGTACAAATTTTTTTACTCACAAAGGAATGTAAAAATTACACTGGTGCCAGAATTATCTATGTACCAATTTCACTGTAACCACTTTAGGACTATATATATAATCATATCTATTATGTTAATATTATCATTTAATAGCTAAACCACAAGGCATTCCATCCCTAAGTCTTAAGACATAAGAGCTTTACTATATAATGTGGTAGTATAGTTGGATAGATTCCTGGAGATAATTAGCCCAATTCTCTTACTTTACAGCCCAAGACACAGAGTCCAAGAGAATACTAGTGATTTATTCAAGGTTATAAAGAGCTTTATTATGGGAGCAGGGAATTAAATCCGGTCATCTGACTCCTTGTTCACTGGCCCATTACATTACCATGGAGTCTCCTGGGCTTCCTGTGGGCGAGCCCATTTGCATACAAATCCAAGTATGTACCAGTAAGAGCAGTGCTTATTAGTGTTTTATTTATTATTACTTTAAATCACATATCTGTATGTTTACATTTATTTACATCGATCAAAATATTTAGACACAGTAGTGGATGTTCACATTTTTAATTGCTTGTTTGTTTTGGCTGTTTAGAAAATCTCCTAATGGTATTGAGATATTCTTTGGCAACATTTTTTTCTCCATCATAATATTTTTGGGGTAGGATTGTGTGGTAGGCAGAATTCAAAATGGCTCCCCGGAACTACCATAATTATTATGTTACCTTACACGGCAATAGGAACTTAGCAGATGCAAGTAGGGTACTAATTCATTGATGTACAGCAGGGGGTTATTAGGGGGGCCTAATCTAACCACACTAGCCCTTTAAAAGCTGTACCTTCTGCTACTTTCTCCAGCTGGTAGCAGAAAAGGAAGTCAAGGAGATTGAAAGTGAATCTTTCCTAAAAATTGGTGACCTGCAAGTGGTGAAGACGACATATCAGGGCTGGAGAGTGGTCTTCATGAGCTAGAGGTGATCTATCTGAAATCCAGCAAGAAAAGGGTGACAGTCCCCTAACTGTAAGGAAGAAAATTCAGTGGACAACCTGTGCAGCTTGGAAGCAGGTTTTCACCAGAGTGTCCAGGCTCAGCTTGGTTTTGGCCATCAGAGATCCTGGGCAGAAAACTCAGTAAACTTGCTGAGACTTCAGACCTATAGGGCTGGGACTGAACAAATTGGTGTTGTTTTAAGCTGTTAAATTTGTAGTAATTATTTATGCAGCAACAGAAATTAATACAGAGGACAATACAGGATGACTGTCTTCCCCCGCAGAAGCCAAAGTCATCCCTTTTCCTGCACCCATATATGCTGTAGTGGGCACATGATCTAAACACAACTAAACGAGACGTTTCCTAGTAGATTCTGTATTTGAGCACATGACACCAAGATGTTAAAAAGGATTATAAACCAGGAATTAAAGATGCATGTTTTCACATGACTACTACTGATACTAGACTCCTGCAGTATCCCTGCTTGCAAGCTTTCTTGAAACCCAGGTTTCGTTCCTGAATTCTAAGCCTAGCACTCCAGATATCCAGGAAAGTGATAAATTTCCAGTAATTCTATTTTGCTTAGATTATACTGATTTCTTTATTGGGGCCTGTAAGAAATAATCCAATTGATGGAAGTACCAAATGAAATGTAAACCAATTATTTTCTAGATGTTTCAGTCCCATTCAGGAACCAAACCAGTTTATTTTTCCTCTCATTTGCTTAATGGAACTTTCCGTGGCCTCATAGTGTCACCACAAATCTTGGTCAGCCTCATCTGCTCAGTTTCTACTCACTGATTTCTGGGGCCAATATCTGATGATCCAAGGCCTGGAGATGAGAGTCTGGTCTAGTGGTATGTGGGGAATATAGGTATGATGTGTTAGTCGGTATTTTTTATTTTGTTCATTATGTAGCACCTGAGAAGGGTACCCCTTTGATCTGAGGAATCATCTCCTACCTCAGTAATACCGTTCTGCTTCAGCTGCCAGTCCCAGAATCTCTGTCCTAGTCTGACTGCAGACATGTGACCAAGCATGAACAATCCTAAAACTCAATTCTTTACTGATGGCATTTGATAAAGAAATTGGCGTAGGACTTAAGATGGGCCAATCGGAAACATTCCCCAGGATTTTTTTAGTAGCGTGGTAGTAGCAACCCTTTACCTCTCTGGTCGTGTGGCTTTAGAACCAAAAGCCCAGAATTACTTGCAGCCCATATTTCATCTTGTAGGAAAACAAAAGCAGAAAGAGAATGTATAAAGGTAAATGTATAATGTCAACTCCGCTGACATTCATGGTCCTAAATCTCCTTATCCTTCAGGGCAGCTGAATCGTGGTCTGCCTCTTAGTTTGATTTTGTGAGTGGATCCATTTCTAATTAGGTTTAAGTTTGTCAGGTTAGATCCCATGACCGTGGTTAGATTCTTGCGAATACAGCTCACTGCCTATGATATTATCCCTGCCATCAAGAATGCTGGAGGACACAGGGCCTTGAATATGTTTTTGGACATCAGGTTATGGGATACTCACTTAATCATGCACTCTGTCAGGATGGTTTATATAAATACCTTTCAAAAATTAAACTTTATATTTTGATATAATTGTGGATTTATATGCAATTGTAAGAAATAATGTAGAGAGATCTAGTGTACCCTTTACAGTTTCCCGAAAGGGTAACATCTTGCACTAAAGTACAGTATCACAGCCAGAATCTTGCTAATGATACATTTAAGGCCCAGAGTGAGCAAGGACCTATGACCACACAACATTATGTAAAGGAATTGTACAATATGTAACCATGAAGGATAGGCTTTTTCACTCAGCAAAATTCTCTCCAGATGCATCCAACTTGTTTCATAAATGCACTGTTATTCCCTTTTCATTGCTGAGTAGTGTTTTATGGTATGGATGCCCTACATTTTTTAAGCCATTCACACATTGTTTCAAGGTATCAATTTTCTTTTCTCTGGGATAAAAGTCTAAGAATGCAATTGTTGAGTCATATGTTTAGTTTTTTCTTTTTTTAAAGCCTCTAGTTTTACAGGTATCATCTATTATTTTATAGTATATAAAACAGTCACAGCATTTCACATTCCCAGGAGCAATATGTGAATGATCCTGTTTCCCTATCTGCCCTCTGGCTTTTTATGTTGTCTCTAGTTTTTTTTTTTTTTTTTTTTTAGCTTATTTGAATTAGAGATAACTCATTGTGATTTAAATTTGTATTTCCCTAATAACTAATCTTTTGACGATTTTTAAATTGGACTCTTTTTTTTGAACTTATTTTAAAATTTCAGGTTAATTGTGTGGGTATAACCAATCAGGTTACAATATTTGCATTTGTTAGGTAGAGTCCCTCTTGTAGTTGTGCCCACACCCAGACCTATGTCTTATGCCCTTAAATTGTGCGCATTAAGTGGGAGGACAGCAATCCCCCACCCTTCACCCCTCTCCCCCCTCCCTCATTTCCCCACCCCAAGTTGAATTAAATTGAGTTTTTCTTTTATGTGGGCATGGATTAGACTGCCTACTGGTTTCATAATCACATTGAGCACACTGGGTACTTGCTTTCCCATTCTTGCGATACTTTACTAAGAAGAAGGTGCTTCAACTCCATCTGGATTTATACAAAAGATGTAAAGTGGCTACTTTGCTCCATTAATTTTTTTTTTTTTTTTTGTAAAAAATCACTTGGCTGTATTGTTATGGGTCTATTTCTGGACTATCTCTTCTGTTCTGTTCATCTATGCGTCTTTCTTTTTATCAATGTGACACTGCGTTAATTGTGTCTCTGTGTTAGACCCTAAAATCAAGTAAAGTGAGTCTCTGCAGTTTATTTATTTGTGATATTATTTTAGCCAATCGAGGCCTTTTCCTTTTCATATGAACTAAAGAATGAGTTAGCAAAGGTCTAAAAATTAGAAAGACAAACTTGCTTGGACTTTGATAATAACTACATGAGACCTATAGATCGTTTTGTGACTGCCAGTTTTGATTGGCATCTTTACTATGTTATGTTTTTTAATTCATAAACATGGCGTAACTGTCCATTTATTTAAATCTTCTTTGATTTCCTTCATTATCATTTTGTGATTTTTGCCATAAAAATAATAAGCACATTTTAAGTCTACTAGTGGATTTAAACTTCACTAAGTTTAAGCCTAAACATAGTATTTTTGGCATATTTGTAAATATTGTGCTTTCTTTTTTTATTTTGGTTTTATTTTGCTCGTTGTTAGTATATACAGATGTGATATCATGGTCTGTTTTCATGTGTTACTCTTGTTTTCTACAACTATGCTGAACTCTTTTATTAGATTTAATAGTTTTAGGTAGCTACTTTGGGCTTTTCAATAGTTATCTGCAAATAAGGAGAATTTTATTTATTTCATCCAAATATACATATCTTTTATTTCCTCTTTTGACCTTACTTTAGTGGCTATAATTTCCAGGAGTATGTCGAATAAGAGTGATAAGGGTAGATATCTCCAGCTTGGAGGGAAAGCACTTAATCTTTTACCATTAAATATGACATTAGCCATAGGAGTTTCATGGATACTCTGTATCAAAATGAAGTAGTTCCCTTTTATTTTTAGCAAAGAAGTCTGTTTTGCATACTGTTTTTCTCCCGTATTAAATTAAATCGTGTATTAAATCATGAATAGGTATTAGCATAAATGGATGTATTTTTATCATGGTTTCTAATTTTCTTGCCAAAACAAGAAACTTTCCTTGAGGTTTGGGGATACTAATCAATTCTCTTAAACTCTGCTGGGCCATTTCTTGGACTAGCACCTTGACTATGTTTCTGGTGCTCATCACTTCTTCAACAATACAGGATTTGGCTATTGCACAGACCCTGGGAGACACGAAAGTGGCTAAGACATGGAGCCTGTTTTCACTGAACTGATAGGATAATTGGGGAAATGCAGATGTTTGTTAGATTTTGTGATGTAGATTAGTGATTAAGAAAATGTGCAATGCTGGACAGCAGGCATTCAAATGACCTCAGGGCATTGTAATAGGCATTTTGGAGACATTGGCACTTATGTTGAGTTTTAAAGATAACTCTGATTTAACCAGGAAAAAAGGATGGGATCAAGAAATCAGGGAGCTGGGGAAGACATCTGACGGGCACACAACTAGCCCAAATCTTGCAAGACTAAGACACAAATAATGAAAAGGGGCATGGAAATATCCCAGTTGCAACAAGAAGAAGTTGATACAAAAACTAGGGCGTGCTGAAGAGCAAATATATTCAAGAGTAGAGTTTAGTAACCCAGGAATCTTTATACTATTGGAGCTAAAACTAAATAGATCCCATAGACCTTTATGGATAAGAGTTGCTTTTAGCTGATGCAATTCTAGTCCTACCCTGAAAGCAAAGACAGAAATATAGCAATACTTTTTGTATTTTAAGCAGCTCAAAGCCCTTTCATGGACGTTATCGGATTGAATGCATCCAAAATTACTGACTTATACATGGTCTTTATACTTCCCCTTTACAAATTCTCACCGTTCTGTAATCATGAACTCATTCTCAAGAGAAACAAAAATGTCTTCAGGCAGAAAGTTAAGAACCTAAAAGATTGCATTCAGCTAAGGAGGTCAATGAGAGCCGATTGTATTTTCCACAAAATGGTACAACTGAACCTACTGGGAACTATTTGACAGTTAGTTCTTTGATTACTGGAACTTATTTCCTCAACTTAAATAGAAGCAGATAAAACACGATTTTTTTTTTTTACTCAGTATTACTGACAATAAAAGAATAAGGTCCACATTGCCAAATTTAACTCGAATCATTGTAACGAAGAAAATCTTCAAAATAGCAAGTATGTATGATGCCATAAACAAAGTCATTTATTATTTGTCTAATAGTAAGACAATTTACTGTGTGACTGTGTTTACTGTGTGACTGTCATTGTGCTGAGACCCATTAAATAGTGTAGAACTGTACTGGGGTGCAGATGAGACTGACTCATGCATTTCCCCAAAATCTTAGGTGAGACGTTGGGATTATATATGAGATACTCATGTGAAATACTAGCGGAGGGAGATGGAAGGAGAGATGTGAGAAGTGTTTTGTCAGGACCTGAGGGATGATGGAGGCCTATTTCACTGCAGAGCCAAAAAGCTTGGTTAAATGTGTGAGAAAACAAAATAAACATAAGTAATTCAGTTTGGTTAGAATATGAGGCTTGAGGGATAAGAAGAGAGAGAAATATTTTTTAGTTTTATATGGGAAATATTCTTACACTACTATGACATTATTGGAGTTCTGTCAATCCAACTTCAAACGGCAGATTATTTTCCTGACTTACTGCTGAAAAAATCTAAGTCTTCAATTTCTTAAATAAATTGTTCCATATGAAGATGTCTGCTTGCCCGATTGATGCCCGGTAAAGTTGATTTTTTCCCTTATAATGCAAATCTTTTAAAATACGTGTAGCTTATTAGTCCATTTTTACTTTGCATTGATAACAGTCTTCTTTGATTCAGAAGACTTTGGATGAGAGTTCCAAAATGAGAAATGTCTTGATTAACCTTCCAGGCCATTTTCCATCATGTTGTCATCAAGACACTCTATAGCCACCTTGCTCTGATGTTATTCATCACTCTTCCAACCTCAGCAGTTTCCATAAACATACCACCCAGTAAGTAATCAGTATCTCAGGGATTCACTCATTCCATACTTTCTTCTTTGTTTACAATTAATACATCAATCTAGGTTTAAGGAAAAACACAGTGTCATCCTGTATTTAAATCATAAATATGTCTTTCTTAGACTTGTTTAGAGACAGCAGAGAGGCTGAAGATGAAGTGAACCAATTAGATTTCCTTGCAGATATTTCAAAATTGATCACCCAAGGAGAGTTAAACGTTCTGGAAGAAGCTGAAAGGAGGCACTACAGGCAGGAAGAGTCTTGAGAGAGGCAAAAGCCACAAATCAATAAAAGTCAACAGGGTTTGTACAACACCTGAACATCTTCTAGTGTTGAACCATTTTTTTTTTTTACTCCTAAAAAGCTTCACATAATCATTGTTTTCTCATGTTCATACATATTCTTCCCATCAGAATATACTCTTGAGGTAAAGTTAACAATGCCCAAATTTTAGCTTATCATCATTAGACTTCATGTCATATGCAGAAGTTTTGAATGTGAATCCTGGAGAGAGGAAGAATTTGTGCTGCGGGGGAGGCACTGGAGCTGGCTGAGATGGGGGTTACGGTGTCTCAGGAAGGGGAACCAGTTATGTAGGACATGAACATGCTCCACATGAAAGAGGAATTCAGGGGTTTGAGGGAGGCAGCGGGAATTGCTGCTGGTGCTCAGCACTGCAGCTCAGAGCTCATAGAGCAATGGGGCAAGGGTGGAGCTCTCTTTCAGCAGCCAAAGAAGTCAGAGCAATAATGAGGAGAGGGAGGAACATGGGTCAACAGAAAAAAAAATCTAATAGCATGACAACCAACTATAAATTAGAGTATACTTTAAAATAACTAAAGGATTAAATTGGAATGTTCCTAGCACAAAGAAATGATAAAGGCTTGAGATGATGGATGCCTCCAATTACCCTGATTTGGTTAATAAACACAGTATGCCTGTATCAAGACATCACAAGTACCCTACAAGTGATCCTTTCACCTCAGCTTCCCAAATTTCTAGGATTACAGGTATGAACCACCATATCCTGGCCAGTTATAAGTTTGTATGTAGAATTTGCATGCAATAAAATAACCAAGTTCATATTCCCTTGTAACTGAAAACTTTTATCAAAATTAAATTAGTGTATTACCATTGCCCCAGAAAGCCTCATGCTTTTTCCATGTTTGTTGGTTTATTTATTTTATAAACAAGATTTCAGTATGTCGCCCAGGCTGGATTGAAATCCGTGGGATCAAACAACCCTCCCACTCCAGCCTCCCAAGTGGCATGGACTACAGGCATATTTCACCCCAAACAGCCTACTTATTTTTTATAAATAAACAATAGACTTTTATTGTTGCCACGTGGCTGTCCATGTACATTTGAGAGTTCCACTTCCTCTACTTCATCACCAACATTTGGTGTTTCATGCACTTTAATTTTAGCCATTTTTGTGAGTCTGTAATTGCATTCCCTGATGATTAATAAAATTTAAAACTTTTTCATGTGCTTGCTGGTCAATATCTTTGTGAAATGTCTGTTTATAATTTTTGTTCATTTTTATTGGATGGTTTATTCATTTTTATAATGATGTCTTATATTGTGTAGACATCTTAAATTTTGATGACATTTGCTACCATTTTCTTCTTTTATGGTTATTTCTTTCTGTGGCTTGTCTAGCAAATACTTTTATTAACCCATAAGTCATGAAGATCTTCTCCTGTATTTCCCTATAAAAGCTTCCGGGTATTTTTGTTCAGGTATTTCAGTCTATGATTCTTCATGAGTTAATTTTTGAGTATGGTATAAAGTCGTAGTTAGGTGTGTTTTAATTTTTCATGTAAATACCTCATGTAAATACCATTTCTTGAAAAGATGGGTTTTGTCTGCCATTAGGTCGCTTTATTATCTTTGTTGAAAATCAAGTAACGCTGTAAGTTTTGATCTATTTTTGAGATCTTTACTCATCCCTTAACCTACTTGGTGATCCTTATTTCAAAATCATACTACCCTGCTTCCCCGAAAATAAGACAGTGTCTTATTTTAAGGTGTGCTCCCAAAGATGCTCTAGCTCTTATTTTCAGGGGACATCTTATCTTTCCTGTGAGTAGGTCTTATTTTCGGAGGATGTCTTATTTTGGGGAAAACAGGATATTTTGATTACTACAATATTATAGTGAGTTGTGAATTCAAGCAGCAGAAGTCTCCCGATTTTGTTCTTTTTCAGGATTGTTTTTGATATTGCTGGTCTTCTGCACTTCTATATAAATTTTAGAATAAACTTGTTAATTTTCTTAAACTATTCTGGTGGAAGAATACCATCAGAATTGACACCTGAAAAATACTGAGTGCTTTTCCATTCTTGTGGTGCTTTGCTGGGGGGAGTGTGTATCATCTCCATCCAGGTTGATGCAAAAGATGTAAAGTCTTTACCTAACAATTGCAAACATTGTAGTCTAATTGTTTATACCCTCATATTAATCTGAAATAAAAAATAAAATAAAAAAAAACTTATGTAAAAAAAGACTCAGTTTTCTGATCCATGAACACCTTTCTACTTATTTAGGTATTCTTTAATATCCCTCATTATAATGTTGTATACACTTCAAAGTACAGATTTCTCATAATTTTTTAAAAAATATTCTGGTTTTTCTTACTGATCTTTTTTAAACAGTCTTAGTTTTTCATCCTTTGTAGAGTGCTGTGGCATCATAGATCACAGCAACCTCACACTCTTGGGCTCAAAAGATCCTCTTGCCTCAGACTCCCTAACAGCTGGGACTACAGGTGCCCACCACAATGCCCGGCTAGTTTTTAGAGATGGACTCTTGCTCTTAATCAGGCTGTTCTTGAACTCCTGAGCTCAGGCAATCTGCCCTCCTCAGCCTCTTATAGTGCTAGGATTATAGGTGTGAGCCACTGCACCTGGCCAAAATGATATTATTGTAGATGTGATCGTTTCATTTTAATTTCCAATTTTTGCTGCTCATATAAAAAATGCAATTAATATTTGCATTGTTCTTTCATCTTGAAACCTCACTAAATTTAGTTATTAATTCTCCTGGCTGTTTTTCAAACACTGATATGGAGAAGCAAAATATTCCTATGCCCGCAATAGAATTACATTGTAGCAAAAGGAGAAAATTGTGAGGAAAGGAAGAAAATGGTAAAATTGGAATTCAGCATCATTGGGTAGGGATTCAATTTCAGTGTCTTTCTCCTTAATTGAATTCTAGTTTGAAAAACAGTGGAGAAAATCCAAAATTAAATGTACATAATTCAGTTATTGATTTCCTCTTCATCTAAAGAATCGGACTTGTTTTCCTACATCTTACAACTTAATAAAAGGGCAAACATTACTCCTTTCCAGGATGCTAGTTCTCCTTCTTTCTGAGCTCCTCAAAGCCTGTCTTATTCCTAGCCTCCCTTTTTTCAAAGCAGGGTCTCTGGCTATAAAATTTTGGAAATGTAGCTTTATTTTCTAATGAATTAATTTCCCTATACTAAAACCTCAAGGAAAAGTAAAAAGTGAGCTATAAACACGGAGAATATAACAACCACCATCAGGTGCTCTGGAGCTTAAAAGTAAAGACATCAGAGGAGTTTAATTGGTAGAGGTGAGCGGTCTGGTCAATGCTAGCCCTGCCGTTGTGCTGACTACCACTCTGGTAGACGAAAGCCATCCAGGCAGTGTCTCTTGACTTGGCTGCCTTGCACAATTCATTGTCAAAAGGGCTTCTGGGTTTATCAGCTACAGCAATGCCAATTCACACTAACAAATAGTGTGAATAACAATATGCTAATTTACACGGAGAAATATAAATCTAATATAGATTGAGTTTTATGTCAGCCTGGGCAGGACATTTTTTCCCTATGGACATGTAAGTGAAAAGATAAATTAGCAGAAAGTATGCCTGATCAGCACAGGACTGAAATAAGGCAGATGAGTTTGCATGATGCAAATATCCAATTGCTTTAGTTTAATAGACCTGACGTGTCTGTCTCCAAAATAGGCACACTTCAGCCACTAGAACCAGGCAGGAAATATTTTTAGATAGAACAAATCTAATGATTGCTCTGTACATCCTCTGCGGAATTCTTCCAAAATTTTACACGTCCTTTTAGTAGTAGATTTTTCCCTTTCATTAGATTACTGAACTGATTTGGAATAGTTAAGCATTTTTAAAGTCATTTGGCATTTTTTTAAAGCTCAGATCTAATATGGGTTGATTTCATAGTTTGTTTATCTGTCATTATTTGATTTACCACATTTTAAAGTTTCTTTTTATCCCTTTGGGGTGCTCTGATTTGTGTTCAATTGTCAGCAAGTCACAGTTCTTAGAGTGTCCTATAAATTATCACTGAATCTTCAGAATCATTTTGAGAGGTCAATGTTGTTATTCCATTTTCTTTTTACAGATATGAAAATTGACGCTTAGAGAATCTAGGTGATTTTTCTGTTGTCCTTTATCAAATGTGCATGGAACAGCATCTACTACGCCTCAGTCTTAGCAGGAGGTGTCAGGATAACCTGTTATCCATACTGTCTTATAGGAACCTGGTGAATTACATTGAATCACATTGAATTAGACACGTGAGACCATTTTTAAACTCCACTAGACTAGGAAGGCAATGTGAGGGGGATTTTCTTCCCTTTGGGCCTCATTTTATTTAATGAATTAATGAATGAGTGACTGAGTGAATGAATGAATATAAACTATTTTCAGCGTTCCTCTTTTCTATAAATAAAGGACAAGGAAAGTTCAATAAGTATGTTCAAACTTTTTAGCTATTTCAAATGAGGAGAGACCCAATTGTTGTAACTTTTAATGAATTGCAGCGGTGTTTCTGGCATTGTGGAGAACACAGAGGAGGCATGACCCAGGCTAACAGACACACTATCAAAGTGGGACAAAGGCCATCAAGAGAACAGAAGGAGAAGGTGAATAACTTGTTTTAAGAGGAAACAGCTGGAGCTGGGTTTTGAATGCTAAACAGTTTCGAGTTTCTCTTTGATTCAAGGAAGCTGGATCATCACAACTTAAACTTTGAGATGTGTTCTGAACATCCACAAGACCCACAGACTGAGTTGGCAACCTCCTGCGGAGAGGTTTCCTTGGGTCATTTTCTCAGCTCCTCTCTTCTTCATTGGTTCAGCGATAGAAGAGAAATAGCCTTCCTCTGATATTTTCTTCTCTGATCTTGGCACAATGCTGGCAGGGCAAAGGTCTTGCAACACAAGGGGGAAATATAAGATAAGCCAACTGGTAAGATGTTTCAGCTTAAGGCAATATCAGCAAGTTCCATTTTAGTTTTAGTATACATTAGATAGTGGTATAGGCACTTAATATTCTATCTCATTTAACATTAAGTCAACTTTGGATCAGTAGGACGGTCATAATTCACCTGTTATATAGGGAAGGATACAGAGAGGAACAAATTACCCAAATCTATGGAGCACTGAGCAAGAATTTAAACCCAATCAACATGTTCCCGAAGTCCAGAGAATTGGTCTTCTCAGGTAAGGACTTGCAGGCTGCACTGCTACAGGAGCTTCTTTTGTAGCTCCTGCCTCACTTCCTCATTTAACTGTTCTATTTTTTTTCCCCCTGTATGTCCTATAATACCTTTTATGACTATAGCAGAATATTTACCCTTTAGTATTGTTTTAGGTGTCAAGAAAGGTTGTCCTGCACTTAACTTGGTTCTTCTTGGAGGGAATGTTTAAATTTGTTTTTCTCACTACTATTGTATAAAACACCCACAAACAACCTTTAGCAAGTGTGTATTGAATTGAAGATTATTTAAGTGCCAGGAGAGGATTTAGTAATATATAAGCTACCATGGTGCTGTGCACTTTGGGAGAATATGGTTCTTCCTCTAAAAGAATTTAGTCTTATGAGGAGAATAGAAAACCACAATTAGTAAGGAATGAGACTGTATAACTTCAGGCTTATCAAATGGTTCATATCAAACAAATGCTTATTATAAGTTTTGAATGAAATAAAAAGAAGTATGAATTATAGGCTGCATACCAGTAACAGATTCCAGACCACAAAAAGAGCTTTTTTAAATGAGAGTTTCTTAGATTGCAAGATATATGAAACTCGACTCAAGGTTCTGGTCCTTATCTCCCTATCTCTTCTGAATTGGTTTACTTTTTACATCTTTAAATCACGATAGTTCATTTCTTCTTTCTTGGAAAGTCTGAGTTTCTTAGGCAGCTTTTCTGTTTTAGAAGAATAGTACCTTCCAAAAAATAAAAATTCAAGAAATAGGAGAAAATCAACTGTTGTAAAAATGTCAATCCACAAAATGGACTGATTAAATAGTCAAAGGACATTGACTCAGATTTTGTTAGATTTGAGTGAAATTTACTTCCCCATGCCTGTGAAGGCATGGTAGATAAGAGAAACTATATGATAGTATAAACAGTATATATATTTTAAAATTTGAGACAAGGGTGGTGCCAGTGGCTCAAAGGGGTAGGGCGCTGGCCCTGTATGCTGGAGGTGGTGAGTTCAAACCCAGCCCAGGCCAAAAACTGCAAAAAAAAAAAAAAATATATATATATATAATAATAATAAATAAATAAGATAAAAAAACAATTTGACAATAAGGCCTAACCAATTAATATTTACTTGGAATAATTATAATATCATTAGAAATTCATTTCCATATTTTTATAGAATCGGATTCTCTAAAAACCTCCCATAGCCAGCATCTTGTTTATCTTGTTATGTTTTTAATACAATGCTTATTCCAAAAAACATGTTGAGGTGGCCAAAATATTTTTTAGCCTGATACAATGTAATACCATACCTTCTTAGAGTTGATTACAAGGAACATCCATACATGTATCTCCATAAATCCATATAGAAAAACTATCTGAGGTAGTCAGGATAGGGTTTATAAAGCACATTTCAGAACTGAAGGTGTTGGGGCTCAGATCCTCTTGATGACTCCTCGAAGCTAACCATATAGCTGTAAATGATGCAGGACAAGGACCCCACGGGGATCACAGTCCACAATTGTCTGCATTGCACAAGCTGCCTCCCAAACTTATTATACTATATATGCTTGAAAATAAATTAATCTCTCACTTCCAAAACAAAAACTATGTTTATAATTCAGACACTTTCTAATCATAGTAATTTCTCTTCAAGTTAGGTGCTTGCTTGAGCTATGAGTGGCACTGAATCAGAGGGGTGGGACAGGCAATTCCAGCTCCCTGTGTTGAGGAAGGAGCATTAATGAAAAGTCAGATCCAAATGTGATGTCACAGACATCTCTCAAGTCAGGTCCCTCCTCTCCACTAGCCCCGACACTGCTGTTGTCCAAATTCTGCTACTACAACAGCCTCACACCTGGCCCCAGTGCTTCTCCACTATATTTAATCCTTCACATGTCCAATACAATACGTGAAGCATTTGTTTCATTCTGTTTTTCAGCAACAGAGACTTAATCAAATCACATTCTTCCACCTAGATGCCTCTATTATCTATTTGTACTAGGTTTCTGACACATAATTAATATGGTTTAACTCTCTTTCCCACATTGTGCTGCTGTCCAGATTCCAATTGATTCTTTTCTGTGGATATTTAGTGACTCAGAGGGCATTTGAGATGTTTCTTCCTCATGCTACTATCAGTTGATAGGATGGTAGTCATTCACAAAATTTTTTGTAGCTTTTAGGATGCAGTTTTAATGGCATCTCCTCATAAAAACCTTCACTGACTCTCAGACCATCTTTCACAAATTCTACTCATTGTGTTCACAGAAGAGAAATATACCCCAGTCAATGATGTACCATTAACCATGTTTACTTCAATCCGCTTACAAGTGTCTGTGACCAACCAATTACGCATGAAGACTGACATAAGAAAACAATCAGGTGTCCATAATCTACTTCTAAAAAACATTTAATGTCAGTGATAAACTGAAACAAACAGTTTTAAAAAAATTCAAATAGTGATTTAAAAAAAAAAAATAGTGTCTCTGGGAGGCACCTGTGGCTCAAGGAGTAGGGCGCCGGTCCCATATGCCGGAGGTGGCGGGTTCAAACCCAGCCCCGGCCAAAAACCACAAAAAAAAAAAAAAAAAAAAAATAGTGTCTAAAAAAAATTCAGTAGTGATTTAAGTAAAACATTATTACTTCATCTTTAAGGATTTTTTATCTAGGCTCATAGCTTTAAATGTATTGAAATGTTGTTGACTCCTAAACTTGTACCCCTGATTTGAACCTTTCCCCTCAATCCAACTACTTATCTGACACCTCCATTTGGATGTGCACAGATGTCTCAAACTTAATTTGATCAGAAATAAGTTCAGAACTTATTTTTTCCTCCCAAACTGATATTCCCTCCCAAAATGATTCCCCCAGCATTCTATCTGCCCCATGTCAGCTAATGGCAACTCTGTCCTTCCAAAAGCCGTATGCATTGGGATCTCTCTTCTTCTTACACACCCTGTCCAATCTGTGGCCCATCCTATCATGAGACCTTGATGATACGTGCACAGCTTGGTCCTTTCTCACCAACTTCCACTACATTTCCTACCAGAATAATTGCAATAACCCCTGAAATGGTTTTCCA
Organism: Nycticebus coucang; assembly: GCF_027406575.1. Taxonomy (NCBI): domain Eukaryota; kingdom Metazoa; phylum Chordata; class Mammalia; order Primates; family Lorisidae; genus Nycticebus; species Nycticebus coucang. The sequence continues at coordinate 19,391,549 of NC_069781.1, read as the reverse complement.
AATTTCTCCCTGGTACCTGAATATCTATTCTCCGTGCATTGAACTTTAAGACATGCTTTAAAGTAAAAGTCCAATCCTTCCCTTCTCTTCTCCAAATCCTCTGAACACTTCTCCTCCCATTCACAGTAAAACCCATAGTCTTTCTGATAGCCTGTAAGGTCCAATACAACCTGGCCACTCCGTCTGTGACACGACTCACTCTTCTCCCCTCTGTCTCCGTGGCTCCCACTTTCCAGTCATGTTGGTTTCTTGTTCCTCACTAACCATGTCGGGCCTGTTCCTGCATCACAGTCTTTACACTGGATGCTCCTTCTCCCTGGACTGCTCTTCTCCCGGATACTGTATGTGCATGCGCTACACCCGCCCTTACTCTCCAGGACCTACCTGGAATTTACCTTCTAAGAGGCAGCCATCCTGCAACCCTGAACGTCCTGTCTAAACTTTTCTGCCCCAGCTTCCTACCACCTGGCCTCTTCCTTCCTTCAATTTTCACCTAATTATCTAATGCACTATATATTATACATTTTTACGTTCATTGTCTTTCTCTCCACTAGAGACAATATTTTCCAAATTTGTGGATTATTTTCTCATTTATGCTGTACGTACGTTATGAGCAGTAAATGATTGTCAAAGGAAGAAAAGAAAGATAGAAAGGCAAGAAGGAAAATCCATCCATATTGACTGTTATGAAGTCATTCATAAGAATGAGAGTAATCTAGATTAATGAGGAATTAATGGAAATATTTCCAATATCTATTACAGGGAGAAACCAGATTTCAGAATGGCATGTGCATTGTTATTCTAGATTTTTAAAACACATAATTTTGTATAGCAAAATGAATAAAATGAATAAAATGAGGGCTAAGAAAGGGATATGCTGGTTAATAGTGGTTATTTCTGGAGGTGGTATAAAATGGTACTTGAGGTCTTTGTTTTGCATTTCTGTATAATTTGCAATTAAAAATAGCTATATATTAAAATTTCAACAGTGAAAATTTGATATTCAATGACAGAGTAGATATGTATTTTTTCACATTGAAAGCTGTTCATAACATACTCATCATGTCGAAGAGCAGTTTAGAGAATAAATATAGCGTGAGCATTAACGTTCAATTTGGAAATTCAAAATGCTCCACAAATTAAATGCACTTTTCATATTTGTTGCCAAAACACATTTGACCACAAAACCTAACCTGAACTGACATGAGTTTATTTACTTGCTTTTGTCCCACATGATATGAATATTCATAACTTTCACTAATTCTGCCCCAGAAACTGCTGTGGGTGATGTGCCATACCATGAATGCACCGCAAATTAACTTTCTAAAATACACACACATTTTGAAACACATCCAACCAACCTCAGGGTGTTTCACACACTCATTGTGAATGTATCTGTCTTCACATCAAAACTCTTCTCTTTGGTTGATGTGATTTTTGACTATTTATTTTTCTTTTTGCTCAGCCATAGCTTACATTTTTTTCTGTAAAAAACTTCTTCTGTAATAAATAGCATAACATATAAATACAATAAAACTAAATCAAAAGTTTGGGTAGGCTCTATAAGCATGGGGGAAAAAGTTATAAAACTGAAACCTCTATTGCCTTCCTCAGGTGCAGCCTGGTAGATTCCTACCCGAAATAAACCACTGCTCAGATTTTTGTCAACTCAGAGTCTCCAGGGGAGGGAAAGGAGGCCTACTGGACTGAAATACAAAATGGATGAATTTGGATGAAATAAGAAGAGAGGGGAGGAGGACAGATTCCAAGTACACTCTGGGACAGGTTCTGCCTCAGAGAGGATTTCCAGGCTGCAAAGTTAACAGCACATGATCAGGGTAGGATTCATAGGCCTCTGCATGAGATAGTCACATTTCTCCCACCCGGATGTCTCAGGCTGGTATCTACTAAAGACAGGAGGGAGTGATGGAGATATTAATAGAACAGGCATGTTCTTTTCCTGTTCAGCTATTTAAAGAAATGTTCAGCTGCCAGGTGTGCTGATTTATGCAGCTTATCTGCTTCAACCCAGATAGAGCTCCCTGCTCCATTACAACCCCTGCTTAATGGTTCTGTAACTGACTTTCATTTTATATACAACATTTACAAGAAACAGGGTGTATGGGGGGCACTATTATTGTTTCCAGGTGCTGCCGATCACACTTGTGTGGGGTACGAACACTCTTAATTGAGTTCTTGGCTACAAATGCTTGGTAAACAAATTTAGAAGACAATCAGGGAATGTTAAAGGAGAGGTGGGGAATTATTGTCATCAACTCTGTGACCTTACAATGTAACACAAATAATTCTTCAGGGGGATTAGAAATGCACACAGCTCTTCATGAATGGCTTAGAGGTGCGGCCAGCTGAGTTAGACAGAATGAGACCCCAGAATGAAGGGCAGCGTACAGGCTGGACTTCGGGTATTTAAAGAATGGCCTCACATCTATTCCTTAACATTCTTTTCAACCTTTTAGGACTAGTTAAAAAACTGCTTCCTCCTAAAGTCTTCCCAAATTCCCACCAGTTGAAATTAATTTTCTCTTTTTTCTCAAATACTGCTGCCATATTGTCGGCATGTATTTATAATTATTTTCTTCTAGCTATTTTGAAATATACAATGATTTCTGTTCACTTTAATTTTCCAGCTGCACCATCGAACACCAGATCTTACATTTTCTAATGGTATTTTTGTACTCCTTAACAGGCCTCTCTTCTTTCCCACTCCCCACTTTTCTTCCCAGTCTTTCATGAGCATTTCTTCTTTAGCTTCATTCTTAGATTCATCCATTAAGTTAAACTCTCAGTGTAACACATATACATATGTAGGTATATGTATTTGAAAGCTTATCAAAATAAATATCTCACTATCAAAATTTTAAAATATTTCTTTATAAATTACTTCAAATTATTTGGAATACTACCAGTGGTTTATAGAACACTTATTAATTTCACACCAGACTTTGCAAAACATTGTCCCATTTTACATTGCTAGCTCCTTGCTTATGGGAATCATTTTCAAACACAATGTAATGTACTCAAGAACAATTTCTGGATACCTGATGTGTACAAATAGAATGCCAGGGCACCAAAATCTCAGTAATGAAGATAAATAATATTTCAATATAATAATACGTTGGTACAGTTTCAAGACACAGAAAAGGTTACAAATCAAAGCTAATACAAAGTTTCTATGATTGAGCAAAATATCAACATTTCCAGTGAAGATACCATTAATTATTTGCACATAGAAGCAACACCACACTTGTTTAGGGAAGTGTATGAAGTAACACTCGTGTTTTGCCTGTTTTCCTCTAAATTCTATAAACTTTGAACTTTGCAATGTGATTGTATTACCATGTTTTTCTGAAGGGATTTCTCTGGGTTTTGAAGAAGCCCTTCCAGGCCCCCCTTACAGTTGGCTTCTTCCCAAAGGAGAGTTGACGAGATGGAGGAGGCATCTACGGGTAGAAGCTCCTTGGAGCATCACGGCTTCCTGTGCCCCTGTGAGTTCATGGTTTGTCCGCTGCTCATCTGCTTGTATCTAAGGAGATAAGGATAGACGCGTGGGAGAGGGGCTTCAACAGGAAGCCTGACAATCACACCAGTCCCCACCCCACCCCACCCCCACACACACACACTCTGCAATACTGCTTTTCCAACGAGGTGCATGCAGCGGGTGCAAAAAAAGAAAATGTACACACATTTTAAGAAAGGAGAAGAAAAGAACCGTATAAAATTTGTAATATGCAAGTCATGTTTGACTTTGGAATTATAAGAGGTACTCAAAAGTGATTTGTTTTCATCTGTTGTTGGTATTTATTGAATATTACAATTTTAATAGACGTTTTTCTTTTCTGAAACTGTATACACATCTTTGGGCACCCTCTGTATTTTTTTCCCCATCTGTCTTAATTCTGAGACTAATTCTCAGTTATTTTTGAACTTCACAGGGAAAAAGATATGTAATTTATTGTTCTCCTGAAAACATCACACCATGGTGCCTTCCTATTTCAAATGGCTTTGCAAACTCCCAAGAATTAGTATACACATATTTATTGTTGTGCTTTCTGGCTATTTGTAATATGAATTCACTGGTATCCTTAATAATTATTTTATGTAATATGTACATATACATAGCTTAGTCCCTTATTCCTGGGAACAAAATTCACTAGCGACCCCTGATTTGTCTTCTTTCCCGGGCTGCACACACACCCCCATTCCTCTCCCTTAATTATCAGTCCCAAAATATCTTGGCATTTTTCATCCTTGCCCCCATAGCTGATGCATCCCTGGAGATTGGTTCCCTGGCCCTCAAGGAAAACAATGTTTAGCATGATAATGTAATTAAGGTCACATTTCTGCCTTCAGTCATCAATGTGCAAATGACGAATGAGACAGTCTTCACAGAGACTCCTAAGCCGTATCCTCTCACCAGGCCAAACAGGCCCAGTTTCCTCAGCCCCTGTTTGACAGGGTGAAAATTTGTCCTCCCCTTCAGGCTTCTAGATGAGTCAGAAAAGTAAAAAGAACCAATGTTTTCGATCCTGAGGATTTGCAGAAAATGAGTTATAAGAAAATTAACCCCATCCTTCCATGTCTCTCCTCAGCAACCCTGTCTGTCTCAGGAGCCTGGGTTAGTGCATCAGCATGGGAGTGATAGTGGAAGACAGCAGAGCAGATCCTGTGGGCTCAGAGAAAATGGGGATTAATAAAGAGGAGAGGGGCAGGGAGCAGGGGACCCAGTCCTAAATGTCAGGTGCAGGTGATGCAGCCAGAGTTCAGAGACCAGAGCAGGCTTCCTGTTCAGCTGTGGTTTCGGTTTTATTTCCCTCTGTCTCCTAAAACAATCCGTCTAGTCTTGTCTTCCCACCTCAGGGTATTTTTGAGGCTCCCCCCTCCCTTTTATAAATTAGAGATGATAGTACTGACTACTTACTCAATAGGGATTTTATAAGAATTAAGACCAACATTTGGATGGTTCATAGCATATCATAGTGCCCTGCTCAACATAAGTAATAAATAAATATTCTTTTAAATATTTAAAAATCATAAGCCTGGTCCTTTTGTGAGTAACCATGGGTATAAGTTTTCCGATCAGTTTTCACCCTTAAGCCACATCATTGTTCTCATCCTAACAACAATACCACTTTGTCATTTTTCCCTTGCACTACTGGAAATAAACAAATAAGCACACAGTGCTGTCTCCTGCTGCCTCCTCTCTTGCCTGTCCCTCTTACCTGCTTACAAATCTTTAATGCTTTTCCACTATTATTAGAATAAAAAGACAAATCCTCTACATGACCTAGGATGCCCTCTGTGATCCAGCTCCCCACTTCATGCCACCTTGCCCTACTTCTCTGGCCTCTGTCTTTACCAGGCTCCTTCATGCCACAGGGCCCTTGTACATACCCTTGTTTAAGCTTCTTTGCCAAGTTAATGCCCATATACCTTTCATATCCATTTTAACATTATTTGCCCTAGGAATACTTTTTCAATGGCCCACCCACCCCAACCCACATAACAATGGGTTCCTTTTTAAATATGATTTATTACATGTGTGTCTTTTTTGTTTTTATTTTTTGCTTTTCATAGAACTTGCCTAGAATTCAAGTTACTTAAACTATAATTAGAAATTATATATTGGAGTGATTATTTCGACCACCATCAATCCCTCTCTGTGAGGGTGTAGATTTTGTCTATTCAATTTTCTCTTATTTCCCTGAGACCTGTAAGTATCTGGGAGGTGTTGAATAAATATTTGTTGAAAAAAGAGATTAAAAAATAGGAAAGAAAAAATAGATAAAATTGTAATTCAATTTTAAATATTCTGAAATGGATTAAAATTAGTTCATTTTCTCAAGTCATCCAGACATCAAATGGTAGGAAATAAAAATTGGTGGTCGTTTTTTTAAAAAAGATTTAAAAGCAAGACAACTAAAAATGGGACTCCATTTAGGTTCGTGATGGCAGAGTAGATAGGATTCTCTGTTCCCTTCTTTTTTTTTTTCACTGCAAACATTTTCATCAATTTAACACCTTATTTTTCAATCATATATATATTTTTAATTATACCTGTGTACATTAATGCAATCATGGGGTACAATGTGCTGGTTTTATATACAATTTGAAATGTTTTCATCAAACTGGTTACCATAGCCTTCACGCCATTTTCTTAATTATTGTGTTAAAACATTTAACACCTTTTAAATTTTTTTTTTTATTAAATCATAAGCACATAGATCATGTATACATTAATGCATTTACGGGGTACAATGTGCTGATTTCACATAGAATTAGAAACACTTACATCACACTGGTTAATATATACCTCATCTAGTTTACTTAGTTATTGTGTTAAGACCTTTATACTCTATACTAATAGTTTCAACATGTACCCTTGCATTATGCACCATTGGTGTGATCCGCACTTCACCCTCCCACGATATGACCTCTTCCCTCCTGTCCCATCGCCCCTCCTCCCTCCCTTTCACACCACACATACATTAGGCCTCTTCAACTCATCAACCAACTAATTGAAACCTATTTGCTAACCATAAGCTACAAGATGTTTTAACACTAACCTTCTCTGTGGCAGTGGTACAAGAAAATATAGGTTTAGGGTTTTTTGTTGTTTTTTTTTTCAGGTATGTTTTGTATTTCTTTGCTTTTCCTGAGATCCTCTTAGACTTCCCCAATATTATCTGGCGCTCCCATGAATATACAACCAAAATGGGATACTTGACGGAGTAAGTGAATTTAACAATGAATGGATGAGTGAATGAATGTGATTGGGTCGTATGGAAATAACATCGACGTGACCCTTAATTAATTTCAGCGTGCAGTCCTGAATGTGAGGAAGCATAAGCACCTCTGTCTTTTGGTTTGTTTCATAGTCACTGAAAGTGTCTCACCAGCTGAGGGTCATATAACATATAGAACAGAAGGAACAGTACAGCTTCTCACTGCCTAGTTGGGTGTCTCTTCCAGGATTCTGTTCTGGGTCAGCATCTCCTGGGTGATCTCCCTGTCCTGGGGTAATGAAGCGTGATATATGTGACCTGACCTTCCTGGGCTGCCCTGACCACTCCAACTCTAGGCAAACTGGAGTCTCGCTTTTCTTGGACTTTATTTCTATTTTATTAGGATTTGCCTCCTGCCATCAAACAGAAGCACTTCTGATCCACAGCTGAGCTCCAGCAGTCTTTTTTTGACAGCCTTATCCACTACTTGGGTTTAATCTGCCCCAGGTAGATCAAAAAGAATTGATACGAATTTTTTGATTGGGTGCCTGTCTTTTTTCTCTCCATCTTTTTACCTTTCGGCAGCTGAAGGGGATCCATCATGATAATTTCCCGTTATTAGGTTTGAAGTGTTTTGAATGTGAAATGCCTTTTCACTTAGGGAGAATTGATGCCTATAACTTGTAATGTGTTAGCAGTTTGGTAGAGTGCTTGACAGCCCAAACTGCATTACAGGTAGCTAATCCCCATGGCTGAGCTCCATTAAAGAACAGATCGTATCTGTTAATACAGCCATAGAGTGTGGGTCATTGTGCTGAAAAGGCAGTCTAGCTGCTGGGAGAAAGATGATTATGTGACTTTATTCTATTTTAAACTTGGAGAATGTATGGTAGATATACTAGTCATGATTGATTAAAGATACGAGAGGGGTTTTATGACTCTCCTGGTATGTGCCAGGTTTATAATTCCCACCAGGAAGAAAAATGTCCCCAGTGGCTTAAATGAGCTCAACAGCACATATCAAGCTGTGGACAGCTACCTAGCTCCTGTACATCACTTGCTGTAACTTCCCCAATATTTCATACGGTTCTTTGGAAGAGGTGAGAATCTAATGCCTTCTGATTTTTCATGCTTATTAAAAACGCCCCCTTATGAAGAAAGGAATTCTGGTCCAATGTACCCTCAGTCCAGTTTGGTTTATTAATTTTTTTCCCCTGGTGACTATAAAAGCAAATACTTTTCAGTTCATATGCCATCTATAGTCCTTAGGTTACAAGAAGCCTGAAGTTCTTCTTTGAGTACCAAGAACTATAACGCCTATTTGCCACAATTCATTAATAATGCCTGCCTAACACAGGCAGAAGTGGAAGAGGACAGGCCAGTATATGACGTATTTGTCATCCCTTATTTAATAACTCAAGTATATTCTGGTAATATACATAAATCTCCATAAAACGGATTGTTTTATAATCAAGATATCACTTAACAGGTCTTTTTATATTAACTCCGAAATTCCATAAGAGAAAAGAAAAAGAGCTGACAAGATTCCTACCCTTAAACAATATGCATATCACAGTGGGACATTAAACATAGATTTATGGAATAGTTGAGTAACCAGTGAAAGAGGATTCAGGGATCAGCACGGGAACAATTCATGGTTTCCTAAGGATGACGCATATAAATGGCTTTGATGTCAACTCAGAGCCCTTCATGTGGAAAGCCTGTCACTGAAGTTCTATAATATTTATTTTCTGCTAAGTAGAGATTGTGCCTTGGAATTTATACAGCTTACCTCCTCATTTACAGGAAAACTGGGATCAGCAGAGATTATTGTATTTACCAAAGGTGTTTAGTGTTGATAGTATCTCAGATTTCTAGACTCCTAGTCTAGTGCTGGTACTGGAAAATTCTTCTAGTCTTATTTATTAGTTTTATTAAACCAAATTTATTAAATTTTTGAACTGTTCATTTAGTTAATAATCTTCACTTTTTCAATAAGTTCTTATTATCCATAGTGCTGTCTAGTAAATAAGAGAAAAGGACTGAGATTAATACAAATTTTGTTCTTCCATTTACAAACCAAGCAACTTAGGCTAATTTTCTGTGTCTCTGTTTACCCACTAACCTATAAAATAGAGGAAGTCTTACCTACTAAAAAGAGTTACAGTGAACAATAAATGAAGTAATGTGTATGAGACCGAAGCATTGGACACATACGAAATGTCTCAGGGCATCCTTTTTTGAACTTCTCATCAATCACATTAGAAATATAAAACCCCACTTGTTCATCTTTCCTCTCTTAAATGGAGATTCAACTGCTGAAATGATTGAAACTGCGATTAAAATACAAGTTAAGAAGTGATTAGAATGTCTCTTTATATCCATTAAATCTAAAGAGCAAGTTGATACTAAAAGTCATTTATTTTTCATTCATTATTAATTAGCAACTACTGAGTGAGTAGATTTTAAATGAAATGTAGGTATATTAGGTACAAGATTTCTCAAAAAGAAAAAAAAAACTTGTCTATTAGCAATGGCTCAAGGTAATTGGGATCTTAAACTTAAGCACAAACATGACTAAAATACTTATTTCTTTTAAGTATTTTTCTTTTTCTTTCTTTTCTTTTCTTTTCTTTTTTTATTTGAGACCGACTTTTTCTCTGTTACCCTGGGTAGAGTGCTATGGTGTCATAGCTCACAGAAATCTCAAACTCATGGGTTCAAGTGATCCTCTTGCCTTAGCCTCCTGAGTAGCTGGGACTACCACCATCTACCACAATGCCTGGCTAGTTTTTTTATTTTTATTTTTATTTATTTATCTATTTATTTATTTTTGAGACAAGAGTCTCACTTTGTCACCTTTGTAAGAGTGCCATGGAGTCACAGCTCACAGCAACCTCAAAGACTTGGACTCAAAAGACTTTAAGGTGATCCTCTTGCCTTAGACTCCCAAGTAGCTAGGACTACAGGTGCCCGAACAGTATCTGGCTATTTTTAGAGACAGGGTCTTGCTCTTTCTCAGACTGGTCTTGAACTTCTAAGCTCAGGCAATCCACCTGCTTCAGCCTCACAGAGTGCTAGGAGTACAGGCATGAGCCACTGTGTCTGGCCTAAAATGCTTACTTCTAAACAAACTTTAAGTCTCATGACGATAACTAGCTTCTTTTTTAAACTTTCAATGTTGTAGTTTAATGTAACACCAGATCTGGATAACTTCTCATTATCTAACTAAAATCTCTCCAGTAGGAAAATTTGCTCAAAGTTCGTCCCACTTCTTGGTGATATTTCTCTGTTTTCTCTTCTTAAACTTTTGATACATGTATTGACAAGCCAATATTTAAGATCCTCTCTTGGACCTCATACCTTTTACCAAGAGAGAAACAACACAAGTAAACAACACATACCAGGACACCTCATACTCAGAATAAACTGTCCAATAACAACAATTAAAGCATGGACTTCTAAGACCAATCAATCTTTCACATAGTCAGAGTTATAGTTATTGTTCTGTAATGCCCATTAAGAGCCTAATAGGAACCTTTCAATTTTGCAGAATAAACACACACACACGTGTGTGTGCAAAAGGGTTATGTTGCCAAATAAATATAAACAAACAAAAACAAAACAAAACAAAAAGGAGAATACCAGAGGTGTAATTCAAACAGAACTTCTTGTTCTGAAGTTTAAGTTTGCCATTATTTTACAGAGTGATGCTATGTGCCTATCCCAATGTTCATCTTCCAGTCCTAGATACCCATTTGTCATTCTCTGAGCAGGGTGATTAGCTTTCTTTTTGTAATTTCTGTATTCAGGTTATAGAAACCTGCTTGGAACCCTGTCATGAACTTCTTCTGAAACTTGCCTGCAGATAGATTGCTCTGAGGTCAAATATCTCCCTCCTTATCTGGATTTCTAAGGAAACTTTCTATCTTGTCCAAAGTTGTGCTCTATATGTTTTATTCCCTGTATATTCTCCTAGGATTTCTCAATGCTAACAACTTTTTTAGATATCTCTCCTGTCTTCTGTCACTGTCCAAAGTATAGATCATTTTTTTTTCTCTGCTATTAATAGACTTGCTTCCATCATCGGTGCCTGGATCCCACTCCTGGAATATCACTGCTTCTGCGAGTATGCTTGAGAGAATTGGATTTAGTCATTATTATATATAAATCCTGATGAGACAATTTCATTTTATTTTAAAAAGAAAGTCAACATTCACACCCCTCAAACATTATAAATTCATTGAGTGCTTACCATATAAGAAACACTACAACAGCCTTGGGAATTTATCTCCTTGAAATCTTACAATAATTCTGTGAGATGGGTACTTTATTTACCCCCACTGTTTTTAAAATTAAAACAACCATAAATAATCAAAACTGAGGTTTAGAGATACCAGACCAACTTCTCACATTAATACTGTGGGCCAGGCATTGTGGGTCATACCTATAATCCCAGCCACTCTAGAGACTGAGGTGGGAAGATCACTTGAGGCTAGGAGTTTGAGACCAGCCAAGACAGCATAGTGAGAAACCATCTCTAAAACATTATTAAAAATGTTTTTAAAAATTAAAAATAAAATGTATACTATGAATAAGGAGCAGAGTCAGAACCAGAATTCCAGACTCTGGATATTAGAGCCTAGATGCCTACTCATCAAAACGTCCCATCTCTTGACTAATTTAGGTGGAATACATATTTGAACCCATGTTCACATTGAGTCATGGAGTCTCAGTGATTTGCAAAGTAGGAGAATGAGAAGAAAAAACAAAGAAGAGGGAGGGAAAAGATATTCTGTTTCCCGTAGGTAACAGAAAACAAAGCAACATCACTGATGCAATGACATTCATGTATTAACATTTTTTTTTTTTTTAATTTCTGGAAGTTGCCATATTGTAGAAACTCTTTGAAAAACTAAACAGGGACCCTTACAGGATTATCTTTCATTTTGTGCATGTGACTTAACTAGCAGATGGGCACATCTGGCATCTAATGTTCAGTCTTATGTAGCCACTTAGATTTGGGGAGTAATAGCAGTTCCATAGAGGGAAGGTCATGAGGATACCCTTGTGGAGAAGCAGGATCATTTCATGCACTACTTCATCCACATTCTTTTTTCTTTTTCTTTACAGTACAACAATATTCATTTATTTGTTTTAACACATTTTACAGCTCACTGCAAGATCTTTGAAAAACATTTTCATTTTTATGAAAGAATATGGTGCTAATGTATTTGAGTATTTATTCAAAAACTTTATAATATTAAAGGGAATTAACATCCTAATTTACTTTCCAATGTCAGTGTCATCTCACTCTTGGATTCTCAGTGCTTCCTGGTTCTCATTCTGTTGCCTCTGCTCCACTCACATCTTTTGGGTTTACCAGGACCTTGGTTTCAGGAGCTTGCTGGCAATAGAGTTTGCAGACTTGCAATTTTATACCACATTTGTCACCATAGCAACACAAAACCCTTACAAAGTGGAAAATTTGTTGACTCAGCTGCCAGGTTGATGTCTTGCTGGTGTCCAGTCAAACACATCATTGCGCCTTGGGTGATCTGTGCAATGGACTGGTATTTTTCCTCAGAGCTATAGAGTTTGACCTTCAATTCTTAACTGTATTAATTCCATCTTTGCGTATCTTGTCTTCTTCTGATCCAGACTTAATAGTTGGCTAAGAAGAGTTTCCCCCTTCCACATTTCAAATTCCTGTCTCAAATTCCTACTCAGTTTTCCTCTGGAACAGAAAATAAAGTTCAGAATTAAGCAAAGCATAGAAAACAAAGTTTATCATAGTCCTCTTTGCTGGGCAAACAATAAAGAGATAATTACATCCAAATCTGAATGCTATAATTTAAGAGAGACTGATATAAGAATTTTAGTCAGACAGGACCTGAGATTTGATATCAGGAGCCAACTAGTTGCAATGCGTTTCAAGGTCAAAGTTTGGTGTAGACTTAAAGTGGAACCTGAAGACAAGGATCTGACTGAGAAAGCCAGGAAGACAAATTATTCAAAAAGGTCACGCTTAAGTTGGGATGCCAGGTGCACATGTCAGTACAGACAGGGTGGCAAACGCAAAGGATACAAACATTTGGCACCTGTAGATGAGTGAAGTTCTCCTCTTATGTATTGTCTGGCTAGCTGCTATTATTTTAGGTCAATTACCAGCCACAGAATACAAGGGCGGGAGATGGGAGGTGCTTTTCTCCACAAGCATCCTTTACAGCAATAAAAGTACCTGACTCACTACTCCTGGATTCGGCAGTCATTTCCCTCTGATCTTCCCCTGAGTTACTCTTTCTCCACATAGATGCATGTGCAAATTCTACCAAGGTACATCTAATCCCACAACATTTTCTTTTATAGCACCCCTCAAATTAAACATGATGCCTCCGCATCTAAATTCCTATCGAATTCTATGTCTATTTGTCTTATAATATTCCTTACTTTCTCTGTTATATTTGAATCGGTATTCTTATGGCTGTGCATGTGAAGAACCTACATTCTGTAAGAGCAGGGATCACGTATGACTTATTCACCCTCATTCCTGTAACCAGCACAGTGCTGGTTAATTTTATTTGTACATGCACAAACAAGTACACACAAACTTATGCTAATATTTACGATGTTCTCTGTCTGCTGTAAATTACTAGTGATCAAGGTCTGCATCTCATTTGCCTTTCTTGAGGGCCTAGTGCAATGCTCTGAACACAGTAGGTTATTTACAGATTCTCGTTAAATGACTGCTCTCAGAAATATAAACTATAGAGATTCTCCCGTGCCTGCATCTGAAGAGGCCAGACGAGTTGCCTGTTTATGCAGATCAATGCAAATAATTATGCAAATAGCACTAAAAGGATTCAGAGAGGATGGAGCTCTACTAATAGAAATGACTCACAAATGTCACTTTCTCCACACAGCCATGATTTCCCAGAATTCCTCAGCCTGCACATGCCCAGTGGAAGCCCCATTGTTCTTGCCAGGAGCAAAGATGAGGGGATGATGTGCTACCTTTGGTGGTATAAGTCCCTCTCCCTGACTTGTCTCCAGTGCCTGTCACTGAAGAGACCTGTGCATCCCCTAAATGAGAACTTTACAGCTGGGCACTGCTGACACTAGATCATTATGAAGATGCATGGGATGGCTACTAGCTAATGAAGGCCAGTGCTTGGACAGATAAACTCAGCTTCTCTCTGATACAATTTAACATTGTATTTCCCTAATTTGAGCCTGATTTAGTCGCTGGGGTATTTGGACGCTTCTTCTATGGTGCCGATAGTTAATTAAACAGATGTTGCAGAGGGAATCATTAATTTTAGTGCTGCAGATGGGAGCAGAATGACTTTGTGAAGTTAATGTTTCAGCAAAACAATGGGCTTCTGTCATCAATTGGTGTAAACCGAGTAAATTAAGAGAACAAGTAGAATAGGGTCGCTTTGCAGAGATAGTAATGATTCATTTGAGGGATTACACTTCTTTTTGTCTTTGAATTTTCATAAGGGGAGAAAGTGGGTGTCTATAGGGAGGAGTGATGGAAGGAGGGAAGAAAGTAGACTGAGAGGGTTGGAAGCTTTTACAATGCAAAGATTTTTAGCCTTGCTGGAGTTTATTTTATATACAGGAGTGAATGGTTTAGGAAAATAAACAGAGCCAGATGAACCAGGGAAAACTGTGACAAGATATATAGTCAAGAGATACACACAACTAGATTTTGCTGAGAATTATTAATTAATTCAGAAAATATGTATTGTTGAGAAGCACTTTGGGTCTGGAAATATGGCAATGAACTTGAAAGACAGGGTCTTGCATTCACAGAGATCACAGTCACTCAGGAAAAAATCACTGATGTGAACTCTTTGTCCTAGAGTAGGACAGGTTTATAATTAGAGTATATACAGGTTTGTCACACACATATTTAGAGAAAAGGAATAGCATTCATTAAACAGCCCCTTTGTGCCAGGATTGTGCTTGTGCTTAATACGTGCTATGAGCAAACTTGATAAATGTATGAGGAAACAAATCTCAAAGTCACAATGGTATTAGGAAGAAGTTGTAGCTTAATAGTGGTTCAGAAATGAATTTTATCCTCAAGAAGATTACATTTAAAGAGAAGAGATACAGTATAGGAACATATCTATCCTAATTCGAGCTTTAAAGTGACTCATCACATAAATAAAATTCAATGGACATTAAAGGAGGAAGAGATGGACGCCTACAAGGGTAATCACAGAAGGATTCATAGAGAAGGGGACATTTAAGATAACCCTTAACGAGTAGGTTTTATGTCAATATGCTAAGATACGAAGAAGGATCATTGAGGACACAAATGTCACCAAACCTTCTTATGATCAGGGTAATTTCTTCTGAGATGATAGTATAAAATTCATTCACAGTTTTCATTCTAGTCTGCCATGGTAAACAGAATAACAGGCCCACAAACATGTCCATGTCCTAATCCTTGGAATGTGTGAACGTGTTATGTCTCATGACAAAGAGAATTAGATTGCAGATGAACATTTTAAGGTTGCTTATCAGTTGACCTTAAGAAAAGATTATGGTAGGTAATTTGGATGGACACAATGTAATCAAATGTGTCCTTAAATGGAAAAGGGGAAGGCAGCAGTGTCAGAAGGAGAGAGATAAAAGCATGAGAAAGACTTGTACTTCCACTGCTGGCTTTGAAGAGGGAAGGTTTCCATGAGCCAAAGAATCTGGGCGGCCTCACCAATTGGGAAAGTGACAAAAGGGGGTTCTCTGCCGGAAGCTCCAAAACAGATGCTGAGGTGTTGACACTTTAAATCTTAGCCTGGGAAGAGTTTTTCTTTCTTTCTTTTTTTTTTTTTTAATTAAGTTAAATACACATAGATCACGAATGCATTTATGCATATGTGGGGGTACAATGTGTTGATTTTTTTTTATATATACAGTCTGACATGGTTAGATCAAACCAATCAACATAGCTTTCACTTCATTTACTTGATTCTTGTGAGAAGACATTTATGTTCTACACTTGACAGATTTGACTTGTACCCTTGTCATATCCTCCATAGGTGTGGTCCCACCGTTTACCCTCCCTCTGTCAAACCTCCCCCACTTCCGTTAAAGACTTTTGACTTCCATAGCATAAGCTAATAAAAACCTATTGTTAGTCTACTAAGTTGGAGGTAATTTGTTACAGTAGCAATAGGAAACTGATACATAAAAGGAGGAGGGCTAATTCTCCTTTGGTTTATGTAATTTCTATCAGTGAAAACTAAGAAGCTTCTCTTTTCTTTTTTTTTGCAGTTTTTGGCCAGGGCCAGGTTTGAACCCGCCACCTCCGGCATATGGGGCCAGCACCCTACCCCTTTGAACCACAGGTGCCACTTTTTTCTTTTACTAAATGAAATTTCATATTGAAGTGAAAGGGTGGCCAGCGTTTGCTGTGCCAGGGAACATGGGGGGAGCAAAACCACATGAAGAACAGAATGTTATTAGTTTAATATTTTCATGCTCAATTGCTCCATGTGAGGTTCCAGGAGGCTGTCATAGATGCAGGTTTAGAGGTCAAAAGTGAGAAATGGTCTTGGAATACAAATCATACTAGTTATTTATCATTCATCCCAATTGTGTTTTTAGTACAAGGTGGGCCTCCTGAATGGTTTCATGTATGGAATCTCATGATGTCCACTATGATTTCCTGAAGGCAATTGGCACAGGCTCCATCTCTATGAATCTTACAGATGAATCCTGTTTCTCTTAACTTCTCTAGCTTAGATGGGTGTTATGGGAAAACAATGCTGGGATGAGCCAAGTGGTGTACAGAATGATTACTCTGCTCCATCTCCGCGTGGTGCTCAGCTCTCCAGCTGTGCAGGGCCCATTCATGTGCCATGTCTCCAAGTGTGTTGATTAAACCATATGCTCATTGATCTCTGGGGGCTCTGTTCTCTCCTGGCACTGACTCAGCTGGGCAGACAGGTTTTACTGTTGTTTAGGGTCTCCTGACGGCCCCGCCTTATCATTTTTAAACTAGTCTCCGTAATAATTAGTTTTGGAAATATCTCCCCCTCCAACCTAGCTTATGTTTTCTTTCTGCCTTCTTGTATACAACCTCCACTGTCAATATACACTTAGTTATGAATTTGACCACAACACCCAGGATTTCATAATGGCTCAGAAATTGGGCCATGTGCCTTCCTGAACATATTTAAACTATTTGGTCAAACTGGGTCAATGTACAAAATCACTCATATGGATGTGTACAGCCATGAACATTTATGTTAAGGGTCTGTACAATATTAAGAATCAAAAATGTTAAGGATTCAAGTCTTGAAAAATAAAAATTGAGCCTCACACACTACTGTAATCATTGGCAGCCAGTGTTGTCTGGTTTGTGCTTTTGTTTTCTCTTTTATATGGTGATTATAGCATTAATTTACAAACAAAGTGCTACACATAAACTTAAATTGAGTAGAGAGCTTAGAGGAATCAAGTTACACACAACAAAACATGCAGGATCTCTTTAATTAATTACAACAGCAGAAAACAAAACTTGAGAATAAGGTATCTCCTATGTCCTGAGGCAACTTCTAAGTTATCCAAATTTATTTTCTTACAAAACTACCAACCTGCTTTTTTATCATCACTTCCTCCATTGGTACTATTAGTCCAATAGTTTGAGAAATATGGGATGTTAGGTAAACTCTTATCATTTTGTTCTTGAGATTACTGAGTCCCTAAAAGAAGAAGTAATTTGCCCAAGGTCACACGTCATATAGTAAAGTTGACGTGACAGGATGCAAATCCCCACACTGGCTTTTGTCTTCCAAAAAATTGGTAGACTAAGTGTTCTGAGGGACCCTTCTATTTCATAGAAAACAAATAAGGCCAGGCATGCTGACTCATGCCTGTGATTCTAGCACTCTGGGAGGCCAAGGTGAGAGGATTGTATGAGCTCAGGTGTTCAAGACCAGCCTAAGCAAGAGCAAGACCCCATATCTACTAAAAGTAGAAAATATAAGGCAAGTGTTGTGGTGAGTGACTGTGGTCCCGGCCACTCTGGATGGCCTGGGCAACAGAATGAGGCTCTAAAAATAAAAAATAAAATAACATAAACAGGTTACAGATAGAAAAAAAATGTAGATGCATTTAGTTTCATCAAAGATAAGAAAGATTTCTACAAACACACTGCATACCCTCCCCCCAAAACATTCACAGACACACAAACACATACATACACACACAGAGTGCCAAAAAATGTATACACATTTTAAGAAAGGAAAAAAAAAACTGTACTGAATTTGTCATACTCACATTTGACTTCTACATTTACAAGATGTGCTCAATCACCCTTGGGTGAAGGGCTTTTCTACTACTTGAACTTTATCTTGGAAGTGAGAACAACAAAACTAAAAATTTGTACCCTCATACTAATTTGAAATAAATAAATATACTCAACATGACTTGAGTTCATTCTTTGTTATTGGTATATATTGAGTACAGTTTTTTCCGTACTTAAAATGTGTATATATTTTTTGGCACCTTCTGTATACATGTGTATCTGCTAGTAGAAACGATGAAAAAAGGGCAGATGAGAGAAGCGGCAAGTGCTTGAAGCTAGGTATCTAGGCAATTTCTGTATTGGGATGACTGAAACTTCTGCCAGCACAGTGGTAGAATTCTGGCTTTGAGGCATAAGCCTGAGCCCTCAGTGGGAGCATGATGTGTCGAATTGGGGGCATGCACAGGTTGGAGAAGAGGGAGACTCACCCCTCCATCTCATAGTCTTTTCAGTAACCCACACCACAGCAGTAGGGACAAGGGGTTCCTACTCTCTGCTCCTCATTGCCAAGAGTCTTTCAGAGCCACTTGGTAACAAGACAACCCCAAGTGAGGACATTTCTAGGTCAGGATGACTGATTTCCCCAAAAGGAAAGTGAGACTCAGTGTGAGATCTTTCTGTGCACCCAAGAGTCCTCTCCTATAAAGAAGAGGATAGAGCTAAAGATTATTATTCTAATAATTGCAGAAGTATTATAGTGCTTAGCTTCTGGAAATTCTGACATGTGCTAATGAGGACAAGGTTGCAAGTATGATGGACAGAAGGGTAAGTTAATTTTAGTTCTGCCACTGATACTGTCAGCGAAGACTACTGATCACAAGGGCCAGAGGTATAGAAGTATTGCTAAGTCAGGTTAAACCCATCGCTATTCTGGAACTGTCCCAGAGCATTGCAGTCAGCAAGGATGAGTTTGGCATCGACAAAAATGGGCCATCCATACCAATCTTGCCTAGTCATGGTTCCAGTTGCAAGACTTTAAGTCCAATAAGGACACAGTTTATTTCTCATTCATTACTGTGTTCTGAATGCTTAGATGAAAGCTTGATACTGAAGAGGTAAACGTTTTATTTTGTATAAATGAATTATAATCAATTTATAAAATAATTGGTTAATGTCCTGGAGAAAGCCTGGTCACAAAGTCCGGGCTGTGATAGCAGATTTTCCTACAAATGCTATGGTCTGTGGAAGGCAGTTAACCTTTCAAGATCTCATCACCTTGCTCATTTATTAATATAAAGTAGAATTTGCATGCATATTCCACTAGACTTTTAGAAGAATTTAAGAACTGTAAAGCGCTCTACAAATATTAGGCATTATAGTAAGTTTAGCACTTAAGCAGCACTTAATACAAAAATATAAATGGGGAAAGAAATATAAAAAATAGACAATTATTTAATGTCCATCAGTAATATACTAAAGCCGTTTACATATGCTACATCATATAAACTGAAGCAATAGCTCTACAATATCAATGTGACTATCCATAATTATTAGAGCAAGAACGTAGGGCTTAGGTAAGAAATAAAATTTGAACTGGGTGCAGAGAGCACTAAGAGGGTTTGCTTCTCTCCACTGTATCCCACTGTTTCTTGGCACATGGGAAGGGCAGAGAGTGCTAATACGTAAAATTAAGGGCTTAATTACCGCAATTTATAAATCAAACTGGGAAATGCTTAATAAACAGTCGGGTTTTAACTGAGGTATGAAGGCTGAGTGGAATTTTTTCATCTGAATGGAGAGGGAAGGCTGGATGTGCCTCCAGCACACAGGAAGCCACTGGCACCTGGGAAGGCACAGCAGCAGACACACATACGTATGGGAGAAATCTATTTTGAAGACCTAGGTAGAGACAATACAGGAGAATAGGGGACATCGAGTTGGATGACTTTTCTTCATCTGGATTATACCCTAAAACAATGAGCCCTTTCTGGACCAAGTGCTATTACTTATCCAAGATGCAACGTTCTCCAGAAGGTGAGGCAGGAGTTAAAACTGATGATGGAATCAAGACTTGTCACTGAAGAAGCTGGCAGAGAGCCTACCTCAATCTTCCTCTCACCAAATCACAGAAATGTTGGGTGTGATGAAAGAGACGCTGGAACAACAGTATGAGCATAATAATACAAGCCATTTATATGGATGTTAAATAGATGTTTCCACAGAATCATTGAGGATTTGAGATATGGAAAGATAAACATGAGTGACAATTCACATAATTTCTAGTTGCAGCAGCTGATCTATTAAACCCATGGACATTGCTTCTGCTGTAGTAGTTGAGTGCCTAAATATTCTTTGGTGCCCCTTTATAAAAGCTTGCATTTTAGTAATTTTCAGTTCTGGCTGTACATCAGAATTACTCAGAGATACATTTAAAAACTATATATACCAGGATCTCACATCCAGAAATTGATTTTTACATCTAGGGATTCCAGGAATCTGGAGTTTGAAAATTCCCACCTTATAATTCTAATGCAAGGTTAGAGTTGATAACCACTGGCCTAGATATTTCACAAATTCTGATCCACACGACTCATGAATTAATAACATTTTTAAGAGCTGATATGATTCTTCTAGTTCCATGAATATCATCTTTGGCTGAACATTATAGTCACATGATATTTTCCCCCAAGAATAGGGTTATAAGCTCCATATGAATGTTGTACAGAGCATAGATTCTGTATTTCTAAATAAACTTATTTTGTCATAATTTTAGATTAACAAATAGTTGTTCAGGAAATTTTCCAAGTTTTCCCTAATCTTATTATCTTACCTGTCCTTGACTTATTTGACAAAATTAAGGCATTAACATATGTATACTACTAGTAACAATAGACTTTATTCAGATTTTACCAGCAGTTCTATTAATGTTCTTTTTCTGCTGTAGTATTCAATCCAGAATAACATATTACATTGCATTTAGTGGATTCTATATTTTAAAGACGATTTTAAAGTCAATTTTGATATAGGGAGTCCTCAGACCACTATTTGTAACTGCTAACCTAATCCAAGCCGCTCAATTTCAAGATAACAAAGCACATTTAGAAAAAAGTCAGTCACGCCTCAGTTAACCCAGCTCTATGACAAAAATGTCAAGCTTTATAACTCCTGCTCATCCCATCATTCCACGTTCGATCATGAAAATGCTCCAGATAATTTCAAAGGAGCTTATGAAGCCTCATGAAAATGAAACCAGTCACAATATCTGGTAGCAGTGAAGATATTTGAACACCTGCTGGAGTTTGAAGAGTTGTTATGCTTCAGTAAGGGATTTGAGGAAAATTTCCTATCCTAGAAATTTTATTAATTTCAGGTATAAATGATTGATAAGATTACATTTGTGATTAAGAATTTACCCATAGTAACACACAGACATGTTCTTTCTTAACCTTGCCAAAAACTGTTTTTCATCAGTAGAAATAATTAATGAAATATTTCTACTTCTTATGTAAAGCAAACAGTTTAAATATCTAGAAAATAATTATGAGGCCAGAAATCCTTATTCTGAATAAATCTCTCTGAAGTATGTTTTTCTTTCTCCATTAACAACATCTTAAAAAAAAAAAAACTACAAAAACAATGTAAGGAGTCGAGAAAGTTACAAACAGACAATACAAACGTACATGCATGTGTGGGTACACACATAGCACACTGTCCCTCAACTGTAAAATAAAGACCATTGGAAGTAAGTTCCTTATATTCTCTGCTTAAGGTACTTTGATTCACCCCCTAGGATTACTTAGATAGATTTCCCACTTTAGCTAGTCTAAACCATTGTACCTTGATAGAAGTCTGTTTAATTTGTTTAATTTTCTTGCATCAGGGTGTTTAGCTTCTAATATTCAACATTGCAATCAATATTTTAAGCTCTTTTTAGGTACTAAATTGTGACCCTTGCCAAGCAACGTGATACTTTAAGGAAAGTAAGAAATTGAGGAGAGCCAGGCATGGTGGCTCACGCCTGTAATCCTAGCGCTCTGGGAGGCTGAGGTGGGTAGATTGCTTGAGCTCATGAGTTTGACACCCAGCCTGAGCAAAAGTGAAACCCCTGTCTCTACTAAAAATAAAAAAGATGAGGCAAGAAGATCGCTTGAACTCAAGAGTTGGAGGTTGCTGTGAGCTATGATGCCATGGCACTCTACCCAGGGCAACAGCTTAAAACTCTGCCTAAAATAATAAATGAATAAATAAATAAACTGCATCTCTAAACAAAGCGAAAAAATGAGAATATTTTTATACAAAAATATACACAACCACAACACACAAAATATATTTATGTGGGGTAATAGTTTGCAAAATGACATCTCCCTATTTGAGATTCAGGAGAACCCTGGAAGATTCTATGGACACCTCCACTCACTATATATGCTTCTCCTTTGAATTTCAGTTATTATTTCTTTGTAGTAATAAAATTAACAAGGAAACGTTGAATTTATACAAATCCACTACTTCCTATGTGTCAGTAACTGTATTGAGTTTTAGTAATAAAGAGCCTTTGTTTGTTTAACCTCTATATTAGAAATTTCTGAGAAACTTTCGTAATAACAAATAAATCTAGAGAGTTTTATTAAGTTACTTTTATCATGAAATAAAAGTTCTATAGGGGCTCTGGATCACAGCACTGAACATCATCTTGCTTCTTGACTTCTTAATTAACTTTGTACACAAACAAGCAAAAAAAGAAAAGAGGCTATCTTGTTAAGGAATCAGGGCACTGATAATGTCTGAACCAAATATTCTTTTTGAGCAGAATTATTAGTTGCTATTAAGTCAGGGCCAAACCGAAGATTAGATAGAAAACAGTGTTTTTAATATGTTAAGATTTGTTGAGCTTAAAACATCTCCATTAATCTATGCCCTGCTGAACTGTTTTCCCCTTGATATTAAAAAAAAAATGCCTAATATCCTGATATTAATCACTAGGTAAATAAAATGTTTAGGGCTACATGATAGGTTAAAAACCATCTAACTCAGCTCATTGATTTTACAGGTGGGGAAACTGAGGCCCTGAGAAAGGAAATGGCTTATCCAAGATCACTGATCTATTTGATCATGAACACAAACTACAATTAGGGAATTAGTTGTTCGACTCCCAGGCCTTCATCAGTTTCTACCTGCAACATACCAACTGTATGCTTATTGACAATTTATTTCATACTAATAGTGATAAATGGCCTCATAAATTTTCAAGGATTGGTCTTGTGGTTCGCCACAGAATTTTTACTTTAATAATAATTGTCTGAAGTGATTCTAATGTACCCGCTCTGATGTAAAACCATAACCAAGGATGTAAAACCCATCTCCATTCTGTATTATCAGGAACAGGTGCTGTGATCACTTCTGGAAGTTCTTTTTATATTAATGAGCATTTCATTTTACACCATAACTTACAAACAATGATTACTTCAGTGTGTCAATATTAGGATCAAGGCAGGTTAGAGTGCTTGTGTTAAATGCCCACCACTCCCTAAATAGACTAGCTAGAACAGGCAGCTGATAATGCCGGAACCACAAGATCATAGAAATCAAATCAGAAAGTCATCTTGTGAATAATTTAGCTCCATCAATTCTTTGACATGTGTCTCAGTAAAAAATAAGAGACTTGTTCAAAATTACATAGTTTTGTTGTCACATGTTATACTTATCTGCTAGAACTGCCATAACAAAACACCATAGACAGGGTGGTTGAAACATTTATTTTCTTACAGTTGTGTGGGCTAACATAGTTTGTGCTGGTGATGGCCGTCTTTCTTGTTTGCAGATGGCTGTCTTTTCACTATGTCCTCACATGGCCTTTCCTCTGTGTGTACATGGGGAGAGCAAGGTGGGGAGAGAGAGGAAAGATAGAGAAATATCTCTTCAGTGACTTTTCTTATAAGGACACCAGTCCTATCTCTTAAGACCCATCTAACCTTAATTACTTCCATAGAGGGTGCATCTCAAATAAAGCCACACTGGTCATTAGAGTTTTAACCTAGAATCAGGGGCAGGGGCATAAACACTCAGCTGATAGCACATACAAATACCAGTTTTTAGACTGACAGTAAAAAGCTACAGCTTCTAAAATAGAAACTATGTATTGCAAATACTTCTGTATAATTGTCCATTAGAATGTATTTCGCATTTCACATTGGTATTTTCATTTCAGTGTGGGCTGGGGATATTTTCTCGGTTTGCTATACATTCTGAAATTCTCATATTCTGAGAATATGATTTTGTGACAGAAAAGAGAGTGGATATGGGGAATAGGAAGAGCACACCTTGCTCCACCCACTTGCATGAACCTACTTTCAGCCTCAGATTCACAACCCTGTTCGGGTGATGTCATATCACTAGCTTGAAGTTTGGCATGATTGGGGGTATTCACACCATGAAAATTAGCACACACAACATATCAGGACCCACCCCCATCCTGGAAAGCCAATTGTTAAACATTTACCAGCACACCACTAAACTTATTTAGTTAATTATACAGGTATGTGTGGGAGGAGTGGGATGATAAAAGCTTATGGTGGAGTCTTTGATCTAAGGATGGATATTTTGATGTGTAAGAGAGTATGTGGTGTATAACATTTAAAACGTTAAGAGTATTGTTTGATAGGGAGAAACATTCGCCCCTGTTGGATTGCAATTCTCCTATCTGTAAAATGCGATGTATTATACTGAAGGACTAATCTCTTCAAATTAGTTCTGATTTTCTTTATGTAGAGACTTCAAAGGAGATAATGTATAGTGATTAAAAGAAAAATATTAAGAATCTGTCAAAATTAAATATGGGATGAGGCCCAGTGATTTAATAGCAATGTGACTTTGGATAAGTCACTTAACCAGCCTACATTCTCATGTACCCTTCTATAACATAGGGTTAGTGTATTACCATCCCCATGGAATTGTTGTTGAGAGTGAATTAGATAATGATGTATCTCGCTTAGCACACTTTGACATTTCAGTAGTCAGTCCTTATGTTTTAACTATTACTACTACTGCCATCCACTCTATCAACACTGCCGCTATTACTACTAATGAACTTTCTCACTTTACCAGGTGTAAGGCAGAGCTGGGAGATGTGAATGAATGGACCGGGCTATTTCTGGAACACAGAAGTCAATATTCTTTTTATTACAAAGCAACCAAATTAATAGTCCCTGACACTGGGCTGGCACGTTTCCTATGCCAACAGACTCATAGTTACAAAATCCAAACTTACAAGGCTTATTTCTAAGCAGAGAATTAACAGCAATTAAACAGGTTTCATTGAGAACACCTCAGTGGAAATCAGTCTCCACAATTGATTTCTTCTGGCAGCTCACTATGATCGGGAGACTAAATGTGAGTTTCTAAGGAAGGAGACAGGGATTATTTCAGAATCCAGAGCAGCATTTGAAGATGGCAAAATATGAAACTGGATATATTTATAGCATGTTTAGAAAGGGGATATGGAAGACTCTCATAGGCAAAAATCAATGCATTTTGCATATTATGCAGGAAGTGGGGCAAATATTTAGGGACATAGTATGGAAGGAGAGTGCTACATAGGTCAAGGACATGGATCTGATTTAGGAACTAGCTGTACTCTTTTGAAAGATAATTTAGCCAAAGATAGGGTAAGGATTCCTCATCTTTAATATAGGATAATAATGTGCATTTCTCAAAAGACTAGTGCAAGGATTAAGTCATACCATCAATGGAAATCACAGATCATAGTGCCTAGAGCAGAGTATAAGCCAAATAAGTTGAATTAATTGGGTGATCTATTATCAGCATTACTGTTTTCTCCTTCTTTTCTTCTGTCTTCTTTCTTTCCCTGTCGTCATCCTCTTTTTCCTTTCCTTGTTGTTATCATACTCATCATTATCATCGTCATTGTCATCAAGATCATCCTCTTCAAACTTTTATAGAGCTCTTACTATGGGATGGGAAATCTTCTCTATTTAATAGTTATAACCCTCTAGTGTAGATATTTTACCTACATTATTTTATAGATTAATAACTGGGGACACAGAGAAGTCAAGTAGCTAGCAAAATCCATGTAACCAGTTAGTGGTAGAGCTAAGTTTTAAATCTAGTCATCTTGACTTAAGAGCTGGTGCACACTCAAACATTTATACTTCCACGTATCTGCCGATTATTGCAAAAATATGAATTACTTGAAGTCCTTTTCTTAGAATCATTGCCTTTAAAAGTCTGGTCTCAATTTTGTCATCTGGATATTTGAGTGGGGACTTGAATGTAATCATTAATAAGATTGCATTAATCCATTTTTCAAAAGTACTATGTGATAGTTGATTATTCAAGACCTGAGTTCATTCATGCACAAGTATTTAGAGATGGCTACTAATCCTGATGAGGAGATAGAAGTGGTGAAAAGATAGACATGGACCAAATTACCATGGAACTTAAGCTCTGGTGGAAGAATCAAACAATGAACTAACAGGAGAATGGAAAACCTTTTTCTATAAATAGAAAGTAAACATTTTATGCTTTAAGGGCCAATGGTCTCTGATACAACTACTCAACTTTAACATTATAGTGAAAAAGCAGTCATAGATGACAGTGAGGTAAATAGCCGTGTTCCAATGAAACTTTATTTACAAAAACAGGGGACTGGCTAGAATTGGCTTTCAGGCTATAGTATATAGGCTCTTAAGTTAACACATAAATGAATACATAAGCTACCACAATATTAGTTAGCTGTAAATGCTGAGTAAATAATTAATATAGATGATATAATAGAAAGTGATTTAGTGGGGTTTTCCTTAGATTGTAATGATTGAGAGGGCCTCTTGGAGAAGATGCTTAAACTGAAATTGTAATAAAACAAAGGAAACAGACACATAAGAATTGGAAGATCCCCCTACTGGGCATATACCCAGAAGACCAAAAATCACACCATAACAAAGATATTTGTATCAGAAATAAGGGTGAGGCTGCAATATTTATTGCAGCCCTATTCATAATTGCTAAGCCATGGAAAAAGCCCAAGTGCCTATTGATCCACAAATGGATCAATAAATTGTGGTATATGTACACCATGGAATATTATGCAGCCTTAAAGAAAGATGGAGACTTTACCTCTTTCATGTTTACATGGATGGAGCTGGAACATATTCTTCTTAGTAAAGTGTCTCAAGAATGGAAGAAAAAGTACCCAATGTACTCACCCTTATTATGAAACTAATGTAGGACCTTCACATGAAAGCTATAACCCAGTTATAACCTAAGAATAGGGAGAAAGGGGAAAGGGAGGGGAGGGAGGAGGAGAGAGGGGGAAGGAGGGGGATTAATGGGATTACACCTGCGGTGCATCTTACAAGGGTATATGTGAATCCTAATAAATGTGGAATGTAAAGGTCTTAGCAAAATAACTAAGAAAATGCTACAAAAGCTATGTTAACTAATGTGATGAAAATGTGTCAAACGATATATGAACCAAGTGTATGGTGCTCCACGATCATACTAATATACACAGCTATGGTTTAATAAAAATAAATAAAAAAAAAGAATTGGAAGAAATAGCATATGGGGAGAATGTAAAGAGTCTAGATGAGAAAGTCCTAGAAATTAGGAAGGAGGAAGGAGAGTGAAACAAATTTGAAGGGATGGTAGTGGACATATGTCAAAAGAATTTATAAGCTAGGTTACTATGTTTTAATTTCATTTTAAATGAGTTTCATTTTAAATGAGTTGAGATATCATAGCAGAGTGTTAGATAAGAATGTGACAGAATTTGTTTTGCATCAGAAAAATTATTTGGGGGGATTCTGGAAAAATTATAGTAATGGCATAGTTTTATTTTTCTGTTATTGTCTACCTAAAACAGAGAAACAAAGTACCAAAACTAAGAAAACACTGGGTCACATGTACAACAAAATTCACTGACTGGAAATTTCCCAAAACACTAAACTATAAAACAAATTGCTGTCATCCATAGGAACAGCATAATACCAACATTTGTGTGATAAAAACAAGCAAACAAATGAAAACAGAAGTAATAGGGAACCAAAACTCCAAACAGACAGCAGATATTCACAAGAAACACAGCAAGTCAATTTGAAAGAGGCAGATGAGGGATTTTGGCCAGAGGAAGACAAGGGGGACTATGAAAAGGAGTCACAGGGCTTGGGTGGGTCACCCACCCCAACTATCTGTTCACCAACACTCCCTTCTAGAGAAAAGGTCCTCACACTCAGGAGAAATTGCTATAATGAAATCAAAGCTGGGTGGCGCCTGTGGCTCAAGGGGTAGGGCGCCGGTCCCATATGCCGGAGGTGGCGGGTTCAAACCCAGCCCCAGCCAAAAAACAAAAAAAAAAACAAACAAAAAAAAAAAAAAAAAAAAAAAGAAATCAAAGCTGTGCACCAGGTATCACAGGTGAAGACAGTTTTCTGGCAAAAGGTGGAGAGGGGAACAGACCCAGAACATCTTACAGAGCAAAACACTGTATTTATGAACATACATGATCACATCAGTTGAGAGAGCTCAGAAAAGTTATTAAAGCTATGCTGACTCATATCTCCATTTAAAATTTTAGGAAAACGATTTTTTTCATAAATATAAACAACAGAAACACTGAAATTAAATCTCACACAAAGTTATTACAAGACCAAAGGGAATACAGGACAGAAACATCCCTTTGGAAAAAGAAAGCAGTTCACCAAACAGAGCAAAACTGTAAACTAGCTCTGTAAACAGCGAGATGAAAGAGAGTCGTAAATGACGTAAAAACTCAAATACAGGGGAAATTCAGAATCAGAAAGAGCAGACAACTGCGAGTTGATAAAACAGAGGAAATATTAAAAGGAAAGATTTCATTTGATATATGAAGATTTAACCAGAAGAAACATAAAAATTAGTAAAAATGTCAGACAAGGCTTCATGATAAATAGAGTGAAGGAGGAAAAGGAAAGAAATTAAGAAAAGTGAAGATAATCTCACAAATAGAGACATTGAGATAAGCCAAGATCTATTACACATATTAGAATCACTAAACAGAAAAAACTCACAGAAACCGAACAAATAATGAAAGTTGTAATTCAATAAAACGTTCTTCAAATAAAACAAGATTTAAAACTGCACGGTGAAAATGTATACTACATACCTGAGAATATTGACCGGGGACTATCACACCAAGACACAGGCCTATAATACCTTAGACTTTAAATAAGAAAAGCTGTCAGGCATCTAGGCAAAGAGATCAAGTGATTTATAAGGGAAAGAAGAGTTATCAATAGATTTTTCAGCAGCAATACTTTATGACAGAAGAAAATGGAGTAATATAGTTAATATGGAAAGATAAAAAAGGTGAACTAAGGTTGTTATCCAGCAAAACTGATGCTCACTCACAAAGGACATAAAATATTATCCACCTTCAAGAACTAAGGGAATGTTGTTCTGATAATCTCTCCTTAAGGAATCTGCTAGAGAACAAACTTATCTTTTTTATTTATTTTACAGCTCTGATGGTGGTAGCTTTAGAATAGTTATTGTAAAAGTACTTTGTAGGTAATGTGGATAAAGTAATTGAAAGTACATAAAATACTTTGATTATATTATTCCCGATAGCCTCAAGAACCAAGATTTTTGCTGTGCAAGAAGGGTGATGCGTCTTTTCTCAGCCTTTTGTCTAAGGTCAAGTGTTAAGAAGGAGGATGCAGATGTTATATAGAAAACTCAAGCTTTTAAAAAGAAGCAAACAAATGAACCATGGACCCTCTAGTTCTAAGTTTGGATCAAAAGTATTAGTGCTATACTTTTCTCCCCATATCTATTTCTATATATCAATATCTATATTTATATCTTTATTGCTTTTTTCTTCTAGTTTTGCCCAAAGAAAAGGCAATGCCAATAATTAGATCAGTAGTTGTGACAATAGGTAGTGCACAGACTGTGGTCTTGAAATATTATTTTTAACTTAAAGAAAAACAAAAAGAGACGGCAAGATTTCATGTAGATGTAACTATTCCCATTTAAAAAAGAAAAAGAAATAACTGCTACCAAGTTTGGAAATTTACAAGATGATTTACAAGGGCACCTTGCCATTCCAAATATTGGGAAGCAATAAAAACATGTTGAATAGGCCCAAGAGTTATTCTTAAAGGTGTTCTCAATAGCCAAAAATTAGACAATTGAGCTTCAAAATAAATAATAAGTACAAGTGATTGAAACCTAACAAATATGTTAAAATCCATGACTTTCTGATGATATTTAAAGACAAAAAAAAACCAGTAAAAACTAATTGGTCATATTTGGAAGGTAATAGAGGATCAGATTTTTATCTAGAAAACTAGTAATTAAGGGGAAAATTTGGATGCTTATCCTACCTTTTTCCTACAAGCTTAGCATTGGCTAATCAAACAGAAGATGAGGGACACATCTTTCAATAAAATTACCCTATCTCATAAATAGAGACAGAAATGAAATAATTTTAATATCAATATTTGTCAACTAATTGAATTAATGGATTCAGGCATTGAGCTGCAACAACTGAGAACATTTCCAAAAGAGAAGTGAGCAGATGTGACATGCTTCCGAATGAAAGCACAGACACCACCTCTAGTCTTGCCAAGAGGAGTGAACATGCATGTGATCAGGGCTCCGGATGCAGCTGCCAATGCACAGCCCCAAGGAGCATGTGGACCTGCACCATGACATTGTAATTAACAAAAGCCAATCTGTGGGAACCTCTACAAGAATCCTGGGGCTATTTAACAGAATAAATGGTAAGAAAAAGAAAAGAAAGGAATAGTAGTGGTTTCAGATTCAAAGAGTTTAATAAATCTAAGTTAAAAGATAAGCAAGAATAATCAAGGAAGTCTGGCAACAAAACAATTTTAGTAAACACATATAAAGAAGGGATTATTATAAAAGTTAGGATAGTGGTTGATTTTAGTGGAGGGAGGTATTTGAACTAGAAACATCCAGACACATAGAGGGGCTTCTCAAACGGACAGCAAAATTCTGTGTTCTTGCTAGTGGTCTTGAAGCCATTTGCCCATAAATGGCTATTATCCTGTATATTAGTTTTTGTATTTTTGTATGCGTTTGGTTTTACAATAAAATAATTAAATATACTATCTGGTCTTCTGTAAGGAGCTGGGCTTTAAAAGAAGCAAGTATTAAAACAGAAAGTCGATATTAAAGAGCTATGGTAGTAGTCTAGGCAGAAAGATGAAGAGAAGTTGGCCAAGATTCCTCCTTATTTTGGAGCGAAAACTGGGCATCATTTGGGCTGCACTCATCTTCCTTGTAAAAGATTACTCAAGCTTTTGAATGGGGATATAGAGACAGGTGTGCAATTAAGAATGTTCTGACAACACTAAACAGCTTCCTGCTTGATGGAAGTTTCAGAAAGCACCCGGGATTCTGAATATTTGGTAAGATAGCCACGTTTTAAAAAAGTGAATAAGCACAATCGGGTAAAAAATTTTAATAGCTACCTAATTTTCTCTATGGACGTTGTTTCGGTAGGACATTTGAGAGTCATAACGTTCAACTTATATTTAACACTTTTCCTATACTGTTTGACTTATTTTGTACGAGGGTATATTAGTTTATGTTGAGGGAAATCCCTTAAATTTGGAGGAAAGGATTTCACAAGGTATTAGCTATAGGTGTTCCACAAATCCATTAATATAATAAAGCACATTTCATAGGTTGTTAACTCCTAGAGAAGGGCTTTATCTTATTTACCAGTGGATTACTTGCTACACCCTTCAGATATCTCTGTGCAAGGAGGTGCTAGATAGAGCACAGTAGACCCTCTATAAGTTGACCACCCAAGTGACTATAACAAACTGGTCAACATACAGAGGTGATCAACATGAATTACTAGGCTTACTACTCTAATCTGTACATGTACTGCATGTCCAGTCTATGAAAATTACGTCAACTTAAGGAGGTGGTCAATGTAGGGAGGTGGTCAACTATAGAAGTTCCGCTGTATTTGATAAATTGATTAAAATTAGTTGCAAAAATGCATTTAATTATTACAAAAATAATAAGTATCTACAAGTAAAGTACATCAGTAATTTACATAACAAACTCACACTTTACACTTTATCTGTGCCTGTGGAAATATATTTGAATTATTACCATTGAAGCCAGAAATGATAAAAACGTATTAGAGTCTCAGGTGGAGAACTGGAAGGATAGGAAACGAAACTTAGGGATGGGGCAGAATTGAGTTTGATGCCTGAGGTTAGTACTTACTAGCTTTGTAAAGTTGGGAAAGTCACTTAAGCCACCCAACCTTAATTTTCACATTTGCAAATGGGTGTAAAGTAGGAGAGATAATTATGTTATAGAACAATGTAGAGCTTTTTGTTTATGGCTCTGAGCTCCTATGCACAGAAAGGTTGCTCAATAGACATGAGTTTCTTTCTTTCTCGGGAATTATATTACTTGAGACCCTTCTACCAGTTCAGAACCTAGCTGTCTTTTTATTTTTTATTTATTTTTTTTCCTTTTTTTATTTTTATTAAATCATAGCTGTATACATTAATATGATCATGGGGCATCATACACTTGGTTCATAGATTGTTTGACACATTTTCATCACACTAGTTAACATAGCTTTCATAGCATTTTCTTAGTTATTTTGCTGAGACCTTTACTACAAGGGTATATGTGAATCCTAGTAAATGTGGAATGTAAAGGTCCTAGCTGTCTTTTTACATGTGAGCTAAGCCCGGGTGTATTACATCCTGCTGAGTGCTTCTGATCTTGAATGGGTCAGCATTGCCATCAGGGCTGACATTCATTTCCCAGTACATCTAGGTGACTCTGATGTTGATATCAACGTGACCTTAGTGGCTTCTATAATAATCCCTTTCCTCTCCACAGTCACCTGCTGTCAGCAGCTGCCTGTGCAGAAGTAACTGATTTCCAGTCCCATCAGAGCCCTAATTAAAAGTGCACTGAATTAAACTAGAATGCATGGAAAACAATTAGCTCTGTCTTTTGTCTCTCCATTCAGATCCATAATGCAGAGCAGCCAGGTGTCATGTTCAACAAATCTCCATCACTTGATGACTAGAGAAAGGAACGGAGTTTGAAAAGCTCCAGAGAATTCCCCTGCAGGTCTATTCTGGCCTTTCGATCTTTACAGTGATTCAATTGTCATGATGCTTCTGTTTGAATCTCCAATTCTCAATATCTCTTTCTCCCATTTTCACTTTTGTTTTTTTCTCAAGCAAACAAACAAACCTCAACACAGGTGTCTCTATTACCACTTGTTTTTTCTTTCCTTTTTTTCTTTTTTCATTTTCCTGGAGGATTGAAAAATGTTTCGAACAAAACACCAAACACTCATGTTTGTCATTTTTTTCCCCACAGGATTGAAGGATATAACCAGTTCACCTGACTTTTGCCCTAACATTATTCGTATGCCTTAGCAGAGTGTATCCTTGCCACAGTAAACATAGTTACTCAACCCTATATCAGCCATGATGCTATTTGTCCAAACATGTGAACCAATTATTCCAACCAGAATCCTTTCTTGCAACTGACTGAACCTAAACTTTATGCTAATTCCAGTATCTAGGCCTCTGCTGTATGCCCTTGTATATACAGGGAAATGTAATAAACTCCCTTTTGAATTAGGGCTCTTAATCACTCCAGCTCCCTCTATTCCCCAGATCTGGAGAACGTTTGCATCCCCCTAACTCCTAAGGAAAATGGTTAAGAATCTCAAATTAAATAAAAATATGCCAACAAACCTACCATCTTAGAGAAAAACAGATCTCAGAGACAAGATATTTAAAGGATAGTTAAAAGAATAAAGTACAGGCTTCAGAATTCCTGGCTTTTAGTTCAAATCCAGATTATTGACTACTTATCAGCCGTGTGACTTTGGGTGAATTTCATAGCTTCACTGAGTCTCAGTTTCTCCATTA
Organism: Nycticebus coucang; assembly: GCF_027406575.1. Lineage (NCBI taxonomy): Eukaryota > Metazoa > Chordata > Mammalia > Primates > Lorisidae > Nycticebus > Nycticebus coucang. The sequence continues at coordinate 19,357,590 of NC_069781.1, read as the reverse complement.
ATCATAAAGTAAAATTGCGATATTCATGTAATATCCATGCTGTGTAAGTATTTTGAAGATTTGAGATGGTTTCTGTAATATTGTAGTGTGGTTCCAGTGATATGTGGATGATGGTATTGTCAATGTGAAGGAGGTCATTCTGGCTAAAATCAAAAATTCATGCTGGATTGTTGTCCAGAAACTGAGGAGAGGACATGCCATGGCATGCAGCAGAACAAAATTTCCACTTTCTTAGGATGATACTATGACTTTCAATAATCTAAAGCAATGACCAGTTTTGTAAGTTTGTGGGAAGGTCATAGAAGTGTTGGAATAAATGGGAGTTCTCTTAACAATATTTAGTTCAAGGCAAGCACACAGCACAAATGCCACTGGTCCCCATCTTGTCCCCAAGCTAGAGTCCACCATCCCATCCTATGTCCCTTTCCCACCAAGAATTTGTACAAATGATTTCTTATAGCCTCTGTTCCACAAAGCCTTGAGTCCACAGTCCACGGTAATAAGCTCAGCTTTCCAGTCTTGGTGTTTCCTTGTTCAGAAAGCAATCCTTCCCAGGTACTAACGCATGTGCACAGCTTCTGGCTTGCGTGAATGACAGTCACAGTGGAGAGACAATTCTGGGAAACCCCTGCAGCAGCAATGGTGAGAAACAGTTGCGGTTTGCAGCATTCCGACACTTTCTGTCCTTTCACTCCGAGGCACAGAGATACTCAAGACAATACTAAACAAGTCCGTAGCAATTACAACAGAATCACTGCCGTGGTATAACAATGCCTCACAGAGTCTATAAAAACATGCAGTTATTACAACCTTCACCCAGCCGCCCTTTGGCATTATTTTGCTAGTTGAGAACTGTTTACTGCCTTGTAGAACTGTCATAGAATCTCATGAGACCAAGTACTCAAATGTTCCAGTATATACCCCATCATTGTTTTGGCTCCTCTGATGTTTTACGCACCTCTTACTTTTCATTGGTAGAGAGAGGTCAGCACGGTACAAGCTTCTCAGCTCAGCACTTCATCACACAAGTATCACTTCACTATAAGCCTTTGTAGCTGTAGCCAAAAGGAATTGGACATTGACATCTGGTCACTCATCTGGCATGGGCTTGCAGTACACCACTGTGCTGTTGGGTACCATTGTTACAGAAAAACAAAGCTTACGTCAAAATTCATAAAGGGATGTTGGACTGGTTAAAGGTAAAGGCAGTGCTCAGAGAGAGTCTTTGAGGCTTAAAAGGGAAGAACAAAGCCTCAAGGAAATCATCAGAAAAAAAGAAATGTAGCCCTATGCAATTGAGGGAAAATTGTTACTCCCTTCAGTATTTCTATCAAAAAGAGAAAAGGAGAGCTCCCAAGCAAAGGTCCATAATTAGATATATCAAGAAGGACATTCCTAATTAATGATTTCCAAAGGGAAAGGGAACAATACAAGTAAAAATGATATAACTCACTGGAAGCTGGAACAGGAGTGGAGACAATTCTATACGGCCTTCCAAATGCTATCAATCTTACCTCCTCCACAAATCCCAAACATCCTATCTTTTTTTCTGGGAAGAGTGCCTCTTTCTTATTTGGTTAATTTGGCTCTGTTTATATTTATAATTCCACCTTTCACTCATCGCTTTCTACTTTAGTGGGTGACAACTTACGTTCTTAGATTTGAGACACTGGTCAGTTTTAGTCTCAGATCTGAAACACTGGTCAAAATTTATTTAGTAAGGTACCAGATGATACTATTGGTGTGACCACATACTCAGTTACATTTTCTAGTGGGTGGTGTGTTGATAATGCAGTTAGCAATGGTGTCACAAAAGTTCTGTTTCAGGTAGGGAGGATTCCTCATGGCCTAAGTTTTTATATCACAAGAGTCAGCGGTCAAAGAGCGTATCTTTATTTATACCACCTTTGCTCAGCCAGGCCATTGTTATCATTGGAATGCATTTCAATGTTATGGACTACTTGTACTTTAGAAATATTGCATTGGCTATGTTTAGTAATTTGATGACCTGTTGTCTTATCTTTTACTTAGAAGTTTAAAAGTCTCTTACTTACGTGTGGTTCTCAGTTAGTTATCTGATCATTTTCATGTGTGCAGTGCTTACTCTCTTTTCTCTTTTGTTTTCTAATTTATGTTTATTGAAATTTTCTTCTTAACTATACTCATTAACCTTCTAGTACAATTAAGATTGGCACTAAGACGGGGAGGGAAGAGGAGAGAGTGGAAGGAGGAGGGAGGACATTTGGTGGGATCTCGCCTAATGTGCACAATGCAAGGGTACATTTCAAAACAACTAAGGGTATATTATAAATGTCTTACCACAAAATAAGTAAGTGAGGTTAATTTGTTTGACTTAAGCATTCCACACTGTATATCAAATCATTACATTGTACCCCGTAAATGTATACAGTTATGATTTCATAAAAAATTAAATTAAAAAAAATAGGCACTGTATTTACAAGTTTGGCATAATCCATCATATATTAGAATATTTAAGAAAACTTGAATCAGAGGGTACAGTCTCATTCCTGATCCTACAGCTTAGTGGTCCTGTATGTTTCTAAAGATTCAGGACATCATCCCCAGTGTGAAATGGCTGTCGTGATCCCTGTGCATTTCTTCTTAAATGAACTCTAAATTTGATTATCTGCCTGCATCTTCTCAACATACTGTATACAGGACACTTGGCCAGCCTATGAAGTTTTCGTTTAATTCTCAGTTTTGTTCTCTCCCTCATTGTCACGTTAATTCCTGGTACCAGAACCTATCACAATTTCTTTTGTGCTTATCGTTCCTGGAGGAATATTAAGAAAAGACAGAATTTGGCTTGGCACCCACATACAATGAGGCTGGCAGGCTCAAGCCTAGCCTGGGCCTGCTAAACAACAATGACAACAACTGCAATCAAACATATGTGGGCATTGCAGCGGGCGCCTGTAGTCCCAGCTACTTGAGAGTCTGAGGCAAGAATTAACTGGCTTAAGCCCAAGAGTTTGAGGTTGCTGTAAGCTGTGATGTCACAGCACTCTACCGAGGGCTACATAGTGAGACTCTGTCTAAGGAAAAAAATGTCAAAACTATAGTACCCAGCTATTGGGGAGGCTGAAGCAGGATAGCTTGAGCCCAAGAGTTTGGAGTTGCTGTGAGCTATGATGATGCCATAGCACCCTACCCAGGGCTACAGAGTGAGACTCTGTCTCAAAAAATAAAATGAAATAAAATAAAATTGTAGTTGCTTCCTAGAAAAAGAGAAAAATAATCAAAGAAAAAAATAATAAGAAAAGAAAAACTAATCTGCTTGTCAGAATATTCAGTGTATTAGTATATTTTATTCATGCCATTATGGCCATGAGATAATAAAGCCCTCTCTTCTTATTCTTTTACCTCACCAATATTACTAAAACAATCTACTTCCAAAGAAAATCAGGGAGGATATTACCAAAAATAATAAGGAAGAAAAGTGTGGATACATTGTTGGTGTTCTTCAGGCCTTAGAGATTTCATGATGCTGTAGGACCTCTGGCTCTAAATGTTAATGATTCTCTGGATTTTAATGATAGTAAGTCTATCAGCACCTGAGATTCCTTTTAGGTCTTCCATTGTAGTAAACATTAATCTATCAGTAACTATTACAGTTGTTTAAGCCCCAGGAGACATTGAAGGAAAGTGATCTGTTTTACCACTGAGTTTGATTGTTACAAAATAAAAGAATGAGAATTTCATGATAGATGAGAGTACATAAAAATAAAACTTTATTACAATTCTCATGTGCTTAAGCAACAAATTCAGAATAACAATTTTAATTATTTAAGAAAGTTGTACATAATAAAGCCAGTTTTCAGAGTCTGAGTCTTTCACTAAATTCTGAGCTTGCCACCCTACAATGAGTCCCTGACTCTGCTTACTTCCTAATTATTGGCTTCATGATACTGTATTTTACTTATCATTCCCTTAATCCCCCCCCCCATTATTCTTCCCTCCTGGTATTTTCATTATTTTCAACCAAATATGTCTTACTATATATTGGTGCACATTTTACTGACTCCAACTCCTAATTATTGGCTTCATGATACTGTATTTTACTTATCATTCCCTTAATCCCCCCCCCCATTATTCTTCCCTCCTGGTATTTTCATTATTTTCAACCAAATATGTCTTACTATATATTGGTGCACATTTTACTGACTCCAACTTTTAGAAGCTCTGTAGTCTATAACATCCATTTTGTCTTTTTCCAATTTGGTCCTTTCAAGGCAAGATCCCTACTGATAGTTATGTTCATTTGGGTCTCCTAGAAGTAAGAACCTAAAAGGGACAAGACATATAAAGGATTTTTTGTTGTTGAAAATGGGAGACAACACAGCATTTGGACCATGGTGCAAGTCTGAGATTTGTGAAAAGAGAGAGGAAGGACAATTGGATTAGGAGGAATTTTATATTGCAAGTAAAGTTCCAGGAAAGTATGAGGACAATGGGAAGACCCTTAGTCAATGACACAATTCTATTAATTCCTTATCTTGCTAGAGTGGACCTGCTTTAACACCACCAATGTGCTGAGACAATGCTTGTGAACAGCCTATAAGAAGAATATCTCAGTCTATCCAGGGGGCAATTGTTGGGGATATCAGTCAGGTGTGTGTCCTGCACCAGGAGATCTGAAAATCGCATTTTCCTAGTTGCCACACAAACTCAATACACACAAACTCAGTACACAATAGTAAGATTTTAGACATCATTCCAAGAGATATTTTTGGCCCAAGTTCTTTTCTCATGACTTTTCCTATGTGGCATTCAATCTTATACTGATTTCTTTTTCTTTAAATTTTAACTCAACAACAAGTAGTAAGATTAAAACAGTAATTAAAAAAATCTTCCAACACCAACAGCAACAAATGCCCAGTATCAGGCAGATTCATAGCCAAACACTATCAGCTATACAAGAAAAAACTGGCATCTATTCCATTGAAGCTGGTCTGTAAAATCAGGAGAGAGGAAGAAAATGTAAAATCATAGAAATCATAGAATCTCTATACACTAGTAACAGTCAAGCTGGCTGAGAGTCAAATCAATATCTCGATACCATTTACGATAGCTGCAAAGAGAATAAAATATCTGGGAATACTTAACCAAGACGATGAAAGATCTCTATCAGAAGAACTATAATACATTGATGAAGGAAATAGATGACACAAGCAAATGGACAAATGATATTTTTGATTTCCTCCCTAACTCATTCTACACAGCCAATATTACCCTGGTACCAAAGCCAGGGAAGGATACAGCAACAACAAAAACATAAATAAATAAATAAAATAAAAAGAAAAGAAAAGAAAAAAAAATTACAGACCTCATGACAAATAAAAATATCCTCAACAAAATACTAGCCAACTGAAACCAACAACATATCAAAAGGATAATTTATCATGATCAATTGGGTTTTATCCCACGGATGCTAGGATGTTTCAACATACACAAATCAATAAATGTTATTCACCACATAAATATAATTATATGGTTCTTATAATATGATTACAAGAACCATATAATCATCTCACTGGATACAAAAAATTGACAAATTCCAGCACCCTTTCATAATTAAAAACTCTTAACAAACTAGACATAAAAGTAACAGACGTCAAAATAATAAAAGCCATATATGAAAACTCATGGCCAATATAATACTAAATAGGAAAAAATTAAAATAATTCCCTTAAGAACTGGAACAAAATAAGGGTGCCACTGTTACCGCTTCTATTCGACATAGTACTAGAAGTGGGGAAACAAATAAAGGTCATCCAAATCAGAAAAGAGGATGTCAAACTATCCCTATTTGCCAATGGTACGGTCTTATATCTAGAAAATCCTACAGACTCCTCCAAAGACTCCTAGAATTGATAAAAGAATTAAGTAAAGCCTCATGTTACAAAATTAATGTATACACTCAGTAGAATCTCTATAGACTAGTAACAGTCAAGCTGAGAGTCAAATCAATATCTCCATACCATTTATGATAGCTGCAAAGAGAATAAAATACCCAGGAATACTTAATCAAGAAGGTGAAAGATATCTATCAGAAGAACTACAATATATTTATGAAGGAAATCATAGATGACACAAGAAAATGGAAAAATGATCCGTACTCATGGATTGGAGGAACTAATATTATTAAAGTGTCCTTACAGCCCCAAATGATTTATTAACTCAATACAATGACCATCAAAACACCAAGGTTATTTTTTTCAGAATTAGAAAACAATAACCTTAACTTTCATATTTAATCAAAAAAGAACCTGAATAGGCAAAGCAATCTCGACTAAAAAGAACAAATCCAGAGGGAACACATTTCCTAATTTTAAGGTATGCTACAGGGCCATAATAACAACCAAAATAGTATGGTACTGGTATAAAAACAGACAAATGAATCAATGGAACAGAAAAGAGAACCCATAATAAATCCATATAGCTACAAGCAATTGATTTTCAACAAAGCAGAAAAAACTTACGCTTGGGAGAGGACAACTCTATTCAAAATAAATGGTGCTGATAAAATTGAATAGCAATATACAGAAGTATAAAACTAGATCCCTATCTGTCACCAGATAAAAAATCAACTCAAAATGGATTAAAGACTTAAATTTAAGACTTGAAACCATAAAATTCCAGGAGGAAAACTTCTGGAAATTAGCCTAGGCAAAAATTTGTGAGCAAGACTGCAGAAAGCAAATGCAGCAAAATCAAAAATAAATAAATGAAACATCATTAAACTAAAAAGCTTCTTCACAGAAAAGAAAATAATCAACAGAGTAAATAGACAACCTACAGAATGGGAGAAGATATTCATAAATTATCCTCCTATCAAAGGACTAATATTCAAAATACACAAAGAGCTAAAACAATTCAGAGAGAAAAGAGAATAACCCTAACTGGACAAAATACATGAATGGACATTTTTCAAAAGAAGATATACCAATGATCAAGAAACATGAAGCTCAAAATCACTGGTTACCAGTAAAATTACTAGTAATTTTACTGGTGAATTAAAACTACAAAGAGATCCCACTGTATCCCTATCAGAATGAACATTATGAAAAAGTCAAACTATAGATGTTGATGTGGATGCAATGAAAACAACACTTGTACATTGTTGGTAGAAATGTAAATTAGTATAACCTCTGGGAGATTCCTCAAATAACTAAGGCAGTATAAAGTTTCAAGTTATTAAATTCAATCCAGCAATCCTATTACTGGATATCTACCCCAAAAGATACCTACGACCAAATGTTTATAAAATAATTCACATTTTGACGATGTTGATTCTTCCCAGTCATGAAAATAACTCAAATTAGACCTCCCATTTGATCCTGCAATCCTATCACTAGACATAAACCAAGAAGAAAAAAACAAATCATTTTATCATAAGGACATTTACTCTAGACTATTTGTTTATTACAGCTCAATTTATAATCACCCAAATGTGGAAAAGCCTAAATGCCCACCAACCCAGGAATGGATTAAAAAGCTATGGTTTATCTATACCATGGAATACTATTCAGCCACTAAAAAAGATAGAGACTTTATTTCTTTTGTACCAACCTGGATGGAGGTGGAACACATCCTTCTTACTAAAGCATCACAGGAATGGAAAAACAAAAGTCCAATGTACTCAATTCTAATATGAAGGCAGTAGATGAGCTAATATAAGGGGCGGGATGTAGGGGAATGAACAAGTGGAGAGAGGGGAAGAGGGAGGGGGATGAGGGTCATGGTGTATGGGATACCTCCTGGGGGTGGGACACAATTATCAGAGGGACTTACCTACTAATGCAATTAGTGTAACCTAATTCTTTGTACCCTCGATGAATCCCAAACAATAAAACAAAACAAAACAAAACAATTCTCAATTGTAAAGATCAACCTAAGTGCCATTAAGTACTGAATGGATAAATCAAATGTGATATGTCTACTGTGAGATAAAATTACTTGTTTTACAGCAACTTGAATGGTACTGAAGACCATTATCCTAAATGAAGTATCTCAGACATAGAAAAATAAATACTGTATATTTTACGTATAAGTGAGAGCAACACAATGGGTATATACAGTCATAAAGTGGCATAACGGACATTGGAAACCAAGGATAGGGGAGAGTGGAAGTGGGCTGTGGGATCAAAAATTACTTACTGAGTTTGGTGTACATTATTCTAGTGACAGGCACACTAAAAACTCTGACTTTACCACTATATAATTCATCCATGTACCAAAAAACACATGCATCCCTAAATCTCCAGTAATTAAAAAAAATTACTTAAATGTCAATTCTTCACATAGTCTTTTCTGACGATATTATTTGATGTTGCTCTCACTCCTGCGTGACTCAATATCATGTTGCCCTATATTAATTTCCTCATAGCCTCAATTGTTTGACATTATCTATATACCATGATGTCATTAAACTTACTTTTTATTCTAATTATATTCTCTAGGTACTAGTTCTTTAGATTACCTACAACTCCACACTGATCTATCATATTATGTATTACAGTGCTACAATGCATTATGGCCAGTGTGATCAGGTCTCTGTCTCCTGCTAATCTGTGAGCTCCTTGAAGATATGGGTCATATTTTACATTGCTTGCAATAGTGCAATTATGTATTCAATTGATGAATATTGATAAATAGAAGAAGGAACAAAGGAAAGATTCCAAGTGCATGCAACTTTCTCAATAAAGCACTCTCTCTCATATGCATAGTTGTCTGTGGGCTGGAGGAGTATAATGTGTGCATCTGAGTGTACGCAGAAATATGGAAAAACACAGCAGGAAAAGATAGGCGATGGGCCCGAGTATGGACAACCACAAGAACAACTGTGAGCAAAGTCTATCCCATACCTTTTCTCTTTGCAGGAGATGCTTCCATTTGGTGATCAAATGGAAAGAACACAGTCAGGTTTGGAGAGGAAACCTGGTGTTTGCTTTGTACTGGAGATAGGCCCTGAGGCTGCTACCTGATCCTGGGGTCAGGGGCAGGAGCTGATTGTTCCAGCATCATTTCTTGTGAGAGCAACTTCTTTGTTCAGTTATCAACGACCCTTTCCATTCCACATTCCACACTTCAGCACCATCTTTGTTATACACACCCGTTATGTCCTAACAGAGAAGAAGCAGTTGAGTTTGCTTGATAAGAATCACTCTTGTCATAATTTATTGTTGACATTGCTTTCAGTTTTAAATCTCTGATTAACAACTGTTAGGTTTCATTTTTTAGAAAGGAAATGTACTGGGGCTCTGTGTTACAGGGAGAGAAATAGTATGGTGAAAGCACGGATGGGGTTAGGTGTTAGAGGATCAGAATTTTAGCTCCAGCATTTCCTAACTGTGCTGATGTAGGCAAGTTACTTAGCTTCTCTGTACATGTCTTTTCCTATCCCCAAAGTTTTTGTCACATAAAATTTTCTTGATGGAGAAACAAGATACTTTGTGCTTTTTATAAACATAGTTTCTGGCCCTTTACTATGCTCAATACATAACAATTCCCTGCACTTCTGGGGAGGTGATCCTACACCTTTATAGTCACCCAATGCTATAGTTTGAATGATGGTCTTCCCTCCAGTGCTCATGCTGAAACTTAATCCCCAGTGCAAGAGTAGTAAGAGTTGTGGCCTTTGGGAGGTAGTTAAGTCATGACAGCTGCACCCTCATGAATGGGCTCAGCATCCTTACAAAAGGCTTTAAGTTGAGAGGAGCCCTCTCTTGACCTCTTCTCTCTTCTGCCAAGAAAGGATATAGGTATTTTCCCGTCCTCTGGAGGATGCACATCAAGTTATCATAGACTGGAAATTCATCAGACACTGACCCTTCTATCATGCTGGTCTTGGACCCTTGGCCTCCAGTATTGTGAATAATAAATTTCTATTGTTTATAAACTACCCAGTCCCAGTTATTTTGCTATAGCAGCATAAATGTACTATGATGCCCAATAAAACAAATGCCCTGTTAGTGGAGTGGAAAGTCACTTGTTCCTCTTGCGCCTAACTCTGGAGGTTTCTATTGCTAGAAAATATGTGGGATTAACCAGAATATTGCTCACAGAAGCAGTTATGAAACAAAGAAAGCCTCTCAATCCGTTTGTCAAAGGCCTTGCAAGCTTATTCTTCAAGGTAGGTGAATCAATTAGATGTTATTGAGGGAGCAAGTTAATCTGCATCTGAAACATTTTACTGCCTAAAAGAAGTTAAATAGGGCGGCACCTGTGGCTCAAGGAGTAGAGCGCTGGTCCCATATGCCGGAGGAGGCGGGTTCAAACCCAGCCCCGGCCAAAAAAAAAAAAAAAGAAGTTAAATAAAAAATCACGCACAGGCCAATTGACTTTACCCCAGTGTGGTCTGAATTGAAGGAAGGGAAACCATTCCCTGTCAACCTTTTCTGATCCTTTCTTGCCTCCACTTTAGAAAAGGCACAGAAGGCATGTGGGGATAAGAGACTGGGGTGTCCTGACATGTGGCAAACAGCACTGCAACTGATCATCATTAGCTTGGAGAATCAAAGACTCCCGTGGGTGTTTCAGTTCTTTTCGCAACTCAAAAGGACATTTATCTGGAGGAAAGTGGGGGCCAATGGATTTATGTTTCAGAAAAGCCTTTACTACCAAGGAGTGCATTTTCTTCTCTTTGCATTTACTCTCACAAATTGGGGTTGAATCACAGTACCATTTGTGACAGTTCTCTCTTACTCTGTGTACCATGCTCTCCCAATCAGACAATAATCCCTAAAGGTGTCATCTTTGCATTCTAGTCACTTCCCCACACTCTAACGCCGCTCCTTTTGTATTCCTATTAACTCTTGCTTAGAACACTACAGCATTATTTATAATAGCTGTGAGGTCTTTTTCTAGTCCTGCTCTGGTCTCTATTCATTTTATACATTAGAGCTATACATTTGTATTCCGCCTGCTATTGTGGAAAGAAGGCATATTTTGGTGTCGGAAAGAATCATTTTGTTTCTCTGCTTGGCTGTTTACTGACCAAATCATTTCATCTTTCTCAACCACAATTTACTCATTGGTAAAGTGGGGATAATTACAGTCTCTAACTCACAAAATGTTTGTGATGAATACAAGTGGTCATCTATCAAAAGCATTTAGTGCAATGCCTGGCACCCAGGAAACACCTAAAACTAAGATTAGGAAACCGTAACCATGGGTTGGAAGATGACTTCTTTTTTCAGATTTTCTCATTGTTCTCCTAAGATTCTAGTTCTCTTGTCAACAGAAAACATTTGTGATTCATCAAGGTATCAACACAAACATGTGCAGTACAGCAAATAAGCAAATGTTCATGTAATTTGGTCTATTATAATTAAGGCAAAATCCCAGTTTTACTATTCATCTTATAGCTAAACATAAAGGGTGGAGGGATTGTTTCCAGATGGGGCAATAATGTAAACAAAGATGTAGAAACAGAAATCAGGGAGTAAAACATAGTGAAAGTCTACTCTGCATAAGCTACCAGCTGTGCTCCCAAAGATAATTTATGTAAGGCAGCAATGGGATAGACTGTGGGAAGGGATTGCAGGGAGGTTCTTGGAGGTCCTAGAATGCTGGGTTATAAGTGCATAGGCCCTAGAGAGTTACTGGGAGTGTTTAGCAGGGGGAGTGACTGAACTGAGGAAAAGAAACCGCTTCCATCCATGTAGGTTGAGGAAGGACAAAGCAGGATGGCTTAAGAGCTCAGAACAAATCACCCGATTCTATTTCCTGAATTGTTCATCTTCTATGGGGCATGATGAATGCTGACTTTAGACTCCTTCCTTTGGTTCTGCCAGCAATTCAGTAGCTTAATCTTTTTCCAATCTCAGCCGTTGCCTAATAATCTGTTCCAGGCACAGAAATTTCATTAACTCCTCAATGATGTCCACAGGCTTTGACCATGGATTTCATCTGTTAAACTGCTTTTATTTTAGCTACTATACAAATTACCCTCTGCCTGAGAAAAAGGGGAGGGGAAGAGAGGGTGAAGATAGAGGAGAAAAGAATGGCTGAAACTCTCTGCATTTCTCAAGCGACTTTCCTCTCCTTGGTGAAAATAGATGTCTAAAAGAGAAATAGAATTCCCAAAGCAAGGACTAGATAATGGAATGACCCCAACTTTTCTCACTGGTAGCTTGAGCAGGGCTCCCCAGTGAAGACCAGCATGGATTATCCTGAGAAATTATATTATGCGTGGTAGAAATAGAACTGTTACTGGTGCTAGCAATGTGTTAAGTATGCTTTAGCTTCTGCTATGTCTGAGAAGTGGGGAGATGGAGAGGTGGGGGAGCAGAAAAGAGAACAGTCCCAACAAAGATTTGCTGCTTAAAGCCACTGCCTTGTTGCTGTGCACAGCATAATGAATGATGAGATTTTAGGCATCAGCAGAAAATAAATACATTTTTGGACAGAGGTCATTTCTTATAACCTTTCCTCTATAAAGCTTATTCTAATTTGTTGAGTGAGTTGCAACTTCTCTTGTGTTTCTATGGCCCATTGAAACGTGTTCTCATTTTTTATTCCTTATCAAAATACAGCACACCATTTCGGTGCTTATCTGCTTATTTTCTTCACTTTCAAGTTCATTGACAGCAGAGGTCAAATTCTATGAAGCTAACAGCAGTGCTTGGGGGCCAAAACCTCTCTAAATATTAGCAACATCATATGTAATGATAGAATTTACTAATTGGTAGCCAAGAAAACCAGAAAAAAGACAGAGCCAATTTTGGATTAACATGTGAGTTAACTACTATAGGGCTTAGGTATTCAATACCTGGTCATAATATCAGGGGAGGTAGGAAAGTTTGTTCTGTAATTTCTATGTGTTATACATTGGAATTTACTGATTTCTACTGTCCGACAACTTAGAAGTTTAGCTAGACACTTGGAAGGCTCTGAAGGAAAAGGTAATAATTTAGGGGGAAGTAAGTGCACTTACTGATTTTTTTGCTGACTTTTTTTTTTTTTTTTTGTATGTTTTGAGACTCTACATTGCAACTCTCTTTATCTCTTTTCAGGATCTGGCTGCATTTATATCACAAAAGAGATGACAAAAGCTTAATGGTGCTAAGGAAAGATCATAACGTAAGGTCTTCTCTCTTGTTCTGGGTAATGCTTCAACAAAGGCATTTAGAAGAGGTTGACTAGGCTTGAGCTAATTTCAACATTGCTGACTTGCTTTCAAAATATTTCTCAGAACCAAGTTTTGGCTAAGTGCTTTCTCTTGAAATGGAATGCCAGCCTATGAATATTTTCAAATAGGTGGTTTGTAATAGATGTCTTTGGTACTCTTCCTGCCGGCATAAGTTTTAGATGTAGTATCTTATACAAAAAAAAAAAAAAAAGATGTTGCAGTTTGATTATATTGTAATCAAAACATTTCACATTTTAGGAGATAGCTTTTATTGATAAATTATAATAGTAATGTTTTATTTTATTTTAATAGACAGATAAACTTGTGTTTATCATGTAAAACATCATATGAAAAATATATACATCATGGAATGACTAAATTTAACTAGTTATCATGCATTGCCTCACATGTGTTGATTATTTGTACAAATTGGAGTGCTTACATCCAACTAATTAAGATAGTTTTCATCTCATTTACCTAATACAGTGTTAAGACATTTGCGTTCAATACTTGATATATTTACCTTGTACCCTTGAAATATGCTCCATAAGTGTGGTCCTACCATTAACACTCCTTCTATTAAGCCACCCCCCCTCCCATCCCTTACCCCTTTCCTCCTTCATCCTGGGCTATAGTTGTGATTCATCTTTCATATGAAATTGTGAGTGATTATAAATTGGTGCCTAGTACTACTGAATACATTGGATATTTTTTTCCCATTCTTGAGATACTGTACTAAGAACAATATTTTCCAGCTCCATCCATGTAAACATAAAAGAGGTGAAGTTTCTATCTTTTTAAATGCTGTATAGTATTCCATGTACTATAATTTATTAACATATACTATAATCTATTCATGGGTCGATGGGCACTTGAGCTTCTTCCATGACTTGACAATTATGAATTGAGCTGCAAAGAACAATCTGATGCAAATCACTTATTTCCCAGTGATTTGGGGTCTTTTGAATATACATCTAGTAGAGGAATTGCAGGATCAAACAGCAGGTCTCCATTTAGAACCCTGAGTGTTCTCCAAATTTCTCTCCAAAGGAACATACTAGCTTGCATTCCTACCAGCAATGCAGAAGTGTTCCCTTTTCTTCACATCCACACCAACATCTGTAGTTTTGGCATTTTGTGATGTGGGCTACTCTTAATGGAGTTAGATGATATCTCAAAGTGGTTTTGATTTGCATTTCTCTGAAGATTAAAGATGATGAGCATTTTTTTCATGTGTCTGTAGACCATCACCTGTCTTCTTCAGAGAGGCTTCTGTTCATGTCTCTTGCCCACAATTGAATGGGATTACTTTGTTCTTTTCTTATTGATAAGTTTGAGTTCTCTGTGGATTCTGGTTATTAGACCTTTGTTGGAACTATAACCTGCAAAAATCCTCTCCCATTCTGAGGGCTATCTACTTGCTTTACTTACTGTGTTTTTGGCAATGCAAAAGTTTTTAGTTTGATCAGATCCCAGTAATGTATTTTTGATGTTGCTTCAATTGCCTTGGGGGTCCTCCTCATAAAGTATTCTCCCAGGCCATTTTTTTCAAGTGTTGCCCCTGCACTCTCTGCAAGAATTTTTACAGTTTCATGTCTTATAGGACTTAAGTTTAAGTCCTATAACCAATGAGAATCAATTTTTGTTAGAGGAGAAACATGTGGGTCCAGTTTCAGAATTCTACAAGTTGCCAGTCAATTCACCCAGCACAATTTGTTAAATAGGGAATCTTTCCCCCAATTTATATTTTTGCTAAGCTTGTCAAAAATCAAATGACAATAAATGTCTGGGTTCATATCTTGGTTTTCAATTCTGTTCCATACATCTACCTCTCTATTTTGGTGCCAGTACCATGCTGTTTTGATCACTATAGATTTATACTATAGTCTGAAGTCTGGTAGCATGATTCTTCCTGATTTGTTTTTATTTCTGAATAATGTCTTGGCTATTCGAAGTTTTTTCTGTTCCCATATAAAATGAAGTACTATTTTTTCCAGATCTTTAAAGTATGACAGAGGTGCTTTAATAGAAACTGCATTAAATCTGTAGATTGCTTTGGGTAGTATAGACATTTTAACAATATTGATTCTTCCCAGCCATGAGCATAGTATGTTTTTCCATTTATTAACCTCTTCAGCTATGTCCTTTCTCAGAGTTTCATAGTTCTCTTTGTAGAGATCTTTCACGTCCTTTATTAGGTACACTCCCAGATATTTCATCTTATTTGGCACTATTGTAAAGGAAATAGAGTCCTTGATTGTTTTTTCACCTTGACTATATAAAGGCTACAAATTTGTGAGTATTGATTTTGTATCCTGAGATGCTGCTGTATTCCTTGATCACTTCTAGGAGTTTTATAGCTGAGTCCCTGGTGTTTTCCAGGTATACAGTCATATCATCTGCAAAGAGTGACAGTTTGATCTCTCTGATAGTATTTGGATAACCTTGATAGCCTTTTCTTCCCTGATCGTGATGACTAAGACTTCCATTGCAATGTTAAAAAGCAGTGGAGAGAATGAATGGTAATGATTTTAATTTTACTCCATTCAATGTGATATTGACTGTGGGTTTGCTGTAGATGGCCTCTATCAGTTTAAGAAATGTCCCTTTTACACATATTTTTGTAAGCATTAAAGCTTATCAAAAGCTTTTTCTGCATCTATTGAGAGAATCATATGGACTTTGTTTTTTATTTTGTTTATGTGCTGTATTATAATTATAGATTTATGTATAAGAACCAACCTTGGAACTCGGGATGAAATCCACTTGGTCATGATGTATAATTTGTTTGATGTGTTGCTGGATTCTGTTTGCTAGGATCTTATTGAATATTTTTGCATCAATATTCAGTAGAGATATTGGTCTATAATTTTCTTTTCTTGTCGGGTCTTTTCCTGGTTTGGGGTTCAGGGTGATATTTGCTTCACAGAATGTGTTGGGAAGTATTCCTTCTTTTTCTGTGTTTTGGAAAAGGTTAAGTAATGTTAAGTACTGGTTCCTCTTTAAAGGTCTGGGAGAATTCTGATGTGAAGCCATCTGGTTCCAGGCTTTTCTTTTTGGGGAGATTTCTTATAGTTGATGCTATTTCAGAACTTGGTATAGGCTTGTTCAACATTTCCAATTCTTTGTCGCTAAGTCTAGGAAGGTGGCCTGTTTCCAAGTATTAGTCTATTTCCTTCAGATTTTCATACTTCATAGAATAAAGTTTTTTTGTAATATTCATTAATGATTTTTTAAATTTCTGAGGAGTCTGTTGTTATTTGGCCTTAATCATTTCTGATTGATGAAATTAGAGATTTTATTCTTTTATTTCTGGTTAAGTTAGCCAAAGGTATATCTATTTTATTAATTTTTCAAAAAACAAACTTTTTGATTTATTGATCTGTTTTATAATTCTTTTGTTTACAATTTCACTTAATTCTGCTCCAATTTTAGTTGTTTCTATTCTTCTGCTGGGTTTGGGGTTGGAATGTTCTTCCTTTTTCAGTTGCTTGAGATGTCCCGTTACGTTGTTGACTTCCTCTCTTTCCATTCTTTTGAGGAAAGTTTGCAATACTATAAATTTCCCTCTTAGGATTTCTTTGTGGTATCCCATAGGTTCTGGTAATTCATGTCTTAATTATTGATTTGTTCCAAAAATTTGGTAATTTCTTCTTAATCTCATCTATGACCCAGCTATGATTCAGCATGAGGTTATTTAGCTTCCATGTTTTTGTATGAGTATGTAGATTCCTGTTGTTACTGAGTTCAATTTTTATTCCATGATGGTCCGAGAAAATACAAGGAATAATTTCTATTCTTTTAAATTTCCTGAGATTAGACTTGTGACCTAAGATGTGACCAATTTTGGAGGATGCTCCATGGGCTGATGTGAAGAATGTGTATTCAGTTTTGTTAGGACAAAATGTTCTGTAGCTCTCTGTTAAATCCAATTGTTGAATCGTTAAGTTTATGTCTAAAATTTCTTTGCTTAGTTTCTTATTGGAAGATATATCCAACACTGCTAAAGGAGTGTTAACATCTCCTACTATTGGGCAGCGCCTGTGGCTCAGTGAGTAGGGCGCCAGCCCCATATGCCGAGGGTGGCGGGTTCAAACCCAGCCCCAGCCAAACTGCAACCAAAAAATAGCCGGGCGTTGTGGCGGGTGCCTGTAGTCCCAGCTGCTCTGGAGGCTGAGGCAAGAGAATTGCGTAAGCCCAAGAGTTAAGAGGTTGCTGTGAGCCGTGTGACGCCATGGCACTCTACCTGAGGGCGGTACAGTGAGACTTGGTCTCTACAAAAAAAAAAAAAAATCTCCGACTATTATGGTACTGGAGTAAATCAAGTTGCTCGTGTCTGTTAGTGTCTCTCTTATAAATTGAGGTGCATTCTGGTTGGGTGCATAAATGTTAAAAATGAAAATCTCATCATTTTGAGTGTTGCCCTTAACAAATATGAAGTGACCATCCTTATCTTTCCTTCTTTTTGTTGGTTTAAACCTATTGTGTCTATGATTAAAATTTCAATACCTGCTTTTTTCTGATTTCCCTTTGCCTGAAATATAGATGACCATCCCTTCACCCTGCATCTATATTTATCTTTTAAGGTAAAATGAGAGTCTTGTATGCCACAGATATCTGGCTTGAGTTTTGTATCCAGTCAGTCAACCTGTACCTGTTTAGAGGACAATTTAAGCCATTCACATTAATTGAGAGTACTGGTAAGCCTGGCAGTATTTTGGGTATCGAAATGTCCAGTGGACATTTTTAATTCTTTCACTCATGTGGAAGTTGGAATTTGATCAAAAGTTTCTGAATGAGTTTACTTTGGTGGTAGAGCATTAGGCTTGACATTGTGGAGGATAGGTCTGAGAATATCCTGGAGAGCTGGTAAACTTATGGCAAATTTCTTCATCATGACAATGTCATTAAAGTATTTAATTTCTCCATCACAAATGAAACTCAGGTTAGCTGGTACAGGATCCTGGGTTGAAAGTCATTTTATTTTAGGAGGTTAAAGATTGACGGCCATCCTCTTCTAGCTTGAAAAGTTTCAGCAGAGAGATTTGCAGTCATTCTAATATTCTATCCCTTGTAGATCATGGTTTTCTTATGTCTGGCTGCTTGCAGAATTTTCTCTTTCATATAACTTTGGCAAAGTTAATTATAATGTGTCTAGGAGTTGTTTCATTTGGATTGAATCGTGCTGGGGTTCTGAAACTGTCTACTATCTGGATTTCGGAATACCTTGCCATGTTTGGGAAGTTTTCCTCGATTATCTCTTGGAGTAGAGCATCTTTGCTTTTTAAAGCAACCTCTTCTCCTTTCAGGAGTTCCTATAAGGCAAATGTTTGCTCTTTTGGAATTGTCCTACAATTCTCTCAGGGAATTGTCTGTTTTTGCTCTACACATCTCTTCCTCTTTGAGCATTTGGGAGTGTTCAAAAGCTTTGTCTTTAATGTCAGAGATCCTTTCTTCTGCCTGCTCCATTCTGTTACTGAGGGATTCTACTGTAGTTCTCAGATCTTTGTGGGCTGCAAGTTCTTGCCTCAATGTGTCAAAATTTTTGGTGATTTTGTCTTTGAATTCATTGAATTATTGAGACAACTTTTGAATTACTCCTTGAAATTCTAATTCCATTTTTACCTCCATTCTGTTAATCTTATTTGCCATCCAAATTCCGAACTCAATTTCTGACATCTCAGCCATTTGTTTATGAATGGAATCATCTGGTGTGTCTGTTTTGCCATTCCTTGGGGGAGTTGATCTACTCTGATTATTCATGTTTCCTGAGTTTTCCGCTGATTACACTCCATGATTATTTTTCAACATTTGGCTAGATGGGCAAGTTAGGTGAAATTGGATAGGGAGCTCCTGGAGTTGTGGTTAACCAGCCCTTTTCCAAGGATCTGGGACTGGTGACTGTAGCTTTTTTCCCTACAACTTTGCAAACGACCCATACAGTATTACTGTCTGAGGCTCTGGGGACCCGCTTGGTGTGGTGGGGTTAGGTGCCTCTGTCTTGTACTCAGTTGTTCTTTGTCTAATCTTGGTGGGTTAGTGACTCCGGGTTGAAATCTCAGCTGTGGAGATATACAAGCCACTAAGACACCCCACCCACCACGGGCAACAACTGGAAGAGGAAAATCAATCTTTCCTGTTTTCACACAACCAAGGTACCACCCAACAGAGTCCTTGGTTGATTGGCCCAGGTCAGGAGTTCCAAACCAATTGATCCAATCAATACCAGTTCTCAAGTGGGAGAGTTTGAAAGGTCTCCAGCAACTAGATGGCAGAGATCTACTGGTTGCTCAAATGTAGCTCAGTCTGGTGCTCTGTGGAGTCATAAAGTCCCACCTAATAGCAGAGTTGGACCAGGGGAATGGTGTCTCTTTCCCCACCTTGCATCTTTTCATGCCCAGTCACTGGTAACCCCATGGAGCTGTGGTTCTTCTCCCTCCAATAAGCAGACGTGCCAGGGATTTGCGCCTGCCAGAGTAAAAGGAAATTAAATGCCCTCTTACCCGGCTACCACCCTCTGCCACCAGCCAGTTGGGGAACTGAGGCCTGCCTATCTCGGGTACTCAATAACAACTAGGGATTGTTCTACCTGAGCTCAGTCTGAACCTGAGTATAACAAGTCAGCAAATGATTTTCTTCCTCAGCCACCACACTTTTGCTCCAGCTGCTCTGCAGTACTGGTATTGCTATGGGGTGAAGTCTGAATTCCTCTGGCAGTCCTCAGATTTGGGGAAGTGTCTCTCTAAGATTAGACCTCAGTGGGATTGCTCTATTGTTGCTGAATCTTCATGGGAGGTGTCCCTGCGCAGCTCCCAGGCAGGTCCCATGCTGCTGTAGCAGTGTCTCTAGGAGCATGACACACGTGGCTCCAGTAGCAGGGTGGAAGCTCAGCAAGTGGTTCTGGTAGGGGCACCCAGCAGCTCCAGCAAGGTGCAGCTCATAGCTGAAGGCTCTGGCAGGGCAGGCGTATGGCCAGCAACTCTGGCAGGGTGGGGCGTGTGGTGGGTGGCTCCGACAGGAGAGATGTGGGGCTGGAGGCTCTGGTAGGGTGGGGTAAGGGGCATTCAGTTCAAGCAGCGGGGTGCAGCTTTCAGGCCTCCTCCCACAGTTGGTCCACCCTTTGCAGAGCCAAGCTCCTCAACAGCCTCCCCGTCTTTATCTGCACTACTGCTGGGCTCACTGTTACAGTGCAGCTTTTCTAGTATGGCCCTTGCAGTGCCTGGACCTGGCAATGAACTACAGACATTCCAGTCTCTGCAAGGGATTAGGCTTCTGGACCCGTCAGGCAAACAGGGTGGACTGGAAATTCAAAATGGCAGGGAAAACATTAGTTCAACTTTTATGCCTGGCTAGAGAGTGCTCAGGGTCACAGCAGTTCACAGCAGGGTCCCTCTGGAGAAGTAGTCCCCACTTCCTGCAACTTTATCCCATGGGATGAGACCTCAGTTCACTGCTCACCTGTAAAAAACCTACAAAGGAAAAAAAAAAAAAACTCTCTTGGTGGAGAGAATGGACACTTTTCCTTTGGGATGAGTTTTGTAGTTGAAACTTACTTTCTTGGAGTCGCAGCTTGCCTCAGCGGAGAAGATGTTCAGTTATCACTCCTCTCTCAGCTTGGCTCCAGTCTTCAGCTTTATTTTATACTTTCTGGTCATTATCCTTCCTTCTGGATGGGAGCTTCTGTTGAAAGCTTGCTCCAGTCAGCCATCTTACCCCAACCTCCTTCATTTTTGAATGTTGATTTTGTATCCTGAAATGTTACTGAATTTATTTTTTAGTTCTAATATTTTTCATTGAGTCTTTAAGGTTTTCTATAAACAAGATAATTTTCTATGCAAATAATGACAGTTTAACTTCTTCTTTTTAAATTTGCATGCCTTAAAATAAATAAATAAATTTGCATGCCTTTTATTTCTTTTTCTTACCTAATTGCTTTAGTTAGCACTTCCAGTACTACCACAGAATAGAAGTGGTGACAGTGGATATCTTTGTGTTATTCTGGATTTTAGAGGAAATACTCTCAACTATTCTCCTATAAATATGATATTACTTGTGCTTTTGGTCTTTACTGTGTTGAAGTATATTTGTTCTATAGCTAATTTGTTAAGGTTTTCATCATGAAGGTATGTTGGATTTTGTCAAATGATTTTTCTGTATTGAAATGTCTGTGTGGTTTTTGTCCTTCATTCTGTTAATACAATGTACCACGTTTATTCCATTTATTGATTTGTGCACGTTGAACCATTCTTGCATGTCTGGGATGAGTCTTACTTGATCATTATAAATGTTCTTTCTTAATGTGCTGTTGAATTTGGTTTGGCCATACTTTTTGAAGATTTTTACATTTGTATTGACCAGAGATACTGACCTGTAATTTCCTTTTCTTGCAGTATTCCTACCTGGCTTTATTATTGGCTAATGCTGGCTTTATTAAATGACTTTGGAAGTATTTCCTTCTCTTCAAGTTTTACAAAAGTTTCAGAACAACTGGTATTAGTTCTTATTTACATGTTTGGTAGAACACAAACATTGAAGAAATCTGGTGTTGGGCTTTTATCTTACAGAACACATGTTACTAGTGATTCAATCTCCTTACTAAATATTTGTCTGTTCAGATCTTGTATTTGTTAAGTATGCATCTTGGTAGGTTGCATGTGTACTACTGACATGTACTTGTTCATGGTAGTCTCATGATCCTTTGTATTTCTGTGGTGTAAGTTGTAATATCTTCTTTTGTATTCTGATTTTATTCATTTGAGACTTTTTCCTTTTTCTCTTTGTTAGTCTAGCTAAGTGTTTGCCGATATTGTATGTGTTTCCATAAAACAACTCTCTAGTATATCTTGAATGTTTCTGTTCATGTCTGCTAAATTTTTAATTTGGTTGTTTCTTGCTAATTTGCTTGAATTCTCAGTCCTTTATCGTGATTAAAATTTCTATACTTTAACTGCACCACACCTATCACATTTTGAATTTTTTATGTTACAATTTACATCTTTTTATATTGAATTTTTCTAAACAAATTATTATAGCTATTATTATTTTAATAGTTCTGTCTTTTAACTTTTATACAAATGACGTAAGTGATTTACAGAACAACATTACAGAATGATTACTTTGAATTGATTGTGTACTTTATTTTACTAGTGAGTCTTGTACTCTCACATTTTGTTGTTGTTTTTGTTGTTGTTATTGTTACTCATTAGTGTTTTTTTTTCAGCTTGAAGAACTGCTGTTACCATTTTGGTAAAATAGATTCGAGGATCTGATGGTGGTGAACTCTTTTAGCTTCTGTATTCTGGAAAAGAAACCTTCATTTATTTTCTGTTTTTGAGGGACAGATTTGATCATCACAGTATTCTTTCCTTTTCCTTCAGCACTTTGAACACATTACCACACTCTCTCCTTGCCTGTAAGATTTCTCTTCAGAAGCCTACTGCTAGACACTTTGTAACTGCTTTATATGCCATTTTCTTATTTTCTATGGCTGCTTTTAGGGTCCTCTCTTTGTCGTTGATTTTTGACAGATTAATTTTAATATAACTTGAGATAGTTTTGTTTCGATTAAAACTGGTCAGAGACCTTGACCTTCCTATCCTGTATCTGGATATTTATGCCTTTATTTCTGTAAGTTTCTGTAAGTTTCATTTTTAATTTTTTTTTATTTTTCCTTTTTTTCTCTATGTATTTTCAAATAGCCTGTATTCTATTTTAAAGATTCTTTTTCATTTATTCTGATACTATTTAATGCATTTCTGATTTCATGTATTATATTTTTCAGGTACAGGATTCATTTTTGTTGTTTCTTTTTTAAGTTACTCAAATCTCTCTATTAAATTTCTTCATTTTGATACACTGCTTCTTTGTTTTGTTTAATTTTATCAATTTTCCTAAATTTTGATGAACTTCCTTAAAACAATTGTTTTTAATAATTTTTCAGGCAGTTCATATATCCCTATTTCTTTAGGGTTTGTCACTAACACTTTATTTTGTCCTACTGGTGATGTTATGTATCCCTGATTATTCTTTATTCGTATGACTGTACATTAATCCCTACTCATTTGAAGTAGGTACTTATTTCTATCTTCACTGATTGACTTTGTCTAGAAAAACCCTTTAACAGTTAGCCTGTTCAGATATTCTGATCAGGCTGCCTGGTATGGTTTCAAGCCCATGGCTACTACATAAAGTGTGGCACTAAGATGAGCCAGAAGCCTAAATCCACTGAGTCCTTCCTACCCCTGAGGGCTATCTGAACACCCACCCACCCCCGCCCCTTCAGTATCAATCTGACAGTAATGAAGACAGGAGATTGAATTTGCTTCTCAGGCTTATGTCCTGGGTCTGTAGGATCCTGCCCTGCTCCAGGGTGGATCAGGAGGTTTAGTCATTGCATCCTGGCCTAGAGTCTGCAGGTGTGGAGACCTGTCTAGTGCTCAGTTTTACTTTGGTGGGTCCAGTGTTGGGATCCAAGACAAAATTATATGCTTACTTCCCTGTATTTCTCCCAAGCAAATGTCTGTACTATATTGCCCGGGGTCAGGGAAGAGGTGGCAAAGGATAATATAAAACTGTACTTCCTAATCTCTTTCATGTTTTTTTATTATTATTATCACACCACAACCAGATAGTATGATTTTTTTACTTGGTTTCATTAGGTCTTGTAAAGGTATTTTTTGGTGTGGGTAGTTGTTGAAGTTGATGTCTTTGCCAGGAGGCAATCTCTGGAGAGTCCTATTCTACTGTTTCACTGCACCACTTCTCCATTTTTTTGTAATATGTGTAAAATTATCTAATTAAGAGATGTTCTAGTTCTGTAGGCTCAAGACATTTTACCCTAAATTGCTTTAATAATTCTTTATTTGGACAATGAGTGAGTTTTCCATCTCCCATTTCCTTATTTCCTTTTATGACATATATAGCCTGGCATTCTTTTTTTTTTTTTTTTTTTTTGAGACAAGAGTCTCACACTGTCATCCTTGGTAGAGTGCTGTGGCATCACAGCTGACAGCAACCTCAAAATCTTGGGCTTAAGTGATTCTCTTTCCTCAGCCTCCCAAGTAACTGGGACATACAGGTGCCCTCCACAATGGCTGGCTATTTTTTTGTTGTAGTTGTCATTGTTGTATGGCAGGCCCAGGCTGGGTTCAAATCCACCATTCCTGGTGTATGTGGCAGGCACCATAACTGCTAAGCTACAGCATTCTTGTTTTTTAATTAGATAGTTTGAGAATCAGCAATATCAGTAAGCATACTCAACAACAGGAGTTACCTGTAATGAAACAAGAGTTCAAGGTTCATTATAATATTCTTTGCTTAAGAATGATTATAGCTTATCTCAGTTAAATCACTTTTTGGTGGATATATTACTCCTCTTTGTCTTTGTTCATTGCTCCCACCTCCTAGATCATCCATCTCCATTTCCACCATCTGTATTCCCACTTTTACCTAATGCAAATTCAGATTTCTGCATAATGGTACTATCCTACTATTTTTAGACTTGAATTGCATCACTTCTGCTCTTATCTCTATGTCTCATCTCTCAAGACAGTGGCATATAGTACAGAGGTCAAACGCAATTCTCAAAGTCAGAATTCCCTTCTCTTCCACTTATTGAGGTAATGGTTAACATATCATGTGACCATGCAGCTACAGTTTTCTCATAAACTTGATGTGAGATTTAAATATCATAGTGCATGGAAAATATACAGCAATGGATGCATTTTTTATTATAAATTAACTTAATAGTAGAAGAGATAATATCAGTCATGAAAGTTGTCAAGTTGCTAGAACTTACATTTTATCAGTTGGATATTTTTTCAGTACCTGAAAATAAATAAATTACTGCTATTATTTTTATCCATAACAGGAGTTTCTTGAACTGTGATGGTTAGACCACCACTGCCTGAATTTTCTTAGAAACTTGTTTAAAATCATATCTGTGGAACTCATGCTGTCTTATTGAATTTCTATAGTGGAGATCAAGAATTTGCAATGTAACAAAATCCTAGATTATCCCGATGCACACTAAGGGTCATTTGGTTCTGTTTGTGATCTATTTTATTTCTCCTCATTCTTGTTATTTTTTCTTTAGTTATATTATAGATTAATCTGGTAAAAGGTTAAACTATAAAAAAATCTATTCATAAAGAAGTATTACTACACCCACATTCTGTTCACTGAACTCCCACTCAATGCCCTTAACCACTCTCTTTTAATTCTTTGTGCACAATTGAGTGCACAATTGACTGTGATGTATATTTTCTTATTTCTCTTTATTTCTTTTTTTCCTACACAAAAGTAGCTTCTATAGATACTGTTTTTTGCTAAGTCAATTTGTTCTTAAACTTAAGGTAAAGCAGTAGCACATTACACAGGGTAGATGAGAAGCAATCTAAGCTTTCAAAGGGTTCACATCATATTGCTGTGATGTATTTATCATCGTTCCAGTTTCGCTACCCAAATATTATAGAAAAATGTATGGTATACATGGAAACCCTGTGGTACTGATGATCTAGGGAAATAAAATAAATTTGGTCACATACTGCAGAACAACAGTAGGAAGTATGGCAGCTAAAAAAAACAGTGAAGAGTTAGGTAATTTAATGAAGCCAGGTGATTTCTGGGTTGACCAGGAGAAAAGAAAAGTGACCTACCCTTCCCCCAGATCATCAGTAACATTGAGAACTTTGGTCACCTAAAAGTAGACCTAGAACCTTATTATAAAATAAGTTTTATTGAGCTATAATTTATACAGAACACATTACACTAATTTAAAATGTGAAGTTTTAAGATTCTTAATGAGTTAATACATTTTTGTAACCACCACCACAATAAAGGTATAAAATATCTTCCTCACTTTAAAAGGATTTTTTAGTGACCTTCCATTCCAAATAACACCACCTCATCTTACCCCCATCTCATGGCATTGAGCAGCGACTGATTTTTTTTTCACTATAGATTAAATGTGTCTTTTTCATTTAAATTTCTAAATACTTACCAAATGATTGTCCAAAGAGATCATGCCACTTTGCATTCTCACCAGCATGTATGAGAATTCTAATTACAAGAAAAATTCATCAACACTTCTTACTGTCAGTCTTTAATTTTAGCCATTCTATTGGCTATAAATCTTTGTATTTCATTTCTATTAAAGAATTAAAGAGAATAATTCAGGTAATAAATAATCTAGTCAACTAACCAGAGATGTTCCCAAACATCCTACCCATCCTCATATGTGCATGCCATTATTTCCATCAAGAGATGTAGTTTATTTCCTTTGCTCCTTAATATGGGCTGACTTCTTGACTGGATTTGATCAATAAAATATAAAAGAAGTGATGTCCTCAGACTTTTGAGGGCAACATTTGGCAACTTCTCATTCCTGACTCTAAAAGCTCATGTATTATGATGTTAGAAACCCAACTCAGGTGAAGTTGAAATGATGAAGAACCATAACAGCCTAGTTGACAGCCCTAGCTGAGCTCTCAGAAAGCCAACAGCCAGCATCATGTGAGTGAGTCATCTTGGACAAATACTGACAACTTTCCGTTTGATCAGGCTCTTTTGACAGAAGAACCGTACAGCTGAATGCGTTCAGCCCCCAACTTTGAGAGATAATGTAGGGCTTATTTTAAGCTACTGAGTTTGGAGTGGATAGTTAAGTTGTGATATAAAATCAAAACATTTGCATGCAAAATTCCTAGCTCAATAAAAACTTGTTGAATCAATACATTGATCCATTTGACACATATTTTTATGTATTTAGCATTGTGATAAATATTTCAGTATTAGTACTTGTGTTGAGAAAAATAAAAGATTGCTTCCTAATTTGCAGATTATGATAGCCTTTAGTTATGTTCAGGAATCATTTGACTATAAATCAACGACCATCATTTGGTCTATGTCAGGAGTCTCTTCATCCCAAATGAGCCCCACTGGGACCCTGAAATAATTTCCCTAGGCACCAAGTACCATGTATCAAGCACACTCTCTCTAATACAGCCTTTTGAGTGCCTGGCAATACAACAATACCTGCTACTTGAGTAACAGTAGAAAAATGACCTACTTCAGTAATGTTGACAGAGACTTTTGTCTTGCACCAGTTCATCCTTTGCATAAATGAGGTGCAATTTTGAATAGCTGCAGGGTAGTCAATTGATCATCAATGGAGCTCATTTGAGCATCTCCCATCACAAACCACTCAGTTGCAGTTTACAGGCTACTGTGACGGATTAAGTACAAAAAGAGGACAGCAATTAAAGCTGCCTTCATGCCCAGAGCACAGGATGCCCTTTTTACCTCTTTTGAGAATGAAAGAGGCAGAATGAACTAATGTAGTACATTCTGCCCAGACTGTGTTTCTATCCTTCTTATTGCCACAAGGAACATTGGAGGCTTGTTGATGGTTTGAGCTAGATGAAACTTAATGCAGTCCAAGCTTATCATTTGGCAGTTGAGGATAAGGAGATCTTGAAAGGTGAGGTGATGCTCTGCTAATCATATAGGAATTAGGAGAACAGCTAGGACTAGATGTCAGGTCACTAAAATCTTAATCTGATGTCCTTTCCATGTCAACATATCATCTCTGTGCCTCTCTGGTACTTAGGGCCTGTTTACAATAGCTACTCATGCTTTAAAAGGAATCTGTAATTTCTTTTAAAAGATATATCATAGAGGCTGGGATATATATCAGAAGCATCTCTAAAACCTTATCACTCACCTGTCAACACCTTACCTACCTTAGCCCTGTATTTTATTTATTTACCAAAGCTACCTAGGCAAGTAATATGTGAAAAACCCTATACAAGATATTTTGGGGAACATAAAATTGTCAAACACTATTTTCTGGGTTAAATTTATATCTGGGAGAGATATCAAAACATCTACAATAAAAATTAGTGTATGATAATTAGTTTTTTAAAAATTAAATCCTAATTCTTTCCATAAAACAGTCAAAGGAGAAATTTTGTCTAACAAGATTAAGGGAGACTCCCACAACAGAGGTCATCATATTAATGGTTTGTCAAGGTTCTTTGATCAGATAGAACTGGCTTCGACTGGAGGAACTTGGTTGCAATAGGTAAATGTTTTTATTCATAAAACCTAGCATTTGTCCCTATCACCTAAGGTACAAGAAAATAATACCCAAAAGTAAGGTAGGCAATGGGAATAAAACAATGGGCATAGGGAAGAAAAAGAAAATATAAAATTATTAATAATCCACAGAATTGTTGCAACTGATAAGATGGGGGTAATTGGGTTATGTTTAATGCCAGCCAGATGGTTTCCATGAGTGATAATTCCATTAACAAAAATAGGAGGGGAGAGGAGAGCAAGATGGCGGCCGAGTAACAGCTTCCTTCATCTGGGCACCGTGAGTCCGGGGAAATAGGACTCCAGGCATCTCTGGCTGGTGGGATCTTCCTATCATCACCCCTACGAGGATACAGAGAGTCAGCGAGAGACCTCTGGACCCCAATAGGAGGACTAAAACAGTGGAAAACCGGCAAGTGGTTGCGTGTGTTCAATTGGTCTAAACCCACCCGCAACTGTAAGTTCAGTAGCAGCGAGACTGCAAACCAGAAAGGCCTTACCTGTAAACTGTTTTGGTGTCTTTGGACTTGGCACTCAGTTGAGCTGCCTTGGGGAGAGCCTGAGTGGGAATGCGAAGAACTTTAGCCATTGTCTAGGGCCCCACTCTGAGCCGCTGAGCCAGACAGAGCTAATAGTGTTTGGCTGGGGGCCACAGGGAGCCATTGTGAGCGATCTGTCCCAGCAAGCTCTGCCCTCAGGGTCGCAGAGCTAGAAACGGGTGGGAGCTGGTAACCCAGCACCGAGTAGCCTAAGGGTGGGGTCTGAGTCGCCTTGCAGCCCTAACCCTCAGGGGCAGAGTGAGACCGGTTTTGGCACACTGGGTAAGTGGATAGCCACTTCAGCAGTGATTCCAGCAACAAGCACTTTCCTGGGAAAGCTTCTGCTCATCAAGTTTACAAGTTCAAAGTGCCTTTTAAGTAGGCTGAAGAGAGATTTAGGGTGTCTACCTGCTGGGGTTTGAGAAATCAGCAGCCTCCAGTCATATCAGAACTGTGATTAACATCTCATACCCCAGAAGACCACATGTTGCCCAGACAATATCCAACAACATATACATACTGCTATGTTTTTGGTTGTGTTTTGGGTTTTTTTTGCTTCTTTGTTTGTTTGTTGTTTTTTTTTTTTTTTTTTTTTTTTGGTTTGGTTGTTTTTTTGTTTATTTTGATGTTGTTGATGTTGTTTTGTTTTTTAATTTCAACCTTTTCCGTACAGATCTTTTTTTGTTCTCAATTTTTCTAGTTTAATTGTAATTTCCCATTGATGCCTTTTTTAATAACTAGAACTTCATTTTTGCTACTGTTTCTATCGCTACTATTTGGTTTTTCACTCAAATTTATCCCGTAAAGCTTTCTGTTAGCTTGTTTTGGTTTGATTTATAGCATTTTTGTCTTTCCTCTCTACTTGGTGGAGGTCGGGTACTGTGTCTGATAAGGTTAGAAAAGAGATGCTGACCTCAAGGGAACCACCCAACTGGGCATGCCCAGAAGGTGGATTTTTTTTAAGGTTGTGTCAAAGGACCCTACTGTAAACCTATATTGCTCTGTCTCCCTATTTCTGTGCCTCTCTTCTTTTTGTCAATATTCATTTTACCTATCCCCTCTCCTTTCTCTATTTTTTTTTCTTTTCACTCAGTCCTCCTTTCTTTCATCCCTTTCTTGCTCTTCAACCTTCCCACCCTTCTGGTCCTGTACCAAAAGGACTCATCTAACCCTTAGTCCACAGGCACGAGAACTTAAAGAGCAAGAGGAAGTGAAAGGAAAATTAGGGCAAGGAAACAGATAAAAGAAATCACTCATGAGGAAGAATCAGCAGAAAACTCCAGGCAACATGAAGAACCAGTCCAGAACGACCCCGCCAAGGGACCATGAGGTAGCTACTGCAGAGGGTTCCAACTATAAAGAAATGTTAGGAATGACAGAAAGGGAATTTGGAATACACATGTTGAAAACAATGAAAGAAATGATGGAAATAATAAAGGAAACTGCTAATAAAGTGGAAAATAACCAAAAGGAAATCCAAAAACAGAATAAAATAAGAGATGAACGATATAAAGAATATAAAAAGGATATAGCAGAGCTGAAGGAACTGAAACAGTCAATTAGGGAACTTAAAGATGCAATGGAAAGTATCAGCAACAGGTTAGACCATGCAGAAGAAAGAATTGGAGGTAGAAGACAAAGTTCTTGAGATAACTCAGATAGTAAAAGAGGCAGAAAAGAAGAGAGAGAAAGCAGAACGTTCACTGTCAGAATTATGGGACTTTATGAAGCGTTCCAACATACGAGCTATAGGAATCCCACAAGGGGAAGAAGAATGCCCCAGAGGAATGGAAGCCATACTAGAGAATATTATAAAAGAAAATTTCTCAAATATCACCAAAGATTCTGACAAACTGCTTTCAGAGGGATATCAGACCCCAGGTCACCTCAACTCTAACCGAGCTTCTCCAAGATACATTGTGATGAACCTGTCCACAGTCAAGACAAAAGAAAAGATTCTGCAAGCTGCCAGGAGTAAGCGCCAGTTGGCCTACAGGGGCAAATCCATCAGAGTGACCGCAGACTTCTCTAATGAAACTTTCCAAGCAAGAAGACAATGTTCATCTACCTTTAATCTACTTAAACAGAAAACTTTCCAGTCCAGAATTCTGTACCCTGCTAAGCTAAGCTTGAAAATTGATGGAGAAATCAAATCATTTACAGATATACAAACATTGAGGAAATTCGCCACAACAAGACCAGCTCTACAGGAAATACTTCAACTGTTCTGCACACTGACCACCACAATGGATCAGCAGCAAAGTAAGAACTCAGAAATTAAAGGACAGAACCTAACCTCCACACTGATGCAAAAGATAAAACTAAGCAATGGACTCTCACAAAATAAGACGAATAGAATACTACCACACTTAACAATTATCTCAATAAATGTTAATGGCGTGAATTCCCCACTGAAGAGACATAGATTGGCTGACTGGATTAAAAAACACAAGCTATCCACTTGCTGCCTGCAAGAAACATACCTGGCTTCAAAAGACAAATTCAAGCTCCGAGTCAAGGGTTGGAAAACAATTTCTCAGGCAAATGGCATTCAGAAGAAAAGAGGAGTTGCAATCTTATTTTCAGATTCATGTGGATTTAAAGCAACTAAAGTCAAAAAAGACAAAGATGGTCACTTTATATTGGTCAAGGGAAAAATAGAAGAAGAAGATGTTTCAATTCTAAATATTTATGCACCCAATTTAAATGCTCCCACATTCTTGAAACAGACCTTACTCAGTCTGACCAATATGATATCTCATAATACCATCATAACAGGGGACTTTAACACTCCTCTTACAGAGCTGGACAGATCCTCTAAACAGAAATTAAACAAAGATATCAGAGATTTAAATGAGACCCTAGAAAAACTGTGCTTGATAGACGCATATAGAACACTCCATCCCAAAGATAAAGAATATACATTCTTCTCATCACCCCATGGAACATTCTCCAAAATTGATCATATCCTGGGACACAAAACAAATATCAACAGAATCAAAAGAATTGAAATTTTACCTTGTATCTTCTCAGACCATAAGGCACTAAAGGTGGAACTCAACTCTAGGAAAAACGCTGGACCCCACACAAAAGCATGGAAATTAAACAATCTTCTGTTGAATAACAGATAGGTGCAGGAAGAAATAAAACAGGAAATCATTAACTTCCTTGAGCATGACAACAATGAAGACACAAGCCAACAAAACCTGTGGGATACTGCAAAAGCAGTTTTGAGAGGAAAATTCATCGCTTTAGAAAAACAGAAAGAGAGCACATCAACAATCTCACAAGCCATCTTGTGGAATTGGAAAAAGGAGAACAATCCAAGCCTAAACTCAGTAGAAGAAAAGAAATATCCAAAATCAAATCAGAGATCAATGAAATTGAAAACAAAAGAATCATTCAGAAAATTAATGAAACAAGGAGTTGGTTTTTTGAAAAAATAAATAAAATAGATAAACCATTGGCCAGACTAATGAGAAATAGAAAAGTAAAATCTCTAGTAACCTCAATCAGAAATGATAAAGGGGAAATAACAACTGATCCCACAGAGATACAAGAGATCATCTCTGAATACTACCAGAAACTCTATGCCCAGAAATTTGACAATGTGAAGGAAATGGATCAATACTTTGAATCATACCCTCTCCCTAGACTTACCCAGGAAGAAATAGAGCTCCTGAACAGACCAATTTCAAGCATTGAGATCAAAGAAACAATAAAAAATCTTCCAACCAAAAAATGCCCTGGTCCAGATGGCTTCACTCCAGAATTCTATCAAACCTTCAAGGAAGAGCTGATTCCTGTACTGCAGAAATTATTCCAAAAAACTGAGGAAGAAGGAATCTTCCCCAACATATTCTATGAAGCAAACATCACCCTGATACCAAAACCAGGAAAAGACCCAAACAAAAAGGAGAATTTCAGACCAATCTCACTCATGAATATAGATGCAAAAATTCTCAACAAAATCCTAGTCAATAGATTACAGCTTATTATCAAAAAAGTCATTCATCATGATCAAGTAGGCTTCATCCCAGGGATGCAAGGTTGGTTTAACATATGCAAGTCCATAAACGTTATCCACCATATTAACAGAGGCAAAAATAAAGATCATATGATCCTCTCAATAGATGCAGAAAAAGCATTTGATAAAATCCAACATCCTTTTCTAATTAGAACACTGAAGAGTATAGGCATAGGTGGCACATTTCTAAAACTGATTGAAGCTATCTATGACAAACCCACAGCTAGTATTTTACTGAATGGAGTAAAACTGAAAGCTTTTCCTCTTAGAACTGGAACCAGACAAGCTTGTCCACGGTCACCTTTACTATTCAACATGGTGCTGGAAGTTGTAGCCAATACAATTAGGCAAGACAAGGAAATAAAGGGAATCCAAATGGGAGCAGAAGAGGTCAAACTCTCCCTCTTTGCTGACGACATGATCTTATACTTAGAGAACCCCAAAAGCTCAACCACAAGACTGCTAGAAGTCATCAAAAACTACAGTGATGTTTCAGGATATAAAATCAATGTCCACAAGTCAGTGGCCTTTGTATACACCAATAACGGTCAAGATGAGAAGCTAATTAAGGACACAACTCCCTTCACCATAGTCTCAAAGAAAATGAAATACCTAGGAATATACCTAACTAAGGAGGTGAAGGACCTCTATAAAGAAAATTATGAAATCCTGAGAAAGAAAATAGCAGAAGATATTAACAAATGGAAGAACATACCATGCTCACGGATGGGAAGAATCAACATTGTTAAAATTTCTATACTTCCCAAAGCAATCTACCTATTCAATGCCATTCCTATCAAAATACCAACATCGTACTTTCAAGATTTGGAGAAAATGATTATGCGTTTTGTATGGAACCAGAAAAAACCCTGTATAGCTAAGGCAGTACTTAGTAATAAAAATAAAGCTGGGGGCATCAGCATACCAGATTTTAGTCTGTACTACAAAGCCATAGTGCTCAAGACAGCATGGTACTGGCACAAAAACAGAGACATAGACACTTGGAATCAAATTGAAAACCAAGAAATGAAACTAACATCTTACAACCACCTAATCTTTGATAAACCAAACAAGAACATATCTTGGGGGAAAGACTCCCTATTCAATAAATGGTGTTGGGAGAACTGGATGTCTACATGTAAAAGACTGAAACTGGACCCACACCTTTCCCCACTCACAAAAATTGATTCAAGATGGATAAAGGACTTAAATTTAAGGCATGAAACAATAAAAATCCTCCAAGAAAGCATAGGAAAAACACTGGAAGATATTGTCCTGGGGAAAGACTTCATGAAGAAGACTGGCATGGCAATTGCAACAACAACAAAAATAAACAAATGGGACTTCATTAAACTGAAAAGCTTCTGTACAGCTAAGGAGACAATAACCAAAGCAAAGAGACAACCTACACAATGGGAAAGGATATTTGCATATTTTCAATCAGACAAAAGCTTGATAACTAGGATCTATAGAGAACTCAAATTAATCCACTTGAAAAAAGCCAACAATCCCATATATCAATGGGCAAGAGACATGAATAGAACCTTCTCTAAAGATGACAGATGAATGGCTTACAAACACATGAAAAGATGTTCATCATCTCTATATATTAGAGAAATGCAAATCAAAACAACCCTGAGATATCATCTAACCCCAGTGAGAATGGCCCACATCACAAAATCTCAAAACTGCAGATGCTGGCGTGGATGTGGAGAGAAGGGAACACTTTTACACTGCTGGTGCGACTGCAAACTAGTACAACCTTTCTGGAAGGAAGTATGGAGAAACCTCAAAGCACTCAAGCTAGACCTCCCATTTGATCCTGCAATCCCATTACTGGGCATCTACCCAGAAGGAAAAGAATCCTTTTATCATAAGGACACTTGTACTAGACTGTTCATTGCAGCTCAATTTACAATTGCCAAAATGTGTAAACAGCCTAAATGCCCACCAACCCAGGAATGGATTAACAAGCTGTGGTATATACATACCATGGAATACTATTCAGCTATTTAAAAAAAATGGAGACTTTACATCCTTCGTATTAACCTGGATGGAAGTGGAAGACATTATTCTTAGTAAAGCATCACAAGAATGGAGAAGCATGAATCCTATGTACTCAATTTTGATATGAGGACAATGAATGACAATTAAGGTTATGGGGGGAGGAAAAGCAAAAAGAGGGATGGAGGGAGGGGGTGGGGCCTTGGTGTGTGTCACACTTCATGGGGGCAAGACATGATCGCAAGAGGGACTTTGCCTAAGAATTGCAATCAATGTAACCTGGCTTATTGTACCCTCAATGAATCCCCAACAATAAAAAAAAAAAAAAAAAAGAAAGAAAAGGAAAAAGACCAGGAAGGACAAAGGAAAAAAAAAAAAGAAAAAATAGGAAACCTGAGAGAAACAAAGTTTCATGAACTGGAAGGCAATGATGGTGATGATACAACTTGTGGACCTACCCTAAGAATTTCAGTTCTTGAGCATTACTGCATCGTGTCAATCTCTTCTAGACTCCAGAGAATGTTCAAGATTTAGAACAATGGACCTAGGAATAAATCCTCCTTCTCAGTGCCGTCCTTCTCCTGTGCTCCCCTGGGAATCCTGAATATTTCCCTGAAATAGATACATAGCGCTTAAACTCCACTATAAAAAGACTTCCTAAATGCAGCTCAATATTTCATTCCACACAGCATTTTACTTTATGCAAATAGTCATGTAATGCAAAGGGTAATTCGAGGTTGATGACTTAGCATCCAGGAAAGCGATCTGCAAAGAGTTTCAGTAATCCATTTAGTATCTGGTGAGTTTTGTAGTACTTTGGTCTTTTCCCATGCCCAGGAGTAGTAAACATCCTTCTCTTGATAGAACATGTGCAGAGTGCGTTTGCATTGCAGTACTTTGAAATGCCTTTCTGTGAACAGTTGTTTCATATTCTAGACTCAAACTTCAGAGTCATATACAATCTGAAGCCTCTTCTGGTTCAATGGGAAAGCTGAAGGCCAGGGAGGACTCATCATTTCTGAGTTTTTACTCAGCTAGTTGTCTCACGTGAGTTCTACAAGCCAAATGATGATAGATTTCTTACTTTTCTTTATCTTTCCCCCATCCCTCTTTTCCCATTTCTGACCCTCTTCTTTCATGACTTCACTGCTAGTAAAATGTTGCTGATAAATAGAACAATAAAATTATATTAAATAGGGCAAAATGGGGAGTATTGAGAAGATATTGCTTTCTCCATAATTGAGACACAGTAGTCTAACTGTTGGGGCTCAGGGAACACTGCCCTAAGTCAAAGACTTGACTCCTGTCCTGTGCCCTCTCGGTCCCATTCTTCTTTGAGGTTAACCATGGAAACTGGAATCCCTCCTTCCCAAGGGGAGTGCTTTGGTCTTCAAGGGAGGTCATAATTGCAGAACCCCTTTTCCTGAAAATCAGTCATAAAACTCAAAAGTAAGTCTATCTAAAAAGTGGTTATAAAATAATTATATGACATACCTTGTTTGACTAGAGGCCTTAAGACTTCCTGCCACATGCCCAGAAGGAAGTAATGAATATTCAGAGAGGCCAAGAAGAATCTAGACAGACCCTGGCTGGGTTTCCCAATTCACTCTGTTATCATTAGGTCATGCCCTTTTGGTCCAGTCATAATTCTGCATGGCTGTTCATGTTATATTGAACCTAAGCATAAAAATGGAAAATTCCCCTGCTATCATTGAGTTTTGATTCTGAAAACTCCCATGTATATATGTTAAAATAAATAAGCTTTTGTCTTATTAATCTATTGTGAGTTAATTTTTCAGTGAATCTTCCAAGGGTGAAGAGAAAGTTTTCCCTTCACCCCAATATGGCTGTACATAATATGGGGGTCACTACAAAAATCTTGAGGCAGACTGTGTTATGTTCCATTGTTTTACTTCCAAGATATACATAGTCAGCAACATCCTTTCTGATTCACCCATGCAAGTTTCAACTTTCTTATTGGTGTAGGAGGTGGGAGGGCTTCATTTATTTCTGTTTATGGAGGGTTTTATGTTTCTTGATTTTTATCTTCTCAAAACTTTTGTAATGACCCACATTTCGGTTTAGAAACTGAGATTACCACCCAAAATGAAGTTGCATATAAATTTAGGGTATGATATATTTGAAAAGGAAGGAAATAAATTAAAAATACCTGATGCAAATATCTCAGATGAAGGTGAGGCAATGAAAGTGAATGTTACATGTATCAGAAAGGGGCCAGCCATTACATTTCAAAGTTTCTCTGGCCTAAAGAGTTCATTTCTCTGGGAAAGTAGTTTCACTAAATTTAGCAGCTCCAAGCTGTTAAGTTGAAGAGAAACGGAAGATAAGGTGAGCTTTTTTTAAACTTGAAAATTGCATGTGTGAGCTCCGAATTCAGCAACTTCATTCCTCAGGAATTGGCTCTTCCATCAGGGTTTGCTGTGGGCCAGAGCAGTGTAGAAAGAAATAGTTGCCTCTGAGGCAGAGAGGGATTGTTTACAAAGGAAATCTACTTGTTCTGAAGGCCCTATCCTAATGGACTCTTTATTGAGCTTATTATGTTGTTGATAACGCACACAATCACTTTGCTTCCTCTTGTTCCAGGCCAATCTGTTCTGTCCCTTATGAGAAAACATAGTAATCCAGAGCGGACATGAGGTTAGGTAGCAAGAAGCCTGCCTATATTTCTATCTCTACTAATGAATTGTTAACTGTAAGTCACTTCTGCTCATCAATTAGAATAATTCCTATCCCCGGCATTTGTATAGAGATCTGTGGTTTCATATCTATTTTATTTTTATGAGATTCTCAGAATTACCCACAAGGAGGGTAGAGTGATCTAGATATTATTTTACCATTTTACTAAAGAAGAAACCCACAGGGTGGTAAGTTAAGTGATTGCCTAAGGTTATACTGCAGTAATGTTGAAATATGTCTTTGAACTCAAAAGGTTTTGACTTTTCAAAAGATACGTAAGTATGCATGTGTGTGTGTATATATATGTACATATATACATATATATTTGAAAGTAAAATCATGCCTTATGCAAATATAAAATGAATACATCATATATTTTATTTAGCTCATTAATTAATAAGGGAACCAGTAGGATGTTACAACTGGTTCAAAGGAAAACTCAAAGTTTCACACGTTTATAATCAAATAAGAGATGATGAAATAGCTTTACGCATGAATTTGTAAATTTGAAATTTGCAATAAAACTGTTCAACATCCACCGGGTGATAATTATTCGCATTTCATTTCATGACATAATTTACAGTTCTGATGGAGAAGATCTTTCTCCAACACCTAGAGTTGGACATTAAACAAAAGACTGACTAACAAGAGAAAAACAAACAGAAGATTTTTATTAACATGTATATTTTATACATGCATGAGAGATACCCAGAGAATGGGTAGTTCTCAAAGAGATGGCTTTGAATTCTAGGCTATATAGCATCTTCAACAAAAAGCAGTAAATTTTTAGTGAAGCAAATAGGCAAAGGAGAATGAATAATGTGGGGGAAGGCAAGTAACTGGCAGATAAAGTTTAGTAAATCTTGTTAATGTCTATTTCTCTGGTACCATCTTCAGGCTAAGAGTCTACAGTTGTTGTCAGTGGTTAATCTTTTGGTTAACTGTTGCGTGGGTAGAAGGAAAGAGAACCCTGGTACATGAGCCTCTTAACACAATCCTTCATAATAGTTCTTAACTTGAAATATTATGTTTTACTTTGATAACATTTTCTCATTATAACATAAAGAACCAGTATAATCTCTTCCTTTCAGTGACCTCATAACTGATCAGCTATGATGTCTGTTAAATGCATACCAATATTTTAGTTTTGCTCGTTTCAGGAATAAATACTAAAATAATCAGGTAACAACAATATCGGTAATAACAAAAAACAACTAGCATTTGTTAGAAACCTATTATGTGTCAATTTTAACA
The DNA here is from genome assembly GCF_027406575.1 of Nycticebus coucang. Classification (NCBI taxonomy): domain Eukaryota; kingdom Metazoa; phylum Chordata; class Mammalia; order Primates; family Lorisidae; genus Nycticebus; species Nycticebus coucang. The sequence goes on along the minus strand of NC_069781.1, from coordinate 19,318,817 downwards.
GCATCGGTTAAAAGGATTTTAATTTATCTTATCTCATTTAATTGTCAAAGCCATTTTATGAAATAAGTGCTATTATTATGCCCAATTTACACACAGAAACTGGTGTGGATCTAGTACTTAGTGTACTGAAACCATCCACCTAAAATTTACTGAACTAAGATCATAGGTTTTATCTTTTTATAATACTTAAATGAACTAGATCATAGGTAAGATAGTTAACAGTCTTGTACTTAAATTTTCCCATCTAAAACTGGGAAAATGTGAAAGTAGAATATTATTGATGCTACCAGGCATTCAAGGACTTCCAGAAGGAAAATGTTGTATGAGCCTAATAATGTGTCACTAGGGTTGTCTATTCAATGCAAAGTGAATAGTTTCTAACAATGTGTCTCATTAGAGTTGCAAGGACAGATTACTCTAGAATAAAGAGGTCATTGTTTATAGCAAAAGGAAAACTCTCTTGACTATGTATTTGCATCTGAAATAGTATAGAGCTAGAACTCGTGATGAGCAATTTACTAAATATGTTATGATGGACAAGTTATTTAATTGCTCTGAGCCTCAGTTTTCTTATATATAGTACTATTAACTGCCTCAAAAGTTATTGAAGTTTAAATGCAATATTTGGATAAGTAATTTAACATTGGTGATTGGTACATAGCAAGCACTCAATAAGCAGAAAGAATATTATTATTATCAGACACCATAGTTTCAAGATCAACATATTCTTTTAATGTTACTTTATGAGCTAACATAATGATTATGCTAGAAACCAGTTTTAATTAATAGACATTTTAGAGTGAATGTTTATAAGCCACCCAAACCCTTCCCTGTCTTTGAGGATTCTCCTAGATTCCTGAGCCTCAGGAAATTAATTTTTCAGTTGAGAGTCTGGGTGGTGCTCCAATGTCCTCTTGATTTTGCACTTCATTGAAGTGCAAGCCAATCATCAGCCCTCCAAAGTAGGAATATAGAGAGGGATTGGGGCACAGTTTAATGAAAACCACACTAACAGGAATTCTTTGCCTTTGGTTGGGGAATGAACATCCTGAGACTATTTATTTCATTGATTTGGAAAGTATAACTTTTAAATTGCTTAAATCAATGGATGATCTCACTTTCTAAAGTCTACCATTCACAAGCCATTGTTAATTTAACCCAGTTTACCCTTCATTCTATTTTTTGTTCCCTTTTTAAATATTTTTATTTAAAATGCTTATAGATACATGTATATCTTTTTAGGGTACATGTGATATTTTGATATAGGCATATAATGTGAATTAATCAATTCTGGGTAATTGGGGTATCCATCAGCTCAGGTACTTATTTCTTTGTGTTAGTAATATTACAATTTGCACTCTTTTAGTTACTCTAAAGTATAACTTTTGTTGATTATGGTCACTTTGTTTTTCTATCAAATAATGTTCATTCTAGATAACTAAATCCTTGCACCCATTAGCCATTCCCACATTATTCCCTCCTCCTGTGCTATTCTTCCAAGCTTCACATAATCATTATTATAATCTCTGTCTTCATAAAATCATTTGTTTTAAATATTTAGTTTCCACATATGAGAGAGAATTTGTGAGATTTGCATTCTATGCTTGGCTAATTTAACTTAACATAATGTTCTCCGGTTCTATCCAAGTTGTAGCAAATGGCAAGATTTCATTATTTTGATGGCTATAGAATGTTCCATTGTGTTTATGTTCCACAATTTCTTTATACATTCATTTGTTGATGGACACTTACAATGATACCGAATCTGGGCTTTTGTGAACAGTGCTTTGATGAGTATGGGAGTGCAGATGTATTTTTGATATACTGAATTCCTTTTTGAATATCTACCTAGCCGTGGGATTACTGGGTCATATGGTAGTTTTAGTTTTAGATTTTTGAGAAACTTCCATACTGTGGTTTTACTGATTTACATTCCAGTCAACAGTGCCTGAGTGTTCCTCTTTATCCACCCCCTTGCCACAAATCATTATTGCCCATCTCTTTGATAAAAGCCATTTTTAACTAGGGTAAGATGATTTCTCATTGTGATTGTGATTTGCATTTCTCCAATGACTAATGATGGTGAGCATTTTTCATATATTTGTTGGCCATTTGTATTTTTTTCTTTTGAGAAATGTCTATTTAGATCCTTTGTCCATTTTTAATCAGATTATTTGATTTTTTTTCCTATTGAGCTGTTTAAACTACTTTTATATTCTGGTTATTAATCCCTCGTCAGATGGGTAACATGCAGATATCTTCTCCTGTCCTGTTGGTTGTCTATCTATTTTGTTGATTATTTCCTTCTCTGTGCAGAAGCTTTTTAGCTTGATGTAATCCCATTTGTCCCACTTTGCCTTGGGTGGATAGGTTTTGGGAGCATTACTCAAGAAGTGCTGGTCCAGTCTTATCTCCTGAAGCATTTTCTCAAAGTTTCATTTTAGTATTTTCATAATTTCAGATCTTAGATTTAAGTCTTTAATTCATTTTTATTTTTTTTTTTTATGGTTAGAGATAAGGGTCTAGTTTAATTCTTCTGTGTATTGATACATAGTTTGGCCAGCACCACTTATTGAAGAGACCGTATTTCTTTCATGGTATGTATTTAGCACCTTTGTCAAAGATAAGTTCACTATAGATGTGTGGGTTTATTTCTGGGTTCTCCATTCTTTTCCACTGATCCGTGTGTCAGTTTTTATGCCAGTACCATGCTGTTTTGGTTACTATACTTCTATAGTATAATTTGAAGTCAGGTAACATGATTCCTCCAGTTTTGATCTTTTAGCTCAGATTGACTTTGGATATTCCAGATCTTTTGTGGTTCTATATAAATTTTAGGTTTTTTTTTTCTATTTCTGTGAAAAATTTCATTGGTATTTTGATGGGGATTTCATTGAATCAGTAGATTGCTTTGGGTAATATGAATATTTTAACAATGTTGAATCTACTAATTTGTGAGCGTGGAATATCTTTTCAGTTTTTTTTATTTCTTTGTTTTTGGTATCCTTTTATATTTCTTGTGATTTGTGTTTTATAATTTTATTTTAGAGAACTTTCACTTCTTTGCTCAATTTGTTTCTGGTATTTTATTGTTAGCTATTATAAATGAGAATCCTTTCTTGGTTTCTTTTTCAGATTGTTTATTGTTAGCATATAGATATGCTACTAATTTTTGTATATTGATTTTATATCCTGCCACTTTACTGTATTTGTTTATCAATTCTAATAGTTTTGTTTATGTGTGAAATCTTTGGATTTCTCTAGATATAAGATCATATCATCTCAAACAGGGAAAATATCCTTCCTTTTCAAATTGGATTTGATTGCTCTTGCTACAATTTCCAATACTATACTGAATAACAGTGTTGAAAGTGGATATCCTTGTCTTTTTCCAGATCTTAGAAGAAAGGCTTTCAGTTTCCCCCCATTTATTATGATACTAATAAATAGCTGTGGATCTCTCATATATAACTTTTACCATGCTGAATTAAGTTATTTCCATATTCAGTTTCTTGAATGTTTTTTCATGAAAGGATGTTGAATTTTATCAAATGTTTTCTTTTTTCAGCATCAGTCATAATAATCATAAGTTTTTTGTCTTCCATTCTTTTAATACAATGGGTCATATTCAATGATTTGCATACATTGAACTAGCTTTAAATCCCTGGGATGAATCCCACATGATCATGATGAATAATTTTTTAAATATGCTGTTGAATTAGGTTTACTAATATTTTGTTATGGATATTTGCATCTCTGTTCATTAGAGATACTGGCTTATAATTTTCTTTTGTTGTTGTTGTTTTTGTTGTTGTATTCTTGTTTGGTTTTAATATAAGGGTGATACTAGCCCCATAGAATAAGATTGAGAGAATACCCTACTATTCTATTTTTTGTTTTTTGGAATTGTTTAAATAGGATTGAGACTAGTTCTTTGAATGCATGATAGAAGTCAACATTGAAGCCATCAGTTCCTGGGCTTTTCTTTGATGGAAGACATTTTATTATTGCTTCTGTTTCATTACTTGCTATTGATTTATTCAGGTTTCAAATTTCTTTCTGGTTCAATCTTGTTAGATTATATGTGCCTACAAATGTATACATTTCTTCTAGGCATTCTAATGTATTGGGATATATTGACATATTAGATTTTTGCAATATCAGCTTACTGTCCTTCTTTTCATATCTGATTTTATTTATTTGGGTTATCTCTCTCTTTTTTCACCCTGATTTAGTCTGGCTAAAGGTCTGACAATTTTGTTTATCTTTTCAAAAATATAACTTTTCATTTCATTGATATTTTGTTTATTTGGTTGTTTTTTTTTGTTTTAATTTCATTTATTTGTGCTCTGATTTTTCAATTTCTTTTCTTATACTAATTTTGTGTTTGGTTTGTTCATTTCTTTAATTCTTACAGATGCATTGTTAGATTGTATATCTGAAGCTTTTCTAACCCTTTCCTTTTAAAGGCACAGTCTCATTCTATTGCCCTGGGTAGAGGCTAGATTACAGTGCATTGCAACCTCAAACTCTGGGGCTCAAGTGATCCTCCTCCCTCAGACTTTTGAGTAGATGGAACTGCAGGCATGCACCACCATGCCTGGCTTTTTTTTTTTTTTTTCTATTTTTAGTAGAGATGTTGTCTTACTTTTGCTCAGACTGCTGTCAAACTTCTGACCCCAACAATCCTCCTGCCTTGGCATCCCAAAGTGTTAGGATTATAAGTGAGCCATTGTGCCTTCATGAATTTTCTACATTTTTGATGTAAGCAAGGAAACTATTGCTATAAAATTCCTTCTTTTTACTTATTTTACTATATCCCATAGGTGTTTTTTCATGGTCATTTTCTTTGAGAAATTTTTGAAATGTTCTTCTTAAACTCTTCCTTGATGCACTGGAATTCAGCATATTGTTTAATTTCCATGTATTTGTATATTTTTCAATGTTCTTTTTGTTTTTGATTTATTTTTATAGCATTATGGTCACACGAAATACTTGATATGATTTAATTTTTTCTCAATTTTTTAACACTTGTTTTGTGGCCTAACATATGGTCTGTTCTTGAGAAGGATCCTTCAGCCAAGGAGAGCATGCATTCTATAACTATTGGATGGAATGTTCTATAAATATCTATAACTGCCATTTGACATATAGTGAAGATTAAGGTCAGTATTTCATAGTTGATTTTGTCTGAATGTTCTGTCCAGTGCTGAATGTGGAGTGTTGAGATCTCCAATGATTATTCTCACTTTATTTGTGATATTTGCTTTATGTGTCTAGTCTTGTGTTGAGTGTATATATATATACATATATATATGTATTTTGTAATCTTGCATCCCCTTCCTAAATTGATTCTTTTACCATTACATAATGACTCTTTTTACAGTTTTGTCCTGAAATCTATTTTATCTCATAGAAATATAGCTATTCCTGTTCTGTTTGGGTTTCTATTTACTTGAAATATCTTTTTCCATACTTTTATTTTAGGCCTATGTGCATCTTTATAGATGAAGTGGTTTCTTACAGACAGGCCCTTTTTTTTTTAAATCCAGCTAGCCACTCCATGTCTTTTCATTGGAGTTTAGTGCAATCCTATTCAGTGTTATCATTGATAGATAAGAACTTACTACAGTAATGTTATTATTTGATTTCTCATTATTTTTTCATCCTCTCTTTTTACTTCCTTCCTGCCTTGTTTAAAAAAAAAGTGTTCTTTTTTTTTTTTGTGCTAGCACGTCTTAATTTCTTACTTTTTATTTTTGTGTATTTCTTGTAGGTTTTTTCATTTGAAGTTATTATGAGTCCTACAAAAAATTTATAACTGATTATTTTAAATGCATGACAACTCTACTTACGAACAAATAATCAAGCAAAGATTGCAGGATGTTAAAGGTATTTTTCTTCAGCATTTTAGATATGTCATTCCACTCTCTCCTGGCCTGTAAGGTTTCCATCAATAAGTCTTTGCCACGGACCGCCCTGTCGGTGGGCTCCAGTCCGAGGGAAAGTAGGGAGAAGGAACGAGGAAGGTTGAGAGATTGGCGAAGGAATGACAGACTGACACACTACGGGTGAAGTATGCAGCTGCAAATTTACTGGGTACACATGTTGGTATTTATACATTTTTATAGAGCTTACATAATGCAATCTTTTTGTTTACGTGCGCGGGTTATCTTTGTGTTTGTAAGTGTGATTTATCATGCATTGTTATGTCTTAAGGTTCCGCTTCCCGGAGGGTAGCGGTTATTAGTCAACTCTGCCCACTTCTTCCGATCTCAGGAATGTTACTGCCTCTAACTCTTTTCTTAGTTTCTTATTATCTTTTTAGAACAGCTTGATATTTTCTTTATACTAATGCTTGACTAATTTTACATTTACTATTTGATCTTATTGTTATTGATAATTATAATTTTGATTTAGAGTAAATTTCTTGACAAGTATTAGTTTTTCTATTGATTTTTATTATGCGTGACAGTTGGTGAAGTAAGATGTTTTGAACAGGACTTCATGGTGGGTGGATGTGTTTCAGTGACTTTGTAACTTATGTAGATAATTTGTATTTCGTGTCCTTAGGCTTATCGTCTTAGCTCACTGGTATTTATGGTGGGAAAACATCTTTATGTGCTCATTGTTGGTGCCATTGAGTCTAATAGCTCATGAGGTGGTGTTATATCTGGATCAACAGTGTATTGTGTTCATTCTTAAGAAAGTACATATTGATAGTTTATCAGAACAAACAGACTTCTGGTACAGAATGACAAACACATGAGTAGACGCCACAATCTTTAAACTTAAGTGGGTAACTGAGCATGCTAGGCAACATTTCTGATGCTGTGCATACTGGGGGCGCTGGGGGCAAAGCTCCGGGGAGCACAAACCACCTTCCCGTCGTTCTATAACGCGGACAGCACTGCCTCACTACGGCTATATGCCGTGGGCGTGGCAAGTCTTCCGTTAGACATATTGATACTCTTTTAGATGTGTTTTCTCCTCCATTTTTTCTGACTTCTCTTAAGATCATTTCCTTATCTGTGATCTTAGGATGCTGATTATTCAATGCCTTAAGATAATCTTGTTTGGGTTAAAACTTCTTGGGAAATAATGACCATCTTGTACCTGAATATTGATATCTTTCTCTAGGTTTGGAAAGTTTCATGTTATTATTTTATGAATAAATTTCTACTCCAGTCTCTCGCTCTATCCCCCAGCCCCTTTAGGGCCAATAACTCTGAAATTTTCCCTTTTGAAGTTATTTTCTAGATTTTGTAGGCATTATTTATTGTTTTATCTTCTTTCTTTTTCTCTTCTGATTTTATGTTTTCTAATAGCCTACGTTCAAGCTCACCAATTGTTTGTTCTGCTTGGTAAATTTTGCTATCAGAGACTCATGCATGTGTTAGCTTTTTATTTGATGAGATCATGTTATCCTGGACATTCTTGATGCTTAAGGATGGTTGTTGATGTTTGGGTATAGAAGAGTTAAGTATTTGTTTAAATATTCACAATCTGGGCTTTTTTGAACCCTTCTTCTTGAGAAGTTTTCACAGATATTCAAGGGAACTGAGTATTGTGATCTAAGTCTTTGGTCACTACAGTTATGTCAGCACTGGTGATGCCCTAAGCCCAGTAATTCTGTGACTCTCGCTGCCTCTGTGGACTTGGGTAAGATATTGGAGAAATCCCTTCATTGCCAGGCAAAGTCTCGCACTGTCTTCCTTCACCCTTTATTCTGAGCTGCTGGAGTTGGAGGAGAAATGATATGGGTACTCCTTCATGTCCATAAGCACCAGCTCACACCTAAGCCAGCTCAATCTCACCAAAACCCTATAGTGGCTGTTGTCTTACTAGCTCTGATGTTTATTCAAACCCAGGGGCTCTTTATTCAACATGTTGCAAATCATTCCAGGACTGTGTCCTTCCCTTCATAGCAGTATGTTTCCTTCTGACTCAAGGTGGTCTCAGAAATACTATCAAGGAAGTAAGCCCTAGAATCAGAGACTTCAGGAGTCTGTCTGCTTGTTACTTTATTTCACTACAGCTAAGCTTGGTGCCCAAGTTGCCAAACAAAGGCCTCTGAACTCTTGTCTTCCCTTTTCCAAGTAGATGACTCTCTCTACCCTGCCCTGTCTGCGGTTGGAGGAGGGATGACACAGGTGCTGGTTTGGCTGCTGCCACTTTTTTCTCACTGGGTCACATGTGCCCCATGTCTACTGTCTCTGAGACAGCACAGCCACAGAAATTGCCCGTGTACTTCAGCCTTTGTGGCCCAACTGTCTTTATGATTTCATTTTAGTCTTCAGATTGCTTTTTCTTGGCCAGTAGTGGGGCTAGACAGAACTTGTGTTTTGAGGCAAGGAATTTTCCTCTGTCTGGGCTGATATAAATCTCTCTCCATGCACTTGCACAATTCTGGCATAGGCAGCACAAGACTATTCTCTCTGCCCTCATCAGTGCCCTCTTCCCTTGATACAATGTTAAATAAAACCAGGTAGTATGATTTCTCACTTGAGTTTTGCTTCTCCTGAGGGTGCTTGTTTGTGAGGGTAGTAGTTGAATGCAGTAGTTCCTACAAAGGGATGATTGCTAGAGGTTTCTGTTTAGCTGCCTTGCTCTACCCTTTCTCCCTCCCATTCTATTTTGTGTCATGTTTGTTACTGAACATTGAAGAGCACAGAAATGAAAAGATGAGACCCCTTTTCTCCAAGAACTCACAGTCTAGTCTCCAGCATTGACATGGATATCGTTCTTTCACACAAGAGACTGGGTATTAACATGAGAAATCAATTCCATGTCTTGGCAATTGTGAATTGAGCTGCAATAAATATTCTAGTGCAAATGTCCTTGTGGTAAAATGATTTGTGCCCCTCAAACCATGAATGGATTAATTAACTGTGCCATATGTATACCATGGAATACTATTCAGCCATGAAAAACATGGTGACTTTACATCTTTTGTATTTACCTAGGTGAAATTGAAGCACGTTCTTTTTATTAAAGTATTACAAGAATGGAAAAGCAAATATTCCAATGTAGGCAATACTAATATGAAACCAACAGAAAAACATAAGAGAAAAACACAGTATATTCAAGTGGGGGAGGGGGAGAAAGAAAAGGAGAAAGGATAGGAGGGTGGGGAATGGTAAGCCCTCACCTAATGTGCACAATGTAAGCGTATATAGCACACCCAGTGGATGAAGGGCTCAACTACAACTTGAACATGAACTGAGAAATACAAGCAATGCAACCCAATCTTTGTACCCTCATTTTAATCTGAAATAAAAAAGAAATTAATTCTAGGGTTAAAACTTATTAGGCTAATTGGCCTGAAGGTATGTTTCCTTTTCTTGTTTTTCTTTTGAGACAGTCTCACGCTGTTGCCCTGGGTAGAGTGCTTTGGTATCATAGCTCACAACAACCTCAAACTCTTGGTGTCAAGTGATCCCCTTGCCTCAGCCTCCCTAGTAGCTAGGTATATAGGGGCCCACTACAATACCTTGCTAATTTTTCTATTTGAGTAGATATAGGGTCCTTTGTTCAGGCTGGTCTTGAACTTCTGAGCTCAAGAGATCCACCCATCTTGGCCTCCCAGAGTGCTAAGATTACAGGTGTGAGGCACCATGCCTGACCTCAATGTGTCCATATTTGACCTGAATTACGTTGCCTTAATCCAAGTTCAATAATATAGAAATTATTTTCCCAAATGAAAACAAAAATCACTTTTAACATTTCATAAGAAATTCAGGTTTCCTGGTGTCTCCCTTGTATGATGGGCCTTTGGTCCCTAGATAGTAACAATCATGCTACATGAAAGCCATACTTTCCCCTCTAAAACACTCCAGGGCTCTCTAATTCACACATTCACCCGAAAACACTGCTTTTTCATAACTATCTGGCCCCTGTGTGCATTTGACCCCATGACACCTGAAAGAGTGATTCTTGAGAAAAGTGCAATGTGTTCGGAGAAACCAATGATTAATTTCAACAAGGAAGAGAGCTGAGAAAATTTGAGTACTTCCTATTATTCACAAACATCACATATATAGTCTCTATTAATTCTTTTGACAACTTCCATAAATGAGTAGCACTGTATCTCTTTCACATATAGAGGGAAAAGAGGCTCGGAGATATTTAGAAGTGGCTTAACTGGCAGAGCTTAGAGATAATTTAAATATAATAGAAAAAAGATCCATCAAAATGTGGTTTTAAAACAGATATGTTTGCTTTGTAGTTTACATTAGTCTGGACAGAAAAAGCATCTGCCAGAGGGATAAATAAACTCCAATATATCAATAGCTTAACAAATGGCAGTGTCTCCAGCAATCTGCATAGGACAGCTTCTATATAAGAGGTGACCTTTGATCCCAGCAGGTTCTGTTTGCCACAGAAGTTCTCCACAATCACTGTTGGAAGGGAAAGAGATGGATTTTCATTGTCTCAGCCTAGGTGTGTCAGTTCTCTCCACTGTTCATTGATGAAAATTAGTGGGATACTCCTTCCCAAGAGCAGAGAGGCTGGGAAGGCTTCACTGTGTCTGGGAAGGGCAGGGAACTCCATATATAAAGGAACACTAGTGATGTCTTGAGAAAATTATATAAACTCTTTGTCTTACTTTTCTTACTGATGGTACCTATCCTGATAATTATGTAACAGTGAACAGGTCTCTGAGGTTTCATCTGAAGAGTTAGAAGGTTAAACTACATGACCTGTATGTGCCCTCTGCTCCCTAATTATCTATGTATGCTGATGAGTTTCCTTTACAACTGTCCATTCTGTCAACCAGCACCCAGCTTGCTTGTCCCTTGATCAAGAAGTTATCTCCTTAGGAGAAATCTCGAAACATATTTTTCCATTTGAGGATTCTAGCATGCAAAATGTCCAGCTATGTTAGATAAAGAATAAATGTTTCAGCAAATGAATAACCACCATAAGTCAGGATAATTTTCAATATAACCTTAGAATGTGAATCATAAAAAATGCTCTGAAAGTACTCCTTTTCCAAATATAATGACTTTTAATACAAAAAACTCCATCCTGGAATTCTGGAGACCTGGGTTCTAATTCTGGCTCTACAAGAGCATCGTTCATGATATCAAATTCTTCTTGGCATCTTCTCTTGGCCACTGCTTTTATCTGTAAATATAAGTAATGACTAAGAAATGTGTAGGTTTTTTTCTCTAATGCAATCCAAAGTATTGATAGTAGAAAAGATAGTTGGCCATTTTAGAAGAATTGAGACCATGACTGGAATCATCAAGAACATACAGCATGATTTATAAGAGATGCTTCATATGAACAGAAAATGACAATGATGACATACACAAATGTCATGTGTTCTGTTTTGGACTAGATACACCCTGAGACAAGCATTGCCTAACATTTTATCATTCCCTTTTAGTTGAAGGATCCCTTAGACCTAAGAATGTCAGGAAGCAACTATTATTTGGCCAATTTTCAAGTCAAAACCTAAAAGAAAAATCAGAAATAAATAATGTGGTCCTGAGATCCAAGGGGAAATCTTTGTCACTTTGGATGAGAGACCTAAGAATTTTGAGCAAAAGAATAGTCTGCAGAATCCACCAAAAGGGGACAGTGGAGATTAGGATCAGTAAAGTGGGTCAGATGAACTGAGCTGGCCCCTCTGCTGATGCCCTGTGCTCTAGAGCTAGCTGCCAGGTTAGTACAGAGGGGGGAAAGCCTAATGCTTAAATGACAAGGTAAGAGAGGTTTTAGCCAAGGTGCACTTGTACCATGTAGAGAGAAAACTGTGGCTTTTCATTTACTTTTAAATCCTTCTCCCCTCACCAACTTGAACTTCCTGACCTGGACCAGCAAATTCACCCTAAGCAAGAACAGCAAATTGCACATCACTTGCTGAACTGGGAGGGCTGGAGCAGAGCACCTGGCTATTTTCATGCAACCCCCTGCCAGTGTTTATTTCTGCCTCTTGGAGGAAGCCTTGTTAGAGAGGACAATTAACTCATCAGCTACTATTAGGAGGGCCTGGTAACTGCCAGGTTTTTCTGGGAAATGGCAAACCTCTTATTGCCCTTCCCAGAAAAGCCTTCCTCCTGCCAGGAGGCTGTTTAATCAGAACCACAAACAATCATAAATAAGGAGAAGGTACTTATATTAAGCAGCTTTTCTCCTGTAGTGAACTAGTGATTGCAGGGGGAAAACATAGAGCAAATCCTGCTTACATCTCCCTGGGGTGCAGGAACTGACTTCCTCCCACAATGGGAGAACAAGCTGCTCTTGAATCTTCCTTAGGACCTCTCTTCAATGCTAAGCTAGATTCTCTTGACCATCTTCTTAATGCTAATATATTCAGCCTCCATTACATAGTTATGTTGATATACTTGTCTTTTCAATAGAGACTGCATTTATTCCAGACAGATGCATTAAACATCTTCCCCTCCCCTCTCACTACTATCCCTAAAGCTAATTCAGTGACCTTTTGATTTCTGTTTTGATTTTTACCTCTCTCAATCTGTTCACCACCACAATATCTACAGTGATTTAAAAAAACCCAAAAGTTTATGTTCACCAACTCTCTCGGAAATTTTCTATGGTTTCCCATGGCATTTAAAATGTTTATTTCTTTAGCTTCTCAGCTTCTCGCCATGCCCTACCAAGCCCTAAAGTTGACCTTTAGCCCACCTATCCTTCAATTTCATCTCATGACACTATTATCTGTACTTATTTTCTCCATCTTTTAAATCCTAGAAAATACAAAATGTCTTCTTTTCTCAGTGCCTTTGCACATCTTCTTTGGTTTATTTAGAAATTTCTTTCCCTCTTTACTTGACTAAATTATCTCCATTCTTCAAATTTTGACTTTCCTCTTTTTCTCAGAGATGTCTTTCCCAATCTTCATAGAAGTCTTCCCTCATCTATGTTCCCCACAAGGTCTTCCCTCATCTATTTTCCTTTTATTTTAAAACATATATTTTCATGTGTATTTATCATAAACTTCATTTGAGTAATAAAGTTGATTCTGTTTTTTACCATTGTATCCCTGATACCTAGTACACAACCTAGTACACAGCCAGCTCTCAAATATTGATTAATTGAATGTTAGAATAACTGGCCTGTAGGCTCAGAAGGTAAGAAGTGCAGGTGTATCACCTAATCACCAACATTCAGCACAGTGCTTATAGATAAAGTGCTTGAATAAATAAATAACCCAGTATGATCATTTCTAGCATGGTGTAGTAGGTGTGGAAAGAGCATCATCCTGTTCCTCTCCATCATAAAGATCAGGGATAATAACCCTATAACAACAACCAAAAAATTAGTTAGAAAAGCATAACAAATGTAACTGGTCATAGCTTTACATGTGTATGACACTGAACCTTCACAATTAAGACTATAAGATACAGAATTATCTACCCCCTTTTAGGCTTAGAGTCAATGAAGAGTGGACAATTCTATGCAACTGTGATTTGACAAAAAGGGCATGACTTAATGTTGATACACTGAGTGAGGAAAGCTCCTCAGATTCCTTTTGGAGTCCCTGTATATACATTCTGGTTTCTCTGACCTTGGAGAGTGAGGATGAAAGGCTGGAGACAGGAGAAAGAAAGAAAGAAAGAAACTTCATAGGAAGTTTGTTCCAAGGGCTTCTTCACTTCAGCATATCATTTTCTAAGCCCCAACAATATATTGGTCATGATCCAGTAAGGAGACAAAATCATACCTATGATGTGAAAAGGGAATGTCCAACACAAATAGTTATTAACTAGTAAATGGATGTTAACTGCTAAGGGGAGTAAAGAGAACTCCAGTGAATACATGAATAGTAGAGGAGAAAAGTTTGCAGGGTCCTGCTCCAATATTACAAAGCAGAGTGAGGAAGGGTGCATTTTGGAGCGGAAAGGAAATGCTTTGATAATTATAACACTTAGAGCTTGAGAGCACAGATATTAAGGGTATAGAACTGCCTGGACATGAATCAGATGTAGGAGGATAAATTTTGACTTCTAATTTGGAGGAGAAGAAAACCCTTTAAGGGAGAGCAAGACTTAGAAGCAGACTGATAAGCATATAAAAATACAAAGTTGATTTACAGATGCTTCTTGACTTATAACAGGGTTACATCTTATAAAACCCACCATGGATGGAAAATATTATTATATTGAAAATGCATCTCATATACTTAACCTACCCAATATCAAAGCTTAGTTTATCCCACCTTAAATGTGCTCAGAATACTTACGTTCACCTAGATTTGAGCATATTTATTAATAAAGTGTTGAATATCTCATATCAGCTACTGAGTACCATACGTAATGTAGAAATTGTGATGGTTTTGTACCATCATAAAGTTGAAAACATGAGTTGAACAATGCATTGTAAGTGAAAGAGTTTCCCTATATTGTATATAGGATAATAGGGTATGGACTATAAGTAATTAAAAAATCAATTCAAAGTACCTTAATTAAGTCCCCCCCATATAAAATGTCTTTAAAATAAGCCTTTTTTAGTCATTTTCATTGACTCCATCCATTTATCAAGGACCCAAGTTCTTAACATCTTTCTACATGGCTATTTTCAGCATGAAAACTCATTCTCTTGAACACATTCACCTCATGGATACATGTTGTTGTCTGCAGCTGTTCCAGAGACCATATTGGGTGACGACATCAAGAAGGAGAAAAACGGACAAAGCACTTGAACAGACATTTCTCCATAGATGGAATGCAAATGACCAATGAGCACATGAAATAATTCTCCATGTCAGAAATCATTAAGACGATGCAAATCAAAACAAAAATAAGCTACCACACCCCCACACATTAGCAAGACCACTAGTAAAATAACAAAAAATGACAAGTGTTTGTGTGGATGCTGAGAAACTGAAACCCTTGTACTCTGTTGGTGAGCATGTGAAATGATGCAGTCATTATGGAAAACAATGTGAAAGTTACTTTTTGTAAAAAGCAAAAATAGGATTACCTTGTGATTTAGAAATACACATCTGAATAAATATCCAAAATATTTCAAAGCAATATATTGGAGACAGATCTGCATCCCCATGCTTATTGCAGCATTATTCACAATAGTGAAGAGATAGAAACACCCCCAGTGTACACAGAAGAATGGATTTAAAAATGTTGTATATATATACAATGGACTGTTACATTATGTTAAAAATGAAAGAAACACTGTCACATGCTACATCCATGACATTGCAAGGATGACCTTGAAGAAATTATGCTGAGTGAAATAAGCCAGTCCTAAAAAGATGAATACTGTATGATTGTACTCATATGAAGTATACAAAAGTCAAAATCATAGAAATAGAAAATAGAAATCTGATTGCCATGGACTGCACTTGGAAATGATGGTCACTATTCAAAGCATATAGAGTTTAGTTCTGTAACATAAAAAAGTTCTAGAGATTTGTTACAGAACAATACGAGTATATTCTACTTAACACTTGTGAACTGTATACTTAAAATGACTAAGATTATGTCTTTTTACTTACTGCAATAAAAATAAACATCAAGAAGAAAACATAAATATAATTTCATAACATTATAAAAGCTTGGCCTAAGAGAATGGAGGAATTTTTTTCAATCCCTTAAAAGATTGTAATCAATAAATCACTATGTGGTGAATGTCCACTATAGCTTTATACTGAAGTATGCCTCCTAGAATTTTAGCTACTGCATATATTTCCTAATATGTGATATAGTGAGTTGAATTGTGGAACCCCCAGAAGATGTATTCACCCACACCTGCTGAACGTATCCTTATTTGGAAAAAGTGTCTTTGCAGATATAATTAAGGAACTTGAGATGAGATTCTGCTAGTCCAAAATTCAATGACAAGAGAAAGGCAGAAGATGATTTGAGACATGGACACCCAGGCAAAGGAGATAGCCATGTTCAAATGACAGCACAGATGAGAGTGATGTGTCCACAAACAAAGGAAGACCAAGTGTTGTCAGCAGCCACCAAGAACAAGGAAAGAGGTTTGGAACTGATCTTTCATATAGCTTCTAGAACAGGGGTTCTCAACCTGTGGGTTGCGACCCACAGGAACTATATTAAAGGGCCATGGCATTAGGAAGGTTGAGAACCACTGCCCTAGAAGGAATCAGCTTTTCTGACAACTCACTTCTAGACTTCTAGCCTCCAGATCTGTGGGAGAATTATTTTCTATTTTTTCTAACCACCCAGTCTGTAGTAATCTGTTATGGCAGCTCTATGGAACTGATATGAATGGTTTCATAATCAAATGAATGTTGGAAAGACCACATATACTCTGTGTGTCAGCAACAATCCAGATTGAGATATTAATAACTGATAAATCCTTCAGTAGTTTCTTAATGTTTTGGTGGTGACCAGTGATTTTTAGAATCTGTGAATCCTCTATCCAGAAAAGTGCACGCATCCAATACATTCACTACTTTATGCACAGTTATGAGGTTGGGAAATTAATAATTTCAACCATGAATGTAGATTAAGAACACATATATATCTAAAACTCCTTTCATTCTCATATTCAGTGATACATGATCTAAGACCAATGAGATGGGTGGAGCTCATATAGGACAGAGGAGAAATGTAAACATGCTATTGAGGACTAAGAAAAGAAGAATGTCGGTTTAGGTTGAAAAAAATAAGTGGAAGATTTTGAATCATGTACAAAAGCATATGGGCATTGTTTTTTTAATTACTAAGGACCAAACAAAACTTTAATCTTGGGAATCACAAAAGGTATGAAATATGCATATGGATGAACAATTGCAATTGCATTTTATTATCATGAAAATCTTATATATCTTTCATAACAAAATTATAATGCATGAGCTACATCACCTAAGCTGGAACATAGAATGGTCTAGAATTCCAGTGTCAAAGATGTCCAAGGAGCCTACTTGGGGACATATGGAGATCATGAATTTCATTCAGTCTTTCTCTGTAGCTCCAAAAGGCTGTTATATATTTTCCAATTATTTCAGAGTGATCAGCAAGGACTGTGGTCTGCATGTGCCTTAAAAGACAAGCAGTCTCCTGACTTCTGTGGCAAATGTTATTAGATGTTTTTAAAAAATAAATAAAATATATGGAGTCATTGGACGGAAGGGGCCAGTCTCTCTCCAGTTACTTGTCAGTTCTCCAGTGTTTCATTTTCCACTTTATAAGACAAAAATGTAACATAGCTGAAGACCCTGGTAGATAGAGAGAGGAAAAAACATTAGATAGTCTATCTAGCCTAGGAAAGGAGGTACCATGGAAAATGTCAGCAGACATTATAGTGTGAAATAAATAATGAATTAGGAAAAGCATGGATTTTAGAGAGATGTAGAATCCAGGCTCTAGAAGCTGTTTTCTGTGTATTCTTGGCCAAGTGCTTTAGAATATCTAGGCATCCTTCTCTCCACCTGTACAATGGAGAGAATACCCACCTCACAGGGGTGATAAGTGAGGTAATACATAGGACTGTCTTAACATAGTCTGCTTGTTTACAAATATTAAGTCCTTTTCATTTGCACAGAGGACAAAGGTAGGAAAGACAGACAAAGGCATGTTAAACACAAGTCTTTCAATGCATGGCTTATCTTTATATAGAATTGAATATCCCTGTGTTCAGGAGACTTCTCTCATTTTAAGGCAAATGCAGACCACAGTCGTCAGTGATAGCACACTAAACTGGAAGCAATCAGAGCAAGATTCACATCTCTAAAGCCACTAGTTTGCATTAAAATATTAAGAAAGTAATTTTCTGCTCCAAGGAAGAATAGCTACTGTAAAGCATCCTTTGAGGGATAAAAATATCTTAATATTATATAAACACATCATAAAACACCCTCCTCTTAGCTCTTAATGTTACAAAGACTTGGTAGTTCATGCAACTTTTCTTTATTTTTTCAGTGCTCTTTGTATATGTGGATTTTTTTCAGCTATTAACAGTAATGATTATTTCCATTTGGAACATTTACTGTGTGATTTATTTCTTAGTGACCTGAAGAGGATACAATTATTATCACTAATTTTCAAATAAGAAACTGAGGCTTGAAGATAAGATGTGGCTTTCTGAATGTTTTACATGTAACAAATGAGAGCTGGGATTCAAGTCCAACACTGTGGTCTGACTTTAAGGCCTGACTTCTGTAGGTCCATATTCATGATCCATAACACCTGAGGGTACACAGTGTTTCCCCTTTCAGTAGATGCAGATCCCTTCAGTAGATAGGTCACATTGCACCATGAAGAAAGGTAGACGACATAGAAATTAATAAATAGTGTAATCCTACTGTGTGGTGCTATAAACAGTTGTAAACGTTTGGATCAGAAGAATTGGGTTTTGGTTCTGGTTCTTTCCATGGTACACATATAGCACAGCTTGTTAATTCACTCTTGGGTTGATGGGCATTTGTGTTGTTTCCACAACTTGACAATTGTAAATTGACCTGCAATAAGCAAACTGTTGCAGATGTCCTTATGGCAAAATGATGATATTTTTTTTTTTCCCTTCTGGGAAGATGTCTAGTAATGGGATTGCAGGATCACATGGGAGGTCTAACTTGAAGTCACTGAGGATTCTCCATACTTCTTTCCAAAGAGGCTGTGTTAGTTTTCAGTCCCACCAACAGTGTAAAAGTGTTCCTTCCTCTCCACATTTGCACCAGCATCTGCAGCATTGAGACTTTGTGATGTGGGCCATTCTCACGGTGTATAGGTGATATCTCAGGGTGGTTTTGATTTGCATTTCTCTGATCATTAGGGATAATGAAAAGATTTTATAATGTTTGTTAGCCATTCATCTGTCTGCCTCAAAGTTTCTGTTCCTGTCTCTTGCCCAGTGATAGATGGGATAGCCTATATTTCTATACTGTAAAGCTAGTTATGTCATGGTAAGACTTAAGGAACTAGCAAGTGGCTCACAGTGGGGTGGAACCCTATGTGTTTCAACTTGAACCTATGAGAGTTCAATGTTGGGATACACATAGCATGAACACTTGCTTTAAAAAAATGCTATCTCCTCATTTATACCAATCTTGGTTAGCATAAAGCTCAGGTTGAAAACTAGTTGGCAATTTAAAAAATACCAGTTATCATATTTCTGTATCATCCACCCCAGAGGTTTTCAATTGGGGGGGTCAGAGGAGAAATTTGCCAGTGTGTGATAATATTTTTGGTTTTCACAACTGGAGAGGGAGTGCGACTAGCATCTGGTGGGAAGAGATTGACGATCTGGCTGAATAGCTGATAATACATAGAATGTGTCCCCAAAATAGAGAATATAGCTGAAAATGTCAGTACTATTATCAGGTAACACTGCAGTTTTGCTAACATTCCTATCAGATGTCAGGGCCCCACTTATTCACCATTTGTAGTTTAAACTGGTCTAGATTCTCAAGTGTGACTTGATATTCACTGGGAACTCATTAGAAGTTCAAAGGCTTAGTCTCCACTGCAGACCTACTAAATGAGAAACTCTGGGATGCGACCCAGTAATCTGAGTTTTAACAAGCTCTCAAGGTGATCCTAATGTGGGCCCAAATTTTAGAATCACTGTTCTAGACTCTGGTTGGAGGCATGGAAATGCACATACATAATTACTCCAAAATTATGTGAAAGGAGAACCACATAAGGAATGCAGAGAGCAAGGCGTCACTGATGTTTCAAAGGCAGAATTACTTATGAGCAGTGCTTGGGAAATAGATAGTTTGTAGATTGGTTGGAATAGCCTAGTGGAATAAATATTGTGAAAAGAGGTAAGTTACGGTATACTATGGGAAGTTTTAAAAAATAATAAGTTCAAGAAATGGGTATATTAAAAGTAGTGGCAATTCAAAGGGAAAAATTGGGGTTATGTTAGGCATTTTAAAAACTTTTAAAAGGGAGATTTTACTAGTCCAAGTTAGTTTTAAGATGATCTGTCTAGCAGAAAAGATAGAGTTCTGCCAAGTCAAGAGAGTGATAATGATGGGCAAAGGAAGTGGTACGTAATACAGGAGGATTGCTTGAAGCCAGAAGTTTGAAGTTGCTGTAAGCTAGGCTGACCCTATGGCATTCTAGCCTGAGCAACAGAGTGAAACTCTGTCTTAAAAATAAATAAATAAATAAATAAATAAAGTTACCTAGAGAAGAAACCAAGTACAAAGTTAATTTTTTTTTTTTTTTTTTGGTGAGACAGAGTATCACTTTGTCACTCATGGTAGAATGCCGTGGCATCATGGTTCACAGCAACCTCAAACTCTTGGGCTCAAGCGATTCTCTTACTCAGCCTCCTGAGTAGCTGAGACTACACCAACTATAATGCCTGATTATTTTTAGAGACAGGG
The DNA here is from genome assembly GCF_027406575.1 of Nycticebus coucang. Classification (NCBI taxonomy): domain Eukaryota; kingdom Metazoa; phylum Chordata; class Mammalia; order Primates; family Lorisidae; genus Nycticebus; species Nycticebus coucang. The sequence goes on along the minus strand of NC_069781.1, from coordinate 19,298,518 downwards.
TCTCGCTGTTGCTCAGGCTGGTCTTGAACTCCTGAGCTCAGGCAATCCAGCCACTTCAGCCTCCCAGAGTGCTGGGGTTATAGACACGAGCCACCACACCCAGCCTCAAAGCTAAAATATTTATGGAATGAATATAATACCATGTAGCAACAATATTCAGTATTCTTATTTCTTTGTACTAACCACTGTACTCTATTTTACATAACTTCTTCAGAGAACAGACATTCTTTACTCAAGTATGCAAGATGTAGTGTATGATCATACAACCATAACATAAAACTATCATAGAAATCAGAGCTCACTATCACAAACTAAGCAGCTCAAAAGAGGGGTCTCAAGTGTCACTGTTCTGAAGGGGTCAGAAGTCATCCTCAAAGCAATAGACTGCTGCTGGCAAATTAAGGATCAGGAAGAAGAGAGCAAGGTTAGGGGGCCTGTGAAAATGAAATGGTAACAATAGACCTTGTAAATTACATACTTCCACCTCTGTGCGGATGGGAGCATTTGGAATGTCATCCTGGTCTTGAACCCACTGCTTCCCATTTCAAATCCACAGGCTGCTCCTGAGAGATCGTCACCTGGTTTGAATCTCTTCTCTAGCATTGAGATACCTACCTCCAGGAAAGTTTCTTTCATTTTACAAGAGCTACAGTCATGGGAATTATTGTTCTCATATCAAACAAATTCTCCTAGCTAACTTGTCTCCTTGAACTCTATGTCTGCCATCTGTACCTACATGCTTCTTTTCTTATGTATCTGTCTTTTATTATTTAAAGTAGTCTTTGGAGTTTTCTTATTTTTCTTTTTTTCCTACAGCAATAGAATATCCACCTTCTTCAATATTCCCTAATTTTCAAAATATTTTACCTTCTTACCATTTGGGTTGCTTCCCTTTGTATATGCTTCAGTTCAAACAGGTATTTCTAAAACAAGGTTCCCAGAATTGAGCCCAATATCTCAGATAAAATCTTGACATTATGGAAAATGCTATAATTATGGGCCTCTATTACCTTGACACCATATTTCTGTTAATAAGCCCAGTCTGTGTACTTGACTGGTGACCAGAGTTTGGTCTTTATTGTTTATACTGGGGTAGTATTTTCTCAATAGTAATCAAAATGCTTCAGAAATGTCGGAGGCCTTTCCTGAGGCAGCATAATTATATTTTTTAAATGCTTTCAATTTCCCATGACAAGTTTGGAGTGTCTAAAAGATGGCAAAGTGAAGGAGATAAATAGATTATTGATTGGACAGGCTTGTAATTCCTTAGCGAATTGGATTTAGTTTCTTCATTGAGATCAGGTCAACACCATAAATCTCCTAAAAAATCAATGCAATGGAGAATGCTGTAAGCTAGGCTTGATGACATTTCCCTGGCTACTTCAGGGCTAGGAGTTTGGCACCCACTCCAAAAATAGAGAGTGAGAAGGACTGGAAAATGATTATATGAAGGATTCCAACATTGAGCATGTGAGTAAAGTTCCTGGAGGGAGTCAAAAGACTTGGGAACTCTTGGCTTGGCTGCTATCACATGTGACCTTGGGCAAATCACTATAGCATCGATCATCCTAGATGTTACAATGACATAGTTAGGGAAGGAACAATCTAGTGTCTCTCTGTACCTCACAATCTGATTCTAAGAAGTTCAGGACACCTATTTCTTGACCGTCTCCTATGTCTTTCTAGAATTTTGAATAAATCCATATATGATGATAGTTTTTTTAAAAAGCAGAAACTTGAAAGGAGGCAGAGTAGTGTTGGCATTCCTTCTCTACATCACAGACACAGGAGCAAGTTAGGCAATGTCTTTAAACTTTATTTTTCCCTCCTGTGAGGCAGATGAATTAAGTTTTACTTAATATGCTATGAGGCAAAACAGTGCCTGGCCTACCATGGTCACTCATGTCATGGTAATAATTATTTCTCTAGCAGAGCATGGTTTGCAATAAGCTCATATCATTTTGCCCAGTTATTGACAACAACATGGAAGGAAGAATTCTATAGTATGTCTTGGGTTGTTTACTAGATCATGTGGTAGCTGTGTTTACTTTACGCTGATATTCAGTTTTTTCTTTTCTTGCTGCAGACAACAGGCTTTTGCAGCTACAACCTCAGATTGTCATATCTCCAAGCCAGTCGTGACAACACAATTTGGTCTTATCATTTAGCATGGAAACATCACTGAAAAAGAAAAATGGGGCCACTGCACATGGACGGTAGGTGTCAGCCTCTTGGTCCATGTCTTGTTTTGCGTCTCTCACCCCATTCAACTTCCCTCTAAGCTATGAGACAAGAAACTTGCTCTAAATTGTAGTTGATTTTACTACTAATTATTCATTATTTACCATGAGTCTTAAATAATATTTTTTCCTACATTTTTCTCTTTCTAGTCCCAACCCTTTCCACTTACATTCTTTGGTCATCGGCTAGAGTTCTGCTACACATCAGGCAAGCAATAACATCTGTGAAGCTGTCAGATCCAGATTCAATACTTGCTTTTGATTTTAAATTATTCTACTTGGGTTCTTGCAAACACAAAATGCCCTGCAGTTACACAGAAAATGATATGAAATTATTTGAACTCTTATCTGGTAGTGCTTATCTTATATCTACCTGGGCCAAGGAATGAGGGACCCATTACAAGGTAGCACTACACACAGATTTCTTCACTTCACTATTTTATCATCTTTCCCAACGGCCTTCATTTGTTAAAATCAAACATTCATCAGGATGTTGTGTACAGGAATTATACTAAGTGCTATCATTCTTCCGTGACTATTCTCTGTTCATCAAACCCCATGCAGTGGTGTGTGGGAAGGAGTGATATGATCCATGTCCACATCTGTTCTCTTAAAAAAAGTTTCTTGAATAATCTATATCTTTTTCCCCATCTGTGTGGAGAAGAGCAACAATCAACTTCAAAATTTGATACCTTGTCAAAATGAAAGTTGAGTTTTTGCTCTCACAAATATGAAAAAATATATTTTGTACCAGGTAACTCATCTTGGAGCAATTCCTCAGGAACTCGGATGCCCAGACTCCTCACATTTTGCAATTCTGCTGTTACAAAGAGCCTTGTCATATATTGCTACCTTGACTAGCACAGATAGCTACAGAAGGTAGGATAAAAATGGGGTGTGACAGAGTGGGTAGGAACCATTGTAAATACATCCTGGCTTCTACAGTGAACCTATCTAACTCCATATTCATAAATAATAGAAAAAAAAACTTAGAAAGATGGTATGGACATGTGAACAATTTTCATTGTCTTGCCTGAAACTCCAACTCAGTTGCCAATGAAACCTACTCAAAGCCTGATAAAACTGGGCCACCAGAAGGAGAAGTCAAAATTTAGAGAGAAAAATGATAGTGAGGGTGTTTGAACAGATGCACTGCAGATAATTGTATTTTAAAGTTGTCTTTTTGGTAATTCCTCATTGAGATGCTCCATTTGTTTTACTATATTTATCCACTTTATTTATTTTGCACAAAAAATACATAACTGTTTAAAGGCTTTGGCACAACTTAACCATTCTAAGTCTGACATAGTCAGTCACAAAAAGCATTATAAGAGGACACAGAAATAAATTGAACTTGGCACCACGAAAAAATGAGAAGAAAATAGAGGATTAGAGCAGATAATGATGGAAATAGATTAGCGTCCAACTTGGTGACCATATAACTTCTCAGAACTTAATGAAATATTGTATCTGAAATCTATATAATTTTTCTTTATTTTCAGATTGATATGAGGCTACAAATGTTTAGGTTACATTATTTCCATTTCTAAGGTAAAGTTCGAGTTATAGTTGAGGCCTTCACTGGGGGACTTGCTGCTGAACACCCTTACATTGTGCACAGTAAGGTGAGATCCCGCCAATCACCCTCCTTTTCTTTCCTGTGGACCTGTGGTTGCTTAAACATTGGTTCCATATTAGTATTGAATACATTGGATACTATTTTTTACATTCTTGTGATATTTTACTAAGAAGAATGTGTTTCATCTCTGAAACAATAAAAATTGTAGAAGAACGTATGTGGAAAACTCCTGATAAAATTGGCCTGGGAAAAGTTTTTATGAAGAAGACCCCATTGGCAATTGAAGGAATATCAAAAATAAACAAATGAGATGTGATCAGGCTATGAAGCTTCTGTACAACAAAGGGTACAACAACTAAAGCAAACAAACAACCTTCAGAATGGGAGAAAATATTTGAGTGCTATAAATCTGACAAAGGCCTGATAACTAGAATCTACAGAGAACTCAAATAAATCCATAAGAAAAGAGCAAACAACTGCCTGTATAAGTGGGGAAGAGACCTGAACAAATTTCTCTATGGAAGATAGACTATTGGTCAACAAACACATGAACAATGTTCATCATCTCTAATCATCAAAGAAATACAAATCAAAATTACTCTGAGATACTATGTAATTCCAATGAGATTAGCCCACATCACAAAATTCAGAATCTGTAGATGCTGGTGTGGATGTGGAGAGTTGAAATGTTGAAATGTTGGTGGGATTGCAAACTAATGTAACCTCTAGGGAGAGAAGTGTGGTGAATTCTCACACTTGAAATGGTGGTGGGATTGCAACTAATATAACCTCTATGGAAAGAAGTGTGGCAAATTCTCAAAGAACTAAAAGTGGACCCTCCCTTTGATCCTGCAATCCCATTACCAGGTATCTACCCAGAAGACAAAAGTCATTTTACCACAAGAACATTTGAACTAGAATATTTATTGCAGCTCAATTCACTATTGCCAAGATGTGGAATCAACCCAAGTGCCCATCAACCCATGAATGGATTACCAAACTGTGGTATATGTATGCCATGAAGTACTATTCAATCACAAGAAAGCATGGAGACTTTACATCTCTTGTGTTCACCTGGATGATGTGTATTATATGTTAGATGGCACTGCCTACTACTTTTAAGAGCATACATCAGTATTTGAGTGGGTTAAAATGATAAATTATTTATCACATAATGATCTAATATGCATGTTCCTGGTCAGTGCGATTGGAGACAACATCTTAGTCATTCTAGGACTATATTTAGTTTTCTATTGCTGCTATGACAAATTACCACAAACTTAGTGTCTCAAAACAACATACTTTTTTTTTTTTTTTAATCTTACAGTTCTGGGCTCAAAAGCCTAAAATGGGCTGACAGAGCTGTATTCCTTCTGGAGGAGAATCTGTTCCCTAGACCTTTCCTGGTCTCTAGAGTCTGTCCACAATCCTTGTTCTATGGACCTGCAATGTGCGCAGTCCAATCTCTGATTCTGTGGCCATTTCTTTCTCATACACTGACCCTCCCTCTTTTAAGTACATTTCTGATTATACTGGCTTACTAAAACAGCCCAGGATCATCTCCACATCTCAAGACCTTTTATTTTCTCACATCTGTAAAGTCCCTCTGCCATGGAAGGTTATGAATGTGTTCAGAGGTCCTGGGACTAGGTCACGGACACATTTGGTGAGTGTGGATGATACTGTCCTGCCCACTGCACAGCCCACAGTTTAGGAAGAATTTTCCAACTTCCATAGAAAGTTTCTAAGATAGCCTTTGGTATCAACATCCAGCTGGGAAGTGGAGAAAGAGCAGAATCATTGCCTCTGCAAGGATTTTATGGCTCTGGACAGACACAAACAAACAATATATGCACTAACATTTGTTTCATTCTCTTCTTTCATGGTATATGAAAAACTTCAAGTTTCATGCTTTGTCTACAGACTTAGGAGAGAGAAAAATGATGGAGTTGCCTTAAAAAGGAGCACAGAAATGGGATGGTGAGGATGGAGAATAAAATCAAAGAAATATAAGCAATATGAATTGTAACAAGGGAAAACTATGCTTGGACTGAAGGTTTTATTTCCCCAGATTTTCAAGGGTAGCTGAGGTTTTCTTACAGTGGAACCAGCAGGCTTCCACCGCTTGTAGCCTCCTCAAAATAAAATCTGAGTACCCTGAAGTCCATCCGCAGTGAGAATCTGTTAGTGACACATGACAGCCATTCCTTGAAATGTCCTCAGTGATTCACACAGCTCACAGTGGCTGTCCAGTGGGAATTAGTGGCCTCAAAATGACTTTCTCTCCTCCCTTCAACCCCCATCATCAGCTTGGAAAATTGTCTTGGGACACATTTTTTTAATACTCTCTTCCCTGGAAACATTATTTCTATTGTACATCTGATGCCTAAAGCTTTGTACCTCTCTACAGAGGAACTGTGCCTTCTGGAACTGGCTGATCATATTACAGAAACACAGGCAACCCCCAATCTCTGCTGGACACTTAGCCTGCCAAGATGGTCTTTTATATATGTATGTGGTCCATCATCTCTGTGGGGCTTATTTTTTGTTTGTTTGTTTTTTCCTCACAGGAGTGATTTATTATTCCTCCTACAATTATTTAAACATACAGTAGAACCTACATAGCTGTCATCTCTCTACATTGACCGCCTCCTTAGGTTGACCTAATTTCCATAGACCAGACAGGCACCACATGTACATATAAACATAGTAGGTATAGTTTCTTATGTTGACAATCTTTGTATGTTGACAAGTTTTTACAGTCCCTTGGGTGGTTAATTTAAAGAGATTCTACTGTATTTTGTTTCAAAAATTTGTTTATTTGGAAATGGATGCAGATAAAACGAACACATCTATAACTCATCAGATATTTTTTATTTTTCCCTTCTCCCTTCTTTCAACCAATGTTTTCAAACTTTTTTGATAGTTAGAATCACCCAAAAGTGTTTGTTCTCTGAACAGATTACCAGGTCTCTCTCCTGCAAGTATCCTAACTCTAAACCCAAGATAAGAATTGATGTTTTTGAGTCAACACAGCAGTCGTTCTAGTGTTGGGCAACTTTTATGAACACTGCAAACACGTTTGCACAAAGAAGAAAATGGCAGTATGAGATATATTTTGTTCTGAATTTTAGTCTACTTGGTGTGCTTTGAAATTTTTTTTCTTTTTTTTTATTAAATCATAGCTGTGTACATTGATATGATCATGGGGCATTATAAAGCAGACCCATGCTGGCCAAAGTAGTGAGAAGCTGGCATGACCGAAGGGAGAAGAACATGACCAAGGAAGAGACATAAGCTTTGAAGGGGAAGAGCATTTGAAGTCAGGGCAGAGAGGAATTCCTCAAGCCAAACATTGAAGAACTCTTAGATTATCTAGTCATTGTGAATCTTCAAGGTTAGGCCATGTTCCCCTAATAATGGCCATGTGGGCTGATGGAACACACCAGTAGGCCAGGGGTGACCAACGTTTCTCCGAACTTAAAACTATTATTTTATTTAACCCTATTTCATTCCTTATAGTTTTGAATTGTTTTCATGTACATTATCAAATTTCCATCACCTGCAAGAATCCCCCTGCAAACTGTTAGTTTAACTACCAACAAATTTAATCTCCCTGTGTTCATGCCCATCACTGATCATCCCCTTCCATATGCACCTCATACCTTCATACCTGGTTACCTGGCACTGGCACATTCAAATCACCCATCCAGTTGGAATTTTATGCTTTCAGGTGATAGCTATAAGAGTAAATCATTATATAATGCCAACTATGTAACAGGCACGTCTGTCTTATCTAAGGTCAAAATAATAGTAATTTCTAACTAGTAATGATTTCTAAACGGTGTCTTTGGACAGGAAGATCTTCCTGTTTACACAATGCCTTAAGAATAACAAATTCGTAAGAGGGACTATAACTCACAAATGTAATCAGTGTAACCTGGTTTCTTGTAACCTCAATGAATCCCCAACGATTAAAAAATATATATATAAATATAACATACATATATATTATATAGATATAGATAAGATATATATATAACAAATCCTGTAGCTTGAACTTTATCTTGGGAGTGAGAACAATGTAAACTAAAAATTTACTACCTCATATTAATTTGAAATTTTCAAAAAGGCCAAATATAACAAACCCATAACTAACATACTTAATGGGGAAAAGTTGAAAGCGTTCCCCATATTAAAAAAAATAAAATAAAATAACAAGTCCTATTCTTCAAAGAGACCTCATTGCATACCATGTAACTCCCAAATTATTCTTAACATGAGCTCAGACCTACCTTTCACATTATTCAGCCTCCTCCTTTAGCTTATTTGTGGTTGAAGCAGCTACCACCTGAGGGGAAACGTGGCTTACTAGTATTACACAGCTAAAAGTATACAGGCTCCTACTACCTAATCTACCCCACACCACGTGAAGATAACCATTATGTTATTTATTTCCCATACACAAAAGTCTAGGAAAGAAGGGATTATAATTTGCTGAAAGTATAGTAGTTTTCATACCACAAATCCAATTTTCATTTCCCTCAAAAGCAAAAAAGTAGCAAAGAAAACATTGTGAAATCAGAGATGGGAGAGATGTTTCTGGTAAACAGACAAGAAAGTATAGGTCACAAAGTCATTAGTGATGGAAAATTAAAACTTTCTCTCCCCTCTGTCTTTATTCCTCTGTACTTGCATGGCTGTGAACAGCTAGAATCCTTAAAGCACAACCAAGCACTGATCTCAGAGTGAAGACATCAGTCTTTGTAAAACATTTCATTATTATAAAATCAGACAGTGGAAAACAACATACAAACAAAATTCCCGTGAAATAATTTACAAACACACACACACATAATTACAATCCTATACATTTCCAGTTGGAATTTTAAAAATTGGTAACAAGGGAAATTGTGGCAGAAATATTGAATTTAACTAAAGTACTAGGATCAATCACGGGACATATTTAAGACTGCATTCCCCAATCTGGTCTTAGGGACCATTAAACCAAATATGCAGCATTTCGGTAATATCTTAAGCCTCAGTTGAAAGTTCAGTAGGATTAGAAAGAAGCACAGTTTCAGAGTGCTTTAAAGAAGCTTGATAGCATTTAAACTTTGTTACAAACTTCTTTGTTTACCTATTTCACTTCTCAGTCTCAAATGTTCCTATTTCTTTCTTCTCAATCTCAACTATTCTCATTTCCTTCTCTAGAGTCTCAGCAGCATGATGGTGGGTATGACATGCCTTGTTCAGAATTCTTGTACCTGTCCACCATACTATCTTATACACATGATATGATTAACAATGTTAAATTAATGTGGTTAATGCTAAATTGAATCAATTCAATGTTCAATTAAGTAGAGAAACCACAGTTAAATCTGTGTTCCCTGACTTCATCCTTACTAACATTGCTTACTTATGATCTATTTCACCTCTCACTTTCAAACACCAACATCCTTTCAGTATGTTGCTTAAATTAACTGATTCCGTCCAAGATCTGCTAAATGTCTACCACTGTTTATATAATAATAAGACCTTTAAGGACCATGGATGTCTTTATTTCATCTCTATTTATTTACTCATTTGTCACCACATTCAACCATCATGTCATCCTCAACATACCGTATTTCTTAATATCTCTGCGTGCTATGTATGCTGCATAATTTCATATACACGTTACATATTTTTATATTATTTGTGTTCTCTTTTCCCTTACTGGGTTATCTTTCCAATCTGCAACTTGTAATCTTCCTTTCCTTCTGTAAGATGTAGCTCAAATGCTACCGTACTTTCACTGTTGAATATTATTCTTTTTCCTCAAAAGCAACTAATTTCTTCCTTGTCTGTAGTTCTTTAGCACTTTCCATGAGCTCATCCTATTTCATATATTTTATCGTTTACTCTAGCCTAATTGACTCTGAATTCAGGGACAGTATTATGCATTTTAATTATCTTTCACCTCCCCACACAAAGTACCTATCAAAATATGTGATTTAAAGATGTTCAAATACCTTCCTAATTCCTGAAAAAGATATTTGTAAGGCAATGGTCACAAACTCAGAATCATCTAGGAGCCACATTAAGTAACATAAATCATCTTTCACTTTGGGTAAAGATATTGACAAACAAGACGGTGCCTACTCTGGGTATTGGTATGTATTTAGGCAATCGCTACCATACAGGAAAATGACATGTTTATAGGGTCTTATGAAGTCCAGCAATTGAATTGTTGGAATGTCCTGATTTTTAGAAACAGTATACAAGTCTCAATGGTCTGGATTCAGCAGGTGGAGAAGCAAATTGGAATCCAATCTTTAATGTATACAGAATTGTTTTAGTCTGTCATGTTATCCAGTCAGTCAAGGAAAGGAGCTTTTGAAATATCCTTTAAGTACCTTGATTATTGAAATCCTCTCTTGCAGCTATCTATATCCCAGTTTACTTCAATACAAATCTTGATGCCTATTTGCATGAGAAATCTTGATTTCAACATCTGTCTTGTTTGAAATCCCTTTCCCTTCCTCACCCTCTCATGTTTTCTCACATCTAATACCGGCACTCAGTTTATGCTTTACTATTTCCCAAAACACTGTAAAGGAAACGGCCTTCTTTTTTTTTTTTTTATTGTTGGAGATTCATGGACAGTACAAAGAACCAGGTTACACTGGTTACACTGATTGCATTTGTTAGGTAAAGTCCCTCTTATAGTTGTGTCCTTCCTTTCGGTAAAAGGGGAAAGTCTGTTGTAAATTATACACAGAAGAGGTATGGAAAGCACCTCATGGATTATATTACAACTTCTGTGGGTATTAATTTGTTTCTTTTTTGTCTCTCTTATTTTTCTTTTATCATCTTCCATTCCAAGTTGTTGTTGTTTTTTTTTCTTCCCTGGGCCTCACTCCATCTAGACTTTGAAAGGCGTAAAGTAAAATGTAATCATTCAATTATCAATAAACAATTATAGAATATAAATTGCTTACTTACTCATCCTTTGCTGACTGTGAGTCTAGCCATGCCTTGACTAACAAATAGTGTAATGTTAGACATGTAACAGCCTTGTATGGAACAAATGTATGAAGAGATGCAAGAAAAAGGTTAACTACAGCTCTTTACCTCAAGGTCCATTTCTTCACCAATATTCATTCCTTTACTCACCTCAGTGGAAGTGTATTTTTGGTCAGATTATTTCATTCATTCATTCAGTCAGTTATACGCTAATACACAAACTATGACTGACTTCCGTACGTGTATCCAGACTTAGGAGTAGACTCTAGAGATTATCTAATACCACTCTTTTTATTAACAATAAAAATCTCTGGCAGCACCTGTGGCTCAGTGAGTAGGGCGCCAGTCCCATATATCGAGGGTGGCAGGTTCGAACCAGACCCCAGCCTAACTGCAACAACAAAAATAAATAGCCAGGCATTGTGGTGGGCACCTATAGTCCCGGCTACTCGAGTGGCTGATGCAAGAGAATCTGCCTAAGCCCAAGACCTGGAGGTGGCTATGAGCTGTGACACCACAGCACTCTACTGAGGGCGACAAAGTGAGACTCTATCTCTAAAAAAATTAATTAAATAAAAATAAAAACGTCTCTTCTAGAAAAATGTGTGAGAGTAGAACAATCAGAAGGACAAGTGCACCTAGGCTGACATTTGTTTCTATATAGAGAGGTAAAAAATTTGTTCACAAATATTAGTCATTTAGCATATAATCATGTATTTTACAAATATTTTATGAAAGCCCTCTATAGGCCAAATGTGATGATAGACTTGGAGTCATTTCCATGAGCAGACAAACACAACTATGACTATTTTCTTAGACTCCCCCACTCATAGAGTGTTTACTTTATTGTGGGAGATAAAGACAAGTAATAAATCATGGTAATTAGTGTAATGCAACTTTGGTGATCAAGTTTCAGAATGCTAGGGAAGCACAAGGCAGGTTTCTAAACTTAATAGGGATTTAGATGGGGTGGGGAAGACTTTTTGAAAGCAGTGGCATCTATCCTGAAACTTGAGCAAAGAAAGGGAATTAGATAGGGTGAAGATGGAGAGCAAAGATGAGGTGTTCCAGAGACAGGAAGAAGCATGGACAATAGGTAAATATGCATAAATATACATATATGCATAATACGTAATTTACACAATGAATAGAAAACAATTTAGCATAACTGGACATGTTATAAATATTCATCCACTATCAGAAGCATTTGTCTACTTTGATCTGCAAAACTTCTCAGAGATGTAATTTAATCGACAATCATTGGAAACTAATAATTGGAAGTAATATTTGGAAGGTGTTAGTTTTTAGTCTTGTGCAAAATTTTGGCTTTCAAGGTGTCTATATTCTACCAGAAGGAGACCAACAAGTGAATAAATAGTTTGAATTCTTATGTCTTATACAGAAGACAAATGAAAGAAAATATCTAATGAGATACACCGGAAGAAGCATCACAAAAGACAGTGAGAGATAGACACATAAAAGATAGAAAGGATAAACCAACGTGAAAGAGGCAAGAAAAGGAAAATAGGGAGGGAAGAAGCATGTTATTTTTAAAGAGAAAGCCAGCCAACATCAATAGGATGCATTTTCCTCATGTTAAAACTGAATTTGTTGAGGCTGCTGTCTCTCTTTTTCTTGATCAAACTTTCTTGATTATATTTGGACAATAATACAAGACAGGTAATTACATTTCTACCAATGAATGATAACACAAGGATGAAAAGCTACATGTAGCAAACAAACAAAGAATAAAAGGGGGGTTGATCCGATTATCCTGGCAAAAATCTCTTTCTGTGAGAACTGTGAAGAGAAAAATAGAAAATCAGACCCATGAACACAGTCACTAATGCATAGTTCAGCTACAAGACTCAAGACTGAAGTCTTGGTTGAACAGATGTTCATATAAAATGTGAAACGTGTCCACATTTCTATTGTGTTAACATGTGATGTGCCCTTCTTTTTAAGACAGCTCTGCAAAATTAAAAAAAAATAAATTATAATCCCTAACAATTATTATAGTTGATATGTTTTAGCTTTTGTTTACTCGTATGAGTTATGATCTTCAAATAATTTTGCATCAAATGGTTCATTCATTCATTTTGGGCATAGCCATTGGTCAGAAAAAGAAAAGGGTCATTCCAAGATGTGAAATATGACAAGGTGCAGAGACATGAATTTTTATGGTAGATTTTAACAAGATGTGGAAAACACATTGCCAAGGTCTTGGTCTTACTCTCAAAGGGTCAAGTTTCTTCTCCCCCTAACCCTGTCCCTCCCACCCACACTCTTCCTCTCACTTTCTTTGGGAGGGGAAAGTTTGCCAGAAATTCTCAAAGTAATTGTCCACATATACATATTGTCAAACCCATGACACAAAGAGATAAGTCCTTAGGATCACAAACACTTTTCAGTGGGGAGAGTCTTGTCATAGCAGAAGGAAGATGGTGAGTTTTCTGACTTATACTCCAGAGTGCTATTGTACATGCACTTACATCATCAGAAGAGTAACTATGTACTTACATGTGTGTTTGTATGTACGTGTATTCTTCTTATAGTTTAGAATGCCATGTGACCTTAAGCAGGTCACATCTTGGCTACCTCTTAGTTTCCAAAGTTTTCAAATTACATCGTATAACGTGTAATGAGAAAATGCAACTATGAAATTGTATGTCATAAACCTATGTGCATTAAATAAATATTTGTTTTCTTATTCTGTGGAAGGAGCTAACTGAGAAAAAACACATTTTTAACTTTCTACGTTACCATGATGTCTTCTTTTCCTTTTTTTTCCGGAACATGCTTCCAATCTTGTTTAGTTCTTTTTCTCCCTAAGGTCTGATCTCAGAATAAGTAAATACACCTGTGACTGAAAGAGACAGACTAGCTATCTGGTTCTTGGGGAATGACAATAGAAACTTACAATCAGGACAGGAGACATTTGAATTTTAAATTTCTTTTTCACCCCTTTTCTTCTGTGCTCTGCACTGCCTGGGCTAGAGCCACAAAGGGATTTGTTCCAGACACGAGTTTGTCTCTGTCCCAACTTGACAGTTAAACAATTCAGACTGTTCACATTCTCCCAGAGCACATGAACCCATATTATTATGATTTTCTCTATTTCTATGCCTCTTCCTTTAAGCTGTTACCCACTGTATCCCTTGATATCATATCAATGTCCAGGGATAGAGGAAAATTTTGTTGTTTTTCTTTTTTTCCAGTTCTTGGACATTGTCCCCCTTCAGAACAACGAGAAACGAACAGAGCCAGGAACTTTACCATGTAATACAGCGATACTGATAACAGTGAATTCTAGGCGGTTTGTAGGGAGGGGAGGAACTGGAAAAGGATGCATTATGATTCTTGGAGTCCAGGAATTTCCGCTGAATCCCTACAGACATGATGAAACTTTCCTTCCTTGTCCATACTTGGCTACTCTCAAATGATTAAAGACTGGCAGTGTCAGGACACAGTTTGAAAGAGCCCTGACAGAAGATACTTTCTCATAAAATGAACAAAAGTCTAAAGATTGGAGAAAAATGTATTAAATGAGTCACAAAGGATTATATCATTTGATAAAAAAAATTATTTTTTTCAAATTACTAAAGTGAAACTTAAGGATCTGTTTTTTTCAGGCTGTTTGTCTGTAGAGACATTTCTGGGATAATTGCCAACACTACATTTCACACAGAGAAGCACAAATCTAACTCAGTTGTCAATGAACAGCTTCCTTTGCCTTTGTTATTAAACAGGCAAATGCAGATGAAACTTCATAGTAACCGTCTGGATTAAGTGAGATTCCGAGAGAGGCCACGCCAAAAGTGTGGCCTGGAGTGAGGCTGCACTGGACTTAGTCAGAAAGGCGAATAGCGGTGCTGAGCACATCATCAGGTGGCTGAAACGAGCACTCACGCACGAACACCTCAGTAAGGCAGATTGGCTGCAAGTAAAGGGATGTCCTCCTCTACACTGAATTCCTCTTGTTTGTAAGTGCTAGTCACCCCAACTACCAAATCAAAAAGTGCCTGTACATCCATTGTTCTATGCGTGGAGGCAGCTGTCCCATTGGCCACCTCACTGCTGTCACAGTGAGGATATTCTGTGTTCACATGAGGCCTCTCAGTCAAGGCCTTGGAGCACTTTGCAAACATTAATTAAGCTTCATGGCAGTGACTCAGGAAGCAAGAGCATCATGGGTGGGAGAAGGAAGGACCAGAGAAGCCACAAGCCAAGGAATGGATTCTCATCTAGAGTTCCCAGAAGGAGCACCAGCCAGTCTGGTGAAAATGATTTTGGACTTCTGACCTCCCAAACCGTAAGGGCCATACCCAAGTATGCAGCCTGAAGCTGCCTCTACCTTGAGGACATCCACTCTGACCCTAGGTCAAAAAAAAAAAAAGAAAAAAAAGTCCCTGTAGACTTTTTATCCTCCCACGTTTCTCCATAGCCAATCAACTATTAAATTTAGTTCAATCATCTTTAAATAGTCTGCCATATACCTCACTGTTCTTTTATTACCACCATCATATCTGCACTGGAGATCATTCATTCAGGCCCTCCTTTTATTATTAAAAGCATCTCTTTGTGGTCTCTCCAATATCTCTTTTCTGTAAATTTTACAGGAAAGTGACCTCTATCTATAGTTACCTCTAACTATTTAGAATATAAACCTATATAGTATAATACAGTAGAATTTCTGTAAGTTGACCACTCAAGGGACTATAACATACACATAGTCAACATACAGAGGTGGTCAACTTAAGGAACTAGGCCTGCTGTACAGATACGTACATGTCGTGCCTGTCTGGTCTATGAAAATTAGGGCACCTTAAGGACATGGTCAATGTAGGGATGTGGTCCTCTCTGGCGGTTCTAAGGTATATAGTTCTCTAAATGCTTCTCTCCATTTCAGCTATTTTTGGGTGCAGTTCAGGTTTCATTTCTTGAAGATCTGCTGATTCCAGGACAGAAGTAGCTAGCAGTCTAAAAGATTGATGAGTTCAAAACACTAGATGGAACATAGCACTTTGGAGGTAGTTCTTGCTTTGTTCTGGAAAGAGCTATGGATATGTTTCATGACATACATTGACATTTCATCCTTATCATAACCTTAGTTCCTCAGGGTTTCACTCATCCATGTATATGAGAATATTAATGCTTACGTTTTGAGATTATATGAGATAAAATCTTGGCATACTGTCCCATACTAGATGTTCAATAGATATGAGAAAGAGGGACATATACACAGTTTCCAAATTTACTTCTCTTTTTAGAAGGATAAACAAAATTTCTGGTATTAATGGTTGCCATTCTGCTGAAGTGTTTTCTTTAGATTCCCAGCCATATTCCACCAATGTGCAAACCAACTTAATTATCTGTGTAATTGATGAAGGTCATTTTTGAAATTTAGCATTATGAGTTACTAGTGAGCTTAGTTAATTCTAGAATTCCAGGTCCTCTTGTTTGCAGTGCTAAAACAAGTTCTTTAGGAACCAACTTCTCCTTTCCAGCGTTTTCTTTCCCTATAAACTCTATCCATCCTCATAGTCCTTCATTCTACATTCTCCTTACCTTATTCCTAAGAAATACACTGTACTTCCTCTTTCATGTTTTTTCTTCTATTTTTCTTATAGCCACCTGTCCTTATGGCTCCTAGATCCTACTATCATTTTCACAATAGTCCTTTATAAAATCATAGATCTGGAAAAGAGTCTCAGTAATTTTTTTTATTAGCCCCTTTCTTAGAGACGCAGAAACTGAAACCCAAAAATAGACAAAGTGCTTTTTTCCCAAAAATAGGTTGTTAGGAGTAGAAGGAGACCTAAAACCAAGGTGTTCTACATTCAACTCAGTAAATGCTCTTTTCTCCACATTGTGATGTCCCTGAGTACGTCAGTTTATTTGTTATTGTTTCATCTTTTACCTATTCTTAATCCCTCTGTAAATTCTGCCTTTTTTGTTCACTCACAACATTTGAAATATATGAATCTTTTCACACTGCCTGACCTACTTACCTTAGACCTCAGATGGCCATTATTTACCTATGCTAAAATAACTCCAAAGCTCCTTAAAAATATAGGCTGATGTCTAAAGTTACTGAGTTTGTTGTTACAAACCACTCAGTCAAAGACATCAGTATGATACTGACATAAATTAAAAAAAAATTGGTGTATCTTTTCTCAACTTCAAAAATATCTTGAATGCAGTGTACAATATTGTGACATTCCCTGCAGGTTTGGCTACCACAAGATTGATGACACAAAATAAAGAAGAGGGGCTCTTTGGCCCTTTCATTTTCCCAGTTGCTGGCAGTATTTTGACAAACATTTTGTCATTATTGCTTAACGGAGGAATTGGTCCTTGTTTTTTCTTTATTTTATATATCAAAATTACTACCTTCCCTGAATAATAAAACCAATAAAGTCTCTTCTTGTGTGAAGCCTCCAGACAGCCTTCTCTCAACGAATAATTAAACATTTGAATCAATTTCAGTACTAGCCTATCATTCACGACTTTATGAAAATTTGCAGCTCAACCATCTTTGCCTGGAATTCCGTTATTATGTAAAAGAGAGATAGTTTCTAATGTGCGTCCTTGTGCAATTGAAACTATCAGCTGTATTTTATCTAAAGAGCAGATCTAGGAAAGATTGGTATTGCCCAGGGAAGAGAAACTGGTTTAGGCAAATCAAGACCTGGCTTGAACTATAAGCTGAGACCTCATACCAAACTAAGATTGAACTCATTTTTTTTTTAACTCAAACACTAGAAGAGCTTTCTGAAAAACAATGCCAGGGAAATCTGTTTGAGCTGAGATTCTATAGAAAGCAAAAAAGACGTAAGTTAAGATACGTGCATCTGTGGTGGCAATGCCAACCAATACCCAGCACTCAGAATGTACAGACTTAGAATGGCATCTGGGAAAATTTTGAATTGATAAAATTAATGTTCATTTCTCTGATGATTAAAGATGATGAGCATTTTTTCATATGTCTGTAGGCCGTGCACCTGTCTTCTTCAGAAAAGTTTTTCTTCAAGTCCCTTGCCCAGCCTGCAATGGGATCACTTGTTCTTTTCTTGCTTATACGTTTGAGTTCTCTATGGATTCTGGTTATTAAAACTTTGTCGGAGACATAACCTGCAATATCTTCTCCCATTCTGAGGGCTGTTTGCTTGCTTTACTTACTGTGTTCTTGGCTGTGCAGAAGCTTTTTAGTTTGATCAGGTCCCAGTAGTGTATTTTTGAAGCTGCTTCAATTGCCCAGGGGTCCTCCTCATAAAATACTTGCCCAGACCGATTTCTTCAAGGGCTTTCCCTGCACTCTCTTCTAGTATTTTTATAGTTTACTGTCTTAAGTTTAAATCTTTAATCCAGTGAGAGTCTATCTTAGTTAATGGTGAAAGGTGTGGGTCCAGTTTCACACTTCTGCAGGTTGCCAGCCAGTTGACTCAGCACCATGAGATATCATCTAACCCCAGTAAGATTAGCCTATATCACAAAATCCCAAGACCAGAGAAGTTGGCCTGGATGTGGAGAAAAGGGAACACTTCTACACTACTGGTGGTAATGCAAATTAATACATTCCTTTTGGAAAGATGTTTGAAGAACACTTAGAGATCTAAAAACAGATCTGCCATTCAATCCTATAATTCCTCTACTAGGTATATACCCAGAAGACCAAAAATCACATCATAACAAAGATATTTGTACCAGAATGTTTATTGCAGCCCAATTCATAATTGCTAAGTCATGGAAAAAGGCCAAGTGCCCATTGATCCACAAATAGATTAATAAATTTTGGTATGTGTACACCATGGAATATTATGCAGCCTTAAGGAAAGATGGAGACTTTACCTCTTTCATGTTTACATGGATGAAGCTGGAACATATTCTTCTTAGTAAAGAATCTCAAGAATGGAAGAAAAAGTATCCAATGTACTCATCCCTACTATGAAACTAATTTATGGCTTTCACATGAAAGCTATAACCCAGTTATAACCTAAGAATAGGGGGAAGGGGGAAAGGGAGGGGAGGGAGTGGAGAGGTGGACAAAGGGAGGGAGATTGGTGGGATTACACCTGCGGTGCATCTTACAAGGGTACATGTGAAACTTGGTAAATGTGGAATGTAAATGTCTTAGCACAATAACTAAGAAAATGCCAGGAAGGCTATGTTAACCAGTGTGATGAAAATGTGTCAAACGGCCTATGAAACCAGGGTGTGGTGCCCCATGATCACATTAATGTACACAGCTATGATTTAATAAAAAATAATAAAAAATAAATACAATTAAAATTAATGTTCAAAAACAGTTTCTTATTTACTGCACCTTCTATCTGAAAGCCTAAATGTGATAATTCATGTACACTTTTAAATTTGGGGGTGGGGAAACTCAATCTTTTCCATCTCAAAACTTCCTCGTTACTCTTAAAGACTAAAAATGTATTCCTTACTACATGTGTAGTTCTGTCTACTCTTTGTCCTCTACTCCAGCAAAATTGGTCTTCTTGCAGACAATGAACCAAGCTGTCACCTCCCTACACCCCACCCTCCTAATCTTTGCATGGAACCTTCTTTTCCCCCTTCTCCCCAAAACTCCTTCTCTCCAAAAATAAACTTTATCTTTCATATACTACTTTGATTGTGGATTTTTATGGCACACTCCATACCCAGACTAGTTAAATATTCTCATGGCAACCTGCAATTTTCATTTGTTGCACTTACCACAGTTTATAATTAGGTATATGCATGTGTAATTATTTTATTAATGTCTTCCCCTCACTGGGCTGTAAACTTCATGAGAATGAAGCACGATGTCTGTTATGCTGAACATTATCACACAAAAACTATTAGGTAATTCAAAGTATGTGCTGAGTAGAAGAAGAAATGCATTGTTTATTCCCAGCATTAAAAAAAAAAACAACAACTAGAGAATGAAGAAGGAAATGTGATGATTTATTAAATCATGAGATTTCAAAATTTAAAATATCCCTTCCAAATAAGAGACAACATGAATCCCTTTTACACTAACCTCTGTTTCCCATCAACAACTCTGTCTGTACCCAAACTAGCCCTGCTGTAGTCCCCAAATTATGTCATTTATGGTCAAGAATCTGGTCTAGACCACTAGAGATGCATATTCTAAAATTTTATTCAAAAGTTATTCATTTTACTTTCCATAGACATACAATTTTTAATACTCTTTATTTTGGGAGAGAATTTGTATATAAACATTGGAAAGGATGGGAGGAAATGTACAGGAAAACTAAACAAAGCATTACTATAACAACTAGCTAGGGTTATTTGGAATATTTGTCCTATAGAATCTTATGCTTAAAGTAAACTTTGGGATTAATCTATTCCACCTAGATATTTCTTACAGCTCCACTAAATGAAACCTTAAAGCTGACAGTATGATGTATTGGAAAGAACATTTGACACATTTAGTCTAAAAGAAACTTGGGCAGTCACTCCAAGACAAGCGTTTTAATTGGCTCCAGAGATATAATAAGAAAAATGACAGTCACGAAGCTATTAAGAGATGTATGTTTTTTTATTGCAATATATTTAGAGAGCACCATTTTTTTTGTTGTTACAGCAATAAATTGTATAATGGTGAAATATGAACTTTTATTGTACTCGTCACCTGATTAGTGTACATTGTTCTCAATAGGAAATTTTTCATCCTTTCTCCCATCCATCCTCCCCCTTGTGAATTTTCGTATACTTTGTGATACCCTGTATGGGTGTTATCCATGCATAGCCACAGGGATAATGGCATCCAGTTCCATCCAAATTGCTACAAAAGATATAATGTTATTTTTTTTATAGCTGGGTAGTATTCATGGTGTGTGTGTATTATGTATATTATAAACAATGTATAATACATAATGTATATAATATGTATCAGTTATATTATACATAATATAATGCATATTATATAATATATTATACATATAATATATAGTATCATATATATGATATATACATAATATATATAATATTTTCTTTACCATTCATTAGTTGGTTGTCACTTATGTTAATTCACTATCTTTGCAGTTGTGCATTGTGCTGTGATAAACATGAGTGGAGGGGTTTTTTTTATATAATGACATTTTTCTTTGGAAACCCAGTAGTGGGATTTTTGAATCAAATGGTAAATTTAATTTTAATTCTTTGAGGAATCTCTGTACTATAGTAAAGGTAGTGCTAATTTATATTCCTACCAACATTGTGTTTTTTACTACATCCTCACCAACATCTGTTGTGTTTTGACTTTTTAATAATGGGCGTTTTAACAAGCCTGCAATGGAAAGGACACCTGAGTTAATCAGTAAGTGTTGCTGAGAAAACTGGATAGCCACATGCAGAAGAATAAAGTGAATTCCTCTCTCACCATATACAAAAATTAACTAAAGAAGGGTTAAAGACTTAACTGTAAGCTATGAAATCATAAAAAATTTAGCTGGCCGGTGCATGTGGCTGGCACCCTAACCAGTGAGCAATGGGCACCGAGCCAAAAATATTAAAAGAAAATGTAGGGGGAAGTATTTTTTGACATAGGCTTAGGAAGATAATTTATGACTAAGACCTCAAAAGCAAATACAGCAAGAGCAAAAATAAATGGCACTTAATTAACTAAAAACTCTGTACTGCAAAAGAAATAACCAATAGTGTAAATAGACAACCCGGAAAAATATTTGCAAACTGTACACCTGACAAAAGACAAATATCCAGAATCTACAAGGAACTCAAACAACTTCGCAAGAATACAAACAAATAACCCCATTACAAAGTAGGCAAAAGACATGAACAGACATTTTTCAGAAGAAGATATACAAATGGCTAACAAACATGAAAAAATGTTCAAAGCCACTAATCATCAGTGAAATGAAAATGACGACCACACGAGAGGCTTCTGTTCTTCTTGTGGATCAGTCACTGTGTTTCTCAAAGGTTTATAGTCTTCACTTGTAAGTAAGTAAATTAATGAGCCTGGATAATTTTGACTATCACTTCTAGCCTTAGGTTGCTGTACATCCATAGTTTTAGAATCTGTTATTTACTCATTAATTAATTCAACAAACATTAATATTCACGATTAATGTTCTAGACATCATTTTTGCACACTAGACGTAAATCAATACAAAAAACAAAGTTCTTGCACTTAAGAAATTACATTTTTGGGAGGAGGCACAGAAAAGAGAATAAGGGAGAAGGTATAATATCTAATAAGGTAATGGATGCCACAAAAATATAATATAAAAAAGAAAAATTAGGAGCCCAGCGAGTAAAAAAATATAATTTAAAATATGGCGGTCAAGGTAGGCATCAAAGAATAGGTGAGATTTAAACAAATAAATCAAGGAAATGATGATACGTATCTGGGGAAAGAGTACTTCAGGCAAAGGAAACAAATTCAAGGGATCAAGATATGTATGTGAATATTTAATGAACCACAAGGAGATCATTGATGCTACTGAGAAAAGCTGATATCAGAAAGGGATGAACCCCAAGTGATTGGAAGCCTTGTAGGCCATTGCATTCTTCATGAGATGAGTATTGTTGGAATGATTTGAGCAGAGTAGTGTTGTTATATTCCTTTCCCTTTAACAGGATTAATTTGGATTCTGTGCTTAGAAGTGATGTGGAGAGGTGAGATAAACCTAAAAGGGGGAGATTGGTTAGGAGGCTATGGTGATCATCCAGAGGAAAGACAGTAGTGGCTTTGACTGGGGCAATGGAGGGGAGGTGGTGAGAACTAGTCTAATCTGAGTATACTTAGAATGAAAGACAAAATTAGCTGAAGGATTAGAAGTGGAGGTTGAAAGGAAGAGAAGAGTCAAAAATGGCTCCAATATGCTTGATCTGAGAAAGTAGTTATAGAGTAATCATTAATTGAAATGAGAAAGCTTCTGGAATAGTTTTGTAGGCAGAGAAGGAACAGGTCAAAACTCAATTTTAGATTCTTTATTTTGTGAATATCAGAAAGTTAAGGGAAATATTGAGTAGGCTTTAGTAATCATCAATCTTATATTCAGGAGTAAATGTGTAACTTTGAGAATCATGAAGTATAGATGATATTTAAAGTCATGAGATGAGATTACAGGAGTGAGTGGTTATCAAAAAGATAACCACTTCAGTATTAAGCCTGGAAATACACAGATGCTAAATAGTGAGATAAAGGAGAGTTAGCAAAGGAAACTCAGAAGGAGTGGTGAGAGCATGTGAAAGGAACAGGTGAGTGTCAAATTCCACAAGGAAGAACAATCAGCTGTACCAGATCTTGCAGGTAGTTCAAGCATGTCAGACTAACCAGTTTTGCTCAAGTCTCAGTCATTTGACTCATCAAAGTGGAGGCCAGAGTTAAAGGGGCATAGTAAGAATAAAAGCCAGCTGTTCTTTAAGGACTTATGTTCTTAGAATAGATTCTCATAGACTCCAAACTTGCATCCTATCATTGCTCAATGTGACTTGAAGTCTGTAAGTAAATGAGTAATAGCAATAGCTCAAAGGTCACAGTCTCAGCTCAGTGATTAAGAAAGCACTTTAGGAGCCAGAGTGGCTAATCCTTTCAAGAATAGGAGCTCAATCTCCATGGTGTGATAATCTCATCCAACCTTCTGTGGTCTATTTTCTATAGGGCATGCTGAGAAATGATTTGTAAAATGGTATGCCTATCTTTTCTGGGATATATTTTGAAACGTAATTTTGCCCTCCAATATATATCTGTTTTCTCTCAATAACCCATGCTATCCCCCCTGTCACATTTATTGGGGCAATTTGTATTTTCAGCCTACATCACATTTTAGATGGCATTCATAGCATCAACCTGTATGTTGGTTTCAGACAGTTTTAATAAAGCTCTGGTAATGATAAAGCTTTTTGTAAATTGGACTTATATTTTTTTCTTGTTTTCTTCACTAAACTGTCCTTTATTCTCAAAATCGTTTCCTGTTCTTGGACTAGCCTCTCTCCATCTTACGATGACTACTTTGACTATTTAATATCCTTCCCGAGAGACACCTGCCTGCCCTTTCCCAGTTTCTACCATGTGGGCTCAGGTATGTTTCCTTTCTTTTGCTACCAATGCACATTTCCCACATGCCCATGATTTTTAAAAATTTATTCATATTTTGACTGACATTTTGATCTTTGTCATTAGACTGCAGGCTTCCTAGGGGTTGGCTGATATTTCTTCACAATTTTAATCCTCCATATGATATCATTTGCACATTAGTTTTCTTTTAGAGATAGAGGCCTTCATAATAGAATATTGTCCTCACTTGCCAATGCACATTTGGTCTCCTTATCAGAAGCTTCTTTGTTAAAAAAATCTTTAGTCTCTTTTTCTTTACCCTGCCATCAATTAATACTTAACTTTTACATTCTACCGTGCTTCAAATACTATTGGTATGAAATTAAAGAGACTTCCTCCTACCATATGTCTTTTTTCCCACCATTCAGATTGTATTTGAAAACAGCCTCTTTTCATCACAGTGCCAAGGCTTTTAATTGTAATCCTGAAATTAACTGCCTCCACACATTGAATTTTCCAGATCTCCTTTTGTTTAGAGATGGTATTTTCTGTGTATATCAGCTTTGTCTCACTCACTTATAGGTCTAAGGTCCATTTTATGTCTCCCCTCAGCAACCACCATAGAGCCTTACTTAGGTAAGGAATTCAACTGTTTATAAAATAAAGTAAAACAGATAGATTGTGTGATACTCAATTGACATTGCCTTTCTCCATAAAGTTGCTATAGTTTTTCTATTTATTGTTTATTTCAAAGCTTACTTAAGTGGTTCATGTAGGGTCTAGTCCCTGAGTCCCATTTGAAAAGAATCGTCAAACTGAATTTAATTGCTGAGGAATTTAATGGAAGTCATAAATTGCATTGACTTCAAGACATAACTTAAAATAAATCACAAATGATATAAATATCCTATCTAATCAATTCTATTTTTTAAAAATCTCGTGTATGCTTTATGAAACAGCCAATTTCTAGAGTCTTGAGAACACAGACAATGGCATAAGCTTTACAAGGTGCATTTCCAACAATCCAATTAAGAATATGGGTGGGCCAAGAGCTTGATAAAGAGGCCAGATTGGAAGGATTTAAAATTAGAAAATTAGACACACTCAGTGCCATCAGAATACACAGACTTATCACACCCAAAGAAAGCTGAAGGCAAATCTCAGTAAGTATCGAGAATAAATAAGCCCGTTTCCAAAGAGTCTTCAGTCCTTTGGCAACCAGGAGATCTAAGTAGAGGTGGTCGGTAGATGTACCAAAAAATGAGTGGAACATCATAGTGAGGAACAAGAGGAATAAAAGAACAAAAATATTCAATTATATTTTAAAATATTCAATATGATAATGAGTCCTTATCATTTTAAATACATATAGAACAGTATATGCTTTATGTCCAACATCTATTTCGAGTTTCTCTGAAGGGGATATAACCCGCTCTATTCCAAAAACAAAATTTGAATCTGGAAAGTCACGATGCTAGTAGGTATTAGTATGTGATTCAAATCCAAGTGTCAGATTTCAATGTCATAATCACATCATCACCCGGAGAGTTATATAAGCTGGAACTCAGGCACTGAGCTACCGCAACTTTAATTAATTCAAGGGGTATACAACCAACAGAATAGAGCAGAAACTCCGTTACTAAAAGTAAGAAACAGAGCGCTAGACCCCAGTAAAACCAATCTCATGTTCAGTCTTTCACATGACTGAGTTAATATTTCTGAGCCCTTCTTACCTCATGAAGAGTTGATCCCAGTGTCTGCATGAGGCTAAGCACACACCTTTGGGAGTTGAGTCAGTCATCAAAGTAAAAAAAAAGGGGTGAAAGCTGTAGGATCCAGGCAAGGCATCACATGAAATAATTAAGCATGTAAACATTATTTCATTTTTATCTTAGTCTTATATTTCAAAATTCCCCCTTATAAACAGTCCAATCCTGCAAAGTAGCTGTACTTTGGTTGCAAATGAAACATCTAATTGCCTTTTATTGCACAATGTTGGAGTTTATTTATTTGAAGATTTACAATAAAAACTCACTACAAAATTAAAAAGCCAGCATATAGAATGCTTATATATGGAGGGGGTGGAATTGAGATGCTGATTAGCAGAGCCGGGTGTTTGGGTAGAGAGTTCCATCACATTCTTTCTACTGCCCCTCACTTGCTCATCACTGAATCCATCTGAGAAAAGGTCAATGGTGATTGATAATTGCTACCAACTTGTCTCACAGAAATTAGAAAGCTTTTAGCAAATAGAGTAGCCAAAAGACTTTGTAGTCAGAGAGAGGATCACGCTGGGTTCATTCTTCAGGCATCCTTCACCTTATCAGATAGCTGTGTGCCAGCCAAGTGACTTAAATGTGATTTTTTTCCCACTGCTTCATTTTAGAAATACATTCTCCACATGCCAATCCCTGAGGGCTTAATGGGCTGGGGGTTCAAGTAGTAAGCAGTTTCATAGATTAGTTTATCTGGCTACACTGGAGTACATCTTGGGAATCGTGAGAGTGAGGGTGTAAAAGAACAGAGCTACACTGGGAATTCAGTGCTGATTTTCCCACCACCTCGTTCTGTGACTGTGGATATTTTCATTTCTTTGATTCTCAGCTAGGCTCACTTTTGAAATAGAAGTGTGCAGAGCACTGATCGTGATAGTCTGTCTGCATTTGAAAAGTCTATGCCTTTCCCCTTAGCTTTAAAATTCCACATGCCCCATGGGTCACATATGTTCTACAGTGCGTTTTTATATCAAAATGTTTGGGAATAAAGTAAGTTTTGGAGAAGTTGTGCTAAACACAGATGAATAGATTTCTGTGTGGATATTTTGGTGTCTCTAATGAGTCACCAAAGACTCAGGCAAATTTGGGTTTGGGTTTTTTCCCAGACTTCCGATCCTTTCCTCCCCATGCACTCTAATCTCAGTTCAGAAGACCATGGATGTTCCTTGCTTCCATGGGAGGACCAGATTCTCTCTCTTGGGTGTTAGGAGCTAGGACTTACCCTGTCTTCTTTCTGGAATGATACTGGTAAACACTTGGGCTCTATGGAGACATCATGGCAGAGAAGCATGATTCAGCCCATTTGCATCTAGAGGCAAAGATTTTGGTGAGCAGAAAGAAAAGCAGACCCAAGAGGTGGGGCCCACCCGGAGGCATGGAAGCCTGCTTTGTCTGGAGGACCCCTTCAGGCCTGGTGCTGGAGCATTCTGAGACCCAGCCATCCTTTTAGAACTTGGAGTGAAGATTCTGTCATACTCACAATCCCCCTGGTAAGGGCTAGTCAGCATTTTTTGTTCTTTCCAGAAACCATTAGTCAGATTTAGAGAAATGTATTATAATCAATGCATTCCCCCCTTTTCCATGAGCTACCAACAGGATTAATGTTGTACAGAATTCACTTTCAGAAGCATAGCCATATATTTTAAGCTTATCTTCATCTGAAATAATTGATAATGACACTACTACTACTTATTAATAATACATACATAATAACATAATAATAAATAACATATAAATATTAATAATGTATTCCAAGAGCTCATCATGCTAAGGGCATTGCTTTTCTCCCCTTTTTTCTAAGTAATTGCATTATTAAATTTTTAAAAAGTATGCTTAAATGTTAGCAATACATCAGGTGTGGCACTACATCCTTCATAAACATTATTTAACTTAAACGACAAAATGACTCAGTGAGGTAGATTTCTCTTCCCATTTCAAAATGAGAAGTGTTTATTCAGAACACTTTTGTGATTTGTTTGTGGTCTGTCACTGTTAATTGACAGTGGTGTGTTTCTAGCTCAGGTCAGCCTGACCTCAGGGTTTTTGTCATTTTATTAAGCTGTGTCTCATGAATTTCCCAGGATATGCACTCATATCTTCCTCTCTCCTGTCACTGCTCTCTGCCTTGAGTTCATTACTATTTCATTTCTCTATTTTTCTTTTCTTCTCTTTTAATTTCCCCTTCTCTCCTCTTCCTTTGAGTGTTTTTCTTTGCCCTCTCCTCTCTCTTCCCTGCATTGCTAAAACTATTTGCACAGGATGTCCCAGATCTTCATGTCTCCTCTGCTTTTCCGAGGTGCATGTTTTTTGGTCTCCCTCTGTCCTCACTCAATCCCTTTGTATTCTTGCTACCTCTGCCAAGCCTCTGAGAGTGCCTCTAAAAACCTACATTTGTCCCAACACTTTCCAAGGAAATGCGCATTTCCCATAATGACCCCATTTAATTTTTATCACCAGCACCACTAAAATAACTGCTCTCAATACATTCATCCACGGTGTTCACAGCCAGCAACCCCCCTCCTTTGCTTGCTTTGCTTTTTAAACCTGTCAGGAAAAGGTGTTCAGAAATATTTCATTTTGTTGTTACTCAGAGCAGTGATTTTTCCATCCTCACCATTTCAGGGACTGTGAGTTAGTGCTGAGAACTGACTCGTGATTTCCTCAGCTTTGTTCAGGCTGAGAAATGCACAGAGCTTTGTATCTGCCTCTGTTCTCCAACACATGAAACTCCCCAAGGGGACCTCCCCCAACTCGTAGGTCCCAACCTGCACCTTACTTCCATCTCAATTCCTCAGCTCAGTTGTTTTAAGATTCCTTGCAATTCTTCCTATTATTGGAGAAAATCACATCATCAAAAGCTTAAATTTAACTCCTATCAACATGACAAATTATCAGAGTCAGGCTGTTATTGAACTAAGTGTCTGTACATACAAGATGTCTTCAGTCTGGTTCTCCAAATATCACAAATCTAAAATATTTCCTGGAGAGGTCACTGCTTACAGAGAGTATATAAAAGACTCAGAACAGATAGCATTCTGGCCTAGTGATTTCTAGCCTAGACAAATAATTATTTGGGTTGTGGGTGTTAAGAAGATCAAGAACAGGAAGAAAGGGAAGATATAAAAGTAGAAAAGGGAATGAATGAGAAAGAGAAGGAGGAAGAATCATTTGTGGGCAAATCAATTTGGAAAATCCTGCATTAAAATAAATGAAACAAATATCTGTCCTTTATAACTTTTTGTAGAGAAGGAATATTCTTTGACAATATTCTAAGACTATTCTTCAAATTTTACAAACAAACGTATTCAAATCCAAAGCATTTGGTTTCCATTGATCATTACATTAAACCACAGTTTTATAAAAGATGTAAGCAAATAAAACACTTATTTATTTATTTATTTGGAGGCAGAGTGACATTCTGTTACCCGACTAGAGTGCTATGGTGTAAGCCTAGCTTAAAGCAACCTCACACTCCTGGGTTCAATTGACCTTCCTGCCTCAGCCTCCTGAGTAGCTGGGACTACATATGCCCACCACCATGCCTGTCTAATTTTTCTATTTTTAGTAGAGATGTGGTCTTGTTTTTGCTCAGCCTGGTTTCACATTCTCAGCTCAAGTGATCTGCCCACCTCCACTTCCCAGAGTGCTAAGATTACAGGTGTGAGTCACCCCAGCTAGTGGCAAATAATACACTTTTAATCTCTGAAAGAACTATCGAACTATCCATCTTATTCACGTTTAATTAATGCATTAATCCATATAGTCACTCATTCATTCACACATATATGTATACAGTCATTCAAAATCTTGACTAGCATTCACTCTTATCCAGGCACCAGAGATGGAAAGATGAATGAGGTGGGATCTTGGTGTCTAAGAAATATACTGTCTATTTTTTAAAAAATGGACATTTGGGTGAATAAATCATAACAAAAAGGATAATAAAAGTAACATTATGGACAAAAAGACTCTAAGAGCACACAACAGGGAGAATTAACTTCCCCTTTAGTTTAAAATTTATTAGCTCCTCATTCATAAAATAGGAATGATACTACCTGCTGCTCTGGAGGGTTATTGGGAGACACAATAGACTTTGCTGGAAAGAGGTATGAGCAGCCTAATCTGGTGATTTGTGTTTGTGACGTTGGCAGCAAGGAGACCGTTGAAAGTATCCATGAAATATTTTATTTCAAGAGAAAAATTGAAGGTATGAACAAGTGGCTCAACTCTAGGATCCATGAGAATTGCCTAAGAAGAGGAACAAGGTGGCAAAGCTATGTGATAAATGGTCTTAAGTATATATTTGGTAGCGGGGGGCAGTAAACCAGCAAGTGTTTATGGTTAGTGAACTGCATGGTACATTTTAGGTCTGCCATGGACAAAAGCAAGAAACTCTACAAAACAGATAAAGATGAAGACCTGATGAATTCTGGTCTAGCACGTTGATTAGGCTAGTGCAACCTTAGAGACCCCAGAGCTGTGTTGGTTCACTTCACTAATTTTAGCATAGTTTACATTTCTCATTGACTTTTTTCCTGCTAGTCCCTGGCTGATTTAATCTCAAAACCCCATGTCTCACAACATACACCTCCTGTAAAGTGACTGCCTTTTTTGAGTCCCAGTCTGTGTCAGCAAAATATGACATTGCCACCTGGCGAAATAAAGTCAGCTGATGAGAGTGCAGCAGGATGCATTCATTCTGAGATTCACAAAGGGTCTGAGCCCAGCTGCGCTCCCCACGAGGCAAGGCTCTAACAAGCTGCTTTGTGATGCTCTTGTGGAAATCTCAAGTATGAAGTAAACTATATAAAACCAAATTCTCTTCTCTTGTAAAACTGAATTCTAAAAATCTTCATGTCTCAGGGGGAGATTGGAGTTGAATCAAGCCCCAAAATATCTCTGGAAACTTTCATAAGAAAAAGGCAGTGTGCATTTATTTTATTTAATATACTTTAACATAACCTGATACATTTGGGTTTATTCTGAGGGATATTTTGGTATTTATTCTTTCTTTAGGATTTATTTTTTATGTGATCTGAGAATTGAATGAAGAAAGAAGAAAGGAAAAATGAACAAAAAAACTTTGGCTTTGGGAGAAGCTGTGCCTTTTACATGTTTGTTCTGAATTTCATTCGTTGAAATTCTCTGTGTAGTTGGTGGCTAACTGAGAGTACAGGAAATTACTAAACTTGTCCTTGGACTCTGGAGATTAGTGAAGGTACAGTCAGAGCTCAAAATCTGTTTGAGAGATCACAATTAAATGGATAGGACTGTATAAGTATTTTCTTATTAGCAAAAATGCCTTTTACATATTTTCATTTATTTCAGTGAAGCTAATTTTATACCTAAAGCAATAGAGTATCAGAAATTAATAATATATTTCCCAATATCATGAGTATAATAATAATGGAAACCACGATGAGCAATCCATGTCTTTCAATTTTTTTTTTTAATTACTTGGTTTGTTTCTACCATACCACATGGTTTCCAAACCATTCATCGAAGAATGGCTATATTGGGTTCCTATGACATGTTAGGTTTTAGAATCATAGCCTTGCAAAACACAGATACACTTCTAATGATCTTGGAGTTCTAAGTCTGGCTTTACAGATGTGAAACTTAAAGTTTAGAATAACCAAGTTGTTTTTTATTTAATCACCAAACTAATTTGTGGTATAAGTGGGAATAGAACTCCAGTCTTCAATAATAAAAACGAAAATAAAAACTTTGCCTACAAATCAAAATTGCATAAATGGAATCCTATTCCCACCGACTGCCACTATAATGGAAGAAATGCTTTATCTTCACATATGATTGATTTCCAATGGGCAGTGGCCTTGAACACTTTTAACTATTTCTTATTTTGAACAGACCCTCTTTTCTGCCAGACTTCTCTTTCTAGGAGATGATCTTTAAACAAAATTTATTTGTTAAGAGGAAATCAATATCAAAAACATACACATACTTGAATGAATATTTTCTGGTATAAATCACATCTTATTTATTTTTTATTAACTTGCATGTACAGATGTGGAAATTTTGGGGAAGCTTTATTTTATTTGGATTTATCTAGAGTATAAATTGTACTTTAAGAAATACTTTCATGGCAGTTAATGTATATGGGGATAAAGGAAATAACAGCACAAACTTTATTTTACCAACAAGCTTATCTTAGCAGAATTGCATAGGAAACAATAGAAACATAGAATTAGAAAGCCATCCGAGACTATTTTATTTATTTTTGCAGTTTTTGGCCAGGGCTGGGTTTGAATCCACCACCTTTGGTATATGGGGCCAGTGCCCTACTCCTTTGAGCCACAGGCACCACCTGAAAGCTGTCAGAGATTTTAATCATTAGGTATAGTGGTTCTTAATTTTTGATGATCAAAATACATTTTAAGAATCTGATTAATTGTATTTTGATAATGTGTGAGCTTTTTATTTATAATAAAACAATTCTAATGAAAGTAATAAATGTTCTTCCCAAGAAAATAAAACATGCAGATAGTTTTACCTGCTGGAGGGGTCAATGGCTCTCTGAAAAAAAATATATAATTATTTCAGGCTCCATGAATATCACATATAAGAAGTCGGTTCCCACAACCCTGGGAAGAAGAAGCTCTACTCATTGGGTTCAACACTGTTGTGAGAAGCACCCCGTTGAAGTGTTCTATAAGCTTTTGAGTGACCACGCAGGCATTATATCAGAAGGGCCTGTAGGTATTATTTCATCCAGTGGTTTCTCACTTATCCTCTACACACATATTTCCTCTACCTTCTGTAATGAAATCTTACCTAGATAATCAATAAATAGACTGGTAAAAGTAGAACTGTCCTGGCTGAAATTGCAGAGGGTCTAAGCCCAGATTCTCTTGCTCATGTCCATTTGCTCCCATTTACAAAACCTATGTAGAGCCTCTGGGTAATTTCTCATTATGCAGATGAAGCAGAAAGAAGACTAAATTAGTCAAGGTCAAACAGCAAGTAAATTGCAGAGCTGAGATTTGATTCTAGGCAGCCTTAATCTTGAACAATGACTCTTATTGACTACACTGTAATCAAGCTTTCTGAAAAGTTTATAACCTTAAATTGAAAACAGTTGGCAAAACTAATGCTCTAAGCAGACTTCTTCAAAATACAAATGAAGGAACCGATATGTTCTGTGAAGTGACATAAGCTAGATCTCTCACTTTGTGTGTTTTCTGCTGCTTAGCAAGAGAAGAAAATGAGAATTTGATTCCACTAATTTACATTTATCAAATCATAATATGTTACAGGAAATTCTAAATGCCATAAACACAGTGATGGATATTCACTTTTAAGGTATTTGTGATCTAGAAATTAAGACAGAGAAAAAGATGTGATAGAACATGATCTGTTATATAATGGCACATGTATTTACCTTACATCCCAACTCTTAGGTCAATCCTATTGCTTATACCCTCAAAACCTGACCATTTCTCCCTAACACTACTGCTCCCACCTGGGGTCAAGCTATCATTAACTCTGACCTGGATTGTAACAGTAGCTCTTTAACCTGTTCATCCTACTTTATTTATTTTTCAAAATATCATGGGGGATGCAAATGTTTTTGATTAAAAGTATAGATCCTGTCATGTTGAATCAGGGTTATAAAAGTGTACTCATATGCCTATCACCAAGGTATTTTACACTATACCCATTAGTTAAGTTTTTCTTCTCCCCCTGCTTGATTTCCACTGAGTTTTACTTCCCTCTCAGCACAAATGTGCTCATTGGTTAACTCCAATTTAATAGCATGTACACATGGTATTTTTTTTTCCTTCTTTAGATACTTGGTAAGGGTCTCCAGTTCCACACAAACTGTTGCAAAAGGCCTTCACTCATTCTTCTTCCTGACTGAGCAGTATTCCATAGTATACATGTACTACATGAGCCTAGGCAAATAATTTATCAAGAAGACCTCAATGACAATTACAGTAGCAGCAAAAATAAATAAATTGGACTTGATTAAATTAAAAAGCTTTTATTCAACTAAGGAAACCATCACTAGTTCAAATAACTAACTGAATGGGCAAAAAGTATTTGCAAATTATATATTCAAAAAAAGGCTAATAACCAGAATCTATAAAGAACTCAAGCAAATCAGCAAGGAAAAACAAACAACACCATTGAAAAATGGCAAAATAAGGCGGCGCCTGTGGCTTAAAGAGTAGGGCGCCGATCCCATATGCCAGAGGTGGCAGGTTCAAACCCAACCCCGGCAAAAAAAAAAAAAAAAAAAAAAAAAAAAAAAAAAACCACACAAAAAAGAAAGAAAAATGGCAAAATACATGAAGAGAAGCACTTTCTGCTTTCATTCTTACTTGTCTATAGTTTTTATTCAAAACAGTGCCCAGAAGGATTCTTTTAAAACACAGGAGAAATCATATAATTTATCTGCTCAAAACTCCAATGGCTTCTGACCTCAGTCAGTCATTATCATCACGACACCCTTCAGAGTTCAGCCCCTGCCTATCTCTCCTGTCTTACCCCTAATTCCTCCCACATTCCACTCAGCCACATTGAATGCTTGACTATTATTTTTCAAACCCACCAACTCATCTCAGCCTGGAAATTGCCATTTCTTTTGTTTTCCACCTGTTAGTCTCTTCCTTGCACTTCCATATAGCTTACTTCCTTTCTTCCACCAGGTCTCTATTCAAATGCTGCTTTCCTATGATACGGCCTTTATGGAACTCCAGATCAAAATTTGCTAATTGTAACCCCTGTCTTCATCCATCTCCTTATTCTGTTTTAACTTCCTTAATTTCACTTATCACTGCCTGTTATTTCCTTAAATCTGTATTTCTTTATCGACTTTCTCCAATAGACTGTCTCCACTGAGGACACAGACTTTGATTTATTTACAGCTGTATTCTCAGTATTACATCCAATGCATGTACAATAATGAGTATATATTTAATGACTAAGTAAATGAATTATCAATAAATAAATTAATGAGTCAAACTAGATATAAAGTTTTGTGAGAACTTGCAATTCCATAATGCAAGAATGTAAGAGAAAACACATGTTCCCTAGTGTAAAGTTTTCGAAGTTTGATAATGTGTTTTAAAACTTGCTTGTTTTCCTTAAATCCAGTTGCTGGCAAAGATTGTGTTAGATGAATATGTTCTTGGGAAAGTCAGAAACTGATTCACTTTAGCTGTTTGATACGAAATGTTGGACAAATGTTCAGAATTATCAACATAGGATTTGCTTATATCTATGTATTCATGGAAATGATAAAAGCTTTGAAGTTCTAAAAACCTGGAATGAATTCCTGGCCTTTTATCTTAACATCTACCAGATCCATAAAACTTTTCTGAACTTCCACACCTCTTATTTATAAAAGAGGTGAAATATATGCCACAAAAGAATTGCTCTTAATATTTAAAATAATAGTAACAGCAATGTCAGTATTGCTTTAGTTGAAGCACTATAAATAGCTCTACTGTTATTATCCCTAACACACTCAAAGAGATAGGAAGCATTTCTTCCACCAAATCACATTTTATTTCCTCTTTCTAGAACTAAGAGTATGTAGAATGTTGTTATTCTGTGTCAGGACTGATTGTCAATGGTTTGGACAACTGGATTTCAACTTGCCCTTTGGGGAGCTTCTTCAAAATCTAATTGACCACATTGTCAGGACATGTTTCCCAACATTTGGACAAATTTTTATTTCTCTGCTCCATCCTCTAATTTCCATCTAAATCTCTAAAGGGAAATGTTAACAATCTTTCTCCCCTTTCTGTGCATATATCCTTCAAATATTTATGCTGTTAGTATGTCCCTCCTTGGTATGTGCCTACATACTTATCTTTGTACACAGTACTTAGTTCTTTTAATCTTTTCTCATAAATCAATCCCTCTAGTCATTTAATCATGCTCCCTGATGTTCTTTGAATCTCTTCCAATTCCTTGACAGCTCTCTTGTGTCAAGATGCCCAGAACTGTTTACAGTATTCTAGGTGCTGTCTCATCAGCCTCAAACTGTGCTGCTTTCTTCCCTTGATGGTTCTTGACAGCCTGCCTCGCTGCCTACAGTTCAGGGATACTATTTGGAGCCTTCAGTCACCATTTAAACTTCTAATATCTTTCCCTGGTATTCATTACAGACATCGTACTGTGTTCATTACCATTCTAAGCAATCATCATGGGATGGCAACTTTTCAGAAATTGCACATGATTATGAACTTTGGCCTTTCCGATGTGTATTAAAGGCTGTAGACTTTTGGAAAGGCTTGATTACAGCAGGGGAGTTAAGCATCCTTGCTCTGCTTTGAGAGCAAGATTCTCAGATCAGCAGTGTTTCGTCTGTTTGACCTTGACACACTTACCATTGCCTTGGCTTCCTCTTCTATAGAATGAGAAACAGCACCTATCAATTGCTCTGAGAAATAAGTAACACGATTCATATCAGTGCTTAGAATAATGACTGACACATTAGAAGTACTCAATAAACAAATGCTAGCTACCTCATTTAAAATATTCAGTTGAGGTAAATTTACAAAAGATGCACATATTTTGAGTGTATAGTTTGTTGAATTTTGAAAATATATTCTTCTTATACAACCAATACTCAAATTCAGATATTTTCTTTTCTTCAGAAAGTTGTCCCATGCTCCTTTTCAGTAAATGCACTGCCTTTCTCCCAGGCAACTGATTTCTTTCTCTCTTTCTTTTTTTTATTGTTAAATCACAGCTGTGTACATTAGTACAATCAAGAGGTACAATGTGTTGGTTTCATATACAATCTGAAACATTCTCATCAAACTGTTCAACGTAGCCTTCATGGCATTTTCTTAGTTATTGTATGTAGACATTTGTATTCTACCTTTAGTAAGTTTTGCCCGATCCCAATCCAAGATGCACTGTAGGTGTGGCCCCACCCATCACCCTCCCTCCACCCTAACCTCCCCACTCCCTTCCCCTTCCTTGGCCCTTTCCTCATAGTATTGTGCTATAGTTGGGTTATAGCCTTCATGTGAAAGCTATAATTTAGCTTCATAGTAGGACTGAGTACATTGGATACTTTTCTTCCATTTCTGAGATACTTTGCTAAGAAAAATATGTTCCAGCTTCATCCATGAAAACATGAAAAAGGTAAAGTCTCCATCTTTCTTTAAAGCTGCATAATATACTATGGAATATACTATGGAATATTCCATAGTATACATGTACCACAATTTGCTAGTCTATTCGTGGCTCAATGGGCACTTGGGCTTCTTCCATGACTTAGCAATTATGAATTGGGCTGCAATAAACATTCTGGTACAGATGTCTTTGTTATATTGTGATTTTTGCTCTTCTGGGTATAAACCTAATAAAAGAATTATAGAATCGAATGGCAGGTCTATTTTTAGGTCTCTAAGTATTCTCCAAACATCCTTCCAGATGGAACGTATTAGTGTGCATTCCTACTAGCAGTGTAGAATTGTGCCCTTTTCTCCACATCCACACCAGCATCTCTGGTTTTGAGAATTTGTTATGTGGGCTACTCTTACTGGGGTTAGGTGATATCTCAAAGTAGTTTTGATTTGCGTTTCTCTGATGATTAATGATGATGAACTTTTTTCATGTGTTTGTAGATCATGCATCTGTCTTCTTTAGAGAAGTTTCTCTTCAAGTCCCTTGCCCACCCAGAGATGGGATCATGTGTTCTTTTCTTGCTAATACGTTTGAGTTTTCTGTGGATTCTGGTTATTAGAGCTTTATCGGAGGTATAACCTGCAAATATTTTCTCCCATTCTGAGGGCTGTCTGCTTGCTTTACTTACTATGTTCTTGGCTGTGCAGAAGCTTTTTAGTTTGATCAGGTTCCAGTAGTGTATTTTTGAAGCTGGTTCAATTACCTTGGAAGTCCTCCTCATAAAATATTCACCCAGGCCAATTCCTTCAAGAGTTTTCCCTGCATTTTCTTTAAGTATTTTTATCATTTCATGTCTTAAGTTTAGATTTTTTATCCAGTGAGTCTATCTTAGTTAATGGTGAAAGGTGTGGGTCCAGTTTCAATCTTCTACAGGTTGCCAGCCAGCTCACCCAGCACTATTTGTAAAATAGGGAATCTTTTCCCCACTGAATTTTTTTTTTATTAAATCATAGCTGTGTACACCGTGGAATATTATGCAGCCTTAAAGAAAGATGAAGACTTTACCTCTTCCATCTTTACATGGATGGAGCTGGAACATATTCTTCTTAGTAAAGTATCCCACTGAATGTTTTTAAAATTGGCTTGTCAAAGATCAAATAATGGTAAGTAGTTGGGTTCATCTCTTGGTTCTCTATTCTGTTCTAGACATCTACTTCCCTGTTTTTGTGCCAATACCATGCTCTTTTGATCACTATCGATTTATAGTACAGTTTCAGGTCTCGTAGAGTGATTCCTCCTGCTTTGTTTTTATTTCTGAGTAATGTTTTGGCTATTTGAGGTTTTTTCTGATTCATATAAAATGAAGTATTATTTTTTTCAAGATCTTTAAAATATGACAATGGAGCTTTAATAGGAATTGCATTAAAATTATATATTGCTTTGGGTAGTATAGATTCTTCTTGATTCTTCCCAGCCATGAGCATGGTATGTTTTTCTATTTGTTAACATCTTCAGCTATTTCTTTTCTTAAAGTTTCATAGTTCTCTTTTAGAGATCTTTCACGTCCTTTGTTAGGTATACCCCCAAATATTTCATCTTTTTTGGCACTACTGTGAAAGGAATAGAGTCCTTGACTGTTTTTTCGGATTGGTTATTGTTGGTATATATAAAGGCTACAGATTTATGGGTGTTGATTTTGTAGCCTGAGACATTGCTGAATTCCTTGATCACTTCTAAAAGTTTTGTAGTAGAATCCCTAGTGTTTTCCAGTTATACGATCATATCATCTGCGAAGAGTGAATGTTTGATCTTTTCTGACCCTATGTGGATACCATTTTATTCCCTAATTGCAATGGCTAAAACTTCCATTATAATGTTAAAGAGCAATGGAGACAATGGGCAACCTTGCCTGGTTCCTGATCTAAGTGGAAATGATTTCAATTAAACTCCATTCAATAGGATGTTGGCTGTGGGTTTGTTGTAGATGGCCTCTATCAGTTTAAGAAATGTCCCTTCTATACCAATTTTCTTAAGTGTTCTGATCATGAAGGAATGCTGAATATTATCAAAAGCTTTTTCTGCATCAATCGAGAGAATCACATAGTCTTTATCTTTTAATTTGTTTATGTGCTGAATTACATCTATAGATTTACCTATATTGACCCAGCCTTGAGACCCTGGGATAAATCCCACTTAGTCATGGTATATAATTTTTTTGGATGTGTTGTTGGAATCTGTTTGTTAGGATCTTATTGAGTATTTTAGCATCTGTATTCATTAGTGATATTGGTCTGTAATTTTCTTTTATTGTGGTTCTTTCCCTAGTTTGGGGATCTAAACTTTGCTTTGTAGAACAGTTGGGGTAATATTTCTTCTTTTTCTATATTTTGGAAGAGGTTTAGTAATATAGGTACTAGTTCTTCTTTAAAGTTTTGGTAGAATTCTGATGTAAAGCCATCTGGTCCTGGGCTTTTCTTATTAGGAAGATTTTGTATAGTTGATGCTATTTCAGAACTTGATCTAGGCCTATTCAACATTTCCACTTCATTCTGGCTAAGTCTTGGTAGGTGGCGTACTTCCAGGTAGTGGTCGATTTCTTTCAGATTTTCATATTTCTGAGAGTAGAGTTTCTTGTAGTATTCGTTAAGGATTTTTTTAATTTCTGAGGGTCTGTTGTTATTTCTTTTTTTTTTTTTTTGTAGAGACAGAGTCTCACTTTATTGCCCTTGGTAGAGTGCCGTGGCCTCACACAGCTCACAGCAACCTCCAACTCATGGGCTTAAGCGATTCTCTTGCCTCAGCCTCCCGAGTAGCTGGGACTACAGGCGCCTGCCACAACGCCCGGCTATCTTTTGGTTTTTTGCAGTTTGGCCGGGGCTGGGTTTGAACCCGCCACCCTCGGTATATGGGGCCGGCGCCTTACCAACTGAGCCACAGGCGCCGCCCGGTCTGTTGTTATTTCATTGTTACCATTTCTGATTGATGAAATTCGAGATTTTACTCTTTTTTTTTCCTGGTTTATCAAAGGTTTATCTCTTTATTGACCTTTTCAAGAAACCAACTTTTGGATTTATTCATCTGTTGTATAATCCTTTTGTTTTCAATTTCATTTAATTCTGCTATGATTTTGGTTATTTCTTTTCTTCTGCTGGTTTTGGTGTTGGAGTGTTCTTCCTTCTCCAGTTGCTTGAGATGTCCCATTAAGTTATTAACTTCCTCTCTTTTTGTTTTCTTGAGGAAGGCTTGCAGTGCTAGAAATTCCCTCTTACGAATGCAGTACCCCGGAGCTTCTGGTAATTCATTTCTTGAGTGTTGTTGTGTTCCAAAAATTTCCTTCATAATCTCATCTATAACCCATTTATCCTTCAGCATAAGGTTATTTAGCTTCCATATTTTTGTATGGTTATGCAGGTTCCTGTTGTTATTGAGTTCAACTTTTATTCCATGAGGGTCTGAGAAGATTCAAGGAATAATTTATATTTTATTAAATAGGTTTGATTTGTGGCCTAGGATGTGGTTGATTTTGGAGTATGTTCCATGGGCTGATGAGAAGCATGTGTATTCAATTTGGGGGGGATGAAATGTTCTGTAGATGTTTGTTAAGTACAGATGTTGAATGGTTAAGTTTAAATCTAAAATTTTGTTGCTTAGCCTCTTTTTGGAGGATCTATCCAGCACTGCTAAAGGGGTGTTAAAATCCCCAACTATTATGGAACTGGAGGAAATCAAGTTGCTCATGTCTGTTAGAGTTTCTCTTATAAATTGAGGTGCGTTCTGGTTGGGTGCACAAATATTAATAATTGAAATTTCATCATATTGAGTATTACCTTTAACAAATATGAAGTGTCCATCCTTATCCTTCCTTATTTCAGTTGGGTTAAAGCCTATTGCATCTGCGAATAGGATTGCTTTTTTCTGCTTTCCATTTGCCTGGAGTATAGATGAGCATCTTTTCACGTTGAGTCTACATTTGTCTTTTAATGTAAGATGCGATTCTTATATGCAGCAGATATCTGGCTTGAGTTTTTGTATCCAGTCAGCCAATCTTTGCCTCTTTAGAGGACAATTTAAACCATTCACATTAATTGAGAGTATTGATAAGCCTTTCGAGAGTCCAGTGGACATTTTTAATCCTTTTGCGACTGTAGAAGTTGGAATTTGATCAAAATTTTCCTGGGGGGTTTACTTTTGTGGTGGAGGATTATGCTGGTCTTTATGGAGGATAGGTCTGAGAATATCCTGGAGAGCTAGTTTAGGTATGGCAAATTTCTTCAACATGTGAATGTCATGGAAGTATTTAATTTCTCTGTCATAAATGAAACTCAGTTTAGCTGGGTACTGGATCCTGGGTTGAAAGTTATTTTGTTTTAGGAGATTAAAATCAATGACCATCGTCTTCTAGCTTTAAAGTTTTCAGCAGAGAGATCTGCAGTTATTCTAATATTCTAGCCCTTGTAGGTGATGCTTTTCTTTCGTCTGGCTGCTTTCAGAATTTTCTCCTTCATATTAAGTTTAGTGAAATTGATTATGATGTGTCTGGGGGATGTCTTATTTGGGTTGAGTAGTGCTGGAGTTCTGAAACTGTCTGCTATCTGAATTTCAGAATCTCTTGGCATGTCTGGAAAGTTCTCCTTCATAATCTCATGGAGAAGAGACTCTGTACCTTGTGAAGCCACTTCATCGTTTTCGGGGATCCCTATAAGATGAATATTGGTTTTCTTCTAATT
The DNA here is from genome assembly GCF_027406575.1 of Nycticebus coucang. Classification (NCBI taxonomy): domain Eukaryota; kingdom Metazoa; phylum Chordata; class Mammalia; order Primates; family Lorisidae; genus Nycticebus; species Nycticebus coucang. The sequence continues at coordinate 19,257,041 of NC_069781.1, read as the reverse complement.
ATCCCAGAGCTCTCTGAGATAGTGATCTGTTTTTTCCCTCCATTTCTCTTCCTCTTTGAGAGTTTGGGAGCATTTGAAAGCTTTGTCTTCAATGTCAGAAATCCTTTCTTCTGCTTGCTCCATTCTGTTACTGAGGGATTCTACTGTGTTCCTCAGATCTTTGAGGGCTGCAACTTCTTGTCTCAATGTGTCAAAATCTTTGGTCATGTGGTCTTTGAATTCATTGGATTCTTGAGATATCTTTTGGGTTACTGCTTGGAATTCTAATTCGATCTTATTTGTTATCCAGATTCTGCATTTGATTTCTGACATCTTAGCTATTTGTTTGTGCATAGCATCTTGTGCTGTGTCTGCCCCATTTGTCCTTGGGGGAGTTGATCTACTCTGATTATTCATATTGCCAGAGTTTTTCTGTTGATTTCGCCTCTTGATGGTTTTTCACCATTGCCTCTGGCCATCCTCAGAGGTGGGGAGGTGTCTCTCCAAGATTAGATCCCAGCGGGATCACTCTATTTTTGCTGGATCTTTGTAGGGAGTGACCCTGTATAGTTCCTCTGGGGCTGCCCCAGCCAGGGAGTTCTGGTTGTGGAAGCAGCTCCAGAGTGTGACACACCCAGATCCAGCAACAGGGCTGGAGGTGGTGCACACGATTCTGGGAGTGCCTGGTGCCCAGTGACTTTGGCACAGAGAGCCCCAGGGTCCAGCAGTCTCTGGCCAGAAGAAGGGGTCTGCACAGAGGCAGGGAGGGCTCCAGAGGGCACGCAGCTACCAGGTCCCTGGACAGATGAGTGGGCTGGTGTGGAGGCAGGAGGGTATAGGAGGGAGGACACAGGGTTGTGCAGCTCCCGCAGTTCCTGGTCAGGGCATGAGGAGGCCCGGCGGGCATGGGTTGTGGGTCAGGGGTGCGGTGCAGCTCTTATGGAGGTCTGGGCTGTGCCAAGCCCAGGAGTTTGAGGTTGCTATGAGCTGTGATGCCACGGCACTCCACCCAGGGCAACAGCCCAAGGCTCCAGTGTGCCAAAACCGGTCTCACTCTGCCCCTGAGGGTTAAGGCTGTAAGGCAGCTTAGTCCTCGCCTTTACACTGCTCTGTCACTAATTTACTAGCTCCCACCCAATCCTTGCTCTTCAATCCTGAGGGCAGAACTTGCCGGGGCAGTTCTATCACAATGGCTCCCTGCAGCCCACAGCCAAACACTATTAGCTCCGTCCATCTCAGCAGCTCGGTCTGGGGCCCTAGACAATGCCCAAAGTTCTCCACACTCCTGCTCAAGCTCTCCCTAAGGCAGTTCAACTGAGTGCCAAGTCCAAAAACACTGAAACAGTTCACAGGTAAGGCCTTTCTGGTTTGCAGTCTCACTGCTGCTTGTACTTACGGCAACCGGCAGGATTAAATCGATTGAACACATAAAACCACTTGCCAGTTTTCCACTGTTTTTGTCTTCCTCTTGGGGTCCAGAAGTCCCTTGCTGACTCCCTGTATCCTCAAAGGGATGATTATAGGCAAATCCCACCAGCCAGAGAGGACTGGAGTCTTATCTCCCCAGATTCCCGTGCCCAGTTGCAGGGAAGCTGTTATTTGGCCGCCATCTTGCTCCAACTCCAAAGAACTAGCTTTAATGTCATCTCTTCAGCAAACTTTTCTGGTATGGACAGATTTATGTCTTCTCTCCAACACACAACCAATTCACACGCTAAAGCCCTCGCCCTAACTGTGATTCCAGGCAACTGATTTCTTTTAGCAAAGCCACATTTTTCCATTTCTAGAAATTCATTTCAATGGAATCACATTCTTACATGCTTTTTAAAAAATACCTGTCTTCTTTTACTCAATATGATGTTTTTAAGATTTATGTATTGAAAGTTTATTTATATTTCTGAGTATTAGTCTATTGCATTTTTATCAATATATGTTTTTATTTTGTCACATTAGATGGATTTTCTGGGTTGTAAGATAGGGATATTTTACTTTTATAAGAAACTTATAAACTTATAAACTTCTTTCAAAACTCATCATTTAATTTTTTCTTCTAGTAATATGTGAATATATGTGAATGTTTTAGGTGTTTCATATCCTCTCAACATTTGGTACTGTGGGATTTTTACTATCAGCCATTCTAGGGGTTATAAAGTATAATCATAGATTTAATTTTAATCTTGTGATGATAAATAGGGAGGAACTTTGTCCTTATTGACTTTCCATGTATCTACTTTTACTTTTTCTGATTAGAAATTAGATTATCTGTATATTTTACTTCATGGATGATCATCATGTTTTTTTAATATACTCCTTGGAGTATGTTCTTCAAATCTTTGGTTTCTCTTTTTATTGGATTAAACTATCTTTTGATAAAACAGAAGTATTTATTATTGATGAAGCCCAATTTATCTTTCTTAATTTCCATTTGTGATGGATTTTTTTTGTATTCAGTGTAAAAAGTTCTTGTTTACTACACATTGCCAACATTATTTTTCTCATGTTTTCTTCTGAAAATTTCATATTTTTAGCTTTTTTAATATTTTGGTATATAACAAATAACAAATTAATTATATATATGACATGAGGTAGAAGCATGTACGTGTATGTTTACATCGGATACTGTCTTATGACACCACTTGTTTAAAAAATGACTCTTCCTCATTCTAAATTACCTTGGCTCCTTTTCTTGAAAATCAGTTGAGACTATATGTGTGGGTGTATTCATGAAGAACATATGGTCTAATAATCTATCACTGTCCTATGCCAATATTACATTGTCTTTATTATTGTGATTCATAATATTTACATGAAGGAACATGAGTCTCCAACTTTATTTTCAGAATCATTGGGTTATTCTAAGTTCTTTGTAATCTTTTACAAATTTTAGAATCTATTTGTTAATTTCTACAAAAATTCTGCTGAGATTTTGATAGGAATTTCATTGAAAAATACATTGATTTGAGTAGATCTGAAAGCTTAACCATATTTAGTCAGTGATTAAATCGGATCTATTTCTCTTTCATTTAGTTCTAGTTTCTATCTGAGGTGTATCGTAGAATTCAGTGCAGAGATATTATCAATTTTCCCTTAAATGTTTACCTAAGTGTTATGACTTTTGATCATATTTTAAATGACTTTATTTTTTGTTAACTTCATTTCCTACTTTCTTCTTCAGATTTTATATAAAATATAGCTGATTTTTATGTTGGTTTTGTATCCCATGTCTGTGCTAAATTTACTTATTCATGCTAGTATTTGTATGTTTGTGTGTATGTGTGTAGGTTGTATATTCAGTATGGTTTTCTATGTAAATGACATTGTCAGTAAATATGTATTATTTTATTTATGTCCAATCTTCATTTTTACTTCTTTTTCTTGCTATACCACAACTGTAGGACAATATTGAAGAGAAGTGAAGAAAACAAGCAGATTTGTTTTGTCTTTTTTTTAAATTTTAAAAGTATTCAACCATGACTGCATTAATGTACACAGCTATGATTTAATTAAAAAAAAAAGTATTCAGTATATTGCCATCAATTGTAAGTTTAAAAAAGGAACGGTCACCTACATTTTATTGGCCTATCCAAGTCACATGAGTAAGTAACAGAAACAGGATAGAAATTGCCCTTTTCCTCTTGAAAAATAATGTCAGTATGATGTAAGTTTTAATATTTCATTTATTTATCTCTTTAAGAGAATTCCTTTTATTCAATTTGCTGAAAGTTTTTACTTGATGTAAGTGTTGAATTTTTGTAATTGAGATAATAATGTGTTTTTCCCCTTTATTCTGTTAACGTGGTAAATTATATTGTTGAATTTTGAATATTAATCCAACTTTAGATTCCAAGGATAAAATACACTTCATAAATATTGTCAGATTCTATTTGCTAATATTTTATTGATGATGCTTGTATTTATGTTCATGACGAATATTTGACTGCATTTTTCTTTTCTTGCAATGTTGTCAAATTTTAGTGACAGGATTACACTGGGCTCATAGAAGTAGTTACATAGTATCCTTTTATTTATTTTCTGCAAGAGTTTGAATATTGGTGTTATGTACTATTTTATAATTTGATAGATTTTACCAGTGAAACAATGTAAGCTTGGGGTAGAAAGTAATCATTTAGCTTTTTTTCCTTTTAATATATTCTGAATTTAGATTTTAGAAAGTTGTATTTTCTAAGAAAATTTTTCTCTTTTATATGTTATCAAGATTATTGGAACATGAATGTTCATTTTATGTCCATATTAGCCTTTTAAATTTATGTAGGATCTATAGTCATGCCCTCTCCTTTATTCCTAAATTAGATAATTTGTATCTTTTCTTTCTTCACATCCATGATAAATGTAAGAGTTAATTTTAATAATATTTAGAAAAAGCTAATTTTGTTTTATTTTGTTTTGTTTTTGTAGTTTTGGCTAGGGCTAGGCTTGAACCCACCACCCCCAGTATATGGCACCAGTACCCTACTCCTTAAGCCACAGTGCCACCGGTATTGTTGATTTTTTTAATCAATAGTCTGTGTTCTGTTAATTTAAATTCAGTTTTTTTAATTTTCTTTTTTTAATAACTTAAAATGAACTTTCTAATCTTATTCTAGCTACTTAATGTTGGATGCTTAATATAATCAATATTAAACTTTTGTCATCTCATAAAATAAGCAAATAAAGCTATTTATTTTTGATAATACTTCTTGTATTGAAGTCCATTTTGTATGTTATTAATGTAACTATAACAACTTGCATAGATTTAGTGGTTTCATGGCATTATGCTTTTTCAAACTTTTTGTTGAAACTGCATGGCCTTTTAATTTAAAGTTGGTCTCTTTTAAATTGTTTCTGGTGTGTTTTTGTTTTTATTATCTATTCTGAAAAATCTCTGAATGTCTGCCTGCATAGAGAGCTAATGGAAGTGTTTACTTCCATTGGATTTAATGTAACGATTGGTATTACTATACATAATATTTGTCTATTCCTTGTTCATCCTCCTATGTACTTAGTTCTCCTCAAACTCCCATGCTCTGATTTTTTGTTATCTTTTCCTCTTTTCTATTGTATTTTTAATATGTTAAGTATTAGAGATTTGTTTATATATCTTTCATATAATAATTATTTTCCTAATGGGTGTGTTAGGAATTAAGATACTCACCCTTAAATTTTCACAGTTTTATCTGAATTAGTGTTAGACTATTTCATATATAACATGAGGACACTATAACAACATAATTTGAACTAAGCTTTCTCTCAACCTTTGTACTATTATTCCTCTATGTTACTCCCACATTCGTTATAAATCCCACTGTATAATTTTTTGATTTTGCTTTAAAAATCCTGTGACTTTTAGAGATTTTAAGAAGTGAAAGCTAAAATATCCTCTATATTTACCCACATGTTTATCATTACTAGTATTCTTCATTCCTTAGTGATTCAAATTTCCAGATGGTATTATCTTCCCTTCAGCACAAGAAATTCCTCTAGTTTTTCTTGCAGTGTGGTTTGGCTGGAAATAGATTCTCTCAGATTTAGTTTATTTAAAAATGTGAATATTTTGATTAATTCAGAAATATTTTGCACTGAATAGAAAATATTTGGTTGTAAGTTGTGGGGGGTTGTTTGTTTTATTCTATTCTGTTTGGTTTTCTTTCATCAGTTTAAAACATATTCTTTTATACCTTCGTTATACTTGTCTTTTTAATAATCATTACTTCTTTTTAATGTAAGTTTTCCTCTTTTTATTGCTTCTTTCATCCTTTTTAATTTATCTTTTCTTTTAAGCCATTTCATCATGTTGTGGATAGGTTTCGTTTCCTCACTATTTACTCCTCTTGAAATTCACTAAGATGCCTACACACATAAGTTATAGTTTTGGGGAAAATACTTGCCTAATATTTCTGCAAATATATAACTTTTCTATTCATCTCCCCTTTCTATGGGTCTTCTGCTACAAATGTGTAACAGTTTAACAGCACATAGTTTATTGAGGCTCTGCATATGGCTCTACTTATCTGTGTTTCTCTCTCTGATTCCCTTTGAATTATTTATATTGATATTTCTTCATTTTCAAAAATCATGATGCAGGGCGGCACCTGTGGCTCAAAGGAGTAGGGTGCTGGCCTCATGTACCGGAGGTGGTGGGTTCAAACCCAGCCCCAGCCAAAAACTGTAAAAAACAAAACAAACAAAAAAAAAATCATGATGCAGCCAGGACCAAAATGCTATTGTTTTTTATTCAGTTCATTTTTAATATATACATTGTGTTTTTTCAGTTTAGGAATTTTTGTTTGTGTGTTTATGTGTGTGTGTGTGTATGTGTGTGTGTATGCATGTTTAACTTAATATAAATCTCTAATATGCTATTTTAAAAAATACATTATACTCATTTTTTTCCCTGTGGATTCTTTATCATACTTACAACAATAATTTTTTCAGTTCTTTCTGCCAATTCTTGGTAACCCACGATTTTTTCATGGCTGTGGCTCACATTGTGTTTTTTCAGATGTCTGATAAATGTTTGTAGACTGGACATTGTTAGTGATGAAAAGAAACTCTGAGTCTGTTACTTTCTTCAAAAGTATCGAGTATGTTCTGTTGAGCCATTCGATTGCTACCCTATCACCATACATTTGTGGAGGCTTGGTTATTTATTTATCTTAGAACAAGTCTAGTTCCATTTTGGTCTGAGCCACAGGGAAAATCATGAAGCATTGAACTGTAATTACGATCTCCCCTACAATGAGCAGCAGCTGAAATCCTTGCTCTCCGATAGGTCATTGTACCTGCTCTTTCTAACCAGAGTTTCTTGAGTTGTACTCACATTGGCACAATCCAGGTGCAAAGCAATGACTTGAAAGACTTTTTGTACTTGTTTTTGGACTCTCCCCTTATTACATTCTTTACTGGCATTTCTCTCTTGATATCTAGTCATTGTAGGGTTCTCAAACTCCAACTTATGCAACTTTAGCCAGTAAGACTGCAGCAATTTGTTTGAGCTGTCATTGTCACATGCTATGTGCCCTGGCCACCATCCTCAGTTTTAAAAACATAACATTTTGGTTATCAGTATATTGAACCGTTTTTTTATGAGGTCATATATCTTTCAACTTTGCCTATTTCTTTTTGTATTTTCATTGCCTTTAAATAGGTTTAAAATAAATATTTAGTGAATTTACTCAAATGAATGAAATTTAAATGCTATACAAATGAAAAATATTAGCAAATTATGAACAATAAAAAGTGAATATATATTAGCCACATCCAAAGACATATCTAGTTAAACATTCATGCATACTCACATACATACTCACAAACTACCCATACTTAAGTAGTTTTTTAAAATGCATTTTGTCTGGAGTTTGTAATGATTATGAAGAAGTCACAAATAGTTTTCAATCTGAAAAAATATTTTTAAAGCAATGACCATGCTCTAGGCCTTGATCTAAATACTGAAAATACATGTAGAAAACTATAGAACAGCAAAGAATTGCAGGAATGTAGATGGTGAAAGTCAGGTTCTACACATATTTTGAAGGTAGTGGTTAGAATGTCTCTTGATAGAGTAGATGTGGGGGATAAGATAGCAAAGGGATCAAGAAAGAGTCTATTCTTTGTTTGACCTAAGAATCATGTACAAAAGACTTATCATTAAGATGTGAAAACATCAGATGACCTTGGTTTTGATGCAGGAGAAACATGAGTTTAGTTTTTTACATATTGTGTTTGAGATACTTACTAGACTTCTCAATGGAGATAGGTAGGCAATTGGACCAACATACATAGTTTTCAAAGTAGTTTTTTGACTTGAGCTATTAATTCATTAACTATCAGTGTGTAGGTGGGATATAACATTTTCAGATGGAGTAGCAAGCTTTCCAAGAGAATTAATATAGATAGAAGACCAAGGACTACCCAGAGCTGGTGTTAAGAAGTTAAGAAGAATGAGAAGTGGGCCAAGAAATAAGCCATTGATTAAATAAAAATCCATAGAATCAGGTGTCCTAGAAGCCAAATGAAAAAAGAAAGAGAAAGTAGATAGCGTGTCAAGCAGTGATCATAGTTTAATAAAGTTGAAGACTGAGAATTGACAATTTGATTTAACAACATAGTAGTCATTACTGACCTCAACAAGAGGCATTTTTTGAAGTGACAGAAAACAAAATTTTTAACTGGGTATGTTTAAGAGAAAATCAGAGAAAAATTAGAGATAATGAGTACAGGTAGGTATTTATAAGAACTTTTTAATGAGGAAAACATTAACGATAAAATAATGGGGGAAATATGGTCAAGAGAAAGATTATTTATCACAACCATATTTACACAGTGTTTATATATGTCTACACACATTTATACACACATATAGACCTATTTACATATACAGATAGAAGAAAAATATTTGTATGTTAAAAGAGATAGTCTACTAATGTGGGAATAATTGGTAACAAGGGAAAGAGGAGAGTATTGTTTATATAAAAGTTAACCAGAAGAAATGAGATCTACTGGTCACAACACACTTTTGCCATGCAAAGTAGTTCTGATCATTGTTTTATAAAACAGAAGTAAAGACAGAGAATACGAGAGGGAGGGAGACATAGTGGCAGACACTTGTGGAAGTACTTTCTTAATTGCTTATAATTTTATCAGCAGTATTGGATGGAAGGTCAGTAGCTAAATATGAAGATAGGAAAGGAAGTTTTGGAGTACTGAGACGAGAATAAAAGGCATTCCTTTAGTATCTAGATGCCTATAAGAAAGCATACGGGATGCAAAAATATAGAAAGATTACAGGAGATCATCAGGAACTTATCTGAGGTATATTAACACATGTTTAAAATGTAGTATGTCAGCATGAGTGCTGGTTCCTGCCATGTTTAGCCGCTTAAATTTATGAAAAAAAATAGACAGGGAATTATAGTTTATCAGGCTTAGTGCATTGACACAGGAGTACAGTAAAGGGGAAAAAAGAATGAAAAAGTGAGTATAATAGTAATCCCTTAAAATTAATCTTCTAAAGAAGAGTTTGGGGATTTACAAGAAGACAGAAACAGGGCTAGATCATTGAATCAATACATTTTAGGCTGTGATAGGGTTGAAGAATGGATGGAGTCTACCACTAGGATAGAAGGTAATATACCAATATCTCTATGTTTCATCTAGATCTTGTAACAACCACCAGTAAATTAAAGTAGTATATGGTAACAATAAAATGGGTGAATTTGAGATTATGGAAAATTTACAGTTAATGCTACTGACACAGTTAGAATTAGACCAGGACCAGAGGCGAAGAGTTCAGAAATTGACATGTCAGGTAGCTGGAATAATTATTTACCGTGTATCAAAATCATCCAGAAGAAATAAAGCTCTAGATCAGTGATTCTCAACCTTCCTAATGCCACAGCCCTTTAATACAGTTCCTGTGGGTCGGGACCCACAGGTTAAGAACCAGTGATCTAGATTTAAAAATAGGTTCAAAGCTGTAGGTGACAATTTAAGAAGGGGATGGAAAGGGAAGATGGTTTGGAAGATGCAATAAGGAACAAGAAGGACACCTGTCTCAATTCCAGACACAACAATATATGTGTTGTGAAAGAAACAGCATCTACTAGTGGAGATGACTGCAGGAAAATCAATGTTCTTAGGGGGAATTCAGATTCCTTTTAGAGCAGGAAAAGCATATGAACAGAACTGTTCCATACAAATTTTTCCTGATTCTGATACTTTTTATTGGGAAATAGTAAGCCTGTCCTATAATTTTCCGTGAGACTTTATGTGCAATGTTAATGCATTTATCACTTTCTACATGTTATCGTAAGATTGTTATAGATAATAATTTACTTCTCCTCCCAAGACATAATGCTGGGATAAAATATGGGTACAGTTAATTTTTATGTGAAGAAGTCTCAAAAAGCACAAGTAAGGGAAGGGGGAAGGTAAAATAAGAAAAGCAGAAAAGTCCGAGACTTTGCATGAGTGAATAGAATACTGCTATTCAGTTTTAGAAAGACTGCTTGAAGAACAACATAGGATTTGCCTCACAATTATCTTACCAAAAAGCTAGAAAGCTGACATATTTATTCACTAAGTCCCATCTGTCATTTGGTTGGAATTGAGACCTTTCCTTATGGGTAGATCAAATCCTTAGACAGAGTAACAGTGAGATATAGTCACTCAAGACAGAAAACTGTCAGAATACCAGGAGATGTTCACAAAAGCTATTTTATCACCAGGTGTAGACTGATGAGTTATGGAGCAGAGAATCTTAAAAAGTCTCACAACTTGCACCAACCAGATCCATGCATGTCACATCTAGGGTCCACTCTGACTCTTGATGCTCCAAGATGAATGTTATCTATAAGCTCTTTAGAAAAGATCTAAAATGTGAGGATTAATGGAATAAACTACTTTCTCAGAGGCTGCATTCCCAAGAACAAAATCAATCTTCATTAATTCCCTTCTCTGTCACCCATTACGAATTTCTCTCTCATCTTTAATCTATATTGTCAAGCAAAGTGATCCTGAAACTCATTCTTGAAGGGTTATAGCCCTGGATGGATTACACTTGTCAGATTATAATTGCCCCAATTGTCTATTTACTGTTAGGATTGAACAGGCATGGAAGCACTAAGAGAAATCTAGCAAATCCTCCTTGCTCCAAATGTATTCCTCTCTGCCCCTGGTATAGAGAACCAATCCCAGATTCTTACGATAATTGGGACAATTGGTCCCATCAGTGTAATCCTTTCGCTAAATTGACAAATAACTCAGACATGGTGGATCACTGGCTTTGCTGAGAAACTCAGTTAATCATTAAATGTCCTTTTTAGGCTATAGTTGACATAGATACCTTTGATTGGGACAACTATTTGGTTAAGTTTATGGTAATATACCAGAATCTCCATGTTTCATCTAGATTTTGCAAGAGCCACCAGTAAATTAAATGGCATTGGCCAACTCTATGTTCTTTATGTGTTTTAGAGTAGTACTAACTGCTGAAATTTTATCTGAGATCTTGTATTGCTTCTGACTTATTCTCTTGGTAAGAAGTAAGAAATAATTTTAGAGGCTTTTCATTTGCCTTTAAGATCATAACAATTTTTACTCCATAATTGAGTTGCTACATATGCCCATTCTAATTATAAACTCAAGGGAAGGAAAAATGACCACAGGGTGAATCTTTACACCCAATGAAGTCATTGTGATATAGACTTGGGCCTTGACTGCCTCCATTTATCACTTACCCACCACTTACCTTGATTTTAAAAGAGGGTGTCTTGAATTCCTTGGGATTAATGTCAACTCATAAGCCATAACTACCTAGAAAAATCTGGATATTATCTTTTCTCCCAATATGGTCCCCTAGGTCCAGGCTGTGAATGACTACCAGTCCATGGGGTTTTTAGGAGCCAGGCCACTCAGCAGGAAGTGAGTGGCCAGTGACCTTCCTCTGTATTTACAGCTGACCCCATCACTCACAGCACTGCCTGAGTTCCATCTCCTATCAGATCAAGAGTGTCATTGGATTCTCATAAAACCACAGACCCCACTGTAAACTGAATATTTGAGGGATGTAGATTGCATGTTACTTATGAGAATCTAAAACCCAATAATCTGAAGTGGACCTAAGGCAGCGATACCAATGCTGAGTTCATATAGTTGCAGGAAAGAAAGCTCGGAGCTCCCACTGATTCTGCATTATGGTGATTTATATAATTATTTCATATACATATATATATATAATATTATCATGTAGTAATAACAGAAATAAGGTGCACAATAAACATAATTTGTTGAATCATTCCAAAACCATCCTCCCTCTACCCCCAGTCCATGGAAAAATTGTTTTCTATGAAACCACTCCCTGGTGCCAAAAAGTTGGAGATTGCTATTCTAGTGTATTCTAGTATAATAGGCGGTAATGGCCTATGAAATAATTAACAATCAGATGTTTGAGAGAAGCAAACCAAATAAAAAAAATAAAATAAAACCTTCACATAGAACATTTGCCAATTTCCATGGTGTAAGAATTCCTACCCATGGCCAAAGCTGTCAACACTAGCTCGCGAAGCACATAGTTAGGAGGAGACGTGCAGCTCTGCTTATGTGTTTTCAGACTGACCTGGGATTTTAGACTCCTTTCTCAATATGTCTTCTTTGAAGAAGAAATGAGGAGATATATGTATTGTATACATCAGCAGAGAGTCACAGGTTTCTTTATAAGGTGAATCTATCATCTCTTCTGGTTTTGTCCTCAGACTGAAAACAGGATAAGAGATCATGATTTTCCATTCCAGCGGTTGACCCAGCTTTCTGATGACCAGCTCTTAAAATTTTTGGTTATCTAATCAAGAAATACACTTGTGAGTTTCCCATTTATATCCATTCTAGAGTTATCATGATTTACTAGTTATTACCATAAATCCCTGGGGGTTCAAGGCCTTCCGAATGTCACCTTGACTTTATTTTCAATTATCTAGTGTTTGGTGGTACAGAAGCTTGGTCTTTTCTTTCCTAAAATTCTACCACCTATGAGAGCTCTGGATTCCACTTTCCTGGCACAGTATCTCCTAATCAACACTAACGTACAGAGTATGCCAACCAAAAAAAAAATGGGGGGGGGGAGAGAGAGCTTATGTACTTATCAATAATGTTATCTTCTGATCCTCATAACACTGCCTTATTTTTTTCCTGAAAAAAGTGCCCTGGGCTGTACCTGAGAACACAGTAACTTGGTGGCTTTTCTGCCCTCACCTAATGTATTTTTGCTGATATGTCCACTGACACAGGTTTTTTAACTCCTTTCTCGATACTTTGCCTACATGGTTCTGGCATATCTACTTTATCTTCCATGGGCTATCATCATGGTTAAGCTGCAGTGATCCAGCCTTTCATTGTAGTAGGCCAGGCTCTAAGTATCATCTCCAGCATTAATTCCAGAGTCATAGAAAAATATCCCATATCAATAAACTCAAATTCTCCCTCACTCACCATCCTTATATCCCACATTCAAAATCATTCCTACATTGCCCCCACATCTTCTCCTTGATATTAGCCATGTCCTGTTATTTTGCTTTGCTTATGTTATTCTGAATAGTCTATTCCTGTAATATCTTCTTGTTTAGGCTCTCCTAAGATATGACTCTACTATTACTATTGAGACTGTGGGAGAATATGGTTGAGATTTTTGAGGACAAGCATTATTCTGGCAGAGCTGATATCTTCTGCAATAGCTTCTCACAGTTTCTAGGCAATGGGAATCTACTGTTCCTTAGCAAGGGGCAAGAGGCTGTTTTCCAATCTGGAAGTTTCGGGGTAATCTAGGGATTTCACTTTCTCTGAGGCACTTACAGGGCTATTCACTGTGCAAGCCTTTGCGTTCTACTCCTGGGGAACTCAATTAGCATAAGAGACCTAGAGACCCACTGGGATAACATAGTTAGTCTCCTTTGTAGTTTCTTGGAGTGGCTGCATAATATTAGACCTGATTTTCTTCACCATCTACCCTCTGGCTGCTAGAGATAAGTAAGTGCATGTTAGGTTTCTTCCTTATCATTTTCTTTCTGGAGCTTTTTGACTTTTGAGAAAAGCATCATCCCAACTTCTGCACTGGTAATAAATCTGCCTCTTCTGAGTTAGAAATACTGTCATGGAAATTCTTGGACTTTCCCTGGACACCCTGAGTTGACAGTGAGTAAACTAAGTAAGCCTTCTTTTTTTTTTTCTTTTGCCTCTAGAGCATTTACCAAAATTCTTCCAATTCCCCCACTGCATAATTACCATTGTCCCTGTATATTTTAAGTTCTAGAACTGTTGCATAAACCAGTTCACTGGTATCTTATTTCAACTCACCACATGTGAAATCTTAGTAATTATGATATTACATCATGATGTGGGTTATCACCAACCACCAGAGCAGCACACAGCTCCTAATTTTTATCTGACTAATGAAAGTTCCACTTCCAGAATACCCTCCTGAGGTGTACTTTTTAGACCCCATTCTGCCTCCCAAAGCAAATACTGAGAGGAGGACTTAGGAGCAGGCATTCTTTCAACACCTAAAAGTATGAGGAGGGGGGATAAGAAAGCTATTTGTATCTTAGAAAGAGAGATACAATATTTGTTAATGAATAGGCTAACCCCATAGGTCACTGGAATTTTCTTGGCATTTACAGGATACAAAGGCTCCCGGCTGAGAAAGCTCCTTTCGCTCTGGATAAAAGCTGTCAGGAAAGATACATGTGCTTGAGGGAGAAGGCACTTGGCATCCTAAAAATTGTTCTAATAGTTTTCCAAAAATAAAGAATGGGAGTTTGGAAAAAAGAAAGACAGAACTATTGAAAACGTATAAGTAGGGCGGTGCCTGTGGCTCAAGGAGTAGGGTGCCGGTCCCATATGCCAGAGGTGGCAGGTTCAAACCCAGCCCTGGCCGAAAAACAAACAAACAAACAAAAAAAAAAAAAGTATAAGTAAAGGAAAATAAGAGAAGTTTCCATATGCAAGATTAAATAAGTAGAATTTATTAATATCTGACTTTTTATCTGTGTCCCAGACTGCATCTAGTAAGGATGTTGCTTAAAACAAAAATCTCATGTGGAATAGAATTATCAAAATAAAAAATAGGGAAAGAATGAGTCAAAAAAATAGAAGAGCACACATTTATGAATATACCAAAAATCTTAGGCTAATATCATTATTATAGTATGGTTCTTGCACTAATTATCTAGTAATCAAGAAAATTAGAAAATTACTAGAAGGAATAGCAAGATATTATCCAAAGAACCAAACAATTACGAGATCTCCACTGGTATGAAGTGAGTTATCAGTTCTTGAGTAAGTCATCATATCCCATTCAGCCTCATTTTTTAATATATATATTGAGGTTATGAAGTTAATTTTTAGCAATATTATCTTGGTAACATACACCCTTTATTTCTTCAGTAAATTTTTACCTGAACCCTAATTTATCTATCAATGGATAAAAATAGGGCTGGAAAGTTGAAAAGAACGTAAGGTTCTTTTATCTCATTTGTACACTGTGAAGACCTCAACATCATATCCAAAAATGATCATTTAGAAAAGCATTGGTCAATATAATACATAATTCCTTCATTAATTATTATAAACTGGATATATTTACATACCATTGAGAAATATATACACAATTCATAAGGTGCTTTCTCATCTGATCAGGAAAGCAACAGTGTATTGCACATATCCCAAAACAAACTTTTTAGGTCTTATGCCAAGTATTAAAGGTACAGTCACAGAAGAGACATACATTCTCCCCATATTCTTGGGGCTCACTATCAAGATAAAATACTAGCCAAGTAATTCAAAATGCAGTAAGGGCCATAAAATATCAGGAATGCTCTGTCAACAATCCTCTATCCAATATAGCCTACGAGACAGATATATGTACTATTTTAAGAACACATATTTTTTTTCAGCGCTAGAAAACTCTTTTTCTCCATGAGACAAAGCATAGCATTTTGTCACTATGGAACACTTGGCCAGCGCAATTACAGAATGAAAATTAGTTCAGGTTCATGCTTACTTTAGTAAATCAAGGCATTCTCTCCTTTGAGCCAGGGGTCCACCTGAAGACTAATTACTGATTTCTATTACAATAATCTTTTCCAAACCCAAGCACTGTCCTTATCTGTTTAGCTTTAATAAACAACACAGTGCTTGGTACATGGTACTTACTAGGTTATTTCTGTTAGTTTCCGTTAGTATTTTCATGAAAAAAGGAAGTTATTTTGAGAATTTTTCACTTGTGAAAATAGTATTTGATATAATACAAAAAAATTATATGAGACTAGGATAAAGATAGCTTATTTACACAAAGAGCATAGAGGGAGCTCTGAATCTACAAATTCTTGATGTTAGAAATGTAGGGGGTTACTGGGATTACTAATGTACAGGCATGTGATGTGATAATATTGTCAGAGATTTGAGTAACCATACATGAAATATATGTATAGTCATGTGCTACACAACATTTCAGTCAATGACAAACTACATATATGATAGTGCCCCCGTAGATTGTGACGAGGCTGAAAAATTCCTATCACCTAGTGACAACCTCACTGTTGCAACGTCTTAGTGCTACACGTTGCTCACAGGATGTTTGATAATACAATAAATGATGGTTACTTGTTCATGTAGTTACTATCCTATACCTTTCATTTGTTTTTGACTACTTATTTTTTCTACTTATAAAAAAAGAAAGTCAACTACAATAGCCTCAGGCAAGGAGGCCAGAAGAAGGCATCGTTATCGTAAGAGATGACAGCTCCACACATGTTTGTGCCCCTAGAGACCTGCTGGTGAGACAAGATGTGGAAGTGAAGTCAGTGATACTGGTGACCCTGACCCTGAGCAGAACTAGATGACTGCGTGTGTGTGTGTCTTAGTTTTTAACAAGAAAGTTTAAAAGAAAAAATAAATACGCAATGAGTAAATTTAAAAAATAGAAATTCGGCTCATAAAAAGGGAAATGAAGAAACCTTTTTTGTCCAGCTGTACAACATATGCTTTAAGTGTTATCATGGAGGGGTTCAAAGGTTAAAAAAAGTTTATAGAGTTAGATAAAGTTAATTTATTACCAAAAAATAATATATTTTAGGATAGCCTAAGTGCACAGTGTTTCTAAAGTCTGTAGTAGCGGACGGTAGTGTTCTAGATCTTCACGTTCACTCACTACTCACTCACTGATTCACCCAGAGCAACTTCCATGGTAAAAGTCTACTATATTTTATCTTTTATACCATATGTTTACTATATGTTTTCCATGTTTAGATACACAAATAATTACCATGTGTCAAGACTAACTGCCATATTCAGGATGGTAATATGCAGTACAGGACTGTAGCCTCAGAGCAGTCAGCTATCCCGTATCGCCCAGGTGTGTACAAGGGTATACCATTCAGGTTTCTGTGAATACATGCTATCATATTTGCACAAGGACAAAATTACTAAATGATGCATTTCTCAGAACGTGTCCAGGACATTGAGTGATGCATGATTCTGTGTGTGTATATTCATATTCATACCTGTATATAGTACCTTGTATGTATGTGTGTACACATACATACACACGGGAACTCAAGGGTGGCTACATCCACTGGAGCATGAACACCTGAAACTACTTTTTAATATGCAAACTCAAAATAATTAAAACATAGGAAGAAAGATTAAAAAGATGTGAACTCATATATAGTTAGATACCCAAATGCACAAAGAAAGCCCAGTTATGTGAGCAGTCATAAGGAGAACACTTCAGGAGTATTACCTCCCTACTTTGGCCACTATTTTACAAACCTTCATTTAGCACCTACTCCATATTATGCACTGGAGAGCAGTGGAGGTTAAAGTAGCAAGTCGCACCATCACCACATTCTCAGCCACTGCTTTGCTGCTGGCTGGAACCTTTATCAAGTGTCAGCAAGGGAACCTGGCATTTATCAGGGTGGGTACTGCGCTCTGTTCTGCTGACAGGGTAGATTCAATACCTGTCATCCCCACTGTGCTAAGATGTTCTAATGTTTGTCTCTCTTCTTCCCATCACCCAGGGAACTTTGTCTGTCTTTCTTCTTCAGGGCCTCCCTCCCATGCCCTAACTGTGTTCTTTTCTCATTTTTAACTCTCCTTCACATGAAGTGCCTAGATGGGTGACTTTTGAAGAAGTCATTAATTCCTTCTGTTTCCTGTAAAATGTGGAAATCAACTAAATTATCCCTGATGACTTAACTTGCTCTCTTGAGTTAACTTTGTGGAATTCTTGCCACTCCTCACAGCCCATAAAAGCAAAGCCTGAGACAGGAGCTTTTGTAAAAGTAATCTACTGGATCATTTGAATCTGCAAGACAGGAGTGGATGGTCTGAAAAATTAAATGGGGACAGGCTGAGAGCCACAGGTTGGGAGGGTTAGGAAAATGTGAATGGCGGAAGCAGCCAGTCCAAGGTTAGTGGAGTGTGGGAAACTGGAGCTGAGTGTGGGAAACTGGAGCTTCAACCCACTAGTGATGTTCCGAGGAACGTCATAGCATGTGTGTCTGAAATGTCTGAGACTTGGAAAAAGGGAATATTTAACCACTAACTCCCGCCGCATTAGGAAACAGTTGTTCCAGAAAATGTTAACACCTTCTTGCTTCCCGGTCTGTGCAGACACCAGGGTGACTGGTCAAGCTCCTGCAGCAGATCCCTGTGATGCGGTAGATAAGCCCTCGGAGAAGTAGGAGCCACGCAGTGCAGCTGAGACCAGGTGCTGCCAGGCTACCCCTGAGTTCAGCTGGTTGCTATAGCAAACACCATAGAAAATATGATGGAGTAGAGAATATAAAAGGAGAAATAGATGCCCAATTCAGAAGCCATTGTATTTCTCAATGCTGTCCGAGAACTAAGATCAAGAACTTTCAATTTGTCAAATCAGCTTTCACAGGGCAAGGACTATATTGGAACTAAGCCAGAAAAGGTGAGTATACGGCTTTCCGTGACCACAAAGGATGGTTGCTGGAATAGGAGCCAATGCCCATCTCCTCCATCCTCTTTTTAAAAAAGCATTCCTAATGTCCCCACTCCATGGAGAAGTTTTGTCTTCTAGGCTAAGATTTATCAGATTCCCTTTTTCGTTTGTTAGTTTTTTAATGTACGCCATGGTTTGGAATCCCGAAGAATATGCTCGTCTCTTTCCTCTGGCATCACCACTAATCATGAGTCTCTCTGTCCATGTTCAGACTTGGCTATCCCGATATATAATAATGTGCCTCAAGGTTTATCAGATGATTATTACTGACTGCTATGAAAGGACATCTACAACATGCCAGTCATTGTATCGAAATGCAATGTATTTTAAGTACGTTAAATTTAAGTACACTTTTAAGTCTTTTAAGGAATGTGTCTCAAATCAATAGGATCCTATCAGGTTGGTACAGATACTTCCATTTTACAAATGAGGAAACTAGGAAATTGAGACTCAGGAGCAGGAAGTGACTTACCTCAATTTGCAGCACTAATATGGACCTACACTGGCATTAAAATCCATATATGACTAGAGCCTTGGCATTCTTCTTAGTCACCTGCCACAGCATATACCTGCTTTGGTCTCATCCACTAATGCAGATATATTTGATACCAAATACTAACTCAGGGTAGATCCTGAAGCCTCTATAATATTTTTACATCTACCTTTTCCCATTGGAGGTCAGACTAAAATCAAATAAGTACCCCAAGCTAACCCCTAAATACAGGGTGGCCATAAAGTTCATATGCGGACTATTTTAAAATTACACACGAACTTTATGGCCACCCTGTATTTTGTCGTTTGCCTGTTGCATACTTTCTTCTGTTGCTTCATTTTTCTCTTCACAGTATCTCTGTGCCTTGTGTCATCCATAATCCACTGGCAGAGCTGAGAAGAAAAGGAGCAGCAAAACTCAGAAATATATTTGCCATGATTTAGACTCAGTCAAAGAATCAGAGAATCTAATATTTGAAGGGAAAATAGCTTATCTTAGTCTCCTAACCTGTCTTAGAGCATTCAGACCTCTATAAAAATGCCTTACATTGGGTAATTTATAAACAATAGACATTTACTGCTCATCGTTGCAGAGTCTGGGAAGTCTAAGATCAAGGTCCCAGCAGATCTGGGTCTAGTGAGGGCCTATTCCTCGTACCTTCTCTGGGTCTTCAGATGGTGGAAGAATAAAAGAGCTCCCTCAAGTCTTTTATGTGAGGGCATTAATCCCCTCATGAAAGCAAAACCCTCATGACCTAATCACGTTCCGTGCCTTCACCTCTTAATACCAGCACAATGGGGATTAGGTTTCAACATGAATTTTGGAGCGACAAAATCAGCCCATAGCATAACCTTCCCCTGTACCCATTCTCTCGGGCAATGTACTTTTCTTTTTTAAGTTTCTTGCCAGTTGATTATTCAGCACACTAGACAGTCATAACTTATCTTCCCCAATCACTCCTGCAGATGATGTGTTTGTATGGTGTAATGGTCTCCTGCTTGATCATTATCAACTGCACCAGAAATTGAGCACAGCCTCATCCTAGCTGCACTGTCCATGGGAGAAATATAAGGGAAAGAGAAGCTGAGAAAGGGGGCTGGGGGTATTTGTGTGTGTGTGTGTGTATGTGTGTGTGTGTGTGTGTTAGATGTGTGAATGCAGGTAGAAGCAGCGAGGATCTCTTATACTCTATGCAGACTGAGAACCACAGAAGGCTGGTCTTGTGGCAGAGAAGGTGGGAAAATATTTTAATTTTTTTTTTTTTAAAAAAGAGTGATGGTAGGAGAAATATTTCAAACAGCCTCCTAAATCCTCTGCCCACCTATCTTGCTGTACCCTTGACCACACATATCCTTGTCCTTTTACTCATTAAAATTGCTGAAGTAATTTTCTGTTTCCACTCTCCTCCTCTTTCTAAACTGGAATTATCATAACAGACACACCTGGGATATGTACTTGATGACATAAAATTCTTTTCCTTCTGTATTTATTTTATTTCCCAGTAGATTCAGTCATTGTAAAGTGCTTCCTGTGTCACACGGAGAGAACTTCCCTGTAACTTCTACTCCTTTGCCTATTTCTGCCTATGGGCACAAAACAAAACAAAACAAAACAAAAATCTCTTCCCTTACACCTGTCCATCCAACATTTGAAATAAAGTATCCCTATTTTCCCTGCTCCATGAAGAAGTTTTATATTTGGGGCTAAATGTCCTCAGATTCTACATATGTGTATATATATGTAGATTTATAGATAGATAGATAGTTATAAATAGATGTAATGGTTTAGAATTCCATTGGGTATAGCAATTCCTTTCCTCTGGTATTATTACAAATAATTAATTTCTCCATGTTTAGATTTGGTTATCCCAATATATAACAATGTGAGCCTATTACATCGCTGTCTCTAGAGTATCACTTATTAAGGTCTAAATCTCTAAACCCAAACATGTGTTATGTGTGTGTGTGTGTGTATGTGCATATTTGAAAATGACAGATAATAAGAACCCATGAAATTTGGACCAAGGATGAACTGAAAATTAATCACTTCCTTGCGATTTCAGAGTCAAGCAGGTAACTGCATGGTGATATTATGTTTGACATCAAACCTGGCCCAACAGGGGAAAAGAATATGCTTCAACAGTTAGATTATTATGTTAATACAAACTGGGACTTATTATTATGTTTGTCTCTTTCATGAATGAATTTGATGTGATTGCTGCCGTTGTTTCAGTACTAAGTAATGGAGGCTGAAATGTATTCTCCAGAAGATCCTCTGGGAACAGCCACTTGGGATTGACAGAGAGTGTCACTGGGTGTCACTGTTGAGTCATACAAATGCACCAGCCGCTTGCTTATAGAAGTCTGGCTGCTCAAAGAAGCTAGATGCAGGAGGCTGGGGTCGCTGCCTGTCTCCTGGTCTGTGTCTCTTCATTAGGGTCAAGATAGATCATCCCTGTCCTTGATTTTCCCTAAGAATTATCAGGTCAGAGGTGTCCATGTCATTGTGGGCCTTGGCTGCCTCAGCTACTGCTTAATGAGCTGATCTGTCCTTGATGTGCCTGGCGGTGCTCTGATAGGACTCCGCTCTGATAGGACTCGCTTCTAAGCGATCACACCCCACCCGCAGTCAAAGGAGAGCTCTCCTCACACCAACACTTGCTGAACTCTCTTCACAGCAGATAAGCCCTTCCATCCTGCAGTTAGAGTTTGCTCCAGATTTAAATGATGATTTCAGTCTCAGGTAGGATTCAGTGGCATGGCACATTTCAGCTTTTTAACGGGGGCACCCATTTTGATAGACACGGGGATTGTAGGAAGCTAGTACCTTGAAGGGCAAGGAGAATGATTGACCAAAGGTAAGAAGAGCTCAAGAAAAGACGTCTGGGTGACCTTCCTAGTAGAAATCTGATCCTGTTACTACCCTGGCCTGATCCACACACAGGCCATTAACTTTGGTTACCTCAGTGACTGAAAATCTTTTGTGAGATTGATTACTCGGGTTCGTTGGCAAGTGTTCTCAATCTGTTTAGGAGACCCTATAGAAGTGCAAGTGCCAATGTCCCATATCCCAAGAATTTTTACTGGACATCTGATAAGAGTCATAGGCATCGATATATTTATAAACTCCACCTGTCACTAAAGAATACGCAGAGAACATTCTTCTTGGAATAATCAGTTGGTTGTGTGCTTTCCAGTGATTGTGCCTCAGACTATCATTCATGTTTGCAGCTCCTGGAATTCAGTACTAAGTTATGTTCAAAAAGATTCTTTCAAAGTGCAAATATTACAACTCTTCTCTCCCTTTTAAACTCCTTAATGGCTAATCACCATGTATAGTCAGGTACAAACTCATTCCTCCTTGGCCCCTGCTTATTCCAGTGCAGTTTTCTCTCCATGCACTGATTATGGTGCCCTCCATGATGCCAGTGGTTGCACATTGAAATCACCCGGGGAGCTCTAAAAAACATTAATGTCTGGGTCCCACCCCAGGACTTCTGTTTTCATGGATGTAGGAAGGAGCTCTGCCACCAAGAGCTCTCAAAGTTCCCCAGGTGATTCTAATCTGGAGCACAGACCTCGAGAGGAAATGTGCCCTGATTTTCACCTTCCTAGAACACACCTGTTTTCTTATCCTCTTGTGACTGAGCCATCGCTGTTAATCCTTCTTGACTCAACACTCTCCATCTCCTTGAAGAAATCACATCTGAACAGATACCTTGAGGGATGTCAAAGATTTTTCTTTGAGAATCCATAGTTTCTTGGACATACTGTATAGAATATTGGATTGGAAATATCAGTATGTCTACTATATATTTTTTGTCTCTAGACTATAAGGTCATACTGGCAAAGTGAATGTCATTCTGTGCCCAACACATAACAGAGAACCTAGTTAGCACCCAGTAGGCTCAGGAGGTATTTTTTGGACAGAACTATTGGTGATAGAGAGTGTGAATGATTTTTTTTAATTAAATCATAGCTGTGTACATTAGAGCAATCATGGGGTACAATGTGCTGGTTTTATATACAACTTGAAATATTTTCATCAAACTGGTTAACATAGACTTCACGGCATTTTAGGGTACATGTGAAATTTACTAGGTGTAGAAAATAAATGTCTTAACACAATAATTGACTGTGAATGATTTAATGAATAAGTGACAACGATAACAATTTATTAAATCTTTACTATGTACCTAGCCAGACACACGGTATTACATAGTCATTACTTATTTCGCACTCACAAAAGTCCCATTGGAAAGTGCGATCTCCTTTTTACAGATGAGAGAACTCAGGTGCAGATACATTAAGTAGATAACACAGCTATGATTTGAAGCCTTGTCCATGTGACTTCACTTTTAGTCACTTTACTGATTGCCTTCAAACATGGAAAGGGAAAGATTTTTAACCAGATTTTCACCATGCGCTACATTAGGCCTTTCAAGGCTTCATTCTAGTGAACCCACACAAGGACTCTATAAATGAGCACACTAGTCCCGTTTAATTGATTAGAAAAACAAGTCTCAGAAAGAGGTAAAGTGGTTCAGGCAAATCCACATGGGGAAGACGTAACAAATGCTGCATGGAGTCTTGCGGCTCTATGGCTCTCTGGCTTCAGAATCTAGAGCTGCTCAATACATCAGAAAGGGAAGGATAAAATGATAGATGAAAAAGAAAGAATGGAAAAGAAAGAGGAGAGAAAGGGGGAGAGCGACAGAGAGAGGACTGAACACAATGAATTTCTGGACTTACCTTGATGAAGACAAAATACACCCAAGATAGATTTCTTTGTCTATTATTTTTTTTTTTTTAACATTTCTCTCCAAAGAATCACTGGGAAGAAAAGAGTATAAAAACTTTTTTTTTTTAAACATTGGTCACTTACTCTTAGCCTTCCAAGGATAGTTGAAGTATAACTAAATTTTTGCATTTTATACCCTTATAACTCCTTCCTTTAGACAATTCACACAGTTAAAGTCATGGACCTTTGGTTCTTTTTCTTTTTCCCCATTTTTTTTTTTTTTAATGATGGGGAAAGGTCATCTGATGGAATAGTGGTCAGAACCCAGTTCTCCTTAACCTCAGTCCTATGTTCTTTTCCCATAGCTTAACTTGGTGATTAAACATTGTTAAACATGATGAATATTTTTAAAACTACTTGGAGTTTCTTAGTTGTAAAGCACTCTGAATGCCAAATACAATGTATTTTTGTTGCCTATTGCTACCACATAACAAGGCCATTTGCTCTGTGGGATCTTGGTAATACAGATACCTCTGTAGGAACAAACAGAGGTAAGGTACTGATTCCTTTTCCTCGCTAATGGGAACAGATGGCTTGACATGGGAAGTGGATTCTGGTTGCAAAGAAATGTGAGCCACTGTCACCCTGCTGAGGGCAGACAATTTCCTTTGAGAAATAGTGGAGGAAGCATCTGGAAATTCAGTCACTGAGTCCTGAACAAAGACAGGTTAGGCATCTCAGGACCTGCTCAAAGTGGTGGGAGGAACATCAGCTTGGGAAGCAAGTTACTTCTTGTGCTTTCAGGGAAGCTGATCAAACCTTCTGTGCCTACGCTAACTGATATACAGAAGAGGATCTATAATATTTGCCAATCTGCAAACATGTTAGATACTTGCACATTTTTTTCTCACAGTGTTTCTTTAGTCTGTTCTCTCCTTTCTCTGTCAGGATTTATCTTAGCCTCAAGCCCTAAAAGGATTGTCCTTTTATAATCTTTCTCCAATCACAATAAGAAGTAAGTCCTCTTGCCTCTCTTCCTGCTGGTTTGAGGATTTGCTGTGGCCCTTCTTTTACATGCATTGTGATCAGCTGCCAGCTGCCTCCTCCACCAAACCGTAAAGTTCTTCTGCACAAGATTTATGTTTTTGCTATTTTGTTTCTTCTAGTAGAATCACACGGTTTGCTTAGGATAGAGAAAGTTCCCGTTCAACATTGGTTGCATCAAATTAAATTGTGAGCATAGACGCTGCCTGTGTTCTCCCAGACATGAAGTATAAAAAATGTGAATGTCTGTTTTTGGATTGTTTGAGGAAATGGCTAGAGAAATCTTTGGGAATTTACCATGTTATCACAAAGAACAAAGAGGCAGAAATTTTGGATATGAGATTCAGCTCAGGATTGTGCGACGTTACTTGGACTTAATTTCTTCCTGTAAGTTGGTGGTAATAATCCCTGTCTTACCTACTTCTCAGCATTGTTTTAACAATTGAATGAGATTACATTTAAAAGCACTGTGCAAACTAATGGCACTATAGACATTGTATTATTTTTATTGATGCTGTTATTATGGTGCCAAGCCACATAAAGAAGTTTAGGCCCACAACAGAGCACATATGTGATGGTAGTCACTTAAGATTATAATCCTGCGCCCTTATTGTATCTTCTATGCTGGTTAAGTATGTTTGAAACACAAATCCTCATCATTGTGTCCTTATTATCTACAGTATTCAGTAAGTACAGTACCACACTGCCCAGGTTTATGGCCTGGGAGCAGTAGGCTATATTATACAGCCTAGACATGTTCAGGCTGCATAATCTAGGTTTACGTCAGCTCACTGTGATGTTTGCCCAAGAACGAAATCACCTAAGGATGCATTTCTCAGAACCTATCTCATTAAGCAATGCAAGACTATATAGCTATCTATAGTCTGCAGTCCAAATAACTATAATTTTAAGGGTTTTTTTAGTGGAAATGGTTAATGAGAAATTCTTTCATTCAAAAAAAAAGAGAGTCACTTTTTATGGTTTCCCTGGACATTTTCTAATGGGACAAGTACTCAAGTACGAAACCCTTAGGATGTTTCCAAAGACAGAAACACTATATATTGGACAATACAGGTGACCTATAACCACTTAGAAATAGCAACATTAGATAGGGCTGGAACAGGGAGAGGGCAGAATTTTCTCTTGGCCATAAGTGAATCCTTGACTTCTTACAGCACCTGGAGCCTTCTGATGTACCTGCTAATGGTCTCACCTTCACGGGAATCTCTGTCCTTGGTTTAGTGACTCTACCAAATTTGCACTCTTCCTCCTTTTGTGATCTTGAGTAATTTATTTTTGCAATATGAATCTGTTTTTTCATATGTAAGATGGGGCATATACAAATAAAAACAGTAGATGTATTGATTACCTGCCAGGTGTTCTGGTTCTGGGAACTTACTCTGTACATTATTAAGAGCCAAGGATACTGGGCCTGAGAAGCCTAAGTAACTTATTTTGTTTTCCTGTCCCTTCCATAAAAAAAAAATGGCATACAGACAGATAACATACAGGCCATGGATCATGGAGAAAGGGTGGGGGCTTGGATTCGGGCAAAGGCACTTTATTGGAAACCAAGCCTGCTGTCTTCAACTACAAAGCATCACACAAGTGTCAGTTGCCGTCGCTATTGGTGATACATTAAGCCTACTTGGGTTTTAAAAAGAGAAAAGTTCATCTACTTGGTCTCCAGAAAAAAATGGAAATGAGACATTTCTAATCAGTCTAAAAAAAAAAAATTCAGAAAGACTTCCCCATGCACCTGAGCGGGTGCCAGGGAAGGGACTAAGCCCACCCCCACCCACCCAGGGCATTCCTGAGGATATTAAGAGAAAATAAGAAAACTAAGCACAAACCATGGGTTAGCCAGGTAGCACCTTCTTGAAAATATAGTTTTCAATACTTTTTATGGAAGAAAGGAGCCAGGAAGGCAAAAAACCCATTTTATTACTCAAAAATCTATTCTAATACATTTTTCACTATTCCAATATTCCTCCCTGATGCTCACACACACTCCAACAAAGACTTCCTCTTCTATCTTTTATGTTGCAAGGTTTGGTTTAGAGGCAGGGCCTCTCTTATGCCCTCTACATAGCGTAGGTGTTTAGACATGGTGGGCCCCTTCCCCTATAAAAAATACTTTTATCTATGAGTTCATTAGGTCCACATTGATAGCAACAGGCATATGATCCAAGCTGAATTTATTACTATATGTTTGGTATTATTACATTTCATTTTTTTTCCTTCTTGTCTAAAAGTAAATCAAAATCAAAACATTTCTGTGGGTCCCTAACAATACCGTGGGCCACAGGCACTGCACTTCCTGCATCTAATGGAAACGTTGACCCTGGGTGAAGAGCTGGGAAAGCAAAATGTCACAGGATATGAATCCATTTTCGGAAATTTTAAATGAGTGACCTTGAGTAAATGTAAAAACTCTCTGGACCCCCGGTTTCTTTCACTGCAAAATAGAGAATAATAATGCCTGACTTTGTGGGATTTGAAATAATGTAGAATAGTCTTTGATATAGGATATAGGTTCTCATTAATTACTGAATCCAAGTAGGATGGGTCCTTCTAACTGAGCAAGTCTGGATAATATGCCCATTCTGGTGGCTAGAGGAGTAGAAATAAAATGGTTGGCTGTGCTCCCAGATGACACAAGGGGAAGGGCATTTCCCTAAAGGGGGATAAGGCAGGAGTTTCCTAGTCAGACAAAAAGCAAACAAACTGAAACCAAACCAACCTTTGTTAATATTATTATCACCGTTGTGTGATTAAAAACGGAAAAGAGATTTACGTGCTGTCTCCTCCCAAGCTAACCAACTAGAAATGTCACCCTAGATTCATATAAATTCATTTTGATAAAATTATTCAACCAATCACCAGTACTTCTAATTATGTTAGCCTTTTTCACACAGATATAAGGAGAGACATTTGACAAATGTCGTGCTCAGCACAGAGAGATCTTATCTACTAACTTTATCTTGTCTAGTTAACTTAATACAGGAGAAAATGAGACTGGTTTAATACAGAAGCAGCTGCAAAACCCTATGTGGACAGTAGCAATTGATGTGACGGGCCTGGGTACTAGACACTTCTCTTAAAGCTGTTTGCAGTGCAAGAATCCTAGTATTTGAATATGAATAACTGGAGAAAGTTGATGATGGTTATGAGAAAGCTAAGCAGCTGTGGACCCTGTTCAGGGTCCTCTAGGAATTTTACCTAGTGAAGCTGTGCTGAGCTCTGGGGTCATCTCTTTCTCTTCAACTATGGCTAACCCTCCAGACAAGGAAAGATAAGGTGGGTCATACCAGCCTTCTCAGAGACGTCCCAATCTTTCTGTTAACTTAATGTCCTAGAATTGTGCTTAGGGTGCTTTTCAAAACCACCAGGGTCTATTTTGTCAAATTCAACTTATATGTATGTTTTGAAAATAGAAGGGACATTTGTTTGTCTCCAATCATTCACACTCTCTCAAGACCTTTTTTCCTGATTCAGCAAAGATCATGGAGAATAGTTCAGGGACAACGGAAGCCTATATAAATAATTTTCTCCTTTTCAAAGTTCTTTCTTTGGGTGTTATTTGAAGTGGAGGAAATAAATGGGTTTGAATTTACAATATCTGGCCCTAATTCAGGCTTCTGTAGTGACTGGGTCATTTTAAGCATCTATTAACTTCTCAGCATTGGGTCATCTGCAGGAAGGCTTAATACTAACTGATTTGTCAACCATACAGGATTTCTGTGAGCCCTAAATGAAATTTTCTTTACAAATGTACTTTAATGCCAGCAAAGTGGCATATCTCATAGGAAATAGGAAGCTGTAATTATTGCTATTATCACTATATATGTTGTCTCCATGGCACCAAACATCTAGCTACTCACCACTTTCTATTATCTTGTATTCAACAACCTCACAGCCTGAACAGCCCACTGATACTTTTTGTACCACCCGGAGAAGGGTTTCACCTGCTGGATGATCTTTATTTACATGTGGCTGCTACTACCCTAGGCAGAAGTTGATTGACTGTTATTTATCCTCAAAATGCAATTTTCTTTCTTTCTTATTCTTATAAATCTGTGTTCTGTGAATGAGTCTTTCAAATAAAAGAATTGCTTTATTTTACACATCCCCCTACAAAAAATACTTACCAGTATTAAGGACAATAATGGAATTCCATCATCAGAAAGAATGGGTTTCCTGGGATGGACATTTAGTCACGAGGAGGAGGCGGGAGAGGAGTGAGGGGAGGAAGTATTTCATATCAGTAAAGTTCCATTGTATATTTTTTCCTTTCACTGGTATATCAGAGAGAAGGCAAGCTAAGGTCCCATAAAATTAAAGGGACCCAAGCAGGGAGAAGTACCAAATTGAGCTTTTGTTGGAAATTGTTGAGCAGGAGGAAAAATCGCTTTTCAAAGCTTCAAATGCTTTTTATAAAATTCCCTTAAAACATTTTCATGGACTTCCTTTTCTTCCCTCCTTTTTCAAATGTAAATCACATTTTGGAGTTATTTTTTGATATTATTCTGAAAATTCATTCATTCTCAAAATTCAATGAGAGAACTCCAGGGAAAAACAGACAAATGAAAACATATTTTTAGATGGATACATTTTGGTAGTCATAAATAAAATCATGAGAATGAAAACACTATGTAAACAATGGCCTTTTATACATGCAAAAGTTTATCAGTCAAGTATCAACTTGCTGATGCTTTCAGATGTGTGATAAAAGAAGTAAACAATGTAAAGTAGTGTTTGATACATAGTAAACTTAGAGTAAATAAATATAAAATTTCTTCCCCTTTGGATGACAAGATCCAGCTTCACTTGAGTCTTACATGTACAACAAACACGTGTTTGGGAAAAATGTCTATATGCCATTACCAGCCTTTTTATTGAATATATTTTACTTCAAAGTCACAGTGATTGATTGCATATCCTGGGTGTTGGCAACCTTTTAGAATGTAATTGTAAACTTTTTCATCTAATTTGTGTGACAAGAGGCATCAGAGTTCTTTAAAATTTTTAATTTTTCTTTGACTCCGTAATTTTTCTTCTAGGGAAATATGATGAGGCAATAATTCTAGATTCATAGTAAGTTTTATGTACTAAAATGTTTGCCACAACCTTACTGACAACAATGAAGCTGTGTAAACAAATTTCATGTATAACAAGAGAAGAATGCGCAACTCAAGCTGAAGGTCAGTGGTGGCCGTTCTGGTTCATGTACCTAGGACTCGGATATCACCAGCCCCTGGCACAGTGTTCATAGACAGGCAGTACATAGTTGTGAGATTGAAAGGCTTTGCAATATAGAAAATTGTGAGGGGTGGCGCCTGTGGCTCAAGGAGTAGGGCGCCGGTCCCATATGCCAGAGGTGGCGGGTTCAAACCCAGCCCCGGCCAAAAACCACAAAAAAAAAAAAAAAAAGAAAATTGTGAAATTATGCTAAGGAAATTAGCCAGTCACAGAAAGACAACCGCTGTTTAAATAAGATACCTAAAACAGTCGAACAAAGCAAAGAGTAGAGTGGTGCTTTTCAAGGTCTGGAGGAGGCGGAATGGTGAGTTTCTCAATGAGGATAAAGTTTCAATTACGCAAAATGAGTAAGTTGTAGGGACCTGCTGGGCATAGTAAATGGTGCTTATAGTCGACAAGACTGTATTGTACACTGAAAAGCTGGTGAAGGAAGTACAGTGTTTTCATGACACTCAAAAAGGGAGGCGGGGAAACATTCGGAAGTGATATGTTTATTACCTGGATTGTAGTAATGGTTTCATGGGCGCATGCCTATGTTCCAATTCATCAAATTATACACATGAAATACATGCAGTGTTTTGTACATCAATTCCAATTAAATAATGCTAATAAAACAGAAATAAAATATGTTTCTATAAGTGCTAGAAAAAGTGAAAATTATTGATAATTTATATGAATTTAACTTAAATACATAAAAACACAATAAAAATATGATGTATTATAAGGTAACGCTATGTCCTATCATACAAGTGTAATTTTGTTACATGTAAAATCAAAAGGGAAGACCCATGTTTATGCTTTTCTCTGCCTAGTTTTTGTATCTTCCTAGTTTCTTAAAAACAATTAGTACTTATAACTTCTGTGATAAAAATAAAATGCCAGTTATGTCAAACTACTTCTGTTTTTTTCAAATGGATACATAATATTTATATAAGATCCGTGTGATACTTTGTTACACGCATGAAATGTGTAATGATTGATTCAGGGAATTTAGGATATCCATCACCTGCAGCCTTTATCATTTCTGTAGGTAGGGAACATTTCAAATTCTCTCTTCTCGCTACTTTGAAATGCTACCTTGGGAAATCTCTTTTAAAATTAGCCAATGATGAGGTTAGGTAGGTAGCCTCTTGGTGGTGGCTTCCCTGTCTTTCCATTCCTGTTTCCACGCTGGATTATAAATTCTTCAAGTGCAAAAAGACAAAATATGCACCAGATCTTTGTACAACAATGACCCATCATGATAGTTGATTTATAGTAGTTCTCAGTAAATATTTCTCACCTTAGTTAATGCATAAATGATTCTGTAAATACACTCACATGAGTCATCAATTCTTTTTTTTTTGTAGAGACAGAGTCTCACTTTACTGCCTTCGGTAGAGTGCCATGATGTCACAGGACTCACAGCAACCTCTAGCTCTTGGGCTTCCGCACAGGACTCAGCAGCCTCTAACTCTTGGGCTTCCGCGATTCTCCTGCCTCAGCCTCCCGAGCAGCTGGGACTACAGGAGCCCGCCACAATGCCTGGCTATTTTTTTGTTGCAGTTTGGCCGAGGCTGGGTTTGAACCCGCCACCCTCAGTATATGGGGCTGGCACCCTACTCACTGAGCCACAGGCGCCGCCCTTGATAGGAAAATAATATCAACAACAATCTCATTGTTAAATGGAAAAAATGTATGTCCATTTTATTATTTTAAAGTTTCAATCGAAAGCTTAATTTATTTTATAAAATGTCTTTTTTTTTTTGCTCTCTTTCATGGCACAAAAATAGTTGTGAGAAGTAGAAAAGTGTATAACAAGATAACTAATATTTCTCCCTCTAATTCTACTCCCTAAAGTAACCAATGGTAACCCTGTGCTATATATATCTTTCCTCAACTCTCTCTTTGGCCTTACTGACCTATGCAAGGATTTGCACACATTTAACAGTTTCATTTGTTCATTTTTTAAGCATTGTTTTTATTTTGAAATAATTATAGATGCACAGAAGTCTAATCACAAAAATAGTGCAGACAGGTCCAGTATAATTTCTCTGGATTCAAGCATCTTTTGTAGCTATAGTACAATGTCAAAGTCATGCCAGACGCAAACCTTATCCCACTTTCACCAGGTTTACGTGCATAGGTGTCTAGTTCCGTGACATTTCATTCCATGTATAGATTTATATAATTACAACCGCAATCAAGATATAGAATTGTTCCATCACCACTAAGTCCCCTCATGATACACTTTTATGGGTATACCCACTCTTTCCTCACTCCCTTCTCCCTGTCTCTAACCTTGCCAACCGTGAATCTGTTACCTGTCTCTAAAATCTTGTCATTTTGAGAACATTATATAAATGGAATTATATACTATGTATGTTAATTTTAACATGTACATAATTATATTATTCATATTATACTGCATCTCTGCATATTTGCCCACTTAATAATAAACCATAGCTGTCCTAAAGGCAATATGCCTGGTTATAATATGTAACTCTAATTTTTTAAATACATATGAAATTATATTTAATTTATATTATGATATCATATCATGCAGGGGTTTTTTTGTTTGTTTGTTTGTTTTTTTCAGTTTTTTGCCGAGGCTGGGTTTGAACCCGCCACCTCCAGCATATGGGGCTGGCGCCCTACTCCTTTGAGCCACAGGCAGATTTTTTTTTTTTAAGTCGGGTTTCTATTTGCTGCTCTTTTCTTCTTTTTCCTCCAAACACCTTATTACCAATGTGCCCCACACCCAACCAAGTCACCATGGCAACACTTTGATGCACATTCTGTATTTTTGCCATAGTCAATATGCATATATGCACATATATGCCATGAATAATATATGTAATTCTATATATGCGTATCTGAAGAAAGAATGCACAGATGAACAGTAATGTAAATAATATATTCTATTTGCTAAAACTGAACACCACTACCTTGGTTCATTTTAAATATAGAACCATATTGCATAAGTTTTTAGTAATTTGCAATAGTACTTAGAATATCCTCCAAGTCAATTGTATTTCATGTTTTAATTTCTTGACAATATTTTATGACTTGGACATATTCTATAGTGATGTTCAACTTCTCTAATGATGAATGGAATTGGCCTTGTTGCTAGGTGTTGACACTTCCTACAGTGTTGTAAGAAGCATCTTCGTGTGTGTGTGTGTGTGTGTGTGGTGTGTGGTCAGTATGTAACTACATATACTCTCTTTATATATATGCATAACACATCTATGAACATATATACATGGATATCCATATGCCTATATGTATAGGGGGTGGGTAGAAGGAGAGAGAAAATTCCCTATTGACACTGTAAAAATTTATCACAAATTTAGTGGCTTAAAAGATTATTCTTTTCCAAGTATGGAGATCAGAAGTCATAAGATGAGTTGTCATCTCCTTCTAGAGGTTTTTTTGACAGAAATAATTCCTTTGTTCTTTTAATTTTCTGAAGATTGATTTATTCTTTAATTGGTAGCCCCTTCCTCTCATCGCTCCCAACTCTTGCTTCCCTCATCACCTCTCCTACTACTAATTCTGACCCTCTTATAAAGGCTCCTGTGATCACACTGTCTCACCCAGATAATTCAGATCACCTCCTCAGCTCAAGGTCCTTAATTTAATCACCTATATGAAAATTCTACTAGATTGTGGATATCTTTAGAGGGCAATCATTTTGCTGTTTGCACAGATAAATGTTCATTGGAAATTTTAATTTCCAAAGCATGGATTCATTGGGGGAAATTCTGGGTTAGATAATGTGGTAGATTCTGCTACTAAGCAGCAAATAGTTACTCTCTTTCTCCTGACACCTTAGACTTCAGTGTATTTTCCCTCCTCAGTGAATTTAGGCTTGTTATAATCAGAGGGATGTGAGTTTGAAGGGTAAATTTTGAACACTCTGGAGTTTTTCTTACCTCATGAGAAGAGCAGGCCCTCAATGGTGAGTGCTTCACGAACCTGAATCCCATAAAGAAGTAAAAAACAAAAGCAAACAACACCACCACCAAAAAAAAAAAAAAAAAATGCAGCAGAGAATCAGCCTTAGTAAATAAGTGTCTATTGTTTTAAATCGCTGCAATTTTGGGAATCCTTTGTTATTGCAACAAAAGCTACCTAATACAGAAAATACGAATACAATTTATTTTAATAGATATTGCCAAATTCTTCTCCAGTAGTCCTGTAATGATGCAAATGTATAGGATATATGAGAACATTTTTCTCTTGCATCTGGACTAGAAGATAAAAAGCCATCATTCATTATGTTTTACTGATGTGGTAGACATTAGGTATACTTCAATATACCTATACACTTTATTTCCTTGACTAAACAAATATAAATATTCTTTCATATTTCCATTGGCTATTTAGACTTAATTACTCATGAATGTTTATATTTTTCTTTCTTTCTTCCTTTAAATTTGCATTAGGTTTATAAACATGATCTGTATCGCTTTTCTCTGTCAAGTTTGGTTAATACAGTTACTGTTTAGCTACGTACACACACATATACGCAAACACACATGTATTCTATATAAAAGCAAAACACACACTATAAAAACAGTGTTCTCTTTTTCTCTCATAAAAATATATGTCTCTTTTTGTCTCCTCTCTTTCCTTTCTTATTTATGATAGTGACTCCTAGGCTTGGAATAAATAAACTTTCATTTATTTATTTATACATTAATTTTTGTATTTAAGCTTTGAAACCATCTGGAATTTCTTTTTTCTAATGTATGAAACATTTTAGGTGGGTAATCAGTTGTGTCAGCTCTGTTTAGTATGACCAGCCTTTGCTCCCACATGGAAATTTTACCTTTGTTTCCTTTTAAACGTTTATATAAATAGTGTTACTTACTGTAGGATTTCAAATGTATATTTGGTGTCATGAAATTTCCTATGTCCTCCAGTTACAAAGTGAAACAAAATAACTAAAAATTTACATTCTCCTTACTTATAGCCTATTATGGAAAAACAGAAAACAACAACTTGGTAAATGATTAAATACATAAATTAATATTTTATAACAACAAAGTCTATAATAACATGGCCTTTTAGACAGTATGTCCAGTGACATCTTCCCTCATAAAATGACATTTGAAAAGACATAATGGTAAAGAGCAATTTCTGTGTATGTCTCATAGAGCATTGGAAGCAATGCAAACAGCAAATGTAAAGGCCTTAAACAGGAGTATACAAGGCATGTTCTGTCTTTAAAAAAAAGGTGACACTAATGTGTCTGGATAATGTGCTAGAATGGATAGGCCATTATCAGCCCACGTGGAAAAATGTATAAGCTATTCTTATTCTAATACTGTATTGAATTAAAAACACGGCTATTTAGCATGTTCTAAAATCAGTAAAGCAAGGCAACTTTCACTACTTTTCCTGTATATTATTTAGGATTTTATATGAACATCAATGTAATTTTTAAATTGTGTTATTTTCCTAACAAATAGGTGATGGATTTAGAGATATTTATACAGAAAGTCAATGTTTACATGAGATTTTTCTAATTGGAATTGACTTAACTTTTATATTTTAATCTTTTACTCTATATTTTATAATTATTATAGGTCACTAATACTTGTATATCTTTATACGATAACCGTTTACTCAATATTAATAATTTGAATATTGGCCCATTATAGTATTACATCTTCTCATCTAAAGGTGTGCCATCTCTTTAATAAGTTTTACTTTATTTTTTTTTTGTTACATTTGCATCTTTCAACAAGATTTTATAGGATTTTTTTACCTATGGAACGTGTTTCTTTTATATTAAAACCATTTCTAATAATTTTAAAATTGATGGCTATTTTAATTCTTTCTCTATTGATCTTTTTGATTGTTTCTTGCAGGACTAGAAAAATGTATTTATTTTTGTACATTTATTTTATATCCAGACACCTTATCAAATTATGTTGTTTCTGCCAGAAACCTTGGGTAATCTATGTATATAACCTGTTAGAGGGGAAAAAAAAGAGTTTTATATTTATTCTTCTCAAATATTTAATTAAAATTATTTGATTTTCCTGCCTTTGGAGATTTTCTAGAATACCCAAAATATCATTAAATGCTAATGTAGTCATTATTTTCCTCATATTTATCACATTAATTTTATTTAATTCTAATTTATGTGCATTAAGATTGGTTTCTGAATTTTTTAAATGTTTGTTTAGAATCTTTTGATATAGATAACTAGCTTTTTCCCCTCAATATTATAATACAGAGTTATATTGATATGTTTGAATAAATCTCATACTAAAAGAAAAGTCCTACTTGGTAAGGGTTTTTCAATTTTTTTTTTAATATTTGCCTATCTGTTTTACTTCTATATTCATTCCTTTTTCTCCTTTTGAAACTTCTACTATTTGTGCATTAGATATTATTTATTTATTTATTTATTTTTGCAGTTTTTTGCCGGGGTTGGGTTTGAAACCACCACCTCCGGCATATGAGGCCAGTGCCCTACTCCTTGAGCCACAGGCACCGCCCAATATTTTGTATTTTTATCAGTCACTTGTAACTGTATTCTTTTTTATTTATTTATTTATTTTTATTAACCATAGCTGTGTACATTAGTATGATCGTGGGGCACCATACACTTGGTTCATAGATCGTTTGACACATTTTCATCACATTAGTTAACATAGCTTTTGTATTCTTGATTTTCATTACTTGGTATGTGTAAGATATCTTTTCTACTTTCTCTCACACTCACGTACACACACTAATTACTGAAAAAGTGATGTGTCTTATAGTATTAAATCTTCTCATCTAAAGATGCGCTTTTTATCAGATTCAATAAGATTTATATATATTATGTGTGTGTATACAAAAATATTAATTATACTTTAGTATTTAGACTGGATTATTTTCCCCTTCAGCTCCCATTTTGTTCTCCATTTTCCTCTCTCTAGTTGTCAGCTCCATTTGGTGTCTTGTTATGTTCCTTTGACTGTTCTTTGGAGCTTTCAGAAAGACCTTGAGCAAGGCTGTCTCATGAGAGACAGCAAGGGCAGACATATCTGATCTGCAGACCAAAGCTTCAATGCAGCTGGTATCTCATGCCCTGATGAGGCAGAGGGTACAGTCTCTCTGCTCCCTGGCCTTCCCCATCATCATACTTCAATCCCTCCTCTCCTTAGTGTGCCAGAGGCCATAGCATACTTACAGGATCCACGCAAACCTTCATCTCTGAGGTCTATAAACTTGGAGAGTTAGCAGTGCTCCAGGATGGCCCACAACTGTCCCCTCAGCTTTCTTTTGACCTATAGGGGACGTTGTTCTCATATTCCTCTCCTTTAGGATTGTGAGAAATGCTGAGGTTAACAACACTTGATGTAACTTGCCTCTCTGCTCATCCTAGTTCTACTCAGCACAGAGCACCTTTAAGCACAGCTTCCCAGAATCTTCTCATGCAGTTTCAGAGTCAATGAAGCATAATGGAACATGATCAATTCTGGAACCAATGTACTTGTTATATCCTCTTTGACAAGTCATGAGACACTTATGAAATATATTATTATTGTGTTCTTATTTTACTTATTATTACTGTACTACTACTATTCAATTCTGAAGCATCCTCTTCTCATTTCTAAAGTTGTGTATACTCTTATGAACATTTGCAAACTACTCATGAGAATGAGAGAGACAGTCGTTTTCCTTTAAGAGAAATACATTGTGAATTATTTACCACAGGTGATCATTTAAGAATCATGTATCATAGTTGCGCACTCTAAAAGGTTTATCACTTCTAAGATTCCTGACAACAATTATCTTATTTGATAAGATGTATAGGTGAGGTAAAGGCATAAAAATAATAATAGTTGAAATGTATGAAATTCTTATTACTTAGTAGATATTTTACCAACAATGCTCATATTTAGACTCCACATCAACTCTTCAGAGAAGGTACTGTAAAATAAAATACAGGAATATTAAAGAACTTATCCAAAATTGTGCATATAGCTATTGGTGGAACTAGAAATATCATCAGAATCTAATTATGCAGTGTGTACTCTTAGCTGCTATTTAATTAATCATGCAAGATACAGGTCTCCATTCATATTATAGGTAGGAAAATTGGAAGATTGGCTTTTTTCTTCATGATCACTCAAGGTAAAGGGTCAAACTGAGACTACAAACTTGTCGTATTGTAGAAACAGTCGGTGTACAATCATTGTTAGACACGTTTGAAGATATTATAATAACATTTAATTTAGCCATGCTAAGCTTAAGATATTCCTCTGTATATTTCTTATGTATTTTGGAGTAAAAAAGAAACTTTTTATTGTTAACGGCTGGTGCAGCTGCTATAAATTAATGTTATTATGGCTATTATCTTTTGATTTGATTTTGAAATTTTGTCTATTTTTATATGAGTTTTGACAACTATGAGAAAGTAAATTCAGTTGAAAAGCTTTTGTAAAATGCAAGCTGATTTCTGCTATTATAAAAAAAATCAACAGAAAAGCAATTGAAATGATTTCTAAAATTTAAATTGAGTCAAGTTTCAGGAATATGAGTTTGTCCAAGTCAATGAATATTCACCAAATCCTTATGACACGCTGTGCACAACGCTAGGCTCAGTGGGAGATGAAGAGATCATAAGACAAGCCCCTGCCTCTTGGAGGTTTTAATTCAATGGAAGAGACAGGCATATACAAAAAAACAATCTTAATATTAGCCAGACTGTTATAAGTGTTACAACAAAAGGACTGAGAAAGTGCAATAGGGATATAAAGAAAGATATTATCTCCAACTGGGCGAACTTGAGCAAACAAATAAACTCCACAGCTGGTGCAATAAAATGTGATATCAAGAAAAAAATACTTTAGTTTTAATTGCTTTCAACATTATTAGGCAAGTCGCCAAAAAATGTTTCCTTCAATATCAAGTGGTATCTCAAGGATCTCACTTTAAGAAGCTGGACAAATTATTCTGAGATTTTAGAAGAAAATACCTAATGTAAAAGTTACCTGAGTGTTTGGTTTTAACAACCTGTTTGGGTTTTTTTAATGGTGCAAACTAACTTTCAAGACAGAGGAAGTAACTTTCCAAAAGTAACACAGGATAGGTTACTGATTAGTTAAAATTAAGACAAGGCTCATGTGACTTCCAGCTGGGCCCCTTTCCTATTTCCCTAGGGCTCTCCTCTCTAGCTTTTATTCTTTCATTCATCCACCCTGACCCCTTACATTACAATCATTCATAAGCTTTTGCTGTTTGCCTTATCCTAGATTCCTGCCCCCATTGAGATCAGGGTGGATTCTCTCTTTCAAAATCATAAAGAGTCCCAAGCAATTGCAAACACCGTTCATTCAATCTAGATCATAAAATGCACTTTTTTTGTAGATGTAGTTCGGCTCCAAGGACTGATTATTGTGTGATGAGTAAGGAAACATGCCACAGACCCAAAAAGTCTGGGTCCAAATCACAGATCTACTACTAATTTTAGGCAAATTACTTAAAACACTTTGTGCTTCTATCCTTCATATGAAAAATGAGGAGAATAATAGTGCCTCTCTCATGGTTTGTTATAAGGTTTAAGTGATTTAACAGATGTAAACAATTCAGAACAGTGCCTGGACCGTGTTTCAGCATATTAAGGATAATTTATTATTGATTCTAGGCTTTCCTGTCTTCCACTTCAGAGGGAAATTAGTAGAAGATAGTATGAGACATCAATGAATGTGTATTTGGGGACTCAAATGTTCCACATTTGAATTTTAATACCAAAATTTAATAACTTTGTCAAATGACTATTCATGGGATACTGCTACTGTTACCTTTGTTCTTAGACAAATGAGGATACTGAATCTCAGAGAAGTCACCATACTTTGCATGGAACACTGGTAGCAAGATTCAGTTTTTTTTGTTTTTTTTTTTTTTTTCCAGGTTTTAGGCTGCTGGGATTCTGTCTGATTATGTCAGCAGACAATTTTAAAAAATTACAATGTCTTGATTATAACATTCAGTCTAGTGATCATTTAAAATATTGCCTCTCCAATCCTCTTCCCTCTACCCACCAGTGGTGCATCTTACAAGGGTATATGTGAAACTTGGTAAACGGTCTGTGAAGCTAGTGCATGATGCCCCATGATCATATCAATGTACACAGCTATGATTTAATAAAAAAAAAGAAAAGAAATAAATAGAGAAAATAAAATAAAATAAAATAAAATATTGCCTCTAAAAAGATAAGTTGAAATAATATAGGTAGTATATGCCAGAAAATAAATATAAATGTTATAGACATATGGGTATCAATTTTCTACTTTGCCACTTCATTCTCTAAGTTTCTAGCATATTGGTTATTTTTCTTTTTCAAACCTTGAATAGGCCATGTTCTGTCAGACCTCCAAGCCTATGAGTTGGCTTACCTTCTGTTTACTTGGAATCTGCCACACTTTCTACCATACACACAAATACACAGAAATAAATACTTTGTCCCCCTAATTTCTACAGCTTATTCTCCATTTTTACATCATATTATCTGAGCCGCTTTCTCTGCTCTCCTCCCTGATCTGCCTAGATGCCTTCCTATGTCTTCCAAATTGCCTTGTTTCCCTTCATCTTAGCACTTACTGAGTTACATTTTAGTTGCCAAAGTGTCTGTATCTCTCTCTAAATTAGGAACTCCTTGAGAGTTGGGACTGAGTATATTGTATTTATTGCTTCAATTGTATGGCTAGCTCAGTTTATCCTGAGTTAGTACTCAGTATTTGATAAATGAGGGAATGAATTATGAATGAATGAATGAAAAACTATGCCAGTCACTAGACTTCCATACAAAAAGCTACATCCAAATATCCATCATCTACGACAACAAAAATAAAACTGATAGAAAGGGCTAAGTATCTATATATTTAAATTTTTTTTTCAAAACTAGCATAGAGAAATCACCCTTGAAAAAGCCTACTATTAAATGTTAACCCACTTGTAAATTGCAACCTTTTATTTTCCCTACATTTTCTTACTTTGAACTAGAAAGACACCAAAATGCCGTTTTTATGACAGAGCTCACATCCAAGGATTTGTACATAATTCATAGTTTAAGTTCTGCAAGTTTGCATAATAAATAGTTTAAATACTGCAGCAACAGAGATGGAAAGGAAATTAGGATTCTGAATGAAAAAGTTAATTATACCTCCAAGGATATTTTTTTCAATACATTAAAAACAAGCTGAGAAGAGGATAATTTAGACTAAAAAGAGATGGAAATGCAAGAGATTATGGAAGTGGTGATAACTGACAAGTTATCTTATTAAGTGGGGGTAATTAGACTAAATTAATTTTAAGATTGTAGCAGTCCATTCCAGATCAACAATAGTGTAAATAATTTCCGGGCTGATGAGCTCGCAGCTGAGCCATTTCTGTTAGATGGACCCTGTTCTTAACTTTATTGGCCATTTTCTCTGCTTCAGCCATTCGATTCCAATAACCTAGGGGGTATAGCAAAAAATGGAATCCCCGCCCGTTCAGCAAGGATGCCAAAGATCAAAGAGCAAGAAATTCTCATCAAGGAAAAGTGGCTTTTGATAAAAAAAGTCACAAGATATTCCTTCTTCTATGTGTATGTCTATTAATCTGCTCAGCCAATATATGGATATCACTACCATTACTACTAATAAAGAATAGGAATACATATTTGTTTAGAATTAATATGAATCTTGGTACGGTGCCAAACATATAT
Source organism: Nycticebus coucang (assembly GCF_027406575.1). Classification (NCBI taxonomy): domain Eukaryota; kingdom Metazoa; phylum Chordata; class Mammalia; order Primates; family Lorisidae; genus Nycticebus; species Nycticebus coucang. Next base: position 19,215,302 of record NC_069781.1, on the reverse strand, counting down.
ATTTTCTTATTTATTTAAAAATGCAAAACATGCACAGATATTAGTCCCAAACTGTGTGTTCACAGCAATAAAGTGGCTTGGCCAAGAGCAAGCTAATAAGAATTGGCAGACCGTTGGTCTTAAAACCTAAAAGGATAACACCAGGGCTACTACACTTGCATTGGCCTTGCGCTAGTGTCAAGAACAGAAGCCGCCACATGATTTTGTAATTTGAAAGAAGAGACTCAGGAAGTAGTGTGCGTGGGGTCTACCTTAAAGGTGAATATTGGCGTATGGTGAAGAAAGAAAGACAAAGAGGCAGAGGTCTTGCACTATGTAAATCAGGACATGGCAATGTAATCTTGAGTTTATTACATAGTATGTCACCATGGTAGTTGCATCCCAATTTGTGAAAGGAGGAAAATAAGAAGAATTTTAAGTTAGGAAAAGAAGCATGCCTATAATCCTTCTAAGGGAATGCCTGCAGTTCCTTCTATGGACAGCCATCCCTGTTCATACTGCCTACTGAAAGGGAAGCCGGGGTAGCTTTGGGTTTCGGCATGGGGCAGGCTAAAATAGCCCCATGCATGGCCACCAGCAGAGTTGCTGGATCAAGCAGCCAACTGATATGCAAACCAGTTGCAGTGTGAGACAGTTTGGAAGCAAGAGTGCTACTCAGAGAGTCAAGAGTAGAAAATGTGTGCTGGGAAATAATAGTCAATCAGGCAATTGATACCTTGAATTTTCTCTATCAGCCCACAGTCCATGTACACCAACATCTCCCAGCTCTTATTAAGAGTCTTATTCAGACTCTTATTCAGAGTCTTAAGCAGACTCTGAATCTGCTACCTCTTACTACCTCTCTTCTGTTGCTACCCTCATTGTAGCCATCAGCATCTCTCCTTTGAATTGTCTCGGTATCTTTTCGGTTGCCTCAAGTAGACTTATTTTTATCCTACCAGTCAGAACATAATTCCTCTGTTCAATAGCCTCCCCTTCCATTCAACATAAACCAAAATATTCAAAGTGGCTTGCAAGGCCCTCCCCAACCCTGATCTCTGCCTAACCTACTACTGCCTTCTGACCCATCTCATTCCAGACTCTCTCGCCTCTTTTTTGTTCCCATTATTTCCAACACTCGCTCTCAAGCACCCTAGTACTTTTTGCTATAATGTTCCTTTCACAGGTATCTTCACTCATCCTTTGCCTCCTTAAAGACTCTGACCAAGTTTCACCTTCTCCTTCTCTGATCATTCTGTTCAAAATTGGAAGCAGGTCACTTCACATTCCACATCCTGCTTGATTTGTCTCCAAGGCATGGGTCATGCTCTGCTGTAATACTGTATTTACTGCCCGAATCTCCCAACTAGGAGGCAAAGTCTCCAGAGAGAGGAATTAATGCCTGCTTGGGGAGTGACTGTACCACCACCATAGCAGACATTTTTGTCATACAGCAAGTATGTGCTGAATAGTCGTTGAATAAGTGAATACATTAATGAGTAAAAAATGCATCTGAAATCCCAAAAGCCAATCATGACAGATTGTTGCTGAGCTATACAGTTGGTAAATAAAATCTAGCAGGCAGAACCTATGGGTGAAGAGAATAGATCTAATGTATAGACGAAAGAAGCAGGTAAAAAAACTGGAACAATCACATACCTTGGAGAAACCACAGATTCTTGCTGTAAGATCAAAAAAAAAAAAAAAATACCTTACGCTCCCAATTTCAGTATGACTCAGTCTTCTACACTTTCTATTCTGGAATGTCATTGTGAACTAAAATATAACCTTAAGGTTCTCCCCTTAGTGACTCTTGGACCCCCTCTTGGCCAACAGGATCCCTAAAACTGAGCTCCTGGCCATGAGAAAGGAGATTAGATAAGTCTGGTCATGGCCGCCTCCCTTCTTAGAGATGTCCTTTGTGACTCACTAAGATACCTGAGGCTGTGCAAGGCCTACCTGCAGGTCCTCAATACATATAACAAAAGACTTCATCTGTCTGGTACTTTGTCTCTAATTAACAGACCCTTTATCTTAAGCATTCCTTTTCACTGACTCCAGGTCTTTTAAACAGAGCCTAACTCTTCCAGCCTGTTGTCAGTTAAAGAATCTTTAGACCCACATATAGCCTGTAAGCTCTCTGCTTTCAGATGTCCCATTGCTTTGGGGGCCAAACCAATGTATGTTTTTCAGGTATTGATTTATGACTTCACCTGCAATCCCTGTCTCCCTAAAAATATAAAACCAAACAGTAACCCCACCACCTTGAGTTCACATGCTCAAGGCTTCTTGGGCAAAACTCTGGGTCAAGGTCCTCAAATGTGGCTCAAAAATAAACCTTCTTAAATTGTTTTACTGAGTATAGCATCTTTTCCATTGACATCATTAAGACTTCTGCTCACTCACAGTTACTGGTAGAATCCGTCATGTGCCTTAAGAATTGCCTTAGATTCAGTCTTTGTTTCCTATGCTTAATGAACCAAACCTTGGTTTCTCGGCCCTACTGACTCCTTCTTATATGCCCAATGCTCTCTCTGGCAACTAACATATATTTCCTCACTGACTCTTCCTAGAAACTTTGCATTATAAACATTGTTATGACCATTTTACAAAAAGCAGGATCTCCAAGATAAGTCATTTATCAGGATCACAGCATATGATGCTGGAACAGGCCTGGGTTTTAAATGCAGACCTTCTGTTTCTACACCACAGAGCTTCTTTGGGGTTTGTAGGTGATGTTTTGTTTTCAGAGATATAATCACATGGTTTCGTTCATGCTTCCTGATTATGATTCTCAAATTCTTACTGTTCACACATCTTCCTAGCACTACCTCCTCAAAACATTACACTTCCTACTGTTGATTGTTTATGCAACCAGAGTTAGCAAGAGATAAATATCTTTGTCCCTTATCTTATCTTCTAAAGATGAAATGTTGCTTGTCCAACCCCTGCCTATCTCTTCCTGTAAGTCACCAGCAGGGTCAGGGCCACCATTATATCAGGACGCTCAGGAGCCAATTACACAACCACAAAACAGACACCTGACAGGCAGGGACATTCTTCAGGCCTTGATGGACAGCAGATTAGCAATTAAAGGAATGATTTGTGGCTTAAAGGAAAGAGTAGCTATCTCTCTCATGAGTAATACTCATACTCAGCTGTACATATAAGATATATCCTCCTCAAATCCTTGAATCACACCAATATTGATGTGGACTTGTTAATTCTTCATATTCACGTTAGGTATTGCAAATACCTTTTATAAGGGCACACAGATAATCAGTGAGGAAGGGCACACAGATAGTCAGTGGCTCCTCATTCTTATTCTTTTCAGTCAGACTGTTGCCTCTCTGCCTTTGGAGATAAAATTCAGTCTTTGGCCACATTTCCAAGACTGTCAATAATATGAACATCTTTAATGCCGTCCTTACTCTGCATTCCCACTTCTTCTATAAACCCTACTGCTCTCTTCATCCCTTTGAGTTAAGGCCTACCTTTTATAAGCTTGTGTTCCATTGCTACACTACTTCACAGCATTCCCCACGGTCTGGAGGGTTGTAATTATGACAGTGTTTCTTTGACTTCCTGCTTCCTACTGGAAAGGGTCAAAGCTTTTCAGCAAGAACATTAAGGAAGAGGGGCCAGAGTCTGGGACACTCCCTCTCAGACCAGTATTCTTTCTATGATCCTACCTTTCCCAGAGTCCTGATGCCCTCAGGTACACTGAATGGTAGACAGAGTAATGGGATCACTGCTAACAATAATTTACTTTCCCTTGCCTGATGACATTGATCCAGATGTAAACAGTACAGTTAAATAAAAACATAATCTCCCTTCATATGCTTTTAAGTATTCAATCAACCAATTGCCAGGAGTTATTTATACCAGAGTCTACCAAGTCTACCAAGTCCAAGAGATTAAATAAACATACCAACAACTATCATGGCAACAAAACCCAACCGTCAATTTAGGCTTCAGAGCAGCCTTCCCAGATGGGTTTACTTCCAGCTCTCATTGTGTTCTTCCTGGAGAGATCATACAATTCTGGCCTCTATTTGCTCATGCTGCCGCCAGCCCCACCCAGGTGTTAGGATTCAAATGAGCTTTCAATCAGTGGTGTTGTCCTACATGAGCCACAGAAAGCAAAATCTGTCCTAAGCCAGAAAAACTATGAAGTGCCAAGTGCAGCCCCAAGAAAGCAGGCTTAAAAATAATGGTATTTCTCAAACATCTGTGCTTTCTCTCTTTTTCTTGAAGGTACTATGTGTTGAACTCTTAACATGTGCCTATCTTGCTGTGAGGCTTTATCTCCACTCCAGGAGGCCATGCTCTTTGTCACCAGCATTAGATAGGCATCATGAACTCAGCTGGCCTTGCTGAATCCACGGCCTCTGTTTGTACTTAATGAACTCGTTTTTCTTCTGCCTTGCTCTGCTCCTAATACAAGAAGTCACAACAGAGTCCACAGGAGCAAATTCTCTGGAATTTGCCTGCTTCTATCCCCTTTTGCCAAGATTCTAATAATGCATCTCTTCAGAGACAAATGCCTGTTCCAACAGAGACCTAGATTGAGATGTTTGTTAGGCACTGTGATTGGACTGCCCCCAGTTCTCCTCCCCTGCTCACCTCATTCTATAAAGTAGATCATGGCCTTAACCACACAATAGTTTAGTTTCTTCCTTAGTTCCATTTCCCTGGATGGACCCAGAAAATGGGTTTGAAAATCTTGGATACGTCAGCTCACAAAATTGTCTTTACCTTTCAGGTGATGTTATCTGAACCTTTTCTTCCTACCTATGAGAATCTAGACTTGTCGCTAGTCTTGCAAATAGCAGTGCTCTCTGTAAAAACAGCAAAAGGCCCATTTTCAGTTTGCAAAGATAATCACAGTCATTTACCAAAGTGGTTATACACATGGGCTATGGATTCATTACCTAGGTTCAAAATCAGGCTCCAACACTTAGCACCTGAATAAATGAGGCAGGCCATTTTACCACTGTGAGCCCTGGAACCTGTTTCAACAAAGTCAAGAGAGTAATATCTCATAGGATTGCTATAGGACTGCAAGGAGTTATAACTGGTAAAATGATTCACATGTTTGCAACCTCTTCATCATCATTACTGTATGTGATATAAGAGGCTGGGATAAGAGAACAGAGGGCTGTCAGTGGGAAGGTGGGAGTAGAGGGAGCACATCAGTGGGACATGAGAGACTTTTCATATCCACAGTATTCTCTGTGAGATTCCCACAAAACGTGTCCAAGAGTTGACTTCATTTGCAGAATGAGAAACAGTGTGCTAGCCATCATAAATAACATTCCTTTCCAAAGTATGCTCGTCAAATAATCAAAACTAAGCAGAAATGTTTCTCTTACATAACCTGAAATATTGAGATGAAAATATGTCAGGAGGAAGAAGTGTTTTTTGCTCAATCACTCGAGTATTGCTAATTGCAATATTTGTAGGAAAAGGTGTTTTAAATTAGTGTAATATTTGCCACATGCAAAGGACCATATGAAATATATACATAAATTTACAACTATAATAGTAAAAGAAATACTTTTTGCCTACTTCCTAGTGATTAAAAAAATGTAAGCCTTGATTCGATGGAGTTTCTGTTTGTAGGAGATGAGTATCACATTGTTACTATAACGAATAAATTAATAAAGTGCAGAAGAGATTCACTAAATATTATGGGTACAGAATGTAGACAGTAATTATTTTTTTAGGGCCCTAGGTAATTTTAAAACTAGGTCTTACATGATATATAGTGCCTTATTGTTCCAAGGAAAAAAAGAGAAGGTGTTCTTGACTAAGGACCCTGCATGGACTTGCGCATGGAGGTAGGCATGTGTTTTCAAAGGTGGTGGTACTCTTGATGGTCTGAACAAGGAGAGAGCATGTCAGAAGAAAATGAGATGGAAAAAATTTATAGGTAAAATGAAGAAAAGATTTAAACAGAAGCTGCAATCCTCTTGAAATACCTGGATGTGTCCTTTTTTGATTCTTTCTTCCTATCTTCTCCTTAGAAACAACCCTTGTATTAAAATTATTGTTTATGATTTTCTTGCATCTTTAAAATATAATTTTACCACATATATTCGTACTTCAAAACACATTATTAATTTCTGAACTTTTCAAAAATGCTATTATATGTATTGTAATTAGTCTCCAGATGCTTGATTTTATTTCCATTCAACATGTTATGTTCAAAAATCATCTACATAATTTATAACTTCAATGTATACATTGTCACCACTATATAACATTCCACTGTGTAGAGGTGTGTACAAGGACATTCACAGCAACAGAACTTTTACAAACACAGATTCAGATTCTTCACCCCATCCAAATTTTTGCACTGACTTACATTTTGTCATTTTTCTTCTAGACTCTTCCGTCTTTAAACTAACTTTCAATAGGCACCAGAGTTCTTTTCTTTAATACATATCAGAGAATTCTATTAACACTTCCTCACTTTAAAGTCACAGTAGTTTCTTTATGCCTCAAATATAAAATCCAAACTATTGAATCTGCGTTTCGGATATCACAGATTCTTTCCAACTTCTAGCTTCTTCCTTAAATATAAATTCTCTCTATACCATCTTCTTCTGATAAACACTTGTTTTGCTCATCCCATCAGAGGTACCACTACTCCCAAAACACCTACCCTTCTGTGCCTTTGTCCATGGAATTTCCTTTGCCAAAAATGCTCTCTATTTTCTGTGTTAGAACAATATGCTAGAGATCATTCAATCTTGTCTTAAAATCACCTAGATAACTGAAAAAAAAAAATTCCTATTCTTTTAACTGACATTATTTAAAGAATCGCATGGTTACTTATTAATTTCTGTCTTTGTTATAGTAGTAAATAGATAACATCACCTCTTCTAGACAGAAGGCTCCACAGAGGCAGGACCACATTCTTTGTATTGTTGTATTTTCCCACCACTTCATTACCACCCCATATGTGGACCCCATCTCAGTAGCAAGTTTAGAACCAATACAGAGGATGTGCCTGGTGACAAATACCAAAGTGACTGGAGGCAAGAGACCTGAAACTTGAGACCCATGTTTAGCAATCACTATGATGCTTTCTTATGGCTGCATTGAAAATTGGATTTAACTTTTCAATTTTGCATTATTCTACTGTTTGGGAGATTATGATGAATAATAATAACAGCAATTAGCCTCTGGATGACTAATGGTCCCTTAAATTGATTTTGAACAATCAATTTGCACATCTTCCCATGGCCAAATTAGAATTGGGAGTCACAGAGAGTGTTTCATGAACTTCCCTGAGAATGAAAATGCTACAAGTTTGTCAAATGAACACTGTGTGGTATAGAAACTTCCTAGGACTTCAGAGTGGACATTGGGGCAATTTAACAATTCAAGGTCTCTCTCTTGTAAACAGAAACTTGAAGAATCAAAAAGAGGTTCTTTCAAAAGTTTGCTCCTATGTTGTTATTTAAAACATAGAGGTATTTAAAACATAGGACTAGCATTGTACGCTGCATTTCAGTTTATCCCAATCTATCAAATACCTTAAAGAACAAAAAGTAGACCAACCATTGGATGCAGCAATCCCACCAGTAGGTATTTACCCAAAGGAAAAAAGACGTTGCATCAAAAGACACTTGTATTCAAATATTTATAGCAATATCATTCACAATTGCAAAGATGTGGAAACAACTCAAGTACCTACCCATCAATACACAAACCAATTAATAAAATGTGGTACACATGTACTGAGGAGTACTACTCAGCCATAAAAACATGGTTATCTAGTATCTTTTGCAACAACCTGGATTGAACTGGAGACCATTGTAAGTGAAGTGTCCCAAGAATGGAAAAACAAACCCTACACGTACTCAATACTGAATTGAAACTAATGGGTCTACACTCATGTGCACAGATGGAAATAGGAGTCAAGTTGGTTGGGAGAGGGGACTGGATTAATTCACGCCTACCAGGTGGAATGGACATATTCTCGGTGAAGGGCACACTTCACCTGTGAAATATACAAAAGCAAATTATGCAACCAAAACATATACCCCTGTAATATTCTTAAATGAAAGAAAAAGAACACTCTAAAAAATTTAAAAATTTAAAACATATATTATTTTATTTCCTGAAAAAAAAAAAAAAAGAAAAGAAAAGAAAAGCTATTGAAACTGTATATGGCCTGTCGTAAAATAATTGATCTTACCCCTGGATTATTAGTGTCATTGAATAAAAACGCCTTCAGGGTCCAACTTGGGCCTCCACATAGAAACTATCTCCTGACTGCAGTGGCCTCTGGGGCTCACCCGGGCTACTCCATCACCCTGGTGCTGAGTTTCATCCAACTCTGAGTTACTGGGGAAGGAGACATGGTTTTTGTCTAGAGTTCGAGTAGGATGGGGGAGGAAAAGGAGAGATACAGAAGGAAGAGAAGAGAAGAAGCTCCCATTCAGGTTCAGAGAGCTCTAGTGGAGGGCCCAGCTCCCTGCTAGTAAAATCTCTAAGCTCATCTATTGGGTTCCTTCTTTTTGGTTAGTTGTTTACTTTATTTAGCAGACCTTGGATATTTCTGCATGTTCTGTCAAAGTTTCTGCCATTCTCTGCTGCTTCTGACCAGACTTATTTCTTCTTTGTAGTCCTAGACCAGGGTAGCAGTATGCAGCCTTTTATTAAAAGCAATAGAAACATGGTTTTATAAATATATTTAATTCATTGCACAAAACATTAAAGTAAGTTTTGAAGAAACGCTAACAAACAGTCGTGGCACGGAGGAGCAGGTTAGTGAGGGACGGATGCAGTCATCCCAGTCCACAACAAATTCTCTGATTGTTTGTAAGAGCCTCAAAGAGTAATTTTTCTCAGATGGTATTTGAAGGAGGCCCCATCAAGGCATTTGATCTTGATTATAATAAATGTCTGGCCCAGATGTTCTCTGAGACTTCCTGATCCTTGAGATCTTTAGAAGCTTGGTTTGGGTCTCAAATTGTGTGGCTTGTAAACGTCCATAACTCTCACAAGATTTCTGAAAGTTTCTGAGCCAGTTTGTATTTTCCTATTTTGATCTAGTGGCTTACTCCTTCATGAGTCATCCCAGCATCACAGCATAACGCCCTGTTCCTGGACACTGCTCTGAGCTGCCAAGTGCACATTCATCTTTGCACTTTTTTCATTCACCCACACATATTTAGACACACATACATATATGCATACACACACAGATCTCACTCACACAGATCCATTTTAACATACAGGCTAATTTAGCAAAAAAAAAAAAAAAAAGAAAAGAAAAATTGGGATGCTTAAAAGAGTATTACATGGGGATGGGGTGGCGCCTGTGGCTCAGTGAGTAGGGCGCCGGCCCCATATGCCGAGGGTGGGGGGTTCAGGCCCAGCCCGGCCAAACTGCAACAACAAAATAGCCGGGCGTTGTGGCGGGCGCCTGTAGTCCCAGCTACTCAGGAGGCTGAGGCAAGAGAATCGCGTAAGCCCAAGAGCTGGAGGTTGCTGTGAGCCGTGTGATGCCATGGCACTCTACCCGAGGGCAGTACAGTGAGACTTTGTCTCTCCAAAAAAAAAAAAAAAAAAAAGAGTATTACATCATAATGATTCACACTACCCAGAATGGAGTATGAAATATTCATGGTTATTAAAATCCCTTTGTTGCTTAACTGCTTCCTCCTACAGCGTACGTCACATCATTTGGGGCCCTTCACACTTCTTCCCTCTCTTAGATCTTTCCCAGACCCCATGGTCCCTCTCTGGTGTCTTCAGGACCTTCTAAATTACATTTTTTTCATTTTGCAAAATAATCTGGCTCTTCCCTGACTCAGCTTCATGCCCACCTTTGGCTATCCAAATTCATTAAAGGATATCTGCCCTACTTAGAATACATTTATGATTTATATGGTAATTATTATTTTATACCAGAGTAAATATGTCCAAGTAAAAGTAATGTGACTGGAAATATTTGAAAGTATGAACTTTTTACCAACCTAGTAACTCATCAAATTTCTTCCCTTCTATCCTGCACCCAATGTATCTTCCTGGACATAAGCCCACTCCTGCTTTGGAGATGCTATATTTGCAGAAAACAAAGACATATAGTGATTTTGTCTTAAGAAAAAAATTATAAAATGTACTTATAAATAATTAGTCTCCCCCTACACTCACACACACAGCCAGCCAAGACTAGATGAGAGCCTATAGATGGGGCATGACAAGAACAGAGGAGCACCAGCATAAGTCAATGAAAGGAGATTGCCCTGTTTTGCCTGAGATGTCACACCAGTCACCAGTGCAGGGAGGTGTCTAGACTTTTGACCATCCTACCTCTGTTACAGCTGTAAATCACACTGCCACTGAAGTGAGGAGCTGTGTTTTAATTGCTATCAATAAATCTATGATTGAATGACAAGGGAAAGTGCCACTTGTGTCCTGGTATGTTAACAGCTCTTCCCTCATGCCCCACCCCACACAAACATACCAGTAACTAGACTGTATGGAGAATCATCTTTCAATAGCAATATCAGTAAAGACTTCAGGAACAGAGACTGAAGCCCTCCAGACCTAGGGATGGGAGGTGGGTCTATGGAAGGAAAAGATGTCCTAGCACCAGCTCCTGACCTCACTCTTTCCTTCCCCAAAGCACACACAATTAAGGCTGAATACAGTGAGTCAGTTCAAGATATCCTACTGAGTTAGCGTACTGGGCTGAGTTAGGGAACTGGGCAGAGTTAGGATTCTGGGCTGAGTTAGGGTGCTGGGCTGAGTTGAGGTACTGGGCTGAGTTAGGATGCTGGGCTGAGTTAGGATTCTGGACTGAGTTAGGGTACTGGGCTGAAGTAGGATTCTGGGCTGAATTAGGGTGCTGGGCTGAGATAAGGTACTCTGTTGAGTTAGGGTACTGGACTGAGTTAGGATTCTGGACTGAGTTAGGATACTGGGCTGAGTTAAAATTCTGGGCTGAGTTGGGGTTCTGGGCTGAGTTAGGGTACTGGGTTGAATTAGGATACTGGGCTGAGTTAGGGTACTAGTGAAGCATCCATCCTGTGCATGGGGATGAGGTGGTGGGTCCATCTGACAGATCTGAAGGATTCTGGCATTTCCCAGACTTGTCATCTGGGAGTTGATTTGTGTTTCAGATATCTGGAGGTAAAGGGGGGAAATATCGTCTCCTGATTGGGAAAAAGAAATGGAATATGTGTGGGCTGCTGATATTAACCACATGAGCAGGACTGTAGGTCAATGAGCAGCAGTGGTAAAAGAAGAAAGAAGCTGAAATCTCAGAGGAGGAGTGGCTCTCTCTTTTTTTGCCTTCTCTTTAACTTCCAGCATTCTTAGCAACACAATCATTCGTGTCACCAGCTGTCACCTTTAAGATAATGATTAACTTTATTTTTATTGATACATAATAAATGTGCATATTTGTGGAGTACATGTCATAATTTCATGCAATTGTATCATTTTTAAAGAGCAAATATATTCATCATCTTATATTTTCACAGTGAATGTCTACAATGTGCCAGGATGCCCTGTATGCTTTTGACTGTCTTCTTCTGTATCTCATTTGATCTTTACTTTGTCCATAAGACATTGATATTTTATTCCCATTTTTCAGAGTACAAAAAAATCATATTAAATATATGAATTGATTTGCTTAAGGTCAAGCAAGTAATAAATGTCAGCTCCAGAATTTAAGCCTCATCTTCTCATCCCAAGTTCATGATTCTTTCCAAAGCAGTAATATATTCCTAAAATATTAGATGGAAAATGGATGTTAAAACTATTTTGTCCAGGGATGACAGATATATTCTCAAGGATGTGCCAGCTCTAGTCATTCCAGGCTGCCCGGAGTGTGTGCTGAGAAGAACATGGGGACCCATCGCTGGCTCAGTGGGAAAAAGTACCATAATTGATTCCCTTGAAGTCTGCCTTAGGCTTCTGTGCCAGCTACTTCCCAGCCTCAGCTTGTTTTTTTCTCTTCCCATTTTTACAGATGGGAAAATAGATGCTGGGAAATTTAAGATGAATTGCTCAAAAGCACACAGCACGGCATTGGCAGAACTGCAGTTAAGTCTCTGCTTCCCCTTATTTCGTAACTTTTGCTCATGATGGCTCCCTGGTCCTACCCTGGGAGCTCCCATGGAAAACCTGCCAAATCCCTCATTTTCTTTGAGTCACATTCTGACCTTGGTTTTCCTCCTTCATTTAAGATATGAACATCATCTGAGTCATGTGCTTTGAGGAGGAGTCCATTGTGAAATGCCAGCTCGCTATGGTCAATGAGAGTCCTCAACGGTTCTGGAAGGAGTTGCTGAGAAGAACATGTCACAAGAAACTGAGGGTCGTCTAGCACGGGTGCTGGGACTGTATGAAAAAATAACCAGACCAGTTCAGCATTCAAGAACCAACTGGGGCTAAATTTCCCTTAAAGATTTCAATCTGACCAGCTCAAAGCACTATGGAATGGTTCATCAGTATAAAGAAAATGGTTGAGGCACTGTTTAAAATTAGGAGAAACAGGCTGAAGAATACAGTCATTTCCTGAAATGGCATCCATTTAATGGTGCAGAGAAAGGACACAGATGTAAAATGAAGTGGAAATTTGAAGAATCTTAACAGATGATCCAGACTGGACAGTATTTTGTAGTAGTCCCTAACTCATGAATTGTTGAAAAATGAAATGAGTCAGTGTGTCTAAATTATTTAGGAAATCATTCAATTTCCCGGAAAATAATCATTGCTTAATGATAAATAAATAATAATATTTTAGAGGAGATTAAAGATGGCGGCCGAGTAACAGCTTCCCTGCAACTGGGAACAGCGAGTCTGGGGAGACAAGACTCCAGGCATCTCTGGCCAGTGGGATCTGCCTATAATCATTCCTTTGTGGATACAGGGAGCCAGCAAGGGACTTCTGGACTCCAAGAGGAGGACAAAAACAGTGGAAAACTAGCAAGTGGTTGCGTGTGTTTGATCGACCCAATCACGCTAGCAACTGTAAGTACAAGCAGCAGTGAGACTGCAAACCGGAAAGGCCTTACCTGTGAACTGTTTTGGTGTTCTTGGACTTGGCACTCAGTTGAACTGCCTTGGGGAGAGCTTGAGCAGGAGTGTGGAGAACTTTGGGCATTGTCTGGGGCCCCAGACTGAGCCACTGAGCTGGGCGCAGGAAGCCATTGTGAAAGAACGGCCCGGCAAGCTCCACCTCAGGGTCTCAGAGCAAGGATTGGGCGGGTCAAAGTAACCTACTGACTGAGCAGCCTAAAGGCGGGGACTGAGCTGCCTTATTGCATTAATCCTTAGGGGCAGAGTGAGACGGTTTTGGCACACTGGAGCCTTGGGCTGTTGCCCTGGGTAGAGTGCCGTGACGACACAGCTCATAGCAACTTCAAACTCCTGGGCTTGACACCACCCAGACTTCCCTAAGAGCTGTGCAGTTACCCCCGACCAGTGACCCACACCCACCGGGCCTCCACATTCCCTGACCAGGAACTGCGGGAGCCGTGCAACCCTGTGTCCTCCCTCCTGCATCCTCCCTCCTGTGTCCTCCCAGCTTCCACACTAGCCCGTTCATCTGTACAGGGACTCTGGTAGCTGCGTGCCCTTTGGAGCCCTCCCTGACACTGAGCAGAGCTCTTCTCCTGGCCAGAGACTGCTGGAGACTTGGGCTCTCTGTGCCAAAGTCACTGGGTGCCTGGCACTCCCAGAACCTTACGCACCACCCCCAGCCCTGTTACTGGATCCGGGTGTGTCACAAACTGGAGCTGGTTCCACAACCAGAACTCCCTAGCTAGAGCAGCACCAGACGAACAACACAGGGTCACTCCCCACAAAGATCCAGCAACAATAGAGTGATCCCACTGGGGTCTAATCTTAGAGAGACACCTCCCCAACTCTGAGGACAGCCAGAGGCAACGGTGAAAAACAATCATGAGGCGAAATCAACAGGAAAACTATGGGAATATGAATAATCAGAGTAGATCAACTCCCCCAAGGATCAACGGGGCAGAAACAGCACAAGACCCCATTCACAAACAAATAGCTGAGATGTCAGAAATTGAATTCAGGATCTGGATAGGAAATAAGATCGAATGAGAATTCCAAAAGTTATCTCAAGAATTCAATGGATTCAAACACCAAATGACCAAAGATTTTGACACATTGAGACAAGAAGCTGCATACCTCAAAGATCTGAGAAACACAGTAGAATCCCTCAGTAACAGAATGGAGCAAGCAGAAGAAATGATTTCTGACATTGAAGACAAAGTTTTGAATGCTCCCAAACCCTCAAAGAAGAAGAGAAATGGAGAGCAAAAGCAGATGACTCTCTCAGAGAGCTCTTGGATAATTTGAAGAAAACTAATATTTGTCTTATAGGGATCCCCAAAACTGATGAAGTGGCTTCACAAGGCACAGAGTCTCTTCTCCATGAGATTATGAAGCAGAACTTTCCAGACATGACAAGAGATTCCAAAATTCAGATAGCAGACAGTTTCAGAACTCCAGCACTACTCAACCCAAATAAGACATCCCCCAGACACATCATAATCAATTTCACTAAACTTAATATGAAGGAGAAAATTCTGAAAGCTGCCAGACGAAAGAAAACCATTACCTACAAGGGGAAGAATATCAGAATAACTGCAGATCTCTCTGCTGAAACCTTTCAAGCTAGAAGAGGATGGTCATCGACTTTTTATCTCCTAAAACAAAATAACTTTCAACCCAGGATCCTGTACCCAGCTAAACTGAGTTTCATTTATGACGGAGAAATTAAATACTTCAATGACATTCATATGTTGAAGAAATTTGCCACAACTAAAGCAGCTCTCCAGGACATTCTTAGACCTATCCTCCATAAAGACCAGTATAATCCTCCACCACAAAAGTAAACCCACCCAAAAAATTTTTGATCAAATTCCAACTTCCACAGTCGCAAAAGGATTAAAAATGTCCACCGCTCTCTCGAAAGGCTTATCAATACTCTTAATTAATGTGAATGGTTTAAATTGTCCTCTAAAGAGACATAGGTTGGTGGACTAGATAAAAAAAACTCAAGCCAGATATCTGCTGCATCTAAGAATCACATCTTACATTAAAAGACAGATTTAGACTCAAGGTGAAGGGATGGTCATCTATATTCCAGGCAAATGGAAAGCAGAAAAAAGCAGGCGTTGCAATCCCGTTCACAGACACAATAGGCTTTAAACCAACCAAAATAATTAAGGATAAGGATGGACACTTCATATTTGTTAAAGGTAATACTCAATATGATGAGATCTCAATTATTAATATTTATGCACCCAACCACAACTCACCTCAATTTATAAGAGAAACTCTAACAGACATGAGCATCTCGATTTCCTCCACATCCATAGTAGTTGGAGATTTTAACACCCCTTTAGCAGTCCTGGATAGATCCTCCAAAAAGAAGCTAAGCAAAGAAATTTTAGATTTAAACTCAACCATTCAACATCTGGACTTAACAGACATCTACAGAACATTTCATCCCAACGAAACTGAATACACATTCTTCTTACCAGCCCATGGAACATACTCTGAAATCGACCACATCCTAGGCCACAAATCTAACCTAAGCAAATTTAAAAAAATAGAAATTATTCCTTGCATCTTCTCAGACCATCATGGAATAAAAGTTGAACTCAATAACAACAGGAACCTGCATACCCATACAAAAACATGGAAGCTAAACAACCTTATGCTGAAGGATACATGGGTTATAGATGAGATTAAGAAGGAAATCACCATATTTTTGGAACAAAACAACAATCAAGACACGAATTACCAGAACCTCTGGGGTACTGCAAAGGCAGTCCTAAGAGGGAAATTTATAGCACTGCAAGCCTTCCTCAAGAAAACGGAAAGAGAGGAAGTCAATAACTTAATGGAACATCTTGGGCAACTGAGAAAGAAGAACACTTCAACCCCAAACGCAGCAGAAGAAAAGAAATAACCGAAATCAGAGCAGAACTAAATGAAATTGAAAACAAAAGAATTATACAACAGATCAATAAATCCAAAAGCTGGCTTTTTGAAAAGATCAATAAAATAGATAAACCTTTGGCCAACCTAACCAGGATAAAAAGAGTAAAATCTCTAATTTCATCAATCAGAAATGGTAATGATGAAATAACAACAGACCCCTCAGAAATTCAAAAAAACCTTAACAAATACTACAAGAAACTCTACTCTCACAAATATGAAAATCTGAAAGAAATCGACCAATACCTGGAAGCACGCCACCTACCAAGACTTAGCCAGAACAAAGTGGAAATGTTGAACAGGCCTATATCAAGTTCTGAAATGGCATCAACTATACAAAATCTCCCTGAAAAGAAAAACCCAGGACCAGATGGATTTACGTCAGAATTCTACCAAACATTTAAAGAAGAACTAGTACCTATACTACTAAACCTCTTCCAAAATATAGAAAAAGAAGGAATATTACCCAGCACATTATACGAAGCAAACATCACCTTGATCCCCAAACCAGAAAAAGACCCAACAAGAAAAGAAAATTATAGACCAATATCACTAATGAATATAGATGCTAAAATACTCAATAAGATCCTAACAAACAGAATGAAACAACACATCAAAAAAATGATACACCATGCGGATTTATCCGAGGGTCTCAAGGCTGGTTCAATATACGTAAACCTATAAATGTAATTCAACACATCAACAAACTTAAAAATAAAGACCATATGATTCTTTCAATTGATGCAGAAAAAGATTTGATAATATCTAGCAACCCTTCATGATCAAAGCACTTAAGAAAACTGGTATAGAAGGGACATTTCTTAAACTAATAGAGGCCACCTACAGCAAACGCACAGCCAATATCATATTGAACGGAGTTAAATTGAAATCATTTCCACTTAGATCAGGAACCAGGCAAGGTTCCCCATGGTCTCCATTGCTTTTTAACATTTTTTTTTTTTTATTGTTGGGGATTCATTGAGGGTACAATAAGCCAGGTTACACTGATTGCACTGACTTTTTTGATCATAAGCTGTAATCTATTGGCTAGGATTTTGTTGAGAAATTTTGCATCTATATTCATGAGTGAGATTGGTCTGAAATTCTCCTTTTTGTTTGGGTCTTTTCCTGGGTTTAGTATCAGGTTGATGTTTGCTTCGTAGAATGTGTTGGGGGAAGATTCCTTCTTCCTCAATTTTTTGGAATAATTTCTGCAGTACAGGAATAAGCTCTTCCTTGAAGGTTTGATAGAATTCTGGAGTGAAGCCATCTGAACCAGGGCATTTTTTGGTTAGAAGATTTTTTATTGTTTCTTTGATCTCAGTGCTTGAAATTGGTCTGTTCAGGAGCTCTATTTCTTTCTGGCTAAGTCTAGGGAGAGGGTGTGATTCCAAATATTTATCCATTTCCTTCACATTGTCAAATTTCTGGGCATAGAGTTTCTGGTAGTATTCAGAGATGATCCCTTGTATCTCTGTGGGATCCGTTGTTATTTCCCCTTTATCATTTCTGATTGAGGTTACTAGAGATTTTACTTTTCTATTCCTCGTTAGTCTGGCCAATGGTTTATCTATTTTATTTATTTTTTCAAAAAACCAACTCCTTGTTTCATTAATTTTCTGAATGATTCTTTTGTTTTCAATTTCATTGATCTCTGATTTGATTTTGGATATTTCTTTTCTTCTACTGAGTTTAGGCTTGGATTGTTCTCCTTCTTCCAATTCCATAAGATGGCTTGTTAGATTGTTGATGTGCTCTCTTTCTGTTTTTCGAATGTAGGCATCTAAAGCAATGAATTTTCCTCTCAAAACTGGTTCTGCAGTATCCAACAGGTTTTGGTGGCTTGTGTCTTCATTGTTGTTATGCTCAAGGAAGTTAATGATTTCCTGTTTTATTTCTTCCTGCACCCATCTGTTATTCAACAGAAGATTGTTTAATTTCCATGTCTTTGTGTGGGGTCGAGTGTTTTGGTTAGAGTTGAGTTCCACCCTTAGTGCCTTATGGTCTGAGAGGATACAAGGTAAAATTTCAATTCTTTTGATTCTGTTGATATTTGTTTTGTGTCCCAGGATATGATCAATTTTGGAGAATGTTCCATGGGGTGATGAGAAGAATGTACATTCTTTTTTTATGTGTGTGTGTGTGTGTGTGTGTGTGTGTTTTGGCCGGGGCTCGGTTTGAACCCGCAACCTCCGGCATGTGGGACCGGCGCCCTACTCCTTTAGCTACAGGTGCCACCCAAGAATGTATATTCTTTATCTTTGGGATGGAAATTGTTCTGTTTAAGTAGATTAAAGGTAGATGATCATTGTCTTCTTGTTTGGAAAGATTCATTAGAGAAGTCTGCGGTCACTCTGTTGGATTTGCCCCTGTAGGTCAACTGGCGCTTACTCCTGGCAGCTTGCAGAATCTTTTCTTTTGTCTTGACTTTGGACAGGTTCATCACAATGTGTCTTGGAGAAGCTCGGTTAGAGTTGAGGCGACCTGGGTTCTGATATCCCTCTGAAATCAGTGTGTCAAAATCTTTGGTGATATTTGGGAAATTTTCTTTTATAATATTCTCTAGTATGGCTTCCATTCCTCTGGGGCATTCTTCTTCCCCTTCTGGGATTCCTATAACTCATAAGTTGGAACGCTTCATAAAGTCCCATAATTCTGACAGTGTTGTTCTGCTTTCTCTCTCTTCTTTTCTGCCTCTTTTACTATCTGAGTTATCTCAAGAACTTTGTCTTCTACCTCTGAAATTCTTTCTTCTGCATGGTCTAACCTGTTGCTGATACTTTCCATTGCATCTTTAAGTTCCCTAATTGACTGTTTCAGTTCCTTCAGCTCTGCTATATCCTTTTTATATTCTTCATATCGTTCATCTCTTATTTGATTCTGTTTTGGATTTCCTTTTGTTTATTTTCCACTTTATTAGCATTTTCCTTCATTGTTTCCATCATTTCTTTCATTGTTTTCAACATGTGTATTCTAAATTCCCTTTCTGTCATTCCTAATATTTCTTTATAGGTGGAATCCTCTGTACTAGCTACTTCATGGTCCCTTGGCAGGGTTGTTCTGGACTGGTTCTTCATGTTGCCTGCAGTTTTCTGCTGATTCTTCCTCATGAGTGATTTCTTTCATCTGTTTCCTTGCCCTAATTTTGCTTTCACTTCCTCTTGCTCTTTAAGTTCTCGTGCCTGTGGACTAAGGGTTCGATGAATTCTTTTGGTACAGGACCAGAAGGGTGAGAAGGTTGAAAAGCAAGAAAGGGATGGAAGAAAGGAGGACTGAGTCAAAAGAAAAAAAAAATAGAGAAAGGAGAGGGGGTGGATAAAAGGAATATTGACAAAAAGAAGTTAGGCACAGAAATAGGGAGACAGAGCAATATAGTTTTACAGTAGGGTACTTTGACACAACTTAAAAAAAAACCCACCTTCTGGGGGTGCCCAGTTGGGTGGTTCCCTTTAGGTCAGCAGCTCATTGCTAGCCTGATCAGACACAGTACTCCACCTCCACCAAGTAGAGAAGAAAGACAAAAATGCTATAAATCAAACCAAAACAAGCAAACAGAAAACTTTATGGAATAAAATGGGGTGAAAAACCAAAGAATAGCAGTAGAAACACAAGCAAAAATGAAGTTCTAGTTATTGAAAAAGGCAGCAATGGGAACGTATAATTAAACTAGAAGAATTGAGAAAGAAAAAAGATCTGTATGGAAAAGGTTGAAATTAAAAAACAAAACAACATCAACAACATCAAAATAAACAAAAAAAAACAACCAACCCCCCCCCCCCGCAAAAAAAATCACAACCAAAAACAAAGCAGTATGTATATATTGTTGAATATTGTCTGGGCAACACGTGGTCTTCTGGGGTATGAGATGTTAATCACAGTTCTGATACGACTGTAGGCCACTGATTTCTCAAACCCCAGCAGGTAGACACCCTAAATCTCTCTTCAGCCCTCTTAAAAGGCACTTTGAACTTGTAAACTTGCTGAGCAGAAGCTTTCCCAGGAAAATGTTTGTCACTGGAATCACTGCTGAAGTGGCTATCCACTTACCCAGTGTGCTAAAACTGGTCTCACTCTGCCCCTGAGGGTTAAGGCTGCAAGGTGGCTCAGACCCCACCCTTAGGCTGCTAGGTTACCAGCTCCCACCTGGATTCTAGCTCTACGACCCTGAGGGTGGAGCTTGCCGGAGCAGATCACTCACAATGGCTCCCTGTAGCCCACAGCTAAACACTATTAGCTCTGTCTGGCTCAGCGGCTCAGACTGGGGCTCTAGACATCAGCCAAAGTTCTCCACACTGCCGCTCAGGCTGTCCCCAAGGCCGTTCAACTGAGTGCCAAGTCCAAAGACACCAAAACAGTTCACAGGTAAGGCCTTTCCAGTTTGCAGTCTCGCTGCTGCTGAACTTACAGTTGCGGGCAGGTTTAGATGGATTGAACACACGCGACCACTTGCTGTTTTTCCACTGTTTTAGTCCTCCTCTTGGGGTCCAGAAGTCTCTTGCTGACTCCCTGTTTCCTCACAGGGGTGATGATAGGAAGATCCCACCAGCCAGAGATGCCTGGAGTCCTATCTTCCCAGACTCACGGTGCCCAGATGCAAGGAAGCTGTTACTCGGCCGCCATCTTGCTTTCCGCCTCCTGCTCTTTAACATTATAATGGAAGTTTAAGCCATTGCAATTAGGGAAGAAAAGGTGATCAAGGGTATCCACATAGGGTCAGAAGAGATCAAACTTTCACTCTTCGCAGATGATATGATCATATATTTGGAAAACACTAGGGATTCTCCTACAAAACTTTTAGAAGTGATCAAGGAATATAGCAATGTCTCAGGCTACAAAATCAACACCCATAAATCTGTAGCCTTTATATATACCAACAGTAACCAAGCCAAACAAACAGTCAAGGACTCTATTCCTTTCACGGTAGTGCCAAAAAAGATGAAATATTTGGGAATATACTTAACAAAGGACGTGAAAGATCTCTACAAAGAGAACTATGAAACTACAAGAAAAGAAATAGCCGAAGATGTTAACAGATGGAAAAACATACCATGCTCATGGCTGGGAAGAATCAACATTGTTAAAATGTCCATACTGCCCAAAGCAATATATAACTTTAATGCAATTCCTATTAAAGCTCCATTGTCATACTTTAAAGATCTTGAAAAAATAATACTTCATTTTATATGGAATCAGAAAAAACCTCGAATAGCCAAAATATTATTGAGCAATAAAAACAAAGCAGGAGAAATCACACTACCAGACCTGAGACTGTACTATAAATCCATAGTGATCAAAATAGCATGGTACGGGCACAAAAGCAGAGAAGTAGATGTCTGGAACAGAATAGAGAACCAAGAGATGGATCCAGCTACTTACCATTATTTGATCTTTGACAAGCCAATTAAAAACATTCAGTGGGGAAAAGATTCCCTATTTAAGAAATGGTGCTGGGTATACTGGCTGGCAACCTGTAAAAGACTGAAACTGGACCCACACCTTTCACCATTAACTAAGATAGACTCTCACTGGATAAAAGATTTAAACTTAAGACATGAAACTATAAAAATACTTGAAGAAAGTGCAGGGAAAACTCTTGAAGGAATTGGCCTGGGTGAATATTTTATGAGGAGGACTCCACAGGCAATTGAAGCGGTATCAAAAATACACTACTGGGACCTGATCAAACTAAAAACTTCTGCACAGCCAAGAACATAGTGAGTAAAGCAAACAGACAGCCCTCAGAATGGGAGAAAATATTTGCAGGTTATACTTCCGATAAAGGTCTAATAACCAGAATCCACAGAGAACTCAAACATATTAACAAGAAAAGAACACGTGACCCCATTTCAGGGTGGGCAAGGGACTTGAAGAGAAACTTCTCTAAAGAAGACCAATGCAAAATCTATAAACACATGATAAAAAGCTCATCATCCTTAATCATCAGAGAAATGCAAATCGAAACTACTTTGAGATATCACCTAACCCCAGTAAGAGTAGCCCACATAACAAAACCCCCAAACCAGAGGTGTTGACGTGGATGTGAAGAAAAGGGCACACTTCTACACTGCTGGTGGGAATGCCCACTAATACGTTCCTTCTGGAAGGATGTTTGGAGAATATTAGAGACCTAAAAATAGACCTGCCATTTGATCCTATAATTCCTTTACTAGGTTTATACCCAGAAGACCAAAAGTCACAATATAACAAAGACATCTGTGCCAGAATATTTATAGCAGCCCAATTCATAATTGCTAAGTCATGGAAGAAGCCCAAGTGCCCATTGACCCACGAATGGACTAGTAAATTGTGGTACATGTATACCATGGAATACTATGCAGCCTTAAAGAAAGATGGAGACTTTACCTCTTTCATGTTTACATGGATGGAGCTGGAACATATTCTTCTTAGCAAAGTATCTCAGGAATGGAAGAAAAAGTATCCAATGTACTCAGCCCTACTATGAAGCTAAATTATAGCTTTCACATGAAGACTATAACCCAACTATAGCACAAGACTATGGGAAAAGGGCCAAGGAAGGGGAAGGGAGGGGGGAGGTTTTGGTGGAGGGAGGGTAATGGGTGGGGCCACATCTATGGTGCATCTTAGATGGATACAGGCGATTGCACTAATGTACACAGCTATGATTTAACAATAAAATAAAAAAAATAATAATATTTTAAACATGAAAGAGAGTTGTTGAGGTGTGTGGGGAGTGCTAATGCGTGTATCTGGATATGCATATGTGTTGTCTTTATATTGTCTGTTTGACTAATTCAATTGTTGCTGTGTTACAGACACACTCTTCCTAATTCTCTTCATATCTGTACGTGGAGAACAACCCCGCT
This sequence comes from Nycticebus coucang, assembly GCF_027406575.1. Taxonomy (NCBI): domain Eukaryota; kingdom Metazoa; phylum Chordata; class Mammalia; order Primates; family Lorisidae; genus Nycticebus; species Nycticebus coucang. The sequence goes on along the minus strand of NC_069781.1, from coordinate 19,192,467 downwards.
GGAATTCTCAGGTACGTGTATTGCTTTTTTCATTACTGAACACAAGCATCACATTCAGTCTCTGGGTGTTCAGGAGATCTAACTAATGAGCACTATTCGATTGGAGCTGCTATTCATGAAACAGTCACAGAGAGGGTAAGTCAGGAAGCCATTGAATGTTTGGACAGCAGTGAGGAATGGAGTTTCTTTGCCCCCAAGTCAGAGTGTTATGTACTATCTACCCTTTACATTAGAATCACAAACACCTCTACTCTCTGATTCCTTTTCCCCTCTTCTGTGTGCCTTGTACCTTCTTGCTTTCATTTTCTTTTTCTTGCTCTAATTTAATTCAAAATTATTTATGAAATTTCTGGTAATAATTTGACCACGAGACCATGAATAAAACTTGGTCCATGTTAATGGCAAATGCTCATGGTTGCCTAATCCTACTTTTCTTTTTAACAGATTTTGGTCAAATCATTAACCTTCCTTGCTTAACAGGGCGGAGGCAGGGCAGGGGGACTCAGACTACAGGAATAAATGCAGGGTACTGAGGGTACTGATGTTCTCTCACAGGAATATGCTTAGTGCTCGTGCCCTGGACAGTGAAAGGTCTACTTGGGTCTTCTGGGAAAGATTTTCTTGGCCAAAAAAACTCCAGAGGAGATGTTCAACTTCTTATATGAGGTGTTGGAATATCTGGATGGGGAACTATCATTGCGTCTGCTTTGCTGCTAGAGGGAGGTTGGATTTCTGGCATTACAGGGCTGGAACCTTTGGGCTTCCTGGCATGGGAAGTGATTTCCCATCTAAGTTAGGGTTTTCTCTAACCAGCTGCTGGAAGCATATGAACTGAAAAAAAGTGGCTTAAAGAAACTCTGCATTTTGGGGGGAGGGGGCGTATTTGTTTTTGCTGTTGCTCTTGTTTGTTTGATTTTCTGTCCTGATAGGTTACTAGCAAACATTATAAAGTAAGATTTAAAATAGATTATAGCTTCTGGCCCTTGGTGGCTGCGTGGTGCTGAGAAAATAGTTAATTTCTCTGTGCTTGGGGTTTCTCTTTTATTTCCTCTGATTTACTGCTCTAATAACACATATCATCTCTGACCTACTGTGCATTTTACTTGATATACAGATAATAGATATACAAATATATTCCATATACGTAACAGACGTAACAGATGTCTTTTTTTCTTGTTTTCCCTTCTTTAATGTATGCTCCATGAAGGCAAGGAATCTTACCAATGCTGTTTGCTTTTGAATCACAGAGTTTACTGCACCGTAAGAGATGAATAGATAGTTGCTTAATAAATTAATTCATTAATAAGCAGATTAAAAAACAGTGATGACTATGTCATAGGATTATTGTGATGATAAATTTTTAAGATAACATATGTAAATATTTTGAAACCGCCTGGCATATGATTATTAAGACAAATAAAGACAACCAGCTTCTCTAAAATTGGCATGATACCTATCACTGGTTCTAGTATAAATATTTATTAAAAGTCATCTGTCATGTCATCTACCCTTTAGAGATAATAAATGTCTGTTGTTTTAAGCCTTTGAGTTTTAGGGTAATTTTTTATGTGGCAATAGATAGCTAATATACTCCCTACACCTCCAACCTGCCTCACTTTTTTCTCTATGTTCTGAGCTCTCTTTCATCATCCCCAGTTTTCATGAACCCAAATAACTACTTTCATTCAGCAAACATTCATGTGCACCGCCTACTGCACACATGTTATCGGGTATTGACGGAACTGTCAGGACCTGCACTAGTCAAGCCAAATGAAATTCCACCTGCTGTGAAACACCTCTACAGGGTTCTGAGGTACACTGGCCTCTGAAACTTCCATGACTTGGAACTCTATATCTTAACATCAAAATTTCAGTGCCTTGACGGTACTTTGCTTGTTTCAACAATCAGGAGTAGTACTCATTTATAAATGTGGGATACTCATTTTTCCCTTCAAATAGGGTGGAAAGTTTTAAAAGCGCATAGAGGTGGGCGAGCAACATTTCTCCATGAATCTATTTGGTTTGGTTATCTTCACAGTCATGTAACTCTTGCTACAAATAAACGCCTATGGTAATACTCACATGTTCTTGAGTGCTTATCTTATGTCACACTTTTCACATGTATTATCTCCTTAAAACTCCTCAATGACCCATTTTGGAAGACTTTTTATAGCAAGGGGAATAAATAGCTAAGTAATTTAACCAGTGTTAGAGTAGATGAAACCAGAAATCGCACCTGAGCAATCACATACCAACATCTATCTGCTCAGCTTTAGTCTATTTTGTCACACCTACCCACACTCCCTGAGTCACAAACCATTGGAGAGCGAATGAGGAGAAACCCAGGGGTGTGGAAACTTAGAGTTTAAGCTTAGTTTCTTCCTCTATTATCTGACAGAATTTGGCTATATCACTTAATTCACATCGTTTCCACTGTCTAATTTTTTCAAAAATTATTGATTTTTAATTTTTATGGATACATATTAGTATTTATAGGGAGCATGTGATATTTGATACAGGCATACAATCTATCATTATGTATTATAAAAATCAGGGTAATTGGAGTATCTGTCACCTCAGGCATTTATGATTTCTTTGTGTTTGGAAAATTACAAATTATAAAATGAAAATATATCTACCTTTTTTTCTATCCAGAATTATTCATGAGTCTTTACATGGAATAATACATGGAATAAACTTTGCAAACTATAAGTCACAACACAAGAGTAAAGTGTTTATTCCTGTAAACAGAAATCTCCTTTGTTTAATTTTTCTATGTGCTAGACACTATTGTAAGACTAGAGACACAGTGCGTGGGCATTGCCTGCCCTAGTTGAGGTTGTAATCTGTTGGAAAGTAGGCAGAGAAATAAAAAAAAAAATAGCATAATGATAGCATAATGTTAGAAAATGGTTCACAGCAGAACAAAAATAGCACAACAACAATTACAACAACAAAAGTAGGCGAGGGAGAGAGAAATGTGGTGGAGAGCTGGTCCCATCTTAAGAAGAGGGATAAGGCGATGTCTGAATGAGAACCTGACATTTGATCATAGAGCTGAAGACGGTGATGAAGCAAGTGTTTCAGATACACAGAGAATTATCTCTCAGGTTTAAAAAGTAAATAAAACAAATAATCAAAATCAAATGTCCCAAACTGAGAGTTTGTATAATACCAGTGTGGTTGAATCGGGGGAGAGTATCGGAAGTCATCTCAGAGTTGGGAGAAAAGACAAAGTAAGATCCTGAAAGTGGCTGTAAGAACTGTCATATTGCAGTGAGTGAGTTGGGCATCCATTGGATGAGTGATGTCACCTTTGAAAGGAATTCTCTGGAGTTGTCATCAAAAGATGATAACATCCCAGTGGTGGTATTTGTGGAGAGGTGAGCAATGCTCAGATTCTGGGCATACCTGAAAGATAACGTCAACAGGATTTGTTGACCAATGAGATACGGAATATACAGAAGAAAGTATGTAAGGATACAGGGCAGCACAGGTATTTGGCCTGAGCCACCGAAAGGAAGGCATTTATATTTACAAGAATTTATTTATAAGAAAAATGGGAGCAAGTCTGATGGGGGCAAGAAAAAGTTATTGATTACTGTGTACATCTGTTAGACACTGAAGGAGATTCTCAGTAGAGGCAGATCCAGGGACCTGGAGCTCCAGAGAAACATCGTGGCCAAAGCGGTAAACTTAGAAGTCATTAGCGTAAAATGGTGTTCAAAACCATGGAATGGACGAGAACACCAAGGGAGTGATTGCATACAGAGAAAAAGAGATGCCTATAGAGATACTGTTTAGAAATAAGAAAGTACAGGGCTCCAGAAAAAGATATTGCAAATGAAATAGGAAGAATATAAAAGGTACGTGTCTCAAATCAAATGAACCAAATTATAGTTTTGATAATGAGGAAGTATAGTTGACCCTTAAATAATGTCAAGGGTAAGTGCATGGATGTCCCCTCCCACACAGGTGAAAATTCCCATACAACTTTTGATTCTCCCAAAACTTAACTATGAATAGACGATTAACTGGAAGTCTAACCAACAACATATATGTAACACATATATTGCATGTTACATAATTTTATATGCTATATTCTTACAATAAAATAAGGTAGAGAAAAGACAATGTTATTAAAAAAATTATAAGGAAGAGAAAATTTATTTACTATTTATTACGTGAAAATGAATTATCATTAAGGTCTTCATGTTGAGTCGGCTGAGGAAGAGGAAGAAGAGGGTTGACCTTGCTGTCTGAGGTACAACAGGGACAGAGAGGTCAAGGAGGTAGAAGGGGAGACAGGTAGACTCAGTATAGTTTTTAATAGAAAAAAAAAATAAGTATAAGCGAACTCTCACAGTTCAAGCCTGTGTTGTTTGTAGGTCAACTGTGACAACTAAGTATTTCTGTTGAGAATATCAGATCCAGCAACAGTAGTTTCAGGAGACCTTGAAAAGATAGGTGGTGTTATCATCGTTGCTGAAACTGATGAGTAGAGAATGCTGAACTTGGAGTCAGGGCACGTGGCTTCAAGTAAAATAATTGATAAATAAAGGAAGGAGACAGAAACATGGACGCTGTCCTCACAGGGCAAGGATGATGATCACTGATGAACGTACTCTGTGCAACAGGAAGGGATATTGCTACTCGTTGACTGATGGTTGGCATGTCAACTCCAAAACATCCCTAACCCTCGCAGTCATGGGATGAAACACTATTAAGCATTTATAACTGCTTTTATGCTCTCGAATACTGCCCAGTACACACTGGTCCCACCCTCCACTACACACACACACACACACACACACGCACACACACACACACAAACACACACACCCCAAGTGTACGTAGACTCTCTCAATAATACTAGAAACCGAGTGTGTATCCTGAAGCTCTGGCAGGTTTAGGAGTTAAACCAGCCTGTTGCAATGCCGGTGCCGCTGACATTACCAGACGGCATTAATTTAATTCCACTCAGTTATGCTTTTAAATTTGATTTGAGAAATGTGTCATAAAATGCTATTGAGAAGTGCAGTGCTGCATCCCTAAGCAGGCTGAGAGCCCTGTATGTTCTGGGAATTGGCGACAGAGGTTCGCTCACTGTTGAGAGGGGATCAAAAGCAAAGCACACATGTCTAAGAAGTAAGGAAGGAATTAAAAAGAATAAGGGAAGGCATATGAAAAATTATAATTTTCACAAAGAACAGGGTTAGTTTAAAAGACTTTGCATATATATGAAACTGAGTTCATTTTTGAGTGTTTGTTGGTTTTTTAGAGACAGAGTCTCACTCTGTCTCTAAAAAATAGAGTGCTGTGGCATCATACCTCACAGCAACCTCAAACTCTTGGGCTGAAGTGATCCCCTTGCCTCAGCCTCCTGAGTAGCTGGGACTACTGACACCTGTTGTAACACCTGGCTATATTTAGAGATGAGGTCTCACACTGTCTGGCTTAGGCTGATCTCAAACCTGCGAGCTCCAGCGCAGGCAATCCACCCGCCTCGGCCTCCCTGAGCCACTGTGCTCAGTCTTTTTTCTTTTCTTTCTATCTTTTTTTTTTAAGTGCTTTAGCTCCATTGTTACATTGGGTAATACATTTTACCTTCTCACTACTCTTTTCTGGCCTCAGTTTCTCTAGGCTTAAACTGAAAATGATCAACTAAATCAATTGTCTACAAAGACACACGAAGTTTCCTCAAAGTGAATCTCAGTGATGCATTGGGATGTGAAAAAAAAATTCTGGGATGTTAATTTTCATTTATTTGTGAGTGCTTCTTTTAAAATATATTTTCCTCATGTATGTTTTCATAATGCAAAGAATATAAACAGTAAGTAAATAAATGTTGAACATGTATTCTCCCTCTCTCTATATCCATTGCTTATCAGTTGATTGATGAATTGATGGACTTATAATTTCTAATAGAGATATGTAATTAAAATAATCTAGAGAAGACTTTCCTAATGATTTTAGGGATTTCTCAGCTCTCCTTTTTTTATGATTTTATTACCTAAAACTGGTAACTGGTTATTAAAATTACTATGATTATCTTAAAAAAAAAAAAGCCAGACTAAATGGCAGTCTATTAAATTGACTTCTCAGCTTTTGTTTTTTAATGATGAAAATAATAATAATAACCCTTTATACCAGGAACTTAGTAGAGGATGGAAGAGCTGTCTGAAGTTATTTATACATATATATATGTGTGTATACATATATATATATTTTTTTGAGACAGAGTCTCGTTATGTCACCATCGGTAGAGTGCTGTGGCATCACATCTCACAGCAAACTCTAACTCTTGGACTCAAGTGATTCTCTTGCCTCAGCCTCCCAAGTAGCTGGGACTAAAGACGCCTGCCACAACGCCCAGCTATTTTTTGCTTGTAGTTGTCATTGTTGTTTTTATAGCAGGCCCAGGGTGGGTTTGAACCCTCCAGCCCTTGTGTATGTGGCCAGCGCCCTAGCCACTGAGATATGGGAGCCATACCTAAAGTTATACCTTTTTTTTATATTTTTTTATTTTTTTATTGTTGGGGATTCATTGAGGGTATAATAAGCCAGGTTACACTGATTGCAATTGTTAGGTAAAGTCCCTCTTGCAATCATGTCTTGCCCCCATAAAGTGTGACACACACCAAGGCCCCACCCCCCTCCCTCCGTCCCTCTTTCTGTTTCCCCCCCATAACCTTAATTGTCATTAATTGTCATCATATCAAAATTGAGTACATTGGATTCATGCTTCTCCATTCTTGTGATACTTTATTAAGAATAATGTCTTCCACTTCCATCCAGGTTAATACGAAGGATGTAAAGTCTCCATTTTTTTTAATGGCTGAATAGTATTCCTAGGTATACATATACCACAGCTTGTTAATCCATTCCTGGGTTGGTGGGCATTTAGGCTGTTTACACATTTTGGCAATTGTAAATTGAGCTGCAATAAACAGTCTAGTACAAGTGTCCTTATGATTAAAGGATTTTTTTTCCTTCTGGGTAGATGCCCAGTAATGGGATTGCAGGATCAAATGGAAGGTCTAGCTTGAGTGCTTTGAGGTTTCTCCATACTTCCTTCCAGAAAGGTTGTACTAGTTTGCAGTCCCACCAGGAGTGTACAAGTGTTCCCTTCTCTCCACATCCACGCCAGCATCTGCAGTTTTGAGATTTTGTGATGTGGGCCATTCTCACTGGGGTTAGATGAAATCTCAGGGTTGTTTTGATTTGCATTTCTCTAATATATAGAGATGATGAACATTTTTTCATGTGTTTGTTAGCCATTCGTCTGTCATCTTTAGAGAAGGTTCTATTCATGTCTCTTGCCCATTGATATATAGGATTGTTGGCTTTTTTCATGTGGATTAATTTGAGTTCTCTATAGATCCTAGTTATTAAGCTTTTGTCTGATTGAAAATATGCAAATATCCTTTCCCATTGTGTAGGTTGTATCTTTGCTTTGGTTATTATCTCCTTAGCTGTACAGAAGCTTTTCAGTTTAATGATGTCCCATTTGTTTATTTTTGTTGTTGTTGCAATTGCCATGGCAGTCTTCTTCATGAAGTCTTTCCCCAGGCCAATATCTTCCAGTGTTTTTCCTATGCTTTCTTGGAGGATTTTTATTGTTTCATGCCTTAAATTTAAGTCCTTTATCCATCTTGAACAAATTTTTGTGAGTGGGGAAAGGTGTGGGTCCAGTTTCAGTCTTTTACATGTAGACATCCAGTTCTCCCAACACCATTTATTGAATAGGGAGCCTTTCCCCCAAGGTATGTTCTTATTTGGTTTATCAAAGATTAGGTGGTTGTAAGATGTTAGTTTCATTTCTTGGTTTTCAATTCGATTCCAAGTGTCTATGTCTCTGTTTTTGTGGCAGTACCATGCTGTCTTGACCACTATGGCTTTGTAGTACAAACTAAAATCTGGTATGCTGACACCTCCAGCTTTATTTTTATTACTAAGAACTGCCTTAGCTATATGGGTTTTTTTCCGGTTCCACACAAAACGCAGAATCATTTTCTCCAAATCATGAAAGTACGATGTTGGTATTTTGATAGGAATGGCATTGAAAAGGTAGATTGCTTTGGGAAGTATAGACATTTTAACAATGTTGATTCTTCCCATCCATGAGCATGGTATGTTCTTCCATTTGTTAATATCCTCTGCTATTTCCTTTCTGAGGAGTTCACAGTTTTCTTTATAGAGGTCCTTCACCTCCTTTGTTAGGTATATTCCTAGGTATTTCATTTTCTTTGAAACTATGGTGAAGGGAGTTGTGTCCTTAATTTGTGTCCAAGCTTCTCATCTTGACAGTTATTGTTGTATACAAAGGCTACTGACTTGTGGACATTAATTTTATATCCTGAAACATTACTGTACTTTTTGATGACTTCTAGGAGTCTTGTGGTTGAGTCTTTGGGGTTCTGTAAGTATAAGATCATGTTGTCAGCAAAGAGGGAGAGTTTGACCTCCTCTGCTCCCATTTGGATTCCGTTTATTTCCTTGTCTTGCCTAATTGTATTGGCTAGAACTTCCAGCACTATTTTGAATAGTAAAGGTGACAGAGGACAACTTTGTCTGGTTCCAGTTCTAAGAGGAAAAGCTTTGAGTTTTACTCCATTCAGTAAAATATTGGCTGTGGGTTTGTCATAGATAGCTTCAATCAGTTTTAGAAATGTGCCACCTATGCCTATACTCTTCAGTGTTCTAATTAGAAAAGGATGCTGGATTTTATTAAATGCCTTTTCTGCATCTATTGAGAGGATCATGTGATCTTTATTTTTGCCTCCGTTAATATAGTGGATAATGTTTATGGACTTGCATATGTTAAACCAGCCTTGCATCCCTGGGATGAAGCCTACTTGATCATGATGAATGACTTTTTTGATGATAAGCTGTAATCTATTGGCTAGTATTTTGTTGAGAATTTTTGCATCTATGTTCATGAATGAGATTGGTCTGAAATTCTCCTTTTTGTTTGGGTCTTTTCCTGGGTTTAGTATCAGGTTGATGTTTGCTTCATAGAATGTGTTGGGGAAGATTCCTTCTTCCTCAATTTTTTGCAATAATTTCTGTAGTACAGGAATAAGTTCTTCCTTGAAGGTTTGATAGAATTCTGGTGTGAAGCCATCTGGACCAGGGCATTTTTTGGTTAGAAGATTTTTTTTGTTTCTTTGATCTCAGTGCTTGAAATTGGTCTGTTCAGGAGCTCTATTTCTTCCTGGCTAAGTCTAGGGAGAGGTGTGATTCCAAATATTGATCCATTTCCTTCACATTGTCAAATTTCTGGGCATAGAGTTTCTGGTAGTATTCAGAGACGATTTCTTCTATCTCTGTGGGATCAGTTGTTATTTCCCCTTTATCATTTCTGATTGAGGTTACTAGAGATTTTACTTTCCTATTCCTTGTTAGTCTGGCCAATGGTTTATCTATTTTATTTATTTTTTCAAAAAACCAACTCCTTGTTTCATTAATTTTCTGAATGATTCTTTTGTTTTCAATTTCATTGATCTCTGATTTGATTTTGGATATTTCTTTTCTTCTACTGAGTTTAGGCTTAGATTCTCCTTTTTCCAATTCCATAAGATGGCTTATGAGATTGTTGATGCACTCTCTGTTTTTCGAATATAGGCATCTAAAGCAATGAATTTTCCTGTCAAAACTGCTTCTGCAGTATCCCAAGGTTTTGGTAGCTTGTGTCTTCATTGTTGTTATGCTCAAGGAAGGTAATGATTTCCTGTTTTATTTCTTCCTGCACCCATCTGTTATTCAACAGAAGATTGTTTAATTTCCATGCCTTTGGGTGGGGTCGAGCATTTTTTTTAGAGTTGAGTTCCACCTTTAGTGCCTTATGGTCTGAGAAGATACAAGGTAAAATTTCAATTCTTTTGATTCTGTTGATATTTGTTTTGTGTCCCAGGATATGATCAATTTTGGAAAATGTTCCATGGGGTGATGTTAAGAATGTATATTCTTTATCTTTGGGGTGGGATGTTCTATATGCGTCTATCAAGCACAGTTGTTCTAGGGTCTCATTTAAATCTCTGATATCTTTGTTTAATTTCTGTTTAGAGGATATGTCCAGCTCTGTAAGAGGAGTGTTAAAGTCCCCTGTTATGATGGTATTATCAGATATCATATTCCTCAGACTGAGTAAGGTCTGTTTCAAGAATCTGGGAACATTTAAATTTGGTGCATAAATATTTAGAATTGAAATGTCTTCTTGTTGTATTTTTCCCTTGACGAATATAAAGTGACCATCTTTGTCTTTTTTGACTTTAGTTGCTTTAAATCCACATGTATCTGAAAATAAGATTGCAACTCCTCTTTTCTTCTGAATTCCATTTGCCTGAAAAATTGTCTTCCAACCCTTGACTCGGAGCTTTAATTTGTCTTTTGAAGCCAGGTGTGTTTCTTGCAGACAGCCAATGGATGGCTTGTGTTTTTTAATCCAGTCAGCCAATATATGTCTCTTCAGTTGGGAATTCAAGCCATTAACATTTATTGAGATAATTGATAAGTGTGGTAGTATTCTATTCATCTTATTTTGTGAGAGTCCATTGCTTAGTTTTATCTTTTGCATCAGTGTGGAGGTTAGGTTCTGTCCTTTAATTTCTGAGTTCTTTATTTTATTTTATTTTATTTTTTTTGTAGAGACAGAGTTTCACTTTATCACCCTCGGTAGAGTGCCGTGGCCTCACACAGCTCACAGCAACCTCCAACTCCTGGGTTAAAGCGATTCTCTTGTCTCAGCCTCCCGAGTAGCTGGGACTACAGGCGCCCGCCAAAACGCCTGGCTATTTTTTGGTTGCAGTTTGGCCGGGGCCAGGTTTGAACCCGCCAGCCTCGGTATATGGGGCCGGCGCCTTACCGACTGAGCCATAGGTGCCGCCCAATTTCTGAATTCTTACTTTGCTGCTGATCCTTTGTGGTGGTCAGTGTGCAGACCAGGTTGAAGTATTTCCTATAGAGCTGGTCTTGTTGCGGTGAATTTCCTCAATGTTTGTATATCCGTAAATGATTTGGTTTCTCCATCAATTTTTAAGCTTAGCTTAGGAGGGTACAGAATTCTGGGCTGGAAATTGTTCTGTTTGAGTAGATTAAAGGTAGATGACCATTGTCTTCTTGTTTGGAAAGTTTCATTAAAGAAGTCTGCGGTCACTCTGATGGATTTGCCCCTGTAGGTCAACTGGCGCTTACTCCTGGCAGCTTGCAGAATCTTTTCTTTTGTCTTGACTTTGGACAGGTTCATTACAATGTGTCTTGGAGAAGCTCAGTTAGAGTTGAGGCAACCTGGGGTCCGATATCCCTCTGAAAGCAGTGTGTCAGAATCTTTGGTGATTTTTGGGAAATTTTCTTTTATAATATTCTCTAGTATGGCTTCCATTCCTCTGGGGCATTCTTCTTCCCCTTCTGGAATTCCTATAACTCGTATGTTGGAATGCTTCATAAAGTCCCATAATTCTGACAGTGAACATTCTGCTTTCTCTCTCTTCTTTTCTGCCTCTTTTACTACCTGAGTTATCTCAAGAACTTTGTCTTCTACCTCTGAAATTCTTTCTTCTGCATGGTCTAACCTGTTGCTGATACTTTCCATTGCATCTTTAAGTTCCCCAATTGACTGTTTCAGTTCCTTCAGCTCTGCTATATCCTTTCTATATTCTTCATATCATTCATCTCTTATTTGATTCTGTTTTTGGATTTCCTTTTGTTTATTTTCCACTTTATTAGCAGTTTCCTTCATTGTTTCCATCATTTCTTTCATTGTTTTCAACATGTGTATTCTAAATTCCCTTTCTGTCATTCCTAACATTTCTTTATAGGTGGAATAATCTGCAGTAGCTACCTCATGGTCCCTTGGTGAGGTTGTTCTGGACTGGTTCTTCATGTTGCCTGGAGTTTTCTGCTGATTCTTCCTCATGAGTGATTTCTTTTATCTGTTTCCTTGCCCTAATTTTCCTTTCACTTCCTCTTGCTCTTTATGTTCTCGTGTCTGTAGACTAAGGGTTACTAGACCAGAAGGGTGAGAAGGTTGAAGAGCAAAAAAGGGATGAAAGAAAGGAGGACCAAGTGATAAGAAAAAAAAAGAAAAATAGAGAACGGAGAGGGGGTGGGTATAAGGAATATTGACAAAAAGAAGAGAGGCACAGAAAGAGGGAGACAGAGCAATATAGGTGTACAGATGGGTACTTTGACACAACCTTAAAAAAACCCCACCTTCTGGGGGTGCCCAGTTGGGTGTTTCTCTTGAGGTCAGCAGCTCTTTGCTAACCTGATCACACAGTACCCCACCTCCACCAAGTAGAGAGGAAAGACAAAAATGCTGTAAATCAAACCAAAACAAGCAAACAGAAAACTTTATGGGATAAAATTGGGTGAAAAACCACGTAATAGTGGTAGAAACACTAGCAAGAATGAAGTTCTAGTTATTGAAAAAGGCAGCAATGGGAAATTATAATTAAACTACAAAAATTGAGAAAGAAGAAGTATCTGTATGGAAAAGGTTGAAATTAAAAAGCAAAACAACATCAACAACATGAAAATAAACAAAAAAAACAACCAAACCAAAAAAAAAAAAAACAAATAAAAAACACAACCAAAAACAAAGCGGTATGTATATGTTGTTGAATATTGTCTGGGCAACGTGTGGTCTTCTGGGGTATGAGATGTTAATCACAGTTCTGATATGACTGGAGGCTGCTGATTTCTCAAACCCCAGCAGGTAGACACCCTAAATCTCTCTTCAGCCCACTTAAAAGGCCCTTTGAACTTGTAAACTTGCTTAGCACAAGCTTTCCCAGGAAAGTTCTTGTCACTGGAATCACTGCTGAAGTGGCTATCCACTTACCCAGTGTGCCAAAACTGGTCTCACTCTGCCCCTGAGGGTTAGGGCTGTAAGGCGGCTCAGACCCCACCCTTAGGCTACTTGGTCGCTGGGTTACCATCTCCCACCGGATTCTAGCTCTGCGACCCTGAGGGCGGAGCTTGCTGGGGTTGATCGCTCACAATGGCTCCCTGTGACCCACAGCCAAACACTATTAGCTCCGTCTGGCTCAGCGTCTCAGACTGGTGCCCTAGACAACAGCCAGAGTTCTCTGCACTCCCGGTCAGGCTCTCCCCAAGGCTGTTCAACTCAGTGCCAAGTCCAAAGACACCAAAACAGTTCACAGGTAAGGCCTTTCCTGTTTGCAGTCTCGCTGCTACTGAACTTACAGTTGCGGGCGGGTTTAGATGGATTGAACACACTCGACCACTTGCCGTTTTTCCACTGTTTTAGTCCTCCTCTTGGGGTCCAGAAGTCTCTCGCTGACTCCCTGTATCCTCACAGGGGTGATGATAGGCAGATCCCACCAGCCATAGATGCCTATAGTCCTATCTCCCCAGACTCACAGTGCCCAGATGCAAGGAAGCTGTTACTCGGCTGCCATCTTGCTCTGCCTCCTCCCTAAAGTTATATCTTAACATAAAATTACCAAGTGGTAGCAAAGGACATTAGTTTGGTCCAAAATATCTTAGCTGTGGTCTCAGCTCTGCCACTGGCTTGCTGTGGAGATTGGACCAGTCACACCACCTCGGGGCCCTTCCAGCTGCTATTGTGGAAGCTTACAATTCTTCTGCCTCAGAGCTCAGCTCCACGTTGGTTCCTCAGCTAAGTCTTCCCTGACTCCACCTGCTTCTGCCCCGGCCTACAGTAACTCCTTATCATATGTACTACTTCATTTTGTTCCTAGAACAATAAATATCTGAAATTGTCTATTTCTTAATTTTGTTGATGTGTCTATTGTCTGTCTCCTCCAACTAGAATGTGAGCTCCATGGAAACTGCAAGAAGCACAGGCAGACATACCAGGAGGAAAATAAAATTCAAACTTCAGGCTCCCAGGGGGTTGTGATAGCAATCATGAGGTCATGAGTTGTAGTTTTGTTTTTCTAGAATTTTCAAAAGGAAAATATTCCATTGTATAATTGGCCAAGGCTACTGCCTGTTTTTCCTCTGAATCTCCTTCTATTATACTTTACTTTGTATCCAGTGGTGTGGACATTTTTGCATCAGCTAAAGGGAATTTTAATTGGGTATGTAATTTGTGAGGTTTGAGGGGGTATGTTTTGTATAATATATTATCATTTTCGTGTCTCATCGTTGTTAGCAAGATTTCACAGATTATTAAGGGCAGAGCTAAGATTCAAGGGGACAGTTGTCTGTTTCTAATATTAATGATCTTACTATTAACACTTGATTGCATTTTTTGTAAGTTTACTGATAAGTCAACAGGTGTCTATTTCCAAAACATAAAAGGATGGTTCCATGTCTTCAGTTACTTGTTGATACTAATTTCTCACCTGCATTTCTAGATTCAAGACATCTCTAGACCCGTCATGCATGTTGCCCTGCTCATTCACTGTATCCTATCTGAACTGTGCTTCCTGACTCCTGTGCCTTTGAGATGATGTCATCATTTATCTCTTACATTGGTCACAATCACCTTACCCAATCAAACTTCTGTGTGTTCTCATTCAGTTCCTGCTGATTTGCTGAGGACTACATACAGACATCAACAAAGTCAGCATAAAAATAATAGTTCAACAATACACTGTGGACCAGTTGATGAATGGCGCATTACTGCAAACTGGTGATGAATGGTGGCAGTATTAGCAGTACAAACAACATATCAGATATATCACTGCACAAAAACTTGGAATTCCCTGACATCTGAACACTCAAAGATCAAGGAAATTTGATGCAAAGTGTTCCAAAAAGATTTTAATGCTAAATGTTTATTTACTAATTCTCAATCAGAAACTGTGAAGCTAAATGGAACTTTATCAAACTGTCAATTAAAAATATCTGTCTGAAGGAAAAATGTGAATTAACTTTCTATAAAGTTAACTATCTGTAACTTTCTATAAAAACAGATACAAAAATGTCATCAGATAAAGATACCAGAAGTTTGCAGGTGTCTTTCTGTAGATAATATGGATAATATCATAGAAGTGTGACATATAAGTTTAAAGAAAAAATAAGTTTCTCTGAATTTTGTAAAACATTTGTTTATATTTCAGCATCGCTAGCTGATGAGCTCTATTATGTGTTATGAAGTCTTTTCTAATTTCACATGAAGATTACCTTTATGTCAAATTTAGAGGGTTATATTCTTGTATTCTCTCCTTAAGGGGGCTACTCAAATTCTATAAGTTGAAGTCCCTACCACATATAGGTTCACCCTGGCAGGAAACTTAACATTTTTCCTTCAAACTTAAATTTCTGTTTTTTGTTTTTTGTTTTTTTTCCAGAGTAAGGAGTCAACAAATGCACCAAAGAATCACAAGATGTTTTCTAAGAATCCCTTTTCAACTTGATTTGCTGTTTCTCTTGAGAGCCATATGATAGAAACTTTGACCCTTATTTCTTAGATGCCACTAAGAGTTACTCTGAGGAGACCCTCTCCTGGTGAGGATTATGGAATTCTCTTTTAACAAGCACCCCAGTGCATTTGTAGGCTATCCGCTAAGACCCTCTGAAGCAGGCCCTGCAGCCTCTGCAGATCTCTGTCTGTGCACACCACCACTTGTTTCTCTGTACTTACCAGCTGGGGCACAGTTAGGGCTTCTGTGGGAGCAGCATCTCCTGAAGTTCTAGCTCCCAACATTGAAGCAAATCACATAGAACTTCCCTGTAGTTTGGGGTGCTGTTTCCCCCACTACTGCTGTCCATCTTCAGAGAGTCTGGCTTGCTTCTGCAAAAAAATAAAAAAAGAAAAGCATAGATAACAAATTTCTTGCCTTGGATTGGTGGTCCGTATTCGCTGTGCATGTATATTGTGCGCCAATACTTAGCACTTCATCTCAGCACTCCATGAAGGCAGATTATCAGATTATGCCCATTTACAGGAACAACAATAAAAAGAAAAGCAAACTGAAACACTTTTTTTTTCCTTTTTCTTTTTGTTTCTTGCAGAAGAAGGCTCATACTGCTAAAGAAAATCAAGGATTTCCTCTTACCTGGATCGGCTCCCTATGCTATTGAACTTGAATTTATGATATAGTAACGCTGAGGATGCTACAGCTATTGTGCCACCACCACAACAGCTTTGGGGACAGACCTAAGAAATGTCTTTACACACAGAGAGGCAGACTACTGTGAGGTGAGGCCCAATGCCAGGCCCTTTTCAAGGAATTTGGGTTTCTGTAAGGGAAGGGACTATCTCAGAGATGGGCTGGACCCAGCCCCTTGCAGAAGAAAGGGCCAGATTTCAGAGATGGGCCCAACTAGCCCCTTTGCAAGGGAAGGGCCATATCTTGGAGATTTATCCTGCCAGGCCCCAGAAGAATAAAACTACAAATGGGCTTTCCTGCCTTAACCTGCTAAACCCTTCCTTAAACAAACTTTTCCTGTCTTAGCAAGCTCAGCCCTAACGTTGCCCCAAATCATCCCCAAGTGAATTTTCCTGCCTATACTGGCCATATAAGCAGGTAGATTTCCACTCAGGGTGAAGACCCCTCCCTGGTTTATGTGAACAAACCTGTGCTGCTGGTATAGCTGCAGACCCTGTTCTTTCTTTACCCCTCTCTGTATTCATCCTGTCCCTACACACACACACACACACACACACACACACACACACACACACACACACAGAGAGAGAGAGAGAGAGAGAGAATAAGAATATGGCTTGATCATCTTCTTTGTTTCTTCTCATGGAGATTAGATGCACTTCTTTCACTTTCTCAGCATACATAGCTACCTAAATTTTTGTCATAGTTTCCTTAGGGGCAAGGGTTAGGTCCCATAGATCTTTGTGTTAACCAAAGGGGTTAGAAATAAGCTATAGAGTGCCTATTGCATTGAGTCTGTGATTATGTAGGCACAGTTTAGAATTTTTTTTTTTTTTGAGACACAGCCTCAAGCTGCCACCCTGGGTAGAGTGCTATGACATCACAGCTCACAGCAACCTCCAACTCAACTCCTGGGCTAACGTGATTCTTCCACCTCCCAAGTAGCTGGGACTACAGGCACCCGCCACAATGCCCAGCTATTTTTTGATTACAGCCCTCATTGTTGTTTGGCGGGCCCAAGCTGGATTTAACCCACCAGCTCAGGTGTATGTTGCTGGCACCTTAGCCGTTAGAGCCACAGGTGCCAAGACAGCACAGTTCAGATTTAATCTGTCCAGATTTAACAAGATAGTTTCTATGCCTAATATAGTGCCTGACATATGGTAGCAGAAAATTGAAAGGAGTAAATATACATAACTAATTCCTTAAATAAGATTATCACTATTTTCATTTGTTCAACTATATCCCAGTAAACTCAATAATAATAATGTCTATGGAATATTTTCTTTGAGGTAGGAACTGTGCTAAAAGCTTAAGATTGTTATCTTAAAATGTTATCTTATTGCTTCTACTTTACAGTTAAAACCAATTCTAAAAGAGAATAAAGACATCACTCAAAGGCATACAAGGAGTAAGAAGCAGTATTCTGAGGAAAAAATATTTCTTTTTTCCTCAGAATTTGACCCCAAACGTGACTGATTTTAGAATCCATATGTTGGATGCTTTTAATCTAATTAAGGAAGTCAGTGCAACTTGTTTATTATCTGATTTGAAGCTATGTTTTCCTTTTTGCTCTAGAAAAATCCTACTTTATGTGCACCAGACCTTGTCCCCATCACACTGTCTGAGAATTAGTTAAGACTTCTCACAAGTAATTTTCATTTTCTCTATCTTTCTATCCACCTCAGCAGTGTTACATCTTCCTTGCCTTTTCCAATCTCAACTAGCACAAGCTAGCATACCAGGCTCTGGGCTCTGCAGGCCAGCAAACTAACCTTGGCATAATAAATGACCTGCAGCTTCAGAATGCCTCTGGAATGCCAAATGACCACAGCTCCGTGCCTCTGGAATGTGGAATGGCCCCAGAATTAGCCAGGTGACCAACAACTGCACACTACTGGAATGAAAAACAGATTCTGGCTCCTCGAATACCAAGTGCCTGCACACACACACACACAGGAAACTGAAGGAATAGGAATAAGCCCTCCTGCTAAGGACAAAGAAATGGTAGTGACTGATTTAGCTACTATGAGAAAACTATCTGTTAATGCTAACAATACTTGTGTCTTATTCAGGGCAGTTTCTTTGAGTTGACCACTGAAAAATATCTCACCCTGCCAAAGTCAAATAATAAGGTCTCTTCCTGTGCACAGAAATACGATTCTCTCATTTTGTGTTTCCTATTTGCCAAAAAGGAAGGAAGGAGGAAAGGAAGGAAGGAAGGAAGGAAGGAAGGAAGGAAGGAAGGAAGGAAGGAAGGAAGGGAGGGAGGGAGGAAGGGAGGAAGGAAGGAAGAGAGGAAAGGAGGAAGGAGGGAAGGAGGGAAGGAGGGGAGAAAGGGAGGAAGGGAGGAAGGAAGGAAGGAGAGGAGGAAGGAAGGAAGGAGGGGAGGAGAGGAGGAAGGGAGGAAGGAAGGAAGGAAGGAGGGGAGGAAGGGAGGAAGGAAGGAAGGAGAGAAGGAAGGGAGGAAGGAAGGAGGGAAGGAGGGGAGGAGAGGAGGAAGGGAGGAAGGGAGGAAGGAGAGGAGGAAGGGAGGAAGGAGGGAAGGAGGGGAGGAGAGGAGGAAGGGAGGAAGGAAGGAAGGGAGGAAGGAAGGAAGGAAGGAGGGGAGGAAGGGAGGAAGGAAGGAAGGGAGGAAGGAGGGAAGGAGGGAGGAAGGGAGGAAGGAAGGAAGAGAGGAAAGGAGGAAGGAAGGAAGGAGAGAGACAACTTGTTTCCAAAATCATTTTCCCAGCGCATTAATTTGGACTTACAAAGCTTTGTAACCCCTTCAGATTGCATCGACAATTTACAATGTCCTGTTTGGCCAGAAAGCACAGTTCTCCACTGAGGGAGACTGAACCCATCCTGAAATTTGTCTATAAAGAAAAAAAGGTGTGAGGATTTTTGCCTCAATCATACTCAGTAACTAGGATTTTAATGAATCTTGCACCTCCTTTTTTAATTTTAATCTTTTTTTTTTTGAGTGTCATTCCTCTGTGAATATTTCTTTTTTCCTCTCTCTTTTTCATTGCATTTCAATGCATTGGTTTTAAAAGGAGGATTTGCAAACTGAGTATTAAAATTCCAGGGTACCACATCTCCAAAATCTATAAGATGATAAGAAGATAAGAAGCCAAACCTACTAAAATCTTCTCTCCTGGTGTCTGTGGAACTTGCAAGCTCTTCTGTAATACCCCTAAGCCAAAGCAATCTGCCCACCTCCCCCCCCACCCCACCCCCACCCCCCGTCTGCTTAACACAGGCAGATAAACTTAGCATTAAAATTCCCTACACTTTGGCAAATGAGTACCCAGGAGGCTGCTGACTCAATCAGGCTTGTTTTACTTACACAGTAGTACTGAGAAAGGCCATAAACTCCAGCCTGATGGATCTGTTATGCTCATTTCAATATGCCTTCCCTGTGTGCGGCCTTGCTGATGAACTTTCATATTCCGCCAACAAAATATAACAAACATATTAACGATGTGTGGTAAATCATCATTGGATATACCGGGACCCGATGACAGAAATAGTTTTAGGTAAATGAGATTGTTTGGCTGCTTGATACCACTTCAGGGGTCCAAAATGATGTACTGTCCAAGGAAGGGATGCTGGTGGGGTGGAGGGGTAAATCAGCCAGAGGGACGCGCATGCCCTTAACCACAGCACACGAGGTGTTGGAAACCTAGGGAAGCAGAACAGCTAAGCCAGAAAAAGACTGTATATACCATCTAGCTAAACTCATTAATTTGGAGTCTATTAAAATCAAGACTCAGAGAAGGACATGTGAAGCCCAAAGGTGCACAGCAAGTACACGATTCCTGTATCATAAGCCAGTAGATCTCATTTGTACCTAAAGCTGTCTTGAGAGAACAGATGTGCAGAAACTATGACAGGAATGTCCCTATGGCCCATGTCAGCCCTGTATTCCATTCATCAGTAGGAAATATAAATTGCTGGGCTTGGCTTTTCATTAGCTATAGAAATTAACTTTTCTATCGGTGCACCAGGGAGAATTTGTGCAATATATAGCAGTTTTTCTCTGCTGCAAAACCCAAAAAACAAGTATACATCCCTCAACATTCTTGTAGGTTGCTAATGACTTATCGTCAATATAATAGCTATAGGTTCTTTATTTTACTGTGTAACTAAAAGACGACTAAAGACTAAACCTGGGCAGCCTCTGATTCACTAAGTTACAAATTAGCTCTGAGTAAGTTGGGTATGCATCAGTTCAATTTCCTTCCTCCCTCTCTCCATCCCTTCTTCCTTCCTTTCTTCCCTCCTCTGTCCCTCCATTGTTCCCACAGCTCCTTCCTCCCATTTATTCTGAGCTGACACTCATGCTCTGCCTGCTTGTCACGTGATGGCTTCTATCATATTATGAAGCAGAAGAAGGCTTTCTCAGGAAGTGGATGAAAGGTGCCAGCACCCACCATGCTCTTGGAATTCTTCACTTTCAGAACTGCAAGAAATAACATTTTTCTTCGTAAATGACTTTGTCTATTATATTCTCTTAAACACGTAACTACAGAAAATGGACTCAGATGGAAAATTGCTACCAGAAGTAGGGTTATTGTTAATAAGGAATAGCTGAAAATTTGAAAGTGACTTTGGAACTTGATAATGAGCAGAGGCTGAAAGAATTTGGAGAAACCTGGTCAAAGCCTTCACTGCTGTTAATTGAGCATTAGGGATGTCTATTAAGGGCTCAGAACAAGACAAGCAGATGAGGGGAAGTCTGGGACTTCTTAGAGTTTGTGATCATGACCAGAAATGCTGACGGAAATATGAGTAATAAAAGCCATTCTGATGACCTCTCAGATGGAAGTGAGCAACAAGGTATTGGAAACTGGCATAAATCCATCTTTGTTATAAAGTGGCAAAGCACTCTGTCTATGTCAAGGGCTTTATAGAGAATGGAATTTAAGAGTGGGAACTAGGATATCTGGCAGAAAAAAAAAATATGTAGGCTGCAAAGTGAGGCCATGAGGGTAGAACTATTTGAGGCTTTGAAGGCCTCACCCTCATGTCGGTGTGCCCAGAATACAGGACAGAGTCAAAGGAGATTATCCTCCAGCTTTAAAACTGAATGTGATTTTCCATGTTGGATTTTAGACTTACTGGAGACCTATTACTCCTTTCTTCTTGCCTATTTCTTCTTTCAAGGAATGGGAATACTTGTCTTATGCCTGTTCCACTATTGTATTTTGGAAATAGATAACTTTTTAATTTCACAGCTAGAAGAAATATGACTCAAGATGAACTATACTTTTGAGTCTTACCATATCAGTTTAGATGAAACTCTAAATTTTAGAGTTAAAATTGGTGCTAGAATGACTTGACTTTGGACCTATTAGAATGGAAGGAATATAATTTCATGTGAACAGACATGAACTTCGAGGGACAGGTATGTGTCTCTCAAAGGTCTCATTTTAGAAACTTAATCCCCAAATTCATATATTGATGGGAGGTGGCACCTCCGAGAGGAAATCAGCATTAGATGAGATCACCAGGGTGGGGCTCTCATGAAGCTACTGGTGGAGATTGAGAGAGACTTGACCTCTTTCCTTCTCACTATGTGATGACTTCTGTCATGTTATGAAGAAGTCAGAGGCTGGCCCCGTGTTCTTGGACTTCACAGACCCCAGAACTGTAAGAAATAATTTGATTTTCTTTATAAATCACCCAGCCTATAGTATTCTAATGATATACCAGGCAACAGACCAAGACAGAAGGAAAGAACAGGGGTAGTGGGAATTCTAAGAAGAAAAAGCTAGGCACACAATAGAAATGCAATGTGGTGAACATGAATTGTGTGCTATAAAATAAATGAAAATAAATGAGACTAAACAGGTAGAAAGGGGTGACTGTAAGATGGAAGTCTTATGGGGGTGTGGTTGGAGTTTATCTTAAGAGCAAGACAACTGAGAATCATTAAAGGGAATAGCATGACTAAAAAATTGTTTTGGGAGAAACTGATCTGGCTGAAAATATGAGGGACTGATGATCATAATATTTTATTGAACTCATTATAATTTTTAAATAAATAAGTACATAAATAAGTCACACAGTGAAAAATAAAATAGCTCGGGGAATATTTTTAAAAAATAAGTCTCCAAAACCAAAATGAGTCATTCCGGTGGCAACGTAGGAGACTCGGATGTGCCCCGTGTAACAGAAGACTGTGGATTTTTATTTTGATGGAAATTCAAAGCTTTGCACACAGTAGTTGTATAATGTGTATTTGGGATCACTGACATTTACTTTACACCAATTAAACATTCTGTAAATGTAGAAGTTAGTGCTAGCCCTAGTCTCTTACTTCATAAAGTTTTTATCTTGTGTGAGAGAAATAATTAATAAGAACTGCTGAGAAGAGAGTGTCAGTGATATGCACTTTCCGCACAGTCAAAATGGCTTAGAAACCTACAGAGACAAAAAGTACCCTGTTAATGTCTAAACTGTGACTAATGTAAATCTTCAAAATAGCTAGAAATGTTTGGATGAATGTGAAATCTCAGGACCAAATGAAAGAACTGGATCATTAACTGAGCTAGAAAGTGTCCGCTGTACACTTAAGGACTGAAATGGAATGATCTACACTGCTATTCATTTAGAAGTAAGCATTTCATAAATGTTGCATTTCTGCCAAAGTTTATCATTAGGCTGGCCTCATTGGTTGGTATTAGTTCAGATTTGAGTTTTTCTATAATATGTGAATAGGCTAATTAAAGAGTTATTAAATTCACATGGGAGTGGAAGGTGAGTAAAAGTAGCAAACTGCTGTTAAGAGATGAAACTGCAATGTCGTAATAGGCAGAAGAGGATTTCTAGATGTAACTCACACAAGATTAGTTAGGGGCATAATATTTGTTTACTTTGTAAAAACTAACTGGGTTCAGTGGTAATCTGATTGTCGGTTATTGACTTGGGAGTTTAGTAATTCCAATATACTTACTGATCACCTTCTCTGCGACTGATATATAATTTTATGTATAAAGACAAATAAAAATAATCTTTATTTTTGTGACGTTTTCCACTTGGCAAAGGAGACAAATTGTAAATGCATAATTAATAAATGATATAATTACAGACCATGCTAGGAAAAAATAAAACGGAGGGATGGGATGGAGATGGAAAGTGGAGGGAGAAGGCAGGTGGTAGCCATGGGTATGCATCAGTCAGATTTCCAGATGTGTGAAGTAACTACGTTCAGATACTATCACCCCATTTGCACTGAGGCCACACTTCTCAAGGGGTTATGCCCAGCCACCGACTCAGCTTGAGAAGGATTGTAAGGTAGTCTCATTCTCAGGAGACATTTCAGTGCCCTGAGATAGGTATTAGCTCCAAAGACTCACCTATGACTAAGCCCAACTTTACTTAGAATTGCAAAGCAGCTTAAGATATTTTTGCACAACTTTTGTGCCTTCCTTCTCTCCTTCCTTCAGACTCAGGACTATTTTGTTGTTTGATAGCTTGCCAGCCTCTCTGGGCTCCTTCCCCATTTTCTCTCACATGCATTTCCCCTGATAAATTTCTTGAATGTTTAATTCTGTCTTGGCACCTGCTTCATAGATGCCCTGGTCTAACAAGCTTAGATGGATACCAAGATCTTTCTGAAGAGGAAATACTGGAACAAAAACCTAAATGATGATAAGGAAGGTGTGTAAAGGTTTATAGGAAAAGTATTCCAAGCAGAGGGAAAGGTTAGTGCAAAGCCGTAAGTACAGATGCACAAGTGACTAAGAGGAGGCCTGCATAGCTGGAGCACAGAGGGAGAATGGAAACACAAGGATCAGAGGAAGGTAGTTCTCAGAGGCATGTGTGAAAAGGAGGCTGCAAGCATCTTCATTCCTGGTGACACAACATATAAAAATCTATCTACAAACTCCTACTTGAAGTCACATACTTGTTCTTATTTATTTTTAGCTTTAGAATTCTAGAGTGTTAGGAATGGCAAACCGGAGCCAAAGGAAAGAGCCATGACTGACAACCCACAAGAATAACTCCCTCCAAGGGGCGGTGGTCACACTTTAGACTTGGAACTCCAGACTGCAGACAGAAGGAATCAAGGCGTGTTTCACGTTTTCGAGGCATTCGAGACCTACCCAGACGCGTCCCTCTCCGCCCACGGCAGTCTGTCATTTATGCAGCCTTTGATTAGTACCTGAGATTAGAGGCTGACACAATCATAGATGAAGCTATAATTTTAAAGCTCTTTGTATACCACCAGGTGGATAAATAAACAGAGGATCGGTTTCTTGCGAAGATTTCTTCCACTGCGTGTTTTGGGTCTTAATTTATTGAGCACCAAATGCACATGGTAAGACATCGTTCAGGGAAATGAAGTGTAAAGGGCTATGTGTCTACAAGTTTGTATTTGCTTATACTTGGGTCTTTATTTTTTGCAGTAGGAAGACATCCTTCACTTGTGATATTCTAGACTTGGTTTCCCTTTTTTATAAAATGAATCAGTCATGACAGACACACTTGTCTCACAACAAAGTTATTGAGTTATCTGCTGGAGCTTAAATAAAGGCCTAAATTGCAAATAAGGACCATGTCTATTTTCATATCTCCAAAAGAAAAATCTATCTTACCCTTTTAATTTTCTTACATACTTTTACCCAATAAGGTGAAGTTTGTCTTTGTCTGTACCTTTCCTGATATTAATCCTGGTATTATGATGAATTTAGATTGCAGTGCACTAAAATGTATCCAGGACAGGAGTAAAATAGTGGAAGAAAAAGAGGTAGGAATATCTGTTCAGATTGGAAGAAGGAAAATTTTCTTTGATCTTCTTTGAGGTCCCCCAGGAAATGTTTTAAGTTGAATAATTATCTATTATTACTGCACTACATTTCTTTGAATGGAATGTTGTGCAAAATTATACCATGCAAATTCAAGTTTTATGAGTCACAAATAAAATTATAAAGCAGCTAAGAAATTATTTTGGATTTATAAGAATTATAGCCATTGCTGTGTTGGGGAGTTAATAGGTTAGATGGTAAATTTTAGACTTTGGATCAGATAACTTAACTTCAAACTCTAGACCTGCCAACTAATCATTTTGAGGAATTTGTGGGCAATAAATCATCAAATATTTATGAAAGAACAAATAATGTAAAATCTGCCTACTGCCCACGTGTGTGCGGTAGGGTCCAATGACATCAATATGTAAGTTGTTTGATAAGAGCTTACATCTAGAGACATACATAAAACCTTGAAATATTCTTACTTTCAGAACTATTCTTAAAGAGTTAAAGAATGGTTGGTGTTTTTCTGTGGTCGTTCTATTGACTTTTTACTTTTTTCCCTTTTGTTATGTACCCAAAACATATAAGGCTGATAAAAGTGGTCGGCATTTATACACACACACGCATCCATCTATGGCAACCATTCACAGGCATTTTATTTTACAGGGAAGAGAATACTTTTATTTTGTGAATAGGAGAGTAGGAAGAGCAATTCTGTGCAGAAAGAGGCTGAAAAAGTCCGTGAGGGGAAAACCATGGAAAATAATGCATAGATATTCCCAGATTTGAGTTACTCTGAGCATAAGCATTCATGCTTTGGATATAAGGATCTACAATTTGAGGTGAAATTTGGGAAGAAAATCTCTGTACATCTCTATCTTTATCTGTTTCTAC
Organism: Nycticebus coucang; assembly: GCF_027406575.1. NCBI lineage: Eukaryota > Metazoa > Chordata > Mammalia > Primates > Lorisidae > Nycticebus > Nycticebus coucang. Next base: position 19,166,780 of record NC_069781.1, on the reverse strand, counting down.
TCAAAGCTATGAAGGATCACCATGCTGTCAGTATCGCGAGTCTTGGTACTTTGGGGAGAATGTGGAGATGCCATCCTTGACCAGGACATCAGCACTTCTGTGATGAAAAATGCCAGCAGAAAGCAAGCATTCTCCCAATGCAGGTAGCAGTAGAGACAACTGACAAGGCTGGGCAGGTTAAGAAAGACCATGGGAGGTAACAAACGGGGTGAGGGTATGTCCTCAACGTCTCTGTTGTATATGAGGAGTGGTGCCTAGGAGAGAAAACAGACAGGAGAGAGAATGAGACAGAGAGAGAAGAGAGAACTATGGAGGTTCTAAGGAGTATGAAATGAAAGGGGTATAGCACTCAGCTTTTAGTATGATTCCGTAAGTGTCAGGCACAAATTTACATTGATACGTGTATGCAAATGTGTGCATATGCATAAATAGCCATAATTAAATGCACATACAGACAGGCATGCATAATCATTTGTTCCTCCCAACACTTCTGAGGTTAGTAAATTAGTACCCACATGATAGCCTGCCTTCAGAAGACTGAGGCAAAGAGAGGTTAACTTGCCTAAAGTCATATTGCTAATGAGTAGGGGAGTGGGGGCTTAAATCCCAGAAGTCTGCCTCTTAAGTCCATCCTGGAAATCATTATAGTTTGCTACCTGGATTCAAATAAAAGATTTTTAAGTGGGCCTTAAAAAATGAGAAATATGGTGATGAGTGTCTCCTCAAGCCAAAGAAATACCAGAAGAAGGAGTTTGGAGGCGGCAGCTCAGTACAGGTAATGGAACGGAGGAAGATAATGATAAATGGTTACTTGCAGGCCGTATCAGATGAATGGTCTGAAAACATGACATTTTCTTCCCTCAGCCTGTCATCCTAGGCTTAAGGAGTATAGTGCCACTAGGTCATAGGATAGCAAAAATTACAGTGATGGAAAATGTCATCAGCTTCTGTTGTAATTACAAATAATGAGTTTGGAAGCCATGGGGACTTGTAGCAGAAATAGTCATTTATGACAGAAGTTGCTCTGAAGTTGCATCTTCTCTCATTTGAATTCCCTATGGCAGTGGTTCTGGAGCACTTAGACAGCGAGGGTACCTTCCAATGCCTGAGATTTCCTTAGAGATCATAGTCCTATCTGTCTAGCATCAACTTTCCTCTGTTTGCTGCTCTGAAAATTTCCTACAGTCATTAGTCCTTGATCAGAGGTTGGATCATCCTTCTCTCTGAAGCACAGGACCCAGGAATCTTAAGGCAATATGACAACACGTGAGTCTCCAAGGTCCACACAGTTCTCTGTGTAGACTTCTTATCATCACACTTTCTGGGCAGGAAATATCTCTCCTTTGCCAGGGCAAATGCCAAGGACTAAATTTACTGCCAACTCAGTTAACAAGTACTCATTGATCACTTACTGAGTATAGAATGCCAAGTGAATCATACTGAAAGACGTAAAAAAAAAATCTAAAAAATGATACTTCTAGAAGTATAGGAACTAATGAGAGTGGAAATCACTTGTGGAACAAAGGTAAGAGGGATATAACCTAACAATATGCAAGTACAAGATCATTCATTCTATTTCTGCATCATTTTCTAGCAATAAGAGCAAAGGAAACTGTGGTAACGAATGTTTTCTGAATTCTGCTCCTGACATAGCAAACGTCTAGTGCAGAGCAATCCAAGCCCAGATCATAACATGATCTATTGTAAAACCAACGTAGGCTTGATCAGAGCAAGGGTATGTACACACTTTCTCTGAATTGTGAGGAGATATAATCGTTCCTACATCATCCATTACTCAGACCTTAAGCTTAATGATTCCTGATGGCAAGTCTTCTAGGAGAAAAAAAAAATCGTATATATTTTTTGCTTTTACAAACTGTGTGTGGGATGATTTTTAGAAGAAATAGAAAGTGTTCAGTGAAATGCTTGTGTAAAATGCATGTGTGTGAAACCAGGCAGTATGCAAATGCAGAATTCTATCAAGGTCAGCTTCTTGGGGAAAAAATGTGTTTGGAGCGCCTCCCTATAAATAGTGAAGGATGCACAATAACCCAAAGATGGGAAGACATTCCAGGAAACATTCCAGAAAATCTTGGATTCCCTACAGGCTAATTTGGCTTCAGGGCAGGGTTAGCAGGTTTAAATATGGAGGCAATAAGAATTATCTATAAAAGATGTATAATTGGCTTGAGGAAGAAGACCTTGAAAGTTTGGCTATTTCTCAGTTAGTCATATTTATGAAACTGCATAGTTATTTAGAAATTAACCTTGATTCCAAAGTAATTTAGAATGGCAAAGTGAGACTTGTTTAATTAATAAATATGAATTTTTTCATCAAATATGAATATGATGTCTTCAGAGAGGAATGGGGATATGGGGAGGAGAAGGGAAAAGGAGCAAGAAGGAATGTAAAAAAAACAAAGTTTTTTTTAATTATGGCAAAGGGTTGATGTTTTTATGTTGAAAGGAGGGTTAAGAATCCCATTCAAGAAGGAAGCATGAATGGGACGCAGTGAGAGAGAAAAATGAAAAACGGAGAGAGGAAAAGAGGAAATGTTTAAGGAAGATATAAACAGAAAATAAGAAAAAAAGAATGTGCTGTCTTTTGAAAGAATGAAATGGAGTAAAATGGACACGTATAGAAACAAGGTCTAAGAAACACCTTTGCTCCCTGGAGTTGTGAGTTCATCTGAGCTATCTCCTCTGGAAAAGTCGTATGTGGCATTGTAAAGATATTGGAGATGTTGTTGAAAAGTAATTCAGACGTCCACGTGAAGAGGCATGTCTGGACCATAGATAGTCTATTTCTCCTTGGAAACTCACTTATCAATCAATAATTTTTCCCTCTTTTTATTGGGAGAATGGATCAGACGGAGAGGACGTGAAGTGGTTCTGCTGGAAGACCCTAAATGGAGAGATCTAAGACCAGAAAATGAAGATTCTGTGCAGCACCTGTCATGCTGAACATCCTGGCTAAGGGCTGATGGCTGATTACCTTCACTTATCATTTGCTTTGCTGTTTTAAGTTGAAAAGGAATAGGAATCTGGAACCAAACTCCCAGAAATTCAGATATCATAAACTCAAGTTGAATAAAAAGTTAAAATAAAGAGAAGACAATAGAAAATTTAGTTTGGTCCTGTCCTGGCCTAGGTCTGTGCAGTGCAAAGACAGGAAAGAGGAAACCTGCATTCTGTCCCATGCGAGGGGACTGAGATTGAGACCTAGATCTGGCCTTTGATTCTGCCTTTCCTCATTCAATCATTTCTAGGTTTATCTTCCTTTCAAAATATTTGAATCTGTTCAGTTAACTGTCGCCCATCTGTTTTTGTCGCCTGCATCATTATCACTCGCGTGGATGGCAACACTTGCCTCCTCGGTGGTTTTCTTACCTCTAATATCAAGACCCGGCCTCAATCCCATTTCTGATCTCTGATTCATTCTTCAACCAAGGGAATCTTCAAAAACACAGACCTGATCATGGCATCTTCTTCTTTTGCTAACCTCCAATAGCTCTTCATTTTTCCCATGTAGACTACAAATACTGTATTGTGGTCTTGCAGAACCTGGCCCTCATTCAGTTGTCCGAGCTTAATTCTCATAGTTTGCCTTACCACTTACAATCTTTCTCCAGCCTGGTTCAACTCCCCTCATTTCCTTAAATATACAAGCTTTAGTTTCCTCTCAAGGCTTTTGCATATTCCATTCCCTTTGTTTGGAACATGCCCCTTTTCCCTTCTTCACCCTGGTCTCATTTCCATTAATCTCCATCATTTCCTCCTGTAAGTCTCCTTTGCCCCAGAGATGGGTTAAACATCCATGTAAGGTTTTCACATTTTCCCCCTGTCACTTCTTCTCTATTAGTTTTGTCTCTGCCTCTTCTGTGTGCTCCTGTCCTTCAGTGAGTTCACAGTAACAGACTATATTTTCTCTATTTATCATCATTTGTCAGAATTTAGCAGTGTCCAGCAGGAAGTAACAAATTCACACTTGCATATGAATTTGATACACTTCAACCAGACATTTTAAAAAATCTTCTAATTTAGTAGTCTGTAAATAAGCAAGGATTTTGTGTTTAGATTAAAAGAAAGTTGAGTTGATATCCCTGAAGAGAAAAATTCTCCAGAAAAAAGAAAATTATTTTCTCAAATGCCAAAGATTACTGCAAGTGGTGGTGACTTTAAACTCGTTCTGAACATGTAATATAATTATCTCGCAGAGTTAATGAGTTGTAGTTTGTGGCACCAGGAAAGTATCATGAAACTTGTGGGGGAGGGAGAGGTTACTCATGTAACAATATAGAACGAAGTTTTACTTGATTCATTTGTCTTATTACCAGGAGAGTCAACTAGAATAAATAGAATAATCGGGGAGTGGAGGAGCTTTGACTCTGGACTCACTCAACCCAGGTTTCAATGCTATGGTGATAACGATTCCTTGACAAACCTCGGCTAGATTGTTTAAACTCAGCCTTAGTTTCCCATGTAAATGGCAATAAAAATACTCGAAGAATTAGAGAAAATATATGCATCTCCCCTAAAACAGCAGTTGGCACTGAGAAGTTTTCAATTAAATACATGTTGTAAGTGGGACTTCAGTAAAGTGATGAAATAGAGCTCTTACTTTTCATGTGACATGTTTCTTTCAAGGTTGGATTTTGTGATAGGCACTTGACTAGACAGAAATATGAGAACAACCATACGATTCCACACTTAGGAGGCGCAGGCTAAAAGGAATGACAGAGATGATGACCTGATGAGATGTGTACCACATTCCTTACGTGCCATCATGTAAAAAGTGCATAGGAAAAAAATTAGAAAGCTCAATAATGGCAAATGTTGCTAGGGTGAAGCTACCAGGCACCACAGGTTATGGAATAGATGGAGAAGGGTGTTCTGGAGAAGGTTCCAGCTGCACCTAGTCAAATTAAGTATAAAAATAGTCTGGTTCCACAAGTCTTCCCTGGGTATATGTTCAAAAAGAATGTTCATGGATGTACATTACGGTGTTTATTGTTATGTTGGAAGCAGTGTTTGGGGTCCTCTCTGGAGCCGTAGGCAGGTGAAATGTGGCAGCTGCATGTCACGGGACAAGAAGGTCACGAGACAGTGTGTCCTAGGTGTGCACGGAACAGCGTGGATGGGGCTGGAACACATAAGCAACAGAATGAGAGAATCACAACAAGTTTCTATACATATGAATAAACAATATATCAACAACAAAATACAATGTTCATACAAAACTCATAAGGAAAAGGATACTCGTTAAACACAATAAACTAATCTCCTGTGATGTGGGGAAGGAAATGGGCGCCCATAGGAATAAAATAAATAAAACATCAGATATTTGTAAGGACAAATCATAACAATTTGTCCTGAACTGACAGGTATGAGTTAGACCACCCTACCCACTGAGGAGGGAGAAAGTGATAAAACTGCACCATTTTTCTCAGGGTGAAGGAGAAAAATCCCACAAAATAGCATTCGTTCATTACACAAATGTTTATTTTGTGTTGACAGTGGGCCCCGCACTGTTTGGTAAGGGGTGGGGGGGAGAACAGAAGAGTCCAAATTCAAAAACATAATGGAGCTTCGATTTTATTGTTGAGGAGGCAGCTTACAGGGAAGAATGCAAAGTAACACATGTGACAACCTTATGTGTCACATGTTGTGTGAAGGAAGATGAACCAGGGTAGATTTAGTGAATGTGTGGGAAAGCAGAGGATGCTCAGAATCGGGAGATCAGACACAGTGACACTGGAACAGAGATGGAGATAAAGTCAGAGAGGGCCCTATCCCAAAGTCCAGGTTGGAGGATGAGAAGACAGCTGCTGAGGCAGCGATGCGTGAGCAGTGAGAGAGCCCATGGTCTTCAAATAGCAAGAATCACAGCGTGGCTAACATTGAGGAATGAGAAGGTGCTTATGGAAGAGAGAGTCAGACGGAAGGTCTGAGACAAACCACGTAGCGTCTCAGAGGGCAAAGTCAGGGCTTCTGGTATTATGTTAGTGTGATGAGAAGCCAGGCAGAGATTTGAGATGGAAAGTGACGGGAACTGAGTTAATTTTTTAAAATGTTCTGTTAGATTATCCTTGGGGACCCTCGTTGGAGGGCAGGATCAAGAGTTGAAACAGAAAAATCAAGCAGAAAAGCAATTCAGTACCCAGGCAGGAGATGATGCTGGCTTGGCCTGCATGTAATCAGAGCTTCAGTGGAATATTCTCTTTGTTTCAGCAAACAAGCTCAGCGAAGGGCATTTTAGGATGAAAAGCATCCTTAGATGTGGCTCAGAGATGTGGACTTTCCAGGTGATTTAGAACAAGGGGTCAATGAGGAAGGAAGGAAAATGCGGATGGAGGAAGGACCCAGGCCACAGGACGAAGGGCTCCATTAACAAAGTGGCTTCAGCTTGTTCCTGCAGAAAATGGGACTGTCAGGGGGTGGTCTGATGTAAACTTTGGCTTCCGTATGTATAGGATAATTTGGGAATATTTATAAATGATGGTTTGGCAGAGGCAGAAGGCAAATGTGAGCAAACCTTACACTAAAATCATAGCAGTTTGCAAGAATAAAAAAAGGACTTATTCATGTAATTGAGTATCTAAGGTACTTAAGAGTTCTGGATAGTGGATATAATCATACCTACTGCAGTGGTTTCTGGTAATGCTAAATGAATTACTGTATGAACAGTTCTTAGAATAGAATCTGACACTTATTAATCCCTCAATAAATAATTAGCCATTATTTATATATGATAAATAGTAATGGTATTATTTCTACATACTAATTTATGTTCTGGTATTATTTCTATGCACTAGGCCTGTAGACAATCCTGAAGACTACAGAGGGTGCCAAAAATGTATACAAATTTTAAGAAAGGAAAAAACTGTATTAAAACTGTAATACTCAATAGATGCCAGTAACAAAAGGATGACTCCAAGTTTCGTTGGGCACCTCTTGTAGTTGCAGAAGCCAAATGTGACTTGAGACTTACAAATTTAACTCACTATTTTTCTTTCTTAAAATGTTTTTACCTTTTTTTGGCATCCTCTGTATATAATTGATCATTATTTGGTTGGGGTAGAGATTATTAAAGAAACTAGTGTTCCAACTAACCGTAACTTACAGGAGACCTAGATGCTATGTGCTGCCACATTCATGAGTTTGTTCTTTGGGAAGTGATCTAGGAAGGGGGGTGAGGATTTAAGAATTTTGTAGATAAAAAAAAAAGAAAAAAGAATTTTGTAGATAATTTTCTGTGTAAGAAGGGAATGAAGGAATTGAGAAAGAGCCGGGTGAACAAGCCAGAAACGTTCACAGAGCAAGATGTCAAATGGCAAAAACTGAACACATAGACTTTGAAATGTAGCTGATAATGAATCCTAGCTGTACCATGTTGAGCTTTGTAATTTTTGGCAGCCTCCCTTCTGAACCTCAGCTTCCTAATCCTGAAAATAATGTTTAAAGTGTCGACACTTCCATGATGATGGAAACTAAAGATAACACAGGTGAAATGTACAACAAGGTGCTTAGTACACCTTAAGAGAACCACCAATATTACTGTTCTATTGTGTTTATTATTATGGTTCAGCCGAGTCATATGCACAACATCATGACCAGTTTCCATCTGCTGATCCCTGTCATTCTTTCACCACGTGTGAAGGGAAAGCCCTGCACTGCTGTCTTTGCATTTTGTTTCATCGGTTTTTCCTGCTTTCAGTTCAATAACAAGGAACTCCGCCCTTTCAAATTAAAGGGTGATTTCTTGTCCCCTTTTACCTTAGAAGTGTGGTATTGTGTAGTGATTTATGCAGACTTTTAGAATGGAAGAAGCTCCATAGACTTAGCACCACATATAGTGCTAATGTGACCATGTACCAGTGTCAATATCTCAACCACCAATGAGTTACAGCATGGGCTGCAGTGTTGAGATGCTCCAGAATTTGAGCACCTGTTTATCAGCAACATATTGTAAAAGGAAAATTTGCTTGAAGGTAACAAAATAGGTTTCCTTAGTTTCTCTACCCCACCCTTCTGTCTTCTTACTTTAAGACTACTGTGTCAGAGCCTGTAGAAACAAAGGGACCATTTGACTATTAATGGGATGGTAAGAACTAGAGACAGAGGGTTGGAAATAGCTTTAAAATATTTGGTTCAGTTCCTACAATGTCACCTGAAACAACTTCTGGAGTCAAAAGCTTATTTACTTCTGAGGTCTCCTGTCCCATTTGGGAGCAGCAGAAAAAATAAAATTATTTTCTTTTGATTTTTTTTCTTTTGATTTTTATTTTTTAATATACTGGCCTTGAAATGTGTCTCTCTGTAGCCTGTGTCCATTTGTTGAGACCTAAAATTCTGGCCCCTTTTTGTTTTTGCCCCTAAGCATTTTAAAATCCTGAGCACATGTTCTGAGTCTGTCTGCCGTAGATTTCTCACTTGGCTTCTCACATTCAATCATTTTGTCCTTCTCCTTTGCGGTTGTGTTTGGGCACTTGCCATGGGCATAGACTAGTGCTACTCATTCATGTCTTTCAGTTATTCTATGATACATAGATAAGGAAGTAGAGATGGAGACAGGTCATGGAACCTGGGTGAGCTCACACAACCAGTAAGCAGTGTGTATTAGATTGCAACTCAGCCCACCCGACTCCTGGGTGTCCACTGTGGACGTGTGTACTATACTGCCTTTTACTGCCTCTTTTTATTGAATATTCTCATGCACACTCAACACAGATTTACTCTGCCAATAATAACACTGATCTTACTATTACAACTAATCAGAGTAGCTGAGATACATTGACAACTCATCTAGCTTCTTGCCTCAATTAACTCATTTAATCTTTAGAACAATCCTGAGGTAGGTTCTTGCTTTACTGGTGAGGAACCCCCTACACTGAAAAATTGAATAATTACCCCAAAGTTATGCAGCTAGTAAGTGTTTTATTAAGAAATAAAGTTTAAAACTTCAAAGCCGGGTGGCGCCTGTGACTCAAGGAGTAGGGCACCGGTCCCATATGCCGGAGGTGGTGGGTTCAAACCCAGCCCTGGCCAAAAACCACAAAAAAAAAAACAAAAAAAAAAAAAACTTCAAAGCCTTCCTCAAGACCCAACACTCAGAAGCATTAATATTTAACCCCATCTTCCCAAATCTTGATGTTATATCTCTTAATGCAGTAAAAGTTAACATACATTTATGTCAGCACTATGAGTGCCTATTGAATTATCAATGAACGTTTGTGTGTCTCCTGTGTGTATGTGTGCACGCGCATGTGTGTGTGTGTGCGTTTGTGTTTTGCTTTGTAAGAAAATGCCTTATACTGTTACACTCTGTCTTCCCCACATGGTAGTCTTTCAGTGGGATTTTTTGCATACCAACCATTTATCCGATGAAAATCCAAATTTAAGGACTTGATTCAACTTCATGAGACTTGTTTTGTATCCTCAAAGAGCATCTCTACCCTCTTTTAAAATGTACTGATTACCAAAAAAAAAAAAAAAAAGATAAATGCATCTTTTGGACTTCATTTAAGTCATTGAAATATTTTACATAAGACAGAAATTAGACATTGAGAGGAAAGAATTCTTATATTTCCAGGAGTTCCCTCATTCTTTAAGCATTTGACAAACATGTATTAAGCAAATTCTATGCAACAGCCATCAAAATAACCATGGTGAAATGCAACTTTTAGCAAATTAAACTATTTCCTCATGGCATTTTCAGCTCACAAGTGGGAGAAATATGTTGATCATCTAAAAATACAAATTAATTATATGTCTTCAGAAAGGACTGTAGAGGGTAAAAATGTTTCTCTGAAGAAGTGTTTATTGCACTGAACTCAACTATCAAGGTAAAAAGAGATAAGAATAATTGGTAAGCCTCTCAAATGAATTCATTTTGGCTATAGGTGACTTTATATATATATATATATATATATATATATATAGGTTGAGCTGCTGTCTCATTAGAATATGAAATTGATCAAAACAAAGCCTTCGTGTGAGAATAAACTTTAACAATATTCTGACATACAGTTATCTACACTTGGTGCTTTGTAGAATGAAAGAATGTGTCATAAATTGATAATGCTGTGGTTTTAAATATTTCCCCGAAACTAAAAAATGAGTAAAATCCCAAGCTAATCTAATTGAAATTAGTTTTCTAACATAAGAATTTTTTAGATGCTCTATTACATTTAAACATGTCATGAGACTCTAAGAAGAAGTTCTAGAATATGACATTTCCTAAAATTTATTTGAATAGTATTCTTTTTCTCTGTGCCACACCTCTCATTCCCCCCAATTTCCAGACTATAGTTTGTCAAATACTGACTTAATTTGATCAAACTCCTCAAGCCTCAACACTTGAATTCTCTCTAAAACATTTCTAAAAGATTTATCATTGAGTCTTTTCTTAAATAGCATCAGTAAATGAGAGATACACTCAATCATATTTTTCAAATAAATGAAATACTTAAGATTTTGCCTAATTATTTCAAAAATGTGAATTTATCTCAATTGACTGTGTTAGTCAATTAGTACCCAGAACCAGCACAATGGTAATTATATTTTGTGACAAAGGTTACAAAGGTGAACCCTAGATTGGGACAGAGTGTTGGAGCCTGGGTTAGTCATATTTTATTTTTGTAAGAAAGCTACTTGGTGTTCTACAAGAGCCATTTGCTAAACTTCATTAATAAATAAAAAATAAAGAGCCTGCCTATGAATAAATGATGAAAGTTCCTCCCTTGGTAATTTTTTTAAGTTTCTAAAAATAGTTTCAATCTCTATATTCAAATTTAATGCAGTTCGAAGAACCAGTGAGAATATCCTTATGTTGCATGCTTGTCCATAGAAGGGGGGAGACAGAAGGGAACCCCAGCACTTGAGAAGTAAGACATCTTTGGGCAGACCATTTATTCAGTGCAGATTATGTATAGCATTTTTCTTGATTGTTGCAGATTGTCTAATGTCAAAATTGGGCAAAATTTATAGACCAAAGTGCAAAAGAATCAAATGGACTTGTGGAGTGAAACTGATCACTTTAATATGCTAGTATATCATCACTGTTTCCAGAAGATGCTTCTATTATTCCTCGTATTTCATATTAAATTGTTTACATGTCTTTCTCACTACTAGCCTGTAAGTTTTTATCAGGTAAGAACCATGACTGGTTTAAGTTTTTTTCCCTAGTGCTCAGTACACTTCCGGATATAAATTGTGATATAACAGTTTAAGAGTTATTTATTCATTTTTCATTATAACAAGTATATTCCAAGCATTGTATCTCCAACATCCACTAGAATTGCATCCATGAAAATTCAGTTGTGGGAGTTTGTACAAAATCACCTCTTATGGTGTTATAACCTCAATTGTAGATTGAAATCAGCGGCTGCGGGAGTATTTACACCAAGGACTTTGGTAAGCATGACGAAACACCACCTTCTCCTCTCTGGTTGTTAAACATTTCATAGCACAAGACCTGAGCCTCCTATGGTTCGTCTCTGGTTTTCTTTCTTTTTGTCTTGGTCTCGTTCCCAAGAAGTTGAAGTTGGGGTTTAAAGATTTTCTCTTGAAACTTGGCTAATTCTGTGCCTGACCATATTATTCCGTGACATACTCTCTCTCTCTCTCTCTAACTTAATGACAGCAAAACTCATTCAGGGTTTGGTTTTCATGGAAGAAAATCAAGTTCATTAGAGCCTTATAATTAAAGACCATAGAATAAGAAAAAGCATGGATTTCAGAATTGGAACTGGAATCCTGGCTCTTCCTCTTAGCTCTGTCTTTGAAGGAGTTGCTTAACCCCACTAATCCTCTGTTCTGTGAATGTAGACACTGATATCTTATACGCCTCCCTCATAGTATAACTGAGAGAACCAAATGAGATAGTTAATATGGATAAGCTTTGAAAACCAATGGAAGAACCTATCCCAGAGGTAACTTAAAAAATTATGTATATTTTTTCCATTTGAGGGTACAGGAGAATAAAAACAAAAACCCCAACCAACCCCCACCCTGCAAAAAATGTACCTTTAACAAATACTTCCACTTTTTTTTTTTTAACTGGGAAAAATTAGTAGGAAAAGAATACATGCAGAATATACATAAAACAGATAACTGTAATGTGTTATTCATAAGAAAATTGAAAATGAGAGAGAACAATGAAATACATCCGTGTTGTGAAATGATCTGTAGACAGTAGTCATTTTATAATAAACCTGAAAGAATATAAACCAGATTGTTAAAAAAAGTTATCACTGGTTTTATCACTGGTTGATGACATCCTATTTTTTTCCTTCTATATGTATTCTAATTTTTCTGTGATTAACATACACAATAATACAGTAATATTATTATTGCACAATAAAAAAATGTTTTAGAAAAGTATTTATGAATGTGTGGATTCTAAAAAATAATGTTAAGTTAAAAAAAAATAATGTGGTCAATATTACAAGACAGTAGAGAAAGTATGATCAACGTAGAGGCCATACCAGTAAGGTAACAGAGTGGGTCATGAGTCATTATTTGACATATTTTATGCGTTTTAATTTTGTAAGGTTTCTGCATTGAGTATATATTAGTTTTATAATTAGAGAAGAATCACTAAAATATATCAGTAAAATATGAGGGACCAAGATTCACATATTAACATCATTATTATTCAATTGGCAAATGGTATTCAGGTGAGGAGACCTTTCTTATCACATCCAGGACAGCCTGGTTTCTAAAAGGATATTCTAAAGGGATCATCTGTTGATCTTCGGAGTCTCATTTATAAAAGACCTCTCCCAACACCTGGGAAACACTCTTGCTTTTCATATTAATGGGAGATGAGGATAACTCAGTGGAGATTGTACTTTTTAAATTAATCCTTGCTTCCTAATTTTAGAAAAAAATATTCTTCTTTTGTTCATTGCTATTTTTATACATTAAACGCAACAGCAAAGAAAATGTGTTCATAGTAGTAGAGAGGAATGTGGGGGTTAATCAAAGTGTGAAATTTATATGAGTCCTGAAGGAAATTCTACAGATCTTTCCAGATAGGGGTACATGTAATATGGAGACCGCCCTTTTCTGGGTCAAGGTCCTCAGTCTAAAGTGAAGAGGTCTCAGAATCTTCATCTCCACTGAGCAACCCTTATTGATTGAGGTGTAGATACATGTTCTGAGATTGAAACCACTCTTACAAAGGAAGGGGGTGCATGGCAAAAACCAAAGTAAGGACCCCAAAACTCTGCAAAAGTACAGGCTTACCTACAATAGGACAATAATCAGCCCTGTGTTATTATTTGCTTGATGATAATCCCTGTTCTCTCCTTTGCTTCTTTCCCTGGAGTCATGCCTCGTTGTCAATTGTAAAGATTCTTAATTTTTTCTGTTAACAGTCAAGAGTTCAGAACCTAGGGGTGGATTTTGAGATATGCTCCAGATCCTGCATTCCAGTGTCTAAGCCACCCAGACCAAAGAAATGACTCCAACTGGGCTTAGAACCTCACCCAGGGAACTGCATTCCAATGGATTAGCTGATTCCCCCAAGACGGGGCCAAACCAGAGGATTTAGGCTTCTGCCCAAACCCAGCCAATTAAGCAGACCCTGATTTTCTAATCCTCTGCTCACCAAGCTGTCTTTTAAAACTCTATCTCCCATGAGGGCTATGTTAACTAGTTTGATGAAAATATTTCAAATTGTATATAAAACAATCACATTGTACCCCATGATTGCATTAATGTACACGGCTATGGTTTAATAATAATTAAAAAAAAAACTCTGTCTCCCCAATTATTAGGGAGGCAGACTTGTGAAATTCCTGCTGTCTCCCCACTTAGCACTATGTGGAAAAAACCCAAAGGATGGAACTGGAAAATATTCTTCTTAGTAAAGTATCTCAGGAATGGGAAAAAAAATCCAATGTACTCAGTACCTCTAAAACCAATTTATAATCACTCACACTTTCATGTGAGAGATGAATCACGACTACAGCCCAGGATGATGGAGGGAAGGGCAGGGGATGGGAAGGGAGGGGGGTGGTTGAATAGAGGGAGGATTAAGGGTGGGACCACACCTATGGAGCATATTGCAAGGGTAGGAGTCAAATCTATCAAGTAAATGTCTTAACACTGTGATTAAGTAAATGAGGTGAAATCTATGTTAATTAGTAGAATGTAAGCACTCCAATTTGTACAAATAATCAACACATTGAATCACACAAAGGCATAAATGTATTCATGATCTATGTACATATGACTTAATAAAAAAATAAAAAATAAAAAATAAAAATAAAATAAAAAACAAGAGAAAGCCTTAAAAAAAAAAAAAAAGAAAAAAGAAAAAACTCTTTCTCTGCTATAAACCCCACTGCCCTGGGTATTGACTTTCTCTTAAGTAACAGGCAAATGAACCTGGTTGGGCAGTAACAAGATTGTCAGGTCAAATTCTCGAGATATCATTTCTATGCATTTCAGAAACTTACAGTATTGACTGTGCCCTGTAAGAAGTTCCAGATCTCCCATTGCTGAAGTCTTGGAATCAGCCCTGACTCCTGGCTCCTATGGTTAAAAAGAGTGTTCCATCCTGTTTTCTATTCTGTGAGCTACCCCATTTTTCTTCTGATACGTTATTCTCCTTTGAAATCTAACAAACTAGGTAATCAGTTTCTATTAATTACAACAAAAACCACGTTAACTAATAAACTGTTTGTCTTTTTTCCTTTTTCTTTTTTGGAAAATAGTCATCAATTGGACGAAAACTGATATTACTCAGCTGAAATGTTAGCTATGTCATTGATAATGGTCATGAGCACCCTTATCCTCAATCTGCTTTTAAGAACAAAGTGTAGCCAAATTTGAGGAAAAATTATCCAATGCTATCCGAGAGGAAATTGCTTTGAATGGGGCTGTGTCATACAAGAGGGAACAACCTGCATTAAGTGTGAATCATGAGTTGAAACCAGGCCTGGAAAACAACAGGCAAACTTGGCAGTTAGTGTAGCATAGATCAGCGTCTAAAGTTTTGTGATTCTAGCTGAGCAGGTAGGAAAAATCATTTTCTATAAGGTGAGTAATATATACATTTACTTATCCTTCCATATACATATGCAAGAATAAATCATCTTAAAGAAACTATGGTTGTTAAAGAAATATGAGTTACTATTTTTACAATGATTTCGTGCCCTGCCTAGATGTTATTACTAGGCTTAATCTAATGTCTATACTAGTGAGCTTCATTCCTGATTTTTGAATATGCCGTGGCATATTCAATTATCTCAAGATACAATGAAAATTCATCAAGGATTCTTGAAACAGCATTAAATGTCATGCCTACTAATTATAAAAACAAATGCAGGTAAGAGATAGTTTATGTCATTGAATTAAAATGATTGCTTTTAAATGCTGCTTGTTCGCGGAGGTTTGAAACTGCTGATTTGGGAACTGCAGGATAAGGCAAATATATCAAAAGATGCAGACAGAGAAAGCTGTGCTTGTGATGGGGAGAGATTGAAGGCTGGTGACAAAAGCTGTTGAGTTGAGAACACCTTGCCACTTATTATAGTTAAGATAGCTTGGCTTGCCTTGGGCTCTTGATTTTAATGCAGATGTCTGAGAGTCAGTGGGTGATTGAGGGAAATGGAGAGAGGTTATGTGTCTTCACAGGGCAAGAAGGGAATTGAATGACTACCAAACCCATCCCCTGTGATGTTAATATATGCACTCATTGTTCCACCCCTTTTCTAGTAATAGTAAACAACATTTGTCACTTGCAATAGACCACTTTTCACTTCCAAACTGATGGTGAGCTGCATTTGTATTTCAAGTACCGAATCTCAGGCTGCAGAAAAGATGTATGTGGTGGATGGGAAGAGAGAACAGGACAAGGTTTGCCTGTGCAATTCAGCAAATCGTTCATAAGTCTGGCCTCCATGACAGGAGATGGCCTAATGCCTCGTTAATTCCCACAGAGATGACGATGATGTATCACCCCCTTTCAATATGAAACTAAGTAATGCATTCAGAAAAAAATAAAAAAAAAAACTAATTTGCACATGTTCAGTGCGTTCATTAAGCTATTAGTCTTTCAACAAGAGATTTAATAGCAAATTAACATTTCTTTTAAATAAAAAAAAATCATACCCCCAAAAGTCCCTGGCTAATACAATTATTTTGTGTTTTGAGTTTAATGAGGGCTAAAAGATGAAATGCTTGGCATTAGAGTGGGAGTGAAAAAGACCATGTTGGGTCCTCACTTACTACAAAATTAGACACCCTGAGGCATGATTTTACCCAAATATCAAATGTTTCTGTAGGATGAAAAAAAAAAAAAAGTCTTGGAACTAGATGAGAAAAGGTCAAAGGTAAAAACACAAAAGGCCAAAATGGTTAATTTTGTGAATAGGATCATTATAAACGGAAACAAAATTAAAAGGTTTATTCTAACTGTAAGTTTCATGAAACAAAGAAAATTGATTTTGATCAAATGTCAATATTGACCCCAACATTCACTCAGCTCCTATTATTTGTTAGGCACTAGGCTAAGGTGATGGGAGTTACTTAACATGAAGAAAATCAAAACCATGTATTCTTTGTCACAATGAAGTTTTGTTGAGTATCTAGTAAGTGACAAGTGACATAGTGAGCAAGATGAATAAATCATGGTCTGTTTTCTTGACCATGTTATAAATGATTGCACAAGATAAACATGTGAGCAAAAGATCCACATAAAATTCCCCAAATAGTAAAGTACAGACAAAGAGCTTTCAGAGCAAAGATGGAGGAAGCTCTAACGCCACTGAGAGATTTGGAGAAAGCTTTGTGTATGGAGTGAAGTTCAAATGGAGACTTTAAGGCTGAGATATGTCGGCTGTGCAGAGATGAGTGGAAAGGAGACTCCACGTTGAGTGACAGCATGAGAAAATGTTCAAAAATGGCATAATACATAATGGAACAAATAAAAACGAATCCTGCAATCTTAGTCAATTCTGGCTGCTGTAACAGAATACCATGCGTTGGGCGACTTAAACAACAAACTTCCTTCTCACAAGTACTGGCAGGTTTGGTGTTTGGGGACAGTCCTCTGATGTGCAGACAGTTATCTCTCTTCCTGCTCTCAGATGGCAGAAAGAGACCCTGCCTCCTACCAATATCACATGACATGGGGCTCAGTATTTCAATATATGAATTTTAGAGAAACACAACTTAGTCTCTAATAGCTATTCTCCTGATGATTACCCATCTTCTTTCCTGCCTGGATTTCAAAGCATTTTATTAAATAAGATTCAATTTAGTTCTTCTTTATAAAAGCAGAAAAGGCATGGAGATCACATTTATTGATTAGCATCTACAAAGAAATTCATATAGTATTCTAAAAATGGGTTTTGCCAAGCTATATAACTAAAGTATTATGTTCCGGTTGAGAAGACCATCTTTTTCACTTTCTGTAGTTGAGAATCTCAGGATGAAACAAATTCCAATATATTCCCTTAAGTAAATGTGGGGATGTTATAGCAATCTAAATAAGCATAGCTCAAGGTCATTGCTTCATGATCACCAGATTTCCCATTTATATTTTGTATAGGACATCGCACGTCTTTTAAATCATAGATCACATGACATGTATTTTCTCCATCAAGTAGATACCTTTAAAATAAATCTGGTGCAATTTTTATTTTACTTTAATAGGTTATATTTAAAATAAACATATAGAGTAAAATTTGCTATAGTAACCAATCTGCAAATAGTAATATGTATTATACTTTTGTTTCTGTATGCATACTGCTTTAGTTTAAAAAAGATCCTTAAATTATTTCTGAGAAAAGACTGCTGATCAACAATTGCACAAGGCTAGTTATTAATATTATTCCACGTCTGATGAATTTTTCTCCCATCATGATATACTTTGCAAGTTCCTGGGGTGAACTTTGATTTGTCACCCTGGGAACCAAAGGAAGAAGAAATAAATCTTGAAAAAGCTCTACATCCATCTTTTTGGAAAAGACTAAAGAGAAGCAAATGAGTAAATAACATCTACATCAATATTCGATGTCTACATGCACACCCGAACTTTGAAGAACATCTGTCTTCCTACCACTAATGATTGTGTTTCAGATGTAATCCAAATATGTTTGCAAATGGGGAGCAGAGGGGTGAGCACAATTTACTTTGCGAGCAGTTAGTAGTATCATAGCTATTTTTCGTTTCCTTTTAAAAGTATATGCATTTCAAAAGTGATAGGGCTCCCTACATTGAAATGACAGTAAAATAAATCTAAATTTGCCTTTGGCTTTGCTTTGATGTTCATCTCCTTGAAAAGGGAGACAATAATGTATAATGGCAGGAGTGTGGATTTTGGAGTCAGACATGAATTTGAAGCCCAGATGATCAACAACTTGTTTTGAAAGGTAGACTGATATGAACAAACTCCCCATTTATGCCTTGCATTTATTATCCGACCTTGAAAAATAATTCCTAACAACAATAATTGAATGTTATTTATTATATATTATATGTTATTCTATGCATTTTACATAGAATAACTTTTTTTAATCTTCATGTCTGCCCTATGTATTTTGTGCTATTAATATTCCAGTATTGGGTACAAGAAAACCAAGGCACAGTGAGGTGAGGGGATAGGCACAAAGATCCAGAGGTAGAGTGGAAAATTCAGGTTGTCCACAACATGCTCAGAGCCTCAACCCAAAGCAGCCACATTCTAATGTCCTTGGTGTGGTGCTTTGTGCGTCGGCACCGCAGACTGCAGTGTCTGCAAAGCAGCAGTATCAGTTAACGGCAGGATTAGCTAACACTTGTTAGGTACTTGTAATGGGACCACTGCTGTCCAGCTGACCTACCAGCTTAATCTAATAAAGTCCTCCCTGCAACTGCATGGGGTAGATCCTTTCATAGATAAAAGACGCAAAGGAAATGAAACCCTAGGTCATAAAATTATTAAAAATTAGGACAAGCATTTGAATCCAGGTATTCTAACTCAGATGATGCATTTTGGCTTTGTTGTTTTGTTTGTTTGTTTTTAGTTGCTACAGTACATCTTAAATACCTATCGAATGAATGAATAAATTTTCTCTTAGTCTTTATTCTTCATTACAAATAGCTTTGATTAAAAATTTAATGAAATACAATATCGTCCACATTTTTGTGAAATAGGCATCATCATTTCTATTTTATGTTGACACCAAGGCTGGAGAAAGATTCAGTAATTTTGTTGAATGTTTTCACCTAGGAAAGGAAGGAGCAGAGCTCCAGAACTTGGCCCTGACAGTGTAGATGCTCTTGTCTTCAGCCTGTCTGTGTGGCTCCATCTAAAGGGTGAATGGTTTGGTAAAAACAAACAAAAAGGTTCTTACGTATCAGACGTTTTGTAATGATAGACTCATGCTCTCTTCCTTAGACCACATATTTCTTTATTTATCATAACAACATCGAAATAAATATATCCAATCTAGAATGAGACAGTGGTAAAAGGCAGAGAGCTGAGTCACTGGGTTGTTCAAAAGATTTCTAAAAGCCATTTTCAGCCTGCAACATGGCAAGTACAGGAGGAGAGACTTGACACATTGAAATTCAAATGTATCTTTCTGGCAGCAAACTATGTCTGGGTCCGGGGAAGCCTGAGTCTGGGCGAGCTGAGGAGTAATGAAGCCCTGCGTCTCATGTCATTGACTCTGGCATTTCAAGCACCACATTTATAACAGTGCACGCAAACTGCTGGGGCCCTCTCAACTTCACCAAATTGAAACAGTTCCACAGGGGAATATGGCAATGGGGATGTAAGAAAATCACATTTCTTTTTCCACTGTAAAAAGGGAAGGTGCTGATGATGTTTATTCAAAAGAGCAACATCTGGAAAAGGAGCTGGGACATGATGACACCCTGCCGAGCCCTGCTTCAGTGAAGACACATGGCGTCTTAGAGGGGACGCAGACACGGAGATGTTATTGCGGCTCTGTGTCTGTGTGCTGTGTAGATGAAAGCCATGAGAAAATTCAGAGAAGGAGCTTTTCCCATCCCACTCCAATTCCCTCTGCCTCGAAGCTTGGGCTTTCTGTTGCCATTAAAAGAAACGCAGTACAAATTACCTTAGGTTACAAATATTTAATGAATTCTGTGTCAGAAAGTGCAGAGATACTAGCTTCACACAATGCTGGACATAAGAGCACCAATAATATCACGAGGGCCCATTACTTCTCTAAGTCTTTTGAATCTCTTTGCTCTGTTCAGATTCTATTAGTGCTTTGTCGCCCAATGGTTCCAATACTGCAGCCAGTATCTTCTGGATTTAACTCTTCCTTAGATCCTGTTTAAGAGAGAAAAAGAGTGAGTCTGCTTTCCTGATAGCTTAAAAAGCATTCCTAGATTAGTCTCTTCATCTTGGATTGGCTTGACTTGAGCCCCGTATCTATCTCTGAACAATCCCATCACAGGAATCTAGCACTTAATTCTCTTAAGTCCCCTTTAGCACTACAGACAGACTCCACACAGTAAAACGTGAAATGAGACTGGAGGAAAGGTGACCCTCTTCTAATGAAGTCTGAAATGTTCACAGAAAGGGAATGAATGGATGTTGGATAATAAGAACAGCTATGTTCAATGCACCTGCCCTTTATTAGACCTCGAGGACTTAATAACTAATTAAATTCCAACTAATCACAGGATTGCAAAAGCCTTTACATCTCATGAACCTCAGAGATCACATATTTATGGTTTAGGAACTGGATTTATGCCAAAGATGTGGGATTTTTTTGAAGAATTCTACAGGTGGGTTTTTAATTGTAATTTGAGACTTTCTTTCTTTAAATCCAGATTTTTCAGGTTCTCCTAATAATAAAATCTGGCCCCTCTGAGCCAACATTTTAGCTTAACAATTATCACCTGGAGATGAACAGTTGTTTAGCCAAAGATGCACACCCCAGATCCTCATATCTTAACTGTCTTATATCATCTCCCCAACATAGGAGCACAATCTAAGTCAACAGAATTCGATCGATTTGCCCTGATGCCATTCTTGAAGGAGAAAAAATATTTCTTTATTAGAATAGGGTGGGTGATGGTGGAATGACTGCACATGTACACCAAGAAAATGGAAGCAGACGTATTTTTCTGGAAAATGAAGACTATCTCCAAAGCAAACACTTGATAAACATGATTTATTAAGAAAAGCATATTTTAGCATTTCAACCCCAGATCAATTTTATTCATCATTTTAAAGCTTGTAAATCTGAAACTAAAGATGGTAAAACCTTGCCAAGATTCCTTAAGTAGCGGAGCTATTAGGTTCACATATTTTCCTTGCTCTCTGTTCCTTCCCACCGCACACTATGAACACATTATAGAAAACTGGGGGAAATATATAGGAATAACTTTTTTTATTGAAATTGCAAAAGTAAATAAGTATTTGCTAAAAAAGCTCACTTTTAATCCTACCAGACAAAAGCCAAAGAACATTATTTTTCGGTCTTTTTGCCACTCTTACATTAATCCTCATTATTTTATATTTTATTTACGATATGCTTGCAACACTGTGTCCTGTTTTGTTAATGTCTTATAAGCCTTGCTTTTGCTATTATATAGCATTTGTCATTATTAAATTTGTATGCAATAGATCAAGAACAAATATGCTATAATATTTGTAATCCTTCCTCCTTTTTTGCACATTCCTTAAACATTTCCTTTTCTTCCATTTTGTCTTTCATTTCATCCTTTCTTCCAATCAAATGCAAAATGCCTCATAGAAAATCTTCTGAGAATTTAGACAAACAGTGAGCGGGCAGACTTGAGGAAGATGTCCTTCTAGGGATGAGGATCTTAATCTACTTTTCAGAAATTGGTGAACTAAGATGGAAAAAGCAAAAGAGAAGATTTCAGATTGGCAGTGGGCAGGGAAGTGTAACGAACTAATGTAAGATTATGTTTAGAGGTTGAATTGTCCCCTCAAAAAATATATCTTGAAATCCAAACTTCCAGGACCTCAAAATGTCACCTTGTTTAGAAACAGTTTTCTTACAGTTATAAGTAGTGAAGAGGAGTTCATGCTGGAGTGTGTGTGTGGGGGGGACTTAATGTAATGTCTGATGTCCTTAGGAGAAGACAGCCGTGTGAAGACAGAGCCATCCAAGGAGAAAGCCATGTAACGGCCCAGGATTGGAGTAATGCGTCTGCAACCCAAGACTGGCAGACGACCGGAGGGTAGGAAAAGGTAAGAAGTATTTCCCTAAAGATTTCACAGGGGGAGTGGTCCTGCCCATAGCTTCAGATCAGACTGCAGCTTCCTGAACTGTGACAAAAATAAATTTCTATTATTTAAGCCACTGGGTTTGTGACACTTTGTTACAGCAGATCTAGGAAACTAAAGCACAATGTTACAAACTGTGGGAGTTATGCTGGAAGAAATCATGGGCCAGTGAAGAAAGAGGGGAGAGCAGAGAAGCTGGGGAGGCTCTGGCTGGGAGCCCTGAGACGTGGTCTACCTGGTGGGTACAGGGAGAGGAGTCTTGGAATAGACAAACAGAGTGGATGGCAGTGGTTTAGTCCCAAAAGTGCCAGGAATTAGTCAGGTTTATAATAACAATAATAATAATAACGATGATAGAATCGGTATAAATGTTTACTGAGTCCTCCTCCTTTCTTTTACTCTTTGCCAAATACTGAGATAAGCCCTTAATTCTTTTTTTTTTTTTTTTTTTTTTTTTTTTTCAGTTTCTCTGGGGCCAGATTTGAACCCGCCATCCTCGGTATATGGGGTTGGCGCCCTACTCACTGAGCCACAGGCGCTGCCCCAACACTTAATTCTTAATTATGTATTTTGCAAAACATATCTATAATGTAACTGCTTTTTCTAATCTACTATTGTAATGAAAGCAACGTTGGGAGAAGAGAATTACCAAAGGATGAATGTGGATAAAACATTTGAAACAGGATTTTAACTGAAGCAGCTTTGCTCCAGAGGCTGTGTCCTGAGCCACTTTTCTCTACTATTTCAATTAGAATGAAGTGGGTAGGGGTGAGAAGATGGAACCAGGAAGACATTCACAAGAAGAAACCAGAAAAACAATGCTGAAAGCTTAGAGCACCAGGTGAAGGGGAAATGGGTGATGTCTTTCAAACGAACAGGACTGTGGAAGTTTAGAGCAGGTGCGGGCCCGTCAAGAAGGAAACTATGTTCTTCTCTGTCAGGGACAGAAAATCGTACCATGTCCCCAGCCCTGAGTGAAATTGGCCATTTCCTCTGTGCGCTCCCCCCATCTTGTTTCGGCCACTCCGTGAATGACGTGCAGCTGCAGACCCTCCCCTGTGTTCCGGGAAAGCATCTGGAAATAAACAGCACTTAGCCCTGCTGCTGAGACAAAGGCATTGTCTATTTAATAACACATCTCTTTGGAAACCATCTCCAGAACTACTTCAGAAGCCCAGCTGTGCTGACCCTGACGTGACAAAACTGCACAGTTCTGCTGGAAAAAGGAGCATGTGGCAGCTGTGGTGGACACCTGGAGAGAAAGCAAGATGGCTTGGGAGGAGAATTTGGAGAGAGCCCATAGACTGCAACAGGTACTTCTTAAGAACATAGATGGTGGGCTCTACAGATTGTTTAATTCATATTCTCTCTCTCTTTCTCTCTCTCTCTCAGTAAACATGCTATTATTTGGAAATCCCCCCAAAATAAAAATCCCCCTAACCAGTGTAGTGAGCACATATTCTGAATGTATTTCTGCTGCTATTTATATCACACAGGTGGCAGTGGTGGGGAAGGTAGGCAGTACAATTTACTGACTTCGGAATATATATGCTTGACTTTCTCTTTTTGCTTCAGTTAGCTGTTGCTACAAAAATGTGAAACAACCAACCAAACAACTCAGAGACGTGTAACACGACATTAGGCTGTGTCCATGAATCTAGAATCATCTGATGAGGTCCGTCGTTCTCAGCTGGAGTTTGGTGAGGCTCACTCATGTGACTGTGGCCAACGGTTTCTGACCAGGCAATGCTTCAGATTTTAGGACTCCGATATGTCTGGAGGCTTGGCTGGGATAAGCGGCCTGCAGGCTGCTCCCCTTGCCTCATGCCCCAGCGGACTGTTCATGCATGTTCTCATGAGCGCAGAGAGGAAGCAGAGACAGATGAGTGCGCTTTGAAGTCTCTGCTTATATCACATTTTTCCCCTCTTCATGGAACAAAAGAAAGTTACAGGGCCAAGTTAGGAGTCAGAATGGGAGGAGACAAAAGGTCACAGAGGTGGGGGGACACCAAACAGCATGGATACAGAGCCCCTTTTGTGAGGTCCATTGATGCAATCAAGCTACCTCACATATTTCCACTTCATCCTCATAAGAATTCTCTGACATTAAAACAAAGAAGCAGCTTGGAAACTATTTAATGTCATACTTTGACATCACAGAGCTAGGAAGTTAGAGAGCTTGGACTTGATGTCAGGTAACTCTTGCTTGTCTATTTGTTTACTTGTTTCCTTCACATGATGGGAAACTAGGATCTGAAGGAATGACAGCAGAAACTCCTAAAAGCAACGCATACGAGGCCAGTGCAATGACCTGTAACCCAAATGTTGCTTATATCAGGTTAGGCTAAATGTCATCCCCATACTCCCAGGGACTCTAATGATATAGTCCCCAACCTTGTAGCTGCTGGCCACTCATAGCCCATGGCTGGTTAGGAACCAGGTTGCACAGCAGGAGATGAATGTTGGGTGAGTGAGGAAAGCTTCATCCGTGTTCATGGCTGCTCCCCATCGTCGCATCACCACCTGAGCTGGGCCTCCAGTCAGACCCCACCCACCTCCCCCATGCATGGAATAACTGTCTTCCATGAAACCAGTCCCTGATGCCAATCATGTCAGGGACCAGAGTTCCAAGGCGCTTCCAGAGCACCCTGAACTTATTCACAATATTCTTCACATTCTGCATTTTTGCTTCATTGTTAGTCTCCCCTCTCCACGGTGTCCAACCTGTGGCCATGGGTCACATGCTGATTATTTGAGGACTGTTTTGCTTATCCGTGGTGTTGCAAAAAGTTTGCACAGACCTTTTCAGCATTCATTAGTGTTTGTGTATTTAACATGTATTCCATGTTATTCTTCCAATTTTCAGCAGAGAATAAAAAAGGTTGAACACGCCTCCTAGATCAAGGTAACTTGTTTGTTACCAAACAAGTTGACAAAGTTTCTAGACCGTGGACTGTTCAGTCTCTCTGGTAGCTAATCCACTCTGTCATTCTACCATGAAAGTATCATTGACAACATGTGAATTAATGGGCATGTCTGTGCTATAACTTTATAAAAAGGAGGTGTAGACTGGATTTGATTCATGAGCCATGGATGGCTCGCCCTTGTTCTAGGGTATGAATTCCACATGAATAGGAATTTTGTTTATGTTGTTTACTCCTGGGTCCCTGGAATCCATATAACAATGGCACATAATAAATATAAAATAAATATTTGTTTAAGAAATCAAGGAATATATTCTTTTTTTTTTTTTTTTAGACGGAGTCTCATTCTGTTACCTTTGGTAGAGTGCTATGGTATCGTAGCTCACAGCAACCTCTACTTCTTGGGCTCAAGCGATCCTCTTGCCTCAGCCTCCTGAGTAGCTGGGATTACAGGTGTCTGCCACAACACCCAGGTATTTTTAGAAACGGGGTCTTTTATTGCTCAGGTTCGCCTTGAACTCATGAGCTCAAGTGATCCACCTGCTTCGACCGCCCTGGGTGCTAAGATTACAGGTTTGAGCCACTTCATCCAGGCTCAAGGAGTGTATTCTTGAAGACTGGGCCATTCTTAGGGGATGGGTAATGGAATATCTATGATTTGGAGATGTCAACACTTAAATGTAAGGCTAGAGCAACAAGCTGTGCAACCAGCTTGTTGCACTGTCTGCAACACAGAGCCAAGCTGTGCAACCGTTACCTACTTAGGTTTCCTTCAGAAATAGAAGGGGACCTAGATCTCTAGGAGTTACCCCATCAAAAGGTTAAGATGAGGGCATCTAGTGAGACTCAAGATTGGTAAACTTAATATACCTCTTGGCTGGTCTTGATACCAACCTAAGTGTCATGCTTACTGAAGCTACCACTAAATAATTTACCACCAACTTGGTGGCTTAAAATACACAAGTGTGTTATTCCACAGTTCTTTAGATCAGAAGTCTGACCTGATTCTAACTGGGTTAAAGTCAAAGGGTCAGCAAAGGTTCGTTCCCATCTGGATGCTCTGGGGGCATATCTCTTTCCTTGCCTTTTCCAGCTTCCAGAGGTCATCCACATTCCTTAGTTCATAGTCCTTTTCTTTCATCTTTAAAGCCAAGTGTGCTGCATCTATATGAATATTCTTCTTGAGTCACAACTTTCTCTTAATCACAGTCAGAAAATATTCCCTACTTTTAAGGACCCATGTGATTAGATTGATCCTACCTGGGTAAGAATATGATATTCAATCAGAGAATATGATTTTGAAGTTATCCATAAATATCTAATTACAAAAAAACTTACTTTCTAAAGAGGCAATGGTATCTGGATTTCCATTATTGATTGGGTTTTTGTTGTTGTTGTTATTGTTAAATATTACCCTTACCTTGCAGAATCCAGAGTTATAAATGTCTTCATTCCTTCCCAAGAGAACTCCCTGCCACTTCCCCACCCCAGCAAAACAAACCAGATACAGCAGTATGCTACTGAAAATGTTAAATATAAGAAGGGAGGATAACTGGAGTCCACAGCTTTCAAAATACAGACTTTGGTGAGTTGAATGCAACAATGCTGGGGGTGCTGAGCCTACCTAATTGCTTGGTCTCAGGATTTCTTAGCTGCAGATTACCACCTGCAAATATGCCTAATGCCTATATTGATGATTCCCTAGACAATAAAAAGGCTAAATAGATATGAACTAGTATAGAGAGAAAAAGCACTTAATTTATTTTATATTTAATAAAATTGCCTAAAATGAGCAAAAACTATTGAACAAGGGCCCACTGTATTCCTGATGTATTACACATGTGTCTGAATTTCATGGAGAAATTCATGGGCATTGTAGAAATCAGAAAGCAGAGATACAGCTAGGAACTTAGCTCATCAAAAGCTGGCATATTTTTTGAACCGGGAAGAAATGGATTACTGTGGGTTTAAATCTCAGTTTCTACCTTGGGTCTTTGTTATCAGGTTACTAACCTCTGTGCATCTTAGGTCATTTTACTGAGCAATGACAATGATACTAATACTTACCTCATAGGTTTTTATAAAAAGTTAAATTAGCTCATGTCTGTTAAGTATGTAGCATGAAAAAGTTTTTCAATGAATATTGGTTATTCTAATTACATACTAATTGAAGGACACAAGACACAAGGTTAGCGCAAGAGTGCATCAAATTCAGACATTCAGGTTTCCCTGGGGGTAGCTTTAAGGTATTTGCATTACAAAAATCAGCCAGGGATGGAAAAAGCTCAGGAAGTGGAGTGAACACATTGATAAATAGTTCTGAGTGGAAGCACTTTCAGCCTGCGAACCCTTAGGCTGTCTTTTCTCTCTTTGGGTGACTGTCAAACCCCAGAGATATGGGTTCTTAGAGCAACAGACAGAGAGACAAATTATACTCTGGAAAGGTAAGGTTTTTGTTAAATACACTTGAAGTCGAGGTGGGGCAATTTACTGTCAAAATAAAGCCCCAAAAAGCTTGATAAATTTGAAGCCAAGTACAAATTGCTGTGTGTGTTTGTGTGTGCCTGTGTGCATGCACATGTGTGGATGGAAACTCATCCATGTATGTAAATATGGAGCCCAAGCAAAACAGGTTCATTGTTGGAAGATAAATCCTGCCCTATCTTTCCCTTCTAGTATTTATTAAGTCAACCAGGCACTTTTCCAACTCACTTCATTCTCCATCGCCCATTTATTCCATTTATTGAATCCTTGGGGGAGCTCCAGAAAGTACCCACCAGTTGTGTCGATCATGCCTAGGGCTGCACAACTGTCTATTAAGAACTTGACAGCGTAAGCTCCTTTCAGACCCATTACGAAGTACTTCTTTCTTCCCAATGACTTCCAGTGGCAAACGGCTTGAACAAACAGCTTAGGAGAGGTAGTCAGCCAATTTGTGAGATTTAAATTTGAAACAATAGAGAAAATAAAAGAAAGCTGAAAGAAGAAACTGTCTCTGACTTAAAATAGTCTGCTTTTGGCCCACCCTCTGAAAATTTATCAAATCAATTAACAAATGCATTAATAATGTGCACAGTTATTATTTAATAATGAACTAAAAAATAAAATAGTTCTTTGAAACTCACAGTGTTCAGTGTCTTCTTCATGGACATAAACTAAATTATTATTAAAAGGAACAATAACACTGACTCTAGGTAAAACAGATTCTTTTATACACATTTAACAAGTGAAAAAATAAACATACAAATATCTACACAGTACTGTCTATTACCATTACGTCTTTCCAAACTCACTTCCACTATGTATGAGTCCAGTAAGACAAAGAGAGACTGAGAAGGGAAACCAGGACACTTGGCTTCTAATCACAGTCCTTACAGTCACTTGATTAGTTTGAATATGTTACTGCAAGAAGGAGTTACGGATAGCTCCCAATTTACAGTGGCAAATATCCCCCCAAATATACAAGGCAATACAAAGGGTTGCATTTCCCATCATTATAATACTATTATTTGATAGGAAATTAGTGCTTGGGGACCAAAAGTGGTAAATTCCCTGCAATGAATAAATTCATTGTATGAATTGTTCAGTATAACCTGGAACCACTCTGCCAAATTTGCCAAAGTACTTTTCATTGAAAATCATTGGGGCAGGTTATAACAAAGAAGATTTGTGATCCTGGTAAACTATTCTATGACTTGAACACTCACCTTCAGTAACAGGAAAGGGTCACTTCATAAAAATGAGTCTACAGATACAAGAAAAAAGCCTGGCTATGAAGTCCAAGGGGGTGGGGGGTGAGGATATATAAATAATACCGAATATTCCTCTGAGAAAGAGAAACGTGTTAATTGTAAGGTTTATAGATCTGTTCCCATGTATTAACGCTGGTGGATGTTAATTAACACATTCTAGTTTAATGAAACTGTTACTTACAATGCTCCTTAGAGTTTGGTTAGCTCAGTTGAGTTTTTCACTGTGCAACCAAAAATGAATGGTTAATGGAATAACTGGGAAGGGAGGACTCAGTCAAATCCTTCCAGTGCCTCTATTGAAACATTTCACAGGAGCCCTCTGTGACTACGGTATCATGGAAGAACCGAGTGCTGTGGTCTTCACAGTGGGAGGCAGCGAATTGAAAGAGTGATTTAGGGACCGTTAATGTAAACGAGAGGAGACAGCCTGCCTGATGTGAGACAGCTTCTCTGCAAAGTTTAGACAAGGAAAAGATGTTTCTTTTCTCTCTGTCATTCTCTCTCTGCAGCCAGTAGATGAGTATTTCATAGTGGAATAATTCAAAGTGAAAGAACCCATGGGTAATGCACGAACAGTCATCGAACATTCCTTAAGCCATTTGATCTCACTGGAGCATCCATGTGCCATATCTGCCCTTTCGCAGACAAATTTCAGGCATTCAATTGGATTTAAATCTTTCTTTCTATTCTTTCCCTAGATCCTGATAGGATTATCCAGCCTTGGGCAAATGACTAGCATAAGTTTTAAAATAGTCCCTTTCATAGTCTGTATCATAGTCTGATATAATCAGAATTTCATATCCCTTTATTCATCAAGGTCTGGGCAGTTATATGTAGTGTTGAGGGCATTATAGCCAAATGCCTTTTCTGCAAAAATGTTTTTTAAAATAAATGTTGTTGACATGTATTTAAATATGTATCTCAAAAACATGTGGTATAAGATGTTGCACATTTTAATTCCTCAGCACATGCCTTTCCTATGAATAAATTTTCTTTGATTCTGTGCTTTATTTGACCAGTAAGTCTTACAAGTTAAGAAACTAATCTCAGAGCTTAAATACTAGAGGAGAATTCGAACATTCAATACTCACAAAGAATCGTTTGCCCAAACAATGGAAATCAAACATTGAATCTGTTTGTATTACTTAAAACATTTCCAATTATGGAGGGAAAACAATGAATAAAACTGTCACATTTTAATGCTGCTCTGCTTTTAATCTATATGCATTCATTTTTTTGTCATATATTCCAGACTAGCTTGTCTGGTTTGTAAAGATCAAATTCTATTTGGATTCTTGGACAAGCCACAAATGCCTTGCCATACCCACAGAAAATCACATTCAGAACCACGGACAGCACAAAATTGCTCCTTTCTGAACTACAGCTGTTTCCTGAATTATTTTTTTTTCTCCTACTAAAACACCCAGACACACGTCTGTCTCTTAATTGTAGGAGAGGTTGTTATAAGACATCTTGAATTTTAACAACCTATTTTAGATGAAGGAAACGCACTAAAAAGCCGACTAGGGGAAGTCTCAAGTACTTATGCAGGATTCAAAAATTGACACCCCAGAAGTATGTAAAGACCTTCAAAAGCAGACAATGATATTATATTTATAGGTAAATAATTGGAGGGTAGTGATCAATGACTAACAAATAGAAGTACTCAGACAATTTTCATAAAATGGGAGTGCAATACTGACATTGTCATTATAATTGAATCCAGGCATAGTGGAAGAAGAAAAAGATTATATTTGGAGTAGCAAAAACAATTTAAAAAATTTGGAGCTATTAATAGAGAAGAAATTCCCATTGTATTCCAAACAAAAAATGAGAAATAGTACCAGAATGTGATATGCTAATCATTTTGTAAAGGGAAGTATAAGGTAACCACAAAATGGGATTTTGTGACTAATGTCTTAGAAATATTAACTACAAAACATTACATATTATTTTCTGAACAACATAGGAACTTGATTGCAAAAAAAATTGTATATATTCTGGGAGGCCAAGGCAGGTGGATTGTTTGAGCTCATGAGTTCAAGACCAGCCTGAGCAAGAGTGAGACTCTGTCTTTAAAAAAATAGCCATGGAGAGTATTACTTATTCAGTTTATTGTCCTATGAGTAATAAAGTCTTACAGCTGAAAAAAAAAATCCGTGCATTGTGGCCAGTGCTTCTAGTTTCAGCTAATTCAGAGGCTGAGGCAAGAGAATCTCTTGAGCCCAGGAGTTTGATACTGTTTTGAGCTATGATGCCATGGCACTCTACCAGGAGTAAGAAAGTGAGACTTGGTCTTGAAAAAAAAAAAAAAATATATATATATATATATATACATATAATGTTTACTTTCTCTGACCATTCTCTAAAGCTAAGGCAGTCACTTGTTTTTAGACTTCTGCTGATTTTTTTTTTTTAAAGAAAGATACATTTGTCAAGTATTTATTAAATGCCTACTATGTTTTAGGAAGTTTGATAGATAATAAGTCTAAAGGAAGGACCAAACCTACAAGAACTCATAGCTGCTAGAAAATGTAGAAAACTTATGAATATGAATTCATAAGCTGGGCTCAGTGGTTCACGCCTATAATCTGAGCATTCTGGGAAGCCAAGGAGGGTGGATTGATTGAGCTCAAGCGTTCAAGACCAGACTGAGCAAGAGTGAGACCCCATCTTTACTAAAAATAGAAAAACTAGCCTGATGTTGTGTTGGGCACCTGTAGTTCCAGCTACTTGGGAGGCTGAGGCAAGAAGAACACTTGAGCTCAGGAGGTTGCTGTGAACTAGGACACCACGCACTCCACCCAGGGGGGCAGAGTGGGACTATCTCAAAAAAAAGGAAAAAGAAAGGAAGAGAAAGAAGGGGAAAGGGAAAGGGAAAGGAAAGGAAAAAAGAAATTTATACATTTCATAGTTCTAAAGGCTAAGCAGTCCAAGATCAAGGCCCTGGCAGATTTGGGGTCTGGGAAGGACTCACTTTTTGCTTCAAAGTGGAGCAGAAAACAAATGCTCTGGAGGAGAAAGATGAACATTGTGTTCTCACATGAAGAAAGGCCAAAAGGGACAGACTTGGTTCCCTAAGACTTCTTATAGGAGAGTGAGTCCTGTTCATGAGCACTTCACTGAATGGCTGAATCAATTCAGAAAGGCCCCGCTTTTTATACCACAGCCTTTGAGTTTATGTGCTAACATGAATTTTATAAGAGCATGCACATTCAAACCCTAGAAATATGGGTATTTTTAAATTATTATTACTGTTAAATATTTTAATTTTAGTATACCAGTTTTAGGTTCCCAGCACAACTAACCTGAAAGTATAGAAGTTTCCTACATACCTTTTTCCCCACACAGGCACAGAGTAATGGGTAAATGGCTCTGTCTATGGTGCTTTGTCAGAGCAGCCTGAACGGAAGGAGGCTCATGCAAACTCACTGACTTTAGGCAAATTATATAACCCCTCTGAGACATTGTTCTCCTATTTATGACATATAAAGAACAAAAATATGTGCCTCACAGGGTGTGATGTTTAAATAAAAATTAAAGGAGATAAATCAAGGTAAGCACATAATACAGTATCTTGCTCTTGGTGGTCCAACAGTATTTTTTATTATAAGTGTCATAATAAAAACTATGAGATCACAAAAATTACTTAGAATGTAAGGGTTTTAGACATCATGAAAAGCCCAAATTATCTGATAAGCATTATTAAATTAATGAACTTTCAAAAACAGCTTGTAGTATTTCATATTTTAACAAAAATTTCTTGTTCTATTAGTAATCTTTTTTTCTAGCAATTCATTGTAATTTATTGACATAGTGTGACTTAAGAAAGCTCAGATAAACCTCTTTTAAAGGTAAAGTAAGTAATAATATGCATATATTATTCTTAGCTGAAAGGATGTTAAGATAAATAAGTTTGCCCTTAATCGGGAGATGGACTTTCAACTATATAAATATTGGAAATCTACTCAGGTGCGTGGATGCTGGTTATAGAACCCCGTAAAGCTGGGTGTGATATGTATTTTGTATATAATGCATACAAACAAAAAGCAGAAGAAAACCAGAATTTATTCACCTTCTTTCATAGGCATGTCTTGCTCTTAACCAATATGATTTTTTATATTGGTGAAAATTGACACCCTTAAGTCCATAGTTTACATTAGAGTTTAATATGGGTACATTTTATGGGTTTGGACAAATGGACAGTGACATGTATCCACAATGATAGAATCATATATAGTATTTATTTTTACTAGCCTAAAATCCCCTGTGTTCATCTATTCACCCCTGTCCCTTATCCTTGAAACCACTGACCTTTTCACTATCTGCATAGTTTTGCATTTTATATAATGCTATATTCTAGGGACCATATAGGAAGTAGTCTCTTAATGTTGGCTTCTTTCACTTAGAAATATGCACTTCATGCTCAGCACTTGTAGCTCGGCAGCTAGGGCACCAGCCAATACACCAAGACTGGCATGTTTGTATCCTGCCTGGGCCTGCCAAACAATAATGACAAGTACAACCAAAAATAGCTGGGCATTGTTGTGGGTGTCTATAGTCCCAGCTACTTGGGAGGCTGAGGCAAGAAAATGGCTTAAGCCCAAGACTCTGAGGTTACTGTGAGCAGTGACATCACAGCACTCGAGCCAGGGCAACAACTTGAGACTCTGTCTCAAAAAAAAGAAAAAGAAAGAAAGAAAAAAGGAAAAGAAATACACACTTCAAGTTCCTGTGTGTCTTTTCATAGCTCAATAGCTCATTTGCTCATTTCCTATTAGTGGTGGGGCTTTGGTGCGTGTCACACTTTATGAGGGCAAGACATGATTGCAAGACGGACTTTACCTAACAATTGCAATCAGTGTAACCTGGCTTATTGTACCCTCAATGAATCCCCAACAATAAAAAAAAATACATATATATCATTGTCTGAGTTACCCCAGAGTTCCCTCCTAAGTAAAATACCTAGGTATAATACAAATCTAATAAAATCTGAACACAGTCTATATGATGAAAACTAAATAACACTGAGGAAAGAAACCAAAGAACAAAATAAATGGAAATACATTCCATATTCAGAAGAGAACAACTCAATATTGTCAAGATGTCAATTTTCCAAACTTGACCTGTAGCATCAATGCAAACACATTCAAAATTCCACTAAGTTATCTCACCGATATTAACAAACTGTCAAGTTTATAAAAAGGAGCAAAGCACCCATGATGATCAACAAATTATTAAGGAGAAAAACAAAGTTGGAGGACTGATGCTCCCTGACTTCAAGTTTTATTTTAAATCCAACCGTTCTTAAATGACCTATCTTCAAGGAAGATGAAAGAGAAGGAATGCATGGAGGTATGAAGGAAAATATTTTGAGAGACAGAATCGTTTTAGTCAAGGCAGTGTGGAAAAATAATAGACAATTAAACCAATGGGATAGAATAGGAAGCCCCATAATGTACAACATAATATCAATCTTTGACAAAAGAGTAAAGGCAGTACAATGGAGCAAAGACCATCTTCTTAACTAATTGTACTGAACAACTAGACATCTATCAAAATCCACAAAAAAATTGGTATTGATCTCCAGTTGTATCCTGCCTGGGCCTGCCAAACAACAATGACTTATGGGGGATATTATAATAGTTAGCATCTATTGATACAATATGAAACACACTGTTCTACGGAGCTTACTTCTATTGATTATTAATTCTCACCATAAATTCTATTATTTTTTTCTAGTTTTTGATGCATAAATTGAGCTCCAATTGGTTAAATTACCTGTCAGTGCTTACACATCTATTTATACATTGAAAGCTGGAATTTCAACCCTGCAAATGTGGCTGCTAGGTTCATGTACTTGACTATGTTAGAATTGTACAAATTTTGGTTTCTAGCCTAGGGAAATTCATGGTCTAATGAGAAATTCAGGTACAAAAGTTAATTCTGCTGGATGAGAAACCAGTGTAGTCACTTTTAAATGTAATTGTAGGGTGGTATGTCTGATGGAGCCCCAAATATGGAAGATAATGATAGATATTACTTTATTTCTACATTATTCAGTGCAACTTCACAGAAGAATTATTTGGTAAAAAAAAAAAAAAGGGGGGTGGGGAGCTATCAGTAATTGTTTAGACACTGATGTATAGATTTAGGTTGTTTGAAGATCGTTTATGTGCATATTTAAGATTTGCAGTGCTATGTGAAGAGGTATACACTCACTACATCAGATCTATGCCAGATAGAAATTTCTCATCCAAGCCCCATTTGTTGAGAATTTGAAGCCCTGAAAATGTTTTCTTTGACAAAATCCCAACAGCTCTTAAATGACCTATCTTCAAGGAAAGTGAAAGAGAAGGGAGGCATGAAGGAGGAATATCATTCTGAGAGACAGAATCCCCAAGGAAATCGGGCTATTCTGCTAAAATGAATGTATCGGCCCCTTGTGATGCTCCCTCTGCTAACACCACATATTGTTTATGCTGTTCTTTTCTTCTTGTCCCTGGGAGGAAATTGGGTATTGTGCTTGCCTTTTAAATGATTTCAAAACTTCTATTCATGAACACTCTTAACTGTTCTACTGACTATTGCCTGATCTGTCATCTCTAAGTACCACTTTATGCTGCCACTTGTTTTTTCCAGAAAGACTCTCAAAGATCCCAGAATAGAAAAAAGTACAGAAAAGAAAAAAGTTACTTAGCCTGGCATTCAAAGCCTTGAAAATCTGAAGATGCCCTACATTTTTCGTTTGTTCCAATACACAGAATACAAACTTATCTTAGAAGCTAGACTTCCCGACATATTTGTCTTTACCTTTTCTTATGGTGTTTAATCAAATTACAAAACTTAAGGCTTTTTTTTGTTTTGTTAATATTCTCTCTCTACATAGACATTACATCCCTTGACTAGCCTGTAAATATCAGATATTGATAATTACAGCCTGGAATTATAGTCTGAATTATGAATTCCTCTATACAACTGCCTCATTCATATTTCCACTTCCATGGTACTTGCAATTTTCCCTAAGCTATCTTACTTTAACTCTCTTTACTTTGCTTTTCTGTTTAGTCTAATGGAAAGGCTGATTATGTCATGCATATAGAGTTGTTCTGAAGACTAAAATAGTCAATTTCTATAAAATGCAAAGAAGAAGACTGTCTGAAATATAGTGAGAACTATGTTATGTGTTGCCACGATTGGTACATTTTTGGTTAGTGTTACAATCATACTGGAGCCCAGCTGCAGGACTTGGCCATTACCAGCAACACAGACAAGCATTATTTCTCATTTCAATAAATTAAATAACTCTCCATATGTAAGCTTCAGTATTTTCTTGATTTTTAATTTTTTCTTCAACTATTGCATTTATCACAAATTTCTATATATCATAGGTCAGAAAAAAATATCAAGACCATTTACTTTTCTTCTTCATTTCTACTATCATGTCAAAGCCATCCTCACCTCTCACATGGACCATTCCAATAGCTTACTACTAATTTTAGCTGCTTTTCACTCTTTCTATGTCTGCTGTTCACGAAACAGTCAGAGTCACCATTTAAAATATAAAATCTCACTGGATTCGAGACTCATCAACCTTCTTTCTCTTCCTGCAACATTCAGAGGGCTTTCTTTCCTGTATCTGAGATGTTACATCTGGTGCTTAAATTGTTTGGGAAGTGATTTTATACACATTTTCCCAATTTGTAATACTCAAAGCTTATGTAAAATGTTAACTTTTCAGAAAAGATTCAGCTAATAACTATATTTAAAGCAGACGTTTCTGCTGTACTTTATCTCATTATCTTACTTATTGGTTTTAGATTACACAGTTCAATTGTAGTGATCTTGTTGATTTCTAGTATTCCTGTTAATATACTTCTTCTCCTGTGGAATATAAAGTTCCATTGAGTAAAGTTCTTATCTGTCTTGTCCACTGATAACACCCCAACATTTGCCCTCAACAAATATTTAATGAATGAAGAATCCATGCTACTTTTTCTTTTGGACATCCTTGGTAACACTTAACTGGTAAAATAATTTTTTAAATGTGAAGTGTATTACAATTTCCCTCAATTTTAATTTGTTGCATACTTTCTTATTCCCCTTCTTTCTTCTAAGACTCCTGCTAGCTCAGACTCTTCCTTTAATACTATTTGTTTTATTTTATTTTATATATTTTTTGATTTTTCTTTTGTTGTTGTTGGGGTGGGAACAGAGTCTCAAGCTGTCACCCTGGATAGAGTGTCATGGTATCATAGCTCACAGCAACCTCCAATTCTTGGGTTTAAGCAATCCTCTTGCCTCAGTTTTTCTATTTTTAGTAGAAACAAGGTCTCACTTTTGCTCAGGCTGGTCTTGAACTCTTGAGCTCAAACTATCCACCTGCCTCAGCCTCCCAGACTGCTCAGATTACAGGCGTGAGCCACCACACCTGGCTTTTAATACTATTTACTGTGAATGAAAAAACACATGGTCTGATACATCATTAATGCTTAGTAAATAATAAATCAGTGATGCTTAGCTTGTGTTTATAATACACTACATGTGTTCATCCCATCAGCAGCTATTAAAAACAATATGAATTAACCAAAATCTAAGCTCTGGGAAACAGAAATGTTTGACATAGTCATGTCTTCTGCCTCCATCATGGACATTCAGTCAAGACCACAGTTTCTCAACTACTGACACGATTGCCATTCTGAGCCAGACAATGTTTTGTTACAAAGACTGTCTTGTTCATTTCAGTGTGTTTAACAGCATCTCTGGTCTATACTAACTAGACGCCAGTAATACGTCTCCCCACTACACACAGTTTTAACAGCAAGACATAGCCTCAGATGTTGCCATATCTCCACTGGAGGGAAAAAAGTCAACTCTGATTCATGATGACTTGTGATGTGAAAGAGATAGATACTCAGAGACATGCAGAGTTGCCTATAACTACAACTCTGTGTAAGTGTTACTGGGAACATCATAACACAAACAGGGAGATGGATTTGTATCAGTGAGTACGGGTTGTCAGTGGAATGCAATGTTACTGATGATAAAGTGATGGTTAGGGTTTGGTCTAGAAGATGATCCAGATGTCGGGTAAAGAGTGAGGATGAAGGTTTCAGGCAGAAGGAATAGCAAGTGTGGAGGGCTTGAAATATAATAAAGTTTGGTTTATGCTCGAAAATGAGTGCAAAGTAGTACAGAAGGAGGTTAATCAGAAGCAAGGTCAAGAGTGCCATGAGCTGTGGTGTGCCCTCTGGATTTATTTAAGATTAATGGTAGGAAGGTAGAGTTTTTACCAGCAGGAATGAATAAGAGAAGTCAAAACAGACTTGGATTTCTACAAATCAGTTGTCAGGACTGTGTTGTGGAGATGGAGGCTGTTAAGGAATTAAGATGACAGATAATGGTGATTTAATCTAAAGACATGGCATTGGAGATGGAGAAAAGTGGATAGCAGATAAAGACATCTTGTATGGCTGGATAATTAGGAAGGGTCACAACTTTCCCAATGGAACATATCCTCTAATGGAAAGGTAACCCACACCGGGTGTGCCACGGTGAATGACATTTTCTGAGGAAGATTTCCCAACTTGTTTCTTTCACATTTAATCCAGCTCCTGGATCAGTCTAAGGGTTCACTCTTCAAACACCTCACGTGGTTCCTACTTTTTTCCCCCTCTGGACAGTGCATTTCTTTATGTTTCTCCTTCCTATTTCCCGGGAGTGAGCAAGTGTATGTGTGCTCAGTGTGGAGAGTGGGAACCAACCCAAGCAGAATGAGTTGGGGTGAACAGTCCAGAGACCAGGTCTGGGGGTGAACACGGGGGGAAATTGGGAGTTGTATCCTTTGGCCATTGAATTGCAACCTTTGGCCTTTCACCTGCATTCACCTGCATTGAGTGCATATCTAACTCTTTGTATTTTCTTCTTTACCTTCTGGGATATCTATGATTCTTATGTTTGGGCTCTTTACATAGTCCCACATTTCTTGTAGGCTTTGTTCATGTCTCCTATTTCTTTTTCTTTCTCTTCAACTGACTTATTTAGCAGACAGGTAT
This sequence comes from Nycticebus coucang, assembly GCF_027406575.1. Lineage (NCBI taxonomy): Eukaryota > Metazoa > Chordata > Mammalia > Primates > Lorisidae > Nycticebus > Nycticebus coucang. The sequence continues at coordinate 19,127,812 of NC_069781.1, read as the reverse complement.
TATCTTCAAGCTCCGTACCAGCAAGGCGAGTACAAGCTTACGGTTTGGGTGGGGAGCAATAATGCAGTGGGAGGAAAGGGGAAGTTGCTTCTGATTTATAAATATACCTGATTATTATGGTGGTGCCTACTTGTGATTTCAGCGTTAAGTGTCTGACAGTTGTCCTCATCCAGACCCCATGTTCTCTCAGACTTCTAACACAATGAAAGTAATTCACCCCAGCATCAGACTCAGCATACAAATCAAGTTTTGCTCTTAAATATTAAAAAAAATCTATTAGATTTGCACTCACAAAGAAATACAGATTATTGAACGAGTTTATATAAAGTGTATTTGTAATGCTTTTCTCTTTTGCGTTTTTGTTTTCATTTATCTTGCATAACTGAATCTCCTCCCACTAAGCAGCTCTGGGTTCCCTTTTCCCCAACCAAATATAATGCACTGTATTAACATTAACTGGAATGGACAATAAATGATGGACAATAAAGATCAATTTCATCAACCCTCTTGTTTAAAATACAGGTACAGCAATGCTCACAACTGAGATTTTATGAAATGCTTTTATTCACTTTTACATTCATCCAACACTGATCTATTTGATAGTGACTATCAGTTTGATAGTCTTTTACCACCAGACATTGAGCCAGGAAAAGGGCAGAGGGAAGAGTAAGGCAAACTTGTCCTCTCGGAGTGGTTAAATATTTCATCATTATATCTGCAGTAAGATAAAAACAGAAGTATGCATGGATATTGTGTCAGAAAAAAAATGACTAACATTGATGGGATACCCAATGAGGAGAGAGGGAGAAAAGCAAAACAGGTGTGAAGGAAGAAAAGAAAAGAAAAGAAAAAGGAAAGAGGAAAAGAAAGGTGAGAGTAATCCATGTTTTTTCCCCCTTTCTTTGTGGTAAGAACGTTCAAGATCTACACTTGAGACTTAAGATTAATCTTTTGTTTCTCTATATTATTACACCCAAAGTAATAGTAGCATGGAAAGATTTGAATATTTAGTCAGTTTCAATAATGAAAGTTAACTTTTCCTTACAGCCCTTTACTAGAAATCATTGGGGAAAAGAAATGGGCAGGAAACACACACTGACTGAAGAGCCTTCAGAACCCCACCACTCGGCTCTCTCCCTCCTAGAACTACCCTGTTTTCCTGAAAATAAGACATCCTCCGAAAATAAGACCTACTTACAGGAAAGATAAGACGTCCCCTGAAAATAAGACCTAGCGGCATCTTTGGGAGCACACCTTAAAATAAGACACTGTCTTATTTTTGGGGAAACAGGGTAGAGACCAGGTTGCTTTTGTTTTGTTTCTTATTTCCTTTTAAGTGTAACCCTGCAAGCCCCTAGCGGTATCTTTGGGAGCACACCTTAAAATAAGACACTGTCTTATTTTCGGGGAAACAGGGTAGAGACCAGGTTGCTTTTGTTTTGTTTCTTATTTCCTTCTAAGTGTAACCCTGCAAGCCCCTGGAGAAAGGAGAAAAGTACTTTACTATTATTCGACCTTAGTTTATATTCAGGCTAGTTCTGATTACCTGCCAAGGGTAATTTTGAGAAAAAGAAAACACATAACAAATATTAATATATAAAGTTGTTGAATTAATAAAGTGGCTTGGCCAAGAAGACTGGTGAGGATATGTGTGTGTATGTGTGTATATATATATATATCACCAGTCTGGGTATCAGCCAAGTTCAGAATTGAAACAATGACCCCACATGTAATGCCTATCCAGGGATAAATGGACATGAGCCTGGACAAAACCTAGAAGTCCACTATCAGAGTTCAACAACTCTATCACCTGATGTCCTTGTCAGTTGGTAGCTTCTTTCTCATGGGACGTAGGACACTTAAATTCAAAAACATGCTTCTTGCACCAGTCAGGAGTTTCAGCTTCTCATATGAGCACTCCATGGCATTTACATTAAGCATCAATACTACCCAACAGCTAAGAGGGAAACTGATGCCCAGCTCATGAGATTTATTCTGCCACCCTTGGTCTATTCTGTAAAAATGTCTCCCTAAAATGCCCCGAAGATGACAATAGACTAAGGGAAGCCCTGGAAATGATGTGAGAAGAGCATCTACACCTGAACTTAGGGACGAGAGGTTCATCGTAGCCTGCCAGTGTACCCGAGAAAGTGGGAAGGTTAGAATTACTGCACCTCTGAATATTGATCAAGCTCCGACTATGTGCCAGGCACTGTATTCATCATTGCAAGCATTATCTTACCTAATGCTCTTAAATCCCTTTGTGACCTTAATCGTATACTTAAGAAAGCTGAGAGATGAAATATTCTGAAGGCCATACATCTGCTTAATAGCAGATGAATCAAATTGGATATTCTACTATAATGTCAATAGTTTTTCACTTTCTTTGCTACAATTTAACCTTCAATATCTTCGTATCTTCTTTTTAAAATGAGAAAATTAAGCTTACTTGCTGTTTTTCCCTTAGGTTTTTTTTTTTTTTTTTTTTTTTTGTAGAGACAGAGTCTCACTTTATGGCCCTCGGTAGAGTGCCATGGCATCACACAGCTCACAGCAACCTCCAACTCCTGGGCTTAAGTGATTCTCTTGCCTCAGCCTCCCGAGTAGCTGGGACTACAGGCGCCCGCCACAACACCCAGCTATTTTTTGGTTGCAGTTCAGCCGGGGCCGGGTTTGAACACGCCACCCTCAGTATATGGGGCTGGTGCCTTACCGACTGAGCCACAGGCGCCGCCCAGGCTTTTTTTTTTTAAATAAGGGTTTCCCTTTTTTGCAGGACAATGTTTGTTGAAAGTATGTTCTTTAAAATATTTTATGCCAAAGGATACTGATAATCATTCTGTTTGAGGCTGAAGTAACATGATGCAAACAAATATAAAACCTGGTGGGAGAGGCAATTTTTTAACAACAGAGCTCCTCACAACCTTTACAATTCCGATGTGAACTGAACATTGATAAGAAGGGGCAGAGACTGAGAACTTAAAATCTAGTATAAGAAAGGATATTTGATCACAGAATCCTCATTTTATTGTCTTATTGTGTACGTGTGGCATTTGTTTGCTGTGGAAGACACTTTGGAACAGACTGGCAGAAAGGATCAAGTTCGCGTTTATTAATTAGCGCAGCCTCTGTGTAACCATTCTTTCCTCCAATTCCAGCCCCTGCCCTTGTCTCCTGCCTAAGGCTTTACAACACACACAAACACACACAACTCTAGAGGCCTCCTACTTTTATTCCCATCTCCAACACAGAAATGCACAGGCCCTCTGAACTCCTCGAAGGCATGAGCCTGTTTATCACACCCACAGGTTTTCACAGGCCAGCGTCTTCCTAGACTGCCTTTTCAATCTTATGTTACTATCTCTGTGACAAGTGTATGTTCAACTTTCCATGACTCTACTCAGATGCTGTCTCCTCTCGAACCCACACGGAGAAATTTTGACACTACTTCATGCCTCTCTTGTCCCCAGTGTGTATTTTTAATATCTCAGTGACACACGAGTGAAGACTTAACTCTGCTAGCAATGAGCAGCTTTGATTGATGCCTAAATTCTTTGGGAAATCTTGGTCCAGGTCCAAGATCTGAAGCATAAATTCTGGAGAGTATTTTCTGCATACAAAGGCATTAGAGCACAGGAAGTGCTACTGCAAGTGAAGTCTAATTAGATTCTCATTTCTCATTGCCATCAAACACAGGACACATTTTAAAATAACCCTGTAACCCATATAATATGATCATCACTGACCTGTTCCCCAAATCCATTCCCATCCACATAACCTGTCCCAGTCTAATACTACCCTGGACATTAGATCATTAAACCAAATCCCATCCTTGTAACCCACTGGTCCATTAATACACTTCTAATCATCTGTCTATAAAACATAACCTACCCAAACAACCCTATAACCTTTTTAATGCATTCAGAACCAGCCAATTATCAAACTTGATCTCATCTGCATAGTTCCCATCACCTCTTAATGAGCTCTAACTGGCCCTGCAAGTTGTAGCATTAACAAAAACTATTTCATTCAATTTGTGGCTTTTTATTTGATTTTTTTAAACATCAAATACTGTACCTTTTTTTTAAATGGCCATGCTTTCCAATTTATACAATTCTCTTATTTCTTGCTTGAGAAAATGGCAATAGGCTCCAATATTTCAGTTCATTATCTCTCCTAAAAGAATTTGGGGGGATTTTGAAAAATGTATATATTTTCAGGTTCTGCCTCTCCATTTACACCCCACACTGGGTTTAAAGGAGGCTTCCTATGCGTGACCCCAGACAGGCCCCATTGATTCATTTCGGAGAATACTTACATCCACATTAGGTGTGCGTGTAGATCTTTGAGGTTTCCATCTGGGGTTAGGGGTTCCTGAGCTCAGAGCATTCCATGAGAAATATCTCTTCCCTTAAGTTTCCATAACAAACCAGACGGAGCTAAAAAGAGAAGGAAAAGGAGGAAGAGGAGGAAGAAAACTTGGTGTACATATGAGGCAGATGGCAAGATAGCATCTTGAAAGTTATATTTTCCTACAATTTTCGTTAAAGTTGTGGGTCTTCGTCTAGGAGGGTGAAGGTTGGCGTGAAGTCCTTCTGTTCACATATTTATGTGATAAACATTTCCTGAGTGCTGGTTGTTTTGGTCAGTTCATGCTGATGTAACAAAATGCCATGGACTGAGTGGCTTGAACAAAGGACGTTTATTTCTCATAGTCTGGGAAACTAAGAAGCCCACAATTAATATGCTGGCAGAATCAGTCCTGGGTGAGGGCCTCTTCCTGGCTGGTAGATGGCTGTCTTACTGCAGTGACTTCGTATGGCATAAGAGAGAAAGAGCTTAAGAGAAAGACACATGTGGGCCCTACCCTTATGACTTTGTCTAAACCTCTAAAAGACCCCTCCTGTTGTCACATCAGGGGTTAGGGCTTCAACATTTGAATTTTGAGAGAAGCCAATCATTTGGCCCATAATACCTATCTTTCAGGGATAGGGCTCTGTGAACTTGAGGCAGAGAATTTATACTCACCTAAATACTGCAACATATCTTTATTACTTGACCATGTTTTCCATTATCTATAGGACACATTTTCACGGAGTATATGTGGACACATGCAAGGATTTGGTTATATGATTATACACATATTGGTGTATATTAAATTACATACATAAATCTCAGCTATGAAAAATATTTACCACACACTGGCTGCTGACTAGCATACCCAGCACCCTGTAAAGAAGGTACTATTTTCTCACTTGCTTTTAGTTGAGGAAAGTAATATTCAGAGAGCCCAGGAAACGTACTCAAGATCTTGCAAATGGCTTAGGGCAGGATTTGCATCCTTGTCTCCCTCAATTAAAGACCTAAGTTTAGTCTCTCACACTTGTCAAGCAGAATCATTTCAGAGACATTAGGCTTTCTATTCCAAATTCCTTATATTAAGGATTGAAATGGATTTGCCCTGGGTTTCATATTTAGATCTGTTTATAATCCACAGAAAGATATAGAGAAGAAGATGCCCTCGTAAGCACAGCATCCTGCCTTTTCATACAGACCGTCCCTGAGCAGGAGAAGACCACGGAATGAATACCCCATCACTCGCTCCCAGCAAAGGGCCCTGCAGGCATCGGCTCACTGAGGCAGAGGCCCCCTGGGGGAAGACTGCACTGTTTGTCATGGAGTGTGTTCTATTTACAGAGATGAAATACTATATATCAAAATTAGTGTTTGTGCAAATGATCACACAATTGCTTCAGGCCTGCTGTGTCCTCTTAATAGGCCTATCTTTCAATTATGAAATAAAGATTCATCAGTGTTCTAAAATTTCATTCTTTTTGTTCTGTTGACAGTAAGGAAGGATTTTTGTTTTCTTCCACTTGAAGTCAGGCCCATCAACATGAGAGGTTATTGAATCCATAGAAGAGGAAAGAGACATGTTGCGTTTTTTACTTGCATCTTAGAGAAATATAACACTTTTGAAATGTTTGTGAATAAGAATAAAAACATGCGTATTTAAGAGTCTACCTCCTTGAGTACTTCTGATTGGTCTAATTTGACCTTCCACTGCTCATGGGATTGTGAGCAATTGTTAAGTGTTTCTGTTTGAGGAGAATTGAGAAATGAGGCTCTTGCTTCCTCCTGCTCCCCCATGTCTATCTCACTACGGGGAACCCACTCTTTCTCGAGGCAGTGCCTTTCTTAGGCAGCTACCTCTTTTTGAATCAAAACTGATATCCTCAATCTTCAATCAGTGGGTGTGTCTTCTGTGCCTATGTAAACACCTACAACCAATTTTCCATCAAAACGTACTTCAAATATTTGAAGATGCAACGATCACCTCATTTCTAAACCACATTAGGCAAGCTTAATAGTGTTTCAGGTTATTTTTTTCCTGTTTATAAAAATTACCTGTGCATTTAACACATAGCTCCATACCCTTGTGGCATGGCTCACTAATATTTATTTATCCCAAATCAGAGAAATTATCAAAGAACCCTGCATATAAGAATTAGCTTGTGCACATTGAGAGTCTAGTGGAGATTATCGCCGACCCACGGCTACCAGTTTCCATCAGGACACTCACTGTAAAGGTAATGGTCCATCTGAAAGAAGGTGCAATCGATATTACTAGAAGAAGTAATTGTGTTCCTCTTCCTTCTTCCTCTGTTCTTTTTCATTTAGGTTTTAAGTTGCAATAACAGAAGAAATACGTTTTTATTTTTGCCAAAGCACTTGTAGGTTGTGGATATGATGTCTCATCATTCCTAAACACTTTAGCATGTAAGTCCTACAAACATAGACATTTTCCAAAATAACCACATAATCTCCAAAATTGGGAAATTAACGTTGATATATTACCAACACCCAACTCCATGATTTCTTTGAAGTATTTTTAATTTCCCAACTATGTCTTTTTGAGAAAGAGGGTCTACAATTATGTGTTGGAGTTAATTGTCATACATTTTTAGTATCCTTCAATTAAAATGATTCCTTACCCTTTCCTTGTTTTCATGACTGTGGCACTTTTGACTATCATAGACAAATTGTTCTGACTGTCACTCAATCTGAACTTCTTTGATTTTCCTTCTGATCAGATTTATAGTATGGATATTTGCCAAAAACACACACATATATAAAAGAAGTCCTGAGTTCTTCTTATTGTATCCTATCAAACAATACATAATTTCAATTTTTCCCAGTACTGGTGATGCTAACTTTGATCACCTAAATTTAAGTTAAATTTATCAGTTTTCATCACTGTAAAATTACTTTAGTAATTGTAAGTATTATGTGAGGAGTGATTTTGAGACAAGGCAAACATTCTATTTCTTTTTTTTTAATTTTACATATACATGTGTTAATTAGGTTTCCTTTTTCTTTGCCTTCACAAAATTAAAAAGACTTGAAATTTAATAAAAAATAACAATGTTTAAGATAAGGACTAGAAACAAAAACCTCGTAAAGAATGAATGAACATAAATACATTCAGAAAAGGAATCAGACAATTGCTACATCGAAATATTAAGCAATAATAATAATGCAAAGAAAGTAACATTCACATTGCCAATAAGAGTATGTCTATTATAGAATGCTTTGACTCTGAGATTCAGTATAGAGTCATCAATTAACTTCTTATTGTTTTAAGTAAAAAATAGACGACTAATATTAATAAATAAAAGTAAAAAAAACAGATCATGCTGAATCTTACAGACAATAGAAAAAGAATAAATACATCAAAATCATTCTACTTGATCTGGGTACACCTGCTATTAAAATTGGAGAAAATATATTATTATAAGGGAGAAATTACAAACATGTGTCACTTATAAATGAGGATACAATATCCTAAATAACATATTAACAAGTTAAGGATTGATGTTTAAGTAATATGCTTTGGTCAAAATTAAAACAAATTTATGTGAAAATTAATCACTATTTTCTTTTCTTTCCTTGTTCTTTATTTTTCTTCTTTTCCTTTCCCTCACCCCTTCCCTCTTTCTCATTCTCAAACATTCTATTTCTCATCATACTTCCACTCACTAATTTTAGCATCCATTGATGCTGGTTGAAAAAATGAATTATTACCATGGTTGCCCAATGGTGATTTCCTGTAGCCATCCTTTCTCTATTTATTAGTTGGCCTTCATTTCTCACCATTTACTTACAAACTAATGTCAGAATGGACTCACGGATGCCTGTTTTTATTCAGTGGGTTATAACCCATTAACTATCATTATTTAATTGATTTCAGGCTTATTTCAGTGGAAAGTCCTTCAGACTGGTTTCTATGCCTTTGTCTATGTCCCCATTATTCTTTTCACTTCAATGTTTTCTGGCATACTGAGATGTTTTAGGCTCACCTAGTAGTTTTGCTCCCACAGCATTGAAATCAGTCATCTCTTTAGCCATCACTGATTCCTTTTAGTGGAGAATGTTATTTAAAGACAACGGTCTAGATCTTGGATGTGTTAATTGCTATGAGGCTTCTCTGTTCCTAGTTCCTCCCAATGGACAGATACAGGAAATGTATGCCTATAAATACAGAATTTACACCTGCGTGAATGCCGACACCAGCTGCTGTGCATCAAACACCCTTCTTACCCATTCAGAAGTCAACATACCCCTGAGGCTTTGGCCTCCTTCCCTAAAGATCTTAAACCTCGATCCACCTACCTAAAGACTTTTGTACTCGATAATTCAGGACAGAATAGATGAAAAAAAAAAAGTAAGTATGGAGAAAAGGAAGGAAGTGTATTCTGCATAGAAGGAAGGAAAGAATGGGGGAAGAAAAAAGAAAAATAATGTAATAATTATTACTCTGTCAGATAACGACTGTGAAGTACCTAAGCGCCTGGGGTGTGGTAAAATCATCTAAATTGAGTCCCTGCTTTCACAATAAAAGACTATGTAGCTATTAAAAGTTGTTCTGTATGTAAATATCTAGTATACATCAGCCCCCACATGCATACCCCTGTTTCTTACTATATTATCTGCCCTTCAATGCCACGTTTGAATCTTTGGTTCTCTGTAAGACCTACTGTGGTAACTCTCGTTCCTACTACTCTCTCCTCCTGCACTCTTTCAGCTACGTTAGCATTTACTTATTTTTTAAAATAGGATTTATTTTGTATTATATTAGCTTTAAAAATTCACAAGGACTTACAGAAACATTTTATTTCAGCCCCTCAAAAACTCAACTGTTTAGAATCTCAGACCAAGGGAGTTACAAAACTTTTTCAAATCCCACTAAATTAAGGCAAAACATTCTAAAGCTCTAATTCAACATTAGCCTTTAATTGCTTTTTTGTGAGTTCCATAAGGATCACAATTATACTATACTTTTTATTATCTTTACTCCCTGAAGCAAACAGCAATGGTATGATCATCATGAAGGCACTCCATACACTCTTGCAGCATTAAATTTTACAGATTTTATATACAGGAGGGGTTTCCAAATGTGTCTGAGCACAAAATTCACCTGAGGACTTGTTAAAATGTACAGAATCCTCTTCCTTCCTCTAGAGATTTAACTCCACAGGCCTGAAAAGGGTCCTGAGAATCTGTATTTGTAACAGATGTCCCATGTTACTTAATCTTAATGGTCCAAGAAGTAGTCCTTGAAAGCCACTGACTAGGATACATACCTGATTCTGGAAGATTTCAAGAGGAAAAAGTCCACAATTTTGCTTAGCAACATGTTTGGTGTCTAATAGACCTTATAGCTAAAGAAAAAAAAAATGTGCTTCATAATGCTGTAACTAAATTCTCATGACTACAATTTCCTCCCTAGTAGCCCAAGTGGAAATGGGAAACAGCTGGTCTTTTAATAACCCTTGAAGATTATTATTAAGTTACTCATCCACCTTCTCTTATCCTAGGTAAATAGTTCAAATCTTTCTAAGATATTTTATTTCCAAGACCCTCCTTGCTCCCAGACTTGTCTAAGTTTTATACTAAGAATAATAATCTATGGGCGGCGCCTGTGGCTCAGTGAGTAGGGCGCCAGCCCCATATGCCGAGGGTGGCGGGTTCAAACCCAGCCCCGGCCAAACTGCAACCAAAAAATAGCCGGGCGTTGTGGCGGGCGCCTGTAGTCCCAGCTGCTTGGGAGGCTGAGGCAAGAGAATCGTGTAAGCCCAAGAGTTAAGAGGTTGCTGTGAGCCGTGTGACGCCACGGCACTCTACCTGAGGGCGGTACAGTGAGACTCTGTCTCTACAAAAAAAAAAAAAAAAAAGAATAATAATCTATGACAGTGGTATATTGCACAGCCTATAATGAAAAGCCATTTAAATTTTTTTAGAAATTTTAAATTTTTTAGAAATTGTAAGTGATAGAATTGGATTTGAGAGCAATATTCATGTATGTATATGTCTTGTCCTCACCCATCTTCATAGGTTGTCCTATATCTGGGCAGACCAAGAGGCAATATAGTGCCAGGAATAGGACTTCAGATAGCCAGCCGGGCACAACCAATTGGTGATGCGACCTGGGGAAAGGGATTTTTCCTTTTATATTGTTTATTTCCCTACAAGGCGATATAAGTTCTACCTAAACCTCCACCATTGTTATGAAGTTCCAATCAGGACAGCATAAGAAAGTTTGAAAAGCATAAAGTTCAGTCTGTATATAGACTAAGGGGTTAAACACACAGAAGCGTGATTTGATGGGCAATGACAGAGAACACGTAGAACATAGAAGTTTGGGGACAAAATAATAAGATTGCTCGACAGCCTTCAGTGTCGGAGACACAATTAGGACAGATCAGCAGGGAAATTGACAGCTTATGGACCCAAACTCCAAAGGGGAGCTGCCTTCCTCCAGCAAGCTAAGCAGTGATTTTCTTTTCTTTTTTTTTTTTTTTTTTTTCGTTGGGGATTCATTGAGGGTACAATAAGCCAGGTTACACTGATTGCAATTGTTAGGTAAAGTCCCTCTTGCAATCATGTCTTGCCCCCATAAAGTGTGACACACACCAAGGCCCCACCCCCCTCCCTCCGTCCCTCTTTCTGCTTTTCCTCCCCTCCCATAACCTTAATTGTCATTAATTGTCCTCATATCAAAATTGAGTACATAGGATTCATGCTTCTCCATTCTTGTGATGCTTTACTAAGAATAATGCCTTCCACTTCCATCCAAGTTAATACAAAGGATGTAAAGTCTCCATTTTTTTTTAATAGCTGAATAGTATTCCATGGTGTACATATACCACAGCTTGTTAATCCATTCCTGGGTTGGTGGGCATTTAGGCTGTTTCCACATTTTGGCGATTGTAAATTGAGCTGCAATAAACAGTCTAGTACAAGTGCCCTTATGATAAAAGGATTTTTTTCCTTCTGGGTAGATGCCCAGTAATGGGATTGCAGGATCAAATGGGAGGTCTAGCTTGAGTGCTTTGAGGTTTCTCCATACTTCCTTCCAGAAAGGTTGTACTAGTTTGCAGTCCCACCAGCACTGTAAAAGTGTTTCCTTTTCTCCACATCCACGCCAGCATCTGCAGTTTTGACATTTTGTGATGTGGGCCATTCTCATTGGGGTTAGATGATATCTCAGGGTTGTTTTGATTTGCATTTGTCTAATATATAGAGATGATGAACAATTTTTTCATGTGTTTGTTAGCCATTCATCTGTCATCTTTAGAGAAGGTTCTAGTCATGTCTCTTGCCCATTGATATATGGGATTGTTGGCTTTTTTCATGTGGATTAATTTGAGTTCTCTATAGATCCTAGTTATCAAGCTTTTGTCTGATTGAAAATATGCAAATATCCTTTGCCATTGTGTAGGTTGTCTCTTTGCTTTGGTTATTGTCTCCTTAGCTGTACAGAAGCTTTTCAGTTTAATGAAGTCCTATTTGTTTATTTTTGTTGTTGTTGCAATTGCCATGGCAGTCTTCTTCATGAAGTCTTTCCCCAGGTCAATATCTTCTTGGAAGGCAGATCTTTCTCTGAGCTCTGCATGTCCCTGACCTGCCCCTAACCTCTTGACATGCCCTTCCTTGCGATGCCTCCACTATTCCACTGTCTCACATACCATAATGGTTCAGCGAGGGGCTTCTAGCATTGCAATGCCCATTGCCAAAGCATTTAGCTGCAGAGAGTCAGCTGTAGGAGCATAACTGGTTCTGCAGCAGCTTTGCCCACCACCCAAGTGGGCCATTACTCAATAGTAGCTATCATTTACTGAGCATTACTGAATAACTGATCACTCACTGGTGACGTAGACAGGCTCCATTCTCAATAACACAGTATATGATCTCGTTTACTCATCAGAGAGTACTACAAGATAGGCATCATAATGAACTCATCTTACCAGCTAAGAAACTGCAGTAGAAAGAAATGAACTAATCTGAATGATATTCATGGTAACATGATCCTCCAAAGCAGATCACTAGACCGACAAACCAGTGCTCTTGAACACCACTGTCTCACTGAGTTTAGCCTGCTACAACCAAGACTAGGTGGCTACACTAGGTGTAAACAACAGAAGTTTACGTTTCTCGGTTCTGGAGGCCAGCAGCCTGAGACCACAGTGCCGGCACCGTTGGGCTCCGGTGAAGACACTCTTCTGGGTTGGACCCTTCCATCATCTCATCATATCCTTATGCGGAGAAAAGAGGGCACAGCCCATTGCAAGCAAACTACACTAATTTAAGGTTGGATATGAAACTATGGTCTTGTAAAAATCAGTGATGACATTTTCATCCTGTTCAAGGAAACGTCAAGGTTGTAACTAAAGATTGAAGTCCAAACTTTCCAGCCAGCGTCTAAGACTTTCCAAGACCTGCATCCACATTTTTCTCATGCACTATTTCCCAGCAGTCCTTATCACCAGGCCTCATATGCACAGACAGATGAAGCAGACTCCTGTTTGCCGTTCTGCTCCAAGCCTCCCCACCACCCAGCCTTTGTTCCCCATTCTCTCTGCCTGTCATGGTCCTTACAAAATCAGAATGGCCAAAGCTGAACCTTTTCTCAATAAACAGTGTCAACATTCCTACTTCATCTTCTAATTCCTAATCTAAACAAGCAGATATCATTCTTGTATATATGTATTCATATATATATATTTTTTTTTTTTTTTTGAGATAGTCTTACTATGTTGCCCTAGGTAGAGTGCCGTGGCATCACAGCTCATAGCAACCTCAAATGCTTGGGCTCAAGCAATTCTTTTGCCCCAGCCTCCCAAGTAACTGGGACTACAGGTACCTGCCACAACGCCCGGCAATTTTTTGGTTATAGTTGTCATTGTTGCTTGGCAGGCCCGGGCTGGGTTTGAACCCACCAGATCTGGTGTATGTGACTGGCGCCCAACCTGCTGAGCTACAGGCACTGAGCTGAAATCCTCTATTTTTTACTCCTAGAATTATCTGTTTTAAGATTTGTGATCATATTGGGTGGGTGTGATGGTTCTTGTCTGTAATCATGGCACTCTGGGAGGCCAAGGTGGGAGGATCCCTTGAGCTCAGGAGTTTAAGACCAGATGCTCAGGAGTTTAAGACCAGATGAGCAAGATGATGCCACTCTAGCCTGGGGCAACAGAGTGAGACTCTGTCTCAAAAAATTTCCAGAAAGATTTGTGATCCTATCTTATTGCTCTTAATGCCTTAATTTTGAGAGCATGTACATTGCTAAAGACAATGTTACAAGGTTTCCTAAACTTTAAGTCAATCCTATGGTGTTGGCGTTATCACTTCCATTTTAAGAGAAGGAAGTAAGATTTGTATAAAGAACATAAGATCCTAACACCTGGATTTGCATCCAAATATTTCAAAATGGGAAACTCACACCACGTATGGATCAATAACCACACAGTAGCACCACCTTACTGTTCGCAAATTCTTTCTTGCTTCTATTTGATTCCCTACACATTGCACATGACAGGCAACCTGCCCTTTCCTTTCTCTTTTTTTATACCTTTGCAAATTTATTTAAATTAAATTCTGTCTTAGAGCACGGATTTTCATGAAGCCGTACCCTCATTGCAAACACAACACAATCTTAGATTTTCTTTGCCTTTGTTCATCATTGATGAGTATTTGCTTGTTCTTTTAGTTACAGTAAACTCTTTTATTCATCTTTGCTTTAAACTAGCTCTTGCGGCTGAACTGACAATCTCTCATTTCAGCTGTTTGACAGCTTGTACACCCTGCCTGCCAGCATCAATATTTACTAATGGACCCTTTTCCTTACAGAATCTGTTTGCAATAAAGGAAGATAATGAAAAAATTACTTGACCCTAGACATGCAACTAGCAGGAACCAGGGCCTGTGTCAACGGGCCTCACTGCCATCTGTGCCCACGCAGCAGGACAGGGCCAGAAAGGATGCAGGCACAGAGACAGTGGAGGAGAACTCCAAGGAGAGAGAAGGTTGATGATTCAGAAACTGGAAGCAAGTCTGCTTTGATGGCCCAGGATTTTTAATTGCATGATTCAATTTAATTCTTAAAACAATGTTTAGGGATAACTGTGGCCAGTCCTTTTGAGCTTTTTCTTAAAGAAAACACACACACACACACACACACACAGAGGGTCATAACACAAAGGAACAGAAACACAAATAAGAGAAACTGTGTATCACACTGGGTTAAGTTCCTGAAATTTGGAACTGTCTAAGAATGGACTTGAATGTAGGTTCTGCCATAGCAATAGGTGACCTTGAACAAGTTGTGAGGGTACACACACACGTGCCTGGAAAATTTTCAAAATTAATTTCCAAGTGTGTAAACTGAGAATAAGAAGATCAATTCTGGTGATTTACTACATAAATTAAATGAGATAGTGGACAAATAGTTTTAGCTCAGTTTCAGACACAAAGCAACTGCCATATACATGGTGGGCACTTGTATTTTTTTCCTTTCTATTAGTACCACAGAAAAGTGATGGCTCCAACATTCCAATGTGAACCCATTTCCCTCAAATTCCGTGTTATTTGTGCCAACACAAAGTTTCAACAAATCAATAAATAAAGGAATAAGAAAGAAGGGACATGAGGAAGATATTGACTAGATCTCAGGTCATTAAAACAGACTTCACTACGTTGATAGGATATAGACAGAGCCCCCTCTAGCCCAGAGTTTCGTACTTCCAAAGTTTCAGAATTTACCAACCTTAGCCATATTCTTTCTTTCTGGGAAGCATACCAATGCTTTATTTCCATGTTCAAGTTGATACCTTTACACTCATATTGCAACTTTATCATAAAGTCAAGTCCTCACCAATACATACAACATATTTGTATGTGCTGATAAAGTGGTGGAATACTACGTATTTGAAGCAGAATACAATGTACGGTATTTGAATGAGAGAAATGAAGTATTTTATTCATATTCCTCTGAATTCATAGATTTCTCCACTTTTATAGTCTTCACATGAAAATGTTTTAATTTTTCTACCTTTAATCCTTTGAAGATGAAAGAATGTAAGATGCATAAAAATATACTCGTGAAGCCTAAAGATTTCTATTCCAGTTCTAACTCAGCCTTGTGCTGTGTGACTTTGATCAAATTGTTGGAACTCTCTGTTGGTATTTCCAAAGCTTTAGAAATGGGGAAAATGAGCTCCTGCTTTTTTTTTTTTTAATCATCGCCACAGATAACATGTAAGAAGTGTTTTTATAGCACTTACTCATATGTTTGATGAAGATAAATTCTCTTTTATTTCTGCTTGTTTTAGAATAAATAATCAGGTTTATTAGTAAAAGTTGGTCTTACTTTTGTAAAAGATGAACACTCCATGATCAATATTAAATTGCGAGGTATGTTATTGTTATTGATTTTTGAAAATTTTGAGAATAGTTACAAACTCTTCCTCCTTCTAAAAGTCGACATGAGTCAGGCTTACAACATCAGGTCTGAATTTCAGTGGAAGAATGGCCTCCCTGCAACCCACCTGTGGATGGGCCCATGTGACTAAGATTCAGCTTTTCTAGTCGAGGTGCCCACCATGACCCGAACAGGGCAGCTATTCCACAGTCAGCACACCAGCCTCTTTCTCTGACATCTGCTTTCTAGAAAGCTGTACGTTGAAAGAGAGTGGGTGTGGTTTGGTGAGAGGACAGAAGAAAGAAATGAAGTAGGAGAGCAGCAGGTTGTGTGCAGGCAAGGGGCTCACAGCATGGCACAGGCTTGGCAGAGTCCTGTGACATTGGTAGGAATTTATCTGTGCCAGATTCTGCCTGGAGCCACTGAGCATGCTACCTCAGTCCTTTTGCTGGCAAATTTTAAGGAACACCTCACCATGCATATTCTGATGTGGAGCAGAAAGACTCTGAATTTTGACACCAATCTTTTCTCTTACTATTCTGAATTTCAGAGCCTTCATCATGACCTCCTGGACAAGATGGTTTTACGTATGACAGTGTGTCTGTGAATGGTCATAGTGGCAGGCACAGAACTGGTGGTGAAAAAACATGCCAGTTTTATTCTGCATTTTTTTCTGATGACCTCCCCCCAACATAATTTCTCACCTTCTTGTGTATTGCTTCACACCTCTCATCAGATTTCCTGACCCTTCTTCTTTTATACCCCTGCCTTCCCTGTCTTCAAAACTATATACTTGCTACCCCAGAATGAATGATAAAGGAATAAAGCAATGAAAGTAAAAGCTGAATGAATAAATATAGAGGGTGCGGATAAATACAGAGGGTGTGGATAAATATAGAGGGTGTGGATAAATAAATATATACACAGGCCTGCTACTTAGATTATAGAAAACTCTTGGTGAATGTCCCTTCTTCAGAGAAGCTTACCATGGCCATACACTGTAGCAGCTGTAGCAGGTTATAATTATATTTTTGTGTGTATTTATTTATTTAATATTTTTCTCTTCTGTAAACTACACAAGATAGAGATCTGGTATTTTTGCTGTTGTTTAATTAGGAAGGGAGTTTAATCCTAGAATAAGAATAGCACCTGGGGCGGTGCCTGTGGCTCAGTGAGTAGGGCACCGGCCCCATATACCGAGGGTGGCTGGTTTGAACCTGGCCTTGGCCAAACTGCAGCAGAAAAATAGCCAGGCATTGTGGCGGGTGCCTGTAGTCCCAGCTACTTGGGAGGCTGAGACAAGAGAATCGCTTAAGCCCAAGAGCTGGAGATTGCTGTGAGCTGTGATGCCACAGCACTCTACTGAGGGCAACAAAGTGAGACTCTGTCTCTAGGAAAAAAGAAAAAAAGAAAGAAAAAATATTTGAACCTGGACCAGAGAGTCGTCCTCAGTATGTGTGAGTAGAGCAGCTCAGTCTGCCCCCTCTCCCTCCTGTCTTCCCTCTCTCTTAATTTTCCCCTTCACCTTCTGGTTCATGCTTCATTTTCCTCTTTTTCAGGTTCTCACATTCATTCACCTCTCTCTTCTTCACTCATTTTTAAAAGTTTTAGATATGTTCTTTCCTCTTTCCTGAAAAGTGAAGTAAAAAAAAAAAAAGATTAGATTTGATGGAGGGGAAGAACATGATGATATTAACAGCAATCACTAATTTAGGGAGTGCAATTTGCCAGACGCCATTCTAAGAATTTTACCTAAATTAATTCATTTAGTCCCATAGATTTCACAAAAAAGGTACCACTGTAACTGCTCATTTACAGAAGAGAAAACTGAGGCTTGAAGAAACAAATTTGCTGTCCCAGGTTATGGAACCGGTCAGTGTCAGATGAGGCTGCCCACCTGGGGATCTGATTTCAAGGTCTTTAACAGTTGATACACTATATCCCAAAAGCCTTAGTAGCCTCATGTAATACACTTTAGGAATCTGGTGAGCTTTGGTTTTAAGGATGAAATAGGATCAGATAGTTTTTGGATTGTCTTTGTTACTCTTTCACCAGTTTCTTAAAAAATTCACTTCATATTATCAACCTGAAAATAGATCTGACTAGATTGAAACTCGGAACCACTCTGGCCTCCCCTGCTGTCACGGGCAACCTGACAGCCTCCATAGTTTTTGATCTGGGGAATTATGGGAGAATCTTGAACCTGTCAGCATGCTTGACCAGGCCCTGGTCCATGGGTGAATGACAGAAGCAATGTTCCTGTCTCTTCCAGATGTACTATCTGGGAACAGCCAAATCCCAAAGCTCTATGCAGGATACCTGCAGCCAATGCCCCCATTAAAATGCTTACGTTGTGGAGGAAAGCAGGCATGAAATGAGAAAGAAGGCCTGGGTGGGAGTCAGTCTTTTCTCAAGATCCCCCAGCTGTGTGACACAGGGCAAGACACTTAACATTGCCAGACCTCCATTTGTCTAATTACTATCTAAAGGGATATGGCTAGTACATATTTCAAGGTCCAATGCAGCAATAAAATTCTCTGAAATGCATTTAAAACAACTCGCAAAAGAAGAAAAGCAAAATAATGAATCATCAGTTTGGACAATTTGACACCAAGGTGGACAACTGCGACTGGGAAACTTAAATCAGCGCCTATGTGAAAGTATCTGCTCCCCTCTCCAGAGATCCTCTAATGAGTATTAGAATATAAAAGGGTAATAAGCAATGGTATAAGCAACGGCTTATAACAATAAGCAATGTTTTACTGCCTAGGAGCAGTAAAACAAATGGAAATCATCTGTGAGGAGGGAGAGGCAGGCGCTGGGAGGTGGTAGAGACCTGTGATGTGAGCTTTACAGTAAGAACAATGAAGAAGGAAAATGGGCCGGACGTGATCTGAGAGATGGAGTCAGGGACTTTGTGGAGAGAGCTGGTAGTGACGGAAGCAGGACCTGCCTGCATCTGCGGCTGGATGTGTCCTCAAATCTGGCTTTTAGTAACAGTCTTCTCAAACCAGCCCAAACACAAAGGGGGTTTACGACCCCTCAGAGTAGAAATCAGAAGCAGGAAGCCCTTCAGCTGTGTCTGATTCAGCGGCTCATGGATTTCTACAAGCAAGTAGAATCCTTCCGTTTCTCTGCTCTGCCTTCCTTTTGCCAATTTCAGTGTCATTATCAGGCTGGCTTGACCCCTGGGGTCAAAATTATTAAGCTGTTTCTCATACTACATTGCCCTGAAAGTGCTAGTGGGTTAATTTTGTAAGCCCCCTTGGAAGAAGAGCAAGAAACTACTTGTATATATGTGAAACTTGGTAAACGGTCTGTGAAGCTAGTGAATGATGCCCCATGATTATATCAATGTACACAGCTATGATTTAATAAAAAAAAAAAAAAAAGAAAGAAACTACTTCTATCAAGCTCTTAGATAATCTCCTCCCATAACTCATAGACTCAACTTTGGTCACATGGCCATTTCTAAATCAAGGTCGCCCACCATGTGCATGATGTTTTCTGACTGGCTTAAGCCTCCATCACACACATTAAGCATCATAGCAATGGATTGGAGGTTCCTTATTGGATTAGACAAATTGTGAATAATGTAAGAGCTGGGGCACTTAATCTCTCCTGACTCATGGCTGCTTCACAATGGAAGAAGAGAAATATGAGTATTAAGAGGCAAGAACCACGGTCATATCATGAAAAGACAGAATAAATCTAAATAAAGCGAGAACACACACTCAGAAGAGATGACGACACAGTTTTACCCCGAGAACCAACTTAAACTGATTGAAGTACAACAGTCACTGGAAAGGGCAGCCTGAATGACGTGTGTTTAACATTCTTGACTTAGCAGAAAATTATATTGAAAACAAGAAACATGTGTTGCCTGATTTCTAGAGTCCCATTCATTCTAATCCTAAAGAAACAAAGGTATCGTTAGGCAGCTTTTAGCCTGCATTTAGTTCTATATCTGGACTCTGGCACTATTAAAACTTGGGTTCCCTATACATGCTTTCCAAATTCTGTAACTTTTGCCTAGAGACTCACCAAAATAAATGAAAATAAAAGATACTTAGCAAAACAAATGAAGTGAGACTAAACTAAATTTGGTGTGTGAAGTCTTCGTTACACCTAGGAAGTAACAACACTGAAGAGCAAGCTGCTAAGGAGATAGCCTGTAACCTGTGAGTGCCCTGACCCTCTTTTCTGGCCATTAGCACCTGGGCATCTGTGTGACATCAGAGAGTAGATGGAGATATTGCCTATCCAGCCTTCTAGTCTCAGACCGGAAGTGAAATGATACACTTGATAGGAGGGACAGGTAGAAGTTCATAAATCCCCGTGTTCACATATCAAATTCAATAAATATGTGTCTAGTATTAACTGACTACATCCTTTTCAGTATGGAAATCTAGAATAGAGACATATGTTTTATTTAGAATAAACTAGCCATCCAGCTAGGATGTGGGTAAGGGTAGGCTGTGTCAATCATGATCCAACAAAGAAAGCAAAGCTATTCTGAGCAGAAATGTAGTACAGGGATTTATCACACAGGTAACAGAAGAGGTGAGATGCTGACTAGGAACAATGAGGCACCCAGAATTAGCAACAGCTGCAAAACACACCCATCCTAAGCTTTATAGGGAAAGAGGAAGAAGTGATCTTACCAGATCCTGGGCCAGGATCTAATGGGCCATAGGACATGTATCCAGTTGGACTAAACAAAGGGACAAAGAAGAACTGGCCACTGGCATAGACACCACCCAAGACGGAGGTGCAGGTGGGTCTTGAGGGCAAAGTGCCCAGGCTTCTCCCTTCCTCTTGCCCTCCAGTACCATTGCAAGGCTCCCATTGGTTGAATATACTTACATTTCAGTTCTCAGGGATTCTCGACTGTGAAATTTACAGGGCTGCACCTCACAGAGCAGAGGTGAGGGAGAACCAAGAATGAACCTCAGGAGAAGGAGGCAGGACCAGCGGGGAACTGTCAGAATAGCTATGCTTTGTACTTGCCATGTGTCAAGGACTTTGCTAAAGAGTTTGCATCCTATTTTCTTTCATCCTCCCAACAGACTCCTGAGGTAAGTTCTATCATCATTCCTTTCTTTTCTTTTTTTTTTTTTATTTTTTTGTTAAATCATAGCTGTGTACATTAGTGCAATCAAGGGGTGCAATGTGCTGGTTTCATATACAATCTGAAATATTCTCATCAAACTGTTCAATGTAGCCTTCATTTTTCCTTTATTTTTAAAGGAAAAAACTGACTTCGAGCCAATAAAGAACTTCCTTCCACTATAGCTTTCAAGAGGCTAAGCAAACACTCAAATCCATGTCTGTCAGTAGGTCAAGTCCAGGTTCACCACCCTAAGTTGATAAGATGTTGACAACCACAGTAAGCAGGCTATTACATGTGTCATAAAATGCTCAAAGGATTCAGGCAGATGGGGAGAGTTCCAAGAAGCAATCAGCTAGGCTAGGACTTTGACGTAACGCCAGTGCCTTAGCACAGAAGTGACAGTGGACAAAGGAGATAGGACAATGGTGGAGGTGAGGATGTGCTGAGGATACTGCCCTCAATGGGAAGGACACACAGGAATGAACAATGACAAAAACACTGCAATGTGTTTTTAAAGAAGTGCTATGTGTTTGATCTAGCTTAAACATGTACAAAATAACATCCAAAACATAATTTAGAACCAAAATGTAGAGGCCCTCTTATTTAGACAGCATCTATTTTAAAGGGAAAAAAATTAAACACATATATTTTATAATTATCTTTAAAGTTTGCATAATGTATATAACTCATCTAAATAAATTATTTCCCAACCAGTCAAAGAGGTAGCTCAGACTATTTTGGCTGATTGTAAGTGAAGAAATGGAGGTTCCAAAAAAGTAAGCAACTTTATGGAAGTACCAGACTAGAACTCAGGCTGCTTAGTTCCTAATCCCATATCTCTTCTCTTGTAATCAGTTTGAATTTCTGAAGAAATTACATGATTGGTTTCAAGACACAGCAACTAATTCTAGGAAACTTAAAATGAAAAGAAATCTTAACACACAGAAAAAAGAGATTCCTGATTCCTTGAGGCAAAGATGTAACTGAGACTTAGGGTAATGCTGGGACTCAGGTGGAGAAAACCATCTTAATTCTACTGCGATCTGTTTTATCTTCCAATAAAAACTTTCTTTCTTTCTCTAGTTCTCTCAGAAATAAAAAGATGTCCACATCATCATAGAAACTGGGTTTACTGTTTTAGTAAACTCTAAAGATTCTCTCATCCCCATCCCCAACTCCCAGGACGAAACCCTGACTGGGTCACTTTTAAGCAAATGCCTCTGTTCAATCCACGCAGCAGGGAGAAATGTATGCAGAAGGTCACATTATCCAAATGGTTGGCAGGGACTCCCACTGTAAGTGAGAAGGGAGGTTACCGGAGAGCATATCTTCAAATGGTATTTATTGTAGTACAACTGTGATAGTGTAAGAATTTCTTTACTGTCAGATGGAAGAAAAGGCCATGCTTTCATTTATAAGTAAAGGCTCAAGTCTGGAGCAGAAAAAGAAACTGGATTGTCAGTTGCTCTAATTATCAATACCTATAGAATAGGCCTCCTCCTAGGTGAGGCTTCACAGGTGGAATAAACAGAAGGAGAGCCTTAGGTTTCTCCCTTAGTTCCCATCCAACCTGGTCACTTTAAATCCTTCAGAGTCTCTTGCCCAGGCAAGAGGAGGGCAACCACAGGTAGAGGAGCGAGAAGACTCATTTGTAGACTGTGGTTTCGTTCAGAGACCTGAGAGCCTGGCTCTCTGACATGTACCACTCTTTAATAAACTTAGAATGACTACTGTTTCACTCATTCAGGAATCAAAGTTTTACGATAAAAATGGCCCTTAAATGGGTACAGTCAACCAAACACCTCCATTGCTTTGATCTCACGGGGTTCTCAGAGTAGCTTTCTGTAATAGAAAAGGCTGTTTCTTTCCCTATTTTATATGTGAGTCTACTGAGGCTTGTGGAGGTTCATAGCACCATAAGGTGGTTTGGTCCCATTTCAATTAGATGCCGGGTCTCCCTGGTGCAATGCTCTTTTCTATTATACTGAAAATTTCAATGTACAATTTTCCTCTTCTATTCCCCCCTTAATTAGATTTCATTGACCTCCCCACTTTGGCCTCTCTTTAAATGTCCTTTTACCTTCCAAAATTCAAAATGATTTGTTATAATTGAGTCTCCTGTTTATGACCCAGGTCTCTCACTTGTTGCCCAGTGTTTCATTTGGAGATGAGTGGTCAGCATTACAAGTATCTATTTTTCAACATATGAGAAGAAGCCCAACTGATGAAACTATAATACTTAATTTAAATGGCCAATCACCATAAAGTATAATCTAAAGGAAGACACCCCCCCATTGGATTATTTTGGCTTCTTTGTTGGATTCTTTGTTTCCCTTTCTTTCCCATCCCTGCATTTATCTCTGTGTAAACATTTTTCAGAATTATTTTTTGCAGGTGATATCTGAAGGAGTAGTACCTGGCATTGTTCTTCTCTAATGTTCATGGCTTAGCACTGGAGAGAGCCTTTGCACAATGCTGCTACCATTTCCTATCTTTAGGAAGGGGGTTCTTCTCTACAGCTCACTTCGGACATGCATCCTTTTGCATGGCATGATCTGGGGCCACAGGACAGGAGTGGTGGCGTCAGTTTTCCATAAGGTACACTAGTGTTCAGTTAATGGACACACAAAGCAGAAACAAAGGGTCTGTGACTATCTGTATTAACCAGAATAGAGTTTAGAATTCTGAACTGACCATGTGTGAGGAAGGAGAAACACAGAGATTCGTTAGTATTGTGCCACTGAGGAAACTGGGGTCTGCTGTAACAGAGGGACTGGCTGAGGGTCCCCTGCAGGTTGGCAGCTTCCGCATTCCAGGTCAGCCCCAGGAGAACTTGCTCTCTCCCTCTGGTTCCCAGGCTGCTGCCCATCGTGTTGAAGTGAAGCATTCGGAAAGACTTGGTGACATTATCTTTGGAAATTTCCTGAAGGGTGGCACCCTCCTAATACCAGGATTAAAAGCCTGAGGTAGGTGTAAAGAACATTTCCAAAGGGCAGGCTGTGGGGGCAGTGGAGTTGGGGGTGGAAAAATAGAGTTGAAAAGAAAAGGGTTTTTATAGTGACATTCTCAACAGGAGCCAAAATCCTTCACTGGGGGGCGTTATTTTGATGTGTATTGAGTTCTGGATAGCTATTTAAGCTGGGAGTGGTGAATTCATGGGGTGGGCTGCTTCTCCTGAAAGAGGAGTCAACATTTTATTTCTCTTTTCCCAGTGGGAACCAAGTGAAGAGGCAATGTGAGCGTGGGTGAATTGGGTTTAATGCAATTTTGAAGTCTTCTAGGACACAGATCGTTCTGATGAGCAAATCGTGGTGTCTGTCAGGCACCAAACTAAGAAAGTGGGTGTGAAAAAATAAGGGGAGCTGTGTAGTACTGAAGAGCACTTGATGCTGGAGGCTGAGCAGAGAGAGGGTAATCCAGAAAAACTGACTTTACTCAACTCGGTAAGTGGTCGGTAGGGCTATACATTAAAAAATGGTAATGATAACTCAGGAAACTTGACAAAGCTTGTTTTCATGCTTTGATTTTGTTTAATCATCACATAAAACTATCTCTGAAAGTTAAGCATTGTTATCAAGGTGATAAAGGCCCGCAGGACTAGGAAAGTTAATTAATTACTAAGGTCACAATACAAGTAAATGGAGAATGGGACTGCAGTCCAGATCAGTCCGTTCCTGTTCTAAGTACCAGGAGCAAGAAGAATTATAGCGGCCTTGCATAGCCAGGTTTCAGGGCTAGTTTTTCAGTCCCATCTAAGTCCTGAATCTGTCCTCAAGCCTGTGATACCTGATCTATTTCTAAACCAAAGTTCCCCCTTGCCCCTCCACAGTAAGTCAGCAAATGAAAATCAGACAGGGATGGATAAATAGTGAAGTATGGTGAGAAAAATCAAACAAAATGATTAAAAGAGAACAAAACAGTGTTCAGAAGCCAGGCAGGCAAGCTGAGAGTAAAAAGCTCATGGTTATGACCCAGAATTCACTTTAACAAGCTTGCTTTTCCATTCTCTGCCCCCAGCTGATGTGATGACAATCTCATTCCAACTAAATTCTCCTGAGTTGTATATCTCTGTTCTCATTTTTTCTCACCTATTTCATTTCTGTTCCATTAAACACAGCCTCCTCTTCCTTCCTGGCCACTTCATTTTCTGCCTGGCCTCAAGATGCTCCCCAAGTGCCAGACTTCCTCCAACAGCTTGCTGTCTTCCTCTGCTGGGGGATTAATGACTTTTTTGTTGATCCGCTGGCCATCTGGGAGTCAGCAACCTCTGCTTCACACAGGGCCCTGGGAGAGGAGCCAGAATAGGTGGTGGGAAGAGACAGAAAGAGAACAACAAAGATTGAGGGGGAGGAAAAAAAAGCCAGCAGTCAAATAGGAAAATGACAGAATGAAAGCAAAATGAGAGAAAGAAAGGACAAAAGAATAAAGATAGAATAGCCTGTATTTCAAAAATGGAGAAAAGGATAAAATGATAGGGAGAACATAAAAAGATGAGAAAGAATAGGATAAGATAAGATGGATAGGATAGTAGGATAGGATAGGATAAGAGATAGATACGATAGGACATGATAGGATAGGATAGGATAGGATAGGATAGGATAGGATAGGATAGGATAGGATAGGATAGCATAGGATAGGATAGGATGGAATGGTAGAAGAAATGATTGGGGAAAGAAGCCCTATTCAATACATGGTGCTGGGAGAATTGGAGAATTCTGCCTGCAGCAGAATGAAACAGGATCCATATCTTCCATTACTCACAACAGTGAAGTCAGGATGGATAAGACTTAAATGTTAGGCATGAAATCTTAAGAATTCTAGAAGAAAGTGTGGCAAAACTCTTCTAGATATCAGCCTCAGAAAATAC
Organism: Nycticebus coucang; assembly: GCF_027406575.1. Lineage (NCBI taxonomy): Eukaryota > Metazoa > Chordata > Mammalia > Primates > Lorisidae > Nycticebus > Nycticebus coucang. The sequence continues at coordinate 19,102,072 of NC_069781.1, read as the reverse complement.
TTTATGACTAAGATCCCAATGGCAATTACAGCAACAACAAAAATAAAAAAATAAAAATAAATGGGATTTGATTAGATTAAAAAAGCTTCTGTACATCTTAGGAAGTAATCGGCAGATCAAACAGATAACCTAAAGAATGGAAGAAAATATATACAAGCTATACATCCTTTAAAGAGCTAAGAATGAGAATCTATAAAGAACTCAAGAAGATTAGCAAGAAAAGCAAACAAGACTGACCCCGTTAAAACGTGGGCAAAAGACATAGACAGAGGAATCCTTTCAAAAGGGGATAGACAAATAGCTAATAAGCATAAGAAATCATGCTGAATATCACTAACCATCAGGGAAATGCAAATGAAAACCACCATGAGATCTGACCTTACCTCACCTCTGCTGGTGTGGATGCAGAGAGAAAGGAGCACTTCCACCCTGTCAGTGGGACTGCGGGTTAGGACAACCTCTATGGAAAACAGTAAGGAGATTCTTTAAAGAACAAAAAGTAGACCTACCATCCAATCTAGCAGTCCCACTTCTGTGTATGTACTTAAAGTTAAGAAGTCATTTTTATAAAAAAGACATCTGCACTCAAAAGTTTATTGCAGTACAATCCATAATTGTAGAGAAATGGAAACAACACAAGTGACCATCAATTTCTGAGTAGATTGACCAAATGTTGCATATGTATACCATGGAATACGACGCAGCCATAAAAAGGATGGATATATGTATTTTGCAACAATTTGGATATAACTGGAGATCATTCTCCTAAGTATCTGAAAAATGGAAAAGCAAACACCACAGGTACTCTTGAGTATAGGCGAAACCTACTAAATGCAGAATACAAATGTCTACACACAATAACTAAGAAAATGCCATGAAGGCTACGTTGAACAGTTTGATGAGAATATTTCAGATTGTATATGAAACCCGCACATTGTACCCCTTGATTGCACTAATGTACACAGCTATGATTTAACAATAAACAAAATAAAAAATAAATAAAAATAAATAAATAAAATAAAATAAAATGGACTTCACTGATGACCACATATGTGTAGAGAGGGAAGTAAAACTCAGTGGAAATCAGTCGAGGAGAGGAAGAGCAGAGCGAAGGGAATAGGCAAAAATCTACCTAGTGGGTACAACAAATGCTACTTGTGTGCTGGTCACACTTACAGCCCTGACTCACACAATACAGAAGCGATATACGTATGTGGGTCACTATGAAAGTTTTGAGACAGACTCTGCTATAGTTCCTTATTTCACCTCCAAGAAACACAGTTGACAGTGTGCTTTTTATTTCACTCATGCAAGTTTCAGCTTGCTCAGCTTATAGGTGTTACAGAGAGAGAGTTTCATTTGTTTCTGTTTGTGTAGATTTTGTTTCTTGACTTTTATCTATCACAAAACTTTCATAATAACCCCCCATAACAAAACATGTTTGTACCCCTACAGTATTTTGAATTTTTTTTTTCAAAAAGATAAAAGAGAGGAGGAAAACAAAATGATAATGTTGAGAATCAGTAAGAAATAGTAAAGGAAAAATGCCAGGGTTGGGGAGAAGTAAAGTTAGGTGGAAAGGGATGAAAAGACCAGATGAAGTGATCAGGCTAGTTGGGAAAACAGGGAGAGACACAGATAGCCGCCAGGAAGAAAAACAAAGAGGAAAGGAAAACAAACCCAGCAGGGAGAAGATAGATGTAGGCAAAACAACACTGAGAGAGATTCTTAGACAAAATGAAAAGGCTATTTTCTTTCCCCAAGTCTATCTTTTCTCTTGCCTCCACCAAGACATCATTTCATTTAACAACAAATGTGTACATTAAAATAGCTGAAAAGCAAGTAATGCTGTAGAGCTGTGTGTGTGTTGAGGATATTGTTTGCTCGGAGACATCTCTAAGGAGACCCAGGGACTACATTTAAGCTTTAGGAACTCTGCAGACATCATCGCCATAGCTAATAGCTGAAAATGCGTTGTGTGCTCCCACCACGCTTAGTACTTCACACAGCAATTTGCATGCAGTTCTCACAATAAGCCTATATGGACTTGATATTATTATCTTTCGCTGGTGGGTGGGGATACAGAGACTCAGAAGGGTTAAGGTAATTTACTCAAGGTTGTAAAGCATTCAGTGCCGATCAAGCATCAAATCCAAGAAGTCCTGCTGCCATAGTCTGTGCTCTTCAACCCAGAACAGCAGGCGTAGTGTGTGGAAGCCGGGCTCAGAGCAGGACCAATTCAAACAATATTTCCTGAGCCCAGGTGTGTACTTGGCACCCTGCTAGTGGAAAGGGGATTGTCAGAGATAAACAAGACATAGACTTAGCTTACAAAAAGGTAGTGAGGTAGGACTAAGGAGAAGATACGTAAATGCATAATTCACATTAGGTATAAAAAGTGCTTTCCTCAAGGTAAGGACCAGACATTTCCGGGCAAGGATGTGGATTGGTCCTTCATGAGCAATGTTGGCAGGAAGACGAGAATTTCTCAGTGAAAGTTTTCTGTTAAGAGGTAGATAATAAATACTTTAGGCTTTGTGGGATACAGGTCTCTGCCACAACTACTCAACTCTAATGTTTTAGCACCAAAAATCCCACAGACAATATGTGAATAAACAAGTGTAGATGTGTTCCAAGAAGGCTTGTATTAAGGGCAATTAAATTTGAATTTCATATGAATTTTCACATGATACAAAATACATATATATATATTTTAAGGTTTAACATAGTATTTATTATTGTAATACTACCAGAGGTTTATATATCATGACAAATCGGGAATATGCCACTACTCCTCAGTGCAAAATGTTCACATTTTCCTGAGGAAGCTTTGCATGATGCTTTGAGATGATGACATTTTGTATCAAGTCCTAATTTGCCTAGTTCGATGTTACAAAATATAATTGTTTAAAAAACTTTTGCAATCATTTGAGAATATATTTTAAAAATGGCAATTCTTAGCTCATGAGTGGAGGGTTAGATTTGGGCTTCACTTGTCCCACTCTTGCCCCAGGGTAAAAAAATGATGAAAAGCATTCTCAGTAGAGAGGGATGTTCTGAACCTGAGTGGCAAGAAAGGACTTAGGCTTTCCTAAGGATTTCTAGGTCTACATCAAGTGCCAGGTATAGCTTAGGGCATGATGGAGGTGGGGCTAGGGATGGATGTTTGGTCTGGATTATGAAGCATGTGGAATTCCACACAAATACCTTGCATTTTTTGACAGTGCAGGGGGCCTTAAAATACATTTTAAGCAGAGTTTGACCAAGGCTTAATGTCATTTCACATGTAAAAATAACTGTAAGCTGTAGCAATAACTTCAACAGGGCAGTACCGCTCACAATCTGGGGAAAGTAAGACCTGGGCCAAGATAAACATGCCCTATTATGTTAAAAGTCAACTCATGAATTAGTAGACTGCTAAAATGTGACCACCAAAGATTTTATGTTTGCTTACTTTTGCCACTTAACATATTTTTTTGTCCTTTCAGAGCTTAGGGAATATAATAAATACCTTTGGACATTTGATGTTGTAGAAAAAAAGATCAATGTATATTTAAGGATGATATCAACCATTATTTCTACCAGCCCAGAGTCTGTTACTCTTAATACACGAAAGTATGGAAGAGCAATGGAAGGCAAGAGAAATATCCCCTTCTGCCCATAATGAAAGCTAAACTTTGAGGAGAGAGTTTTCACTTCATGCAGCTAACATGAGGACGCAGGGAGGTGTATCTATAACCAACAGTGATCAGATTACTGAAGATGAATACATCATTTGACTTAGGGCAAGAATTTCTTCTTCTTTCTTAGATTCTTTCACCAATACAATTTAAACATTAAAATTCTTCCCACTGAACGTTGTATCGAACTCAAGCAGAGCCAGCTCAACTCTAGGGCATTTATGCTATTTATCCCCTTTACCCCAAAGCTCTTATGCAAATAAATATTCCCCATTTTTACTCTGTGAATGTATGGCCCAAATTCTTTTTCAATTATTGCTCCCCCACAAAGAAGCACAGATAAGACATCATGAGTGTTTCAAGGGAGCAACCATCACTTCCCTTAGGGACACAGAGATTGTGGAAATATTCACAAGGTGCTTCCTGAAGGAAGAAGAGCCTATTTTACAGGGTTGCAAGGTCTAATTAATATTTGATTACCTGAAAAGACAATAGATGGCTAAGTATTTGCCTTAGAGTCAAACTGACTGGATTGAATACCAAGTATGACACTTATTAAGAAAATAAATTTGGGAAAGATTGTTTTTTTAATGGAGCTAAGCACAAGAAGTTATCCTGGAGTTTCTGTGAGAAATGCATGTACTAAAGCATCTAAATTATCTTGTACAGTGTCTGGTTCATGGCAAGCGTCCCCTACACGTTATCCAGTTCTGCAATGTGCTAAATAAATGCGGCGTGGCATTTAAAAAATTGTTTCAAATCCTGAAACACCTGGGAATTTAACATTTACTTTACACTTTTGAAGACTTTGACAAATTTTCCAAAATGTTACACAGAAAAATGAAATTTTTACAAAGACTAAAGATAATCTTGCAAAAAAGAGCAAAGAAAGATTCTATCAGTTATGACTATATGGCAAAACCATAGTCATAAACAGTGATGGATTTAAAGAGCAAAGACAGATTATTGAGTGGGGAAGAATTTAAAGTATTTTGATAAAGATTATAAAGTTCTTAAAACCTGATCCAGTGAGTGGTGCCTTAGTATATGATGAAGATGGTACTACAAGTCAATGTGGGAAGGAAAAATTATTTATTAGGTGGTTCTGGGAGACTAATCACCATCTGATAGACACAATGTTAAATCTCTGCCTTATGAAGAATGGATTGGCAGCTTATATATAAAAGAAAAAAAAATACTATCAAACCAGTAGGTTCCAAGGTCAAATAAATAATCCTGCAGTAAAGAGATTCTTACTCAATATGATTCCATGCTTATGAGCAATATAAAATATACATTTTTAAATGACAAAATTATAGATCGTTATTAAAAAATTGACACTATAGACAAGGTTAAGAGATGAACTATATTTTTGTATATGGTATTTGCAATGACAACATATAATTATCAAAAATATCAGCTTTAGAAGTGTGCTGCCAGCAAAGTGGAGGACTAGGAGACCCCAACACTAATCTCCCCTCCAAAGAAGAACCTTCCCCCAAAGAAAAACAACAAATAAACAACTAAATACTAATGACAGTAGCTATGAGAAGGCTGAATAGGACAAAAAGGGAGAGAAATTCCACTGTGGAGCACTAAAATCCATGTCTTCATAGAAAACAATAACAAACACTTTGCCTGAACGCCCTCACCCCTAGGCAGGAGCGTCCTAGAGTCAACCAGTATCCCCTCAGAGAGATGTTCCCCCCATGAGGGCCAGGTGGGCAGAGTCTCCAGTCGTCCTCACCATAGTCACACCACATGGTGCCCTCACCACTGAGGACTCACACCAATTTCACCAATTCTGAGCCCAATTGAGGGAGCTGCTCAGAGGGAGACCACACTATTGCACTTGTCCCAGGGAAGGAGCCGATGTGGTGTTCTGCTCCTCATGGCTGGATCTGCTGTGAGCCTCCCCACCCCAGGAGCCAGTCTTTTCTTCTGAGCCATTGTCCGAGTCATTACTGTGTCCCCACGATCCCTAGGCAGTGACAGCACTGAACCCCACTGTCTGGGCGTGGGATGCCACAGTGCCTGCTCTCCCTGAGACTGAGTTCCCGTTGCTCTGTGTCCCTCAGCGCCAGGCTGCTGTTGAGCAGCTCCATCCCCAGGGCCTGCTGCTGCGGAAGACTGGAGACAGGCTGGAACCCTACTGGCAATGCAGCCCATATCTCTGAGGCTGCACGGATGTGGCAGCTCACCAGCCCACAGGTCAGGTACCTTAGGGTGGATGTTTGGGGCAAAGTCTGGGGGAGTGCACAAAGAAAAAAAGTGAAGAGAAGGCATGTAGGGGATAAACCAGCCAACAACCAAACAGCAACTACGTATATAGTATAACAAAACAAGAGAGCAAGTTTCAGGGACAGATGAAGAGAGTGTACCATAAAGTGAGGAAAAGAATTCCTTTACATTCACACCCAATGACTGAGCAATACCCCAACTGAATTATTACTAGAATTAGAATCTGCGAGTCCGTATTCTTTTTAAAGCCTGACTATCAGTTTAATTACCCTATAGGTCTTGAGTATCCTGCTCCTTGCATTTGACCTGTGTTCCTTGTACCCTATTTTCCCTGTCCTCTGCTGCTGAACTCTAAAATTGTTCCTCTGAGTTTTCACCAAAGAGCTCTGTGAGTGCCTCTTTCCTCCCTCAGCAGACACAACCAGCTGCCAGCCATGCTTCATTTCCTGCAGAAGCTCAGCCACTTGGGCAGTTTTCAGAAGCAGCAATTAGACAATCTGGAGGGGCAGCCAATGATGCTATGCCTGCGGTGGGGCTGCTTATGGAAGGAGAAAGCAGAGGCATTGGAAACATCCAGAAGACTTGAGGGAGGGAAGGAACAACAGAGAGGAATGAGATAGGACCTAAGTCTCACTGTCTGGTGTGTCCAGCCTGTTGGACCTCTGGAGTCAAGAGCACATGTGAGCTGCCAAGGTCGAGGGGCCCCAGAGTAAGTGTGGGTTACAGAGGAGGACAGAGAGATACCAGGTCACTATAATCATCCTTGCAAAAGCTACCTGCCCTCAGGTAGAGATGAGCCACTCCCTGCTAGCCTGGCTCATGTTCACAGTCCTTCCTTAAATCCATCCCCCTTCCTACACAGAGAATGACCTTTATGTCCCAGAGGTGAGATGAAGGACAGAGAATTTAAAGCTGTTAGAGCAATCCATGTGAAAAAGGCAGTGTGAGAAACATCACTCTTAACTGGAAAAGCAGTGTCCTGGGAGTTGGAAGATGTACCTTCTGGGCCCCCAAACTTGAGCAAACCTTGATATAACCTTGGTAAATAAAGAAATCTCTCCTGGCCTTTGTTTTTTCATCCTCTTGAATTTAATGACATGTGTTTTAGCAATAAAATTTAAAGGAAAAAGAAAAGCCTTGGGTAATTAGTTGACTGTAAACTCAATATTGATCTGTGGTATGATACAACTCTGATGAAAGTAAGCTGATGTTAGAGAGCTTAAGAAGGGAGATGTCTGCTCTATTTTCCCTTTTTTTTTTTTTTTCTGCACAGATCAGGTTGTCTGACATGCAAAGACTTATCCTGAATTATACTTTTAGATGGTATATTCAGGGGAAAGACAGAGAGTAAGTGGAAAAACTCAAAATCAGAGAAATATGCAATCAGGAACAAAGGCGGTCAGAGGGGAAGAATGAATTCATTTTATCCTAACAGCATTTAAGACGAGGCAACAACTTAGTGAATGCTTGTTTTGTGCTAGGTGACTTACTGACTTTGAATGTGTAATTTCATTTAATTTCCACAGGATGCAGCATGCACGCCTGTGTGTGCACGTATTCACTTGTCCCTGACCTTGTAGTAAAACTGATGAAATTGAGGTTTTATTAAGTCCAGAACAATTTTCAGAATCACACAGTTAGAGGGTGGGGATGCCTCGATTTAAACCCATGTCTGATTTACAAAAGTCCGATCTCCTAACTCTCAACTTGCACAGAATAAAGAAGCAGTCTTGAAGTCCTCATACGGTGTTCAGAGGTGTTATAGGTCCGTCATAGATCTAATGTATAATTGTATACATTAGAATTACCCTTATAAAATACCTTTGTTTTGTATTTTATAAATACAAATCTGAGAATCAAGGAGACTGGACTGCATACAATCCCTTTGCTCACTTGTGAAATAACTGGCAGGAACAGACTACCTTAGCAAACCTAGGTATCTCCTCAGTGAACCTCTCTGGCCTAACACATTGAATTGTCCAAGTCTACAGTTAAAAGGCTAAATGATTATCTTGGGGCCTAAAACCAAAACCTAGAATCCCTTTTTCTAAAACCTTAATTAATTCTTTTTTTTTCCCCCACACAAGCAATGTTGATTATGGAAAGTCAACAAGCATTTGTAACTCTGTTTATTTTGGCTAACCCTTCAAGTCTCATGTTCTCATTCATTCAACTCTGGGTACAAATGTAACAAGTGTTTGCTATTTGTGTTTCACAAGTTGCAAACAGAAAGCAGTTTTAAACAAGTCTAAGAGACCTGTGCTTGGACTTTGACATAAGAAAAACAAAACTCAAGTCCAGAGAAGATCCCTTCCCCCAAATGTGGGAAATAAATTGGTAGCAAAAGAAAACTTCCTTCTGCTGAGTTCAGCTCTGGCTCTTGAACTCTGCAAAAGAAAACGAGGGAGTGAATTTATTTCTAAAGTGCATGTTGAAAGGGGAGCAATTTTGCTTCTCTGGATCTTCTGGATTTTTTTTGAAAATATTGAAAAAATCCTTAGACATAGAGTGAAGACAGGGTCACCCATCCGAACTCCTACGATTTTCTTCAGAGTCTCATGTGCATGTCATGGGTAAGTTTGTCTCAGAAACTGGAATAGAACACAAAACAAGCTCGGCGACAGGCTATCAGTATAGGAGTGTTAGACTGGGGGTAGAGAAAAGGGTGGGGGACACTGTCTTCCTTCCCACAAAGTTGTGAGGAAATCTGAAAGGCAGGAGATCTGGGTGATTTTCATATTTTTACAAAGGGGGTATTCCATATGTGAATTTGCAAGTTTGGTATTTTCAAAATGTTTGTATGTAATACTTGTGATGTTTGAAAGAGTTCTTAAAATTATAAATGGTTCTCAAAAATTATAGATGGTCCGCACGAGCTACAATGGAAAATTGAATAACATGATGGCAAAATTATTTGGATTTCATTTTCTTTCAATTCTCAGAGCAAGTCAAGGGGGAAAAAAACCCTTGCAAGTTTGGAGCTAATAGGTCTTTAGCACTGAATTTTGACAATCCTTTTTTTTTAATCAATAAGAAAAAATATCCTTTTAGGCCCCATATCGAGAGTTTTAGGTCAGTAAACACATATAGCTAGGATGTAATCAAATTTAATACTTTTAATTTAATTTTGAAGCTGCAGTAGATCTTCATTATTTGTGAATTACATATTTTTTTCATTTATCTGTTGGCTAAATTGTTCTCACAACCCCCAAATCAATACTCACCGTGTTTCGGACATGTTCAAAGTTACTCCACATGCATGCTTCCAGCTGAGGTTGAACAGGGTAATAACACTCTGCCTTCTTGCTTCAGATCTTCTATTGTAAACAAATGTTCCTTTCATGATCTGGTTAGTGCTACATTTTGGGATTTTCTTCAGGGTTTTTGTTGACAATTTTGTTCTTTAAAATGGCTCCTCCTGAACATTGTACTGGGGAGCCGTCCAGAGCTGCCATGTACCCAACAGAAGAAAACCACGTGTTAGATGCACTTTGCTCAGGCATGAGTTACAGCACTATCGACTGTGAGTTCAATGTTAATGAATCAGCAATACATGTTATATGAGGTGTCTTTAAACAGAAACATACATTAAAAAAGTGTATGTGCTGACTGGTGGATGATAATGTATGACAGCGGCTTGTAGGAACCCTAACTCTGCATTTCCCCTCGTCGTAATAATTCAGTGTTCACTAAGTTTATGTTTGCCAAGACTTCCAAGAACACAGCTATGGTGAATAATGAGAATTAACTCTACTTCTGTGTTAAGCAAGTGATTTGAAACTTCCATTTATTATGGTGCTATTTAAAGTATCCTTTAAAATGCATTTATTTAAGAACAAAGAATGTTAATCTAAATAAAAGCACTACATTAACAAGAACATGAGGTGAGACAATTAAGTTCATGAACTCATCCTAGACAAAGTGCTGTCTATATACCTCCTTGCCGCGTATCACTCCGGCTACCTTCGAAGTACACCCCTTGGCTATCTGGTGACTTGAATGGAATTCGGCAATGAGATATGTAGCACTTTTTCTAGGATGAATTCAGGAACTTAATCGTCAGAACTCACATAATCACAGCTCTAATGGTCATTCCAGAAAAAGAGCTCCAAAACTGCTTTGAAGAGTAGACTAGACATCAGCCCTAGTGCCTGTCTTCCCAAGGGCCTTATTTTGACAGTGACAATAGTGATATTCATCCATGAGGTAAATAGCACTTTTTCTAGGATTAGTTTGTGAACTTAATTGTTCAATTTCTGTAGTTTGGGACACAGGAGCTTGCTGTTAAAGTAAAAAAAAAAAAAAAAATTGAAAGCAGTCAGGGAAAGGTCTGTTGGTACTGCTCTATGACATGTTTTTTGAGTATCCTTGCCAAAATATTTAAAGAACTAGTGGCCTCAGTGCTTTGTCCCGAAAAAGAGTATCCCTTCTCCCATGGGGAGGGGTTTCTGAGGAAACAAACAAATGAGCACTTTGAAAACTATTAAAAACCTCACCCATAGGGATGAGGAATTGGTACAGTTAACTGTTATGTCCTCTTGCTGAGGATCGCCGCTATTCTGAGTGCCTGTGCTATGGCAGTTCCATCTGTCAGAGCAATGGCACCAAAAAGGCACGTTTGATACGCCTCCCACCCCCATTACTCAATAATAATGAAAAAATAATGACCTTTTCCCCCATGTTGGTGAATATTTTCCCTGTCAACTCTGATATGCTCATAATGTGGGCAGACAGATTATTTATGACCAGGGAAATTAAATATTATTTCATTTCTCTTAATACAATTGGTGGCGTCTCCCAGCTCCCAATTCCTTCCCATTAAGGTTATTGTCTTTTCTGCTCCAATTGGCCGCGTGCTGTTGGGTTGTAACAGCACTGGCAAAATGCTCCGAGCATAATGGAGATGGGAGAATTGGTGTAATTTGCAAGGCTGCCTTCCCGGCCTCATCTAAATGAAGACATTTGGTCCCTGCAAGTCAAAACTCATTTTGATGAGTCTGGATACATTTGGACTAATGGAAAAGGACATGCACAGTTGTAATGGGTTTCCTCAACTGGGTTTCCTGACTCAGAATCACAGGATTTCAGAATTTGCAGGGGGATCCAATCCTATCTGTTTCAAGTCTCTCATTCTGCACAAGGGGAAACTGAGGAAAAGACATGGGCACTTATTTAAAAAGGCCTCTAGGTACAGACCATTTCCGTCCCCCCCACCCCCACCAACCCCTCGAGGAGGTGACACGTAAGATGAGCCTCTTCATCCCCTATCCTTATATTTATTTCACATCTCTTGTATGCCAGAACTGATGAATGTCCAGTGTGCAGGAATTATAGTCCCTGCTAACTTAAAGCGTCCAGCTTGAGAGCAGAGACAGGCAATTAGAAACAATTACGTTGAACCACTGGGTAACCTAGGCCACTATTCCTTCCTCACCAGATGACTCTGTGTGGCCCTTGGAGGATCTCTCTCACTTTCCATCCTGCACCCGTTTATTCACCGGAGCGAAAACCCACATACGATCATGCCGCTCCTTGCTTAAAATCTCTTAGTGAGGCACCGCTGCCTTTCCAACAAAGCGCCAGTTTTTATCTCACTCCTGCCTGTTTCCTCATTATCGCCTCATTCGAATTTATTGTGCCTTAGTAACACAGACCAGTTTTAAGTTTCTCAAATCCATGGGCTGTTCCCTATCTCAAAGTCTTTATATACTTATGTATTCCTCCAGCCAGAACATTCTTCCTGTACTGTCTTTGACAGGAGGACACATTTTTCTTTTCTTTTCTTTTTTTACTCAGAATATACAAAATATATTTGGTATTATATTCAGCCTGATAGATGTTTATTTTCCATTTTGCCAGTTAACAAGAGAAATATGTTACGTGTATCACAAATCAATCAATGGATTTCTCATCTCATGTTATGGGACATGATATTTTACATTAGAATTATTTTTTGATGTTTGTATTAGAATTTTTTTTTTTTATTAGCGATGGAGGCTTGCTTACTCTTTTTTTTATTGTTGGGGATTCATTGAGGGTACAATAAGCCAGGTTACACTGATTGCAATTGTTAGGTAAAGTCCCTCTTGCAATCATGTCTTGCCCCCATAAAGTGTGACACACACCAAGGCCCCACCTCCTCCCTCCGTCCCTCTTTCTGCTTCCCCCCCATAACCTTAATTGTCATTAATTGTCCTCATATCAAAATTGAGTACATTTTTCTACCTTCACAATTTGTTGGGCTTGTTCTCTCTTCAAGGCTGCTGCATAGAATTTTGTAGGTTATATAATGCAAATTCTAGATGGGCCCTGTTCACATGGATAGTCACCTGTGACTTGTCTATTAATTATGATAACTTACTGCCAGTAATCCATAGAGAACCTTAAGCAAGGGATTTTTTTTTTTTTTACGATTTTCCCAAAGGTCCCCAGCAGACATAATAATGAGGTTCATTCCTTAGACACCTACGTTGATCGCTACATCCCAGGTTCATTCCTTAGACACCTATGTTGATCGCTACATCCCGTTATTCCTTTCATAGTATGCACAGTAGTCTCATTTTAATCATATATTCATTAGATTGTTAACTTGGTTTCTCGTTTTACCCATTAGATTTTAAGTTACACATGGTTAAGAATTTCTAATTTTGTCTACAACCAAACCCAAAAGTATGCTGCGTGCCTTGCATAGGGGTTGATATACACATATACAAGATGCCCAATAAATATTGCTCAGTAAATTAGACAAGGTGACACTTGACATATGCTGTGAAATAATATTGGATTTAAATATGTGCCTATGAAAGAGAGACATTTTTGATGGGGGAGAAGGGACAACTTTTTATCTAAGAAATGTGACATAAAGCACCTATCTTAAAAGTAATATGCTTGAGTGGTGCCTGTGGCTCAAGTTGGTAGGGCACCGGCCCCACATACCGAGGGTGGCAGGTTTGAACCTGGCCCAGGTAAACTACAACAAAAAATAGCCGGGTGTTGTGGTGGGCGCCTGTGGTTCCCGTCACTTGGGAGGCCGAGGCAAGAGAATTGCCTAAGCCCAGGAGTTGGAGGTTGCTGTGAGCTGTGATGCCACAGTACTCTACTGAAGGCGATAAAATGAGACTCTGTCTCTAAAAAAGAAAAGTAATGTGCTCACAGATGAAAGGAGCTAGCACAATGCCTGACAGAGCAGCACCCAAAAACATTTCTACTATCATTATCATCATTTTTTTTTACTATGGTTAAAGCACAAAACATTACTTTTTTGCATTGATTATAAAGCATATTAGTGTAAGAAAAATTTTTTTTAAATCAAAGTTGATAATTATCCTGTATGGTCTGAGGAATTCTCTGGAGGGATTTGAATTCCATAACATTTGAAGTTTCTCCCAGTCTTGAGATTTATCTTGAGACAGTGAAAAAATAAATTTCACAGAAACTCCAGTATATCACACAGCCTGGGATGCTGAAACAGTTAGTGAGAAGATAGAGCCTGTGTTTTTCTTTCTTATGGACTTTTTTCCTTCTTGTTTTGGCCATGACCTGCTGAACAAATGCCCAGGAAGGCCAAGGGAGTTGCATAGCGTCTGTATCGCCAGCTCTAGTGACTTCTGTAAACTGGACGCCCTGACGGAAGAATGTACCTGTCAAATTTTCAGCAATTTCCTTTTTATATCTCCAGAGCTAGAAAGTTATTGGTACCTCTTTTCAAAAACTTTTGAAATACTGTCTTCTTGGAGATGGCAAACGTTATCAACTTCGAAAATCCAGAGTTGACGGTGGGAACTCAAAGTTGAGGTTAGGTGCTGCTTTCCTTTCTAGCACCCGATCACCCTTCTCTTCCTCATGTTTCCTTTTGGTCATTATTTAAAAAAATTTTCTTATTAAATATATTCTGTCAATACGTTGTACTTTTCAAAAAACAACCCAACTGAATAACAAAATCTGATGTCGTGTAGACTTTCATCTTTCCGTAAGAAAATAAAATGTGATTGGTAAAGTTCGGGGTTGCTAAAATAACGTTTGGATTGGAGAAAATGTAGCTGACAGGTTGCAAACAAAAATTTAAAAGTCATTCAGGTATCTTCCCCTTTGTCCAGATAATGTTGAGTTACTTATTTTCTTATCATGAAACCTTATTTTCTTATGATGAAACCAAGTCTTGTTTTAAAAGATTAAAACATAAAAACTATACTTTTTCACTGAGACAAAATTAAGTAACATAGGTGAATGAACTTTTGTCCACAGTAGATTTGTGGTTGATTTCCTGGCAGTTCTTCAGGATCCCAACAAGAAATTGTTCTACCTGGAAGGACAGTACCACCCACAGCTTCACTGGCTCTTAGATTAGATGCTATTCCAGTGATGGACAAAATTAGGCTTCCCTTTTTCCATCAGCCACGTAAAGTGAACCTAATTCACCTTGCAAATGAGTCAGAGAAGAGTATATAAGAGCAGTCTATTTTTGACTTCAAAATTCTAAGAGGCCAATGAAGCATCATGCCTCTTTCAATAATATAAAACATGACCGATCTCTGACCAGATCTTGCCTCCTTTTGTAGGACATATTCCCACATAACTCCAGAAACTACACTGAGAACCATGTAGAGTTCATCTAACACCCTCTGACCTACATGCTTTTTATCATGACAAAATGATACATGCTACTTCCTACTCTGCAAATCTTATCAGTACAATATCATCAAGGTGGTAATGTTAGCAATGGCAATGATGGGAATTGTAGCTCTAATTATTCTCTATTGAATGATATCTATGTTTCAGATAATGTTCTCATAACCATATATATATAAATTAATTTAAGCCATACGATAACTCTATGAGGTAGACACTATTATTATCTCCACTGTACAGATAAAGTAATTGAGGAAATGGGATCGTAAATCAGCACCAGGACAATGAGTTGCATGTTCTTGTACCACCACTGGGTAGAGCTGAAATATGAAACCAAGGGGTCGGACCAAGCAGCCTGTACTAGCTACAATCCTCTCTAGCTGACTTGACCAAGGCAAGACAGTAAATAAGAGCAGAGACCATCTGCAACAAATCGATGCCCCATGTTTACAGAAGAGAATCATAGCAATGTTGAACCTACTGGGTTTTGCACTGTTCATTATTTTTCTTTGTGAATTTAAATTGCTGTAGAAGTAAAAGTAGACACCTCATGCCACTGCCGCTGTCCTTGCCACTGTTTTATGGCAGTGGCAGTGTATTCCCCAAAGCTTTGACTTCCATGGATACTTCACTCCAGGCACACATAGAGAACAGTTTAAAGAGCTCATCCATTCTTGCATGCCATGAGCAGCCAAAATTCCTTCCCTGAATTCTAGCAGAATTATTTCTGTTTTCAGCCTCAACTAGGTTAGGTAATCTATCACAAATTCCTCCTTCCTTCCTGGGAAACGTTGACTATACTCCACTCCTTGGTACCAACCCCTACACAGTCATGTGGTTGGTTACAAGCAACAGAAATAGAATGGATATTTTGGTGGGAAAAGCAATTTATTGGAAGGATATTGGGTAGCTTAAAAAAAATCAACATTGGACTCATCAATCACACTCTGAAAGTATCTGGGAACCACAAGAGGCTAGGCTGCAGAAAATCCATCAGTAGGTTGTATACCCTGAAAACTCATGCCACAGCCCGTGGAGGGACTCCAGATGTGGGGATTTACCATTGGATTTTACCACCAAAGGCTTCTTGATGCTCCCACCGATATGAATAATCCTTTTACCATCCCTGCATCTCTGCATTAATCCTTCAAAAGTCAAAGTTATGAGTGGAACCAACTAATTGATCTATCCTAGGCCAACTGCCTGAACTCACACACTAATGCATGGCAAAACTTACCCAGCAGCTGGGGTGGGGCTTATCTTTATTCATTCCAAATGAGAATAGGGTTTGAATCTGGGAGAGCTAAATAAGTAGGAAATTTCAGTGGAAAATAAGAGATAACTATGTTTCCAAACTTTTCCACGTGTCTTAATCAAGCCCTTCACCATAGGGAAATGAAAGTTGAATAATAGGAGAGTTTCTTTTAACAGGTGAAGTAGAATAAGATGCTAAAATAATCATCCTGTAAATTTTTGCATAATAATTTCTCACATTCCATCACAAAGTGGAGACATATTCAAAACAGAGCTTTCATTCATTCACTACGAAAGCACTTATTAAGGGCCTGTAAGTAGTGCTGTACTAAGAACTATAATTTCTCAGGAATTTGCCATACACAGTCCAGCCTGTAGCCAAGCACTGCCATAGATCCAACCAAGTGCAGGTTAAAAATATTCCAAAGAATAAAATTTCAACAACAACAACAAAATTTAAATAAAAATAACAACTATGGAGACATAATTTATATTCTTTACATTTATATTCTTTAGTCTAGAGAGGATTTAAAGTTTCTAGGAGGATGGGTGTAGGTTATATGCAAATAATACTTTAATCCTACATAAAGGATTTGAGCATTTAGTGAATTTTTGTACCCTCAGGGTTAAGGGGGATGTGTGGGGAGTGGGTCCTGAAACAAATCCCCAATGAATACTGAGGGGCACCTGCACTCATTGTCTTTAGAGGACTCAACACAATGAGATAATTGACTGCCTTGTGGTTTGTATATATATGAACTTAAGACACTCTGTATTTTTCTATTATTATGCTGGCAAAGGAAATTTGCACACTTGACACTTGTGTCATCTTGTACACTTAAATGCCAATAGGAAAATTTTGAGCAATGAAGGATGGAAAAAACAGGTTATAATACTGGAGTCAAGTGCGGAGGTTTTGGTCTTTGATGGGCTATTAGACCACTGAGAACCCTTGGAGATCAGCTAATCTCAGTGTCAGTCTCCTGACATGTTAAGTGGGATAAGAAATGAATCTACTTGGGTTATGTTTTTCCCAAATTAAGATGGGAATGTCTCCCTGGGCCAGATATAATTTTCATTCTTCATATTAGAAAAAAGAGACATCCTCTTCAGGCCACCAAGTAACAGATATTGACTGGCAAAGTATTTTGAAATTACACTTAATTCCCCACTACATGCTATTGGAAAACCTCTAGATATCATACAATTTCGGCTCCTCTCTTCATGGAGTTTTTTTTCCTCTCTGCCAAACTTTCTTTTTTTAAAATTTAAAGTCCAAGTCTTACAGTCATTCCTACCATCTGTACCCACATTTTTAATAATTATTAACCGGTCAGACACAAAATGTTCTGTTGCATTTGCATAACTACTTATAAATTGGGAAGTTTTCTCTCCCATTTATTATCTCTTTTGCAGGAAATAAATAAGGAGTTTTGTAAGAACAATTTGATTTCTCTTTGCTGGAAAAGAGAAAAAGAGAAAAAGCTTTAATTCTCTACAATCCCATAGATGAGAGAAACGTTTCTTATTTTAGGAAATTAAAGTTGGAAATGTTTCCGATTTCTCTTGACCCCACTTCTCTTTCATTAACAAGAAAGAAGTAAATTATCTAATTAGTGGGATTAAGAGAAGGAATTCAGCATTATCGTTCACCCAGCTCTCTTTCAGAGTGTTGCGATGCAGCCTTCTCTGTTCATCTGTGCCCTGAGATTACAGAAGACGGGTGACGGAGTAAAGCCTGAACCTCTAAGGGCCTGTACACATTTTCAAGGATAAGTTCTTAGATAACCTAGCATGGTTGCAGATGAGGTTACTTACTTTAATACAACTTTATCTCTAATAACATTGACATTTTTATGTCTGTCTCAGTGTGATCAGACTCAGGGAAATAAGAATGGGGTGTTTTCTGTGAGATCACTGAGAACTCCAACCTCTCCCATTGACAGCCACAGTTTTACTGAGGAAGTCTCTATCTATTCTCTAGTAGCTACCTTATTAGCAAGTACGCAAACCTTCTAGGAAGACTGTTCTCACAGGAGCATGGAAAGCATTACACATTCTTCTCTTCTTTTTCTAAAAAATGCTTGATTCTTTTTTTAAATACAGAACATGAAGATCTTTCTGCCTCCTTCTTAATTGGTATACTTACTCATCCTCTCTCAATTTCCACCCCTGCAATAGAAGAAAACAGCTTTAATGGTATAGCAAGTATTAGTGAGCCCTTTTAAGGTAAATATAAGAAGAAATTTAAAAAATATCCCTCAAAAAACTTTGAGGATATTTGAGAAATAAGTTAGATATAAAAAAAAGAGTCTGATTATGTTGCTAGATTTTGGTGAGATATTCCCTTTTCTGTGTTTTGTATCCTGCAATTAAATGATACCTTTAAGTGTTTCCCCTGCACTCTCTCCAAGTACCTTTATAGTTTCATGTCTTACGTTTAAATCTTTTATTCAGTGAGAATCAAATCACTTTACAACAAAGATATTTGCACCAGAATACTTATTGCAACCTAATTCATAATTGTCAAGTCATGGAAGCAGCCCAAGTGCCCATCATCCCATGAATGGATTAACAAATTGTGGTATATGTACACCATGGAATATTATGCAGCCTTAAAAAGATGGAGACTTTACCTCTTTTATGTATACATGGATGGAGCTGGAACATATTCTTCTTAGTAATGTATCTCTAGAATGGAAGAAAAAGTATTCAATTTACTCATTACTATAATGAAACCAATATATAATCACTCACCCTTTCCTATGAAAGATAAAACACAACTATAGTCCAGGATGAAGGAGGAAAGCGGCGAGGAGGTTGAGTGGAGAGAGGGTAATTGTGGGACCCCTCCTATGATGCATATTGCAAGGGTGCATGTCAAATCTTTAAAAGTAGAGTATAAGTGTCTTAACACATTAAGTAAGTGAGGTGAAGGCTATGTTAGCAAGTTTCACGTAAGCATTCCAAATTGTATATAAAATCAGCACATTGAACCTCATAAATGCATTCATGCACACAGTTATGACAATAAAAGAATTAAGAGGCAAAAAGCCAAAGTTACCTTGAAGAAAAAAATAAATGATACCTTGAGATGAGGCTTCTCCCTGTGGTCATTAACTCTTTCCTAAAATATTTTTGTCTGTAGACACTAGATTATACACAATTATGGTATGGTTTTGCTATGGTATAGTAATTTGAATTTCACTGAATATGCCTTGCCTGAATAATTCCTGGAAAAAAAAATTAGTTTTTTGTGATGTTATTTAAGAAGATTGATAGATTATATGTACTTAGGCAGACTAGGCATTTAATCCCAGGTTGCTCTTGCTCAGAGCTCAAACTACATTAAATTAACCTTATTTATTAATTTGTTTATTGTTCACCCAATTAAAAAAATACTTATGGCCAACTTGGTTTCAGATACTTTTCTGAGAATTGGAGATAAGGAAGCCAACTGAATAGACAGCAATCTTAAACTCTAGTGGGGAAGAGTAGAAGTAACATATTAATAATTAATTGATACATAACTTGAAAGGTAATGAGTTCCAGAGGTAAAAAAAAAAAAAAAAAAGACAAAAGAGGTGTGCAGGTTATTAAAGAAGAAAGGAGGGCTTAAATTTTTTAAGTAGAGTGCTCAGGTAAGGTCACACTGAGAAAAAGAAAGCATCTAAACAAAAACATGAGAGGTAGAGAACTATGCGTACATGCAGATGAGGGCTTTCCAAGAAGAGGGAACACATCTAAAGGCTCTGAGCCAGGAGCAGGTGTTTAATCTGAGTAATAAGAGGCCAATTTGATTGAATTTGAATGAGTAGAGAGAAGATTACAAAGAAATAAAGTCAGAGAGATAATTGGAGGCCAGATTGTGTAGGATTTTAGGGTCATTGTCTTGGGACCTATGAAGACAGAGATGGAAAGTAACTATAAAATTCTGCACATTAACTCCAGTTGATGTGAGAGAATAAATTAGAAGGAGTGATTTAATCAAGAATAAAAGTACTGAGACCAATTAGCACATCGATGCCACAGTGTAAAAGTGGTGGCCTGGACTAGCTTGGTGCTAGTGGATGCAGTAAAACACAGTCTGGACATATGTTGAAGATTACAACAACAAGGTTTACTGAAAGACTGAAATAAGAGGATGTTGGCAATGAAATGTTACAAGTTTTGGCTTAAACACAATATATCAGAGATATCAAATTTATGAGTAACAATAGAAAGCATGATTTTTTTTAAAAAGAGCAAAGCTGTTGATACACAGTTGAGTAGGGTCAGCATATAAGTGGAATCTACAAAGTACTGGATGTGATCACCAAGTGATTGAGTTTAGGTAGAAAAGAGAAGCCATCTATTGATATTTCTGTGAAGGTTAAGAGGTCAGGAAGATAATGGAGAACTCACAAAAAAAGATGGCAAATAGTCAGTGCCAGGACAGAGAAACAGAAGAGTGTGCTGATGGGGATGTGAGGTGAGTAACGGGATGACAGACTCAGACCTCTCATATAATGTCACAGGTCATCTGAAATGATTTCTGAGACTGGTTACTGTGTGTTGTGAGGTGGAACTTTCCTATGACCTTGAAAAGGTTTTTCTGAAATTGTTTTGATGAAAACTTCATTAGAGTGAGCCCCACAGAACAGAAGTGGGTCAACCAGAGACCATAACTGTAGAGGCCACACTGGTCTCTTTTCATTAATAGCCTAATGTCTCAGCCATCACAGACATCAGTGTAACTCACCATTAATTCCAATGAAACACCCCTTTGAGCACTCAAGAGAACCTCCTCTTCTCTCTGTCCTGAAATTAGGTATAACTGTATTGCTTTGGCAAATGACTTATCATCAGAAGTGGCAACGTGGCAATGTTCTTTATAGTGGGAACATCATTAGTTGCTATCCAATATGGAACAGAAATTCTCTGCAAATGTGATGTAAGTGTGAGGAGAAACAACAACTTGGTTATTTCATACCACTGAACTTTTGAGGTCATTGGTTACTATAGCCTGCTCTAGCCTAATCTGTCCAGCAGAAACACCTACCACCTACTTTATCTCCATTGCACGTGCTGGAATTACTCTAAATATATATATTAATCTTGGTTTATTATAACTCTTTATTTTATGAAATTATTTATTTATTTTTTAGAAATAGGGTCTTGCTGTATTGGTACCAGTCAATCCAGCAATCCCACTGCTAAGTATTTACCTAAAGGAAAAAAAAATGACATTTTATAAAAAAGACACTTGTTCATAGCAGCACAATTCACAATTGCAAAGATGTGGAAGCAACACAAGTGCCCATCAATACACCAGTGGACTAGTAAAATATATTATATGTATACCATGGAGTACTAATCAGCCATCAAAACAGGGGTGATTTAGTATCTTTTGTAACAACCCAGATGGAGCTGAACCTCTATTGACTGAAAGACCACATCCCATTCAACATTTATTGGGAAGTCACAAACTCTGTACAAGATGGAGACTATCTGCTTCCTTCACCAGCATCAACAAACTCAAAGTGGTAGTAATGAACCCTTACTCTTCCCTGCACATGAAGCCTTCCTCTTTCTCACCGGTGAGGGGGTGGGGGATGACATGCATTAGTTGCATGTGTCTGGGAGAGGGAGAGAACTTGTGCATTCAGGGTAAGAAAGTGGCAGAGAAGAAGAAAATATCTAGCTCTTCACTAAAATTTGGAATTGCAAAATTATTTTTATACAAAAACAGAACTCATTTTTTTTTTTTTTTGGAGCAAGATGGCGGCCGAGTAACAGCTTCCTTGAATCTGGGCACCGTGAGTCTGGGGAGATAGGACTCCAGGCATCTCTGGCTGGTGGGATCTGCCTATAATCATCCTTGTGAGGATACAGGGAGTCAGCAAGAGACTTCTGGACCCCAAGAAGAGGACTAAAACAGTGGAAAACCGGCAAGTGGTCATGTGTGCTCAATCGGTCTAAACCCGCCAGCAACTGTAAGTAAGTACAGTAGTAGCAAGACTGCAAACCGGAAAGGCCTTACCTGTGAATTGTTTTGGTGTCTTTGGACTTGGCACTCAGTTGAACTGCCTTGGGGAGAGCATGAGCTGGAGTGTGGAGAACTTTGGCCATTGTCTAGGGCCCCAGTGTGAGCCGCTGAGCCATATGGAGCTAATAATTTTGGCTGTGGGCCACAGGGAGCCATTGTGAGTGATCTGCCCCAGCAAGGTCTGCCCTCAGGGTCACAGAGCAAGAATCGGGTGGGAGCTGGTAACCCAGCAACTGAGTAACCTAAGGGCGGGGTCTGAGCCACGTTATAGCCCTAACCCTCAGGGGCAGAGTGAGACTGGTTTTGGCACACTGGGGAAGTGGATAGCCACTTCAGCAGTGATTCCAGCGAAAAGCATTTTCCTGGGAAAGCTTCTACTCAGCGAGTTTACAAGTTCAAAGTGCTTTTAAGAGGGCTGAAGAGAGATTTAGGGTGTCTACCTGCTGGGGTTGGAGAAATCTGCAGCCTCCAGTTGTATCAGCACTGTGATTAATGCTCATACCCCAGAAGACCACGTGTTGCCCAGACAATATTCAACAACATATACATACTGCTATGTTTTTGGTTGTGTTTTTTCTCTCTCTGTTTTGTTGGTTTGGTTGTTTTTCTGTTTATTTTGATGTTGTTTTGTTTTTTAATTTCAAACTTTTCCATACAGATTTTTTCTTTCTCAATTTTTCTAGTGTAATTATAATTTCCCATTACTGCCTTCTTTAATAACTAGAACTTCATTTTTGCTAGTGTTTCTACGGCTATTAATTGGTTTTTCACCCAATTTTATCACATAAAGTTTTCTGTTTGCTTGTTTTGGTTTGATTTATAGCATTTTTGTCTTTCCTCTCTATTTGGTGGAGGTGGGGTCCTGTGTCTGACCAGGTAAGCAATGAGCTGCTGACCTCAAGGGAACCACCCACTGGGCACCCCCAGAAGGTGGGGTTTTTTTAACGTTGTGTCAAAGTACCCTACTATACACCTCTATTGCGCTGTCTCCCTCTTTCTGTGTCTCTCTTCTTTTTGTCAATATTCCTTTTACCCACCCTCTCTCCTTTCTCTATTTCTTTTTTTCTTTTCTCTTATTCCTCCTTTCTTCCATCCCTGTCTTGCTCTTCAACCTTCTCATCCTTATGGTCCTTTACAGAATTGACTCATTGAAACCTTAGTCCACAGGCACAAGAACTTAAAGAGCAAGAGGAAGTGAAAGGAAAATTAGGGCAAGGAAACAGATAAAAGAAATCACTCATGAGGAAGAATCAGCAGAAAACTCCAGGCAACATGAAGAACCACTCCAGAAAAACCCCGCCACTGGACCAAGAGGTAGCTACTGCAGAGGATTCCACCTATAAAGAAATGTTAGGAATGACAGAAAGGGAATTTAGAATACACATGATGAAAACAATGAAAGAAATGATGGAAACAATAAAGGAAACTGCTAATAAAGTGGAAAATAACCAAAAGGAAATCCAAAAACAGAATCAAATAAGAGATGAACAATATGAAGAATATAGAAAGGATATAGCAGAGCTGAAGAACTGAAACAGTCAATTAGGGAATTTAAAGATGCAATGGAAACTATCAACAACAGATTAGACCATGCAGAAGAAAGAATTTCAGAGGTAGAAGACAAAGTTCTTGAGATAACTCAGATAGTAAAAGAGGCAGAAAAGAAGAGAGAGAAAGCAGAACATTCACTGTCAGAATTATGGGACTTTAGGAAGCGTTCCAACATACGAGTTATAGGAATCCCAGAAGAGGAAGAAGAATGCCCCAGAGGAATGGAAGCCATACTAGAGAATATCATAAATGAAAATTTCCCAAATATCACCAAAGATTCTGACACACTGCTTTCAGAGGGATATCGGACCCCGGGTTGCCTCAACTCTAACCGAGCTTCTCCAAGACACATTGTGATGAACCTGTCCAAAGTCAAGACAAAAGAAAAGATTCTGCAAGCTGCCAGGAGTAAGCGCCAGTAGACCTTCAGGGGCAAATCCATCAGAGTGACCACAGACTTCTCTAATGAAACTTTCCAAGCAAGAAGACAATGGTCATCTACCTTTAATCTACTTAAACAGAACAATTTTCAGCCCAGAATTCTGTACCCTGCTAAGCTAAGCTTAAAAATTGATGGAGAAATCAAATCATTTACGGATATACAAACATTGAGGAAATTCGCCACAAGAAGACCAGCTCTACAGGAAATACTTCAACCTGTTCTACACACTGACCATCACAATGGATCAGCAACAAAGTAAGAACTCAGATATTAAAGGACAGAACCTAACCTCCACACTGATGCAAAAGACAAAACTAAGCAATGAACTCTCACAAAATAAGATGAATATAATACTACCACACTTATCAATTATCTCAACAAATGTTAATGGCTTGAATTCCCCACTGAAGAGACATAGATTGGCTGACTAGATTAAAAAACACAAGCCATCCATCTGCTGTCTGCAAGAAACACACCTGGCTTCAAAAGACAAATTAAAGCTCCGAGTCAAGGGTTGGAAGACAATTTTTCAGGCAAATGGAATTCAGAAGAAAAGAGGAGTTGCAATCTTATTTCCAGATACATGTGGATTTAAAGCAACTAAAGTCAAAAAAGACAAAGATGGTCACTTTATATTGGTCAAGGGAAAACTACAACAAGAAGACGTTTCAATTCTAAATATTTATGTACCCAATTTAAATGCTCCCAGATTCTTGAAGCAGACCTTACTCAGTCTGAGCAATATGATACCTGATAATACCATCATAACAGGGGACTTTAACACTCCTCTTACAGAGCTGGACAGATCCTCTAAACAGAAATTAAACATAGATATAAAAGATTTAAGAGACCCTAGAACAACTGTGCTTCATAAACGCATATAGAACACTCCATCCCAAAGATAAAGAATATACATTCTTCTCATCACCCCATGGAACATTCTCCAAAATTGATCATATCCTGGGACACAAAACAAATATCAACAGAATCAAAAGAATTGAAATTTTACCTTGTAACTTCTCAGACCATAAGGCACTAAAGGTGGAACTCAACTCTAAAAAAAAAACGCTCGACCCCACACAAAGGAATGGAAATTAAACAACCTTCTGTTGAATAACAGATGGGTGCAGGAAGAAATAAAACAGGAAATCATCAACTTCCTTGCACATAACAACAATGAAGACACAAGCTACCAAAACCTGTGGGATACTGCAAAAGCAGTTTTGAGAGGAAAATTTATTGCTTTAGATGCCTACATTCTCAAAACAGAAAGAGAGCAACAATCTTACAAGCCATCTTATGGAATTGGAAAAAGAAGAACAATCTAAGCCTAAACTCAGTAGAAGAAAAGAAATATCCAAAATCAAATCAGAGATCAATGAAATTGAAGACAAAAGAATCATTCAGAAAATTAATGAAACAAGGAGTTGGTTTTTTGAAAAAATAAATAAAATAGATAAACCATTGGTCCGACTAACGAGAAATAGAAAAGTAAAATCTCTAGTAACCTCAATCAGAAATGATAAAGGGGAAATAACAACTGATCCCACAGAGATACAAGAGATCATCTCTGAATAATACCAGAACCTCTATGCCCAGAAATTTGACCATGTGAAGGAAATGGATCAATATTTGGAATCACAACCTCTCCCGAGACTCAGCCAGGAAGAAATAGAGCTCCTGAACAGACCAATTTCAAGCACTGAGATCAAAGAAACAATAAAAAATCTTCCAACCAAAAAATGCCCTGGGCCAGATGGCTTCACAGCAGAATTCTATGAAACCTTCAAGGAAGAACTTATTCCTGTACTGCAGAAATTATTCCAAAAAATTGAGGAAGAAGGAATCTTCCCCAACACATTCTATGAAGCAAACATCACCCTGATACCAAAACCAGGAAAAGACTCAAACAAAAAGGAGAATTTCAGACCAATCTCACTCATGAATATAGATGCAAAAATTCTCAACAAAATCCTAGCCAATAGATTACAGCTTATCATCAAAAAAGTCATTCATCATGATCAAGTAGGCTTCATCCCAGGGATGCAAGGCTGGTTTAACATACGCAAGTCCACAAACGTTATCCACCATATTAACAGAGGCAAAAATAAAGATCATATGATCCTCTATATATGCAGAAAAAGCTTTTGATAAAATCCAGCATCCTTTTCTAATTAGAACACTGAAGAGTATAGGCATAGGTGGCACATTTCTAAAACTGATTGAAGCTATCTATCACAAACCCACAGCTAATATTTTACTTAATGGAGTAAAACTCAAAGCTTTTCCTCTTAGAACTGGAACCAGACAAGGTTGTCCTCTGTCACCTTTACTATTCAACATAGTGCTGGAAGTTCTAGCCAATACAATTAGGCAAGACAAGGAAATAAAGGGAATCCAAATGGGAGCAGAGGAGGTCAAAGTCTCCCTCTTTGCTGACAACATGATCTTATACTTACAGAACCCCAAAGACTCAGCCACAAGACTCCTAAAAGTCATCAAAAAATACAGTAATGTTTCAGGATATAAAATCAATGTCCACAAGTCAGTAGCCTTTGTATACACCAATAACAGTCAAGATGAGAAGCTAATTAAGGACACAACTCCCTTCACCATGGTTTCAAAGAAAATGAAATACCTAGGAATATACCTAACGAAGGAGGTGAAGGACCTCTATAAATAAAATTATGAAATCCTCAGAAAGGAAATAGCAGGGGACATTAACAAATGGAAGAACATACCATGCTCATGGATGGGCAGAATCAACATTGTCAAAATGTCTATACTTCCCAAAGCAACCTACCTATTCTGTGCCATTCCTATCAAAATACTAACATCGTACTTTCAAGATTTGGAAAAAATGATTCTGCGTTTTGTATGGAACCAGAAAAAAACCCGTATAGCTAAAGCAGTTCTTAGTAATAAAAATAAAGCTGGGGGCATCAGCATACCAGATTTTAGTCTGTACTACAAAGCCATAGTGGTCAAGACAGCATGGTACTGGCACAAAAATAGAGACATAAACACTTGGAATCGAATAGAAAACCAAGAAATGAAAGTAATATCTTACAACCACCTAATCTTTGATAAACCAAACAAGAACATACCTTGGGGGAAAGACTCCCTATTCAATAAATGGTGTTAGGAGAACTGGATGTCTACATGTAAAAGACTGAAACTGGACCCACACCTTTCTCCACTCACAAAAATTGATTCAAGATAGATAAAGGACTTAAATTTAAGGCATGAAACGATAAAAGTCCTCCAAGAAAGCATAGGAAAAACACTGTAAGATATTGGCCTGGGGAAAGACTTCATGAAGAAGACTGCCATGGCAATTGCAACAACAACAAAAATAAACAAATGGGACTTCATTAAACTGAAAAGCTTCTGTATAGCTAAGGAGACAATAACCAAAGCAAAGAGACAACCTACACAATGGGAAAGGATATTTCATATTTTCAATCAGACAAAAGCTTGATAACTTGTATCTATAGAGAACTCAAATTAATCCACATGAAAAAAGCCAACAATCCCATATATCAATGGGCAAGAGACATGAATAGAACTTTCTCTAAAGATGACAGACGAATGGCTAACAAACACATGAAAAAATGTTCATCGTCTCTATATATTAGAGAAATGCAAATCAAAACAACCTTGACATTTCATCTAACCGCAGTGAGAATGGCCCACATCACAAAATCTCAAAACTGCAGATGCTGGCATGGATGTGGGGAGAAGGGAACACTTTTACACTGCTGGTGGGACTGCAAACTAGTACAACCTTTCTGGAAGGAAGTATGGAGAAACCTCAAAGCACTCAAGCTAGACCTCCCATTTGATCCTGCAATCCCATTACTGGGCATCTACACAAAAGAAAAAAAATCCTTTTATCATAAGGACACTTGTACTAGACTGTTTATTGCAGCTCCATTTACAATCGCCAAAATGTGGAAACAGCCTAAATGCCCACCAAGCCAGGAATGGATTAACAAACTGTGGTATATGTATACCATGGTATACTATGCAGCTATTAAAAAAGATGGAGACTTTACATCCTTCTTATTAACCTAGATGGAAGTGGAAGACATTATTCTTAGTAAAGCATCACAAGAATGGAGAAGCATGAATCCTATGTACTCAATTTTGATATGAGGACAATTAATGACAATTAAGGTTATGGGGGGGAGGAAAAGCAGAAAGAGGGATGGAGGGAGGGGAGTCGGGCCTTGGTGTGTGTCACACTTTATGGGGGCAAGACGTGATTGCAAGAGGGACTTTGCCTAACAATTGCAATCAGTGTAACCTGGCTTATTGTACCCTCAATGAATCCCCAACAATAAGAAAAAAAAAACAGAACTCATAAATTATGTGTGTTCTATGATTGTTAGCTATTATTTTTGTTGTAATTATTCTATGTTTGTCATAATTATTGTTTCTATCATTATTATTATTATGCCTTGATGATCATGGTGGAATTTATTGCCAATGTAAAGTTTTCTTATAGCATAACAAGGTTAATTTCAACTCTTCGTTATGTACCAGGTGAAGCATCGTGAAAGAGAAAACTTGAACTCGTTCAAAATTCGTTAGAAGTCTGTTGCAAACTGGGCTTAAACTCAGAAGCTATGTTCAGGTTCATTCTTCCATTTCTGCTCCTTGGGGCATGAAGTCATTCAAACAAGTAAAGAAAGCTCTTTATCAAACCCACCTATCTTCAAGGAGGAACATAGTAAAAGATCATATTTTCCCAGTTAACATACTGATGATGACTTTTTTATCTTTATGGCTCCTGCTCATCCATTTGCAACTTGGGAAATTGTGCTCATTGGTCATTGAATGGGGTGATTTGTGAAGCTTGAAAGAGATAAAGAGAGAAAGAGAAAGAGAGTGATTTGGAGGATGTTGGGGAAAAAGAAGAAAATAAATGCCATGCTTTTAAAAAATGAATTTCTCATTAAGTATTTCTTAATTGTCTAAGCAAGTGTGTCGTCCATACATCAAATTTACACAATTTCAGTAATACTCAGAAATTGTAGCTGATGGAAATTCTGATCAGCATGCCAACTGATTTTGAATTCCTTCTTGATCCATATTTTTCCCCTATAAACTATATCAGCTTAACCATTCAATTCAGCAAGGCAAGTCATCGAGGACTGTGAGTTATTACATCATTGTAATGTCGTATACATAATTCATTCACTGTGTCAATGAAATGGTGATAGATGCAGAACTAATCACAAGGATCATTTCACATATTTCATTTCAAGCCTTTTAAAATTTTTGTGTATTTTTTAAATCCTTATTACAGCTTCCAACACCTGATCAGTCATTCCATTATCAAAAATATTACTCAGCTCTCATGAGTGTCATGGCCTAGTGAGATCTGGGAGACTTGGTACCCAGCCTCTGGCCTCTCAGGTTTGTCAATCTCATGGGAACAAAAGTGGTACCTTCACCTGCATCTATTGAGCCTAATTCATGAAATGACAATAGGAATCTTACCTTATAAGGTGTCTAAAGGACAAATCAAAAATGAAATAGAATATTTTATTTCCTAAGTTAAATCTCATTAGATACATGAAGCTGGGAAGGCTCTCATTTAGTTTTTAATTTTTGCTTCTGTTTTTTCATTCAAGAAACAAGCCCTGGAAAACTATACTCCACAATACCTTTGAGAAGTTTGCCCTTCAGTGTATGACAGTCCTCCCTCCTCAAAATTATTACTGAACAATTTAGTATGAGAAGTCCTCTAGCAAAGATAGAAAATTAGTTGTGAGAGAATCAGAAGATAAAAACAAACTGGGCGCTTCTAAAAGAATTCTCTGAAGATGTGTCTTTCTTGATAGGTCCTGAGACATGTTTACAGGGATTTCCACTCAGGGAAAGCAAGTAGCTTTTTGAAAGTCATGAGTTATTGAAAGAGGTTGGCATATTCATTGATTTAGGTCTTTGTGCTGTTGTAACAAAGCATTACAAGCTGGTGACTCAAAGCAACTAAATTTATCATATCACAGTTCTGGAGGCTTGGTCCAAAATGAAAGTGCTGAGATTCTCTCTCTGCAAAACTTCTGGGAGAGGATCCTTCCTTGCGTCTTAGGGTTTCCAGTAGCCCTGAGCTTTCTTTGGTGTGTGGGAACACAACTCCAATATTTGCCTTTTTCTCCATTTAGTTGACTTCTTCCTGTGCATCTCCGTCTTTCCAGGGCGTTCTTATCTCTGTGGGTGTCTATTTCCTAGTTTTCCTCTTTTCGTAATAACACTAGTTCTATTGGATCGTGGCCCAAGCTAATGACCTCAGTTCAATGAAATCTACAAAGACTATTTACAAATAAGGTCACACTCACAGGTACTGGGGGCTTAAAACTTTAAACTGTCTTCTCTGTTTAGCTTTGGAGAAAGGGCGCACTCAACTCATTCATGGAAAGTAAAGTGTGACGGAAATATAGGGAGAATTTTGAGAAAGAACAGAAGGGAAGCCAGGCATCAAAGATCACAAAATGCAATCTGAGGAGCCTTCAGACAGCAGGTGAGTGGATAAAGGAAATTTCCTTTGATAAAGATAACCCAATGGCAATGAAGAAAAGGACCAAATGGAAGGGACAGTTTTATGTGAAGGCCAGGGCAATCGTCCACATGAGTACTAGGGAAACACAGGACAGGACAGTCCTAAGAAAAATTCCTTAGATGTGATGACAATTGATCCAGTGTGGAGAATCAAGAGGAAAGAACACAGGATAGCCCCAAGATTTCTAGGTTTGAGTAGCCGGTCAGATTATTAAGAAAGACATGAACTGTATACAGTAAAGTTGGTTGGGAACTGCAGGAAGAAGGAAGCACCTGAAAAGTGTAATCAATACATGTTACATTGGTCTGGGAAAGACTGAAATTCAAGCAAAATATTGAGGTATGCAAATTATGAGCATATCTTGGTTGTTACATCTTTAAAATTTTTATAAAAGATCGTTTTCTGATTTTTTCTAATAGTGAAGAAACAAGGGTAGAGATTACATAAAGTTCATGAGTTTTCCATTACCACAAATTTGGCAGCTTAAAAGAACACACCTTTATTATCTCACAGCTTCAGTCATTCAGGAGTCTGGGTGTGGGTTTGGTGGTTCTCCATCCAGGGTCCACCAGGCTAAAGTCAGGGCTGAGATCTTATCTGCAGCCAGGGGATGTTTCCATGTTTACTGGTTGTTGGCAGAATTTAGTTACTTTTGG
Organism: Nycticebus coucang; assembly: GCF_027406575.1. Classification (NCBI taxonomy): domain Eukaryota; kingdom Metazoa; phylum Chordata; class Mammalia; order Primates; family Lorisidae; genus Nycticebus; species Nycticebus coucang. Next base: position 19,071,021 of record NC_069781.1, on the reverse strand, counting down.
TTGTAGAACTGAGGTTCTCAGTTCCTAGAAGCTGTCCACAATTCTGTCATGTGACAGGCTGCACAACATGACACTTGACTACAAGTCCAGATGAAGAGCACCTAGGCCACTTTGGCTTTCTGAATTCTTGATTTTTTTATTAAATGCTTTAACTGATTATATCAGGCCCACCTCAACTAACCCCCACCCTCCATTGATTCATTTATAGACAACTGCTTGGGGACATTATTTGCATCTCAAAAATCCCTTCACTTTCAACATATAAAGCACCCTAATTATGAATTCATCCCATCATAATCATAAGTTCACCTACATATGGAGAAAGAGGGGATCATACAAGGTGTATACAATATAGGAAGGAAATGTGGAGGACCATCTTAAAATTCTGCCAACCGCAGAAGGCAACAGTGAGTGTTGGTAGAACAAGGAATATGCTTCTATCTCTAATTTCAATTTTAATATTTTCCACTATGTTATTTTGCCTCTAGTGATGCCATTCATCTGATTACCTTTGGACAATGGGATGCTAATGTAGAACTCGGCAATAATTGTGAGTTTTGTGTTTTTTTTAACACAATTTTGTGCTCAAAAATTGTGAACATTTTAACCAGGACCCTGAGTTCTTGTCAGCTACTTAACTAGAAAGAGAGATGCAGTTCAGACCAAACTAATAAAATAAAAAGTGGGTATGTATTTTAGAAACATTTGCTGAATTAAAATTTTCTAGGTATCCCAGGGTCCTCCCAGTAAACAATGTCAATCTCACAGTTATAACAATTGTGAATGGTGACGATGAGGATTACTCAAAATTTGCACTCATTTGATACTTTTATGCATTTTCTCAAGTAGGACTCTCAACAACCCTCCAAATTCTATTCATTAAACATGAATTTATTCTCTATCGTGTGTATAAATGTATATAAAAATAAGCGAACTATCGCCTTTATCCTTATCTAATTCAAGCTATAGTTCGGGAAAATATAGAGATTATTATATTTCATTTAAGAATAAAAACCACCACAGGGAGGAGAGTTAATGAGCAAAAACCAATCACACAAGTTAATTAATAGGAGAGATCACTTGTTACAACATGATGGCCAGTAGTCTTTCCACTGGCTCATGTTATTATATGTTTTAGTGACACAATGTTCAAATAATCCATGTAAGCTCCTTTATTCTTTAGAATAATACTTTAAGATGAAGGTAAGTGGTGAAGGAGAGAAAACACTAGATGCAAAAATCTACTGGATTTCCTGATGGATGCTGCTCTCTCTAAGAGCCCAAAATTCAGCGGAACTTAATGAAGAACCATAATAATATTGGCTAATGTGCCACGTGACCATCTTTGGTTCAAATTGTCTTCAGTAATAGAAGAAAAATGAGACAACAGTAACTTCTCTGATGGTAGAAACTGGATTATTTCCTAGAGGTCAGGAAATATTTCCCAGCAAGTCACAGCTGGAACAAGAACCAGGTTGACTGACTATCTGGCTGATTCAGAGAGAAAAAATGCTTCTGAAATCAGAGAAAGAGAAGTGATTGTGGGGACAGGGAAAACAAAGTATTAATAGAAATCTTGATTCTTTAGGGAGAGCTCCCAAAAGATGACAACACTATATAAGCAGATGCTACAAAAATTGCTAAATTGTTTTTAAAATTGCTTACCTAGTATTCAGAGAGAAAAAATATTCTAAAATAAATTGAACAGCTTTATGCTACAAACAACTGTGTTGTTTTAGATGAGCTCCTTGATTTCCCTTTTTAGAGCTACTTTTTAATGTCCATTGTATCCTAACGTATTTTTATAGCTTTGACTTCTGATTGGCGTGGGTTTCTATCACCTGGGTCCTTCCTCACAGTAAGCAGAAGAGGTAAAAATAACTAAGTATATGAATAAATAACAAACACAAAATGTTGGTGTTCTTTATTCTGTACACAGCAAGTGAGCAAGTCTTTTCTTTTCATCAAGTTATTTAACTTCACCAACGATTAGGAAATGGGAATAAATTGCTGGCTAATTAAATTTGCAGATGGTATTCAATTGTGAGGGTATATTAGGATAAGGGAATAATTCAAGAGGCCTCAGAAGTTTTGTATTCTCTGCATGAGAGAGTGGAAGGGCGTGAGTCAGTATGTGCAATTACGTCTGGCAGATAGAGAAAGGGCAGAAGGGAGGCTTCTGAATAAAAGAACAAATAGATAGCAAGGAGAGGACATTAGTAGGAGGTGCAAGAAAGGGACTAAAATAGCTGGGAGATAACAGTGAACAATTATTCCTGCCCAAGTTAATGACCAGATTCGTGTACAGGAGACCTCTTATGTATACAACTATACAGAGAAATCCCCAAATGAGTTTTTGATATTTGGCAGGCCACCAGCCTCACAGCACATCTCTGGCAACACCATGCCTTCTGAGTTAGCCATTGTGATTTCATTCACTCTCAAAGTAGAATAAGTTTATCCGCCATGTGCCAAAAATGTACCACAGCAGTTGATATGCACGGCATATACTTCCCAATTATTAGTTCTGTTCATGGCAAGTAATTTAAAGCCTTATTTTCATATTAAAGCAAACATATACATGCTGTGGTATAAAACAGGGAATTTACATAGATTTTCGACATATAACTCAAGACTCAAAAAGATTTCTCCCTGTGTGATTTTGGCTTAACTTCTCCAGAAGGGCTAGAAGTCCCTATAAACTCCCCTTGAGATTAGAGGTATTTAGGCAAGAAAAGTGGAGAGACATGGTCTGTTCCACAATTTGAATAGCATGAAATGAAATAACTACTTACTTTTAAACTATGTTAATTTATTAAACATTACTGGAGTGCCTACCCGTATGCAAAATATATTTCTCAGGATGAAGGGCAACAAATTAGTGTAAGACATAACTTCTTATTCTCAGGAACTCACACTCAAAGTCTATATTGTATTTAAGATGGTTCCATATGCAATAATTTAACTTAATTATATTTAGAATGTTATTAGCTGATATCCATTTATTTGTTTCCCCTGCAACTATCTATGGGGCAGGGGTCAGTACTGTGCTATTTCAGTGCCTATTCAGACCTGCCTGTTGTCCTAAAACAGCTTCGAGTTCTAACAAAGATGAATATCAATTAAGAAATCAATTCTAATGCAACGTGATGAGTTTTATGCAAGAGAAGTGGAATTTGGTAGATGATTTGGGTGAGAGAGTTTTACCTGCATTGGGTTACATAAAAGCCCTCTCAGGGAAAAGTTATTTAATCTGGACAGATGTGTAGGAGGTGGTCAGATGGACAGAGTAGAAAGCTGCTGTCTCAGCTGGAGGAATAGTGTCGAAAGAGCTGAGAGGAGAGAAGAGCTCACTCCAGGGCATGAAAGGCCCTGGTAAACGCTAGAATGCACCCTGAAGAGCAGAATGTGGGCAGATAAGGCTGTGGACAAAGATCTGAATGCAGATATCTCTGTAGGCCACGCTAACGGATTTGCACATTATCCTAAAGGTGATGAAAAGATCATGAAGGTAAAACATGACTTGTAATTCTTAAAAGATCCCTCTGGCTTCAGTATGGAGAATGGATTTGAAAAGGACGGAAGCAGGACATTACAAACTTCCATGCAAAAGAAGATGCTAGTCAGCCTGGACGTGGGGGGAGGCAGTGGAAATGGACCCAAGTCACATTTGTAAGCTGAGGATTTGCTGGCTGGTTAGAGATAGGTCAAAGGCAAAGAGGTGAAAGGTGACTCTTGGGTTTGAAGTGGGTAAAAGTTTGCACGTGGTTGGCTCACGGGGAAGCAGTCTGGGCAGGAGATGGATAAGGCTGCTGTTATGTGTCTTGAATGTATAATAATATGGAACATCCCAGCATAATCAGAGGTAATCAGTGAAAAGTAGAGCAAGAGCCTAGAAAGCAGGAAAGGGCTGGAGCTTGATCTTTTCAGTTTTGTTGATCTTGGACTACAACTTTTGTGGTTGGCAAAATAATACCCAAACGTTTTATACCTGTTGGACTAGATTTCCTCCTAGGAACTGAAGCTGGGATTCTTCCCACTGTACCAGAATGAGGCCAGACTGTCACTGTTTTGAGAATCAACCCAATCTCTTTCTGAGATTCTTCTAAAGTGACTTTCCCAAAGATGTGTAGCCCTTGACTAGGAGAAAGATGAGGACCTGAGCCTAGGTCTCCATGCTGCCAAAATGGTGTGCTTTTATTCATTCTAACTCTCCATCCCCACCCCCAGACTGTGAAAGCCCACTCTGTCCTCATCTATGGACCGTCTCCACATCCTATTCTATCTTCCACGGATAGGAGTATCTACGCTTTTTTTTTTTTTTTCATGGGTTATGGCATAAGTCCCCATGTGGGAGCTCATTCTTCCTGCTAAAGGAAGCCAAAGCCCTATTTGAACACGAACCCAATTTCTCCCCTACCAGCCGTTACTGTCACAACTGACCACTTTGGCAGTGCTGCCAGCTCAGAGTGGATGGGTTGACTGACAGGAAGCACAGATCTGCCGCTCACGCAAATCTAGGTGGGTGAGGAATGGAAAATAAATGTTCTGGGGCTGTCTGGCACTGACAGCTTCTGCCACACCAACATTTCAATCAGCAGAATGTTAACACCACCTACGTGTCACTCAAAAGTACCTCCAGGGGTAGCTTCTAGGGAGCCAAATGAGTCCCTAGGCTTTTGCAGGGAAAGGGGTTACCAGGTCCTTCAGAGGCATCTGCCACACCTCTTTCTTTTGCCAGATAATTAGGATTCTGTCCAGTTGGTTGATTTTATCCTGCCCGAAGAAGTGACAGCTAACACTGGGCTGGCAGAGGAGAACACTCCATGGTTCATCATAACTGTCCAAATCAGCAGGATCTGTCCAGTGCGTCCAAAAAAGTTGGGTTGTTTATTCTTTCTTTGGGCAGCAGAGGCTATAGCAAGTCTAGATGTGCTTTAGAATGCCCAACTAACTATTTGGGCACTTGGTTACAAACACAAGCTGTTGCTTATTTGTATGGATCAACACACACTGTCACAAACACCTCGGCACATGCCCACCTGTTGATATGGAGTCTGAATGAGGCAGAAAGCACGAGCACACTGCAAAGCATGCACGCATGTGTGCAAAAGGCTCATATGCTACTATGTATGTTTATAAACACCAATGTCCAATCTTGCTCTTAGATACACACGTAAAGAAAATACATATGAGTAAATAAATGTGGGTACACATAAACACACAGACATTGATGTGAATACAGGTCTGAATATATCTGACAGCACACTTGCACACACACACACACACAGTTTGCACCCCACTCTTTACTCAGGAATAAGTTTAAAGAGAAAGGGTGAAGAACATTTATGCATTAGAATTTCTACCTGTCATCTCTCAAATCACTTTCAAGTGTGTGAAACAGAAGAGGGGGGAAAATCAATTTCTGATAGAAGAGGTTCAAGGAGCTGTGAAATCAATTATATTTTATTTCCAAATATCATTCAGAGAAGCTTACACTCTTTCAGAAAACTCTTGTCTTGCAGGGGGGCAAGGACCCAGCTGGAAATGGCAATGGGAAAAGCACTGCCAAGTTCAAGCCAAAGGTCAGTGCTGAGTTCAGAGATGATGCGTTCATCTTCACTGGCAGGAGAAGGTTTTAAGTACCCCAATTCAAATAATGGCCACTAGGGCTCTCTGATGTGACTCTGGTCACCTCATTGATTGCTAAGTTTGACTTGGTCAATTCACATTAAAAAATAAATACATGTGAGAGCTGGAAGGAGCTTTAGAAACCTCTTTTTTTTTTTTTTTAATACTAAGTGATAAAGGCTGAAAGAAGAGGGTGACTTGCCCAACATGAGCCAGGAGGGGGAGAAGAGGGTGCAGAGCCTGGGACCAAGCTCAGCTGGCTGGTTTCCCACCCCAAACTTCCCACTTTTTCCATTAAACTTCTTTCTTCGGAGGGCCTTCCCCACTGGGGCAGAACGTTGGTTTCTTAAAGACCCATTTAAATGTACAACCAATTAATTCATATAGCTTTTTTTAGGGTGAGGAGATCTTCAACTGTAGACACCAGGCCGAGGACAAGTGCCTGGCGAGAACTATCACCAGAACAAATCCAAGCAGCAGCACCATTTTCTACATGAACAGCCTCCCTGCCTGTGAGATCTCTTTCATTGTCTCTATTTGCTAAAGCTGCCAGGTCTTTGACGACCAGGGCTGGACTCTAGAGAAGACAGCAGAATGCTGGGGGTGGAGGGGAGGAAAGCAGCACACTCTGGAATGCAGAAATCTTAATAAACAAATGTGCTCAGCACAAAGTGAATGGATGTGGGAGGAAGAGGGCAGAGAAGGTGACATTGAGAAAGTCAGATGCTCCCATTACAAATTTCAGTTTTCTCACTGAAAAATAATGTAGAGTACGTAAAGCTAAGTGTCAGTTGCTGAGACTTTAAATTAGTGGACGTATTTATTTATTTATTTTTTTTTATTGTTGGGGATTCATTGAGGGTACAATAAGCCAGTTACACTGATTGCAATTGTTAGGTAAAGTCCCTCTTGCAATCATGTCTTGCCCCCATAAAGTGTGACACACACCAAGGCCCCATCCCACTCCCTCTATCCCTCTTTCTGCTTCTCCCCCCCATAAACTTAATTGTCATTAATTGTCCTCGTATCAAGATTGAGTACATAGGATTCATGCTTCTCCATTCTTGTGATGCTTTACTAAGAATAATGTCTTCCACTTCCATCCAGGTTAATACGAAGGATGTAAAGTCTCCATTTTTTTTAATGGCTGAATAGTATTCCATGGTATACATATACCACAGCTTGTTAATCCATTCCTGGGTTGGTGGGCATTTAGGCTGTTTCCACATTTTGGCAATGGTAAATTGAGCTGCAATAAACAGTCTAGTACAAGTGTCCTTATGATAAAAGGATTTTTTTCCTTCTGGGTAGATGCCCAGTAATGGGATTGCAGGATCGAATGGGAGGTCTAGGTTGAGTGCTTTGAGGTTTCTCCATACTTCCTTCCAGAAAGGTTGTACTAGTTTGCAGTCCCACCAGCAGTGTAAAAGTGTTCCCTTCTCTCCACATCCACGCCAGCATCTGCAGTTTTGAGATTTTGTGATGTGGGCCATTCTCACTGGGGTTAGATGATATCTCAGGGTTGTTTTGATTGATGTATTTAAAGACACATTGTTAATCTACTGGATAAACGTAGGTACATACAATCTTAGTGAAGGAAGACATTATTTACCCCAGAGCTTTTCTTTATGATGCCACCTCTGCTACAAATGGCCTTGCATTTTACCACGTTGAACTTGATCCTTTAAAGACTAGATAAGTGAAGTGACGTGAGTTACCATGTCTAAGAATCATGGGGATGGAAGACTTATCAGACATTATTCCCATCATATTCCATACTGGTTCTGAGACATTATTCTAAGGACTGTGACTCTGTGCTATGTAACAGTGGCTTTTGTTCAACTTCAAAAAAATTCTACAACTTCACAAAATGATACAAATAAAAATTTTCTCTTACATATTCAAAAAACAGAAGTACCCTCAATGTTCTGAGAGGTCCTTCGGGGGGAAAAAACAACTGCTCAATTCTGTCGACCATGGTGTTTCTAAAACATCTTGAATTGTGCCTCCCACATTATCTTGTTGCAACCCTAGAGGGAAACTTTCCATAGAATATAATTTTGGCATGTGCTCAGCTTGTTCAGTATCCTCCTTTTACAGATGAGGAAACAAACTCAGAAAGGAAATGAGTTGGCAAAGATCACACAGCAAATTAATAACAGAGTTACAATTCTTGATGGTCTTTTTCTTTTCAGAATCCACGTTAACAGCATTTAGTAACTGATTATACAGGTGTGAGATAAGGTCTCTAATGAGATAAGTTCTGCCTCATCACATTGTCCTTCTGCTTGTTAGCTTGTGTGTATTTTTAAATGAAATGATATGTGTAGAGTCACCCAATATAGTTTCTGGAACATCTTGATCACTCCACAAATGCTAAATCTGAATCTGTCAGTTTGTGGTGTTTTCTTAGCTAGATGAGCTCACAGGGAGGTGCAGTATTATGTGCTTCTATATTTTTTACTTTTAAGTTTGATTTTAACTTTATTTTTTTAATTAATTAATTTATTTTCATTGTTAAATCATAGCTGTGTACATTAATGCAATCAAGGGGTACGATGTGCTGGTTTCATATACAATCTGAAATATTCTCATCAAACTGTTATATGTAGCCTTCATGGCATTTTCTTATTATATGTAGACATTTGTATTCTGCATTTAGTAAGTTTCACCTGTACCCATTCTAAGATGCACCGTAGGTGTGGCCCCACCCATTACCCTCCCTTCACACTAACCTCCCTCCTCCCTTCCCCTTCCTTGGCCCTTTCCCCATAGTCTTGTGCTATAGTTGGGTTATAGCCTTCATGTGAAAGCTATAATTTAGCTTCATAGAGGCACTCACTACCTGCTTCTTCCACTTGCTGATTGAACATCAGTGTCAGCCCCATCAGAGGAAAGGAGAAAGTGTGACATTAAAGCAATAAAATGAACCATTGCTCCCACAGAGTTAGTCTAACATTAATAAAAGCTTCATGGTGCACTATCATCCTCTCCTGTTACTTTTCTCATGTATTCCAGGCTGGATATAAATGTCAGAATGCTTTATCTGTCTGCATTTTCATGGGATTTATTGATACTAACAGAACTCATGCTGTGACTTCTGGCAAGAGAAGCCTTGTCCTCATAGCTTGTCTATACCCTGCCCATAGGGAGAAGGAAGCTAGGGAGGGGGGCACTGTGTCTGTTGTCTTAAGCCAGAGTTCAAAGCCCCAAGTCTCCTCTTTCCCAATTCCAAAGTTTTTTTGCAATTTGCTTCTAGTCTCTGGACTACTAGGTAGCAGCAATGATGGTCTCAAAGCACCTGTTGCCCCAGATGCTTCACCTATTAGAGAGACATTTAACCCTCTCTAACAGAACCAGATTTTATTTTGGTATCTGTCCATCCTCTTCATGATCAGATGACTCCCAGAACTAGGGAGATATTCTGATGAATCTAATCCTGGAGTTTTAAACTTAAAATGCATCACAATCATATGGATGGCTTGCTATGACATAGCCCCAGAGATTCTGATCCCATTGGTTTAGGGAAAGACTCTGGAATTGGCATCTCCCACAAGTCCCTGGATGATCTTAGTGCTGCTGTTCTGGGATCCCCACGCTTTTAACCACCCATCTAAGTCAACTGGGTCACTCACGTTCCCCTACTGTTTTGATTGTGTTTCTTTAACTCATTCTCCCACAAACAGAACCCATCATGAGGATATGAGGGCAGGTAGTTTATGGGGGCAGGATCCTAGGAATCGTGTAAAGGAGTCAAGTTGTGAGATGGGGGAGCAAAGAAAGCCCTCAGTGTTAAAATAAGGAGTCAGTCTCCTCCCCTTTTCTCTTCCCCATGTGCCCCTGTAAGTTTCAATTTTTATTTATTTATTTTGCACCTGTATAACTTAGAACTTCTCCTCTAAAGAACAAAGAGCCCAGGATTTTAGCTTCTATCCCTTACTTTTGACAGTTGTGCCTTAAGACTTTAGCTTGCCAGCATTTCCAGAGACAGGCACGCTCCAGAGGTGACCCGCAGGCTCATAGATGTGGCCCAACATCTAGAACAATCACTGGGTAGCTTGCTGGAAGTGCAGAATCTCAAGCCTCAACTGGCTTAATCAATATCTTCCTTCAGCCAGGTCCCCTGGTGACACATATGCACATTAAAGAGTGAGTAACCCTGCCTTACTGTAATGGTAAAAAGAGCTGATGGACAGGAGCCCTGCTACCCGTGCTGAATTTTGTTATTATTTTATTATTGATGACCTGCCACCTCCTTCTAACCTTATTTCTCTTTCCTTATTTAAAAATCAGATTACATCAGCCTATGGAAATGTACACAAATCTGTACTTCATTGCTGGCTAATTCGTCTAGAAGGTGATTTTTATGTAGGAGTGACTTTTTCTAAATATTAATGAGCAATTGAATCTCTTTTGAAAACAGATGACATTGTGAGTTGAGAGTGATTAGAAGGACGTGAAGAAAAAAGGATCCACAAGTAAACGTGGTTAGTGGTTGGGTTTACGGTGTGAGCTTATATTTTTGAAGCCTGACACCTGGTTATTTGTATGAAAGTAAACCAGCCAGCACCAGGGTGACCTCATAAACACATGGATTATTTACTAGGAAAAAAAAAATAAACTAATAAAACTCCCTAAAGCAGAAATCAAGCAAATGATGGGCTCTTCTATCACTGGAAAAGGATATGGAATGTAATTTTAGCATGAGAGATAACAGAGCAATATTGATTAATATGTATTCTGCAGAATTTCATGGATTAAAATATATTTATTTAAAATAACAATCCTAAAAAAATAATAAAAAATAAAATAACAATCCTGTAGTCAAATGGACTTGGAAATGTTTTTTTTGTTGTTGTTGTTGTTTCTTTGTTATTGCTATTTGTTTGTTTGTTTATTGTTTTTGAGACATAGTCTCTATTGCTCTAGTATAATGCCATGGCATCATAGCTCACAGCAACCTCAAACTCTTGGGCTCAAGCCATCCTCCCACCTCAGCCTCCTGGGTAGCTAAAACTACGGGCACCTGCCACATGCCTGGCTAGTTTTCATATTTTTAGTAGAGATGGGTTTTGCTCTTGATCAGGGTGGTCTTGAACTCCCAAGCTCAAGCAATCCACCTGCCTCAGCCTCCCAAACTGCTAGGATTATAGGCATGAGCCACCGAGTATGGCAAACTTGAAAAATACTAAATAAAAATCTCAAGAGGTGACGCCTGTGGCTCAGTGAGTAGGGCGCCGGCCCCATATGCCGAGGGTGGCGGGTTCAAACCCAACCCCGGCCAAACTGCAACAACAACAACAAAAATAACCGGGCGTTGTGGTGGGCGCCTGTAGTCCCAGCTGCTCGGGAGGCTGAGGCAAGAGAATCGCGTAAGCCCAAGAGTTAGAGGTTGCTGTGAGCCGTGTGACGCCACGGCACTCTACCCGAGGGCGGTACAGTGAGACTCTGTCTCTACAAAAAAAAAAAAAAAAAAAAAAAAAAGAGGTTAGAAGTTTGCTTGTGCAACATTTTCTAACAATAGGTCAAGATGTAAGAGGCCATCTTCTTCCTCCAGATCTTTGCCAAAATTGCCTAGCAGGTCCTTGCCTGTTCTTACCTCCAATCATACTGTCTACAGAGCAGCAAGTGAAATAGCCTAAAAATGCCAGAGACTGTGTGACTCCACTGCTCAAAATGCATCAATACTTGTGAGTTTTATATGATGTTTGTATTTTTCCTAACATTGCTAATAAATCCTTTCTTTAAGTCCTATGTAATCTTCTCAGGACCATGGCTGACAACTTTCCCTCACTGAGATATTTCTTATCTGAGTTTTCTTATATACTTACATATCATATTCTAAGAGAGGACTCTTTCTTGTCAGTCTCTTGGAATACCTTACAAATTTCTTCAGACAAAATCACAAATTATAGTAATATTTCTATGTTAATAATGGATATTTAATATGTGTCTCTCCCACTAGGGAAAAAAAATCTATGAGAGGTTTTAAAAAAGAAAAAAAAAGCTGTCTTATAGCATGTATCTGATGCATAGGGGACAAAAAATGAATATTTAATGATCAAATATATTGAACCAACATGGCACTGCATGGGGGTTTCTGAAATGCATTTGAACATAGATCTTTTTTTTTTAGCCTAGAAGTAATATTCCATAGAACAAATTTTGAGAAATATTTTTCTAAAGTCAATTCTACTCCTTCTAAGTGTAAAAAGAGGAATATAAGTTATAACTACATTTCAAGCTCTGACTGGCTATGTGACCATAGGCAAAGTTATTTTAAAGATTGAGACTCACTTGCGGAATGATGAGGCTGGACACGACAATCTGTAGAGTCATTTGCCGCTCCCAAGTTCTGAAGTTCTAATCAGAGAGAGAGTACCACTTGCACTTTGGTCATGGCATGAACTCACAAAGAGTAAGTCAAATCAATCTGACCTCATTTCACTCTGTGATATTCATAGTCTAGGATGGCAGATTAAGGGAAGGGAGTTGATGGAGCCTATATAGCACTCCATGAGTCATTTCACAAAGTCTTTGCTGATGTCTTTGTAGAAAAGAGTGAGGAATGGGGGCTTACTCGAGGTATGCTGGACTGCGTTTGTAAATAGTTGAAAGAAGGTCCCTAAGAATCCTGATTAATGGATCAATGCCAACCTCAAGGACAGGGCTGACAATAGACTTCAGGTTCTGTCCTTTGTCCTGCCCTTTTCAACCTTTCTATCAATGTCTTGGATGAAGCCTGAGAGCTCATGATCATCAAATATGTAGGTGACATGTTTGTAGGAATACATTGGATGACAGAAGCAGAATTCAAAGTGATTTGAAAAGCCTGGAGAAATGAACTGAGTCTAACATGAGGAAATGTAATAATATGAAAGAAAAGTCCTGGAAATAGAAGCTGCAAGCAATTCCAAAAATATAGAACTACAAATATCTGTGTATCAGTGTATATTTATGTGTGCATGTGTGAGTGCACATGCACATCATACCTGTGTATGCCTGGGTAACCTTCTGGGGTTTTAGTTGATGGTAAGAACAAAATAATGTAAGATGGCCACCCAACATGAATGTTGGCTACGAGAAACTAAGCAGGTAAAAAGAGACAGGTGACAAAGGCTTCCTATTCAGATGGGGTGCTCAGTACCTCTTCTAGTTTTGAAGAAGACAGAATATATCGTGATCATGGAAGAGGGAAAAAGATGGTGTGGGAAAGTAATAAAGAAAATGAAATTTAGTCCAAGGAAAGACAATGTAATTTTTGAGACTATAGTTATGGCGCCTTGCACAAGGCAGGATCCTGTGGCTCTCTGACATAACACCCCCATGCCCGAGATTTTCCTCATCATGTGTCCATTACGGTGTGTTGTCATTGCTTGTATTGAGTCCCTTGTGAGGCCAGAAGTTGCATGAGGGCAGGGTTTAATCTCTTACCAACCTTTCAGTGATTAGCTGAGAAGCCAGAACATGACTTGATAAATCAATAAATACATTGCTATTTTTTTAACTATCGTTAGTATTTTAAGAAAAGACCACTTATATTGTAATTATGTAACCCAATGGATAAGAAGAGGCATCAGCAGCAAGTGAAAACTCATAGCATGTAATAACTGTAGGTTTTCAAATGTGCCATTGACTATTGGGCCAGGCAGATTCTCATCACTAAAGAAAATGAAGCCAAATTTGGAAGACCCAGTGGGCTTGAACCATCAGAGACCAGACTTAATTTACACATTCTATTTCCTGGGGAACTTTTATATCACTTAAAACTTTATTTTAATTCAGGGATCATTTCCACAAAGTCTGTTCTGACTCATAAAAACACCAGATTTGTTCCTAAATTATTCTGCTATTCTGAACCTGTGGACCTTTCATCTGTGTATTCTATCAATCCACAGTCCACCCGAATTTTGTGCTTAACAAATACTACTCATTCTTTATGAAACCTTTTATGTTTTTTTCTTAAACCAATTAATAAAAAAATACTAACACTAGATCCTTCCTTCTCTATATTTTGTATAATATTTCTCCTTCTCTTACATCCTCACCACTTCCTGCCTTGTGTTATAGAAGTAGTTGTCAATCTGATGAAGCACCAACATTAAGTAAAGTCTATATGTGCATGTGAGTGTATGTACCTATCAGTTAAGGGACTTCCCCTTTGTGCCACGTTTGTGCTAAAACATCTTAAGGAAAAAAAGCAAGAGTGTATCTGTTATTCAAAGCTTTCCACATGTGATTAGAACTCCTCCCGGAATTCTTCCTCTATCTATGTAGCATAGAAACAAATAGAAGACCTGTTTGTCTTTCACTGCAGAATTGGAGAACAAAATCCATCTATCCTGAAGGTGTTGTTGAATTCAAGAAAAAAAAAAAGAAGAAGAAAAAGAAGAAAGAAAGAAATGTACAGATAGGGACCCGAAAAAAAGATGGCGGCCGAGTAACAGCTTCTGTGCAGCCGGGTGCAGTGAGAACGGTGAGAGAAGACTCCAGGCATCTCTGGCCAGTGGGTTTTGCCCAGAGGATTCCCTTTGGTGACACAGGAAGCTGGTGAGAGACTTCTGGACCCCATGAGGAGGACAGAAGCGGTGGAAAATCTGGCAAGTGGTAGGTGCATTTGTTCGGTGGGAGGCTGCCTACAGCTGTACCCATAGCAACAGTGAGACTGCAAACAGGAAAAGCCTTACCTGTGGGCTGTTTTGGTTTTCTTGGACTTGGGCACTCAGTTGACCTGCCTGGGAGATCTTGGACTGGTGTGTGCAGGGTGTCTCAGCAGCTGAGACAGAAAGGAACTACTATCATTCAGCTGTGGGCTGCTCACACAGCTGCTGTGGGAGGGCTGCCCCTGTGTGTTGCAGCATGGAGATCAGCTGGGAGACCTTGGGGGAGCAATCTAGTGGCTGAGCTGCTCTAAGGTAGGGACTGAGATGCTGGGGAAGTGTGGAGATCCAAGTGTGGCAGATTAACAGCCCTGGCCCTCAGGGGCATAGTGGAAGTCTGGACTTGGCGCACTGGATAAGTAGGCAGACACACCAGGGGAGATCCCAGGGATAAGTGCTTTCTTTGGAAAGCTTCTGATTGGCCAAGGTTCATAGTTTGGAGTGTCTTGTAAGTGGGCTGAAGAGACTTTTGGACTCCCAAGCCTGTGGGGTCTGAGAGATCAGCAGAGGCCTCCAGTCTCCATCACATACAGCTGTATCAACATTGTGATTAACATCTTATACCTCAGAAGATCACCTGTTGCCCAGACAATATTCAGAAAGATATATATACTGTTTGGTTCTTTGGTTTGGGGTTTTTTATTTTTTTGTTTGTTTGTTTGTTTTTTCTTAATATCGACATTTTTCCTTGGCATTTTTCTTTTTCTTTTTTCCCCTCTATCCTAGTTTAAATACAATCTTTCATTTTTGCCTTCTTTAACAATTAGGATTTCATTTTTGCCAGTTTTTCTGCCCCTATTAATTGTTTTTTTCCCCCCTAAATGTTATTCCATAAGGATTCTTGCTTGTTTGTTTTGGTTTGATTTATAGTATATTTGGCTTTCCTCTCTACCTGATGGAGGTGGTGTACTGTGTCTGATCTGGCTGGCAAAGAGCTGTTGACCTCAAGGGTATCACCCAACCCAGAACCTATAGAGGTTGGGGATCTTCAAGGTTGGGTCATAGTACCCTACTATACACCTATATTGCTCCTGTTTCTTTCTTTTGGTGCCTTTCTTCATTTTATCAATATTTCCTTTTTCTCACTCCCTCTTCTTTCTCTTTTTTCTTTCTTTTTAAAATCTTTTCTCCCTTCTTGCTCTTCAATTTTCTCATCCTCCTGGTCCCATACCAAAAGAATTCATTAAAACTTTAAAGAGCAAGAAGAAGTGAAAGGATAATTAGGGTAAGGAAATATACAAGAAAGCACTCATGAAGAAGAATCAGCAGAAAAATCCTGGTAACATGAAATACCACTCCAGAGTAACCCCTTCTAGGGATTGCGAGGTAACTATAGCAGAGGACTCCTCCTATAAAGAAATGTTAGACATGATAGAAGGTGAATTTAAAATACAGATAATGAAACAATGAAGGAAATTGCTGAGAAAGTGGAAAACAATAAAAAAAGAATGAAGGTAATTGCTGAAAAAGTGGAAAATAACCAAAAGGAAATCCAAAAACAGAATCAAGAGAGGAACAATACAAAGAATATAGAAAGGATATAGCAGATCTGAAGCAGTCCATTAGGGAACTTAAGGATGCAATAGAAAGTATAAACAACAGATTAGATCATGCAGAAGAAAGAATGTCAGAGACAGAGGATAAAGCTCTTGAGATAACTCAGATAGTTAAAGAGGCAGAAAAAAAGAGAGAGAGAGCAGAATATTCACTGACAGAATTATCGGACTCTATGAAGCATTCAAACATACGAGTTATAGGTATCCCAGAAGGGGAAGAAGAATGCCCCAGAGGAATGGAAGCCATTCTAGAGAATATTACAAATGAAAATTTCCCAAATTTCACCAAAGATTCTGACATACTCCTTTCAGAGGGATATCGGTCCCCTGGTCACCTCAATTCAAACAGAGCTTCTCCAAGGCACATTGTGATGAATCTTTCTAAAGTCAAGACAAAAGTAAAGATTCTTCAAGCTGCCAGGAGTAAGTGCCAGTTGACCTACAGGGCCAAATCCAACAGGGTGACTGCAGACTTCTCTAATGAAACTTTTCAGGACAGAAGACAATAATCATCTGTCTTTAATCTTTTAAACAAAACAACTTCCAGCCCAGAATTCTATATCCCACTAAGCTAAGCTTTAAAATTGATGAAGAAATCAATTTTTTTATTGATATGCAAACATTGAGGAAATTTACCACAACAAGACCAGCTTTACAGAAAACTTTTCAACCTGTTCTACCCACTGACTATCATAATGGACCTTCAGCAAAGTAAACACCCAGAAATTAAAGGACAGACCCTAGTTTCCACAATGATGCAAAAAACAAAACTTAGCAATGGTCTTTCACAAAATAAGATGAATGGAATGCTACCACACTTATTATCTCAATAAATGTCAATGGCTTGAATTCCCCATTGAAGAGGCACAGATTGGCTGATTGGATTAAAAAACACAAGCCATCTATTTGCTATCTGCAGGAAACACATCTCACAGCAAAAGACAAATTAAAACTCAGAGTTAAAGGTTGGAAGTCAATTTTTCAGGCAAACAGAATTCAGAAGGAAAGAGGGATTGCAATCTTATTTTCAGATACATGTGGATTTAAAGCAACTAAATTCAAAAAAGACAATTGTGGTCACTTCATATTGGTCAAGTGAAAAATACAACAAGAAGACATTTCAATTCTAAATATTTATGCACCCAATTTAAATATTTCTAGATTCTTGAAACAGACCTTGCTTAGTTTCAGCAATCTGATATCCTATAACACCATAATAATAGGGACTTCAACACCCCTCTCTCAGAGCTGGACAGACCCTCTAAACAGAAATTAAACAAAGATGTTAGAGATTTAAATGAGTCCCTAGAACAACTGTGCTTGATAGACATATATAGAACACTCCATCCCAAAGATAAAGAATATACATTCTTCTCAACATCCCAAGGAACATTCTCCAAAATTGGTCATATCCTAGGACACAAAACAAACCTCAACAGAATCAAAAGAACTGAAATTCTACCTTGCATCTTCTCAGATCACAAGGCACTAAAAAGTGGAACTCAACTCCAACAAAAATGCTCAACCTTACACAAAGGCATGGAAGTTAAACAACCTTATGCTGAATGACAGTTGGGTGTGGGAAGAAATAAAAAAGGAAATCATTAACTTCCTTGAGTATAACAACAATGAAAACACAAGTTACCAAAACCTATGGGATACAGCAAAAGCAGTCCTGAGAGAAAAATTTATCTCTTTAGAAGCCTACATTTGAAAAACAGAAAGAGAGCACATCAACAAACACAGAAGCCATCTGATGGAATTGGAAAAAGGAGAACAATCTAAGCCTAAACCCAGCAGAAGAAAATAAACATCTCAAATTAAATCAGAGATCAATGAAATTGAAAACAAAAGAATCATTCAGAAAATTAATGAAATGAGGAGTTGGTTTTTTTAAAAAATAAATAAAATAGATAAACCTTTGGCTAGACTAACTAGAAATAAAAAAGTAAAATCTCTAGTAACCTCAATCAGAAATGACAAAGGGGTAATAACAAATGATGCCACAGAGATACAAGAGATTATCTCTGAATACTACCAAAACTTTATACCAAGCAATTTGACAATGTGAAGGAAATTGATCAATATTTAGAATCACACCCTCTCCATAGACTTACCCTAGATGAAATAGATCTCCTTCACAGACAAATTTCAAGCACTGAGAGCAAAGAAAGAAAAAATCTTCCAACAAAAAAAAATGCCCTGGTCCAGATGACTTCACACCAGAATTTTATCAAACCTTCAAAGAAGAGCTTATTCCTGTGCTGCAGAAATTATTCAAAAAAATTGAGGAAGAAGGAATCTTCCCCAACACTTTCTATGAAGCAAACATCACCCTGATACCAAAACCAGGAAAAGACCGAACTAAAAGGGAGAATTTCAGATGAATTTCACTAATGAATATAGATGCAAAAATTCTCAACAAAATCTTAGCCAATAGATTACAGCTTATCATCAAAAAAGTCATACATCATGATCAAGTAGGTTTCATCTCAGGGATGCAAGGCTGGTTTAACATACACAAGTCTATACACATTATTCACCATATCAACAGAAGCAAAACCAAAGACTATATGATCCTCTCAATAGATGCAGAAAAAGCATTTGATAAAATTCAGCATCCTTTTCTAATTAGAACACTGAGGAGTATAGGCATAGGTGGCATATTTCTTAAACTGATCTAAACTATCTATAACAAACTCAAGTTAATATTTTACTGAATGGAGTAAAACTGAAGGCTTTTCCTCTTAGAACTGGAACCAGACAAGGTTGTCCCCTGTCACCATTACTATTCAACATAGTCCTAGAAGTTCTAGCCAATACAATTAGACAAGACAAGAAAATAAAGGGCATCCAAATGGGAGCAGAGGAGGTCAAACTATCCCTTTTTGCTGATGATATGATCTTATACTTTGAGCACCCTAAAGACTCAACCACAAGACTCTTGGAAGTCATCAAAAAATACAGTAATGTCTCAGGATATAAAATCAATGTCCACAAGTCAATTGCCTTTGTATATGCCAACAACAGCCAAGATGAGAGGTTAATTAAAGACTCAACTTCCTTCACTATAGTCCCAAAGAAAATGAAATTCTTAGGAATATACCTAACAAAAGAGGCGAAGGGCCTCTATAAAGAAAATTATGAAACCCTAAGAAAGGATATAACAGAGGACATTAACAAATGGAAAACATACCATGCTCATGGCTGGGAAGAATCAATATTGTTAAAAGGTCTATACTTCCCAGAGCAATTTACTGATTCAATGCCATCCCTATTAAAATACCAATATTGTACTTTCAAGTCTTGGAAAAAATGATTCTGAATTTTGTATGGAACCATTAAAAAAACTCGTATAGCTAAGGTAGTTCTTAGTAATAAAAACAAAGCCAGGGGTATCATCATGCCAGATTTTAGGCTGTATTACAAGGCCATAGTGGTCAAGACAGCATGGTACTGGCACAAAAATAGAGACATAGATAGTTGGAATCGAATAGAAAACCAGGAAATGAAACCAACAACTTACAGCCACCTAATCTTCGATAAACCAAACAAGAACATCCACCGGAGGAAAGATTCCCTATTCAATAAATGGTACTGGGAGAATTGGATATACACATGTAAAAGACTCAAAATGGACCCACATCTTTCTCCACTCACAAAAATTCATTCAAGATGGATAAAGGACTTAAATTTAAGGCATGAAATAATAAAAATCCTCAAAGAAAAGGAAAAACACTGAAGATATTGGCCTGGGGAAAGACTTTATGAAGAAGACTGCCATGGCAATTGCAACAACAGAAATAATAAACAAATGGGATTTAATTAAACTAAAAAGTTTCTGTAAAGCCAAGGAGACAACAACCAAAGCAAATAGATAACTTACCCAATGGGAAAGGATATTTGCATATTTTGAATCAAACGCTAAATAACCAGAATCTATACACTACTTCAATTAATCCACAAGAAAAAAACCAACAATCCCATAAATCAATGGGGAAGAGAGGTGAATAGAATCTTCTCTGAAGATGACAGACAAATGGCTAGCAAACATACGAAAAAATGCTCATCATCCCTAATTATTAGAGAAATGCAAATTAAAACCACCCTGAGATATCACCTACCCCCAGCGAGAATGGCCTATATCACAAAATCTCAAAACTGCAGATACTGGCGTGGATGTGGAGAGAAAGAACACTTTTACACTGCTGATGGGACTGCAAACTAATACAACGTTTTTGGAAGGAAGTGTGGAGAAACCTCAAAGAACTCAACCTAGACCTCCCATTTGATCCTGCAATCCCATTACTGGGCATCTATCCAGAAGGAAGAAAAACCTTTTATTATAAAGACACTTGTACTATGCTGTTTATCACATCCCAAATTACAATTGCCAACATGTGGAAACAACCTAAATGTCCTTCTACCCAGGAATGGATCGGTAAGCTGTGGTATATGTATGCCATGGAATATTATTCAACCATAAAAAATGGAGATTTTTGCAGCATTTGTAGTAACCTGTATGGACGTGGAACACATTATTCTTAGTGAAATCATCACAGGAATGGAGAAGGATAAATCCCATGTATTCAATTTTGATGTGAAGACAATTAATGACAATTAATGACATGGTGGGACACGGGGGAAGGTGAGAGCAGACAGAGAAGGAGGGAAGGGGTGAGGGAAAGGAAAAGAAGGAAAAGAAAAAAA
The DNA here is from genome assembly GCF_027406575.1 of Nycticebus coucang. Lineage (NCBI taxonomy): Eukaryota > Metazoa > Chordata > Mammalia > Primates > Lorisidae > Nycticebus > Nycticebus coucang. The sequence continues at coordinate 19,050,464 of NC_069781.1, read as the reverse complement.
GCAAGAAAAGAAAAGAAAATAGTGACAAATTCTCACATAAATTGGATTTAATTTTGACCAAAATACATTGCATAAACATTAATTTTTAATTCAACTTGTCAATATGTTGTTTAGATATTGCATCATTTATAAGTGACATATGTTTGTAATTTTCCCTTTACAATCATATATTTTCTCCAATTTTTATTTCGGGTGTACCCAGATCAAGTAGAATGATTTTGAAGTATTTCTTCTTTTTCTATTGTCTATAAGATTTGGCATGATCTGTTTTTTGACATTATCTTTTACTTTTATTTATAAATATTAGTTGTCTATTTTTTGATACTTAAAAAAATAAGAAGTTAACTGATGACTCCATACTGAATCTCAGAGTCAAAGCGTTCTATAATAGACATACTCTTATTTGACAGTGTGAATGTTACTTTCTTTGCATTATTATTATTATTGCTTAATATTTCTATGTAGCAATTGTCTGATTCCTTTTCTAAATGTGTTTATGTTCGTTCATTTTTTATGAGGTTTTTGTTTCTAGTCCTTATCTTAAACATTGTTATTGTTATTAAATTTTAAGCTTTTTTAATTCTGTGAAGGCAAAAAAATGGAAACCTAATAAATACATGTATATGTAAAAATTAAAAAAGAGAGAAAAAAAGAAATGCAAAGATAAAAGAAAGAAAGAGAAAAGCAGAGTGAAGTGACTGAAGTAAATATTAAGACACTAGGGTGGGAGAAAGAAATGAGGCTGGCAACAGCTGACGTTTCATTTTGGTAGGCATATTTGTTTACCGATATGTGGTTTCTTGTCTGTTCGAAAAGAAATTGTGCTGTGATTGTCTCATATTTCTCTTGGATGTCAAATTCTTTCATCCAAGTAATAACCAGATGATTTAAGAGTAAATGTTTAAAGAAGCAGCATGTGGATAAAATTTCCCTTGGAATATGCTTTGGTTTCAAAAGAGAGGACAAGAGTTGCTAGAGGATGTCTTGGCAGATAAGTGCTTATTTTAGAAACACTGAAGTCATCTGGAATTGGTCTGGGGGGGCCACTCCCAACACTGACACTTTTTGTGGTATTGTTAACAGTCTTTATTGGCGACTTCTTTGCCATAGCTCTAGGCTCCAAGCCCCCGTGAACCAGAAGTGATTTCTATCCTCAAGAAACTATTATTCATTAAATATCAGTAATGTCAGTGCCAGTTGGGGTTCTGGGCTCTTTGTAAGAATCATTGTATTTGATAGTCAAAACAACCTAATGAAAAAGGTGCCGTGATATTTTGATTTTTCCTCATTTTTTCATACTAGTCTCATTTTTCAGATGAAGAAGTTAAGGCAGGAAGAAGTCAAAGAATTCACTCAAAAGTGTAAAGCTAGGAACAATCTCAAGTGGGATTTGAACCCAAGCAGTCTGACTCTAGCAACATCTTTCTGCCTGTCTACCCCATGACTACAGATCACTTACTTTTCACCAGAAGTTAGGACATTGCCTCATTTTTTCTTAAGGTTATATACTATGAGGCAGATTTTTTTTTCTATTTCTTTTTTTTTTTTCCTGTGGGAAGGAATTGATCTTATTTCTTTGTATTTCTTTTATAGATAGTGCACCTGGGTCTCAGAGGCAGTTTGACGAAATGTATTAAATTCCCAGAACTAGTGAATGGCAGGCCCCAGGACTTGAACTCAGAGTTTATCTAAGTTCCAGCTATTCTGTATTCCAGGAATGGCTCATGAATTAACTGCATCAGGATTGCCTGTTTGGGGGAAGGAGGGAAGATTTTGGTCCAGCCTATTAACTAATGAATTGGCATCTGAAAGTTCCAGATTTCGGACCATCCTACCAACTACTAAATAGGCATCTCTGAGGTTGGGGGCCTTGGAAGCCTCATTTATAAAAAGTAATAAGGGGCGGTGCCTGTGGCTCAGTCGATAAGGTGCCGGCCCCATATACCGAGGGTGGAGGGTTCAAACCCGGCCCCGGCCAAACTGCAACCAAAAAATAGCCGGGCGTTGTGGCGGGCACCTGTAGTCCCAGCTACTCGGGAGACTGAGGCAAGAGAATCGCTTAAGCCCAGGAGTTGGAGGTTGCTGTGAGCTGTGTGAGGCCACGGCACTCTACAGAGGGCCATAAAGTGAGACTCTGTCTCTACAAAAAAAATAAAAAAATAAAAAAATAGAAAGTAATAAGGTGATTCTTTACACTTGTGCTGCCTCTGAAAACTCTGTGAGGAAGAGGCACCTGGACCAATGAGAAAGCTGAAAATGATATAAAAAGTGCAAAGGTGCAAAGGTATAGAGTCCTGCGAATGTGGAAACAAGGAGAGATGTCCTCATGGAACATGGAAGAACAAAAAACTGATTCTGAAGTCAATGCCTGCTTTGCCTCTTAATTGTCATTTTGATTTGGGATGAGTTATGTATCGCTCTGCATTTTAATTTCTCTCTCAGTCAGACGTATTTCTCCTTGACTTTATGCACATTGGGTGAGAAACACCTTTAAAGTGACACACAGGAATCATTCAATAGTCTCTGGTTTTCGTCTGCTTACAGTGCATCACAACCAGATGAATTTTTGAGATTCAAAAGAAACCCTCTCTCCACCCAGACCTGCACTACATCAGCTATTATAAATTTCCAGTTTGTCAATGATTTCCTTTTCTTACACACAACCGTCTCCTAAGGAAAGCATTTACCAGTTAATGCAGTGCTCGTTGTTAGTAGCAGGTGATGACTTATCATCCATCCCCACTTTTATTAAAGAAAGATGAAGGCGTGAAGGAACACATCAATGAAATGAATGTCTAATGGGGAAAAAAATCAAAGATTATTACAGACCAGCAATAGGGATATTTGGAGGCAAAATTCCTTCAAGAATATCATTTAAATCCCGAATTTCATTACTTTTTCTACCTATTTGAAATATCAGTTCAGATATCACTTTTTTTTTTTTTAGTGGAATCACAAAATTGTCAGCTGCAAAGGACTTAGAGCTCATTTATCACAACTCTGAATCAATGCTTCTCTTTGGAGGAATGACTGTATCGTGCTCATGTTATGGAGAGTGATAGTGGTCAAATTTATTACCAACTAATCCCATGAAATGGAAATCTAGACACAGGTTTCAAATGAGAAAACTAAGGCTTAGACAGATGAACAAGATTGCTAAGATCCCTCATGCTGCCCAAGAATGGTCCTTGAACCCAGACTCCAGACTCTTAGTTCTTGGCTCCCTTCCCTCAGCCACAGGGCTTCTTGATGCCAGGAAGACAAAATACTCCTTTCTCTGTCTCTTTAAATCTCTCTTTTAAAAAAACTTTTAATTAGCACTCAATTTCTGCCATTATTAGTATTTGTTATTAAGAGTCATCCCTGCTCCCTTCTCTTCCCCTGCACACCTCCCCAAGCTTCTCGCTCCAAGGCTTCTGGTTTTAATTGTTATATTTTTTCACCAGTGATCAGTCAAGCTTCTCTAATGATCTCAACTCATTTGGAGGGTTTATAGCGCCAGCACAGAACTCCAATAAAAGGAAAAGAGAAGCATAGAGGGAAATCCCCTGAGGGCTTTGCTCCTGCCAGGGGAAAAAAAACTCATTTGCTGCTTGGTCTCCTGCCCTAGCCTAAGGTACCGTCTTTAGTGGAAAGACTCCCATATCCTACTTGGGGAAGCTGCTCTCCTCCGCTGTGCACCCCCCGATCCCCAGCCCCTTGTCCTCACTTTCCCAGGATGTCTTCCGAGAGTCTTGCATAGTCTTGCATAGTCTTGCAAACCTGATGACTGTTTGTTGACCAAATCAATAAGGAAGTGTATTTCCAAAAAAGTCAGAAAAGAAGATTAATGGAAGAATTATGGGCCAGTATTTTTTTCTTTCTGACCAGGAGTGTACAAAGTTCTCAGATAATTCAAGTGGTCACAACCATGAGGAAGTTATTTTAGATAACAGAGCTCTGTTAAAATAGTCCCCCTGGCCAGACACAAAGTGATACTGAGAACAGCTCACAGTGCTGTGTGCTTTCACTCTTCTACCCTCATACGGTCCTGTCATGCACCTGCTGGTATCATCCTCATTTTGCAGGTGGAGAAATAGGTGAGAGACCCTGGATTCCAACTGAGGTGATCTAGCTCCAGAGTGCATATGTGTAATACTTACATCCAAGGGTACATCTCCCAAGGTGTATGCTTGCTATTTGCATTCAAATTTTCAAAACAATGTTATGCATATTATTTTTTTTAAACAAATTTCCTTTTTAAAGTACTTTTTATTTTATTTTATTTTTTGTTTTGTTTTTGGCCGGGCTAGGTTTGAACACGCCACCTCTAGGCATATGGGACCAGCGCCCTACTCCTTGAGCCACAGGCGCCACCCTGTTATGCATATTATTGAGTTTAAGCACTGTACAAACAGTAAGATAGGGGTAGATAATACTCTTTAGCATCTTTGCTTCTGGAGATAACTGAGGTCACAAGGGGCTGTGTGATGCTGCCTGACACCCAGTACCCTGCCCTACAAGGATAGGTGCAAAACCGAAATTCAAGTCCATAAGCAGTGAAAGGTGATGGGTAGAAAAAGACTACAGGGATTAGTTGTACCTCAGTTCCACCTCCAGCAACGCTATGTGCTCATCATTTCATGAGGTATAACCTGATTAGCTTTTCCGAGCCTTGGTTTTTCTCATCTGTAAAATAAGCAGAATGCTGCCTGACTCACAGGGCTGAGGCAAGATTGTTATTAGATGTTTTATCTGTTAGAATATGGCAGAAATGTTACACGTGTAAATTTAATTTTCCTTCGCGGGTTCATGCGAGTAATTCTGTGACTAGGTGAGTTCCTCAAGCAATCTGGGGCCTAAAGGTCCTCCACAAATAGATGTGAGGCTGGAACTGCTTATCTCACAATTCTGTGCTGCTCATCCACTGAGGAGGGAAACCAGGAAAATCATCATGTATATTCTGAACCGGTAACTTCTCTTTGCTGAATCCTGGCTATCTTAACTCTCTTTCTCCTGGAGGAAAGCAGAATGAGGTGCCAGTCACAACAATGGCTATAATCTTTCTACCCTTGAAGACTCCCAGCAGGTCCAGATTGGGAAGAAACAAGTTTTAAATCACTCATCTTAAAGAGAGGAAAACAGAGGTATAGACAGAAGAATTATTCATGGCCACAGAATTAAGATAACAGGACTAAAATTGATGTCTGCTAATGCCATGTCTTCTCATCTTAGGTTTCTAAAGAGAGGTACCACCTGGAAAGAAGAGTGTGGCCTGGTGTCTAACTCAGGGAGACCCAGGCAAGGAAGTTCCAAGGTAGGTCTTCCCAGTGCAATTGTTCACAAGAGGATCAAAGGCATCACGTCTGACTAGGGAGTCCCACAAGATGACGGTGATAGAGTGGAGTGTCTGATTGAGAAAGAGCATCTAACAACATGAGGAGGAAGTCCGGGAATCCCAATGCTTAATTCTTGCCCCAGTGATTGGAAGTCTACCTTCACTTTCTTGTTTGTGAGGGCACCTGTATTTCCTCAGCAAGAAAACAAAAAAAAACAAAATTGGAGTTCAGGGACTTAATGCAGATGAATTCATTATGGTGATTACTAATCTACACATCCTGGCAACTTGATGTTCACTCAGTTGTCAACATTTCTCAATTCTGGACATGAAATCAGAAAACCAGGAAAAGAATATTATAAATGTGTTACTTTATACAGAAGTGATTAATGTATTTATTGACCATTAAGGATAATCCAAAGAGTTTGTTTATTTTATTTATCATAATTTAACTTAGTTTAATTTAATTTAATTTTGTTTTTATTAATAAACTCTTAAATTGCATTTGTAGCATAAGAGGCCAAGGGCTTACATTTTTCGCAATATAAAAGACTATGGCCACAAATGCTTTAGCCAGTACACAAAATCTAGTACATACTGAATTAAAAAAAAAAAAAAATGCACCCTCAAAAATAATTGCAGAAAAGAATTCAGAGCTGGAGGCTATGGGAAAGTGTAAATCTACAAGGGTCAATGAAAGCACTTCAGACAATTGTCTACTAAGAGCAGCTGCCAGTGACTGGGGGCCTACACTCTGAGTTTTAAGGGAACTGCCGAGCTGGTTGACAGGAGAGAGCCAAGTGCCTAGCTCTTTGAGGTTAGAAAGATAATGTATATTAAGCCAGGAATCCAGGTAGACCAGGGGAAACCTATTTAAAGAGTCTTTGGGAGGTTAAAAAAACAGAAAAGGTAATTGGTGAACAAATCCTAAACATCAAAATATCATAAATCAGAAGGATCTTGACCAGAATTTAAGTTCATTAATAAGCTTTGGGGATTCTTTTCCCCGAAAGTAAATACATTAAGTTCTTAACTTAAACATTCACATTATCATTTCTTAGATAACCACTAAAAGAATCGAAGAGTGCATAGCTTCCAAATTAGTGAAAAAGGAAAATGGCTTCATTCCAAAAGGAAGGATACAATAGAAAAAAAAGTAAAATAAAATTGGAATAAATGGAAAACGTACATAAAATTGATATGAATCCAACTATGTCAATAATCACAATCAAGGCAAATAGACTACTCTCCACATTTAAATAGCTTACAATCAGTGACCTACACAAAAAATAAACTCCATCTAAACACTATTTACAAAAGAAAAACTAAAACACAAATATATCTAGAGATTGAAAGACTGCAATAGAAAAACATAACAGGAAAATAACTCATAGCCTTAGAGACAGCAGGGCTTTGAAATTTCAGAAAGCTTGGATAGGAAAGCTAAATAGAAAGATCTTTAGAAGGGGCAAAAAGGGTTATTCTTTAGGCAAAGCAGATTTCATTTACTAAGAAAATATTAAAATTTTAGACACATAAGGACCTAATAATGCAGTTTCTAATTATGTAATTAAAATGATGAAACCACAAGGGGGGAAATGAGAAATACACATGATAATGAAAATTTTAATGCATTTCTCAGTAACTAATAGAGAATATAGAGGACTTAACATAAGTAGCCAGCTTGATTAGTGGAATACACCCCAACGCTTATTTTATAGAGAGTTTAAAATAACCGACCATTTTCTATGTCAAAACATTTCTCAATAAGGTTCATAAAATGAGTATTACTTTACTGCATTTTCTGACCAAAATGAAATTAGTTAGATTTTGATACAAAAAAGATAAAAGGTAGATACCAATAAATAAATATTTGCACATGCACGCACTCTCACACACATACCAGAAAAATACTCTATATATTCAGAAACAGAAATAAAATGACATTCTAAATGACCCATGGATCAAAGAATAAATCATAATAAACATTAGAATATATTTAAATCTGGCACCTATGGAAATCTCTTTCAAAACTTTTGTCTTGCAGTAAAGTGATACCTAAAAGTAGCTTATATTAATTTGAGTTCTCTGTAGTTTCTAGTTTTCAACCCTTTGTCAGATTCATAACATGCATCTGATGAACTTGAAACACATTCTTCTTAGTAAAGCATCACAAGAATGGAAAAGCAAGTATCCAATGTACTCAATACCCTATGAAGCCAGTAGACAACCTAATACACGCCCATACAAGAGAAAAGCTCAATTCACTTCAAGATGGGGGGAGAGGGGGTGAGGAATGAAAGGAGAGGGAGAGGAGTGGTGCTTCCACTTAACGGGCACAATGTGGGGGTACGTGGCACACTTCCTGGGGGCAGGATGCAACTATAGCAGGGGCTCCACTTAACAAATGTAAACACTACAACCTAATGCTTTGTACCCTCAAATTATCCTGAAATTTAAAACAATAATAAAATTAAATCAGTTGATAGCTTCAAAATCTATCAAAATAAAATGGATATAATGAACTTAAAAATTAGAATAGAATAGAATAAAAAATGTACAGAAATTAAAAATTTATAATACAGGCAAAACTATGTATCTGCGTGTGTGTGTGTGAGGGAGAGAGACATACAGAACAATAAAAAAGAGAAAGGGGGCAGAACTATAAGTTTGGACACTATTAATAGCAAGAGAGATAATATTTAGAATAAACAAATTTTCCAATAAATTGAAAACCACTTCCCTGAATCAAGTCTTCAAAAATATAGTTTATTAACCCTGATTCAATAAGAGGTAGAGAGTCTGAATGATCATTATCAACATTAATGATGTTGAAACATTTTAATATATGACCAAAGAGAAACAACAGGCACAGCTGATTTTACAGCAAACTCTATAAAGTAAAAATCTAACAAAATAATAATTCCAATCTTAAAATGACTTTCTGAGAATAAAATCAAGCAGGATGTCATTTTCTAATATTTTTTCTTACTTGTTTTAGAATGGTATAACCTTACAACCAGGACAGAGCTATGATATGATAAAAGAACCACCCATGAAAAGGTAAAACTTCTAAATGAAATGTTAGCAAATTGCCCTGAACAATGACGTTTTCAAAATATACCAAGACAAATATGATTGTTGTAGGAATGATTAATATTTAAAAAATCTATAAATTTATTAGATTGTATTAATGGCCTAATTTAAAAAAAGATATATTACAAGGAATGCGTAAATGCCTTCAATGAAACCTGGTAATTATTTATGATCAAAATGTTAGTGAACAATAAAAAAAGAGAACTTCCCTGACTGAATAAAGCATAGTTTTAAAAAAATCTACCAGAGAAACAAAATAGAAAGAAACCCCCACAAATATAGAGCCTGCTATGTAACAAAACTGGAAAGTAGATTGGGGGGGAAATTATAATCTATTTAATAAAAAGTGGTGCTGTGAAAAGTAGCTCTTCAGGCCAAGGAAAAACATGACAAGGGATGTTTATTTTGCACCATAAACTAAAATCATTTCCAGGTAATTTAAAGACCTTAGCGTGATAGCTAAATCAATAAGACTTCTTCCTTCCCCACTTCCCACCCCATTGGATATCTTTATGTCCTCAGAGGAAGGAAAGATTTTTTTTAAAACAAAACACAAAAGAACAAGACATAAATTTATCCTCCTTAATATTAGGAACATTGTAAAGCCCCATAAAGAAATTGAAAAGACAGGCCACAAAATGGAAAAAGACATTTGTAATCACATCAATGACAAAAGCCCACCGTGCGGAATGTGTAAGTAACTCTCACAAATCAGGAAGAGAAAGACAAACCTCACATTTAAAAAGGGAGAAAATGGGCAGAAGACATGACCCTGCATCCCACTACAAAGGAAACGGGGCTGGACGATGACATCTGAAGATATTCCCTGCATCAGAAATAGGGTGCAAATCCAACGAACTGCTCTTTCCTGCCCACAACATTAATAAACTCTGAGAAGCCCGGCAATGCTAAAGGCTCCCAAGCGTGCAGAACGAAAAAGAGTTTAGTTCCTCACTGGTGGGTATTTATTTACGTTGGTCCTCCTGTTTGGGAAAACTGTTTGGCTTCTACTGCTTTAAAATTAAACATATGCACCCCTAAATTAAGCAATTCTATGAAAACTATAAAAACAAAGCAAGTGGCTAATTAAGAAAAAATTTTAAATCGTGGTTTCTTATGTTGGGGATAGAACAAACATTTCGGCTAATAAAGGGCACACAAAAGGTTTCAAAACCAATGGTGCTATTCTACTTCTCAAACCGTTGTGGGTATGAGTTGCTAATTTATTTTTTTTGTTATACTGCAGACATATTTTATAGTTTTCATTATCAAAATATTTCACAATATAAATTATGTATTTTGAAATGAAAAAATGGCCCGGAAGAGCTATGAAATGTGTTTCAAAAAGTGGTTCTGAGTAATATTTCTTTCTTTCTTTCTTTCTTTTTTTTTTTTTTTGAGACAGTCTCCCTATGTTGCCCTCTGTAGAGTACGGTGACGTCAGAGCTCACAGCCATCTCAAATTCTTAAGCTTATTCAATTCTCTTGCCTCAGCCTCCTGAGTAGCTGGGACTAGAGGCACCCACCGGAACGCCTGGCTATTTATTTTTGTTGTTGTAGCTGTAGTTGTAGTTGTCATTGTTGTTTGGCAGGGGCAGGCCAAGTTTGAAGCCCCCAGCCCTAGTGTATGTGGCCGGTGCCCTAGCTGCCCTCACCACTGAGCTACAAGCGCCAAGCCCTGAGTGATATTTCTTATGATAAAGAACATATTAACACTGACTTTGCCATAAAGTGAATTTGTCATAAAGTCAGTGTTAATAATTCAATGTAGTGGTGCCCTAGTCATGAATAAGTAATTCAGTAGAACAGAATATGGATGTTTATGAAAACTCGGTATAAAACTCAATATAGAAAAAATGTGGTATTTTAAATCATCGGTAAAATTATGGTTTATTTAACACATGGTGTTGGCATACCTTTTTGTCCACATAGAAAAAAAGTAATTTTTTGTTTCATATCAAACAGAAATTAATTTTATATAATTAAGTAGTTAAATTTGAAAGATGTCATCCTGTGGCCCAATTCAGAAGATAAATATACATTTTCTAGGTCAGTGAAAAATCTCAATGGTAATGAATTCTATGATCAGTTGCCAAATAATCAAATTTTAAAAATGCAACACAAATGATGAATGGCTAATATTTTTTTTTATTTCAAAATAGTAACGGGGTATAAATGATTTTCCTATTTATTCAATAGAAAGGTTTCTTTCAAACTGAAATGAAAGCAATGTATCCAGTAGAAAACATAGCATTTAAATTGTTTTTTTCTCGTAAGGCCGAACCAAATGGCTAATAGTACCTGAAAAGATGCACAAACTTGCTAGAAGTTGAAGTAAAAAAAAAAAGTAACAATGGGATATCACTTCATGTTCATTAGATGTCTGTATATCTCATTGATACAGATGGATATAAACATTATTAGAGTCTTTTGTGAAAACAAAATAGCAATAGCTATTTAAAAGTAAAATACTCTTAATCTTACTAACTCAGCATTTCTTACTTGATGTCTACCCACAAAAACACTCATGTTACAGAGATGTACGAACAGATGTTGATTGTAGCACTATTCATACAGGTATAAAGTGGTAACAATGTGACAAAGCGAAATTGGTGAAATAAGTTACAGTGCATTTACACCAAGGGACTATTTTACAGCTATTAAAAATAATGGATTAGAACTACATTACACTACCAGACAAAGAGAGCCTCATAAGAATTATTGATTAGAAAACTGAGAAGTCAGAAATACTGTAATAAGAAAAATAATATACAATATAAGGCCTCCTCTTGAAAAGGAAAATTGGCAAACTATCTCATTTGGTATACACATAGGCACACTGATATATATAAGTATATGCATATTGGTACAAGGCACTTAAACATCAGTAAAATATAGAAAATAACCTGCTGTATTGTTATATTGATATTGTCTTGTGAGAGGAAATGGGTTGAGGGACATGCAAAAGTAGACAAAGTAAAAAATACTGCACAAAGTGACTTTGTATAATCCTATTTAATAATAATATTTATGCATATGTAGATAGGTAGATAGATAAAGGTAATAATAAAAACACAGAATGAATCTATATTGACTGGCCTATGTATGTATATACCTTTTGTGATACCTTACCAGATGAAAAAAAAATAAATTTACAGTCTAACAAGTATAGTAGCATTCTGCAGGTGAAACAAAGTTCCCAATATATTTTTAAATGTATATCTTTAAAAGAGAAAGGTGTATAAAGGTATTTGTCAGGCTGTACATGTTTGTTAGGTTATGAGGGATGGTGAAGGTGAAGACGTTGTTGGGGAGAGCAGTGGTGGGTGACAGGGAGATGATTACATTTGTCTTCATACACTTTCCACTGTCTTGTTTTACTTTTGTTAACAAGCACAAGTATATATCCCTTACTGATTGCTATGAAATGAGTCACCCCAAACTAGGCATTTTAAAATAAGAACTTTTCATTCTTTTCGTAATTTTGTGGGTTTCTTGGTAGCTTTTCTGACCTGAACTGACTCAGGTGGGGTTGGCTCTTCTCAGATTGGCTCCGGATTCATGTGTCTGGAAGTTAGCTTTGTATTACTGAGGGTAGGGGGATCAATGCCGCATCACTCAGCAGACTGGCCAAGGTAGGCATCACAGGACAGGCCCCAAGGCCAATAAGAAAGCGAGCTCCAATATGCAATTACTTCACACACCTTTGCTCACGCCACCTACAAGGTCTAACAATGAAGTTTACAATCTCATCCTAGAAAAAGTGCTGCACACCGCGTTGCTGAATATCATGATAATCACCTTTAAAGTACTCCCCTTGGGACACTAGGCGTTGACGTCAGTGCCTATCCCACCCTTCTGAGCAATCGTAGAACTCTTTCCCTGGAATGACTATCAGAGCTGTGGGTGTGTGGTGTATAAAAATACGCAACAGCAATAATGAATGACATTCAGCGAGACACCACCACTGACACGGTCACAGCTGGGAGGCACTGATATAACAAGGTTATGAAACCTTACCGAGTTATTTGTAACGCATGGTGGCAAGTTTGCACACTTAATTTGGGGACCTCATATATCAATGTCTTGTTGTCCAAAGCTATTCACAATGTTCAAGTATGAAGAAAGGGTATGGTTGGAAGGAAAAGAAGGTATTTTTACAACCTAGCACAAGGTGCTGCCAAACTTACTTTATGCATTGCTGTTATTTAGATATGTGTTATCTTTTAAGAATGAACCTACTTGGATATCTCTATGGTATGAATATTTGTGGTCTCCTGAAATTTGTATCTTGAAGCCAAATGGGATAGTACATTAAGAGGTGGGGCCTTTGGCAGCTGATTAGATCATGAGAGTGGAACCCTCATAAATGGGATCAGTGCTCTTATAAGAGAATCCACAGAGAGCTCTTACCGCTTCGATCATGGGAGGACAGTGAGAAGTGCTGTGTGTGAACCAGGAAATCTGCTGGTACTTGATTGAGGACTTCCCAGCCCCCCAAACTGTGAGAAATAGATTTCTGATTCTTCATAAGCTATCCAGTTTATTGTATTCTATTTCAGCTACATAAATGGCATTAGGACAAGGATTTCTCCCTAATGACATCTTTCTTATTATTTTTCATATCAGGCAGCATCTCTTATTTTCTATACGATGTAATTTTATTGGTGTGTAGTTGAAGAACACCTCCCATTTTATATGGGATAGTCACAGCTTATACCAGTCTCTTTCCTTTCCCATCAGGTTTAGAATTTTCACTAGATTTTCCTTTAATTTATACTAAAATATTATTACTAATTGTTGCATTAAAACAAACAAGAATGAGTTTAAGGAACCTCTATTTCATATTCGTAGTTTCTGCCATGATCTCATGTAAAGCATATGAATTGGACATACAATGAATGGAATTTTTACCTTAACCAATACTTACACATGGAGAAAGACCAGCAATAACTTACCTCTCTTTTTCAGATACTTTCCAATGAAGCAACTCACTGCGATGTTGGGTTGTAGTGAAGGTTGCTGCCCCTGCTGGCCATGTGGCATGGTAGCTGCTTGAGCTGTACCCCAGAGAGTGAGTGGCCTAGAAGATGCACAGAACCACCCAGCGCTCAGTAGTTGGGGGGCAGCATGGGCGATCTGAGAAACCACAGGTGACATGTACACAGAACATGGTCAGGAAATAGCGACTCAACCGATATGCATCTTACCGTACTCACTATAGTGATTTTGTAAAAAAAACACTATTCATTTTAATGTCTGATAATCTTTGCATTTGTTACTTTCTTTTTAATAAATCCCTTTTGAAACAGTGAGCTTTTAAAAAGCAAAAGCTTAATAAAAATGTACTTCTTAATTTCAGTTACTAAAGAAAGCTAATGATGAATGTCATTTTCAAAAATATTTGTAAACATTTACCATCTACTGTGAAGAACACAGGGTATCATTGACCATAAAAAAACAGAATATCCAAATATGTTGATGGAGCATCAGATTCGCTTCAAGTTAGCAGTTAATTTATGAAAATTGTTCCCCCCCCAATCTTTAATCCATGAGAATGAAGCAGAATGTTTCCATTTCATCTACATAACAAAACTTTTCATTGAGATCAAATAATTGATCTATTTTCTTTCTCTCTCTCTCTCTTTTTTTTTAATTTGAAAGTTTTTTTTTTTGTAAATATTAAAAGTAAAGTAACAGTGTTAATGTGCTGGTTTCATTAGTTTAAAAAAGCTTCACAAGTAAGGGTCTAAAGCAAGTTTTGTATTTTATTACCAGATGCTGTAATTGCAAAATTAGCTAATTCTAAGAAAGATTTGCTGATGATTAAAATCAAAATATAGCTTTTCAAGTTTATTTTTTCAAGTGAAACATCTGACATTTGGGGGAATAGTGTTATAAAAGGAGATGAAAGCTCATAACTGAAAATAAAATTAAGTGTTTTGGTAGTAGATCATATAATGGTACAAAATATATTTTTACTAAATTAAGAAAACTATGGTGGAGAAATAGGATAGGAATTGCTTTCTGTGACTTCATAGTACATTATTATTTACAATCAGATTTTGTTGTTTTTGTTTGTTCGTTTGTTTAGAGGTAAGGTCTTGCTCTTCTCTAAGGCTAAAGTGGTGTTATCCAGGACTCGGTGCTCCTCCGCCCTCAGTAACGAGCACTACGGGCACACACCACCATGTAGAAGGTTTTGTTTTTGCTTTTTTTGGCTTTGTTTTTTGTTTGTTTGTTTGTTTGTAGAGACAGAGATCTCTCTATATTGCAGAGGCTGGTCTGGAACTCTTGAACTTCTGGTCTCAAGTGATCCTTCTGCCTAAGCCTCCTAATATACTGAGATTAAAGGCTTACTAATCACTTTTTTTAAAATGTTCATTAGGAAAGCAATATGCACTTAGTGTTTTGATGCCTGTAATAAACCAGATATAGAACTATGTGAGCTCTGGAAGAATTATTTTGTAAATTGACCTCAATATTTAAAAAATGATAGCAAACTATTTAGACTATGTTTAAGATGGTTTTTCTAAATTTTGGATGCATGATTTAAATCTTTAATAAAGTATTCAATGATATGAATGCCAAAAATCCTTTATATTTTTACCTTTCAGAAGATTGGAGGTGTATTCTAAACAGGAAGGCAATGACTATAGAAAGCTCTCAATTTTGCAGCAACTAGATTGAGTATAGTATTAAAAAGAATTATGTATAAAGCACTATCTTTGATAAGTTTTGTCTTATAAAAAAGTACTTGTCAGAGTACGATTGTCTGAATGGAGAGAAAAAGACAATAGCTATGGAAATATTTGGCCTGAAATATTTATGTTTTAATGTCAAAACATGTAAGAGTGTACTCTATTTAGGAGAATTTGCCCTTGGCTTGGTTGGAGTTACCTCACACCACAGAGAGAATATTTTTTCTCAACTAATATTATAAAACAAAGAGAGTGGGGTCCATAGATGACATCAAAAACTTTGAGTTCCTTGTAAAATGAAACTTCAAAAAGGTAATATACATTTTTATGAAAAAAAAAAATAAGGCCATATGGAAGAGTGCATTCTTCAGGGAAAAATGATGTTAGTAACACAGGATCAGGAGCAAGTGTGTTTAAGAAATGATCCAAGTATGTAAATATGTGCCGAGAATAGTTATTCTGCTTATTCAATTCTAAAGTTCAGATAATCTAATAGAAAAGTATTGTTTTTAAAGAAGATTTTAATATAAAATACACAGTTGTATGCTATTTTTATTTTTGAAAGTATTTTCTATTTTAGCAGGTTTTAAATAGAATTAAATTATTCATAAATAAATTCAACAAAATTGGTCTGTTAATAAATATATAGTTTAGATGTCATATGATTTTTAAAAATTGACACATGTTATCTTAAAACAGTTTTAGGTTTACTGCAGGTTGGCCAGAATGTAGAGATAGTTTCCACATACCTGCTGCTATAAACCTTCGCAAGGAGACATTTGTGTAGACAACTGATTTTAGCTCCTTTGAGGACATACTAAGCAATGCAATTGGTGGGTTATATCTTCAGTTACGTTAGTTGTTTAACAAACTGCCAAATCATCTTCCACAGTGATTGCATTTTCCCCAACAGTGAATGGAGGCTCCTATTGCACCACGTCTTTACCAACATTTCAGACTGTGACCATTTTGGAGGGGTTTCTTACGGTTGTTTTAATGGCCAATGACATAAATGTTGAATATCTTTTCAAATGCTTACTTTCTATCTGTGCATTTTCTTTTCCAAAATGTCTGTTTAGGTCTATTGCCCATTTTTAAATTGAGCTGTTCATTTTCTAATCACTATTTTAAAATACATTAATATATTTTGAATAAAAGGTCTTTATCAGATGTGTATTTTGCAAGTCTTTTCTCCTATTCTGTGGCTTGTTTTCTCATTTCCTTGACATTATTAAACAATAGAAAATTTTAATTTAAAAGAAATCCTGCTTAATCTTTAATTATTTCTTTCATAAATTGTGTTTTGGGTGTTGTATCTAAAAATTTAGTGATGGGCCGGAAATGGTGGCTCATGGCTGTAACCTAATGCTTTGGGAGGCTAAGGAGGGAGGATCACTGAGGTCAGGAGAACAAGACCAGCCTTGGGAACATAAAGAAACCTGAGAGACCTGTCAACCTGTCTCTGCCCCCTACCAAAAATAAATAATAGCAAGCATGGTGTCATACCTTTAGTCCTAGCTACTCAGGGTGCTCATGAAAGTAGTAATGTATTTTGTATTTTAATTTCCATGTGTTCATTATTGTTATAAAGGAAAGTGATTGAATTTTATGTATTAACCTTGGAACATGCAGCTTTGGTAAAATTGCTTATTAGTTAGAGGAGTTTATTTGTGGATATTTTCAGATTTTCTGCAGATAGGATCTGTGAACAAAGGTAGTTTTGTTTCTTCCTCCCCAATATGTAACCCTTCCATTTTATTTTCTTATGTTACTGCAATAGCTAAGTCTTCCAGTGCAATGATCAAAACACTCATAATGAGGAACATTCTTCCCTTGTTACTGATTTGAGTGGAAAAATTTCAAAAATTTGACCATTAAACTTTCTTTCTTTCTTTTTTCTTTTTCTTTTCTTTCTTTCTTTTTCTTTTTTTTTTTTTTTTTTTTTTGAGGCAGCGTCTTTTTTATTCTCTTTAAGGAAGAGTAAAAGGACTAATATGGCTGGAGTTGAAAGACTGAGGAAGAGAACAGTAGGACATGGTGTCAGAAAGGAAGGGAAAGTTACAGTTTTGCAGAGTCTTGGAGGTCTAATGAATATTTTGGTTTTTACTTTAAGATGAATGCAGGATTGACATAATCTGACAGAAATTTTTACAGGATTACTTTAGTTATTTTGTGGAAAATAAGCTGAAGAAAGGGAAGCATTGGAGTAGAGAGGCTGGTTCTTAATTTGAAGAGAAAAAATGGTGGGTTGCAGGAGTATAGATGGCAAGAGGGAGATGGAATCTGGGTCAATTTAAAGACAGCGTCAAAAGGATGTGCTGATCTACTTGATATGGAATGAAGAAAAAGAGAAGAATTAAGAAAACTGTCAATAAAGGTTTTGATATGAAAAATTAAAAGGATGTAATTGCTAACCTATTGCACAAAGTTATGTGTATGTAATCTTATGATGTACAGGACTTGATTTATATTAAGTGTCAAAATGTTCATTACTTCTTGTCCTTCCCGTCTTCTCTTATTCCAGATCCCTTGAGATATGTATAATCTTTCTGCTAGTTTTCATCTTCATAGAAAATTCGAAACGTTTACACCTTTGGCCTTGATTTACTAAGCTAGGGTGGAACAATAGGTAAATGGTTTGATAAGAGCTACAGTTGAAGAATACCCCAAGTTAAGATGCTTGTTTAATAGATGAATGGTGAGTGCCTACTTTGTGTACTGAACTGTGCTAGATGGATTGTGTGTAGACATGTTGAATCATCTAATCATCATTAAATCTCTTTGAGGTTGGTGGCATAATTTCTGTTTTATAAGTAAGAAAACCGAGAGTTAAAAAGGTTGAAGATCTTATCCAAAGTCACCAAAAAGCAGAACTATGATTTAAATAAAGTGTTGTTTTAATCTACCATCTGTCTTTATGGAAACTTAGCCTTTTATTCAAATCTGTTTATTTCTCATGGCCTATTTTCAGAAACACAAATTGATTAGTGAAAAGAGACAATTTTGCTCTATATTTTTCTTCTAGGTTACTTCCTTGCCTATTTATATCACAAATATGCTGAACAAACTCTGTGGTTACCTCCAAATTTTATGGCACTCTGGTCCTTTATATATATGGAAACCTCTCTATGAAATGCACTCTCATTACCCACCTGGAAAATTTCTGTATCTCCTTAAAATTTCAGCCTAAGTATTAAATTCTTTTTTTTTTTTTCTGTAAGTCCCTCTGATTCCCTCAGGTGGAATTAAGAATGCTTATATATGTTGCTCCATTTTGTCCCACATAGGAACAATGGTGGTAATTGCCATATTGCATGCTGATGGAATACCTGTCTCACTCACAAGGATGTAAGTTTCCTGAGGACAGGAATTTGTCTAATTTGTCTCTACATTTCCAGACCTGAGCTGTTATCAGGCACAAAGACTAAGAATAAAGACTTATTCATGTAAAAAATGAAAGAACCCTTCAAAATTCATATCATATGCATGAAACTATACATGTAGTTTGCATGTATGGTTTCTACACATTCTGGTTGCAATGTATGGTTCAGATTGTCACTTCATCATAATGTTTACTTTGCCATACATACTGACACACATGTGCATGAAAATATACTATCAAGCTTTCCTTATATACTTTGACACTAAGCAGACAAAAGATACTTGGAGCCTGGTATTGCCTATCTATGCCAAGTAGAGTCACCTTGAAATAGTTGAGTCTAGACTTCAAGATCTTTCTTGAAGGTGACTTTGTTCTTTTCCAAGTATTAGGAAATGTTAGGACACATTTCGGTGAATAACTCTGACCCTCCCTCGCTGGCCCACGTGTGCTCCATTGGAAGAGTTCCCCTCTCTACCATGGGATGGCATCATGAAAAGTCTAGTGCTATATGTCTTGAGAACTCACTCTCCACACTGAAACAGTCCCCTACTTACCACTGCAGTATTGTATCTGAGAGTAAATACTTCCAATATTTCAAAACCCAGTGACTGAAGTGATAGATGTACTATCACTGTAGACTTGCTGTGATTTTGTGTGTGTATCTGTGTGGTATCTTGTACTGCAAAAAAATATATGAAGTATATAAGCTTTTAATTTCAGTTGTAATAAAAACTTACTATGACCTAGCCCTGTTAAGAGAGTAGAAGCAAAAGGCTCCCCTTGCTAACTGTGAATATAACCTACTAAGTAATTATCATCAGCAGAGGTGATGGCAAGATGTGAGAGAGTAGAATGGAAGAAAAGAAACCTGGTTCAAGGTGAGAGAAGAAGAATCTACACACATGATCTGATGCAAAGACTTAGCAGGCCCCACATTCTTCCGGTTGCGATGTTTGCTTTAGGTTGTCACTTTGTCGTAATATTTTCTTTGCCATGCACACGCACACACAAAGACAAACACCTGCAGGTGACAGAGCCCTCACTGTGAAGCCTGAAGGAAATGCAAAGTTCTTAATTATCCTCTGTCTCTGCCGCTATCCTCATAGAAAATTCTCAGATAGGGAATGAAGAATGGGATATCTGTAGTTTAGAGATTTTAGGAAAGAAAACTGATATTGAGCAAGTCTTTGGGTTAATGAACAAATAATTTATTTGCAAGAGTATGTTGAAGAGAGTCTCCTATCACCTGAGAGTAAAAATTGCACACAAAGTAAGAGTTAGATTTCCTCATTGCTTATATGCACCAGTACTCCTGAGAGGCTTAATACGTATTTTTGAATAAAAATGAAAATAGCACCATTGTTAATGTAATAACAAAAAAGTTAACCTTTATAAAGCAATGGAACACTATCAATTACCAAGCACTTAATATTTGTTAAGTACTTAGATGTACTTGAGATAATTAAGTGATTTTTTTATTTTACCTTAATCAATCCTTACCATAAGACTATGTGGTAGCATTTATTCACCATTTTCCAGAAAACTGCAACTCAAATAGGTAAATTTATTTTCCCAAAGACATGCAGAAGATATATGGATGGGCAATCAGGTTATCTTGATTCTAAATCGATGCATCATTAGTGGTTTCTTCTAATACAGAAATATTATCATGTACTTTCAGTTATATAATGCATATTTTTTGATTATACACTGATTTTGTTTTTGAAAACAATGTATTATAAAAAATAAAAAACATCTAAATATAAAAAAGAAGAAAATAACCATCATCTTAATCATCTAGAGATAATCAGTTACTGTTTTGGTAATCATTCCATTAAGCATTTCTTTACAGATATATACAAAAAATATGTACACGATTTTATGTAAGTGGAATAAGACTGAACATACTGTTCCAAAACCCGTTTTATTTTTCACACAGCAATATGTCATGGGCATCATTCCATGTCAATAAATATAGATTTGCATCATCATTTTTAATTGCAATATACTTAGAAATCACAATATTTTAGACAGGCAAAAATGTCAGAGACTAACTTCCTGTCCAGTGTAGACATAGTTTGTATAAAGTCCGTCACTGATAAGCATAAAGATTATGCAAAATATTGTCATTCAAAGGTGATAGCTCTAATTGTAAGGGAATTCAGCCAAGTTTCTGCTCCCTGTAACTTTCTCTTGCTAAAATATATGTCTATGCTATTAAACCAACTATTATTCTTGCTTTTCTTTGCTAAATTAATCCTATCCTAGATAAATATCCCCAGTTCTATCTTGTTTATAAGTCAGAATTTATAAACCTTCACCAACCAGAATACCCCACCCAGATATGATCCGATAAGTAAATTAACTGAATACAGTTCCTCATTTGTGGTATGACTAGGATAGAACATAGTGATGGTTCTCATTTTAGTGAATTGGGTACCTGTATCCCAGTATAGTCTAACACAGTAGGCCTTAGAACAGTGGGAGTTATGAAGAACTGGAATCAGTCCTATGGCTTTTCAAGAAATTTTTGTTTTATAAGGTTTTCAAAGAATAAACAAAATGTACCTTTTTCTTGAGTCGTTCAGATATGCAAAAGTAATAATATGAACCAAAACGTTTTGAATGTTCATACCTATTAAAAAGTCTGAAGTCAAGAAAAAAATCTATAAGCCTGGAGACCATGGACCTTTGTGGATGTTGACCATTCAATAGCCCCTCAACCACCATTGTTATAGGTGTTAGTCTGAAGTCAAGAAAAAAAATCTATAAGCATGGAACCATGGACCTTTGTGGATGTTGACCATTCAATAGCCCCTCAACCACCATTGTAATAGGTGTTAATCGTAGGTCCAAATGTTTCTAGAGTATTTTCCAATGGGTTATAATAAGAAGATTGCATTTTCTGGAATAGCTATGTAAAGTAGTGCTTCAGCAAGTTAATATAATGATGAAAGGTGATATTGAACACTTGATCAGGTAGCTTAAGTGGAAAGTGATAGACCAAATTTGAATGGTGATGCTTCCAAGTCAGAGACTAGGTCTCCTTTTCAGAACTAAAATGAAAACTACTATTGAGTTTTTTGTTATCTTGAAGACAAGTGAGAGTCTGGCTTGAATAATTAAAATGCTAATTGAAAATGCACCATTCATCAGAGGAAATCGCAACGAGTTAATTTTCTTTTCTTTCTTTGTTTTTTTAAAATAAAGTGTTTTCTCTGGTGAAGGCAGATGTTGAGGTTGTGAATTCATTGTGTGCCCTAGATATAGAGAAATCTTCAATTGAAGCTGGGTTTTCCCTCTGTATTTTTGTTGAGTGTCTACTTAAATTAACCTTCCCTAATGAGATGAAGATTTGATGGCTATGTCTGTAATTTACTGGCTGTAAAATTAGTTAGTCTGGATAATTCATCCCATGGGTGACAAGGGTGAGATCACAGAGTAAACCACCAGGTGAGAATGAAGTAGGTAAAGAAGGGCTCTTCTGCTGTTGCTTCCAGACAGTTTTCGTGTCCAGGCTAAGCGGAGAATACATATGGCAAGTCCAGCCTCCAGGTGACCCCAATTTATCATCACCCCACCTTCATGCTCAATGCATCCCACTGAGAGTTTCTCTGGGTCAAACCTGTTATTTAAGAATATGAAACCACCAGATGTCACTATTGGAACACAATAGCTGTAATGAAACTTCCTTCTTGGCCAAATCATAAAATCCAACTTATTATAGAAAGAGATAGACAACCAGTAGGGAAGTAGAGAATTTGAGTTATTAAACACTTTTTTTCTGAGTAACAGCTGCCTTACTCTAAAAGATCATCATCTTTTGCCCTTTCCTTGAAGCTCTGTATAAGACTTTTGAGATTGGATTGTTATGATTATATGTTAGGCATGTTTCATTCCAGAAAATTCTAAATAGATAGTCCTTGAAGAGTGAGAAGAAAGAAAAATGAAAATCTGTAAGTAAATGAATATTTAAATATTAATTTAATTATCTATTTACTATAGCCCTCTTAAAGTGTATAAGGAGTTCATGTTTTGCAACTCTTCAACATGGAATAAAGGTTTGCATGGTTCTCAACATTTGTGGCCACGTTATTAAAGCATATAATTTCCCAACAGTACTCTTGTAAATACTGATTTTTGCAATTTTTTGTGTTACAAATGAAAATCTCAAGGTACAAAATGGTTGTGTGATCAACTGACAAGCTCATCACTTCCCTCAATTTAATGGCAGAGTTTTGCACCATTTCCCAATCCATGTTTCTAATCTGATGTCTATGAGAAATCTGAATGCAACATTCAAAAAGCTAAGATCATGAATAAAAATGGGAACTTGGTAAAGAAAAATGGGTTCTGCTGATGGACTGCTAATAAGGTGCTTATTTTTGTTTTGTGTAGCTTAGAACTCAGGCCAAAAAAGTGATGGGCTTTACCCAAAACTGAAAAGTGAATTAAAAAGTGTCTGAAGCAAATTTTGTAGTAGAGATATGTAATAGATTCCATAAAGCCTTGGAGGAGAGGCTGAGAGAGGTTTTTTTAGGTAATGAGGATATTCAATAGCACTCATCTATATGGAGGAATTTAGAAAGCCACACTCAGAGAACATGCATGCTCAAATTAGATCTGAGACAACTCTAAAATATTATCTTGCAATGATCCTTAGGCTAAGAGCAAGCCTGGCTGACTATTATAATTCCCAAGCAGAGAGCTAGTCAGTAAAGACTAGCTGAGGTCTTTTCTTTTCTTTCCTTTTTCTTTTCTTTCTTTCTTTCATTTTAAGCTTCTGGATTTCAAGAAAATTTCTGTCAACACATTAACTGAGCATGAACTAAAGGAACAGAGACTCCAATGACCATATATGATAAGAAATACAGTCTTTGCAGAAATAGCTTGGAGAAGTCACCAAGTAATGGACCACTATAGTGTTTTACAATCAAATGTAAAGGAAGGAAGGAGAAAAGAAAAGAAAAAAGTGAAGAGAAAGGAAAAAAACAAATGAAAACAGAAATAAAAACAGAAACAGAAAACCCAGAGAAGGGAATCTGATTTGGGGAGTTAACACATATAGTAGTCAAATATCCATGCTTCTATACAAAATCACAAAGTATACAAAAAAACAGAAAGAAAGTATGGCATGTTGAAAAAAACAAAATAAAGTGGCAACTATAGCTAAGAAAGCCAAGACAAAGTTTTTACTAAGTAAAAACTTTTAAAACAATTGTCATTAAATATGCTTAGAGAATTAAAGGAAAACACAAATAAAGCACTAAGTGAAATTAGTCAAATAATGTAAGAACAAAATGAAAATATCAATTATATAAAGGACACAAACAGAAATTTACTAATGAAAAGCATAAAACTTAAATTAAAATAAATAATTAGTTTAAGATCACATTTGAACAGGCAGAAAATATAATCAGCAAACTTCAAAATAAGGCAATTGAAATTATTGAATCTGTTGAACATAAAATAATAAAATTTAAAAAAAGTAAACAAAGAGTAAGTGAGCAGATGGAATACCATTAAGTTGACCATTGTAAGCATTATGGGAATACCACAAGAAAAGAAAGAAGAAAGTGTAAAAAGAATATTTTTAGAAAACAATGGCAAAAAACTTTCAAATTTGGTAAAGTGCACAGCTCTAAAAAAATGAAAAAGCTTAAAGAACTTGAAGTAGGCTCAACTCAAGAAGATTCACACTGAAACATATTATAATCAAATTGTCAACGTCAAAGACATGAAATAGTCTTGAAAGCATCAAGAAAGAAGTTTCTAATCTCATAGAAGTTTCCTCAATAAGTTCTAAACTATTTTCCATCAGAAACTATAGTGGCTTTAAGGCAGCATGATGACATATTTAAGTAATGTAAAAATAAAAATAAAAATCTAGATCTGACAAAACAATTCCTCAAAAATGAGGTAGAAATGAAGATATTCCCAGATCAACAAAAGCTAGAAGAGTTCATTACATTAGGCTTGTCCTGTAAAAAATGCTAAAGGGAGTCCTTCAGGTTGAAATGAAAGGAAGCTGAAGAGTAATTTGAAAATATGAGAAGAAATAATAAGCTCTTATTAAGGTAAATAGATGAGCAGATGTAAAAATATTCTGGTATTTTTACCTTGTAACTCCAATTTGAATTTTCAACATGATTTGAAAAATAATGCATAAACTTATAAATTTACCATATTGGGTATATAATTATTAAAAATAAATTTGTGACACTATGTTACACTATGCACCCATGTTGAATGAGAGTTTTGTATACCATTGAAGCCAAGCTGATATCAACTCCAATTAGATTGCTACAATTTTAGAATATTAAATATAAGCCTTCTGGGAACCACAAAGAAAATATCTAAAGACTATACACAATAGGAAATAAGAAAAGAACTGAAATACTCCAGTGTAAATAAGTCAACTAAACAAAAGGAATGCAGTAATGGAGGAAATGAAGGAAAGAAAATAAATAAATAAAAGCTATGAGACATACAGAAAACAGAAACCAAAATGACAAAAGTGAGCTCTTCCTTATCAATGGCTACTTTAAATGTATGTGGATTAAAAATCTCCAAAAAAAAAGCAGAGATTGATGGGATGGATTTAAAAGAAAACATGATACAGCTTTGTACTATCTTTAAGAGAGTAACATTAGATTCAAAGAAACAAATAGGTTGATCAGAAATGATGGAAAATGATATTTCATGTTATTAGTGACCAAAAAAGAATAGACTTGACTATACTTACCTCAGACATACAGGTAGATGATCTAACAGATCCAGTTGAACTTGAAGTGTCCATGGCAGATATGGATGTTTAGAGAAAACCTTTGCCAGGGCCCTAGAGATGAATTACAGTCCAGGCTCTCAAAACTTTGGAGCAAAGCCCCACCATCCTTTACAGATGACTACTCCCCTTTTGAGAAACAAGTTACTGAATGAGGCCCTAAAAGAGATTGAATAATCAAACATACGTCACCAAGGTATCAACTGACCTGAGCTATCCATTGTGAATTGGGCGTCATTTAGTCTATGAAGCAGTAAAGTTGGTCATGGGCAGTAGCATTCTATCATCAAATGGAAGTGTATATATACATATACATACATGGTTGGGCCCAAGAGCCCATAAGGCACAAATTATTGACATGAGGAAGTGGCCCAAATGTCCATGAACTCCACTCTTGCTACATCACCTTCTTTCTCCCAGGTTGCACCTATTACTTTATGGGTCCCTACAGTCAGAATCCAGAGGAAGAGAAGCACTAGGTTTGGTTTAAAGATAAAAATACTGAATATGTTTGCCCCACCTGAAAATGAACAGCTGCAGCCTATAGCCCCTGTTTGGGATAGCCCTGAAAGACTATGGCAAAGGGAAATCCTCCCCATTGATAGGAATAGTGAAAAATAGAAGATATTTGTATTTCACATAGAATGCTCAACAAGGGTGACCTCAGCCGAGCATTTTAATAAGCAAGTAGATAGGAAGAACCATTCGTTAGATACTAGTCACCCTCTTTTCCAAAACCAATGAATCCATGAACAAACTAACCATAGTGGCAGGGATGAAGGTTAAGCATAGTCTCAGCTATGGAGACTCATGGAGGCCAATCTGGCTATGGTCACTACTGCATAACCAGCCTGCCAGCAGCAGAGATCTGCCCTGAGTCCCCAACATGGCACCATTCCTCAGGGTGATCAGTGAGCTACCAAGTGGCAGATTAATTATATTGGACTGCTTCCATCATGGAAGGAGCAACATCTTGTTCTTACTGAGATACACTCTTACGTGGATATGCATTTGCCTTCCTTACGCATAATGTTTCTGCCAAAACTATTATGTGTAGACTTATAGAATGCTATATATACTGTCATGGCATTCCACACAGCATTTTTTCTGGTCAAGAAATTGACTTTGTAGCAAAATAAGGGTAGCTTTGAACTCACATTTATGGCTTTAACGAATTGTACCCTGTTCGCCAGCAACCTGAAGTGGCTGACCTGATAGAATGGTGGAATGGTCTTTCAAAGCTCAGTTATTGCAATGCCTTGCAGGGCTGAAGCAAGGTTTTCCAGAGGGTTTATCTACTCTAAATCAGTATCAAATATATGGTGTTGATTCTCCCATATCTAGGACTCATAGGTCCAGAAATCAAGGGATAGAAATGGAAGTAGCACCACTTAGCATTACCTCTAGAGACTCCCTAGCAGGATGTGAGCTTCCTGTGTCTATAATTTTTCATCTGCTGGTCTGGAGATGTTGGCTCCAGAAGGAGGAATGCTTCCACTGGGCCCACTTCAATGGTTTTTATTGAACTAGAATTTAAGGCTGACAACCAGCCACGTTAGACTTCTTATGCCTCCAAATTAACAGGCAAACAAAGTAGTTGGTGCGCTTGCTGGTGTACTGATCCTGCCCATCAAGAGAAATTGGATGACCTCTCTACAATGGAGGTAAGAAAGAGCATGTCTGGAATATAGGGGGTGCCTTAGAGTGTCTCTTAGTGTTAACATCCTTGTTATCAAGATCAATGGAAAATTACAACCACCCAATCCAAATCCCTTTAGGAATGAAGATTTGGCTCACCCTACAAGATAATGAACCATGACTAGCTGAGGTGCTTGTTGAAGGTGATGGAAGGCAGACTCAGTAGTAGTAGTGGTAGTTGTAAATACCAACCATGTGACCAGCTGCAGAAATCAGAACTGTAATTGGTCTCTGTGTTTCTTTCTTTATATTGTGTGATCCCTATTTGTTCCTTATTTTGTTATACCCATATTCATGTAAAATAAAGAAGAAATACTCATGATAATTGCAGTTTCCCCTTCTATAACAGATCAAGTAGTCATATTAAAATAATATCTTTGTTTCCTTCCTTCTCTGATTCCCTCGTTGTTTAACTTGAGATGTATTGACTTTGTATCAGACTTGTTTTTATAACCACAGTATTTAAGTATTGTTTTTACAACCATGGTATTTACATTATGTTATATCAAGGAGAAGAGTGAATATCACTCAGGAATTTTACCACCTCGCCTAGGAAAGTGATTAGTACATCTGAGTCATACATAGAATAGTTGTATCAAGTTGGATAGAATTATGACCTTGTTATTGTCTTTATTTTGAGATTAAGTATGGTTTGAAAACATGCATAGGGTGACAAGCTCACAAAGAATGGAGTTGTGATGGTCAATTTCATATATTGACTTTACTGGTCCACAGGGTGTCCATATATTTGGTCAGATACATTTCTGGGAATTTCTGTGAGCAGGATTTTGGATGAGTTTAACATTTAAATGGGTACACGGAATAAAACAAATTGCCCTTCCTAATGTGGTTGAGCCTCATCCAATCAGCAGTTTAAATAGAACATATGGGGTTGCCCTCCCCTGAATAAGAGGGATACTTCCTACCTGATTGCCTTTAAACTGGGACGTTGCTTTTTTCCCTGACTTTGGACTCAAACTGAAACATCAACTTTTCCTGAGTCTCAAGACTTCTGACCTTTGGAGTGGAATTAAATACACCATTGGCTTTTATTGTGTCTCTTTCCAAACCAATTTATAAAGGATGATAAAAGGGGGGTGGCCTTGGTGTGTGTCACACTTTATGGGGCAAGACATGATTGCAAGAGGGACTTTACCTAACAATTGCAATCAGTGTAACCTGGCTTATTGTACCCTCAATGAATCCCCAACAATAAAAAAAAAAAAAAAAACCAACTGATTAGATACTGTGCTTCATACCAAACATTTAGGTAAGTAACTTTAAAGCTAAATCTATCAGAGTGCTTATGATGAAGAGTTTTAAAGTAAAGAAGAACTCTCTATGTTTTCAAGCACTCATAACTATACTCTACATTTACTTGATCTTTAGGCTCTGGACCCCACAACTAGCCCCCTTTCCCCATACATATATACATACATTATTAACAATAAATAAGCTCGTGTGCTGGAGTGCAGCTGAATGATTTAGCCTCACGGGTGTTCCTAGATAATAACTATGGTGAGATCTGATCACTGTTTTAATGGGGTATGTGGGTAGTGATTGACTCAGGGTAGACCCAGAAGGAGGTAGAGACAACTAAGCTAAATAAGTAAATTGATATGAAATATCTACATATAATTTCTCTCCTAACTCCCACAGATACGCATGCACTTATTTTATATATTTTACAAATATTAGGTTATTTAAAGTAGTGGTCTCAATCATTTCAGAGGTTATATATAGATATTCTTCAAGAGTCTAAAACTCACCATATATGCACACATGTGTATGTATGCATATATGAAGAGAGGCATAGAATTGTATATATTTATATATGTGTGTATGTGTGTATATATGTACTAAGTTCTTTTCATGAATTATGGAATTAAAATATGTTGAATATATTAATTTTTAATATATATTCAATATTTAATATTCATATAGTCAACATATTTAATATTCATATGTATATTCAATATATAAAATTCATAGATGTAGTCAACATATTTTAATTTCATAATTCATGAAAAGAACTTGGTACATAAGTAAGCATATTTTTTATGTTAGCTAATTTTATTAATTATGATATTACAGAGTCCAATTAAAAATAACTAAATATTTTGATCACGGTTCTATAGTCAGATTCTAGATCATTTCTCTCTTATATATAAGGTACAGAAATCAATCCAAGTGTCCAATTGTAGTCTAGGAATCTAAACAGAGCAGGCATATAAATCCTCATTCCAGATTATACACTCACACAGTTGTACATATGTGTGTGCATAATGTACACATGCTAAGAATATATATATTTGTCCACATATGCACATATAGCCTACATCTTTATCTGTGTATCTCTGTATTTGTATTATTTTTCTATCCCTTATAAGCATGCCATATTTCATTTAAAAATGCAGGGAACTTATGGCAATCAAATTAAGAAGACTTTACTAAATAAAGAACTGGGTCCACCATTTGAAAAATGATGAATCTCCAATCACTGAAGTTGTTTAAGTATCAGTGTGACAAGTAATTATTGAGATATTGTAGAAAAGAATTTCACCATCCAAGATTCATTGAAATTACAATTTCCTATGAAGTATTAATAGAATTTTTAGAGCTATTTCCATCCACTCTTCAATTAGTTCATTCATTAATTCAAAAATAAACAAAAATAGTAAGGGAAATTCATCATTTACTCTGTTTAAGATTATACACAGTAAACCAATGTTTTGTTTTTAAATATCTGGGACCTATAGGTTATCCTGAATGAAGACAGTTGTAAGTTATAAGTAATATGCTGTAAAAAAAAAAAAATTCAAGACCTAGATTTAATAATAAAACAAAAGAGAGAAAAAAAAAAAAAAGAAAAAGTGAGCAAGATCCTTTCCTGTTTTGACACTCTAAGATTTTATGATGCAGATTCATTGGGATGTCTAAAAAAGGTTTAGGCAAAGTTTTTCTTGAGCCACTCTTAAGGGTCATGCCTTACGTGAGAAAAAGACAAGAGTATATACTGTGACTTATGGGCTCAAAATACTTTTATGGTAATATCCATGAAAATAGCCTTGTTTCTGATTACAATGATGATGATTCTATCCACATTGTAGGATTAACATTTTGGTTATGTAATTGAATTTCAGTACAATCCTAAATATGTATTTATTATTCTTTTTTAAAATTAAACAAATATGTGGCTTTAGATTTTTTTTATTGTTAAGTGCAATCAAGGGGTACAATGTGCTGGTTTCATATACAATCTGAAATATTCTCATCAAACTGTTCAACGTAGCCTTCATGGCATTTTCTTAGTTATTGTATGTAGACATTTGTATTCTGCATTTAGTAGGTTTTGCCTGTACTTATTCTAAGATGCACCGTAGGTGTGGTCCCACCCATTACCCTTTAGATTTTTTTAACTCAGTTTACCAAAATGGAGTGGACACTATTGGAGAAGAGGCTATGAACTTTGATATTCTGCCCCAGAGTATGCTTTCAAAAATGGCATGTTGACCATATTTCAAGAATTAATTGGTTTTATGGAAATAAGCTTTAGCATTATGAACAGTTTGAAGATACTTGGATCAAATTGAACAGAATAAAATATTCTTTTCATTTTTAAGTCTTTTTTTTAATTGAAATAATTGCATATATTTATGAAGTACAATATGATATTTGATATGCATTGTGGAATGGTTAAATTAAGCTAATTAACATAAATATTACCTCACAAAATTTTTTTGTGTTAAGAACATTGAAAATCTGTTATCTTAGCAATTTTGAAATATACACTACATCATTATTAACTATACTCACCAAGTCGTGCATTAGGTTTCAAAACCTTGTCCTTTTGTCTAGCTGAAACTTTGCACCCTGTAACCAGCCATCTCCCTATTTCTCCTCTTAAAATGGAATAAGACATTTTTAAACTATAAATATATGACAATAATATAAGAGCAACAAATTCATTTGGTATACAAGTCTAAAACATTCTATTGACTTTCACTTCCATTATTTCTATAAAGTTTTCTTATA
Organism: Nycticebus coucang; assembly: GCF_027406575.1. Taxonomy (NCBI): domain Eukaryota; kingdom Metazoa; phylum Chordata; class Mammalia; order Primates; family Lorisidae; genus Nycticebus; species Nycticebus coucang. The sequence continues at coordinate 19,019,451 of NC_069781.1, read as the reverse complement.
ATTATGCATAGGAATATATGATTATTCCCTTTTCACAGGTGAGAAAACTAAAGTTCAGACAGATGAAGTAACTATCAAGGTTGCTACTAAAAGAAGCAGGACTTAATTCATCCTAAGTCCTTTTTTCATTTGGTACTAAAAATGCTTCTCTAAGACAGTGTTAATATAAATTTGGTAAGATATGATAGACATGTTACCCTAGAGGCCTCTATTACTCTCTATCTCTCCTGAACTCTGGAACCTATCAATGTTCAGTGATGTCATCTTTGAAATGGAGACAATAATGCAGTATCATTAACTTTAAGGAGTTATTATAATCAATTACATAATGTGCAGTCAATGCATTGTCATATATTGAGTGTATATTAAGCATTTAATAGAGGTTAGCTCTCAACTCTTTTTGTTACCTTTATTTTATTTCCAAAGATGAAATCAGAACCAATCATAAGATATGAGCAGATATGAAGAAAATCCACATTAGTATTCTTTGAATAAGGATTGAAAGAAACAAAACAAAAGTGTCACACAAGGAAAACTGAATCAGATTAGGTGCACACTAGGTGGGATGGAACACAAGCACATAGGGCCATGGTTATTGCATCTGAGGATTATGAACTTACAGAATCACACATATTTTAAGAACCAAAGGCACACTCACTGAATAACACTAGGAGTTAGCTCTTGAAATCACAAGTTCTTGCTGAATAGATCTGGCAAAAGATCACTTTGCTTTTGCTAACATGGCAAATAAGAATATTTTCTGGGCAAGAGTATTTTCTTAGCCATAAATGTTTGTCCTTTGTGATGTAACTTCTACCCTGGATATCTGTAAAAAGAAAACACAAAAATGTGCATATTAAGCCAAAATACGTCCTCTTTCACTAACTCTCACTGGCTTTACTGAAGTCTTTCAAGGTTGTACAATAGAAGACTAATCTATCTTTGAATGATGAAAGAATGCTCAGATGACAATGTCTACTCTTGTTTACTTTGACATGTAATCATTAATGTGGAATTAGGTCTTTTGCTCTCCTCCCTGCCATCGTCTTCCTCTACCCACCACCTCATCTTCATCTTCCCATTCCTCCCTTAAGTACTGAATCCCTATGCAGGAGAAGGATATGAAACCTTCTAAGTTTCATAATTCTAAGTTATTGAAGCATACTTGGGTGCGGAACACAAAGTCTATCTTCAATATTGTAAGGATGAGTATACTGAATTCTAACAAAGTGAAGCAATTTGTCCACAAATAGCAGGAAAATGTATTAAAACACTCTACCTGATAGGTGGAGAAGCAAACCTGGTAAATTTGGAGTCTTGGGGCCCATTTGTTTGTTTTTAACTTTAATTTCATGTAATCAGGCTACATCTGAAATGACTAGGCAGCAGGGCCCTAAAGGACTCCGTCTACTTTGTGAATTTCATTCCCAAGTGAACGCAAGGATGATTTTCCATTTTGTTTCTAAAAAGGCATGCATGACAGAGAGACCTTTCTGGGTTTTTTCCCTGCTTGTCATTTTGTCCAACTGCCATAGTTCCCATTTTCCACTGTTAATACAGGGCATGATACCGTCTCATGAGTTTGGAAAGAAAGTTAAAGAATGCAGTGGAGCAGTGAGGCGGAGAGAGATGCTGGAGCCAGTCAGAATGCTCTATTCACAGGGGACCAGTAGGAAGATGTTGGGCACGGGAAGAAGTGGGCCTTTTTAAAAGGAGATACTTATTAAAAATTCTATCAGCAAGATACCTAAAGAGCTTCATGCTAGGGTGAAATGGAAAACTCACTTATGGAAGTCAATTCAACCTTATTTTTGATCCCAGTGGAGGCAGATGGAAAAATGGCTGGATAGGCTATATAATAAAAAATCAGAAAGGCAGTGGTTGAGATGATGAGAAACACGTTCTTATTCTTCCTGGTGCGCTGAACTATCTGAATGACCTTGAGCAAGTTACTCTGCCTCTCTGAGTTTCATTCTTCTCTGCATGTTAAATGACTAGACAATTTCATATCCTGGTGTCAATTTTAAAATTCTCTGATTCTAGATTTCCTGAACCATAATGCGCATGAAAAAGAAAACAAACACTCTGAAATGGTAGAATAGGGTCTCTTCATTTTATGGTAAACTTTTGGAAAGTATTCCAAGTATATTTGGGACATGCCATTCTTGCAATTACCTGAGTGCAGAGATGCATAATTGCTGCTTTTAGTCACTGACAGACATTAATCATGCCAGCTCTCTTTTCTACAAGAGTGACTGCTTTAACGGGAAACTCCAGCCACTGTCAACATGCCAGTGGGTGTGAAGAAAGAAGAGTAGAAGAATATGGGTGTTAGTAAAAAGGAAATGATGGATGAGGAACCATATTCCTGTGTGCTGAGAGGGGATACGAGTTGGTGGGTGTCTTGAAGTAGCCTGACCCATTGTCTCTGTAGAATATTTAAAGATGTTTGACAGCAGCCTGGTGTTGTGACAGGTGCCTGTGGTCCCAGGTACTGGGGAGGCTGAGGCAAGAGAATAACCTAAGCCCAGGAGCTGGAGGTTGCTGTGAGCTGTGATGGCACAGCACTCTACCAAGGGCAATAAAGTGAGACTCTGTCTCTACAAAAATAAAAGCTGTTCGACAGCAAATTGAAGCTCCTCTGTTCTCCTTACCTTTGGGCATCCCACGTGTGCAATGCAGGCTGCGTACTGTAGTGGCTGAGGGCTAGCTCTGCAGTCAGCCTGGTTTTGCATCTTACCTTTACAGGCAATCCATGTAACTCACTTTCTGACTTATGTATTAGAGATAATAATAGTACCTAATAGATGGATTGGTTCGTTGGGATCATTTAACAAGATAATGCCTATAAAGTGATTAAAATAGAGCCTGGCACATACTAAACCTTTATGGAATTAGCAGTTATCACCTCCTTTACTGTGTATGTCTTTACTGGTTTCATTTACATCATTTCATTTGATCTCATAAAACCCCTCTGACGTGCTGAGGAATTACCGTCATACTGCAGATGAGAAGACCACAGTTCAGTGGTATTTAGAGTTAGATAAGTTCTAAAGTTGGTGCAAGAACAAAAGATTGTCTCCCAGGTCAGCACGTGAGTGTACATATGGTTAACACCAGTGACATGCCAGACAGCCTGTTCTGTGCTTTTGTTTAAATTCTCAATGCTTCAGACAACCCAGTGAGATAGTCTCACTTGTGTGAAGAAATCTGATGCTATGGAAAGCAGGTTGTTTGCTTCATGCCTGGCTTACTGTGGGGGCAGGAGGGAACACCGTTTAAATCAGATCCTGAGACACTGCCCTCCGTGTTCCTTCTGTCTTAATCTTAGTGCTTCAATAATCACATAATTAATCTATCACACCACATTTGGTGACAACCTAGGCAAATTTAAAGGCTACATTAGAATCTAAGTCCCTTATTTAGTTTCAACAATGTACCCAAATCTCATACCCAGTATTTCCAGAAGTGATTCTCAATGATAGTGAAAGAGATGTCAGAAAATGGAGTTACTAATGCTTAGAAAACCCTCACAAATAGAGCTGGAGAAGTCCATGAACAGAAAATGCTCATGTTTATATGCCCAAAAAAAGACTACAAAAGCCCAACTTGTGCAAAGACCACTGCAGCCTTGCATAAAAAATGCTTCTGTAAAGACACAGGCTCAGCAACAGCCTGCCCAGCCTTGGCCTGGCAGCACCCTGTTATCGGTGTTTGTAGTCAAGGATAATTTTTTCAAAACAATTATGTAATCCTCTTCATTATTTTTCTTTTAAAAACCTTGTCTTACTTTATCTTCCCAAATAAGCATATATACAGTATTTAACTATGGCAGGCTTATTCTTATTGCAATGTTCATTTCTTGAATAAATATGTTTTTCTAGAGAGCGTTCTCTGTTTTTTTATTTAGGTCAACAATAGTTTTCTCCAAAATGATTTAAAGATGAAGAATTGGTTAAAATATGTGGTCTATGGAGTATTCAATCAGACAAGGTACTCTGATGGCTTATACCATTAGGGTCAAAGGTACACACCTCAGGTCGTATTCTAAGATATTTACCAATTTTGTGTCTTTGAAAACATTACCTTTTAAATCTGAATTTTCTTACCTATGAAAGAAAAAAAATGCTGCCCCTGAGGTTCATCGCGAAGATTCTTTTGAGGATTAATCACATACATGGAGCTAACAGCGCTTACTCATTAAACGGTAGCTTTAACAAAGGGAAGGGTGCTTTCCATCGCAAATTGAAACTTAGACAATTTTATTTGTATGTCCTTAAGTATGTAGAAATGTCAAACATGTAGGTGGTTATGATCAACATTAAAATCAATAAGTAGAAAACTAATTCCATAAATATATTTTAGGATCTGTTTCACCCCAAATAACATACTGATTGAGATTTCCTTCACAATATGGAGAAGTTCTTATAAAAGTTTCATCCTGACCTCCACGAGTCTGCAGTAGGAAGACAGAGGATGTATTACAAGGCATATCGTACACACTAAGTTGAAAACTGGGTCATAATCCCATGTTCTTTCAAAAGGCAAAATGTTAACCTTGGACAGAAATTGTCCCAGGGGATACATAACTTTGATACAGGCTATGCATGAGGCAAAGAACTTTTAGATTTCTCTTAACATCAATTATCACCCTCAATTAATTTTTGTTGAGTATTCACTAAGTCAAGGGAATATATGAACATAAGAATAATTGCAAAGACCCATTGGTATTTCAGTGTTGTCCAAAAGAAATTTCACTAGTGATGAAAATATTCTCTGTGCTGCCCCATTTAGAATTGCCTGGATGACTGAAAAACTGAATTTTTAAATTTCATTTAATTTTAATTGTTGAATTTAAATAGTTACTTGTGTGGGTGGTGGTTATTGTATTAGCCCTGGTAACAATGTCATGACATTGTCATCAAAGTCAAGAGACATAGATTCTAGTCTCGACCCTCCCTCTCTGTGTGTGTTTGTGTGTGTATGTATGTGTTTGGGTGCCCACATGTGATATATATAAACCCTGAAGACAAAAATCAGAAAACTGACTTCTAGTTCTAGTTCTTTTGGTTACTAGCTATGCAAAATCAAGAGCCATTAAAACTATTCAAACCTCAGTTTCTGCATTTGTAAAACAGGAAAAATTATATCATCCATTATATCAATTTCGCGAGTTTTGTGAGTTAACAGTAGCAAAGCACTTAACTAAGGCAAAAAATGCTATTTTTTGGTGGTGGTGGCATATGGTCATTTGGTATTTTTAGTGGCACTTCAACAACATCAAACATTTATTTATATAAAAAAATGATTTTTATTTTCAAAAGGCAACAGTGCAGGAAGAGCTATCTGTGATAATTGTTTGTATAGCCTGAGCCAGAGCAAGACCCCACCTCAATGGCTTGTACACGTGCACACACACACTCAGCCTCACATGTACTTCTTGTTGGAGATGTTTACATCAAGATCAAGGATATAAGCACAGGCTTATGAAGTGTGACAATGGAACAGAACCTGGAGACCGTCTGGTGTAGGTTTCCTTCCCCAGAAAACAGACTCTACCAGGGAGATTAGCATGGGTGACATTAATTAATTAGAAAGTGTTCTTAGGTGCAGCGCCCATGGCTCAGTGAGTAGGGTGCCGGCCCCATATGCCAAGGGTGGCGGGTTCGGACCCAGCCCCAGCCAAACTGCAACAACAAAAAAAATAGCTGGGCGTTGTGGCGGGAGCCTGTAGTCCCAGCTACTCGGGAGGCTGAGGCAAGAGAATCACGTAAGCCCAAAAGCTGGAGGTTGCTGTGTGCTGTGTGACGCCATGGCACTCTACCGAGGGCAGTAAAGTGAGACTCTGTCTCTACAAAAAAAAAAAAAAAAGAAAAAAAGAAAGTGTTTTTAGGATTGGCAACTGTGGATGAGAAGAAATAAAATAAGACACAGGGTGGTGCCTGTGACTCAAAGAGTAGGGCGCCGGCCGCTTATACTGGAGGTGGCAGGTTCAAACCCAGCCATGGCCAAAAAAAAAAAAAAAAAAAAAAAAAAAAAGAAAGAAAGAAAAAAGGGAAAAGAAAAAAATAAATAAGACTGTGATTGGACAGAGGGAAATATCAAGCTGTGGTTTGGTCTCCATGGAACACCCTGTTCAACACTGTGGAGCATTCTAGTAATAAGTCCATCTTCAGCGTTGTCCTGAGGGGGGTGGAGCAAGATGACTCCGTTTTTATTCTTCCATGAGTCAATCAGTCATTGGATACAGCCTTCCCAGGAAGAGGAAACAGACTTTAGGGAGGAAGGCTTCAGCTAAGACAGTTTCCAAAGGGAAAGTGTCAATGAAGATCATCTTCCAGCAATATTCCAGCAGTTGGGAGAATAAACCTGTTATTACTGAGGATGGAGGGATCTGAACAGCACGTCCTAACATTGGCCCAATCATCCAATTCACCCCTCTTGCTATTTAAACATGCAAATGAAGGCCAATTTACCTGACTATCAATAAACAGAGTTCTTGGGTGTACCAAGACCAGAATTCAAGTCTTTATTCTTGCAAGTAACTGATTACAGAGCCACCCACCCTCATTCCACATTGTACTTTCAAGTCAGCCCTAATTCTGGTCATGTGTACTGAGTTTTCACAGTTAGTTATACCTGGTTAATTAATCAGAACTTTACACAGCTGGGTGGACTCAGGTGACAAGACCAGGTTAACTGGGCCTCTGCCCCTGCTTCATGTCATCTCTTATCTCACTTTAAAAAAAATTCATTATTTATTTATTTATGTTTTTGAGACAGAGACTTGCACTTTGTCACCCTTGGTAGAGTGCTATGGCATCACAGTTCACAATAATTCTTGGACTCAACTGACCTTCTTGCCTCAGCCTCCTGAGTAGCTGGGACTACAGGCACCTGCTACAACATCCAGCTATTTTTATAGAAATGGGGTTTCCCTCTGGCTCAGGCTGGTCTTCAACTCCTGAGCTAAACAATTCACCCTCCTTAACCTCCCAGAAGGCTAGAGTTACAGGCCTGAGCAACTGCGCCGGCCTCATCTCCTTATCTCTTATTGATTTACTTCGTGGTTCATTTTCTTAAGCAGTTTTTTTCAGTTTTTTCTAATCCACAACCACTTGATAACTTCATTTCAGCAACCCTAGCCCAATAAGGAAATAACAGGTACTGTGAAAAATATTCTTTTCTTCATGCATAAAGGCCCAAATGCAGCCCTTGAAGTTGTCTCATCAACAGTGGTTACCACTTGTGGGATACTTTTTCAACCTGAGCACAACTGGTGCTGAATCATTCATTGCTGTAAGGAGTTGTCTTTCGTGTTGAAGGAAGTGGATCAGTATCCCTGGTCTCTACCAATGTGATAAAGTCATAACATCCTTCCTATTATGACAATCAGAAATGTCTCCAGAGATCATTAAATGTCCCAGTAGGCAAAACCACCACTGGTTTGGAAGCACTGCTATAGAGATCTTTAGACTTAAAGCTTTACTTCCTGTCAGAAGAAAGGCCTCTACCTACCTCTTTTCCAAGGCTCTCTACTCCATTTCCTCCCATCATCGACACCTGCTTCTACCTGTTTTCCTCATACTTTTTAAAAAGAAAATATTTAAGAAAACTTTTTTAAGAAAATATGACATACATGCTGTAAGTTCCTTTTATTACTTTCCTCCATCTCATTTTTTTCTTCTTTGGAGTTCAACCTTGTCTTTGATATGTTTCAAGATATCTTATACATGTTTATGATTTGTAGAATTTTCTACAGATGTATATAGCAATCGATGGTGTGTCTTATATACTTTTATAAGTGCTATAATTCATATATATTGCACTTGAAAATGCTTGTTTTCTTCTCATAACTCAGAGCTCTTTTTTTATTATGACACATGCACACCTACTTTGTTCATTTAAACACACCAATATCTATTGCTTTAGTCCCTTAATGATGAGTAATTAGTTTGTGCTCTTATTTCACTTTTTGAAATAATGGAGCAGTAAACAATTTGGTATATATGTCATTCTTATATAAATGAGGGAATTTCTTTAAAAAATGATATCAAGCATGGACCTGCTAGATGGGAAAGAACATGCATCTTCAACTCTACCAAACAACTGCCCATCAAAGGGGTTGAAAAAAATTCACACTTCCATTCAATAGTGAATTAAAATTCATGTTTTCTCAAATCTGTGGCAACATAAGTTAACGTCAATTTTAAAAATGACCTGATTGATGACTGAGTTTTTTTATTTTTTTATAATTGGGGGTTGACATGCATGGAGTAAATATATAAATAGCACTGATCATATTGCTTTAGTTGAAGGGATACATGGATGTATCCTTGTACAAACTGCACCAGAGCTCAAAATAGAAAACTCGGGCAACACCTAATGAGGCCCTTTTTGTGACTGTTTTTAATCTATTTTGTACTCTAACACTGTTGTAACAAATTGCCTCAACCGTAAGTGACTTAAATAATACTCCTTTATTATCTTACTATCAGCAGCTCAACCCTAGTCTCACCAGAGTAATGTCAAGGTGTTTGCAGAACTTCAGTTCTTTGTAGAGACTCTAGGAGAGAGTGTTACTTTGTGTTTTGAGGGGACCATTACTCTGTGTACCAAAAAAAGTATTTTGACTTCCAGTTATCATAAATTAATTTTATTTAATATAAATGAAATCATGTATTAGGTATTGTTATTTTGTCTGTTTTCCATCAGTGGTGTGGGGTTTGATCTCTATTATCTAAAGTTTGTTATTTCTATTACAGTGCAGTATTTCATTAAATAAGCATACCACACTTCATTATTCCTTGTACTGCCAAAGGGCATTTGAATTGTTTATAGGTTGTCTATTATGAATAAATCTACAAATATTTTTTGCACAGTCTGTGTGGACCCCTGAGTGCTGACTGTATCTCAAACACACAGTATTTATATTTTACCAAAGCTTCTTCCAGCACAATACAAATGCATGTAAACAATTAATAGTCCTTCCCCAATTACTTAATAATACAAAATGCAGGTACCAATATTATCCCATTTTATAGATGGATGATCTGTCTCAGGATCACGAAGTTACTTTCCTGAATTCATACAGCACTAAGTATTAGTGAGCTAATATGTGTTTTAGGATTATATGTTAAGATTTCAGGTGTGGAAGAATCCTTAATATTTATTTTCTTTAATTTTATTTCAACCATCCATAACAGTCCAGGTAGTTAAGAGGTCTTTCAAAACTGTTCTTAAAAACCTGGGCAATAGGGGGCGGGGACAAGATGGCTGACTGAAGCCAGCTTTCCACAGAGGCTCCCATCCAGAAGGAGAGTTAAAAGACATAAATTTAGCAAGTAACCTGGTGTACTAGAGCTGCCCCAAGAGAGAAGGTTGAAGAACACACATCAACCCCACTGAGGTGAGCTGAAACCCCAAGGATAAAAACAAAAGGTACAAAATCCATCGCCAAGCAGATAGGAGTCACTTCCCCCATGAGAATGGCTCAGAGTGCCCCACAAACAAACAGGCAGAGTTCAAAGTTCCTCCCACTACACTCCATGGGAGAGACCCTCTAAAAACTGGACCTACCTCCCCTACTAGGGTGCCATGGCATTCTCCTGCCAGACATAAAACTGTATAAAACTGTATATATTCTCTACCTGCAACTCTAAGCTCCCAGCACTCCCCTCCACTCTCACTCTGAGGTCTGGAGGCCTGTCTCCCAGGAGTCCAGATTCTTGGGTGATTTCTCAAGGGGTGGACAGGGCCTAAACTGCAACTGGTCAGTGCTGACTCTGCAGCACGGGAGTGAGGAGAGGACAGTCGGACAAGAGGGAACCATGCCAGAGCGGTGGTGTCCCGAAGGTGCAGAGTAGCAGCCATCTTTTGGCAACAATAGGGCTCACTCATGGATATTCTGAAGCCACACCCCCTATCCCCCTGGGCAACTGGAGGAGGCCGGGCATCTACTCAGGTGGCAACTGCCACAGAACAGATCTGGGACAGAAATGCAGGCCCCTTGAGTAAAGGGTTTGCCTAAGGTGGTACCAGCCTGGGTGGAGCGCAGGGACTAGAAACACACACCCAGAACCAGGAAGTTCTCAGGGCAGGGCTGACCCAGAGGACCACTTTACTGAGCCTAAGACACACCCAGCCCTCAGGGGATCCTTGGCCTATAGACAAAAGAAGACAGGTGACTAGAAATGACAGCTAATCAAATATAAACCTCCAGGAGCAAAGACAGGGCCTGAGGTGCAGGCTTTGGGAACTCCAAACAGCTTCTCTTCTGCAGGGGAATTTAGAAGGGACAAAAAGAATTTCCCACAAAGTTGTTCTGTCAGTAACATCAATCAGGGGCGGGGCTAGAACTGAGTGAACACTCCCCAGCCTCCATCAAGCACCCGAGGTTGTCAGGCCTCACCTCCCCCTGCTAGATAGAGGCAGAGTGCAGCACCCTGGCTGAGCAGAAATAAATTTCCTTGTGATTCAAGCCGGTGCAAACCCCTGGAGTATCTGTTCACTACAGGCAACTGGGTCACAGCCCTGCAGGGATATCAGTGACGGTGTGTGACAGAGGTGCAAGGTGGGGAATGAGGCATCAACCTTCCCAGACTGATCTATTTGCTGGGTGGGTCCACCTGACTCTACTGAGCACTGGAGCAAGCCATATCTGAGTAGTCATCAGACCCCTGCAATCCAGTTGCCAGAGACCTTTTAAATTCTCCTGCCTGAGACAGGTGCTGACTGAGACAATTGGTTTGGACTTTTTGAACTGAGCCAATCACCCGAGGACTATTCAGGTGGTGCCCTGGGTGTGTGGTTGTAGGAAGGTTTGATTTTCCTTTTGCAATTGTTGTCTGTGGGGGGCAGGGTGACTTAATTGCTCAAATTTCTCCATAGCTGAGACTTCAACCCAGAGTAACTGTTTCACTAGGGTTGAACAGAGACCAGCTGAAAATAAGACAGAACCACTTAGCCCCACCACACCAAACAGGTCCCCAGTCTCTCAGGCCATAGCACTGAATGGGTCCTTTACAAAGCTCTAGGGGAAAAATCAAATGGTGTAAAACAATCATGGGGCAAAATAATAACCATGAATAACCAGAATAGATACCCACCCCCCACCCCCCAAAGAAAGATATGGCAAATGTAACTGAAGATCCCACTCACAAACAGCTGGCCAAGATGTCAGAAATCGAATTCAGAATTTGGATTGCAAACAAGATTAATAGAATGGAGGAAAATTTGGAATTAGAAATTCAAGGAGCAATTCAAAAGTTGTCTCAAGAATTTAATGAATTTAAAGACAAAAACACCAAAGATTTTGATGCACTGAAGCAAGAATTTGAAGCCCTCAAAGATCTGAAAAATACAGTAGAATCCCTTAGTAACAGAGTGGAGGAAGCAGAAGAAAGGATTTCTGACATTGAAGACAAAGCCTTTGAATGCTCCCAAAATCCCAAAGAGGAAGAGAAATGGAGAGCAAAAACAGATCATTCTCTCAGAGAGCTCTGGGATAATTTGACGAAGGGTAATATCTGCCTCATTGGAATCCCTGAAAGTGATGAAGTGGCCTTGCAAGGCACAGAGGCCCTTCTCCATGAAATTATGAAAGAGAATTTTCCAGACATGCCAAGAGATTTTGAAATTCAGATAGCAGACTGTTTCAGAACCCCAGCACAACTCAATCCGAATAAGACATCCTCCAGGCATATCATAATTAACTTCACTAAAGTTAATATGAAGAAGAAAATTCTGAAAGCAGCCAGACATAAGAAATCCATTTCCTACAAAGGGAAGAAAAGAAATAACCAAAATTAGAGCAGAATTAAATGAAATTGAAAACAAAAGAATTACACAACAGATCAATAAATCAAAAAGTTGGTTTTTTGAAAAGGTCAATAAAATAGATAAACCTTTGGCTAACCTAACCAGGAAAAAAAAAAAAAGTAAAATCTCTAATCTCATCAATCAGAAACAACAAAGATGAAATAACAACAGACTCCTCAGAAATTCAAAAAATCCTTAATGAATATTACAAGAAACTTTATTCTCAGAAATATGAAAATCTGAAGGAAATTGACCAATACTTGGAAGCACGTCACCTTCCAAGACTTAGCCAGAATCAAGTAGAAAGGTTGAAAAGGCCCATATCAAGTTCTGAAACAGCATCAACCATACAAAATATCCCTAAAAAAAAAAGCCCAGGACCAGATGGCGTCAGGTCAGAATTCTACCAAACCTTTTAAAAAGGAATTAGTACCTATATTACTCAACCTGTTCCTGAAGGTAGAAAAAGAAGGAAGACTACCCAACACGTTCTATGTAGCAAACATCACCCTGATCCCCAAACCAGGAAAAGACACAAGAAAGAAAAGAAAATTATAGACCAATATCACTAATGAATATAGATGCAAAAATATTCAACAAGATCCTAACAAACAGAATCCAGCAATACATCAAACAAATTATACATCATGACCAAGTCGGTTTTATCCCAGGGTCTCAAGGCTGGTTCAATATATGTAAATCTATATGTATAATTCAGCACATAAACAAATTAAAAACCAAAGACTATATGATTCTCTCAATTGATGCAGAAAAAGCTTTTGATAATATCCAGCATCCCTTCATGATCAGAACACTTAAGAAAATTGGTATAGACAGGACATTTCTTAAACTGATAGAGCCCATCTACGGCAAACCCACAGCCAATATCATATTAAATGGAGTTACATTGAAATAATTTCCACTCAGATCAGGAACCAGACAAGGCTGCCCATTGTCTCCACTGCTCTTTAACACTGTAATGGAAGTTTTAGCCACCGCAATTAGGGAAGAAAAGGCGATCAGGCGTATCCAGATATGGTCAGAAGAGATCAAACTTTCAGTCTTCGCAGCTGATATAATTGTATATCTGGAAAACACCAGGGATTCTACTACAAAACTGTTAGAAGTGATGAAGGAATACAGCAGCGTCTCAGTTTACAAAATCAACATTCATAAATCAGTAGCCTTTATATATACCAACAATAGTCAAGCTGAAAAAACAGTCAAGGACTCTATTCCTTTCACAGTAGTGCCAAAGAAGACGAAATATTTCAGAGTTTATCTAACAAAGGACATGAAAGATCTCTATAAAGAGAACTATGAAACTCTAAAAAAAGAAATAGCTGAAAATGTTAACAAATGGAAAAACATACCATGCTCATGGCTAGGAAGAATCAACATTGTTAAAATGTCTATACTACCCAAAGCAATATACAATTTTAATGTAATCCCTATTAAAGCTCCACTGTCATACTTTAAAGATCTTGAAAAAATAATACTTCGTTTTATATGGAATTAGAAAAAAACTCGAATAGCCAAGACATTACTCAGAAATAAAAACAAAGCAGGAGGAATGCTACCAGACCTCAGACTATACTATAAATCAATAGTGATCAAAACAGCATGGTCTTGGCACAAAAACAGAGAAGTAGATGTCTGGAACAGAATAGAGAACCAAGAGATAAATCCAGCTACTTACTGTTATTTGATATTTGACAAGCCAATTAAAAACATTCAATGGGGAAAGGATTCCCTATTTAACAAATGGTGCTGAGTGAACTGGCTGGCAACCTGTAGAAGACTGAAACTGGACCCACACCTTTCACCATTATCTAAGATAGACTCTCACTGGATTAAAGATTTAACCTTAAGACATGAAACTCTAAAAATACTAGAAGAGAGTGCAGGGAAAACTCTTGAAGAAATCAGTCTGGGCAAGTATTTTATGAGGAGGACCCCCCGGGCAATTGAAGCAGCTTCAACAATACACTACTGGGACCTGATCAAACTAAAAAGCTTCTGCACAGCCAAGAACACAGTAAGTAAAGCAAGCAAACAGCCCTCAGAATGGGAGAAGATATTTGCAGGTTATGTCTCTGACAAAGGTTTAATAATCAGAATCCACAGAGAACTCAAACGTATAAGCAAGGAAAGAACAAGTGATCCCATGGCAGGCTGGGCAAGGGACTAGAAGAGAAACTTCTCTGAAGAAGACAGGCACACGGCCTACAGACATATGATAAAATGCTCATCATCGTTAATCATCAGAGAAATGCAAATCAAAACTACTTTGAGATATCATCTAACTCCAGTAAGATTAGCCCATATCACAAAATCCCAAGACCAGAGATGTTGGCATAGATGTGGAGAAAAGGGAACACTTCTACACTGCTGGTGGGAATGCAAATTAATACATTCCTTCTGGAAAGATGTTTGGAGAACACTTATATATCTAAAAATGGACATGCCATTCAATCTATAATTCCTCTACTAGGTATATACCCAGAAGACCAAAAATCACATTATAACAGATATTTGTACCAGAATACTTATTGCAGCCCAATTCATAATTGCTAAGTCATGGAAAAAGCCCAAGTGCCCATCGATTCACGAATGGATTATTAATTTGTGGTATATGTACACCATGGAATATTATGCAGCCTTAAAGAAAGATGGAGACTTTACCTCTTTCATGTTTACATGTATGGAGCTGGAACATATTATTCTTAGTAAAGTATCTCAAGAATGGAAGAAAAAGTATCCAATGTACTTAGCCCTACTACGAAACTAATTTATGGCTTTCACATGAAAGCTATAACCCAGTTATAACCTAAGAATGAGGGAAGTGGGAAAGGGAGGGTAGGTAGGGCGGAGGTGGGCGGAAGGAGGGTGATTGGTGGGATTATACCTGCGGTGCATCTTACAAGGGTATATGTGAAACTTAGTAAATGTAGAATGTAAATGTCTTAACACAATAACTAAGACAATACCAGGAAGTCTATGTCAACCAGTGTGATGAAAACATGTCAAATGGTCTATAAAACCAGTGTATGGTGCCCCATGATCACATTAATGTACACAGCTACGATTTAATAAAAAACCAAACAAACAAAAAAAAAAAACCCTGGGCGATAAGTTGCTCTTCCTTCCAAATTGAGTAGGCATAAATTGGAAATTAAAAATCCAATCTCTGTCTTAAGCATAGTATGAATACTGGCTCTATCACTATTAACTCTCTGACATTTAGTAAGCTGTATACTGTCTCTGAGTCTCATTTTATTATTGGTTTTTAGTAGAAAAATAATATCTGCCTCACAGGGTTATTTTGAGTATCATATAAGATTGTGCCCACCTCTTACCTAGGAGAAAGAAGCATATGCCATTATCATTGCTATTTTATCTCTGGATAGTGCTAACTTAAAATTTTTTTTTCTGAATTATAATTCACTTCTATTCCTATGGGACATTCAGAACTTGGCATTGTCAATACTTGAATTATTTGAATCCAGACACTTGTCTCTAAGTCTTCTTTTTTTTTTCTCTCTCTCTTTCTCTCTCTGCAGTTTTTGGCCAGGGCTGGGCTTGAACCCACCACCTCCAGCAAATGGGGCTGGCGCCCTACTGCTTTGAGCCCAGGCACCCCTCTCTAAGTCTTTTTTTTTTTTTTAATCTAGGCTTAACTTCACTTCTTTCAACTTTACTTCAAGTGTTATCTTTTAAGATTATGAGTTATCTGGGTCAAATAGTTATTGTAAATTTTTACATATATCTAAAAGCAAATAACATAAGATAGATCAGAGAACAAAAAAAATTACAGAATGTTTATGGAATGAATAAATGGAGTGAGCATCCTAATCTCTTGTTCATTCGTATCTATTTATAGTGTCTCTACGCTTAATTTGAAGGCCACCATATCTTCTCTATAACTGAATTTTTCATCATTGTAGACAGATTACGTAGAACATATATAGAACTTCAACCCCTTAAAGATCATATAGTATTATTATATGTATTTTTTAAGTATATGCATTATCTCAATTAACTCTTACAGCCCATCAATTACATTACACATGTTGTTTCTACCTTTAAAAAAAGAAACTGATACTTAGAGAAGTTAAGTGCTTTCAATAGGTATATGTAATCTTATAGTTCAGTTTCTTAAATATAAAGCATTATTAACTTGAAGATGAATTATTAGTGAGAAAGTAATTTTGCCCGCCTCTCCTATGATTATAATGGAGAATTGTTCTGTTCCCTTGGCTAATTCCTCTGTTCTTTTCTAGTCTTCCTTCTCATTTATGTCTCCTAATAGGTCTCTCTACACTCTTGACAGGTTGTTAGTAGAAATATTTCTGCATATTAAATTGAATTAACTCACCTCTGCCACATAAACCAATGTGTGAGTGACAAGTCCTTCAGTGCACCTGGACACATGAGAAGCATCTGGTCTCCACCAGTGTATGTGGGTCTGTCATCCTTCATCTCACTATAATCCCACATTCTTCTTTCTCCCTCTCTAGGGGCTGAAGACTAACTTAGTGAACACTTCTGAGACTGTCCTTGTCCCACCTCTGAAAAATATCATTGGTATAATAGCAAACAAATGTGTTATTGCAATTTCTAGTTGAATTATGTTGGAAGAAATCATCAAAGGAGGAAGATGTCCAATGAGCAGCAGTGGGCTATCCTGGAAAGGCACTGAATCTGGAATGAGGATGCCTCTGTAGCAATCCAGGTTCAGCCTTTTTGTTACTCTGGGCTGCCGAGTAGGTCCTGTTACCTCTCAAAGTCTCAGATTTCGCACCTCTAAAATCAAGTTAAAGATAAAATGGAGGAAACAATGTGAAAGTACTGTATTTGAAAAAAATCATGCCAAGTACCAATTGTTATCAGAGAGTTCAAAAAATATATTTGACTGTATTTTGGTAGAATCTCATTTAATTTCTACAACTGGGTCCAAGGTGCTTCCCTTATTTAATTTACATGTGTTAATGACTTTATTCAAACAGATTAATCAACTGATAAACTATCAATAATTGTAATTAAGATAGAAAATTTTTCACTTCATGAAAAAATATAATTAAATATAGAAAATATAATTGAAGGAATAATTGAATATAAATTATGATACAAGTATTGAAAAATATAAGGATATGAATAACAAGGAAAAAAAAGAACAGCTAAAATGATAATAGCCAAAGAAGAACTCAAAAAAAGTAAAGAAAAAAATTTATTAATTTGAATGTAGAGTCCATATTTTAAAGCTTTCAATTCTTTCCTAAATTTTAGAATGTTATGCATTTCTACTAAAGATTCAAAAAGAATTTGGGGGAGGAACATTAATAAAATTTTTTTAAGTTAATGTGGAAGCTGAACTATGGCCATATTGATTAGGTTCTTTTTTAAAATAATATTTAGGTAATAATCTTACATGGATATTAAAAATGCTTTAGAGCTACCATAAACAAGATGTTTCTGTATCAGAATGGAGATAGAGAAATAAAAAGGGACCTAAAAACATACAAAAGCAAACACGTATACTGGGATTCAGGAAATAAGAAAGGTATTTACCTACATAAGTTTGCAGCGCATTCTCCTAACTATAACAAGAATGGGAAAGAAAGTATCCAACGTGCTGATATGAAACCAGTAGACAAACAGTTATTGCCCACGCTAGAGAAAAATACACCTACATTCATGTCGCGGGTAAGGGGCAAGCAGGAGGGGGTTTGGTGTGTTCTCACCTAAAGGGCACAATATAGGTGTAGATGGCACATCTCCTGGGTGAAGGGCTCAACTATAACTTGGCCTTTACCTAACAAACACAAACGATGTAACCTAGTTGTTTGTCACCTTATATCAATCTAAAATTAAAAAAGAAGAAAAATAGAAAAAAATGTAAGGCAGCTACATCAGTGCTTTTAAAAAAAATAAAATGAGTTATTTAATAAATCATAGTGGTCATTTTCTATTTAACAGAAAAAAAAATTACCAGGCTAGATCCTTATCTCACTCATGACACCAAGTCTACATATTTCCATCATTGACTGAGTCATTTACACCTTCTTATTTTATTACATTTTTAAAATTCAGTAAGGATTAGGGAGTGCTACCACCCTTCCATCTCATCCCTGATTATCACCATGACTTCTTAGACAGGTACATTCTCCATTTCTTGTTCTTTTTTCCTGTTGGAACTGAACATAGCAGAATATGCCATGCTAAAGTGTGCCATGTTCAGTGAACTGAATGTGGTTGAGAAGACACAGATACAAGAAAAACTGTCTGCCTATTCCTTATTTGCCTAAAAGCAGGACATAATTTTGCAAAGGTATCTCTCTAGTTCTATTTCTACCAAGAAGAACCAAGGTTGATCACTAAAAATGACCTTAGACCCTTTTCAGCTTGAGTTGGACACCACAGAAATCTACATAACATCTTTACTAACTAGCCTTTATCTATCCTTGGTTTTCTACATACAGTTGAATCTCTGTAAGTTGACCACCCTAGGACTGTAACAAACTGGTCAACATATAGAAGTTGTCAACATAGGAACTAGGCCTGCCATACTGATATGCAGATGTGGTGCATGTCCAGTCTGTGAAAAATTAGGTCAACTTAAGGAGGTGGTCAGCTATGGGGGTTCTTCTGTTTTTGCCTTCCCACAGTTTGCTGTGGGACTAGTTATTCTAAGTTCTTTACATTTGTTTTGTTACTAGACTATATCTAAGACAGTATTGTAGGCCACCTCTTTCCCACTTATTATTTCTCTTAATTTTCTCCTATGTATAAATATGTACATGTTAACAAACGTCAGTTTGATTTTTCCATGCTTAGTGTTTTTTTTTGTTGTTGTTGTTGTTGCTGTTTTTGTTCAAGGGTCCCAGCTATGTAAGTCTTTTGTTAATAATAATCAATCCTTAGCTAATTTTTTGAAATAAGCAACCCTTGAATATATACATTCACTAACCCACTCAATTCACTCATTGATCTTCTTTATTTTAAACTCAATCTGCTGATGTTATTGCTTTAAACAATTAACTTATACCCTACAGGCATTCTCTCCATCTATTCCAGGTGTTGATATTTTTTTTTCTGTGAAAGACTGAAAAGTAAATATTTTAGAATTTTTGTGTCATGAGCTCTCTATTGAAAATACTTCTTTTCATTATTGTAGAATTATAGATAACACATAAATAAATTAATATTTCAACACAACACTATTTACCAACACAGGTGATGATATGATCTTTGGCTGACCACAGATCTTCTCTGTCCCAAGTTCTTTCACCTTATTCATCTTCCTACATTATTTCCAAAATGTTGCTCATTTCACTGTTTAAAAACCATCAGACAAGGAAGATAGTAAGTAGTTATGAATGGTAATTAATTTGTAGCTATCCAATTGTACGTAATTGGGCTCTACCTTTGGGATAATTTTTTTAGAAGTTAAATAATACATGCTATCATTTTAACAAGGAAATAGATTATCTATGAAGATGGCAAGTGGAAATGGAATGCCAAATGCTTGCATTTTGCTGTTTATACCGCATGGCTTAACCATTATTAGCATTCACAAATGGTCCACCCCAAAGCCTACCTTTTAATTCCAAGCAGAAAGTTTTCTAGTAAGTACATAAACCTTGAAATCAGAAGCTCACATTAGAATCTCACATTTTGTATTTTCCAACTGCAGAGATTTAAGAAAAATAGCCAATATATTACTTTTTTTTATTCATAAAATGGAGCTAATACTACCTATCTTAGTAGAGCCCTTAAATATGAAATGAGATGTATATTTACAATTTTAATACTTAATAAGTGGTCAATAAGGCTCAAGCATTTAACAATACTCCTAATTAATGTATAAGCAGACTTTTTCTACTTCAGGTAATCTTTCACAACCACACAAGCAGAACTTTCACACCTAAACTATCCACTTTTACTTTTAGTAATATAATTGTTAGTATTATTTTGGCATCTTTTAAAGTTTATTTGATATTTACCCAACTAAAGGGATTCTTAAAAGCTAGGGCTATTTCACCACCTTTTTATATGCTACTGGGCTAAACTAGCAAATATCAGTGTTGATCTAATAGTGAGTAAGTCAATGTTAATTTTGTATGTACCCCTTCTCTTCTGTCTACTATACAATACGAGGTATCCATATTATTAAAAGCGAATAGTTAAAGTTGAGAGAGGCTCAGTATCTGTCAACTCTTCAACAACTCAACTGATGACTTTGAGATTTCAATTTCTTCATGTTTAGGAATGGAATTAATTATACCTTCTTTAATAGTACAAGACTTGTAAAATGATTTTTATAGCCGGGCGTTGTGGCGGGCGCCTGTAGTCCCAGCTACTCGGGAGGCTGAGGCAAGAGAATCGCTTAAGCCCAGGAGTTGGAGGTTGCTGTGAACTGTGTGAGGCCACGGCACTCTACCGAGGGCCATAAAGTGAGACTCTGTCTCTACAAAAAAAAAAAAAAAAAAGATTTTTAAAAAAGGGTAGCATAGAAAAGTTAGACTTTTGTTGTTATTAGAGAACACATGTTTATGGTAAAATCATAATTGTTCCAAGTTTAAAGCAATCTCAGTACATAAAGCTGGAGAAGGAAGAATATCAACAGAATAAAGAGAAGGTAAATTCCAACTATTCATACAAAGGAATCTTTTAAACAATTCAAACCGTCTAAAGAGAAACAGACTTATTGAGGTACAGTGAGACCCACACAGCATTAAATGTTCACACCAAAGCTGATGACTACTTCTAAAAGATTCATGCAAGATAAGTCCTTATTTCAACTTTGAAGCCTATTTCAGTTCTGAGAATCAACCATTCTCTTGAAAACACTAAAAGAAAAGAAACAGAAGATTGAAGAAAAGTAATAAAATACATAGAATCAGAGAACTTCTCTTTCTGGCCAAGGTGGAGTATCTGAAACTGAATTACTCCTTCCACTGTAAGAACTTCTAAATTAGAAAAATATATGAACCAATGGCTTTCCAATATTAGATGGGAGACAGAGCAGGAAGTGTACGTTCTTTGAGACAAGGAGATGCAGTGAAATGACCTTAGGTTTATTCCAGCAGGTGCCCGAAGCTAGCTATGAGGGAAGTGTCACAAAAGAGTAAAGATAATCTGCTCTCTGGAGAAGACACACACTGTGGTCAGAGAGGACAGAGGTGTATGGAATTTATAAAGCAGTGCATAGTAGAGGAAGATCTGTATGGAGGGAGAAAGGAAAACCCTCCAGGAATCCGTATGTGGGCTGGGCTGTCATTTGCTGAAGAATAAAAGGCTAAGGCAAAGGGTGAAGCTCAAAGGAAGAAGGAACAAGGTGGCAGTGGGGAGGTGGACATATAAGAGGAAAATTCCTGAAGCTTGCAAAAGATGGGAGACATCGAAGCTCTGGTTGGTCAGAATCAAGAATATAGATTAGACACATGGACCTATGCTGGAGACCCCAGACAGTAAACAGTAGTAGAGCTAACCTCACCCCAGAATAAAAGGCTACTGCATCCTCAAAAACCAAAATTCTTAAAAGAAAATGATCCCAAATTATCAATATATTCCCTAACTAACTTAACTTATTGGAAGCACAAAGTCCAACATTCATCGGAAAAATACTAAACATAATTGCCAAAACTTGGAAGCAACCAATATATGTGTACATTCAGAAAATAGAATATTATTCATTCAGCACTTAATAAGCTAGGATGCCATGAAAAGACATAGAGAAAATTAAATAAATATTAAGTATGAGAAGCAAACCTGAGAAGGTTGTGTTCTGTATAATTCCTGTTTTATGATATTCTAGAAAAGGCAAAACTATAGAGAAAGTAAAAGCAAATCA
The DNA here is from genome assembly GCF_027406575.1 of Nycticebus coucang. NCBI lineage: Eukaryota > Metazoa > Chordata > Mammalia > Primates > Lorisidae > Nycticebus > Nycticebus coucang. The sequence continues at coordinate 18,997,775 of NC_069781.1, read as the reverse complement.
GTGGTTGCTGTAAATTGAAGTGGATGTAGGATGGATAAGCAGAGCATAGATGATCTCCAAGGTAGTAAATCTATTCTACATGATATTATAATGGTGTATAGATGTTATTATGCATTTCTTCAAATCCATATAATGTACACCAAGACTGAACCTTAATGTAAACCCTAAACTGTGTATGATAAAGATATGTCAATAATTGTAATAAATATACCTCTGTGCTGGGGATTGCTGAGAATGGTGGAGGTTAGGTACCTCTGAGGGCAGAGGTGTCTGCAAAGTCTCTGCACCTTTCTCTCAATTTTTCTGTGAACCTAAAACTGCTGTAAAATAATAAACTCCTTAACAAAAAGAATACTGCATGAATCTAGTACCTTATGATATAAAATTAAAGTGTACAATATTCAAGGAAATGTTACTATCCTGTAAAAAGCAAGATATTATGATACAGAAGCTGGAGAACAGTTGGTAATTTTTTTAAAAGTAAATAAACTGAAATTTATCTAATGAAGGACGCTGTCTCAGCACTGGTATGAATTAGAGGTGACAGTATGGGAGCCATTGCCATCCATCAGATCCGTACGAGAGAAATGGAGCAGATGACCCTGGTTTAAAATTTTAAAAGAAACTACTTTTTTCTTTTTTAAATGAACTTTAATTTTTCTTTTGAGATTAAAATGAGAGAACAAATGATTAGGTTACATTGTTTTCATTTGTTATGTAAAGTTCAAGTTGTAGTTGAGCCCTTCACCCATGGGAGGTGCTGTGTACCCTTATGTTGTGCACATTACCACACCCCCTCCCTCCAGCCCTCTCCCTTTTCCTCCTAGCCCCTCTCCCTCACTTGAATTTAATTGGAAAGGGCATGGAGTGGCAGTTCTAAAGAAGATGGGGCCTTCTAAATAAGAAGAAAGGCCCATGCAAAATCAAACACTGAGAAGAGGGGAGTAGGGCCACTGCCGGAGAAACCTGGTCTGCCGGCCTCCCTACTCCCAGTGTAAGTTTACAGAGTGTTGCAGCAAACCTGTCAGGTAGGTTTGGTATGGGCATACTCCATTTTTGGTTTAGACTTGCAGCGACACAACTAGATAGAACCTGTTCAAACATTCTGTTATATCTCTTGAGTATCCTCCAAACTTCTTTCCAAAAAGGTTATATTACCTTGCATTCCCATCAGTGACCCATGAATAGATTAACAAAATGTGGTATATGTATATCATGGAATACTATGCAGCCATAAAAAAGGATGGAGACTTTAAATCTTCTATGTTTACATGGGTGGAACTGAAACATATTCTTTTTAGTAAAATATCTCAAGAATGGGGGGGGAAGTATCCAATGTACTTAATACTATTATGAAACCAATCTATACTCATCTACACACAACTATAGTCCAGAAAGAAGGAGGGAAGAGGAGGAAGAGCAAGGGAAGGGGAGAGAGTGGGAGATGGTGGGACCTCACCTAGTGTGCATAATGCAGTGGTATATTTTAAAACTAGAAGAGTAGAGTATAAATGTCTTACTACAACAAATAAGTAAGTGAGGTGATGGTTATGTTAATCAGTTTGATGTCAGCATTCCACATCATATGTCAAATCAGCACATTGTACCCCATAAATGTACATGGGTATGATTTAATAAAAAATTTCTTTTTTGGTCAGCAGGTATTTGGAGTAAAAACAGAAGTGTGTAGATGTGATTGGCAGAGAAGGACCAAGATAGGGATGTATAGTTAAAGAGCTTAAGGCTGATTGCAGGCTGGTTAAACCTCAATGCAACTTCATCTGCTGTTTGTTTCTTATAACCTTTAAAAAGATGTTGTTACCAATTATAGGAATAGCTAATGAACAAAGTTCTATTTCAAATAAAACTTAGCTCAAATGCGTTATGGGAAAAGGATTAAGTACTCTGATTTTGTCTACTCAGAGGTTTTTGGAAGAAAAATGGTTTTGCTCAAGGAAAATGACAGAACTTTAGATTGTGGCCCAGATTTTAGCATTTCATAGTACAGTTTTTGCTTACCAATAAGTAAAAAGGAGAGTTTAGAGCTCCTAAAACAATGAAACACTTTTTGCAAGTCTGAAATGGAAGTTGAAGTATTTGGGGGAAAAGATTAGATATTAGATAAATGATTGCTTTGCGTCAAAGTGAAGGATTGCCCAGGAGTTCAGTTCAGGATGGTGATTGCATGCCCAGATCATACCAGGCTCTCAGAAAGTGCTCACCACTACTCCAAGACCACGAATTGAATTGCTGATGTCACTAGACATTCAAAATTTTTTTTCTGAAATAACATTGGAATGGTAGTGATGATCTATTACACATGCATTTTAGAATAGAATCCTATTATTTTCATACTATAATAGAAAGTAAATAAAATAATAAATTTGAGAAACAAAATAATTGAATTAGCAGTTAAGGATTTTAAAACAGCTGTTAACAGATCTGTTCAACATTATGAAGAATTTCAAGGGCAATGTAAACACCTATGAGGCAAACAGAACACATTAAAAAAAGTGTTCATTCTAAAAGTAAAAATTACAGTATCAGAAAAATTCATGGATTGAATTAAAGCAGATTAAATATGGCACAGGGGAAAAATGATCAAAAAACCTGACTGCAAAGACAACAAACTATTTAAACCCATGCCCAGTGTTTTAGTCTGTGCTGCTGTAACAAATTATGCAAGGCTGAGTCATTTATAAACCACAGAATTGTATTTCTCATAGTTCAGGAGGCTGGGAAGTGTATGATCAAGGCAGCAGCCCAGCTAGTTTAAGATGCCCCTTAGTTTGAATCCTCATCTGGTGGAAGAAGGAAAGGCTGAAGGGTTCAATAACTTAGAACCTCTGTTACAAGAATGTTTATTCTAATCATGAAGGAGAAGCCCTACTGGCCCAATCACCTTTCAAAAGGCCTCACCACTTAATCCGACCACAAGGGGCATTAAATCTCAACAGGAATTTTGCAGAGACAGATTCCAATCATACCACACACAGAGAAAAGGAATAAAATGTAAACCATGTCAAAATGACTGCTGAACTACATCAAGCAATCTAACGCACACGTCATCACGTGGGAGAGGAAAGGTACAGAAAAAATACTTGAAGAAACACGGGCTGCAAGTTCTCAAAATCATAGGAAAAAATATAAGCAGACACATCCAAGATGTTTAACAAATCTGAAGAAAGCTAAACGCAGAGAAAACCACACAGAAGTATATAATAATCAAATACCTGGGAGACACAGAGGAAGAAAAAATTCTTAAAATCAACCAGAGGGGGCTGGAAAAAAAAACACACCTCACACACAAAATAACAAGTATAGGAATGTTCTCAGACTTCTTTCTAAATGAGATCTGAAAGCTTTGTGTCATCAACTAACATGATCTAAAAGAAATATTGAAAATGTTTTTTAGACAGAAGGAAAATGATTTGGCAAAACATGGGTCCACATAAAAGAATGGTGTTCACCAGAAATAGCACATAAATGGGTAAATGTTAGAGACAAAAAGTTGGGTTCTGTGTGTTCTTTGGTAATGGCAGAGCAACTTATATTAAACTAAATGTCCAGATAATAACAGTAATAAAAACTGGGAAAAGGAGCAATTTTAAGACACCAGGAAGCATTTGAAAGCAAACATAAACTGGACAGGATTTGTCTCACTATAAAAATAAAAAAGAAGAAAGGAAAAAGAAAAGGAAAGGAAAAGAAATTTTAAAGGCTGAGGGGGAAAAAAAGAGACATTACGTACATAACAGGACAAAAATAATAATGAAAACTGACATTTCATCATATAAAAAGGAGGCGGAACTATCATAAAATAATATCTTAAAAATACCTGGAGAAAAACAAAACAGGTTGCTGTCAACCTAGCATTCCATATACAGAGTGAAAATATATTTTAAAAATGAAAACAAAATAAAGACAACTTTCAGATAAAAGCAAAAAACTTTGTAGTGGAAACAGTGCGGCAGGAAATGCTGAAATCTTGCAGAAAGAATGCTGCTACAAAAATACTGAAATCCTTCAGAGTTAAGGAATATAAAACTGTAGGTAAATGTGTATCTATAGGAAGTAAAGAACAGCCCTAGAAAGAGTAAATATATACATCAATGTGAAAGTGCTTCTTTCTTAATTTCTTACGAAGTCAACGGATTAAGTGAAAATAATGTCTGACAACAATAGCAAAGAATTGGAAGAGGTCCTAAGAGGAATTATTCAGCTGTAAGGTTATTATCTGATAGGTAAAGTCACAGACACTTAATTCGAGTCACACTGTGATAAATGCATAGTGTAATATCAGAACACATGAAAATTGTATGTATACATACTTTTTATATATGATAATTGTGTATCATATATAATATAATATATATTTGTTGTATTTACAAATATATATGAGGGCCAAAGAAGATAGATGAAATACTTTAAAATATGAAATGGTTTCTGGGGGCTAGAAGTGAAGGTAGAAAATGGAAAACTATTATTTTATGGGTAGATATTTTAAGTTTGGGAGGATGGAAAAATTGTGACGATGAATGGCCATGATGGTTGCACGACAATGCAAGTGCTTTGTAGCCTGAACCACGCAATTTAAAATGGCTAACATGTCCGGGAACGGTGGCTCATGCCTGTAATCATGAGCCTCTTGGAGGCAGAGATGGGTGGACTGCTTAAGCTCAGAAGTTTGAAACCAACCTGAGCAAGAGTGCACCTTCTCTTTAGTAGACAGTGCATTTGTCTACTAAAAATAGAAAAGATTAGCCAGGTTGTGGCAGGGGCCTATAGTCTCAGCTACTTGGGAGGCCGAGGCAGGAGGATCACTTGAGCCCAAGAATTTGAGGTTGCTGTAAGCTAAGATGATACCATGGCACTCAACCCCAGGGAGAGAGAGTGAGACTATTTAAAAAGAAGAAGAAGAAAGTTAAATTGTATATAATACATATACACATTGGAAAACAGGAAAATAAAAGGGTAAAATAGAAAATAAACAACAAGATGGTAGATTTAAACGTGAGCATGGTAATATAAATTTATAGCTCTATGTTGGAAAAGACATAGACTATGAACGAAGACCTAGATGAAAAAAAAAAAAAAGAATGGAAAATACACTTTTGCAAAAATAAGCATATGAAAGCTGAGGTACCTATGTTACTATCAAAACAAAATAATATTCCAAACACAAATATCACCAGAGATAAAGGAGTTCACTTTACCATGGTAGGTATCAATTACTGGTGATCACAAATTAAAAATCGTAAATGTGCAATATGCATGAATTAGATTTGACAGGAGCCTGGGACAGATATGCTAAAACTGAGCCATAGTTAAAGATGTCAATACTTCGATTCCACGATTAAAAAGTAGGCAAAAGACCAGTAAAATAAGAGAAGACGTGATGATTACAAACCAGTCTGACATGCCTGGCAGGGAAAGATGAATCCAATGACTGCAGGACACAGATTTTTCTCAAGAGCTCATGAAACAATCACTACAATAGACTCAATTCCCAGGCTTAAAACAAGGATCTATTTTATCAAAGGATTGAAATCCTGAAACCAAACACTTGATACCACCAGGTGTAATTATAAATCAAAACAAGTAAGATTTCTAAAAAATTTACAAAAACTTTCTAATTAGGCAATTCATTTCTAAATTCTTTTATGTCAAAGAAAAAAAAATCACAAGAAGATTAGAAAGTATTTTTCACTGAACCGCCATAAAAACACAATGTATCAGAAGTCATGGAGTACAGATAAAACAGCCCTTAAACTGTTCTTAAAATCTACACTTTTGAATACCAAGGAGATAGGATTCAGTAAATTATCTAGCTTTTAACATTAAGAATCTAGAAAAAGAGGAACTAAAATGAAGTGGAAGCAATAAATATTAAACATAAAGGGGGAAGTCGATGAAATAGAAAGTAAACTATAAGTCCACGAAGTTCACTCTTTGAAAAGATCAATAAAATGTAAAAACCCAAGCCTGACTATGCCAATTAATTCAACAAATTCATCAAGACTTTCAGAACTAACATATGGGGAATTAAAAATAACATTTTTCTTTATATAAAATACTTCTTTCGTCTTTTTTATTTATATAGTTGAAAAACAATTAATAACTGAAATGTGTGCCATAAAAAAGTGCCAGGTGCAGATGGGCTTATTAACCATTTCTATCAATCCTTATATATGAAATATTACCAATCTTCCATAAATTCTTTCCCACAATGGTGCTTTCTGAGGTCATTTTTCCTAAACAGCACAACTGGACATTAAATAAATGAACAAAGAAATTGCAGACCAAAATCTATCTTGAATATGGATGTAAAAATACTTATCAAAATATGATCAAAGTTCCCCAGCAAAACATAAAGAAAAACAAAACAAAACAAAACACAAAATCGCATGGCCAGGTGGGTTTTTTCCAAGGAATGTGTTTGTTTCAACTTAAAAGAAAAACAAAGTAGTTTGTCACATTAAAATTTAAAAGGACAAAATTATGCATATTTATCTAATTGAAAGCAGGAAAAATCTTTTAGTAAAATTTAAACACAAACCCTGGCTACAACTTTCATCAAAGTGCAAATGGAAAGTCTTTTCTTTCCACAGAGGATATGATATTAACATTAAAAAACTTAAAGAATTTATAAGTAAGTTCCTAGAAGTAGTATTCAAATAAGAAAACTTGGCTCAAATGCAAGTTCAATATATAGAAAATGTATTTTAAATAGTAGCAATAAATAATTCAGAAGTAAATTTTAAAAGCTTATTTTTTATTAGCATCAAATGTAAATTAATTAGGAAATTTTTTTTTTTTTTTTTTGCAGTTTTTGGCTGGGACTGGGTTTGAACCAGCCACCTCTGGCAAATAGGGCCAGCACCCTACTCTTTTGAGCCACAGGCACCACCCAATTAGGAAATTTTTAATGAAAACTTTGTTAGACCACTACATCAAAAACCAAACTCACTGTAGAACGAAATTAAGAACAAACTTAAAAATGAAGAGACACACAATGCCTATTAATTTAAATATTTAATGTTATTGAGATATTCAATCTCTCCAAATAGAGCCATATAAACTCAACATAATGCCAGTGAAATTTCTAGTAGTTGTTGATTGTAGAAATTGACAAGTTCATTCTGAAATGTATAAAGACAAAAGAGAATAACTAATACTTTTCTTTTTCTTTCTTTTTTATTTTTGGAGACAGAGTCTCTTTATGTCAATCTTGGTAGGTTCCTGTAGTGTCACAGCTCACAGCAACCTCAAACTCTTGGGTTTAAGAGATTCTCTTGCCTCAGCCTCCCAAGTTGCTGGGACTACAGGCAACTGCCACAACACCTGGCTATTTTTTTGTTGCAGTTGAAATAGTTGTTTAGTTGGCCCAGCTGGGTTCAAACCTGCCAGCCTTGGTGCATGTGGCTGGTGCTGTAACCACTGTGCTATGGGCACCGAGCCATAACTAATACTTTTTTCTTTCTTTTTTTTTTTTGTGAGACAGATCTCACTCTCTCCTCATGGGTAGAGTACCTTGGCATCATAGCTCACAGTAACCTCAAATTCCTGGGCTCAAGTGATCCTCATGCCTCAGCCTCCCTAGTAGCTGGGACTACAGGCAACCTCTACAATGCCCACTTAATTTTTCTATTTTCAGAGAGTTGGGGTCTCATGCTTGCTCAGTCTGGTCTCAAATTCCTAAACTCAGACAATCCACACACCTCAGCCTCTCAGAGTGCTAGGATTAGAGGAGTCAGCCACCACGCCCACAACCAAGACAATTTTAAGGAATAAATTTAGGTAACTTTAAGATTCACTATAAAGCTACAGGAATCAAGATGCTATTATAAATAGATAATATGTTTTTAAAACATAGAGGGAAGTATGGAATAAATATGCACATATTTGGTTAATGTATTTTGGGGAGGAAGTTTAGGCATCAAAGCTACTTAAGTTATTCAGTGGGAAAACATAGTTTCTTCTAAAATACTATTGGAGGACAGTGCTTGTGGCTCAGTGGGTAGGGCGCTGGCCTGATATACCAAGGGCAGTGGGTTCAAACCTGGCCCCGGCCAAATTGCAGCAAAAAAATAGCCGGGCATTGTAGTGGGCGCCTGTAGTCCCAGCTACTTGGAAGGCTGAGGCAAGAGAATCACCTAAGCCCAGGAGTTGGAGGTTGTTGTGAGCTGTGTGACACCACCGCACTCTTCCGAGGGCAATGAAATGAGACTGTCTCTAAAAAAAAAAAAAAAAAAAGTAGTATTTGAACAATAGGAAAAAATGAACCTTGACTCCTACCTCACACACAAAAACTATTTTAATATATTTCATAAACCTAACATAAAAGCTAAAACTATAAAGTTTCTAGAAGAATATAATAAGAGCATGTTCATGATCTTACAGAAGTATCTATTTCTTGGACACCAAAAACACTAATCAAAAAAAGAAAAATGCTTTAAATTTCATTGAATTAAAACATCTTTGATCTTAAAATATATCATTTAAAAAATTATGAAAGCCATTTTATTTGGAGTAAATGTTCACTTTTAAAGACTGTGAAAGACTAAAAAGAATTCCTACAGCTCAATAGCAAACAATAAATAGCTTAATGAAATGGGCATGAGGCCTTACAATTTTTTAAGGGGAAATATATTTAACCACATCACTGAGACATCTCCATACATGTGCTAAAGTGGCTAAAATCGAGATGCCAGGCACTACTAAATTTAGCTGGCATTATGGAATTACTGGACTTCTAATTCATGGTAGGCGAAGTGCAAAATAGTTTCATCCACTCTGGAAACAATTTTTCAATTTCATCTAAAGTTAAACATACACTTACACAGTGATTTCAATCCTTGACATTTAACCAAGGTGGATAAAAATACACATATACAAAACTATTTGTATAATAATATCATACCAGCCTTATTCATAAAAGCAGAAGACTCATAATAGTCCACAAACATCAACAAAATCAAAAGTTGAGATACAGTCACAAAGTAGGATATTAGGCCGCAATAAAAAAGAACAAACTACTGACACATCAGATAACACAGATGAATTTTATCCTGCATCACATCACATGTGATGAAGTTAAAGAGCAAGAGAAACTTTTCTATGATAGAAATTCATTGTTTGTATTGGGTGTGAGTGATTCCGAGGGCATTTGAAAGAGTTTTTTGGGATGATGTAAACAGCTTATATATAGCTTGATTGGGGGGATGGTAGCAAGGGAGTATATTTTCATTAAAACTCATTAAAATTTATCCTTGTTTATTTTAGGCAAAATTTACATCAATTATAAAATAGAACAAAAATATATTACTTTGGTTGTTTAAGGAAAAAAGTAAGATTTATTTCTCATTAGCCTACCTACAACTTCCTTAACATCAATAAATTCTACCATATTTAACAGCTTAGGAGAGTTCCACCCTGGAACATCATTCTTGATTCCAAAAGTTCTAGTATTTCAGTAACTGCCAAATATTACAAAGAGGTAGGCAACATGTAGGGAGTGTTTTGCGAATATTTTGTACAATTTTGTAATGAATTTTTTTTAAATAAAGGTAAATTTAGCTGCCATTTCCAATTTTCCCTATTTACAGTGACTTTAGGGCAACTTTTAGGACAACCTATATTTGTTCCCTTTTGAAAACTGGTTTTATTAAGTATAGGTTCTCATTGAGAGTTATGCAACTCCTTTTAAAAATGGGTGGTATAGTCTATCAAACCTTCAAGGAAGAGCTTACTCCTATACTGCAGAAATTATTCCAAAAAATTGAGGAGGAAAGAATCTTCCCCAACATGTTCTATGAAGCAAACATCACCCTGATACCAAAACTAGGAAAAGACCCAACTAAAAAGGAGAATTTCAGACCAATTTCACTCATGAATATAGATGCAAAAATTCTCAACAAAATCCTAGCCAATAGATTACAGCTTATCATCAAAAAAGTCATACATCATGATCAAGTAGGTTTCATCCCAGGAATGCAAGGCTGGTTTAACATATGCAAGTCCATAAACGTTATCCACCATATTAACAAAGGCAAAATAAAGATCAGATGAGCTTCTCGATAGATGCAGAAAAAGCATTTGATAAAATCCAGCATCCTTTTCTAATTAGAACACTGAAGAGTATAGGCATAGGTGGCACATTTCTAAAACTGATTGAAGCTATCTATGATAAACCCACAGCTAGTGTTTTACTGAATGGAGTAAAACTGAAAGCTTTTTCTCTTAGAACTGGAACTAGACAAGGTTGTCCTCTGTCACCTTTACTATTCAACATAGTGCTGGAAGTTCTAGCCAATACATTTAGGCAAAACAAGGAAATAAAGGGAACCCAAATGGGAGTAGAGGATGTCAAACTCTTCCTCTTTGGTGATGACATGATCTTATACTTAGAGAATCCCAAAGACTTAACCACAAGACTCCTGGAAGTCATCAAAAAATACAGGAATGTCTCAGGATATAAAATCAATGTCCACAAGTCAGTAGCCTTTGTGTACACCAATGACAGTCAAGATGAGAAGCTAATTATGGACACAACTTCCTTCACCATAGTTTCAAAAAAATGAAATACCTAGGAATATACCTAACAAAGGAGGTGAAGGACTTCTATAAAGAAAATTATGAAATCTTCAGAAAGGAAATAGCAGAGGATATTAACAAATGGAAGAACATACCATGCTCATGGATGGGAAGAATCAACATTGTCAAAATGTATATACTTCCCAAAGCAATCTACCTATTCAATGCCATTCCTATTAAAATACCAACATCATACTTTCAAGATTTGGAAAAAATGATTCTGCATTTTGTTTGGAAACAGAAAAAACCTTGTATAGCTAAGGCAGTTCTTAGTAATAAAAATAAAGCTGGGGGCATCAGCATAACAGATTTTAGGCTGTACTACAAAGACATAGTGGTCAAGACAGCATGGTACTGGCACAAAAATAGAGACATAGACACTTGGAATCGAATAGAAAACCAGGAAATGAAACTAACATCTTACAACAACCTAATCTTTGATAAACCAAACAAGAACATACCTTGGGGGAAAGACTCCCTATTCAATAAATGGTGTTGGGAGAACTGGATGTCCACATGTAAAAGACTGAAACTGGACCCACACCTTTCCCCACTCATTAAAATTGATTCAAGATGGATAAACAACTTAAATTTAAGGCATGTAATAATAAAAATCCTCAAAGAAAGCATAGGAAATACACTAGAAGATATTGGCCCAGGGAAAGACTTCATGAAGAAGACTGCCATGGCAATTGCAACAACAAAAATAAACAAATGGGACTTCATTAAACTGAAAAGCTTCTGTACAGCTAAGGAGACAACCACCAAAGCAAATAGGCAACCTACACAATGGGAAAGGATATTTGCATAGTTTGAATCAGACAAAAGCTTGATAACTAAGATCTTTAGAGAACTCAAATTAATCCACATGAAAAAAGCCAACAATCCCATATATCAATGGGCAAGAGACATGAATGGAACCTTCTCTAAAGAAGACAGATGAATGGCTAACAAACATATGAAAAAAATGTTCATCATCCCTATCTATTAGAGAAATACAAATCAAAACCACCCTGAGATACCATCTAACCCCAGCGAGAATGGCCCACATCACAAAATCTCAAAACTGCAGATGCTGACATGGATGTGGAGAAAAGGGAACACTTTTACACTGCTCGAGGGACTGCAAACTAGTACAACCTTTTTGGAAGGAAGTATGGAAAAACCTCAGAGAACTGAAGCTAGACCTCCCATTTGATCCTGCAATCCCATTACTGGGCATCTACCCTAAAAGAAAAAAAATTCTTTTATCATAAGGACACTTGCCCTAGACTGTTTATTGCAGCTCAATTTACAATTGCCAAGATGTGGAAGCAGCCTAAATGCCCAACAACCCAGGAATGGATTAACAAGCTGTGGTATATGTATACCATAGAATACTACTCAGCCATTAAAAGAGATGGAGCCTTTACATCTTTTGTATTAACCTGGATGAAACTGGAAGACATTATTCTTAGTAAAGCATCACAAGAATGGAGAAGCATGAATCCTATGTACTCAGTTTTGATATGAGGACAATTAATGACAATTAAGGTCACAGTGGGGGTGGGGGAAGGGGAGAACAGAGAGAGAAAGAAGGAGGGAGGTGTGGGGAAAGAAAGATCAGAGAGAGGGAAGGAGGGAGGTGGGTGGGGCCTTGGTGTGAGCCACACCTTTGGGGGGCAAGACAGGATTGCAAGAGGGAATTTACCTAACAAATAATCAGTGTAACCTGGCTTATTGTACACTCAATGAATCCCCAACAATAAAAAAAATAGAAATGGAAAAACAAATGGGTGGTATAGTGAGGGAATGCATAAATGAATGATTCTGAGTCAGTGAATTAATGATTGGGTCATTGTGCCTATAATTCTTCTTGCATCTGTTGCTGGGTTTAAAAATATATATGCATCAATCTTATCTATAAAAATGCAGAATTTGGCCATCTCAGTTAACAGGTTTTTATACCTGAAAAAGTAATCACTTTTCTAAATTAGTTTCGTTTTACACCACATGTGCTAGTTTGGGACTTAGAAAATCATTTCCCCCAGACAATTTAATACTTTTGAATCAATTTCATTTTTCATTAGTTTCCCTGTGTTTCTGATGATACATTTTCCTGGTTTCCGTTTCAATAAGACCTGTTTTCTTCAATCTGGGCTCTGGGCCCATCTGAAGTTCATCAGATTCTTCACACTCCTGAGGGTGTGTAAGGGCAGTCCTCATGTGCTGGCCCGCTGATTCTAGGGACGCTGTCATTTCTAATCTTTGTTGGAACTAGAAAGCTGCAGGCTGACCATTGCCACATACTCTGCCATGTTGCCATCAGGAATAGTGACAATTTGCTGGGACAGTCAAGGTATCCATGAGTTGCTTTATTTTTGTGTATATTTAAAAGTGTACCAGAGATGGAAGTATTGATAGATGAATAAGAATTTCAATTCACCACGAACTGCTTTGTAGCAGGAGGGATCCATTTGCTCTCTGAGCTTCTGCCTCAACCACAAGCCTTCAGAAAGGGCACGGAGCAGATGGTTCAGTCTGAGACTTACCTGGCAGAGTACAAAGAACATTCATAACTTGGGAGTTTCACAAGGCAGACACCACTGCACGTGCTGTAAAAAAGACATATCTTTATACAACGGCATGATAGATAACTGTGGACTGAGATCTTTCCATTAGATCAAAATGGTCAAGGTTCTAGTGAGATACCCTCAAAGAGGGCGGTGAAGGGTGAGGGTTGAGTGCACTGTTTTAAAATCAGACAGATTTGGATCTAAATTCTGCTTCTGTTACTAGTAACTCTGTAGAACTTTAGTAGCTTTACTACTTTGAGTACTAGGCTCCTCATGCTTCAAAAGGAGATAATCATGCCCACCCGAGCTTAATGCATAAAAGATGGTTAGCATGATGTCCAGCATGGCAGTGTTATAGGACTCAGTGAATAGTAATAGTAGCAATGGTAATAATAATCATAGTAATGACACATTAATAGACTTCTATTTTGGTCATTTTGAAGATGCAAATATGAATTATTCCCTGACTTTGTCTTCACAGAACTGCAGCTTAACTGTGGAAAGAGAAGCATGTGGAATCTTTCTGCTCAGGCAGTTATGAATTAAATGAGATGACATGTGTGAAAGCTCAGCACAGTGCCTGGCACTCCTATGACACATGGCAATGACACATTTTGAAAAAAATGCCAATTTTAAGAATATACTTCAATATTACATTTTGGAATATCAGGGAGCAGAGGACAACTTCCCATGTAATGGATTAAGGATTAAGGGGATGAGTTAAAGAGGGGAGACTCAGTGAAGGAGGCTGTGGGAGATAGACTTCATTTTTAGAGATGCAGATTGAATGGAGTTAGTGCTACAGTGATGAGCCCAAGAGCCTGCAGGAGTTTCATGGCAAAGATCTTAGTGGTTCCAGGGGCAAAACCCACAGGCTTAATAACATCACTCCTTTATATATGCACAGGCATTTAAAAGTTCATGAAAATCTTTCACACATATTTCCTTCTCAAGTAAATGCTCACAAATTGAACAAGTTTATTATTGGTATTTTCATATGGAGAAACTAAGGGTTATGAGGGTTTTGAGTCATCAGACTCAAAAATGGCTGATCCACAGCATTGTATCTAAGTACACTGTGCTGGCTCCCTTGGTGATAACTAGAGATGGCAGCCAGCATCAGTGTTAATCTTGCAGCAACGGCAGGGTACCGGCACGTAAAGGCAACTCCAAAATGGGCTATTAGTTGGGCCTTCAGCTTTCTATTCAGGAGTTTCCTGGAACCACAACCAGTACATAAAATGAAAAGAGCAAATAGTATACAAATTCTATGGCTCTTACCATGAGTTTGCACATGGAGAGCGAGTAATACATTCTCTACTGTCTGTTAACAATGGTGAACCTGAGCAGAGAGGCAGACATTTCATTTTGAAATCAACTTTAATTTGTGTTTAGAGCCAATTTTTATATCTTTCATAGAGAGAATCCCTGGGGACAAACTCCACGAGGACTTAGGAGGGCTGACCGGCCCACTAGTGTTAAGGACCAGGAGCTTATGGGGACCTCAGTGTCTCTTACACTAACAGGAAGACTGGATTACATGTTCTTTAAAGACTCTTCCTCTGTAGCCAAAGCTGGATTCTAAGATTTTTATCATTAGAATATAATTAGCTTTCCTAACCTGGGATGCCATTTTTTAATGACTAAGTTGGTATTTCTTTCTCTTTTGAAAAATTAGTTTAAAACACCATGCCATATACCATGGAGTTGAAAACCCTTTCTGCAAATTCGTAAGAAAGTTAGATTATGAGATGAAGCCACATTCCCCCGGCCAGTGGGATATTCTGATGAAGCTTATGACTTGGCTTATTATCCTGCATTTGTGGATTCTGGTCTTTCCTACATTGCCTCAACCCCCAAATTGTGGAAGGCTGACACCACAGCATCTATTTTGTAGGCCAAGTGCTATTTCCAGTACTAACAGACTTAAGTCTCTATTTCCCTGCAAATGCTAGGCCTAAGTTTCTATTTCCCTGCTAACGCCAGGCCTCTTTTCATAAATCACGTGAGCGAAACTTTGAAGCCTGCCATTGGAACTTATCTCCACCAAGGCCAGGAACTTATCTATACCAAGGCCAGGTTGCTTGGATACCTGGTGACGTAAACCTCCTCCTTCACCTACCCTTATGTACCCTGGAAGAACTTTGCAATAAATGAGACTTGATCAGACTCCTGTCTTGTCTCCATTCTTCGCGCCCCTTGTCCCTTTTTCATTCTCACCCCCTCCTCCAGGTATCCTTGTCGACTGACCCGCGGGCCGGGTCACCAAATAACACTGCCACTTGTTTCTACTCCACACCATGAGCCACAGGCTCAAACTATTTGTTTTTCCCCAAGATTTCAATCTATTTCTACTGCAAAAAAGTTTAGTGACATCCTCTGTTAACCTTGTATCCTGACAGTGCATGTCCTCAGGGTCTCACTTTCACCCCAAGAAATTCACCAGGTGTATTTCATATAAAATGAGAGTACCTTTCCTTGGGGGAAATTCTGCAATAAATTATAAAGATATTAACATTTCCCTTCACTACAAATTCATTTGCTATTTAACAAGAAGCATGAACCCTGACAGCTGCTTGCTGAACAGATAAAACTTTCCCTGAACATTTTCCATGTCATTAAGTGTTCCTTCACAACATCATTTTTAATGGCCACAGAGCATTTAAACATATGCATGCCCTATAATTTATTTAACAGATCCTCTATTGTTGGACAATTATGTGGGTTTTCAAAACCCATGAAGTTTTGAGATTTTTACCCATTCAAAGCACTTGCCAAATTAGTAGGAGGAAAAAATGACTCCTCAGGGTTATTTTATTCCTATGTATTTCTTTTTGTTTACCAGTAAACGTAAATACTTTTTAATTAACTTATCATCAAATCTCCTTCTTCCCTTCAGTAAGACATTCTTGGTGCTTCTGATCTCAAAATATGTGAAAATTTCTTTACTTTTCTTCCCAAATGTAACTGGTACCAGCCCCTAATCTGAGCCACTATTTTATACAAGCTGCTGCAATCCCTTGTAGCTTGGCTCCCTGAATCCACACTCATCTGTGGATTCATTATCCACATCTGCTAATGCCTTCTCTTGCTTAGTTCTCTTTGAATTGCTTTCTGTTCCACTCATAGCACAATCCAGCACCTCACTGTTGCCTCCGAGGTCCTATATGATGTGACCCTGGCCCAGCTCTTTCATCTCTACCGTTATCTGGTGTAGCTCTATTTTTTCCTTCATTGCTCTTCAGCCACACCAACTGTCTTTCTATTAAAAGACACATCAAGCTCACCTCTTTGTGTTTTCTTTACTCACTGCCCGGGTTTTACTCTCCAGCCCCGCTTCCAGAACTTGACACAGCCGACGCTACCTTACCCTTTGGGGTCTCTGCTCAGCAATTGCCTTCTCACAGAGGAATTCCTTTGGCCTACCTACATTAACCTTGTGGACATCTTAAGAGTTGGAGCAGCATAGGCAAAGCTATTAAGACATACACCTGTAGTTTCTTAGTCTGGTAAGTAAAGGAGGAATAATGAGAGACTGGACCAGACAACTAGTCAGAAGCCAGAAAATATAGTCAGCAAAATATCTTGTATTTTATTCTACAGGAAACTACATAAGGTTTTCAGACTTCTGGATAGTTTCATCCAATCATCATTTATTCATTCATCAATCATTAAGCAAAGGCTCACCATATACGTATACTAGACAACAAAAGTTACTAGGAATGCAAAAATTACTAAGATTAGTTTTGCCTTTAAGGCTTTATAGTTGCTCAATATTCCCAGATTCAGCCCCCAAAGGACATATGAGAACCCTGAGCCCTGTGTCTTGCTGATCCTCCGTCTGCTGTGATCCACAAGATAGCATCTAAATGAAATAGGATTTATCAGGTTCTTTTTTTTTTTTTTACCACAGGAAACTTTAAAATCTATATTGGAAAAAAAAGTAGTAAAATACCTCTATTTCCAGATAACATGATCTTATAGATAGAAAATTGTTAGCAATGTGCTAAAAACAAAACCAAACTAGTTCATCAAAATTTCAAGATATAAGTTCAATATACAAAAACCAATAGGAATCTCTCTTTTTTTTATTAATATTAAATCATAGCTGTGTACATTAATGCGATCATGGGGCACCATGCGCTGGTTTTATAAACAGTCTGACACATTAGTAAAATGTAGAATATAAATGTCTTAACACAATAACTAAGAAAATGCCAGGAAGGCTATGTTAACCGTGTGATGAAAATGTGTCAAACTGTTTATAAAACCAGGGGATTTATCAGGTTGATGTGCCTTCAAGTCTGCTAATATAAATGGTTGTCCTTCCTTCACATGATAATAACTCCCCTACTCATTTTTTAGCTGGAGGCTGTACATTGAACATGCTAGTCTCTGGCTAAAGACTTAGATAAAATTCCTACCCTGAAATCCCATGCATACATATTTCAAGACTTTCTCACCCCAAGGTTTCTTCTACCTGTGGAAGGAGGTGAAGTGAAAAGAGGAAGTAGTGAGAAGGGAGCTGTCAGTTTCCATCTTTCTCTCCGACATGGAAGAGGATGTGCACATCAATGAACACGCTGTCTTAGTGACTGCATTGCTGCTCTGGGTGTCCCGGAGACGGGAGGTGTCAGTTTTCATCTCTTTGATCCATCACTGTAGCATATTTGAGAGGAGAGAGGGCTTCTTCATATTTCCTTCTCATCTCTTTTAATTATATTCAACAGAGGAAGACAAGTCTTATCTCCCCATAAGCAAGATGCTCTCACATTAAGAAACTATTTGCTCATTCTTCTGGTTTGGGGGCAAAGCTTAGTTCTGTCATTTTTGACCCATCAATCAAGGTCAAGTTAACTTTTTTCCTCTTTCCTTTGTTTTTTTTTTTTTTTGTCTCTGATAGACAGTGGAGTAATACAACTTGAAAAAATCTACATATAATGGCTCAGGGACTGACTGCCAACTACCTTACAGATACTTTCTAATCTACAATTAGGAAAATTAGAAGCGCTTTTACTGAATATACTACTTAAGTATGCACTCCAGAGAAGATGTGCTTAACATTTTTTAATATTTTATTTTTAATTGTCATATACTAAGAGTACATATTTATAAGGTACAGTATGATTTTTCAATATATGGATACACTGTGCAGTGATCAAATTAGGGTAATTACCATATCCATCCCTTCAAATGTTTATCATTTCTTTATGGTGAGAACATTCAAAATTGTTTCTTCTAGATATTTTGCAATATATATTACATTATGTTAAGAATGCAATGAACACTTTTGACATGCTAGTGAAACCTATGGAATCCTGTGGGACAAATTAAACAAGGCCACTTTTTTATTTATATTTTTATTTATTAGTAACAACATCATCTGAAAGATAGTTGAGGGGTTCAACTCTGGCATCCGCTCAGTCCTTTCACTGATTTTTTTTTTTTTTTTTTACAATATAATGGACTATTTTATTTAATTTTATTTTTTAAGAATGGAGAAACAAGAATCTTACTACTCAATTCTGATATGAGGATAATTAATTACCTAGTACATAGTGGGGGTTGGGGGAAGGGAAAGGCAGAGGGAGGGGAATGGGAATCACAGTGTGTGACACAACTTTGGGGGCAGGACACAATTATTAAGAGGGACTTTATCTAACAAATGCAATCAATGTGACCTGGTTCTTTGTACCCTCAATGAATCCCCAACAATAATGATATTAAAAAAGCCACAATTTTTTGACACCTCTCCCCACAAGAGGAAGAAACTATTTTGCCTTCCCTTGCATTTGGGCTGAATTGCTCATTTGTAACCAAGGAGAAAAAAACTAGAGGTGATGATGTCTGAAGTGGGCAATGAGGTCAGAGAAGGGGTGTTGCTTCCACCTGAATCTCTGGGCATATTCTGTGTCTGAACGTTATCTCCTGAGGGCACCTTCTCAGAACTCAGCGATCATGATGTAAGAAGTCCAAGGTGCAAGGTGTGGCCGGTGTTTTGGTTGACAATCCCACCTGAACTCACAGACGTCTTAGATATCCAGCCCACTCAAGACTTGTGATGACAGAAATCACAGCCAATAGTGACATGCCACTGCGTGAGATATCACATATGACAACCGCTTAGCTGAACCCCCTCTCCAGCTCCTAACCCACAAGATCATGACACGATTAAATGGTTATTATACTTTGCTAAACTTTGGTTAGCTACTGCTAATGTGTTACCCAGCAAGAGCTAAGCAGAACCCTCTCTCAGAATGATGTTTTACATGCTTGAAATAAAATGTATAAAACTGCAAATTAAACAAAATACAAACTATTTTTAAAACACATTTAATTTTAACTCATTTGACTCATTTATTTTAAACTCATCATACTAGAAGAGCTATTAGCAGGCCTATAACTACCATAATATTGAAATAATTATGAGCAAAGAAATAGTGAAAAATACATATTATAATACTAATAAAATATAAAAGCATCTAATTTCTATTGGTGACAAAATTTGGGGGTGTCCCTAACTCTATTCTTGTTTGTGGTCAAATCAAAGGTTTTGCAAAGTTTCCATTAATGCTGGTGAAAATAAAGTGCTTTCTTTATACACATTCATTGACTTTTGGGATACCCTTAAGATTAAGAAATCTACCTTAGATTTTCCCTCTCCATGCATTTTTTATTGCTATTCTTTTTACCTAGAATAAATTTTCTTCTCTGAATGTTCAAAATCAACCTACTGTTTAAGAATCCCACTGAAATACTACCTCCCAAATCAAGCCTTCACATCAGCTAACTTCACACCATCTCCAGTTCTGACAATTCTGAGCTCTTGAATGATTTCTGATCATTTAGGCTATTTATGTACAAGTACATATTCCCTCATAAAGTGAAAATGTCTTAAAGAAAGGAGAAATATCATTCGAATCTTCATCTCAGTAACCAGAAATTCTCTCTTTCAGAAACCAGCAAAAAATATTCTACTTAGAGGGTCACCATAAATTTACAGTGGATTTGCCAGTGACTCCTAAAACCAGCTGATTATCAGTACCAGGTAGGGGATTTTTAATGAATAGAGATTTACATATTCCAACTCAATCTTCTAAATCACTGGAATTAAGAATAGGCCCAGGAATGAGGGATCTGGTAAGCATACTATTTTCTGGCCCACCTCCCACCCAAGGAATTCTTCCCTAGGCAGCCTGACGCTACCTGGATTTTCAAAAACACAAAATGGAAAATAATATACTATTCAAATAAGAGCCCCTAATGTTCATACTAAACGGTCTCCAAAGTTTAGACTTAGCTGACCTTCTCTACGTTTCCCTACTAGCTGCCTGAACACATCTTAGATGAAATTCCAGCCATCTCTGCAATGTTTTAATGTAGGCCACATGGATCAAGTGGCAGCTCACAAAGATCTTTTTCCTCCTCTATGAAAATCGCAGGCCTCAGCTCTCGTGTCTGTGTTAGGAAACCCTAGCGCTCTGGCCATACACAGCTAGTTTAGGCAGAGACCTGAGCTAAGCAGAACAGTCAGAAGCATTTGCTAGGAGAATGTGGCCTGGAAATGAAGGAAGACAGCCAGCCTTTACTGGTAGGGAGAGAAGGAATTGGAGACTCAGGGGCAGCTGCAAGTCTCTGCTAGTCAGAGCAAGAGGATGTACAAAAGAGAGTCTAAAGTAGGAATACAGAGCGACAGAGCGACAGAACAAACAATCTGATGTGACTCAGTTCCTTGTTCTAATTGTCCTCAGGGTCATTCGCACCCTGTCTTTTCCATAGCCATCTGGCATAATCTCTATCATTCCAACAGATTTCTCTTTCTGACTAAGCTGGTTCAGTTGAGTTCTGTCTCTGGAACCGAGAATATCCTTATATAAGAATCTTCCCTTTCCCCACTCCTCAATTCAAAGCAATAGCCCCTTAAAATATCCCTCCCTGTTCTCCTCTCTTGCTGAGAAGCCCAATCTGTTCTAACAGCTTGAGCCCACACTGATATCTAGCCTTTGTGATCTTCCTCAGCATTGATCATCTGTACCACACAAATTGGCAGACTTATTATCCTGTTCTGTATCTTGCACTGACTCATTATTGTCTCAAATTCAACTAACAATATTCTTTAGGCTTTATTTAACTGTACCATTTTATACCTGGAAAGAACATTAGTGGTTTCTAATTCAACCCCCTCATTTGTACAGAATGGGGGAAAAAAGTGTTTCTTCTCTCAAGTCCTAGAGAGAGAAGTGTTTCTTCTCTCAAGTCCTAAAGTCATATATAACACTTCTCAAAGTTCAGCTTGGACACAACAACATCTACAGATGAAAAGCTGGTCATGGTGAAATCAGTTTAGAAGCAGGTGCATATTCTAAATATTATCATAATTAATGATGCACAATTAATATTGCAGAGCAAAGCTTTTAAGAAATCCCAGAGAAAAGCAAGAGCTGTTTAAATGGGTTACAGCTTTATTTTGGAGGGAGATTTGCATGTAGAAATCTTTTTTCACTAACCACCTATTGGGTGTTGTTGAACTAGTGCTCTTTGGAGTACATATTGTTGTTAAACCTCATCCTGTTGCCTGTAGACTTGGTCTCTTTGTCCTAAATACGACATTTTGAACTCCCAAGGAGAAGGTTTATCATTCTACCCTACCACAGTCAGGTTTTCCCTTAGTTTAAAAGATTTTAACCATTTCTCGTTCAAGTCTTTAACTTTCTAGTCAATATAAAATGAGTCGATTGTGTTAGTCAATGTGTATTTAAAATATATGTATATGTTCCAATTCCATGATCAAATTATAAAAAAAAATGTGTCTTTATCTCTTTGTTATCGCAGTGGGGAGGGTCAACATCTTTGGCTTCAGGACCGGAGATTTAGCCCAAAGGTAGATGAGAGAATAAATCGTGTACAGAATCCAGGACCTTAGAAAAAGCACAGGTGAGCACATTTATCTTGCAGAAGCGGATGCTGAAGTTCAAGATAGAGGGGTGACTTTCCCAGTGTCGCAAAGATAGTTTTGCTTAGCTACAAGACTCTAAGACAGGCCTCAGGTTCCCACTCTTCTATCCTTTGCAATTAATTCTATCACTTTCACCACCTGTTCAAAGTCTGGGAGTTGATTATTTGGACTCTTTCTCTGACCTTTTTCCTCCCCCTTCCTCCCTCTTTCTTTCCTTCCTTCTCTTTCTTCTTTTCCCCCTCCTGTTCATCTTTCTCCTTATCCTCTTTCTTATCCCTCTACTTCTCTTTCCCTTTCTTCTATTGCTTTATTTTTTATTAAATCATTGCTGTGTACAATACCGTGGCAAAAATTCCCATTAAATATTGAGTACGTTTAAAACTTCTCTGCTACTAAGAAAATCTTCATGCAGCTGAGAAGTGATGGAGTATTTGGTTCTTAAATACATTTTGTTGCCCCTAACTTCCTGAGATCTTATGAATGCCATAGGTTTCCAACCAGGAAAAGAGCCTATATGTACATATATGAATGGAGCTATGCAGACGCTTTTAGGGGTTCTTTCAGAGCACCATAAGTCTCATCCATGCAAGAGGGGCCAGCACTTGCCAGACTTTCTTATACATCTTATCTGAGAATCTTTTTAAAATAAAAATATAATTCAGTAGATTTGAAGTGTGGCTTGAAGGTGTACATCATGAGCAAACCCCATATAATGCTGATATCCATAGGCTACACATTGATTAGTAAGAGTACAGACCAAATCACCCTTTTCCTTTGGACTAGCCTTTAAGGTTTGAACAAAATGTTCATGATATGTTCATTCTCTCAGAAATTTGAAGCATTAATAGTATCTATACTAAATTTGTAAGGGAAGAGTATATAATGTATGCAATAAGAGATAAAATAAAATAAGTAAATCCACCCACCTACCTCCTGTCTATGCACAAAGCGATGTGAAGGTAATACTGGTCAAAGTAATCTCTAAAATGGTAAATGTGGTAAGTTGTAGAGGTAGTTCCCCAGACTCCCAATTCATAAACTTTCAAATATACTACACAGTTTGGAAGTGACTCTCTCTCTCTCTCACACACACACACACACACACACACACACACACATACATATACACACTCTACATTGTCACTTAAGTAGATACACCTATGCGGCAAGATGGAGCTATCATCAATCTTTGCTAAAAGTTCTGAAATAAGGAAGCAAAAAGATGACGTTCCTTAACTTTAGTTGTTATTAATTTTCTGTTTTCACTTATTGAACTTGAGACTCTGGATTTGTATGAACTTGGTTCCTCTGTAGGCTTAACTTTTCTTTTTTCTTTTCTTTCTCTCTCTCTTTTTTTTTTTTTTTTTGCAGTTTTTGGCTGGGCTGGGTTTGAACCTGCCACCTCCGTATATGGGGCCAGCACCCTACTTCTTTGAGCCACAGGCGCTGCCCAGGTTGACTTACTTTCTTTGATAAGTTATTTAACATCACAGATCCTATTTTTGTTAAATAATTGACTTTTACTTACTGAAATAGAAAATTTCAAGTTTCTCTTCTCTTTTCCAGAATGCACAGGCATCTTGAAATCACGGACTACATGACAACAAGCAGGAAAACAGTATCGCTCTCATTATGGTTCAATACTGACCATGCCCTCTCCATCATCCTTTCCTTCTGCTTTTGCTGTCATCAGCCTTGTGAACAGATGGGATCTGAGCCCCTCAGTACCTCACTGTGCCCACTCTTCCTGTGGAAAAAGGAAGTCACATCCCATAAAGCAAATAAACCATCCAGAAACACAGAGGATCTGCTTTAAGGTCTATGTAACCCTCGGCATTCTCCTTCTCTCCTACAATTGGGATCCTCTACCATCTGGGTTGGGAAAACATAATCCCAAACTTTAAAAGGGACACTTTTGCTACCTCCAGGACCTTATTGTTTTGGCAAGATTTAATAAAGAATGATCACAGGCCTTATCAATTTGGTTCCATATATGAAAAGCATATGACTTTGGATGTTCATGAGGTTTATCTTAGAAATATCTAGAGAAGTTTGGTCATGCATGACGTGTAAATCACTGAGGTGAACAAAATTGCTTAGAAAAAAATTATCTTATTCACATTAGAGCCCTTATTCCCATGGAAGTATGATTTCCAAGCATAACAGCAATAACCAGCATTTACTGGTTAAGGCACTGTGCTGAAATACAACAGGGCATTAGCTCGTGATTACTCCCTGGTAGGCCCATATGATAGATACTAGTGTGATTACCATTTTTAGACTAAAATTCTGAGTGTTAGGTAAGAATTAGCCTTTGGTAAAGTGTGAAAACAAATTTAAGCTGTAGGACTATAAGTACTGTGCACATAAGCTTGCCTCAGTGGGACTTAAACATATACTTGACATTAAAGTGCATTAATACATCATAGTCAAGTGTTCTTATAATTCATTTGATGCATTAATTTGGTTTAGCCTAACTTTCTGATTGTCCCATATACAGTTGCTTCACCAGAATGACCTTTATCAGCACTTAAGGGTTCAGAAATTCAACCCAGGTGTAGTAAATTGTTTGTCAAGTTGCCAGATGACCACAAATACATGAACAAACCTACCTGTGCTCAACCAAGCTGACCAGAACAAGGGAACAACCCTATTAATTCATAGACTCATGACCAATGTTAAATGGTTATCCATTGCTTTAAGCCATTAGGTGTCTTAGAGTGGCCGAGTATGCAACAATAAGAAAATGATATACCAAAAAAACAAGCAGAAGCACATATTCTATTGCATGCTTCCCATTTAGTTCTTTGCATCATTCATTCACGAATAATATGACATAAGCCTATTCTTTTTCTGTATCCGTAATATATTGAGAAGCAATAATATGTGGCTCTAAATATCATTTACCATAATGAGGCACATGTTTACTTTAGAATCAGCTAGAGAGAGGGTGCTAGACAAAATGGTGCTGTCTTTAAATAAGGCACCGTTACAAGCTGACATTATACACTCTTGCTGACTTTATCAACTCTTATTGGCTGCTCCGAGCAAAACCTTTCTCGCCAATTCAATACCTGGGTTTCTTCACCTTTTTGTCCAGTTTTAATTTGGTCCATTTTCCTGCATCCCTTGCACATTTTCCAGTGCCTATTTCTGTCTTCTTAGACTTAGATCAATATAGCTAACTTTTTTCCTACCTCTCTTCCATTTGACCTACTTTATTTCTGCCTAAGTTCTCCCTGTGACCCATTTTACCCCTATTCTGATGCCTCAGTTTCCCCTTAGACAAAGTATAATGAGTGGCATCCTCCCCTCACCACCTGCCAGATTAATTTCCTTAGCTTTGAGGCATAAAACACTAAAAAATGATGATGGGAGAGAACTTGGCAGATATGAAAGAGCTATAAATATACATGCTCACTCATAAATCAATACCAATAATAAATTGCATTCAAGTGCTATTTAATTCTTTGCAATCATCGATAAAGATATAAAAAGTTCATCCCCAACATCCTGTCTGTGGTTACCCTCTCAAGCCCCTCCATGCAGCTGTCCTGGCTATTAGTCATCATTCTGTTTATCGTCTCTCACTTGGTCTGCTTTAGTTTGATTCCTCTCATTCTGGAAGCATTTTACTACAGAATTTCATTTTGGAGGTGGTTTAGAGGAGATGTTGCTTTTCCTCCTACACCCAGTTAGAAAACTTATACATTGGAAAGTTAAGCTAGTGGTGTTTAAACCCAGAGTGTCTTTCCTTTTTCTGATATAATTTTTTTCTCACCCTCACCTGGGAACTCATAGTCAGTTCTGATTGGAGTTTAGCAAGAAAAAACCCACCCACCAAAACCCACTGGGCTTGCTTCCTTTCCCCTCCCACTCAGTGGCCCTTTCTCTCCACAATGCCATCTTCTTAGGCTCATAATTAGATTCTGCAACCTCCAGGCCCCTTCCACAAAGTGATGAGCTACTAAAAATACAGCCCTGCAGGGATAAGTTCAACTTCTATTTCTGCTATTTTTTTAACATCGGTTTCAGATGAACAAAGCAGTTAAACAAAGGGAGAGAAAGTGCTGTGCTGTTCCACAGATGGAACAGCATTACATACTTTGTTCATTTTAATTACACAAAGTCATCGTTTAGCAAGAGCCCAAGGATACAGCAAAGAAAAAGCTTTCACAGGCCTCCCTGCTTTTGATATCTCTCATTTCAAATCTCTCCCAATGACCCTGAACATAAATATCCTCATTGTAACCCTGAAAAGTCCTGTATCTCTTTACAGCCCATGAAACGGGCACTGCTGCTTTTAAGGTGTGGGAAGGCTGGACATAATTGGACCGTTCTGCTAATGAGACCAACTTCCATCACTCTGCTGACTGTCTCTGGGCATTTCAGACGTGCCTCTAAAAGTGGGTTACAGAAATGAGGGTGGGGCAGGAGGGGCTGTGTGTGGAGGACCCCCATGTTCCCTGAAAGTTCTCCTCACCCACATGCTTGATATTTAGCAACCACCATTTTAAAATCTGTCTTGTGGCAATGCTCCATTTCTTTGATGATATTCGGTCCTACTTATTTAATGTATATTACAGATCAGGTATGCTATGGAAAAATATAGTTGAATAGCTTATTTAATCTGTATAACATAACTACAAAAGGGTGCTATTTCTCCCTGCTTTATAGATAAAAATACTGAGGCTTGTGTTTGCAAGCATAGTAAGATTCATACAGGAGGTACATGGATGAGCCAGGATTTGAACATAGGATGTCTCAGTTGAAAGCCTGAGTTTTCAGCCACATGATGCAATTCAGAACTCAATATATGACATCAGTGTCACACTCTCAAAATCCAAAGTCATGCATTTATTCATTTAATGAATATTTATACAACTTCGAATACATGCAAGGCCCAATGCTCAGCAATGAATATGCTTAACAGGTGAATCGGGCTATATCTTGTCCTTTCAATTTCTGACAGTGTGCAGTTGGAAACATACATTTATACAAAATATCTGGTGTACAGTAAAATATGCTAATAATCATTATGTTTCTGGTGCACAAAAGAGGAAGTTATCAGAGTAGAGAGATTAAAGTGGTAGGGTCAGAGGGAATCAAAAATGGTTTTACAGTATCACAGACTGTATCATTCTAGTAATTACCATGGTGCCTGGTACAAATTTGATATTTAATAAAAAATAATTTTCATGAATAAATGGATAAGTGAGGGTGTTAGTATATAAATTATTTAATGAATGGGTGAAATAATATATTTTTCAAGTATAAACATGAAAAATGCTTAGACATTTTCCCGGTGGACAAAAATGAGATGAAGCTTCCAAAATTAAGGAAGAGAGAATCAAAATGACTGGTTTGGAAAGAGGAAGGAATCAAGGACTCCAAATGCCCTGAAAGGAAAATTGAATTACTGTAGAAAATTAATGGAAACCAGTGAATATTTTTACTCCATGAAGATAAATATCAAATGGGCATTTTGGAAAGACAAGTGTGGCATGAGAGAATGAATTAAAGACAGGGTTAAGAGATGGTACCAAGGACAGCAATGTATATCCATAAAATGTTAGTTCAATTGCATTTCACTGAATTGGACTGATAGAAAACAAATGGTAGGAAATTACAACTCCGAAGGACAGGTGCTCTAATATCCCAACCCACTCTTCTGATGCTGAACTATGTTTAGCATGGGACACTCGGAGTCATGAAGGTGGCTCATGGGGTGGGTCAGTACTTCCTCAATTGCAGCTCTGTTGGCCTCATGTATGCTTGAGGCCATGAAATCAGAGATTTCAACCTGGCATAGTCACCAGCACTGAAGTGCAGTAATGTTTTTATGGTCAGATTTGATAAACCATAAAGTGATATTCTAGTTATTATCATTACAATGACTATAATTGGTACAAATACCAGTGTGGGTAATAAAAGTCAGCGTGCTACTAACATTACAATGTTATCCCAGGTTTCGGATTGGTATAATCCTCAAGTCTGAAACAGTGTGTAGAGCATAGTAAGGGCTAAATGAATTATCTTTGCTCAGAATGTTAATATCTGAAATCACCTCATTTTCTTGTTCAAGAATTCCTCAATCATATATTTTTTTCCTCACTTTTCTCCACCCCTAATTTCTACCTTGCCATTTTCCTTCACAAATAACCAAAGCTATGAGGACTCTTTTGAGCATCTTTTTCAAATTGGATAAATGCCAAGTTACAGGGCCAATTTAAAAGCAAGCAAAAATGCATTTTTTCACGCACACACACAGACACAAATATGACAAAGAATAAGCTAAAAGAAAAATTAATGTTAAAAATTGTTAGCTGAGTCTCTCATCATATTTCATATATCTCGGATAATTTCTCTATCTGGAATAAAAAAAAACATTTCTGTCCACTCTCTGGCACAACCTACTGGATTCCATCTTGCAGCCATTCCAAAATTGATTAGGTTATATCAAACCACTGCAATTTATTTCTGTGGGTCTTCATTTATTTATTTTTTACCGCTCAGTCCCCGTGACACATTAAGATACATCAGCCCTCTCCCGTCCTTGCTGGCACTTACTGTCTTCTCAGTTCTCTTTGAGTTGGAAGAATGATTGTATCTGTTCATAAGCCCATAAAACGAATATTTGATTTGATTTAGGTGGAAACTCACTGAGCTAATTTCATTATGATTAACTATTTACAATGAGTTTTTTACTTTTTGTGGTTCTGAACTGCTAATGTAATCCAATTTGTCAGTGAAGAGAGTCTCTGGTTACAGCAGACTTTTTTTTTTTCTTACCTCTAAGAAAGAAGGTAAAGTTCTTCATTCTGGGGAAAGATAGATTCATCAGCACATTCATAAGCCTACTCTACACACAACAATGCTAGGCACTGGGGTCAGAAAATGAGAAAATTGGGGCTGTTTTGATGAAAGAGTTCTCCACCCCAAAGAGCAGGCAGATGGTTGTAACTAAAGGTAATATATAGAATAATAGTAGTATTAATAACGTTTTACAGAGAAGAAATCCACTATTTCATTCACCAACTGTTTTATGCATGACAACTATCTGTTATGAAAAATAATTAGTGTTGCCCAAGTGTGAGATCAAAGGAGTCTTGAGAGGTTTTGAAGGCACCGTCACACCTGAGTGACATGTCAAAGGGTAAAGAGACCTTTACTACTTGGACCTTGTGAAACATAATTGGCAAACAGGGCTGCAATTATTCCTTTCCCAATATCCGGCCCTCTGTGATACCAGACTGAATATACATACGCCTTCTCATGAAGAGTTCAAGTCCACATCTTCCCTACTTATCCCTTTCTTCTATGATCTGGACTAGCTGCTTAGGATTTGCTTTGCACAGAGGACCCAACAAAGGCAAAGTTGCACCAGTTCTGAATTACAATCTTAAGGAGATTTATATGCTTTGATTCTTCCTTTGGAATCCTGAAAATACCATATGAACAAGTGTAGGGTAGCCTGCTGGATCAGACAAGACATGTGGCTCACGTACTGCTGTCACTCAAGAGCCAGCCAAACCCAGAAGCAGAGACCCTAGCTGAAGGGCTGTGTCAGTGACCCCAGGCAGGGCCAAGAGAGCCATCAGGTTAGGTTATTCCAAATTTCTAATCTATGGAGTCATGAGGCAAATAAATGAGCATTGTTTCAAGCCATTAGTGTGGGGTGGATTGTTGTCCTGCAAAAATCAAATATTTAGACATCACCTTCCAGAGAGTAGGAATAGTTTATGCAAGAACACTGAGGCAGGAACCATCAAGAGAACTTTAAAGGAACTGTAAGAAGCTCAGTGTTTTCATGTGCTAATGGTCTAGCTGCAAGTTCTAGAAATCCCATTCAAACCACCTTGAGCTAAAAAAGGAAATACTCTGTGTCCTCGAAAATAAGACATCCTCCGAAAATAAGACCTACTTACAGGGAAGATAAGACATCCCCTGAAAATAAGACCTAGTGCATCTTTGGGAGCACACTTTAAAATAAGTCGGGGAAACAGGGTATTACTGGTTCTCAAAGTAGAAAATTGCAAGAAGGTAGCTCCAGCTTGAGACTTCGTTGGATCTGGGTGTTCAAATGAACTCAAAGCCCTATTCTTCTACACTGAATGCTGTTTTATCCTGTTAGCTTAATTATTACATAGGTTTTCGTCTTTTAGTGCAAAGAGAACCATAGGACAGGTCCAGACTTCCAGTATCTCTCTAGTAATCCCCTTCTGTGTATCTACTGAACTTTGAGAAGGGGCTCTGATTTTCCCTAGTCATGGAAGAGGTGGGACCAAATTCACAAGACCATAGGGAATAATAGTTTTCAAAAGGAAAACAGGTATTCTATTCCTGGAAAAAAACAATAGGAAGAACTATTGTAGGAGATTAAAAATAACAGCCTTCCTCCCTCAGTTATAGAATGCCCATTCCCACATAGCTTGTATAACATATGAATCATAGACATGGTCTTTTTATCATGTAATATAATAAATGAGGTGTGGTATTGACTTCAAGAATAGCTTGTCTCAGAGTTCCATAAAGTCACAAGGGCTTTGGCACCATTTCTTTACCCAGTGTTGAGGGGTAGTTTTCTTCCTCTTTTTTCTTCAACCTGGCTTGTCTCATAATACCAGGGCTAACCAATATACCTCTCAGCCGCATCTTGGCATACTACAGAGAACCAGAGAGCAAGAAATAGTCTGCTTTGTCTTCCAGTTTTGCAAGCAAAATGCATAAGATTCACTCTGCAATGACAGGCTTGTCACAGGTCTGACTGGAAAAGAAAAGGTTGTAGCCCAGAACCACTGGGGTCCACAAATGGAAATTGAGACAACAGAGGCATTGAGGGGAGAAATGGAACCTGACAAGGCATCTAAAATGCTTATTATTTCCATTACAGACAGAATGAATGGGAGAATAAAACACGGGAGAACAGCGATGTGAAATGAAGCTCAGAACAGGCATGATAATGTTTTGGTGTCCAAGCTCACAAGACTCTGGGTCAGTCTCTGCCTTCCTAGAACACATTTTGGGGGTGGGACACAATTATAACAGGGTCTTTATCTAACAAGTGTCATCAGTGTAACCTGGTTCTCTGTACCCTCAATGAATTCCCAACCATGAAAACAAAACAAAAAAAAGAACTTCTCTGGAAGGCCTGCACCAGATGATCCCCTGCAGCACCCATTCATTTCTTCACCCATTCATCCATTCATCCACCCATCCATCATTCATTCAGCATGGCTGTCCTGGGCATCTGCTCTGACAAGTACTGGTCATACACATGTAGAAGGTACTGCCATCCCCTAAGTAGCTCGTTGTCTGGAAGGAGATAAGCACTTAAGAAAATATTTGCTGTATATGAATAAAAATGTCTGGGTGAAACTTGTTTTATTCAGCAGGTGTTTATATTCCTGGGAGGATGAAAGTCAACAGAATTGTGTAACATAAATCCTAATGGGGACGCACCAAAAAGAGTCAGAAATGACACCTATGATTTATTAATGGAGTTAAGATTTGCCTCTTGGCTTGATTTGTATCATTTTATTGAATTTTCAAAACGCTCCATGAGGCTGACATTAATATCAATGTAGCTAGTGAGAAAACCGAAGCCCAGAAAGGTGCCCACACGCTTAAGCAGAAATAAGAAATAAACTTGATTCTAACTGAATCTAAAGCCTCTTCTTCTAGTCACTCCCTTATACAACACGTTATATTGAGATTTCAGATGTTCTCAGGTGTTCCAATTATGTGTAGTCGCTTTGATCTTTAAGAACAAAGTATAAATAATTCAAATATCCATGCCATAGATTGTTGTGATTCTGATGGCTTCTCCAATATTTTCTGTGAATTTCCTGGAGTCTTCTTATTTCAACACACCTTTTGGCAGTCAGCTTTTATGTCCACTGAAATAATTTAGGGACTATGTTCTCTTCCTGAGCTTTGATACTTTCTGTAATACACTGAATCAACTTAGATGTTAAAGCTAATTTTTTTTTTTTTCCGTTTTTTTGTTACCAAAAAGAGGACAGAAACAAACCATCAAAATTTCAGGACAGGTTTTTGTTTTTATTCTATTTATTTATGTATTTATTTTCTTTTTTCTTTTTTTTAGAGACAGAGTCTCAGTTTGTCACCCTTGCTAGAGTGCCATGGCATCACAGCTCACAGCAACCTCCAGCTCTTGGGCTTAGGTGTTCTCTTGCCTCAACCTCCCAAGTAGCTGGGACTACAGGCACCACAATGCCTGGCTATTTGTTGTTGTTATTGTTGTCATTGTTGTTGTTGTTGCAGTTTGGCCAGGGCTGGGTTTGAACCTCGGTATATGGGGATAATGCTCTACTTATCGAGCCACAGGTGCCGCCTTATTTATTTATTTTTGAGACAGAATCTTACTTGTTGCCCTTGGTAGAGTGCTATGGCATCACAGCTCACAGCAACGTCCAACTCTTAACTTAAGTGATTCTCTTGCCTCAGCCTCTCCAGTAGCTGGGATTATAGGCACCCACCTCAATGCCTGGCCATTTTTGGTTGCATTTGTCATTGTTGTCTTAGCATGCTGGTGCTGGGCTAGAACTGGCCAGCCTCAGTGTATGTGGCTGGTGCCCTAGTTACTGAGCTATGGGTACCGAGCCCAGGACAGGTTTTTATATAGGTAAATGATTTTGTTGAAGAATCAAATTATAAAAAGGGATGTCTATTGCAGCTGTGTGTGTACACACACACACACAAAAAAAAAATTATACAACATAAAAATTCAATTCTTCTGTTTCTGAAAGTTTATTAGTTATGTCCACCTGTCAGTGTTTACGTTTCCAGTATATCTCTTGGTCTTCCTTTTTTACTCACTTCCTCTTTGGTCTCCTCTCTTAGCTATTTTCCATTTTTCCTTTTACCCCATAATTTCTGTCCAGAGAAATTCAGCTATTTCTCTGCTTTCTTACTTTGCTTTTGAGTCACATCTTCAGGAAGGCATCAACTATCCCAGAAATATTTTTAATACATTTTGCTAAATAAAGATTATTTCCTCTTTAAAGGGACCTTTGAAATTACTTGTAAAAACATTGTTTAACCTCAGTGATTATCGCCCCATGGTGTAGATCAAGTAGCAAAGTACCTGACATATGGAGGCAAGATGGGAATGGTACCCTGGTATACTGAGATAGATTTTAAGGCTAGAATCCAGGTAGTCAGTAGAATGGGGCTTGTACTGTGAACTGTGTAATGATTTATCCTCCATGTACTTCAATAGATTAGGTCTGTCTGATAACATCTGGTAGTGATCTCCTATAGCAGAGGTAGGAGGCCAGTAAAGTCTTTTTTCAATTAAATTTATACCTTGACCACATAACACAGAACTTTCTGCATTTTTGTATGCTCAATAACTTTTATCAGGCCAAACTGAACCTAACCAGATGAAATCTATAAATTCACATGGGAAGTTAGATGATTTTTTTTTTGTTCCTTATGCTTTTTTGTTGTTGTTGTTTGTTTGTTTATTTCCTTATGTTCTTCTTTCAGATTAACCACAGAAATTTTTCTTTTCATTCTAGCTTATCTGTGTCATGTAAAGGCAACCAAAACAAAGGATTTGTGTTATCCCAGAGAAGAGAATAATGGTGGAGGTAGCGTCGGATTTAGAGTGAGATTACCATCAACTCAGCCTCTCCTCTTGACCTGCTGAGTCTTTCTAGTGCTGAAATGATAACATCTGTACAGAGTTCAAGTATGGGAGAATTGTTCCTTTAAGGGCATTTGCATGTTGATGATAATAAAGATAATTGTATCACAATCAGGTACCACCTGAGACTGCAAATTAGTACAACCCCTGTGGAAAACAGTGTGGAGATTCCTCAAAGAACCTAAAGTAGTCCTGCCATTTGATCCTACAATCACACTAGTGGGTGTTCACCCAAAGGAAAAGAAGTCATTCTATCAAGACACCTGCATTTGAATGTCGAAAGCATAACAGTTCACAATTGCAAAAGTGTGGAATCAACCCGGGTGTCCATCAGTCATGAGTGGATTAACAAAATGTGATATTTATATACCATGGAATACGACTCTGCCATGAAGAAGCGTGAATTAATGACATTTGCACTTATTTGGATGGAACTGGAGACCATTGTTCTAAGGGAAGTATCTAAAGGATAGGAAAACAAATACTGCATGTACTCACTATTAAATTGGAACTAACCGATTGTTGTAGCTGTCACAGCCTGTAAAGATAGACTTGGACCCCACTTAAGTAAAATCAGATGGTGATTTATCATACCCGTGCAGGGGACCACTGCTCTCAATGGCAGGTGGCCCCAAAGTAAGGAGAAGGCTGATTTTTATACTCTTTTTGTGCTGTGTGGCAAGCAAGCTAGTATGGAAGCTGAACGTGGCGGTTAGCTCGGGGAGGGGTTACAGTGTGGTGGTTGGCTCAGGGGGTTACAGCGTGGTGGTTGGCACAGGAACAGCTTGAGAAACTCCACTTGGTAGCTTAGGAAATTCACCTTGGGTAGGTTTCCATTGTTTGGTCATGGCTAGGGGTTTTTGGGAACTCAGGAACATTTCAGGAACGTCCTTGTTCTGAAACCTGTTCTCGGAATTAACCCAAGGGGGAGACACGCAGGGGACTAAGGCTGAGACAGGCTGAGACAGACTCTGGTCTTTTGCGGGGCTATTGTTCTGTTACACGATGAGCACACCTGTGCACAGAAAGAAGTAAAACTCAGCAAAATCAACTGAGAGAAGGGCAGAGAAAGGGAGGGATAAAAACCTAACAGGTACAATGAACACTTTCTGCATGATAGACACACTTTGTCACCATGACTCAGGCATTATAAAAGCAGTCCCTGCAACAAAAAACTTTTGTACCTTCACAATATTTTGAATTTAAAAATAAAGAAAGAAAAATAAGGAGCAGAAATATGTGAGTGTTGTCAAGGGTGTAGAGAAATTAAATCCCTGCTATCTTTCTGGGGGGAATGTAAAATAGTATGGAACATGATACCAAAAAAAAAAGGATAAGAAGGGATAGAGACATCCCTCCTAGGGCAGGAACAAAATGAAAGAAATTAAAATTATTAAAACTCTAAAAATTGGAGGAAGAGGCTCCCAGAGCAGAGACTCAGACCTCTGAGAAAGAGCTAACACTAGGCAGTGGCTGCTGTCTTTGAGGAGGTCTATGAGGTTGCTGCTTCAAGTGTTGGAGTAACTGAATCACCTGCTACTAAAGTCACACATTGCTGCTTCCCTGGTGAAAAGTATTGCTGAGTTACAGTGACAAAAACAAAAACTCTAGGACATGGTTTGTGTCTTCTCTTCTACCTCTAGGCTTGAAGCCTCTGTTAACGCCCCGCAGATGATAAAGAAAACACCACACATCTGACTCAATATAGA
Organism: Nycticebus coucang; assembly: GCF_027406575.1. Classification (NCBI taxonomy): domain Eukaryota; kingdom Metazoa; phylum Chordata; class Mammalia; order Primates; family Lorisidae; genus Nycticebus; species Nycticebus coucang. The sequence goes on along the minus strand of NC_069781.1, from coordinate 18,962,285 downwards.
GAAGTGGGTTTGGCACTGACTGAGAATTGCATAATAACTGGTATCATTTGGATTTTTTTACATAAAAAACTGTGCTTGTGCAGACCACACCATCAGCTTGGGGAAGAGCCAGTATGTGAACTCAACTGACCCTTGATAGAAAGTATGTTTTGTCTTTTACTTTCTCTTATTGATAGTGATGATGAGCTCATGGCCTTCTACGATGCATAAGCACAGCAAATTTGTTCCTGGTACATAAAACTTCTTGTACTTTGTATCTGTCACTCTGTTTTGTATTTACCTGTTACAAAAAATTTCTTGTACCTTACGATGTTAAAAAAAATGTTAAGATTCCTCTACAGTATAAAAAATACCTAAATATAAGCAAATAAAAATTTGAATTAAAAATTTTTAAAAAAGAAAATATGTTTGTTTTGCTGGTTTTTTTTTTTAATAGACTACCTTGTTTTAACTGGCTAATTTATTCATCCCTTTAATTATTCAAAAAATCAATTATTGCAAGCCTTACCAGGATCGAGCTGTGTTTGGTACTACTGGTAAGGCAAAGACTAAAAGAAGGGGTGCAGGAAGTGGTCAGATGATCGCAGTCAAGGGGCAAGTGCTGGGACAGGAATATACAACACGCTGTGGAGAACCTCAGGGTGGAGCCAAGAGCTGGTGACAATAGAGCCGTGGTCTTGGTATGTACTGAGGCAATTGCGGAAAAGCGGACCTTTTTGTTTTTCAGCAGGAGTGGCAGCAGGATGAAAACTCTTTAAGTAGTCCTGATCCTGTACTCCTCAGAGATGAAGCCTATTAACTCAGCACAATGTAGGCACAGATCTCTGAAGCTCCTCTGTGAGGCTGAATGTTCCTCTGTTTGCCATGAGCCACAGGCTGGAGCGGTGCTGACCTTTCCACAGAAATGGACAAGGATTAGAGGTCAGGGATTTTGTTTAAGTAGGCCACCTTTGAAGTCCTTACATTTCAGGAGATAAAAAGAGGTGCCCGTAGGCCTTTCTTCCAGACCCTGCCTTTGATTCCCAGACAAGGATATAAGGAAATAAGATCATTGTGTCAGAACACAAATTCTCATCTCTAGGAATTTCCAAAGAGCTTAATTTCTCCCTGTATTTTAAAGTCAAGCAAGGTAACATGATTTTTTTTTTCCTACCTTCTGCTTATATATAGACTTGATTGACAGAAGCTCACAGAATAATATCTACCTCCCACCAGCACTGTGGTATGTTAAAATGATTAATAAGTGCTATTTGTTTAGTAATGTCTGCAGGACTCTGGGGCAGTAGCTTTATATATCTCAGCTTATTTAATTTTTGCAACTCAATAAAGCAGAAAACAAGACTCAGAAAAAGACAATTAACTTGACCAAAGTCACACAGTTAAAAAAATAAATAAATATAACCAGACCTAATACCAGCATGCAGTCCTAATTAGTGGGATCCATTGACTCTTGTAAACTCAAGTTCTTTCTCCTACCCCCAAATCCTCTGGCTCCCTTTATATTTGGAGAAGTTGGCCAAAGGTACATTTGGAGGAGTTTATCACCAGAATAATGCTGTTTGAAAAATGAAAGTGCTATTCAGACAAAAATATGCTTCCCATTCGTCTTTGCTTAGGCTGAAAATTTCCACTACTTCAAGCAATTCACTCAACACATACTTCATGTCTACTGTGAACATGCAATTGTTCTTAGCATTAGATACCAAAAACAAAAACAAACAAACAACAACAACAACAAAAACTCAGTCCCTAGTATCACAAAGCTCACAGTCTAATTTACCAGTTATTTTGATCCCAGAGCAGACCAGAGGAGTGGATTCATGACTAGAATTCCAGACTTGCCACAGAAAACGATTGTCTCCTTAGACCAAAAGGAAGAAGCTTTGGTAAATAAAGGGTCTTAAAAGTTGTCTTCTTCCTCTTCATTGGCTTTATTCCTTTTGTGTCCACTTTGAGTTATAATGGAATGTTAGGTCTTGGTATATCTTCCATTAAGAAGAGGTTTTGTTTGTTTATTTGTTTTGTTTTGTTTTGTTTTGTTTGCTCTAGAGAGGGCAGAGCAGTAAGCTGGACCTCTGGGAAATATACATAAGAGCTGATTCGTGTGGTTTATATGGGGACTTAAAGGAAATGAAAGAGGGTTCTTTGGCATATCTAAGGCACTCTCTCTTATCAGCACAGAGTAAAATACTTGAGGCAGAAACTTTGCCTAATCAACATTAAAGAATAAAGTTTCACTACAGAGTTCTCCATGTCCCAAACAAGATGAGAGGCCAGTGGTGCGCACCAGTTACAGACAAGGCAAGGAAACTCTCACAACCTTTTTAATCTCTATTTTCCATGTGAGGAGTTTGAGATCCAGAGAAATTAAAAGACTATTCAAAGATCACAGTTGACACAGGAATGAAATCCCTTACCTTTCTGCTCCAAAAGAAGCTTTCCTTCCTTTATGACACTGTAACACAAAGGACTATCCCTGTGAGCCCCCCTTGACACCAAAGGTACATTTATATAAACATTAAAAAGTGGTATCTGCAGAGTCCACACCAATCTATCTTTTTAATCTTGCTTTTCATGGCATTGTTATGGGAGCATGCTTCGCAAAGAGCTCTCTGTAGATGTTATTACCCCACACAGCGGCTTTGGAAAGTGGGTTTAGGAAGCTGTGAGTTTGTGCAACTGCACATGTTAACGTGAGTTATAACATGTCAGGGGCCCCATGTTAACGATCAAAGAACCTATTCAGATCCTTTAAGGTTAATCAACTCAGCATTTGTGCCAGGTGTAATGTCTAATTAAAATGATGAACAGACAGAGAATGCCTCCAGGCAGAGGGAGGAGATGGCACAAAGAGAGAGCACCGGTGCCATATTGGTTTGGAAAATCAATAAGATGAACTCATTTTATCCCAGTGTTATCTGTGCATTTGCCATTCATTGACTCATTTGAAATAGTGCCAACTGGCTGATGAGTAGACTCAGCGGCGCCGTGTTTTTCAGCACTAAAGGATGCTTTGGTTGGAGGAAGCACAGCAGTGTCCCAGGATGTCTCTGGAGGGGACAAGAGAGGGAGAAGTATGGCCAAGGAGATCTAGGAAGCTGTTTCGTGTTGCACTTTGAGTCACCCAATCTAAGAGTTGGAAAGAAGCTGGAGAAAAGTGTCAGGAGAGTCGGGATGGGGGGAATCTGAACATGAGCTTCATTTCTGTCACTCAGTAGATTCTTAATATTGAAGAAGTATTTTTGGCCCTCAATTTCATCACTTGCAAATGATACAAAATCAGCATTATTTGCACTGCTACCTCCAGAATGTTACTGTGATGATTGAAAGAGTTTTTGAGAGGGAAAGTGTTATGTAATAAAACATAAATTTAAAATATATATATTTAGGTGTAAAAATGCATGTATATTTAGAAATGTACCTTGTATCAATTTTTACAACTCTATATTTGTAAGTAGTAATTCAGTTTATGCGTATGTCTTGAAAATTCATATGTGCTAAGTGCTATTCTAAGCTCTGAGGATGCAGCAAGAAACAGACAATTGATTGCTCCAAGGAACCTGAACACGTAGTGAAAGGGAAATATCTCCTATGTACTCAGACCATAATCAAGAAAAATGTCCTTATTCCAGCTTTTCTTAGGAAAACCAACTTCACGGAAGCCCGCTGGAAGGTAGATTACATGGACAATAGGTAGTGAATGAAAGAGCTTGCAAAGGACAATTATTATAAAGTGATTCTTTCAAGAAGTAAATGGATAACTTTATTAAAATCACCATTAATGTATATGTAAATAGATGCTGGTGGAAACGCATGCCATGGAGCCATATATTGATAGCCAGACAAATCCTAACAAGGATGATCCTACTTAGATCATCATTGGGCTGAACTACAATGACTCAAATTTAAGCTGTGTGTGTTGGAAACCACAGCTAATCTAAATTAACACCAATGACACAATGTCTCTCTTTCCAACATTCTGGGAGACTCCAGTTTTGAGGAATACATATAACATGGGGGATTTTCACCCTTACAACCAGTCACAAGACACCAGAAATCTTAACAGAGCAACAGAGTAGAGTCTTCAGTAAATTTTAGCTAGCTACTACATTTTAACTAATTAAGATCCAATGTTGGTGACCCTTAGTGTCTTTCTTTGAAGATAATTCATAAATAAGCCTTGGGAAAAATAATATGAATACCTTCATCATTCACCTTGAAGTACTGAACAATGGAAAAGATAGGATTTTTTAATAATTTTAGTTCATTACCCATCAAAAGTGATTTTGTGGCCCACCAATAAATTGTGTACTATAATTTGAGAATTAAATATAGCAGAATTAAATGGGCTTTCTGGGCAATGATTCTCTAATTTCCACTTGACCACTTGGTTTTGTGAGATCCTTAAATCATGGGATTGTCTGTACCTTTGAAAAAGAACCATGGAGGCATACAAGTGGTTGAATTTCCTTGACCACAATTTATATTCATTCATGAATACATTCATTAGGAAACCTTTATTCAATATTTAAAAAATTTTTTGATTGCTCTCTTATAAATTACAGGGAAAATTATGAGAAAGATAAAAATAATTATTTGAAGATGCCCTTAATTGGCATATGGGGTCCCATAAAACAAAACTATTTTAAGTAACATATGATAAACAGTTAGCCATTTATCTTATAATCTGGGATAAATAAAACCTTGACATTATGGTACAGGAGAACTGAGTTAGCATGGAGGATCAGAGTGCCGCATAATAAACATCTGTGTATAACTTTCAACTGCCTTGAAACATAACTACAAATAAACTAGTCTTTACTGCAAGCCATACCAGAACATAATGTTTTGTATTTTATAAGTATTATATACTCCATTCTTACAATAAAGTAGGCTAGAGAAAAGAAAATGTTATTAGGAAAATCTTAAGGAAGAGGAAATAAATTTACTATTCATTAAGTGGAAGTGGATCATTATAAAGGTCTTCATATTGAGCAGGCTGAGGAGGAAGTGGAGAGATAATTTCCACTGGCTCAGAGGTGGAAGCACAGAAAAAAAAATCACACAGTTCAAACCAGTGTTGTTCGAGGGTCAGCTGTACTCACAAATGAGTGGTTCTAAAAATAAATCACTTACAGAGCCTTAGTAAGACTGTTAGAACAAAATGCCACAACCTGAGTAGCTTGTAAATAACAGAAATGTATTTCTAAGAGTTCTGGTAGCTGAGAAGTCTAAGATTAAGACACTAGCAGGTGCAGTGTCTGCTGAGGGTTCACTTTCTGGTTCACAGAGAGTGCTGTTTTGCTGTGTTCTCACATGGGGGAAGGAGCATGATGTTCAAGGATTCTATTATGGTTTGAATTTGTTTTGTTCCTCTGTAATTTGTGTGTTGGTCAGGGTATTAGGATTTCAATAAGTGAATAGGGCATGAGGGTGGGGCTTCATGGATAGGATTAGTTATTTTGTGAAAAAGGAGCTGAAAATTCATAGAACCCAAGCTCAAATGCTAGACTTCAACTTATATTTTAACCAGGATTCCATGACACTACTGTTATTGAATAGAGTTGACAGCTGTCATGAAGAAAATAAATGGACAAGAGGCTCATTCTAAGAAAGTGTGTTTTTACCTTAATTAGAATGGAGTGAAGAAACATATGAAGAAAAAGTATGAACACAGGTCAGAATTTGTATTCTTGGAAAGAATATACAAAAATATATAAGAGATTATAAGTTAATTTTTTAATTAATTTTTTTGTTATGGTTTTTAATAGGAAAAAAAAAAGACCCAGCACAATTACAGTACTTTAGATGAGTGATCAATTTGAATTAAAGGGAGAAAAAAAAGAAGAATGTACAATTTACTGACTCCTTCTGTATCCTACACCTTGCTGAGTTTGAATCTCTGTTTGTTTTTAACATGGAGAGATGAATCAGTGCAGTCAATTCTAGTAAAAGAGGCAAAATTTAACTGAGTACTAAAATTACTAAAGGTCTAGACATATTGCGTAGTATCTATTAGGAGGTAGGGCATCATAATGTTAATCACTACTGATAGAAAACTCAGATAAAAGTTCACTATTAAAAACTTTTTTTTTTTTTTTTGAGACAGAGTCTCGCTCTGTCACCCTGGGTAGAGTACCATGGTGTCATAGCTCACAGCAAGCTCAAACTCTCAGGCTCAACCAATCCCATCTTCTTGCCTCAACCTCTCAGATAACTGGGACTATAGACTCCAGCCACAGTGCCTGGCTAATTTTTTTTTATTTTTAGTAGAGACAGGGTGTGCACTCAAGCAATCCACCTGCCTCAGCCTCCCAGAGTGTTAGGATTATAGGTGTGAGCCACCATGCTTGGCCTACTAAGAACTTCTTGAACACCTAATTATATTCCTTCGTCTGTTTTTGATGTAACAACATTTATCCAGGAAAATATATTTTGTGATTGAGTTTTAAAAAGTGAAAGATATAAAAAATAAATGAAGAGAATAAAACAGAGGAGGTCAACCCCCCTCAATTATTACAGCATATAAAAACAATAACATTGTGCAGTGGCCTTTAACAAGTGCTGTCTGTGTGACAACCATAAAAAAAATAATAATGCTTTGTTAATGCTATCCCAGATGATGCTCAAAACACCTTTGAGTGTGTTATCCACTTTGTAGATGAGGATTTGCACTGTGGCTTGTGTCCAGGACATTCTCAATGGCAGTGACAGTCACATGTTTGGAACTGTAGGTTGTAAAGTGGAAGGCAACATGGCATCCCTAATTTGTTGAGCTCTAAACTTTCTGTGAGAAATAAATGAATAACTCATTTCAGCTCATTTAAGCTACTGTACTTGAAATGTCTTTGTTGCTGTATTATCTTACATAGTGCAGTCTACGTTAGTACTATGATTCCCAGATCTTGCTCTATAAGCATGTGAGTGGTCTCCATTGTTTCTAAGTGATTTGTACTAATTTTATAATATAATTATCTTGAGTTCTTGAAGAAATACATATCACTTCTTTAGAGAAAAGAAAGTGAACTTATTGAACTTGCTGAGTAAAGGAGCTGGAAAACATTTGATAAAAGGTAAACTGAGACCCAAATCTCTGCCGTTTTTGATACTCATGTCTCCAACTTCACCCAGATGGTGAAAAGAAACAGCTTTCCTACCTTCAAATCAAATAAACTTAACAGTTATTCTATTCTAGTACCCATATTCTGTGTGATTGAGGATCATTATAACATTACTTTGAGGCACCTGTAATTCAATTATTTTTAATTCATACATGATATTCCAGGGGTTGATGGAGTACATGTAACATTTTGTTACAAGCATAGATTGTGTAGTGGTAATGTCAGGGTATCTGAGGGGTTCATCACTTTGAGTATTTATTGTTCCCATGTCCCGGGAATGATTCCAGTCCTCTTTTCTAGATACCTTAAAATATACGATATACATTGTCACTCCACTGTCAAATGACATAACCTTTTATCTTACTTTATTCTTGTATACCTTTTATCTTAATCTCTGTATCATTAACCTACTTCTTTGCCTCCTCCCCGACTCACTTACCTTTCCTAGCCTCTAGTATCCATCATTCTACTATGAACTCTTATAAAATCAATGCTTTTAGCTCCCACATATGAGTGAGAACATGTGATATTTGTATTTCTGAACCTGGGTTATTTCATTTAACGTAATGACCCTAAGTTCCCTCCTTGTTGTGGCAAATGGCAATATTTCATTCTTTCTTATGGCTGAGTAATATTCCATTGTGTATATATACCACATTCTCTATATCCATTTGCCCACACTGATGGACACTTAGTTTGGTTCCATATCTTTAATATCGTGAATAGTGCCAACATAAACATAAGAGTGAAGTGATCTCTTTGATATGCTAATTTCTTTTCTTTTTGGAGAGATACCCAGCAATGGGATTGCTAGATTGTATGGTTCTATTTTTAGTTTCTTGAGAAATCTGCATACTGTTTTCCACAGTGGTTGTACTAATTTACATTCCCACCAACAGTATATAAGCTTTCTCTTTTATTCACATCCTTGCATCCATCTGTTATTTTTTTTCTTTTTCATAAAAGCTATTCTAACTGGGGTAAGATAATATTTCATTGTGTGTTTTTTTTTTTGTTTTTTTTTTTTTGTTTTTTTTAAGCAGAATGAATGATAGCTGGCCTGGTGCATCATAAAGTATCTCAAAAGAATCAAATGAAGGGAGCAGTGCCTATGGCTCAGTGAGTAGGGTGCTGGCCCCATATACCAAGTGTTCAAACCAGGCCCTGGCCAAACTGCAACAATAAAAATAAAAATAAAAGGAAAGGCTATATGAAACACCTGTGTTAGCTGAGAGAGTTTGTGAGCTTTTGGAATCTAATTTTCCTCAGTGTTTGGAAAAAGTCCAAGGTGGGGGAAAAAAAAGACAAGTTAAGTCACTCTTCAATATCAGACAGTATCAGTAATTATAGCAATAAATTGAAATCTATATCAACATGTGAATTTGTGAATCTTGAGAGTGCAGAGAAAGTAGTGAGTAATAAGTATAGCTAAAATGGCTTTGGATAAAGTACATCATTTTGATTGGCTAAAGCTGAAGACTAAGGAGGAACCCAGCATATGTTTGAGTCATGCACAGCCAGAGGAGGAAGAAAAATTAGACTTAAAGAGTGTGTACCCTCACAGAATGAACCAAGGCTCCCTTCTGCCTGGGAAGATTTGATAATGGTACATGGCATGATTATAATATGACTGGACAAGTGCATGACATTTGACACATTTGAGATTAGATTGATAGTCACGAGACATCAGATTTTTGGTGCGGGGTCATGCTGGTCCTGAGACCTGGTAATAAGGAGACAGCATTTGGTTGATATCTTGGTGGGGATTGCTTTACTCTCGCCACTGTGTTTTCAAAATTGGAGACAATGGCATCATTTCTGATTGTACTGCATTTGAAGCGGGAGTCAGTGGCAATGAATAGAGAAGGAGCATTCTTCTTTTTAATTGTAGATTTCTTTGTGTTAATGCTTCAAAGCAAATGATATGAAAAATTCTCTGTAATGGTGATGAGAAGGTTTTTACATTTGTACATGATGACCACAGGCATCGTAGCAGGGCCATTCTTTATTTATGCTCAACTGAGTTTCTGCAAATAGAGAAATCGGCTAATTATCTACAAATTTTCATTCTTTATCTCCACAGAATTTTAATGAACAGGAATTGCCATTTACTCATTTATATTTGTGAAGAGGGAACAATCTTTCCCTTTGGTGATTTCTCTCCTTTTGTAGTTCTCAGACCTGCTGGCATTAGAAGAAATAAAATTCTGGCTGGTCATTTTCCTGTTACTAACCTATCCTCTCTACTGCTTTCCTAACCATCAATTTTCTGAATCAAACTTCTTGACCTGAAGCATGAAGATGAAGTACAAATATTTTGAAAATTGTCCTTGTTAGGTTGTCTGGATAGATGTGATTCTCCATGAAGACATAGCTTGGATTGACCTGGGCTGTACTCCACACAAAGCAATCAAGTAAAATCAAAAAATACCCATTGAGGACAACTATTACACGGCAATGAGATTGACAGAATGTCCCTTTACTAATTTCTGGCCTGAAATCTACAGACCTAGAAGTATTTGGCACAGGCGTGCAACTTCATTGCTGCTAAATGGTCATTACCAGTAACAAGAGTTTATTATTGCACCAAAATGTCTCTAGATTCTGTCTCCCTCTTTATTTCAACTGCTACTATGCTGATTCAGGCCCTCATTGTGTTTCTCCCAGCAAATATAATTCCTTTTATTTTGTCTCCTTGCCCCCTAGATCCTCTACAATCCACTCTCTCCAGAGTGGCTGAATATTTTAAAGTATAGATATTAATTTGCCTCTTCCCAGGAAAAATTGGTCAGTGCTTGCCTCATCAACTACAAATTAAAGTAATATATGTCTCCCATTCAAAGAGTAAACAATATTTTTGTGGACCACCCATGAAGATTTTAATTACTTTCATTATAGCATCGCTCAAGCATAAGCCTAGGCTTATACTTCTCAAAAAATAGTGTTCGTGCATCTCTGCTACCAAATTAAACTTATTAATGAGACACAAACAGTACAGTGAAAGCAAAAAGGAAAACAAATTCCTATACTATAGTTGTTTCTTCTGAAATGGCATTATTGATAATTTACTTACAGCAACAGAAATGTGTTTGTGCGATATGTTCTAGTTTATAATATAGACTTTGTTTCAGATTTTTGATATAATAGATTGAGTCATTATAATTACTGCTAGTTTTTTTTGACTCTAATATTATTTTCAATCTCCAATTCCTTTGATGGACTAAGTAAATATAATAGAATCCAAAGAGCATATAGAGAGAGTAAACAAGTCTGGAGATCTAATATACAACACAAGGATTATTGGTAACAAATTGTGCTGTATCTGGGATTCAAGCTAAACAAGTAGATTTTAGCTTCTCCTGACACAAAACCAAACCAAAAAAAAAAAAAAAAAAAGAAATGGGTAACCATGTGAGATGATGGAAGTGTTAATTTGCTTCACTATAGTAACCTTTCTACTGTCTATATGCATCACACAACATCATGTTGAATGCCTTAATTATGCACAGTAAAATTTATTTTAAAAAAAGAATCCCCACAAAATTAAAAATTATATCATGCTTATGGAAAGATAAATCCTTTATTGCACGTTTACCGTCTGCTATGCTCTGAATGTTTCTGTCCTTCCCAAATTTATATGTTGAAATTTAGCCCCCAATGTGATAGGAGGTAGGGCTTTGGGAGGTGACTATGTGATGAGGGAGAAGCTTCCCTGAGCGGCATTACTACCCTTACCAAGAGAGGTCTGGGGGAGCTTTGTTGTTCCTTCCACCACATGAGGACACTATGAGAAAATACCATCTAGTGCATAGGCCTTTTGCAGACACTGCATGTGCTGGTGCCTTGATTTTGAACTTTAAGTCTCCATAACAGTGTGAAATCAATTCCTGTTGTTTATAAGCCATTCACTCTAGAAACTAAAATGGAGATTCAGAAAGGTTTAGATTTTTTTGAGAGTTATCCCAGGGTGTCTCATTAAATGTGAGGTTATTTTCTTAATCTGATGTTATTCAAATTATTTGAAGACTTGAAACCCTCTGTAGAAAGTTAAAGCTCATTCATGATCAATGCCTCTATCATATATCAATCAGCTTCTTTAATATCTTCCTTTGTAGCACTTACTAGAAATATAATTAAATGATGGTTAGTGTATTTATTTGACTCCTCCCTGCAAAGAAGCTGCAAGAGGAAAAGTCCTATAATTTTGCCTCGGTCAAAGCTCTATCTCTAGCACCCTACACACTGGCTCTGATACAGTTGACACAGAACAAATATTGCATGAAACCTAAAGCAGGTTTGGTCTGGGTGAGATGGGAGTGGGAGACAGCTAGCCAGCCACCCCAGTCTCCTTCCTCAGGAGAGTGGCTTAGCACAATGTCAAATGTTAAACAGAGTATACTCTGGGAAAAAGAAAATAAAAGCCCATGAAAAGCTGAGTTCTTTCATTCTTCGTTGGCAAAGTGGAGATGATGATGAGCAACTGACAGCATTGTCCTGAGGATGAACTCGGGTAATGTTATGTAAACACAGGTTTTAAATTTTTAAAAACTGTTCATCGGTACTTGCCATATGTAGAAATATAGGATGTGGCCATAACCCAAACTCTTGTTTAATAGCTGGAATGGAATTTTGGACTTACTGGAATGAGCCAAATGTAATTGCTTTAAAATGCATTAAAACCTTGATGGCTTTGCTTGTAGACTCTAGTTCAACAGAAGTAGCACAAGCCCAAAACCAGAGTGCATCAGCTCCAAAATGACCACAAACTTGTTAAACTTCACGTTTCAAATCCTTATCTTCACTTTATTTGGACATCTCCAGCCAGCCAGCTGCAGAGTAATATTTTCCCCACGTCTTTAATTAATATTTCCTTGAAAGAAATTATGCTTATACCTCACACTGTTGAGTTGGACACACAATTAGAAATTGTTTTAAAGCTGCTTATTCTGGAATATTCAAATTTGGGGTATGTTTAGTTTTCAGTTCAGGAATGGAGCTAGAGGTAGAGGGGAGGGGAAAGGAAACAAAATTTTAGAAAGAAAAAATTTCTTTTTAAATGTTTATGAGCACTTATTCTTAATATAAAAATCCCCTCTTCTGTGGCATTTTGTTTAAATAAATACTGTAATTAAATGAGAATCTATATAATCAGTACTTTAAAATCTTCGGATCCTAGATTAGACAGACCTATGCCCGGAATCTACCTTCAAAATTTCCTGTGTATGTTCTCATAAAAGTGATTCAACCCCTTTAAGCAGTGATTTATTTATGTACAAAATCTAACTGTTAGCAGTATCTGCCTCCTGGAGTTGTCATGAAAATAAAATCATGTGATTCCCAGACTGCAGTTAGTAGAGGGAGGTCTGCATCAAGTTTGGAGGGTGCTGCATTGGTGTTACAACCAGGCCCTGGACATTTCCAATCTATGATTTGTTTTACTGTAATTCCATCTCTGTTCTTGTTAGCCATGGACCAGATACCAGTGGAAATAAACTTCAAAGAAAACAATGGACTTTGTCTGTTTGATTTCCTGATGTGGCTTCCACAACTTACCTAATGCCTAGATCAGAGTAGACATTTAACAAATATTTGTACAATGAATAAATGAATGAATACTATAAGAAAAAAAAAAAAAAACAGAATTACCTACCACTTTATTAGCATCCAGCTGAAAAAGTAACCCAGCATCTCCTTTTCCTGTTATCACCAAAGCGTACATCAGGGTACAAAACTCTGAAGATCTCAAACTGGATTCAGGTTCCAGAGATTTTCAATGACGGATCCCCTATTTATCAGGTATACTGTTAGACAATCTCTCTTATCTGTATTTTCACATGTGTAAGATAGGAACAATACTGATACTTTCATCATCATTTTTAGTGAAGGTTAGATAAATTATTACACACAAAGTGCTTAGAGAGGTCCCTGACACACAATGTGCTGTATGTATTAACTATTACTCTTAATATTTTTATCATTTTGTTTAGTGACACATAGATGATAAAACACATCTATGATAAGTATTCCTAAATTTGTCTGCTTATTAATTACATATATCATGTTATTTTCTCCTTGTCAGCAATCAAACGTAGGGGGTACTTTTCTCATAATATAGTTGAGGAAACTAAAGCTCATAGGTGTAATTAACTTGACAAGATCACATATAATTAGTAAGTAGCAGAAACGAGGATTAAGCTTGATCTGAGTAATACTAAACTTAACTCCAATGAGCTTGAAAGATGGTCTCTAGTTATAACTCACTCAGGAAGACTTTTTAATACTGTATTACTGACTCTCCTCCATGATGAGACAAAAGGAGAAATTCTTAGTGATTCTATATATTTCCTTAAGTTTTCTTTTCCGTTTATCACAGTTCATGACTCACAGTAAACTCTTATGTGACAGATATATAAAGGAAATACCACTAGTATCAGCCATACTTTGGATACCTATGACATTCGAGGACTCAGTACTTTACAATCTTTCTCTTATTAATTACGCATGAAGATTCTGCAAGATGAACACACCTGAACAGAAAAAACTTGATAAGCTAAATATTTTTCCCCAGTGACCCCCAGCTGATATGTAGCAGAAATGGGATTTAAACATACCTAGTGACCTAAAAAGTTGACTTTATTTCTTATCCTCAAGAAATGGGCCAATGATACCAAACTTGACATCTAAACTGTAATCAATTTCATCAAAGGCTCCAGAGAAAATGTAACAATATAACAGGTGAGTGATCAAATTGGCTTCTCTCTCTCTTTCCTGACTTCAGCTTGCTGTGGACAAAATAGAAATAATTAAGTGTCAATAACTAAAGTTTATTCCTGGCAAGCAGCTGATGAGTATTTTCAGAGGCTCCTGTTTTTTGACCTTTAGGTGCCCTAGACAATGATGGAATCTTGTTGAAAGCTCTTTAAGCTGAAATTAATTTATGCTCGACAGTGATTAAAAGCGAAAGTGAGAAGGGGATGGAAATTAACAAATTCATCTTTATTGCTGAGATCCCATTATGATTACAAGGAGAGGGAAAAATCAACGTGGCGGGTGCCAGCTGCAATCTGGTGAGCAGTTTAAACAGCCCGTCCCGCTTGGGAAATGTCCTTGGGTGGACAGATTTATCTGTCACTGAGCCTCATAGAGAGCGGGGCTTATTTATATGGGACTGGCATGCTGAGGTCCTTGATTTGCTTTTGGAATAAAAAACTGTAGTCAGAGAGTTAGCTGCCAGACGGACAGGCCAGGGGACTTGACAGATGAAGCCTTTGAAAAGCATATTCTGCTGATGCTTCCAGAAACAGAGACGGCTGAATTGCCATGGCCCTGGGTTTCCGTTGGGCCAGTCTCTTTTGGTGCATGCTGCATTTACGTACTGATGCAGATATACCACAACTCACCACATGCTTCCTGGAATATCTCTGTGGCCAGGGACTTTGTTTCAGACCTTTATGTACCCACGGTTCTCCTTGGGCAGTGGTATGGATAGGAGGCTGCGAAAATAATGAGGACGATATGTCCACCATTTCTCTGTTAATTCTTTAAAAAGTATGTGTGCTAAGCACCTCCTGTGTGCCATGCCCAGTCCCAGGCAGTGAAGATCAGGATGTTAAGCTTTTGTCCTCCAAGAGCTACTCAGAGAGCGAGGCTTATTTCCCCTTAAAATTGAATTCAGAATTCTAATAAAAACAATTCTAGACTCATTTCAAGAGAACTAAAGAGTGCTGAGAACTTTCTATGTGCCAAAACTTGTACAAATGATGTTGTAATGCCAGAAAAAATGAAAGTCAAGATCCTTTTTCTGATTTGACAGATAAGTGAATGGAGGTTCAGAGAGGTAAACTGATTTCGTCCAGGGCACAGAGATTGGACAGCTGGAGCCAGACAGACAGTTCACACCCAGACCTATTACACACGAAGGGCTAGTTCTTCTCCCCTGTCTTCAATGCATCTAAGATACATATATGAAGGTAGAGTCAGAGTGTGAGTCTAAGAAGGCCTGATTGTAGATTTTGGCTCAATCTCTTACTGGTTTGGTGACCTTGGGAAAAAATATTGTATCTTACAGTGTATTGATTTTTCTCATCTGCAGGAAAAGGGATAAGATTCCCTGCTCTTTCTGTTTCACAGGTCAGCCAGAGACTCAGAAGAGACAATGCATGCAAAAGTGCCTTGCAGATGTGGTTATCTTTATGTAGTCCAACCTCTACTAATTCATGAACCTTCTCCATAATTGGTCTTAATGTATCTCATCATCGTTTATATCTTAAAAGAATTAAATTGACAATGTTGTATCGCCTCATCTAAAAATATAAGTCAGAGGACAGATATGGTCTGCTATTATTACTCCAATCTACTTTAATCATTACTGGACATAGCTGAGAAGGAAAAATGGCTTTATTTCAAAGCAGGCAAAACCACAGTGAGTTAAATATTTGAAAACATTAATGATAAAGATAATGGTAATAAAATAATCTTTTGCTTGCTTTTATTTAATCTCACAGAAATTAGTATTGATGAAAGGAAGAAACTGACAGCCTGCTGGGCCTCTGAGGGGGGAATTTGTATGCTACGATCATGTACAGAGTTACAATGGTTGGTCTAGGAGGAATCTTGGAGGACCAGGGTTAGAATGCTGGAGTTCACCAACTTACCTAATGCCTTTGGGGAAGTCATTTTACCTCTCTGGATCTTCACTTTCCTTTCTTTCTTCTTTCTTTCTTTTTAACAAAAGAGTCATAGTAATAAACGTCTTTTTCTTCTGGTTGTAATTATCTGATGAAAAATTGATTTTTCAAAGTGTGAAAGATGCATGAAGCATTGCATAACTGGTAAGAGTTGACCTTCAGATCAGAGTGTCTCTGAGTGGGGATTTCAGGCATAACTCACACATGATGTGTGATGCAAGGACCTGGGAGTAATGAGCCCCTTTACCTGCAGTAAACCCTGACCTACAAGGTCCGAGGAGGCTAAATATAGGAGTAAAGGCAGACGATCAACAATTATTGTATGTTTCAGGGTACAATGTACACAAAGTTTTTAGTGGAAAATAAGGATGTGCCTTATACATGGGTAGTATGACTTAGGAGTAGGGGAGCAGCCAACTGTCCGGGGACATCAACCTGGGCCTGATGGGTACATGGGGTTCCAGTCCAGGAAGATTTGGGATCTGGTGGGAGTGGGCCAAAGCAGCTGGCACCCAGCTCTGTGATCAGTGGCAGGGGCAGTGGTGGGGCTGATGAGACTGGCTAAGGCTATGCAGAGGGACGAGCTTCCCCACACAGGTCCCAGGGACCAGCTTGGGCAGCCTTCACAGAGTGAGTGGCTGTATGAGGGCAGTGTGATCTGCACAATTACCAGGGGAGCATTAACCCTCCCCAGATTTGGCTCTCTTGCCCTGGTCTAGTACAGGCCACTTCTTGAGGGGTATTTTCTTGAGAGTTTGGGCAAAAAAAATATGGGTGTGCATCATACGTGGGAGTTCATTTCTCAAGGCAAAATATGGTACTTCAATAATAGTGGGAAAAACACCCAATATCTCAGAGTGAAAGGGATTTACAACATGGAGCATAAAATTGTAGCCTGGGAAGTACTTTCTAGCCCCACCTGTTTGTTTTCTTTCAAAACGCAAATCTGGGAATTTGAATCAGGGTTCTAGGGAATTCTTACCAAAAATGAGAAATAGAAAGAGAGAGAGAAAGGAAAGCTTGGTCTTTTGACCCAGAAGCAAGCTATTCTAGGACATGTTAGTATAAGAAGCAAAATCTACATGGGAAAAGGCAATCCAGGTAGACTTTAATGGACAGTGGCCATTCCTACTACTGGTCACAGCCCAAAGTTTGAACTCCAAATCAGATTAGCACTTCCCTTACCATAAAGAGAAGTCAGTGATAAAAGTGATCACGGAAAGAAACATTTTGGCTTAGGGAGAAAAAACAAAATGTTTGCTTCTCTCTGAGGTTATGGTTATTTTTTGTGCCTTGTCAAACACTTTATTGGTTCCACATTGACAAGGGCAAGACTCCCCTTGGTGTGTTCCATAGAGCATGAGTTTCTCAAGATATCCTTGATGTTGCTAGAGAAGGATTCTATGGGGAAAAGTATTTGGAAAATAACAAGTTAAATGATTTACCAGGTTTATTTATTGCAGGACTTCTCAGAGCCCTTGATACACACTTACGAATTAGGAATCTCTAAAGGAGTGGTAATATGCAGAATATTCATACATATTCAACGCAAAAAGTCATTTTAAAGGGTGCATTTCTGTGGACAAATGTTGTGGCAAATACACTTTGGAAAATGTCAGCCTAAGAGAGAAAGTCGCAAGTTAGATGTGCTTTCTTCACTGCCAGCACTAATATCTCAGAGCTGATTTCTTACTCATGAAAATTCTTGGTTGTTTGACTATCCTGAGCTCTTTCTCCACGTTCTAGGGCAAGAACTCCGACATATTATTAATTAATACACAAAGGAGGTATTAACAGACCTCCCAAGAGATTGAGAAATGCAATTTTTCTCCTTGTCTAGGAATAAAATGGAACATACATACTACTGTCTCATCCATTCTAGTCACTGGGAAGCTTTCTATGCTCTGTACCCAAAATTACCTGACATGGTTCCCTTCAAAACATTTTATATTCTATCCATCTCTTATGTCCCTTGCATTTTGTAATTATTAATTTTGCACAACTTTTCCTTCTTCCTTAACCCATCTCTTTTTATTTCTCTCTCTGTGTGTGAGAGGAAACCCCATCCATCCTGAAATGCTTCGTTAGAATGTCTCTTCTACCAGGCCATTCTATCTGCTCATCCTGCCATATTTGCTCCAATGAGAAATCTTCTCTCTTTTCTGTATGATATAATGTTTTAAATCTCTTGATATGAGAGATACACACACTGATCGAAGATAAAATTTTGAGAAGGGAATTGAGCATTATATAGAAAGAAGAATAGACAGGGTCTTGGGAGGAAGACAAATCTGACTTTAAATCCTAACTTTATCACGTACTAGCTATATAACCTTGGGCAGCTGGCATCACCATTCTGTACTGCTTCTTCATTGAAAATTAAGGATTTAAAAACTTTCTGAATCAGGAAGGTTCAAATGACATAACACACACGGGCCCTCAGTACAATGTCGCTTCCCCATAGGAAGTCATCTATGAATTCTTGTTTGCTACCATCCTTTTCACTTTTGTTCTGGTTCTTTGGAGCCAAACATCTTAGAATCTGACCCTACCTCTTAGTAGCAGTCTGACATGGGGAAAATCACTTTATTCTTCTAAACCTCAGCATTTTCATTTGTAAGGATGGGTATAACTTTTCTTTCCTTAATAAACAGCAAGAAAAATGTCTGCCACAATATCTGACACAGACCAGAGGAACAAGTCATTAAGGAATGTATCCCTAAACCACTCCTTGTAATAAAACAGGATATAAGAACGTGAATTCACGTAATGATTCTATCTAGTGGGGGAGGAAGAGACGGCCTCCTTCATATCGGTTCCTTTTGTGCACAAAGGCCTTAGCCAGGCAGTTCTTCATTAACTTCCCTCTTAGTCTTCGAGACTGTAACATAAACCCAGCTCTTCTTTTCTCGTGTGAACTTGGTCACCTTCCTTCTTAAACTGTCTAAGCTCCTAGGCTCTTGAAGACTGTAAAATTGACCCCTCGTCTTTCTCTTCTCCAGGCTGAATTTCTTTAATCTCTCATCCCAAGTCCCCATTTCCAGCCCTTTAATCATCTACTGTTGCACTGCCCTTCCATTTTTGAACAGTGCAAAGGCACAGGAGGGCACCAAAAAAGTCCTACAGTAATATGCGGAAATAGCACAAACTTGCACTGTAGACCAACCAGTAAAAGACAGTGTTCACATACACCATCAGTTAGAAATAATCAACTCTTAAGAAAATTCTCTTCACTCTGTACACTGAGTCCAACTCCTACCATTAGCTTCAGAACCAGAAGCTGGTGTCATTTTACTGGTTTCTCTTCCTCTGTGTGAACAACAACAACAACAACAACAAAAAAGCTGTTTATGTCTAGATGTTAAGCTCATTCAAAGTAAAATTGGGTATTTACTATATGTCAATTATTCTACAGACAGCATTCTAGATGAAGTCCTATTCCTGTGAATAAAAAAAAATAAGCAAAAAACAAATAATGTATAAACATATAATGATTATAGATATTTCTATTATAGAAAAAAACATGTATGGGAGAAAACAAATAATCTTTGGTGTCACACAGAACATAGATTGCCCCCTTATTAGCTGTGGACATTACATGAGAGAATCCTTTCATTAAGTATCAGTTTTATCATTTGTAGAGTTGGATACTGCTAAAAACCCTTCAGGATATCCTTGAAAATTAAATAAACAAATACATACAAAAAAGCCTAATCCTGTGTTTGACATTTGCGGCTCAAAATATCACTTTAGCTTTCTGTCTTTGTTTTTTCTAGTCAGAAGAAGAAATATCAAACAATGAAATCATAGTGATAGTAAACTTTTCCAAATAGAGCACTCATGTTTGTTAGTAAACACTCATTTGTAACATTTCTTCTTCTTTTAAGAACGAACTGTTATTGATGTAGGGGCACATTGTACAGGCCTCAAACACCTCTCTTTCTCCCTATCCCCTTCTTTTCTGCCTTTGTTCCATGCAAACTTCTCTCTCCCGATGTTCACGATCACCTTTCTTCTCTCACTTGATCTCATTGCCTCATTTTCTCTGTCTAAGCTATTTCTACCACCAGGTTCCTTCATTTCCTTTCTTGTCCTATGAATTGGTTCTCTCTCTCCATAACCAAAAGCCATCTTGAAAGAAAGAAGCTTTCATCTTGCTCACACTTGATGATAGTACAGCACTGTGCTCAGAGACATGGGTTTTGGAGTCAGAGAGCTCTGGGTTTCAATATAGGATGTCTCATTGACTATCTAATGATTTTAGTAAAGTAACCTAACCATTTTTTTAAAAATTGATATATAATAATTATACATATTTTTAGAGTACCTGTAATGCTTTGGAACATACATACAATGTTTCAATTCAGGGTAAGTGGAATATCCATCACTTCCAATGCTTATCATTTCTTTGTATAAGGAACATTCAAAATCTTCTTTTCTAGTTATGATGAAATATACAATATGGCTGGGTGCCCGTTTCTAGGCGGTAGGGGTGCCAGACACATACACCGGGGCTGGTGGGTTCCACCTGGTCTGGGCCTACTAAACAACAATGACAACAACAACAACAACAACCAAAATAGCCAGGTGTTGTGGCAGGTGCCCATAGTACCAGCTACTTGGGAAGCTGAGATAAGAGAATCGCTTAAGCCCAAGAGTTTGAGGTTGCTGTGAGGGTGACAGCTTGAGATTATCTCAAAAAAAAGAAAAAAAAAAGAAATATACAATAAATGATTATTAACTATAGTCCTTTTATTTTTCTGTATCTAACGCTAGAATTTATTCTTTCTAATTTTACTTTTTACACATTAACCAACCTCTCTTCATCTCCTTTTCTGTTTAACTTTTATTAGCCTGTATTGTACAGGTGACCACCATTCTGCTTTCTGTCTACAGGAGATCAATTTTTTTTTAGCTCCCATATATGCATATAAAGGAAAACACATGATATTTCTCTTTCTGTGCCTGGATTATTTCACTTAACACAGCGTCCTTCGGTAGCTTCCATGTTGGTACAAATGACAAGACCTTATTCTTTTTTATGGCTGAATAAAATTCCCCTGTATAAATACATATGTATTTATTAATTCATCCATTGATGAACATTTGGGTTGATTCCATATCTTGGCTATTGCAAATAGTGCTATCATAAACATGGGAGTGAAGGTATCTCTTTTGTATACTGATCTCCTCCTCCTCCTTTTATTTATTTATTTATTTTTTGCTATACACTCGACAGTAGGATTGCTGGATCATATAATATTTCTATTTTTAGTTTTCTGAAAATCTTCCATTTATTTTCAATAATGATTGCACTAATTTACATTCCCAACAGCGTACAAAAGTTCCCTTTTTCTCATATCCTTGCCAGCATTAATTACTTTTTATCTTTTTGATACGAGCCATTTTAACTGGGGTGAGGTGATACCTCACTTTGGTGAGATTTGCAGTTCCCTGATAATTAATGACACTGAGCATTTTAACATATGCTTTTTGCCCATTTGTACGTCTTCTTCGTAAAAATATCTATTCAGATATTTTGGTCCCTTTTTAATAAGCTTCGTGGTTTGTTTTTACTATTATTTGAGTTCCTTATATATTATGATTATTAATCCCTTGTATGAATAGTTTGCAATGTTTTCTCCCATTCTGCAGGTTGTCTCTTCACTCTTCCAATTGTTTCCTTTGCTGTGCAGAAGACTTTTAGCTTAATATAATCCCATCCGTTTGTCTATTTTTGTTTTTGTTGCTTGTGTTTTTGAAGGTCTTTGCCCAGACCAATCGTTTCTCTTCAGTGGTTTCTATTAGTAATTTCAGATCTTATATTTAAGTCTTTAATGCACTTTGATTTGATTTTTGCATATGATAAGAGCTAGGAGTCTAGGATAATTCTAAGCATTTATGTCCAATTTCCCCTACACCAGTTTTTGAAGACACTGTTCTTTCCCCCAGCGTATGTTCTTGGCATAATTATCAAAAATGAGTTGCCTGTAAATGCATGCATTTATTTTGGAGTTCTCTATTCTGTTCCAGTAAGTTCTATGTCTATTTTTTTATTGCATTGCCTTGATGTTTTAGTTATTGTAGCTTTGTAGTATATTTTGAAGACAGTTATTATTATGTCTCTACTCCTGTTCATATTCTTGAGGTGCTTTGGCTATTCAGTCTTTTGTGATTCCATAAAAGTCTTAGTGTTGTTTCTCTATTTTTGTGAAGATTGTCCTTGCTATTTTGATAGGGATTACATTGACTATGTAGATCACTTTAGATAGTATGTACATTTTAACAATAATATTTCTTCTAATCCATGGATATGGGATATCTTTCCATATTTTTTGGTGTTATCTTCAACTTCTTTTATCAATGTTTCACGGTTTTTATTATAGAATCTTTTGCCTCTATAGTTACATTTATTTGTAGGTATTTTTTGTAGCTATTATAAATAGAATTGCTTGCTTGATTTTTTTAGATTATTTGTTGTCACTCTATGGAGCTGCTATTAATTTTTGCATGTTGATTTTGTATTCTGCAACTTTACTGAATTCATTTATCAGTTCAAACATGTTTTGGTGGAGTCTTTAGTTTTTTCTTTTTCTTTTTTTTTTTTTTTTGGCTGGGTGTGGAGGGCCCTTATACAATGTATCGATCTGGCACAAAAACAGGATGGCGGAGGCGTACTTTAGGAAACCTGCTTGCAGGCTGCGCCCTGGCAACAACCTTGCCGCCCCGTGCCCTTTGTGCTCATTGGAGAGATATCTAAGTCAAGAAACTGACAACAGGAAGTGTCCTACAGTATATATACAGAGTGCTGAAAACAAGGTTAGAGAGGGCTTTTCCATCCTGCTCTCCCCAGACAAGTTAGAGGGCTTTTCCATCCTGCTCTCCCTGGACAAGGTTAGAGCTTTTCCATCCTGCTCTCCCCGGACAAGGTTAGGGCTTTTCCATCCTGCTCTCCCCGGACAAGCTGCTTGCCCCTGATAATAAACTTGCTGAAAGCTGTCTGTGTTGGTGTGTTCGTCCCTGCTGGCCGGCGGCCGAGCGACACCGACAGCTGGGGCTGGGTTTGAACCCGCCACCTCTGGCATATGGGACCGGCGCCCTACTCCTTGAGCCACAGGCACCGCTCACGAGTTTTTTCTAAATATATGGTCATGTAATCTGCCAAAAAAAAAAAAAAAAACCCAAAAAACAATTTGACTTATTCTTTTCCAGTTTGCTCTTTATTTCTTTCTCTTGCCTAGTTGCTCTAGCCAAGGCTATGTTGTCTAAAAGTGGTGAAAGTGGGCATCCTTGTCTTGGTCCAGATCTTAAAGGAAAGGCTTTCAAGTTTTCTCCATTCAATATGATGTTAACTGTAGATTTGTCAAATGTAGCCTTTAATGGCTTTGAGATCTGTTCATTCTATAACCAAAGTATTGAATTTTTATTATGAAGTGATGTTGAATATTATCAAATGCTTAAAAGCTTTTAATCTCAAATTTCTTCATCAACAAAGTTGGCATAATAATAGTTTATGTAGGGTCTTTTTATTAACCTTAAATAAAATTGTGTGTGTAAAGCTTTTATTTCATAGTAGACTTAGAATAAAGAGTATTTATTATTTTATATATTTAATTCAGAGACAGTTAATCTTTTAAGTACCAAGTGTTTTTTTTTTTGTTTGTTTGTTTTTTGTACCATAGAGAATAGGAATATATAAAGACAGGTTCTCTACCCTTAAAGAGTTAACACATGGAAGAAGCAAGCATGCCTGTATAAAAACATATTGATAATGGAAACCAAAGCACAAGATTTTCTGTCAAAGTGTATGTGTTAGATAAAAGATCATAAATGAGATTTTGTTTTAAGAATTAACATTAATATATTGGTGTTGGCTGCCTAGAAAGGAATACTAGGAAAATTCTGAGGGCAGTAATAGAATGAGCAAAAAATAAAATGTCATAGCTGATTAATGTCTGCCAACGAAACAGAGGAGTGACTGTCCATCAGGGAGTGTTCTAGGAGGCATATTGGAAGACAGATTGAAATGCATTTTTGAGTATTTTTTATGAGACCTATAAATTACTAATGTTATTCACTCTATGGCATCAATATTGATATCCTCATTATAAGTGAAACTGAAACTCAGAGAGGTTAAGTAATCTGTCCACTCACACAGCTAGAAAAGTGGCTTGGAATAAATCTAAAATCCATATTGATTTAAACACTCACGATTGGTGGGATTACACCTGTGTTGCATCTTACAAGGGTATATGTGAAACTTCGTAAATGTAGAGTGTAAATGTCTTAACACAGTAACTAAGAAAATGCCAGGAAGGCCATGTTAACCAGTGTGATGAAAATGTGTCAAACGGTCTATAAAACCAGTGTATAGTGCCCCATGATCGCATTAATGTACACAGCTATGATTTAATATAAATAAAAAAAAATAGTAAACACTCATACTCATCATGGCCCTGCATTCTTTGACAAGAATTCTATAGCAGAGACTGAACTTAGCTCCTTTCAATTTTTGTTTAACGTTTATTTTATATTTGTCAAAAGTGGGACTTTATTCAGAATATTTTCTTCCTATGGAATAGTTTCTGGAGTACAGTAATTAAGGCTGAATCAAGAAAAGCATCTGGATATACATAGGTAAATATTTTTTTAATGCATAGAGGAAGAGATATTATAAAATGCCACCTGCTGTTGGATCTCACCAGTCTCTTTCATTTTTCTGGGCTCATAGAAAGCCTGTATCTTCTAGCTTCCATTGCATTTAGGTTTGAGCCATGTGACTAATTCTAGATAAAGGCACATGTGGAATACGTATTATATGTTATTCTCAGCTGTGTCCTCTACAACCTCCCAAGGTATCTTGGGTGAACATATAATTTTCTTTCATCTGACCTGACATTGAGGATCCAGTAGAGAATATCAAGACCAACCATAAGAAGTAAGGAAATTTGAACCCTGTCATATCGTTTGGAAAGGTGCCAGCCCATACAAAAGTCTAGCTCATATTAGTCTGTTACATGAAATAGAATAAGTGTGTGCTATGCTATGTCACTGAGATTTTTGTTTTATCTTAGAATGGATGTTACTTACCTTAATCCATTCATGTTATCAAAAAATTTTGCATGAAGAAATGAGATTTTCATAGGGCCACTATGAAATGCATGTGGGCCTTCAAGACTGAGGACCCATTTCTTGAGAAGCATGTTTTATGGAGTGTTCAGGTGACTTGTTTTGGAAATGCAGACAGTGGCTCAGATTGGAGCTCAAATTTTCTATTCTTGCCATTTCCAGTTTGGCAGTAAGAAGTTATCTGTGGTTACAGTTGTCCATTTCCGTATAGAACTACTGAAAGCATCAACTCCCTTTGTGAGTCAGGAATTTGGGCTGGACTCAGTTGAGTGAGTCTTTTCTTCCACATAGCATCAACAAAGGTCATTGGGCTGTATGTGGTTGTCAGCTGGGCTGTTATGGAAGATTCAAGATGACTTCATGCCTATGTCAATTGTAAGTGTGGTGTCAGCTGAGACTTATCAATTGGAGTGCAGAGGTAGGATGTTTTCAGGACTCTCACAGGCTAGGTAGAAACTGCCAGTCTTCTTAAAAATTAGTTCTGGAAATGACATAGCATCACTTCCATTCTCCAAGAATTGGCCAAGAAATTAATGCTATGAGACTTTACCATTTACATGTATCAGACTTCACATCTCCATTTGACAAGTATCAAAGAATGTGCATGTCTTTAACACCCTCTGTCTGGGATCTGTGGATTCAGGTCTTCAAAGCCCAGGATCTGGCAATATGCATCTATGTTTCCTCAATGAAAAGCATACAAGAAGCAAGTTACCACAAGTAGTTTAGAATTATAATCCTACCTTAAGCACACATCAAAAGAGAAGGAAGAAGAACCACATTTTGCAGAACACTAACTCCTGCTTTATATATCTAGCCTTAATATGTTTTCAAAGTGATTCTCTTTATTGATATAGCTTTTATTCCTTCTACCCATTACAATCAAGTTTCAGTGTCAAAAAGGAAAAAAAAAGAAAAAAAAAAAAACTTGCCACAGATCAACCAAGGCAGGGACAGTATTCTGCCCACCACAGGATGCTTCTTCCACATGTGCAGCTTGAATGGGCCCTGCTCAGAGTGTGGACTCTGCGGTCAACTGCTTGAATTTCACCTGCCCCTTGTCCACTGTTAGACACTGGATAAAAGCATCTAATTTGTCTGTGATGATTCATCTCATCAAAACCAGAAGGAGGCTCCTGTCTCTGCCTTCCCAACCACGGATTGTGCACAATTACTAATAAAAATGAACCCTAAACTCTTTGCAAATATAAATGCTAAATAACAGCAAGATGAAAAATGAGGGCAATAATATTGCTTTGCATGATATTTAAGAGCCAGAGATGAAAGGCATTGTAAGAACTGCTATTATCTCTGTACATTCAAGTCCCCATCCTTCCTCTTCTGTTTTATCCTCTGCTTCTGAAATACTTGATTAAGGCGCTTTTACAGTTTATTTTACTTTGTCTTTTTTTTTCTGCTTTGAGAAATACTTTACTGTATCACTGGAGACAATTTACCCTTTTGTTCCATTTGAAGAAAGAAAGCAGTGCAGGCTTGCTTCAAAGATGAACTGATCAAAATCCAATGGGGATCTAGTAATGAAGAAACTCTACTTTGTTTTCAAGCAGGGATACAAAATTATGCTATAAATTGTACAAAGCATGGGGCGTGAGGAGCGAGAGATGAATGTAAGTCAAAAATATTGGTCCCATGGCCAGTGTTTCAGGCTACAACTCAGAGATTCATGGAACCCCATGACTTTAGAGCAGAAAGAAATTTACAGAAGTTTTAATCCAACCTCCTACTCCACCCAGGCATCATTTCTGTGCTAGCTCTGAAATAATCCCTCAGACCTGGGGTTCACTACTGAGCATCAGCCTGTCCTTATCTAGGGGAGCCCAAGGTGGAATGGCCTATCTCACCTTAATTTAAAATCATTTGCTTTCTTTCTTTTTTAAATCTACATACAGTTCCTTATTCTTTCACAGATCAAATTCCCTACCTAACAAATTCAAACAATGTATCCTAATCTTTGTACCCATCTATTAATCTGGAAAAAAAAAAATCTCTTCCTTTCTGGAGAAAAATCCTTCATTTTCTGGATAAATTAATGAGTTAGAGTTGGTTTAGCCAAGTGCCAACACCCACCACTCCTTCAACTGTTTCTCAAATGATTTTTGATAAGATTAATTCAGTTTTCTGGGAACCTATAAGAGGACTGAAGAAAGTAATTAGGAAAAAAATATAGACAGAAGTAAGTTTGATTTTCTGACCAAAGCTGATAAACAGCTTAGTGGGTGGAGACTAGAAGTTGGAAAGTGGTTTCTAAGCAGCAGACATGACCTCTCCCAGGAGGGAAGAAAAAGGAGGGCAGGCACAGGACAGTGTGGGAAGGGCCCCTAAGATTGTTACTCAGATAATGTAGGCTGAAGGTCACTGAGCCAGACAGAGTACAGAAGGGGTGATTAAGGCTGCTTAGCAGCAGGAAGGAGGAGGAGATTATCTTAATGATGTGGGTGGAGACAGATTAGTGGAATAATAGAGAGGGAGGGTACAGGTTAGAATTGCAGTTCTTTAAATTTAGGTGGTGGGATGAAGGACAGGAAGTAGGATAAGGTTAAGAGGGAGCTTGGGAGAGCAAAAGCAGGAAAGAGCTTTATGTGAAGCTTGAAAATTAAATTCATTATTCAAAAGCATGTATGTGCATTCTGTGACAGTTTCCAGGGAAATCTTCCTTCCACCCTCTGTACTTTATTTATTGAGTGTAATTTAACTAGTTTATGTGGGTTATCTTTTTTCTCCCCTCCCATTTATATCTATAGACCCTTTTTTTCACAAGTACCTAATTCAGCTGCTAGTCCTCAAGTCTCCAAGAAGAGTATGCTGCACACTAAGAAACAGGTAGTTCCAGGGAGTGATGGCAAGTGTATAACATCTGACCCTCAGGTAGAGGTGGGGAAGCACTGACTCAAGCATTAGCCAATTTCAGTGGTGTAACTACTCCTACCGCAGCTCATTACCAGCCACCAACAAGACACCACTGAGCATAAAAATCAGAGGAAATGCACCGTAGCCCGTGATTTAGTACTTGCACATAAAGATAAAAATAGACATAAATAATGTCAAGAATATAGATGACAGCAAAGTGAAGAAAAAAATAATTAGCACGTAATGAGTTCTGAGGATTTATTAACTTTGTTTTTAATGTAATCTATTTAATTGTAAGTTTATATAATTTGATTTTTACTAATGGTTCTGTTTAACAACTGGCTTTCAAAATTCCTGAAAATTGATGAATCTGCTTGTGAACCAGTACCAGCTGTCTCTTGTACAGAATCAGGGCCCTTCTCTCTCTGTCATCAGTGGCGAGGACATGGGCTGGTTCATTAAGTTGGAGACAAAAAATAGGATTGGTGTGGTCTAGATAAACTTGCAGACAAAACTGGAGACAAAAGTATAAATGAAGAGTATCCAACTTAGCAGCATTAATTACAAGAATGCTGTCAATATATATCATGTATTTATATTGACATTTATTGTATTCATATATAATATATAATATTATATATATTGAATTATTAATTGGTACTGTGTATATATTGCATTAGAACATATAGTACACATGTTAGTATATAGAGACAAATATATTTTCATATTACTAATTATACTAATAAATATAATACACTTGTATATATATGAGTACATATATGTGTGTATATATAGACTAATTACAAATCAGTATTTTGACTCATAAAATAGGTCCTTTAAGGCCGAGAATTTAACAATATTTAAATATACAAACATTTCTGTATGTTTCATTCTGTACATTTGTTTAGAAAATCTAACTTGCTTATATAAAAATGTGTATATATATATATATATATATTTTTTTTTTTTTTTGCAGTTTTTTGCCAGGGCTGGGTTTGAACCCGCCACCTCCAGCATAAGGGGCCAATGCCCTACCCCTTTGAGCCACAGGTCCCGCCAGTGTATATATATTTTATACATAATTATATTTCACAGATATGTTACAGAAAATATTTATATTTTCACACACACACAAACACACACATCCTTACACATCATATGTACCCTATGTAAAAGATATGAGACAGAGTCTCACTATGTTGCCCTCAGTAGAGTGCTGTGATGTCACAGCTTACAGCAACCTCCAACTCCTAGGCTTAAGTGATTCTCTTGCTTCAGCCTCCCAGGTAGCTGTGACCACAGGCACCCGCCACAACACCCAGCTATTTTTTGTTGCAGCTATCCCTGTTGTTTAGGTGGCCTGGGCAGGTTTGAACATGTCTCGATATATGTGGCTGGCGCCATAACTACTGAGCATGGGCACCGAACCAATACAATGTTTTCTTATGTTGAGAAAGTACATTCCCCATAGAAAAGTATATAACTAGAAACTTTATGCCAGAAACTATAGTAAATGAGAGAAGAACCCAAATTAGAAGAAACTTGTTCTTCTCCCAAGGATAGTGAATCAGAGAAAACAGAGTTTTTACCATAGAAAATCAATAAATATTGTATGTGATAACAGCTAATAATAGTCACTGCATTATTGAGCCAGTCCTCTGTGTCAGGTATCATCAAAGTTGAGTCATGTAAGAAGCCTCAAGACAGGGACTTTTATTATTTCCATTTTAAGATAGGGAAACTGCTTCCAAGAGAATTTCACTAGCTTGCTTAAGATCAAAAAGGTAGTATATCACCCAAAAGAATTTAATCACAAGTCTGACTGTAGCACTGAAATAGGGTCAATTATTATTTTTGTTATAAACTGAGTTATATGATTCAGATTATGAGTGTTTCTGCAGCCCCAACGAAAGAAAGAGTGCTTGAGCTCCACAGAATAGGAGACATGTGGCAGCCTTACAGCAGATTTGGAGAGATACAGAAAAAGAGAGTCAACAAGAGAGACTTTGATAATAATTAACACATATCTTCCCTCTGAGAATGTAATATGTTCAGTGGAATGTTGAGGCTTATAGAAAAGGTTAAGCCTAACTATAATTTTGGCCTGTTTCAGGCCAAAATTGTTTGTGATCACTTGAATAGTGAAGGTCCAATATAAAAAAAAAAAAAAAAAGAAGAAAAAAAGCCTTGAGAAATTAAAGTTTTATAATGAAATTAATTAGCCATGTCTAACGGATTACATGACTGTTTAGACTACCTAAGAGAACAATAGTCTCAAGGATATGCAAGAAATTTGTAAGAGCACACTTTCATGCTCACAATTTCTAGGCTAATTGCAAATTATTCTTATCTAATCAGTGAAGACTTAATGACCTCTCCTAGGCAACAGTTGGGTAGACTATATGTATAGATTATATATAAATTTGATACTAATTAAGAGCTGAGAGAGAATCATTTTAAATGTTCAACAATTTGATGATTTTACCATAATTGCAAGGTGGTGTGTTTGTGTGTCCATACGAGTGATATCAAAAACATCCTCACATATGTCTATAGATTTAGTTCTAAAATATAAATCAGTTTTTACATTTGTAACATAAATGAACATAATCTCACTTTTTCTTTTTCACACTTCCATGTGTTAGCCTTGGCGTTACCCTTGGCAGGCAATTTAGACATCTATATATTACAGGTATATACGTCTGTGCCTGTATTTATATTACAGATATCTCTATATCTATAATGATAGCATTAACATTTATTGTTACTTATTCCATGTTAGTCTTTTCTGAACAATTTACACAAATTGTCACATTTATTTTGCACAATTATTCCAGAAAAATGATGTAATTATTATCTCCATTTAATCCCTAAAGAAATAGAGTCACAGACGTTAAGTGACTTGCCAACATCATACAGATGTCACTTGGCAAAACCATGTAATAATTCTTCAAAGTTCATGTTCTTTACTTGGACATAATCTCAACTTTCTCAACTGTGATACATATATTATCATATACACTAGAAATATTTTGTAAGTGCAAAGTTGTCAACTTTCTACCTTGTTAGAAAAATGGGCTACACAATGTGAATGCCGTTTTCCACTAAGTTCTCATGTTGCAATTTGAAGAAAGAATAGAGGGACCATAGGATCAGTGGTAAGTCAGGATTTATTCATAGAAACAAAAATTACAACAAATACCAAAACCAAGCCTCCTGGCAAAGAGAACCCAGGAGGGGAATAAGCTCTCCTGCTCCCTCATCAGGGACTGTCTTTGGCTCTCTGCTCAGTGGTTTATATAGTGGCAGGGGGGTTGTTCTGCTAGGAGTAGGTCTAGTCAGTTACAGCCAGCTGTCAAATGAACTCTCAGGCCTTGGAAACTGACATGAAATCCACCAGCCAGAAGTGCATGTGGAGGAGACAGCAAGGTGTCAGGTCTCCCCCACAGGTGTCCAGCCCTTCCAGCAAGCTGGTTCCTCCATCATCGGAACATCAACACCTCCAGGGCTAAGGCAGCAGGTCACGGTGCTGCCCTGTCCTGCATCAAATTCGGTTCCCCGGGGATATTTGCCTTGACCTCTTGTTATCATTCCTATATTCACCTTAGCCTCATCATCCAATTCTTCCTCTCCAAGTCCTTCTATTCACTTTGCAAATGGCCTCAGACTTAATTCCATCTAAGGCTGTCTCTGTTTACATGTTTAATTTATTTGTATTCATCTGTTTCAGATTTTAACATTTTACTTAACTATTGAAAATCTATTCCAGGGATTTTGCATTTTCCAAATCATTCTGGAAATTCACATTCCTTAACTTTAGTTGTCTCATCTGAGAATTATATATCATATTGCATCATAAGATTTTTATTCACCGGTTAGTACGTTTTTTTAATTCAGTTAGTACATTTTAAAAAAAAATGAATTTAACTCAGACTATGTGCCAGACAGAATGTAGAACACCTGGGATGGAGGGATTAAAAATAAAAATAGAACATCCCTAGCCTCAAGGAGTGAGTCTCTAACTTGACTGCATATTAGAATCACTGGAACGTTTTCTTTTTTAAATCATCATTGCATCAGCTCCACTCCATACCAATTAAATCAGAAGCACCAAGGAGTATGAGACTCAGACAATAGTTTTGTTTTGTTTTGTTTTAACTTCTCAGGTGATTCCAATGTGCAGAGAAGTTGGAGAACTACTATATAAGGGAGCACAAACAGGTATAGAAATTATTAATAATTGAAAGGTGCACAAAATACAGATGTAGCAGAGGCAAAATAATGATGTGCTCTTCTTTTGGGAAAGATCTCGGAGGATTTCTTGGGTGGGAAGTTAGTTTTGATTTAATGATGAAGAAAGGGAGAACATTTCAAGAATCCTAAGCATATCTGTGTTGCCTGACATATAGTGGTAAACAGGAAGTGTCAAGAAAAGAGATTAAAGAGACTTTTAAGGAGACAGATCATGGAAACCCATTTATGCCATTTTAAGGGGCTTGTTCTTGTGCTCTGGCTAATAGGTTAGTCATTAATAACATCCGAGAGATGATTCCATTATGCTTACCTAAATTTCAGTTGAACTAATTAATGAAAGGAACGAGACTAGCAAAGATGAGAGGGACCAGGTAGGAAGTGATACAGTCATCTAAGGAGAGGGGAAGGAGGCCTGAATGGTGGAAATGGCAGTGAAGATGAAAACCATGAATGGATTCAGGATACATTTTGGAAGAGATTCCATGCTTACAGGTGGATTAATAACAGATTAGTTATAAGTGATAAGAGATAAATATAAAAATATGGAGTTAGAGACAAAGAGAGAGAGACACACACACCTACAAAGGGAGATGAGAATGAGAATTACAAAGGATTCCATTTTTCTGGCTCAAGAACCAAGGTTTACATGAGACTCATTTCCCAAAAAGGAGGAAGTTTGAGGGAAAAAAGAAATAAATTTGGAGAAAACAAATTCAGTTTTCCCTAAAACTTATTCAGCTTAGTTCAGTTTTATCCCCTTTAAACTTGAGACTTCTAAGGAAATGAAAGGGAAATGTGTCTAATGGAGAAAGGATCACTTATTGTGTTTAAAGGTATTGAGGACATTAAGGACAAAATATATTCATTGGTTTTGAAAATGTGGAGGTTATTGATGACCTTGACTACATATATCCTAGTGTGATTATGACAGACACCTAAAAGGAGTGGGATGAAGAATGAATGAAAGAAGAGGAAGTTGGCCTAGTAGGTGAATGTTCTTAGGAGTCGGGAGGGAACAAGATGGCAGCTGGAGGAGAATGGGAGGTCAAGAAAGGGATTCTTTCATCTAATGGGTAGTGCTATGTTGTGTATGCTGATGAGGCTGGTTCAGTAGAGAGGGAGAAATGGATGATGCAAAAGGAAGAAAAAGGGGGATATGACTAGAGGAAAAGCCCTTGAAAAGACGAGAGGGGATAAGATCTAATTAATGTTCGTGTGAAGTGACTGAGTTTTGACAGCAGAAGATAGGTACAGAAGCCGGTGGATTGTGGAATATTAGTGAGAAATTAAAAAGATCCTTCCAGAAGGTACATATGAATGGCTTTTTTGTATGGTAATGCTTGTTCCAGTTTCTTCTGTGATATTTGTAAGCAGTGCGTTACTTGCCACCTTGCGATGTTCAGAAAAGACCCAGGAACATTGATGATAGACGGGCGGGGGAGAATAATAATAATAGTCTATTTTACCACTAGCATCGCTGCTTCTTTTGCTATTGCTACTATCATCACCACTGTTATTTCAACTATAACTTATACATATTACTACATGCCAGCAACTGTGCTAACAGCTAAGATTTACTTTATTTAATCCTCACGTCATATTTGTGTGGTATATGCCATTTCTCTACTTTGCACAAATGAGGGAAATGAGGGAGATTGAGCCAGAGAGAGAATGTTGTCTCTGATGCAGAAAGAAGGATTTAGCTGTGGATAATTAACTGTGCCAAACACTTCTGTAAAAACAAGAAGCATCTCATTTGGATGCTGGTCCTACATGAGCCCAGGGCATCCTCTCATTGAGTAGGTACCACGGATGAATAGGAGAATAAGCAGATCATCGTGACTCCATGCGTCTGTCACATCACTAATACATCTGTTTCTTTGTTTTTGTTCTCTGGTTATCTACTGCGAGTGATAGAATTCTTGGCTGATGACCCAGTGGGAGTGAATGAAGGAATCTGGATGGAAGAGAAACTAGGTGTGGGTTTTTTGTCTCCTGGTACAACTTAATATTGTTCACACCTCTTGGTAGCTTCACACCAGAGCCTGTTGTTGGAGAAAGCATGTTGGTAACTGGGTAAAGTACAAATAGAATAACAAGTGCATTTATTTCCTTCTCATTCCCTGTCCATGTACATGACCGATAAAGAATGGAAGTAAGGTACACCGGAAAAACAAACCTAATCAAACCAAAAATATTGAAATAAATATCTACTGAATGCCCATTGTATTTAAGGCTTGTGCTATACAATTTTTGAGGTGTCTTTGTTTGTTTTATGTGTGTGCATTTCTTTTTCTTTTACATTCAAGCCTAGCAAGATAGGTATTATTTCTCTGTTTTGCTTGGGGAAAAAAAATGATGTCAGATCTTGCAGCTAGCTAGTGGCAGAATAAGGATTAATAGATCTAGGGCCTAAAGAGTTTAGTTTCCATTCTAAAGTTCTGAGTCTTGGAGGCATTTACTTCATTGCATAGGAGTTTTAAAAATTAGGATTATATGTTCCCTTTTACTCTTCACCTTTTGCATAAAAGTGATGTGCCAATTCCAAGATCTTAACTCTAGAGGCTTTTGGGGACTAAAATTTCAGTACTGAATACAAACAATGGCTTGCTGGGAATTTATTTAAGTTCTTTATCCTTTAAAAAAGGAGTGCTCTGCTTGCCTTCCTTCCCATCTGTGCTAACCTCTTCCCATATTTCTCATCCCAAATATTTCCATTTCCTATCCCTATCTATGCCCCTTACTTCAATGACAAAGTCTTGTAAGGGCTTTTAGAGAACCCCACAAATACATCACCACAAACAGCCATGGCTGTTTCTCTGTGGTTTTAAAATTAAAATAAGCTTTTCTCTACACTGCCTCCCCATACTCCCACCCCCACTCCCCCCCCCAAAAAAAACATTCTTTATTGGGTGTCCACTCTGGACCAAGATCTTGGGCAGATACACAGAAAGAAAAGAAAAATGGTACCAGTCTATACTTGGTGGCTACCACATCTTTAGTGTTGTAGACAGCAACTTCTTCACAGCTCTATAAAACTGACATCACTATCCCTGATAGACAGAGGTAAAAACTGATTTTTTTCAGAGAAATTCAGTAACTTGTTCAAAGTCACACAGCTAACAAATGAGCTGGAGTTCATAACTCTAAAATCATGTGTTTCCTTCACTACCCCACCCTGCCTTCTTCAGGAAACTAAGAAATCAGCTCTGCCTTCAAGTATATTAAGGGCTAATATTAAAGTAAGTCTCATATGTGAGCAATCATTATTCACTAGTATAAAATGACGGTCACAGGTAACTGTTAATTGTACAGGTGTTGAGGTCAGAGAGGTCAGATCATTAATCCTGACTCTCTCGATGGTGTGACCTTAAGCGTATGCTAAATGCCTCCAAGACTCACAGTCTTCATTTTTAAATGTGGATAAAAAATGTATCTAATAAAGGTATTGAATAAGATAAATCAGAAAAGTCATATAAGATGTTTGGAACAATTCCTTACCTAGTAAGCATTCAAGAAATTAAGGTTTTTTTTTTTTTTTGTTATTGTTGTTGTTGTTAGTACTGACATTAATGGCACAGAAAAGCTAAATAAAAAGTGTAGAAAAAAAACCCCAAATGCACAGAGTGAGAGACTTTCCTTGGGGAAATTCAGGGAAAGACCTCATAAGGAAGAATACATTTGAACTAGATATAAAAGGATGAAGGAAGAAATTTCCTAGTGGAAACAGAATGCCAGGTAAAAGAAGGCATGAAAAGTTGGGATGGTCAGATAGGGCTGGAAGGTGATCAACACCCTGAGACTTTGAAGGTCTTGAAGAAGTGTTTGAACGTTCTTGTTTGGGACCAGGAAACCTTCAGAAGTCTTTAATTGAGGAAGCAATGTGGTATTGCCGGTTTTAACATCACTATGACTACGGCACGATACACTGTCTGCAAGACCCAAGAGTTTTCTCTTGCATTTTTATTCCCTGCGCAAATCTATACCCCTGAGTGCTGGGCATCTCAAGCTGTGAAATCACATTCAGAGGGCACAGGGATAGGGTAAGGAGAGACAGACGGGGAAAGTGAAACAGCCAGAGGGGGAAAGGCTGGTCTCAGAGACCCAATGGAGACGCCTTCATGTTGTTCTAATAGGAAGAAAATGAGAAAAACAAGGAGCACATTACAAACAAGAACATGTGTATGCATTTATTAACATTTCCAACGTGGATTTAATTTTCGGTGTACATCCCGCCTACCCAGAGAACCGCATGTTTCATCTAACCTCTTGTTAAGTTTCATGCAAGCTATCTTTTTAACGTGTCCTCTGGGAAAATCTACAAGTAGATTCTATAATCTTGCTTATAAATGGCCTTGTTTCAAAAGGCTGCTTACAGTCACTCTTTTAACAGCTCCATCCCCATGCCCCCACTCTACCCTATCACGCATGAAATCTGCAATTTCAACTCTTTATCTTTTAGAACAATAAATGGCTTCCCAATTTTTGGAGGTACCCTGGAAGAGCTGAAGCAAGGTTTGGGATCAGATAGACCTGGTTTAGTTCCTGGCTCTGCTATGAACTAGCTGTATTAGCTAGGATGGTTATATTACCTCTTTGGACATTGATGGAAGCTGCCTCCTGTGTTACAGCAAGTTAAATGAGATAGGGTCTGCAAAGCCTTGTATCATATTGGTGGACACATACTGAACACTCAATAAATCATGTGATTATTCTCAAATCTTTCTTCACCTTACTCATCATTATTTTCATCACTGTTTGGAATGCAGTTTAAACATTGATTTTACCATTTATTAACTATGTACCTTAATATGTCTGAGTTTTAGTTCTATCATTTGGAAATACTGTAAATATATAAACATTTAACTCACAATGTAACACTAGCTAATATTTATTGAAGTCTTCTTAATATACCCAGCATCAATTTTAAGCAATTCATATGTTTTTAAACACTCTTAACTATTAGTGATGTGGACATAATTATTACCCCTCTCTTACAGATGTGGAGAGTTATATTTAGTAAAGGAAATGGTAAGCATGCCATTCCCAATGGCAGGTTAAATACCTTGACAAAATTATGCCTCAAATAAGTGGTATTAACATTCAAACCCAGACACCTGAAGTTCTATTTTAGTCACCCAACTCTACCTGTCCCATGAAATGAGAATAAGCATTTGTAAGCATGAGTGCAAGCATTTGACATGGTTCACTACACCTAGTTGATCAGTAATATTGATTTCTTTCACTCCTTCCTCCCTGGTACAGGAAGCAGTTTGTAGCCTAAGAAAAGCAAGGGTAAGATAAAAGTTAAGTTAGCAAGATAATGCATGATGTGAATAAAGTGAACAACATAACTATCGTCATCAGAAAACCAACACTGAGCCATTGTCATGCATGGCTGGGGATAAGGGAATAAGAAGTAGAAGAAATAAATGACCTACCTTCAAAAGCAGTAGGAGAAGTAAATGCTCCCTGCCCTCAAAGAACTTTATATCTAGTAAAGGAAATGGCATGCATGTCATTCCCAATCATGAGATGCATACTTACAGATGAACCTTAAGAGGTACTATAGACTTAGGAGAAATTGTATTTACTTTCATAAATCAGCAAATACATGATGATCACAGAATACTGTTAAAAGAAACGATGGGATGGTGTAAGCTTTATCAGAAAATAAAGTTTAAGATATATTCTGCATCATTTCTCATTCCTAATCCACACCCCACTTGAAAATGAGTAAGTGTTGGAAAGAAATAGAGTTAGAACAAATCTGGATATTTATGCTTCACATAGGTAAAAAAAAAAAAAAAAAAAAAAATCCCTGCAAATCATTCCAGAAGATTATTCAACAGTGCATCTGTTGCATAATGCACTTATTAGCCTGCATAATGCATTTACATAGTTGATGAAAAATAAAATGAAAGTTGGACCAACTGCTCAATCAACATGAGAATGGTCTCTTAAATCAGTTCATGAAAAAAAATCATCTGTCCAAAGGGATAATTGGCCAAATGTAGAATGATAAATATGATATGTTGTATCATACCACATTTTTCAAGAGGATCAAGTAAGGTAAGTGATAATGTGGTCACTTGGATAATAAAAACCAGCAAGGGCATATATTAAAGGCAGTGGTTCTCAACCTTTCTAATGCTGCAACCCTATATTTCCTCATGTTGTGGTGATCCCCAACCATAAAATTATTTTCATTGCTACTTCATAATTGTAATTTTGCTACTGTTATGAATCATAATGTAAATACCTGATATGCAGGATGTATTTAGGCGACCCCTGTGAAAGGGTATTTCGACCCCCACAGGGGTTGCAACCCACAGGTTGAGAACCACTGACTAAAGGGATGGGTATTGATGGGTACTGTCAAC
Source organism: Nycticebus coucang (assembly GCF_027406575.1). Lineage (NCBI taxonomy): Eukaryota > Metazoa > Chordata > Mammalia > Primates > Lorisidae > Nycticebus > Nycticebus coucang. The sequence goes on along the minus strand of NC_069781.1, from coordinate 18,923,843 downwards.
CTTTCTCAATCCATTGATTCAAGATTTCATACTTCTAGGAACAGTCAAGAATCAGAACATAAGCACAAACAGACCTAAAGGAATTATTGCTATCATAACCAGTTTTTTTTTTTTTTTTTTAAATAGGGATCTAGCAGTCTATATCCCTGGGCACACATAATTCCTTAATGACTAAAGCAAGGAGAAACACACAGCACAGTCAAGTTGTAGATTTGGGACAAAATGGGTGGGGATGATGCCTTGGAACAGCATTTCTTAATCTTCCTGAAACTCATGTTCCCCTTGGGTAAACCTAAAAATCTTATAATCTTGGTTAATATCACTTCAAACATCAAAGTAAATACTTTCAAAGTCAGAAAAGAATTAAAAGAACAAAAAAATTAACAGAGACTTTGAGAAAATGATATAAATACCAACGTTGTATAAATTTCCATTCTAGCCCTGATGGATAAGAAGTAACTATGGAAAGTTTGTCAGGATGGAAACAAATGCAAACAAGAGCAAATTGGCAGATACATTTAAGCCCAGTCAATGTAGGAATAAATACCTTTCTGGAAACTGGTAGATTCCAAGGTCTTTGCTGCATTACATCAAGAGCAATTATCAAAGCTCATAACCATGGTCTGAGGGGCCAAGGCAATGTACAATTGTGTCCAGTGTGCAGCAATAGTTTCATTGGAAAATGGGGCCTCTCTCCCTGTCTACAGGGAGCAGTAGCATTCTTTGAGGAGGAGAACAGGTGAGTTGTAAAGCTGTCTGTTTGAGGCTGAGGGAAAAGGTTCTGCCATGAAACCATTTAGTCAGAGAGCTCTGGGACAGGCGTCTTCACAGCTCTCAGTAACATTGTGATCCAGGGGAGATGACTGAGTCTGACTGCACTAAGGGTTATGAGTCCTGGGACAGGGACATGACAGGAAGCAGACTGCATTCCTGCCAGCCAGAGGCACAGCTGGTACAGCCCCCCACCCTCTGCAGAGACCTTGGCACATTTCCCGGGAGCTGCCTCCCTCACCCCTGTCAGAATGGAGCCTGCACTAGTCACTGGGGTACACACGAGCTAACTTGGTGGTCTGATCCCACTCAGCTTCCTCCCCTACTGTAGGGATAAGCAGGCAACTCAGGGCACCTGTCATTCCACAGACCAGTTCATTGCCCGAGACAACCAAAAGCCCTTCCAGGTTAACAATCTTGAAACACATACCCAGAGCATCTGCAGCAGCTGGCTCTTCCCTATAAGTGCCACCTACTGGCCTGGAGGTTAAATTGCACAACCCAATATAAAATTTGCTGTCAGAAAAGGCATAATGCAGGAGAATGGGGTAACCTTCCTGAGACCTTCCTAATACTACTCCCCTAGAAAGTGATGAGCATGTTTATACATCTCTACCATAATCAGCATTTGAGAAATCCCCTGCACAAAGGTTATCTATAAGTGAGGAATTGATATATATCCTTGCTCCCCGAAAACACCCAAAATTGAAATCAAACAACCAAACACAACATGCATGGTAGTCACATACCTTCAAAAAGGAAAATATAATTTAAAAGTCCCATCCAAATGACAGCAAATTAAAAAAAATAATAATAAAATGTAACATCTTATCCAGATAAGAAGAAACCAATGTAAGAACCCTAGTAGTATGAGAAGACAGAATGTTCTGGTACCTCAAAGGATCACACTAGACTCTAGCAATGGATCCCAACCAAAATGAAAAACATATATGTGTGTGTGTGTGTGTGTGTGTAACAAAATACAACAGAAAATTTCAGGAAGGATATGAATGAAAAAGGTGCTAAATAGTCATTAAAAAATAGAATTTCTGGAAATGAAGACTCATTGAAGGAATTATGAAGTGCAGTTGAAAGGTCAAACAATGGAATTGACCAAATACAAGAAAGAATTTCAAAGCTTGAAGAAAGATCTTTGAATTAACTCAGCCAGAAAAACAATTAAAAAGAATTTTAAAAAATGAGTAAAGCCCTCAAAAAATGTGGGATTATGTAAAGCACCCAAACCTATGAGTGATAGGCATTCTTGAGGGAGAAGAAGAAAAATTAAAAATTGAGTAAAATCTATTTGAGGGGAATAATTGAGGAAAACTTTCCTGGTCTTAGAAGAGATTTAGAAACCCAGACACAGGTGGGTCAGCAAACACCAGGAGATACTTGCAAGAAAGTCTTCACCAGGGCGTATCATCATCAGACATCTAAAGTCAACAAGAAGGAAGTATTCTTTTTTTTTAAAAGAGCAAGACAAAAGTATCTAATTACTTAGAAAGGAAGTTCCCTCAGACTAATAGCATACTTCTCAGCAAAAACCTTGCAAGCCAGGAGAAATTGGAGTAGTATTTTTTTATATTCTCAAAAGAAGAACTGTCAGCCATGAATTTTGTAGCGTGCAGAATTAAGATTCACAAATGAAGGAGAAATAAAGTCTTTCCCAGACAAAGAAATACTAAGGGAATTCATCGCTACTAGATAACTCCTGCAAAAAATGCTCTATGAAGTTCTAAACACAGAATTGAAAAATGAATACTCATCATAATAAAAGCACATGACACCATAAAAATTGCAATTCTTATTAAACAACTATGCAATTGAAAATACAAGGTAGTTAGGAAACAATTAACCTTATAACAGGAACAGAACCTCATATATCAATATTAACTTTTAATAAGCAGAATAAATGCCTCAGTGAAAATATTGGTGGATCAGATTAAAAAATCAGAACCTAGAGACTTTACCTCTTTTATGTTTACATGGATGGACCTGGGACATATTCTTCTTAGCAAAGTATCTCAAGAATGGAAGAAAAAGTATCCAATGTATTCGGCCCTACTATGAAACCAATTTATAAACATCCACACTTTCATATAAAAGCTATAACCCAACTATAGCCCAAGATGAAGGGGAAAGAGGAGGGGGAAGGGAGGGAAGGAGAAGGATGGGTAGAGGAAGGGTAATTGGTGCGTTGTACATGGGTACATGTTAAATCTACTAAGTGTAAAATATAAATGTCTTAACACAATAACTAAGAAAATGCACTGAAGTATATGTTAACCAGTTTGATGAAAGTATTTTGAATTGTATGTAAAACCAGAACATTGTACCCTATAATTGCATTAATGTACACAGCTATGATTTAATAAAAAAAAAAAAAAACAGAATCCCCAAATATATCCTGCTTACAAAAGATTAACTTAACTGATAAAGACTTTTATAGATTCAAGTTAAAGGAATGCAAAATTATATTTCTTGCAAATGGAACCCAACATCAAGCAAGAACAGCTATACATGTATTTATGTGAAATACAGACTATAAATCAAAAACAGTGATAAAAGAAAAAAAAGCATTACACAACAATAAAGAGATCAATTTAACAAGAAGATATAACAATCCTAAAGATATATGCACATAACACCAAGGCACCCAGATTCATAAAACAAACGCCCATACCACTATACCTAAGGAAAGAAGTAGACAATAATACACCAATAATGAGGGAATAAAAACCCCACTGACAGCATTAGATAGCTCATTGAGACAGAAAATAAACAAATACTGGACTTAAACTGGACTCTAAAATAAATGGACATAACAGATATTTACAAAACATTCTATCCAACAACTAGAGAATATACATTCTTCCCAGCAGCATGTTGAGTATTTTCCATGGTAGATCACGTGTTAGATCATAGAAAAATTCTCAATAAACTTATAAAACTTGAAATTTTATCAACTATCTTCTCAGACCACAGTGGAATAAAACTAGAAATTGATTCCAAGAGAAACTCTCAAAACTAACCAAATATATGTAAATTACAAAACTTGTTTCTGAATAATACTTGGATCAATGATTAAATCCATATAGAAATTAAAATATTTTGTGAAACAAAATTAGTGACACAAAATATCAAAACTTCTGGGATACAGCAAAAATAGTGCAAAGAGGGAAATTTATGGCATTAAATATTTACATTAAAAAGAGAGAAAGATAATGAATCAACTACCTACCAAGGAACTAGACAAACAAGGACAAACCAAGTCCAGAGCCAGAAGAAGAAACTGAATAACAAATGTAAGAGCAGAACTAAACAAATTTGAGATCAAAAGTAAATAAATAAATAAAACAATATAAAGATCAATGAAACAAAAGTTTGATTTTTTATAAAAGTTAAAATTGATAGACTACTAGCTATATTAATCAAGAAAGGAAAAGATTCAAAACATCAATCAGAAATGACAAGGTACGCTTTACAACCATTAATAATACCAGAGAAATAAAAAAAATCACCTGAAACTACCAAGAATATGCCTATACCCATAAACTAGAAATTCTAGAGGAAATAGAAATTCTCCAGAAAAAAAGTACAAACTCCTAAGCTTGAATCTGGAAAAAAAAATAGGAATCCTGAACAGATCAATGATGAGTAGTAAGATTGAGGGAGGGGGGTGGGGCTTTGGTGTGTGTCACACTTTATGAGGGCAAGACATGATTGCAAGAGGGACTTTGCCTAACAATTGCAATCAATGTAACCTGGCTTATTGTACCCTCAATGAATCCCCAACAATAAAAAAAAAAAAAATCTCTTAAAAATGCCAACAGTAAAAGCCCAAGACCAGTTAGAATTCACTGCCTGATTTTATCAGGTGTATAAAGAAGAACTGTTACCAATTCTAGTGAAAATTTTCTAAAAGTTCAAGGAGGGAATTCCACTTAGTTAACTCTACAAAGTTAGTGTCTCCCTGATACCAAAGCCATGAAAATCCTCAACAATAATAGCAAAAGCATAAAAAAAGAAAACTGCAGAAGAATATTCCTAATGAATATAAATGCAAAATTCCTCAACAAGACACAAAGAAATTGAAATCAATAGTACATCAAAAATATAATACACCACGATCAAGTTTTGTTAATGGGGCTGAGAGGATGATGTAACATATGCAAGTCAATAAATGCAATTCACCATCTAAACAGAATTTTTCAAAATTCCTTAATCATCTCAATAGATGCAGAAAAAGTGTTTAGTAAAATCCAGCATCCCTTCATGATAAAAACTCTCAACAAGACAGCCATTAAAAAAACCCCTCAAAATAATAAAAGCCATATATGACAAACTCAACTGTGTTATTAATGTAGCAAAGTTCACAGTAACAAAGATGTGGAATAAACCTAAATGCAGATTTTTTTTAATGTGGTATATAGATATACCAAGAAATACTACTCAGCTATAAAAAGTGAAATTGTGTCTCTGCAACACCTCCTATGAAACTGGAGGCTATTATCCTAAGTGAAGTAAAAAGGAATGGAAAACAAACACCACAAGTTCTCACTTACACTTGGGAGCTAAGCAATGAGTATTCATGGTCATCCAGAGAGGAATTAACACATTGGAGACTCAAAAAGGGGGCAGTTGGGAGGGGAGAAAATTATCTATTAGATATACTGTATCCTATTTGGATGATTGGAATACTAAAAGCCCAGACTTCGGAGTAACAGCTTCCTTGCATCTGGGCACCGTGAGTCCGGGAAGATAGGACTCCAGGCGTCTCTGGCTGGTGGGATCTGCCTATCAACACCCCTGTGAGGATACAGAGAGTCAGCAAGAGACTTCTGGACCCCAAGAGGAGGACTAAAACAGTGGAAAACCAGCAAGTGGTCGCATGTGTTCAATCGGTCTAAACTCACCCGCAACTGTAAGTTCAGTAGCAGCGAGACTGCAAACCAGAAAGGCCTTACCTGTGAACTGTTTTGGTGTCTTTGGACTTGGCACTCAGTTGAACTGCCTTGGGGAGAGCCTGAGCGGGAATGCGGAGAAATTTGGCCGTTGTATAGGGCCCCAGTCTGAGCCGCTGAGCCAGACGGAGCTAATAGTGTTTGGCTGTGGGCCACAGGGAGCCATTGTGAGTGATCTGCCCAGGCAAGCTCCGCCCTCAGGGTTGCAGAGCTGGAATCGGGTAGGAATTGGTAACCCAGTGACCAAGTAGCCTAAGGGTGGGGTCTGAGCCACCTTGCAACCCTAACTCTCAGGGGCAGAGTGAGACCGGTTTTGGCACACTGGGTAAGTGGATAGCCACTTCAGCAGTGATTCCAGCAACAAGCACTTTCCTGGGAAAGCTTCTGCTCATCAAGTTTACAAGTTCAAAGTGCCTTTTAAGTGGGCTGAAGAGAGATTTAGGGTGTCTACCTGCTGGGGTTTGAGAAATCAGCAGCCTCCAGTCGTATCAGAACATCTCATACCCCAGAAGACCACGTGTTGCCCAGACAATATTCAACAACATATACATACTGCTTTGTTTTTGGTTGTGTTTTGTTTTTTCTGTTTTTTTTTGTTTGTTTGGTTGGTTGGTTGTTTTTTGGTTTACTTTGATGTTTTGATGTTGTTTTGTTTTTTAATTTCAGCCTCTTCCATACAGATCTTTTTTCTTTCTCAATTTTTCTAGTTTAATTATAATTTCCCATTGCTGCCTTCTTTAATAACTAGAACTTCATTTTTCCTAGTGTTTCTACCGCTATTATTTGTTTTTTTCAACCAATTTTATCCCGTAAAGTTTTCTGTTTGCCTGATTTGGTTTTATTTATAGCATTTTTGTCTTTCCTCTCTACTTGGTGGAGGTGGGGTACTGTGTCTGATCAGGTTAGCAAAGAGCTACTCTCCTCAAGGGAACCACCCAACTGGGCACCCCCAGGAGGTGCTTTTTTTTAAAGGTTGTGTCAAAGTACCCTACTGTACACCTATATTGCTCTGTCTCCCTCTTTCTGTGCCTCTCTTCTTTTTGTCAATATTACTTTTACCCACCCCCTCTCCATTCTCTATCTTTTTTTTCTTTTGACTCGGTCCTACTTTCTTTCATCCCTTCCTTGCTCTTCAACCTTCTCACCCTTCTGGTCCTGTACGAAAAGGACTCATCTAACCCTTAGTCCACAGGCATGAGAACTTAAAGAGGAAGTGAAAGGAAAATTAGGGCAAGGAAACAGATAAAAGAAATGACTCATGAGGAAGAATCAACAGAAAACTCCAGGCAACATGAAGAACCAGTCCAGAACAACCCGGCCAAGGAACCATGAAGTACCTACTGCAGAGGATTCCACCTATAAAGAAATGTTAGGAATGATAGAAAGGGAATTTAGAATACACATGATGAAAGCATTGAAAGAAATGATGGAAACAATGAAGGAAACTGCTAATAAAGTGGAAAATAACCAAAAGGAAATCCAAAAACAGAATCAAATAAGAGATGAATGATATGAAGAATATAAAAAGGATATAGCAGAGCTGAAGGAACTGAAACAGTCAATTAGGGAACTTAAAGATGCAATGGAAATTATCAACAGCAGGTTAGACCATGCAGAAGAAAGAATTTCAGAGGTAGAAGACAAAGTTCTTGAGATAACTCAGATAGTAAAAGAGGCAGAAAAGAAGAGAGAGAAAGCAGAATGTTCATTGTCAGAATTATGGGACTTTATGAAGCATTCCAACATACGAGTTATAGGAATCCAAGAAGGGGAAGAAGAATGCCCCCAGAGGAATGGAAGCCATACTAGAGAATATTATAAAAGAAAATTTCCCAAACATCACCAAAGATTCTGACACACTACTTTCAGAGGGATATTGGACCCCAGGTGACCTCTCCAAGACACATTGTGATGAACCTGTCCAAAGTCAAGACAAAAGAAAAGATTCTGCAAGCTGCCAGGAGTAAGCGCCAGTAGACCTACAGGGGCAAATCCATCAGAGTGACTGCAGACTTCTCTAATGAAACTTTACAAGCAAGAAGACAATGGTCATCTACCTTTAATCCACTTAAACAGAACAATTTCCAGCCCAAAATTCTGTACCCTGCTAAGCTAAGCTTAAAAATTGACGGAGAAATCAAATCATTTACGGATATACAAACATAGAGGAAATTCGCCACAACAAGACCAGCTCTACAGGAAATATTTCAACCTGTTCTGCACACTGACCACCACAAAGGATCAGCAGCAAAGAACTCAGAAATTAAAGGACAGAACCTAACCTCCACACTGATGCAAAAGATAAAACTAAGCAATGGACTCTCACCAAATAAGACGAATAGAATACTACCACACTTATCAATTATCTCAATCAATGTAAATGGCTTGAATTCCCCATTGAAGAGACACAGATTGGCTGACTGGATTACAAAACACAAGCCATCCATTTGCCGTCTGCAAGAAAAACACCTGGCTCCAAAAGACAAATTAAAGCTCTGAGTCAAAGGTTGGAAGACAATTTTTCAGGCAAATGGCATTCAGAAGAAAAGAGGAGTTGCAATCTTATTTTCAGATTCATATGGATTTAAAGCAACTAAAGTCAAAAAAGACAAAGATGGTCACTTTATATTAGTCAAGCGTAAAATACAACAAGAAGACATTTCAATTCTAAATATTTATGCACCAAATTTAAATGTTCCCAGATTCTTGAAACAGACCTTATTCAGTCTGAGCAATATGATATCTGATACTACCATAAAAACAAGGGACTTTAACACTCCTCTTACAGAGCTGGACAGACCCTCTAAATAGAAATTAAACAAAGATATAAGAGATTTAAATGGGACCCTAGAACAACTGTGCTTGATAGATGCATATAGAACACTCAATCCCAAAGATAAAGAATATACATTCTTCTCATCACCCCATGGAACATTCTCCAAAATTGACCATATCCTGGGACACAAAACAAATATCAACAGAATCAAAAGAATTGAAATTTTACCTCGTATCTTCTCAGACCATAAGGCACTAAAGGTGGAACTCAACTCTAACAAAAACGCTCGACCCCACACAAAACCGTGGAAATTAAACAATCTTCTGTTGAATAACAGATGGGTGAAGGAAGAAATAAAACAGGAAATCATTAAATTCCTTGAGCATAACAACAGTGAAGACACAAGCTACCAAAACCTCTGGGATACTGCAAAAGCAGTTTTGAGAGGAAAATTCATCGCTTTAGATGCCTACATTCGAAAAACAGAAAGAGAGCACATAAACAGTCTCACAAGCCATCTTATGGAATTGGAAAAAGGAGAACAATCTAAGCCTAAACTCAGTAGAAGAAAAGAAATCTCCAAAATCAAATCAGAGATCAATGAAATTGAAAACAAAAGAATCATTCAGAATATTAATGAAACAAGGAATTGGTTTTTTGAAAAAATAAATAAAATAGATAAACCATTGGCCAGACTAACGAGAAATAGAAAAGTAAAATCTCTAGTACCCTCAATCAGAAATGATAAATGGGAAATAACAACTGATCCCACAGAAATACAAGAGATCATCTCTGAATACTACCAGAAACTCTATGCCCAGAAATTTGACAATGTGAAGGAAATGGATCAATATTTGGAATCACACCCTCTCCCTAGACTTACCCAGGAAGAAATAGAGCTCCTGAACAGACCAATTTCAAGCACTGAGATCAAAGAAACAATAAAAAATCTTCCAACCAAAAAATGCCCTGGTCCAGATGGCTTCACTCCAGAATTCTATCAAACCTTCAAGGAAGAGCTGATTCCTGTACTGCAGAAATTATTCCAAAAAATTGAGGAAGAAGGAGTCCTCCCCCAACACATTCTATCAAGCAAACATCACCCTGATACCAAAACCAGGAAAACACCCAAACAAAAAGGAGAATTTCAGACCATCTCACTCATGAATATAGATGCAAAAATTCTCAACAAAATCCTAGCCAATAGATTACAGCTTATCATCAAAAAAGTCATTCATCATGATCAAGTAGGCTTCATCCCAGGGATGCAAGGCTGGTTTAACATATGCCAGTCCATAAACGTTATCCACCATATTAACAGAGGCAAAAATGAAGATCACATGATACTCTCAATAGATGCATAAAAAGCATTTGATAAAATCCAGCATCCTTTTCTAATTAGAATACTGAAGAGTATAGGCATAGGTGGCACATTTCTAAAACTGATTGAAGCTATCTATGACAAACCCACAGCCAATATTTTACTGAATGGAGTAAAACTGAAAGCTTTTCCTCTTAGAACTGGAACCAGACAAGGTTGTCCTCTGTCACCTTTACTATTCAACATAGTGCTGGAGGTTCTAGCCAAAACAATTAGGCAAGACAAGGAAATAAAGGGAATCCAAATGGGAGCAGAGGAGGTCAAAGTCTCCCTCTTTGCTGACGACATGATCTTATACTTAGAGAACCCCAAAGACTCAACCAAAAGACTCCTAGAAGTCATCAAAAAATACAATAATGTTTCAGGATATAAAATCAATGTCCACAAGTCAGTAGCCTTTGTATACACCAATAACAGTGAAGATGAGAAGCTAATTAAGGACACAACTCCTTCACCATAGATTCAAAGAAAATGAAATACCTAGGAATATACCTAATGAAGGAGGTGAAGGACCTCTATAAAGAAAATTATGAAATCCTCAGAAAGGAAATAGCAGAGGATATTAACAAATGGAAGAACATACCATGCTCATGGATGGGAAGAATCAACATTGTTAAAATGTCTATACTTCCCAAAGCAATCTACCTATTCAATGCCATTCCTATCAAAATACTAACATCGTACGTTAAAGATTTGGAGAAAATGATTCTGTGTTTTGTATGGAACCAGAAAAAAACCCCGTATACCTAAGGCAGTTCTTAGTAATAAAAATAAAGCTGGGGGCATCAGCATACCAGATTTTAGTCTGTACTACAAAGCCATAGTGGTCAAGACAGCATGGTACTGGCAGAAAAACAGAGACATAGACACTTGGCATCGAATTGAAAACCAAGAAATGAAACTAACATCTTACAACCACCTAATCTTCCATAAACCAAACAAGAGCATACCTTGGGGGAAAGACTTCCTATTCAGTAAATGGTGTTGGGAGAACTGGATGTCTACATGTAAAAGACTGAAAGTGGACCCACACCTTTCCCCACTCATAAAAATTGATTCAAAATGGATAAAGGACTTAAATTTAAGGCATGAAACAATAAAAATCCTCAAGGAAACATAGGAAAAACACTGGAAGATATTGGCCTGGGGAAAGACTTCATGAAGAAGACTGCCATGGCAATTGCAACAACAACAAAAATAAACAAATGGGACTTCATTAAACTGAAAAGCTTCTGTACAGCTAAGGAGACAATAACCAAAGCAAAGAGACAACCTACACAATGGGAAATGATATTTGCATATTTTCAATCAGACAAATGCTTGATAACTAGGATCTACAGAGAACTCAAATTAATCCACATGAAAAAGCCAACAATCCCATCTATCAATGGGCAAGAGACATGAATAGAACCTTCTCTAAAGATGACAGACGAATGGCTAACAAACACATGAAAAAATGTTCATCATCTCTATATATTAGAGAAATGCAAATCAAAACAACCCTGGGATATCATCTAACCCCAGTGAGAATGGCCCACATCACAAAATCTCAAAACTGCAGATGCTGGCGTGGATGTGGAGAGAAGGGAACACTTTTACACTGCTGGTGGGACTGCAAACTAGTACAACCTTTCTGGAAGGAAGTATGGAGAAACCTCAAAGCACTCAAGCTAGACCTCCCATTTGATCCTGCAATCCCATTACTGGGCATCTACCCAGAAGGAAAAAAATCCTTTTATCATAAGGAAACTTGTACTAGACTGTTTATTACAGCTCAATTTACAATTGTCAAAATGTGGAAACAGCCTGAATGCCCACCAACCCAGGAATGGATTAACAAACTGTGGTATATGTACACCATGGAATACTATTTAGCTATTAAAAAAAATGGAGACTTCACATCCTTCATATTAACCTGGATGGAAGTGGAAGACATTATTCTTAGTAAAGTATCACAAGAATGGAGAAGCATGAATCCTATGTACTTAATTTTGATATGAGGACAATTAATGACAATGAATGTTATGGGGGGGGGAAGCAGAAAGTGGGATGGAGGGAGGGGGTTGGGCCTTGGTGTGTGTCACACTTTATGGGGGCAAGACATGATTGCAAGAGGGACTTTCCCTAACAATTGCAATCAGTGTAACCTGGCTTATTGTACCCTCAATGAATTCCCAACAATAAAAAAAAAAAAAGCCCATTCTTCATCACAACATATCCATGTAATAAATCTCCACTTGTATGTCTTAAATCTACTGAATTTTTTTAGAGGAGTAATAGTGACAGAGGCTTGACTACACTTCAGATTATCGGTCCAAGAATGGCCCAGAATCTCTTGACTACCTGAAAATGTATGATTATTATTCAGTTTACTTACTCAACTTGGGTTCTAACTTTCTAACTGATATTTTACTTTCCAAATATCTCCCCACTCAGGGGTGAGTCTCTGTGTGTATGTGTCATCAAATAAAAGCCATGATTTTGGTGTTTTGATCCTGAGTCCACCATTTGTTTTAGGATAAATTTGTAAGTCATTCACCTACTCAAGATATACCTTTCTCATTTTAAAAAGAAGACACTAAAGTGGAAGACATTATTCTTAATAAAGCATCACAAGAATGGAGAAGCCTGAATCCTATGTACTCAATTTTGATATGAGGACAATTAATGACAATTAAGGTCACAGTGGGGGTGGGTGAAGGGGAGAGCCCAGAGAGAATGAAGGAGGGAGGGGTGGGGAAGGAAGAGTAGAGAGAGGGAAGGAGGGAGGGTGGTTGGGCCTTGGTGTGTGCCACACCTTTTGGGGGAAAGACATGATTGAAAGACGGACTTTACCTAACAAATGCAATCGTGTAACCTGGCTCATTGTACCCTCAATGAATTCCCAACAATAAAAAAAATAAAATAAAATAAAAAGAAGACACTTGTAATAAAATGTAAAGCCAAGGAATATTATGGTAAATCAAAGAATTTTATCTTGCTTAGAAAAGTATTCTAAGTGATAGATTTGGCAATGGACTGTAGTAGTTAGAAGGAGAAGACTAGAGTTTAACAGCTGGAAATTCTGCTATTTAGAAGGTAAATTCTGTGATTTAAGAATGATATTATCCTCTTCATGGATTCAGGTAAAGAATGTATGATTAACCTGATTCCTCAATAAATGTACGTTATCATCAACATTGATTTATAAACTTATTAATTAAATGCAAAGAATAATAATATAATAATATAATATAATAATAATATTACCAACGAGTCATTTATTTTTACCAATAAAGTCACTGAGCACTTGGCCTAAATCTTGTTATCCAGAAAACAACATATAAATAAAATTATGAAATAAAATTATCACATAATGTGCAGTAGAAGAAAACAAACAAGCAGTATTTGGTGGAAGTGGTTAAGTGTGATTTCATCACTATCTTATTTCAATGAATGGGGAAGAAACTGTTTGGTCTTCTGCTTCTTACTGGTCCAAGCTAATGCCTCTAGGCTTAGCCCAGAAGATCCTTTCAAGCTATGTGATTCAGGAGAAGCTTTGAGAACTCAGGAGCCTTGCCAGAGACTGCCAAGAGACAAGAAAGGGTGGGGTGTGGGGAAGGAAGGGTGGTATAGGTTGGTATAGGGTAAGAAAGGGTCTTCTCAACACCTTCTTTGCTCAATGACTCTCTCAGGTTAAAAGTAACACCAGAAATTGGAAGATTAGGCGAAGCCACTCTATAGACAGTAAAATAGCCAAATATGGTAGAAACTAAGATTCTGCCAAGCATGAAATTTTGTACTAGGGGCCAAGCTTGTTTTCATAGGGGCCATGATCTCTGGTGATCCATATGAAATATGCTCTGTATGTATGAAAGTGAATTTTAGTGGAACCATCCAGCATTCATAACTTTATTTTCAAAGGAAACTGACCCCAAACCTATAAAGATCTGTTTATAAAAAGTATCCTCTCACTATGAATACCAGAGGGCAGCTAGGGTCCTAGGCATGCCTTATATTTAGCAGGAAGCATGATCCAGACATAAGGTACATAACATATTCTTTATGAGTTGATTGTGACTGTGTATTTTGTTCTTTAAAAAGACTATGCTATTTTCTCAATAAAAAATGTGACAAGTGTTAGTAAGAGAGATGTCACTTTGTAAATGGATTTTGACATTGCAGGTAAGGGTAGAAAATGCTGGACAGGAAGTCAGTAGACCACTTGTAATTGGAGTAGGGAGTGTGGCCAAAGCTCTCTTAGCAACAGAACTAGAGACTGGTCCATCACTTACTTCAAACTTATCTGCTAAACTGCACCTGTATTATTAATTTTCTTTTTTTTTTTCTTTAGCAAGCAAGTGGGGAAGAAAAGTTTATTTTAGTATGGCTCTTGGCTCAAAGAGAAGCAAAGTACATTGTTACAAGAGAAGTGGAGATAAATAAACGCACTGATTATAATATTGTAAAAGCTAACCTTCCCAAGCCCTTCCTAGAACCATCCACCATGCTGTGTCTTTTACTTTGGCTATGTCATTCAACCCACACAAAACACCTCTGGGGTACATATCTTTTCAACCTTTCTCTTACAGAGGAGGGAAGAAGGAAAGATGCCAACCTGCCAAGATGCTCAGGGTTTAAACAAAAACTATTTTAACATCATGATGCTAGGAAATGTTGGAGTCAGGACTCAAGCCCAGACTAGTAGATTCATGAGGCAACCTTCACAAACAACTGTTTGCTGGCTTCAAATTTTACATTTTTAATACTGTTTAAAGAAATAAATTATAAAAGTATTGTGCATTCATTTAGAAAAATTGAGTAAACTATGACTCACTCACACATAATCTTAACAGAACATGGTTCCCATTAATAAGAGTAAGAACACATAATTATCACAGATGCATGCGGACTTGTCATATGAAACACTCCCTCTTCTTCTTTATCTCTCTGCTCAAATTTGCACCTTGTCAGAGACCCTCTCCAGTCATAAGCTCTGTGAGTACCTTTGAGTTTCATCATATTTCTAGAAACTAATAGTACTGTGTCTGACACATAGTAGGTGCTTAATAATATTTGCTGAATGAATGTGGTGTTAGGAAATTATCTAAAGTCAAGAGAAGTAAAATAATTGAGTGGCAAGGGCTTGCTTCTACCTAGTAAATAGCAGAATAGGGCACGGAGCCAATTCTCCTAATTCCTAACCACATGCTTTCTCCCACTCAGCTCAGTTCTGCAGCTAATGTTATTGGCTCTGTGCATGGGGCCGGCACAGCTCTGTATAGATCTGTATCGGTACAACATACCCAGTAAATGGATCTGAATCCTGGAACATAGGGAAAACAAAAAAGTACAGTGTTGAAAAATCAACGTCCTCTTTATCTTTTGAGGGCTCCATCTTGAGAAATGCAAACAGGAAGAAAATAAAATGAATCCAGCGCAGCTGCAGGAACAATAAACCCTTCCTTTGTTCCAAAGAGTGGTCTTTGTTCTTCTTAATCGAGAGTCACATGTTGAAGTCATAGCCCTGGACCTGTTCCATGACCGTGGGCCAGTTGCATGATCTTCAGAACTCTGTTGTGCACATCTGTAGTATGTTTGAGCTGATGATCTCGTGTGCTTTCATACTTTAAGCTCTGAGCAAGCTTGGTGCCCTTCTGCCCAGTATGAAGACATGTCTCTGGGCTGGCGGGGTGACACATTTGGTACCTTGAGTCACAGATGAACAGCACTCCAGGATCCCAACATAGCTTTCTGATAGGTAGAAGAGAGAGCATGCAAAAATAAAATGTTGTTGCCAAGTTAAAAAAATAGAAAAAGAAGCAGCAGCAGCAGAAGAAACCATTTTAAAGAACAAAATCTGTTACCTTTCTTTCATAAAAGCAACACCAGGCCTGAAGATAATGTGAGCAAAAATAACTCTGGGAAAGTTGTTTCACTGCAGCTTCTGGCATTTTTCTGATCTCTTTCTCTCACTTTGTACTGACTGTCAAATGGTCTATCAAGAGGTTAGTTTGTAATTAAACTTAGCTCTAATTGCTGGAACAAGTTACTAATTGTGTTCTTAAATCCTTTTATTCTATACCCTAGAAACCAGTGAATTCTAGCCTTTAAATGCTAGTGGTTTGGGAGAATCACATAAGTACAGCTTTTAGCAGAAATTTTGTTCATTTGAAGCTTTTACCCAGAACATCAATCAAGAAAACTTAAAAACATAAAACCAATTGGTGAAGGGAATAATCCTCCCTCCACAACAATAACAAAAAATAAATTTGAAAAAATGTTCTGCCTTCTCTCTTAATTATAGATAGAGCCATGTTTAACGGTTGGTTTATATGCTAAGACCCACATTCAAGAATCCATCCATATTAAATGGAGGTTGGTATCTTTAAAGGGTCAGCTGGGTGCTTTTGAGGTGTGGAAAATCTTTTGAAACTGTTCAAATTCATTTATTGAGTCATCACATTTTGAAAAAGCAAAGTAAGTAATGTGAGTGTCGGTTTAATTTGAATTTGAGTTATGCAGAGTAAACAAAATAATGAATCTGAAAGAGTAGAATTTGGAAGAGAAGCAGAGCCTATATGGTAGTTCAGTAAGTATTTAGTGTATGTGATGCTGGTGAAGGCTGCTGGCTCAGAAAATGTTAAATGTCTTTCTATGTTGGATGATGTAGAGAGTATTTTTGGATTTGTCTTTAGCCTGCAGCTCTCCATCCCCCATCCCTGAGGAATCACTGAGTTTGGTGGTAATGACCATTGCATCGATCTATTAGATTAACCTTGCTGGCACAGTAACATGTTTTTTGGCCCAGGGATGAGGCCATGAATTCCCAGTTCTAGCCAATGAGGGCAAGTAAGACTCAGTTCCAAACCTTCATTTGTTAGCAGGGAAGGCTAGTCTCTTCCTCCTGCTAAATCACAATGTGGACACATGAAGCCCCAGGGGAAAAAAATTTATTATACAACATGTTTGTTTCTGCCCAGCATCATGTGAAGTCCTTTCTTATTTTAGGGTATTTCTTTGAATATTTGCTATTTTGCTTATAAATGAAATCCTAACTGATAAAATCTAGAATGATTAGAATTTTTAGCTTCCATTGGAAAAAGCAGACATAGAACAAATCTGACACCATTATCCATGAAAAAGAGAGAGACAGAGAGAGAAAAAGAAAAAGATGGTGAGAAAGAATGAGAGAGAGAGAGAAGGGAAAAGAGAGGGAGAGAGAGAGGAAAAGGGAAGGAGAAAGACAGACAGGGAGATAGTGAAGTTGAGAAGAAGGGAGGGAGAGAGAGAGAAAGACAGTGGGAGAGGAGGAGAAAAAGAAGGGGAAAGAGGGAGAGAGAGGAAGGGGGAAGGAGAGAGATAGAGGGGGAGGTAGGGAAGTTGAGAGAGAAAGAGAGGAAAGACAGAGAAAGAGAGAGAGAAAACCAATAGGTATAGGTGACATCGTCAAGTTACCTGATGAAATGTTACCCAAAAATATACTGAACTATTTTTATTAAGTAATTCTTACCCTCCCTTTGATTATTTATGATGTGGTAGCCAATGATGTAGGACCAGGTAGAGGACTGAACAAGAATCCTACTGCCCAGTGTGAGGAGAGAGGAAAGCAAATATTTATGAGCCACATAACAGCATTTTCGGTCAACTACAGACCACGTGCACAACCATAGTCCCATAAGATTATAATACAGCTGAAAAATTCCTATCACCTAGTGACATTGTAGCCATCATATTTTATAGTGCAATTACTTAATTTTCTAAATAAATTTTGTGCAGCCTAAGTGTGTAGAGTTTATAAAAGCTACAGTAGTGTACAGTAATACCCTAGGCCTTCCATTCCCCCACCACTCACTTGCTCAACCACAGAAAGTCCTGAAAGCTTTATTTTAGTCCTGAAAGCTTCATTCATGCTAAGTATCCTCGATAGATATATTTTTTTAATCTTTTATTACATCTTTTTATTGAACCTTTTCCAGGTTTAGATGTTTAGATACACAAATACTTGCCAGTGTGTTATAGTTGCCTATAGTAGCTGGTATAATAACAGGACGGGTAGGTTGGTAGCCCAGACCTGTAGGCTCTACCCCACAGCCCAGGTGTGGCATGGTATGTGCTACCTGTGTTGATGTGACTTCAATCCATCATGGTCACACAGTGGCGAAATCGCCTGGCAATGCATTTCTCAGAACGCACTCACATCTTAGACATCTAACTGCAAGTAAATAAGAAGACTGGCAAGATAAAACATTTAAAATAGCACATTTTAGTTTCCTAGGGTGGCTGTAACTAAGTGCCACTTACTGGTGTCTTAACAACAGAAATTTGCCATCTTGCTCTTCTGGAGGACATGAGTCTGACAGCAGCTGTGTTGGCTCCTACTGAGGGCCGTGAGGGAGAGTCTATTCCACACCTCTCTCCTAGATTCTGAAACTTTGTTGGTAATCCGTGGCTTGACAATTCATTATCACAACTCC
Source organism: Nycticebus coucang (assembly GCF_027406575.1). NCBI lineage: Eukaryota > Metazoa > Chordata > Mammalia > Primates > Lorisidae > Nycticebus > Nycticebus coucang. The sequence continues at coordinate 18,905,492 of NC_069781.1, read as the reverse complement.
AGCCTCCATCTTCATGGGGCTTCCTCCTATTTGTCTTCACAAGGTCTTCCATCTGTACCTGTTTCTGTGTCCAAATTTCCCCTTCTCATAAGAACGACAGTCATATTGAATCAAGGTCCACTCTAAAAACCTCACTTGAACTTATTAAATTAAAAGTATCTTATTTCCAAATAAGATCATTTTCTGAGACCCTGGGCATTCAAAAAATTTCAATGTATTTTGGGGAAAGTGGGGAAGGAAATGCAACTAATTTCATAATACAAAATAAGCGAATAGGTAACTGTTAAGTGTATCTCAGTGTGGGTAATCACAAAATGTCTCTGAGTTCATGACATTTGCTCTGAGGGTTAAAATACAAGATAAAAATAAAATACCAGATCTGATTATTTAGAGAGAAAACAACATTTCAAAGGGGAAAACTAGTGCACAGTTCTTAGCTAAGTATATGTTCCAATGGTAACATGAAACAATAACAAAAATCAGTCAAAAAACAATAAAAAGGCCTTGATTTCCTAACTCCACTTGAATTTCATTTGTGTAATTTAAAAGTTAAAGAGTTAAGTAAGAAGAATCCATTTGAATAATTCTTATAAAAATTTTAATTGTGCCCTATAATTAAAAAATCCACAATTCTTATTTTCTTAATTGAAAATCAGGGTTTTTTTTTTTTTTTTTTTTTTACTTCTTGCTTTGATATTGCTTTGACAGTGATTTGATTTTATTTCATGTCACATTATACTAATCTATGCATTTCTGAAATCGGGGGTCCTGTTAGTAACATTTGTCTCTCGGTGTCGACCATATACCTGACAAAATAATAGAGCCTTCACAGAAAAATTCAATGAATGAAAAGAGCCTTATTCTAGTTTAGAAGCAGTAGGTATGTTAATAAACATTTAACAAGTGCCTCTCTTTCCCAAGTCCAACTTTTAGCGTGTGCCAATTTCCATGGTGTAAATATATTCAGTGTGGCTGATTTCAGGCTATCAACATGACATTCTTAAACTAAGGAGTGGTAAAGGTATCCACACAATTAGATCTTGCAAGCTAGCTCCAGCCGGCTCCAGCACACTACTGTCAATAGATCCATTTTAGGAAAAGGTTTATGTTTTTGTATCAGACTAAATTATGTTGTTGATTCATTGTTAGGACATAAAGCTATACTATTGTCAGAATTTTTATATATGTCAATGACCATCAATATCTTCCTCTGGAAAGCAGGAAAGGAACTTGCTACAGAGGATTCTTGTAAAAATTAAAATAAATTATCATTCATAAAGCGACAGCATAGGGAAACAACTAACATATGTCAGCTTTGTGTGTAATTTTGTTGGTATCGATAGAAAAGGTTTCTTCTCTTTTAAATTTCAACACAAAGATGAAAACAAATGCAAATGCTGTAAGAAGATGTGGAATCTTATCTGTGTGGAAACCAACAATTCTTACCGACAATGAATCTACAACTACTGAAAAAATGCAGATTCTTGAGGGGCATCAGTAATTAGAGGTTGGTATTGTGCTCGTGATGCTTAATCTATAACTGGTTTCTGACCACAGAGAAAATATAATGTCAGCTATTGGAAAAAAAAAAATGATGATTCTAAATGAAGAGGTGGCTCAAATGGCTTAAGTATGAGAGAAAAATAGAAAAATCATGGGGAGGACTTGGAGACGGCATCATTTATATGTATATTGAATTTAATTTCTAAGAAGAGGATAGATGGTAAGAGTGCATTTTACTGCAGAGAGTACCAAGTACTGAGTGTCAGACAAATGAAAAGACGTAGGTGAAATGAACTTTGTCGGGGGAGGAGGAAGGAAAGAAGGAATCAATTCTATTGAAGAGAGCATCCAAAGATATTCAAATTTTAACATACTTAGTGACTACACAGACCCCAATTAAATATGTGCCTCATGGAATGGATTCTGGCCCACAGGTCTCAGTTTGAGACCTTGTGCTATGTTGAGAAATGTGGCAAGCCTGCTTCTAGAATTGAATCAATAAGTAAGTTCAATTTTTAATGGATATAAATATAATCAATTTAACTTGACTTCTTTCTACTGGATTGACTGATTTATATCCAGTTTTTATTTTTGGACTTTCTTTTTTGTCAACAATGACTATATGCTCACTGTAAATAATTTAAACACAACAGAAAAGCATATGGATAAAGTAGATTATCATCAAAGTCTCCCACTCAGAGGAGGACTGTTGAACCTTATAGTGAATTTTTCTCCTTGCCATGTACATACGCACACATACATGCACATGCCCTGTGTGATTTTGCAAACTGGACTCTGGCTATATACGCTTTTTTATTAATTTTTTTTTTGCAGTTTTTGTCTGGGGCCAGGTTTGAACCCACCACCTCTGTATATGGGGCTGGCGCCCTACTCCTTAGAGCCAGCCCTTTATGCTTTTTTTAAATGAACAACTAATGAAGAATGTTTATTCACTTACCCTTACCGTAGACTCCTGGTTCTATAATTTAGTAAATTTTGGCTCGATATATAGCAAGAAGTAAATGTAGCTCAGGTATTAAGGTCTCATATCTAGTCAGTTTCATTTTGAAATAAAACATCTCTTTTTTTAGTCTCCTTTCTAACAGGGAAGAAGCTTGTTTTGGAAATCAGACAAAACTATTGTTAGGAATTTATCAACCTTTACTTGTGTCTGGATTTTTTTCCTCTCTCCTCACTGTGTTTTATCTCTTCTCTGCTGATCTTTTTTTTGCAGATGACCTTTCATCTTATTTCTCATCTGCTGGTCCCATCAACCCTAACTTTGTATCTGCTAAAACTCAGGTAATTGCTTTTAGATGGGTATAATTAAGAAGCCATTAGTGTAAAGTTTCATTTCAGTTTACGCCTTGGTCTGCATTTGAGCAGAGAAATATGAAATTAAGGTATTAGCTCCTTTCAGGAGTATGAGTCACGAGCTAATAAGTTTCAAGAGCAGTTTCTCAACTGTAATGATTGTGCTTTTCTCTTTGAAAATCTTGTCTTTGGAATTCTCATCGAAGGAATATTTTAAAAGAAAGGGAGAGAAATCTACAGGGACAGACTCGGGCTAGGTACATGAAATGTGAGTATCTGTGTTGCTCTGGGGTAGGGGTCACATGAAATCTTTAAAAAGAAAGTATTTTATAAGAATTCCCCCCATTTGGGAGCAGTAGTGAAAGACATCGTAGTTCATGCCCTAATAAAGGAGAAGTAGAAGTCAAAATGCTTAATGGGATTCAGGTTAAGCCACCTACAACAATATTTCTCAAACTTGGCTGCATATTAGAATTACCTGGTACATCAGTTTCCCATGGTTGCCATAACCAATTACCACAAACTGGGTGTCTTAAAACAACAGAAATTTATTCTTTCACACTTCTGAAGGCTAGAAATTTGAATTTAAATTGTTGGCAGGACTATGCTTTAGGAAACAAAAAAATATTCTAACTCTCCTCTTCCTAAATTTTGTTGATTCTTGGAAACCCTTGGCTGTTTTTGGTTTGTCTGCCTCCCCTGTCACGCAGACTTCTTCTCTGTGTATATGTCCATTTGTCCTCTCTTCTTATAAAGATACTAGAGATTGGATTTAGGACACATTCCAGTCCAGCTTGACATCATGTTAACATTAACATCTCCAAGGCAAAACATTTGGTGGGGTTCCAGGAGCATATGAATTTTGGAGGGACACCATTGAATCTAGTACATGGGGGAAGTTTTTTAAAATTCCAGTGTCCATACTGTCCAGAGAACTTAAATTATACATCTAGGAGGGCACACATTGGAATGACTTGGGGAGATTTAAAAGGAAGTGAAGCTGTATCTTATTCCCCAGAGATTCCCGTCTACAAAATAAGGCACTCTGATAGCTATAACACTGGATTGTTAGAAAAAATGAATGAGATGATGTAAAGGGCGCAGCAGAAGCCTGACACATAGCATGTGCTCAATTAATATTTTATTGTGGATTCTCTAAAATGATTTAGAAAAACATGGATTGAGTTTCACATATGAAAAAATGCATGTTCAAAAACACTGATTTCTTTCTTCCTCTGCCTTTATGTAGACCACTCTGAGTACCATCTTTATATTTTTAGGGTCAAGTTTTCACCTGGAAAATGGTTTGCTCTTACCATAACCCTTCCACACACCTGCTTTCCTGATAAACAAATATCTGTTATCTCTTCCACAGTTGAGTACAATCTCCATCATCTTCCCATGTCCCATCCTTTCTCTGTAAAACAGGTCAAGTTATAAACCCTAATCTCCTCCAGCCTGTCAGGATGACTAACCTCCCCAATATCCCCAGGACTGAGAGATTCCCCAAGATACAAGATCATTCAGTGATAATACTTAGACAGTCCCACAGATGTCACCCTAAGTTATCCCCAGCCACCCATAGATGAGCAAACATGCCTACTGTTGTCCCAAGATTATTACATATAAATGCAAACCTCTTTTAAAGGAAATACAATGATATTTATAATATGTTATTAATTTTCAAGACTATATAAACACTGTCAAAGAACAAAACAGCAAATAAAAATGATTACAATGAGGATGAGAGTATTTACTGATCACTTGCCTTAATCCATTTTCTGTTCCAAGGATTTTATAGGCATTGTTCATTTCATTTTCACAGTAACCAGATTGAAGTAAAAGGTACTATTATCTTCATTTTCTAAATGAAGGAATCAGAGGTCTACCTGTAATCCAAGCACTCTGGGAGGCCGAGGCAGGTGGATAGCTTGAGCTCTTGGGTTGAAGACCAGCCTGAGCAAAAAGTGAGACCCCCATCTCTACTAAAAATAGAAAAAAAAAAAAAAAGAACACTGAGGCAAAAGGATTGCTTGAGCCCAAGTTGGAGGTTGCTGTGAGCTATGACGCCATGGCACTCTACCCAGGGTGAAAGCTTGAGACTCTGTCTCAATAAATAAATAAATAAATAAATAAATAAATAAATAAATAAATCAAGGGTCAAGCAGGTTATGGGATTCTGCAAGGTCTCATAGTATTTTAATTCATTCAGATTTCTATAAAAAATACTTAAACCTGGGTAATTTATGAATAATAATAGTTCAGGACTTCCCAGTCCAACATTAAGATGCCAGCAAATTTGGTGTTGGACGAGGACTGTATGTATTATAGATGGTGCCTTCTATGTGTCCTTGCATCACAGAAGGAGCAAACAAGCTCCTTAAGGGCTCTATTATTATTATTATTATTATTATTATTATTATTGCATTTGGAATTTTCTCTTTATTTTGATTTCAATATATGAAGGTGGTGCAAGTGCAGTAATTTTTCATCCTTCATACCCCACATTGTCGCACCTTTGGTGTCTCCATTGTCTATGACCATGTGTCATTGCTTAATTCGCAATGAACACACATAGTATTTGATTTTTCATTCCTGAGTTTCTTCACTTAGGATGATGACCATCAGTTTCATCCAAGTCGCTGTCCTCTCTTCTTAGGGCACTAATCACATTCATGAGGGCATATCCTTCATGACCTAATCAGTTCCCAAAGGCATCACCTTTTAATATTATTGCACCAGAGGTTAAGGTTTAGCACATGAATTTGGGGAGGGACACAAATATTCAGAGCAGAAAACAGCCAGGATGTATTTTGGCCCAATGTAAACTCATGCAGTTTGGCTTCAACACCAGTGGTCTTAATTCCCCTGCCATACTGACTGCATGAGGGATGCAGAAACACATGCTGGATATGACCTAGGTACACTGTCTTCACTCGGTAGGATGCAGAAAGCCATCACAGAGAAGGAGGGGTAACTGAATTGGCATGCTTGTAAAAACAAATTCTGATTTCCCATAAGATGTTCATTTAGACGTGTTAATTAAGCACTTACTATGTGTAGTACACATACAGAAATCCTGAAGTAGCAGTAGGCAGAACTTTCAAGGGTGTTACGATGTTCCTGGCATTGTGCAAAACTCAAAGGCATGCCCACTATAATTATTCCTATCATAGAAAGGAGATTTAGAGAGAATTTAGGATCAAAGATACCCATTTACTTGACCTAGAACTTCTCAGCTAGTTTGATATAGGCACACATTTGAAATTTGTGTCTTCGTATGAGTATGTCTGTTTATCATGGGAGTCTGTATTCATAGGCACCACTCTGCCTGGTCCTTCCTAGTGAGGAAAGCAGAAGAATATTTTGTTGAGTCATAAGAACATATAAAAATGCACGTACTGGATGCTTCCTATGAGATTCGCTAATTCGCCTTTAAAAGATGGGAGTGGGGGGTGTAAAAGCTGCAGCTGGAGAAGGATAGTGAAGAAGGCATGGGACAGAACTTTCCAGGGAGGAGAGTTGATCTTTGGGGCCAGCCAGGCCTCATTTTCATGAAGAAAGGCAGCAATCGAGGGTGTGGAAATCACTCTTACGATAAAATTGGAAGTACAGTTAATCAGGGCTTAATTGAACTGTTTAATCTCTGAGCAAGGAGTGGGTGGGAGAAGGCAAGGAAGATGGGATGGGAAAGAAAAAAAAAAAAAAACATACACACATAGCCACTCTGTTTAAGATAGTGAAATGTGTCTTCTCATCCATAATGCAGCACCATAATGTTCTTGTATGAATTGAAAATGCCAAGCAATCAAAGGCCATATGTCTTCAGCTTAGATCCACAGAGTGTCCATGTATTTTTAATCAAGGCTGCATCTCTGAAGTATGTTTATGCTTGCCTGGCATAAAAGATGCTCCACCAGATTAGCTCTGTGCCTGGCTCCAGGCTGTTGTTACCTTTGGCCATGCCAGGAGAAAGGAAGTTGGCAGATCCCCCATAATGTATTACTGTAAAACTAATGCAAACCACACATGAAGGATAGTGAGCACTGAGCATCCATTAAGGCTGAGACTATGGGCTGATGAGTCACTGAAGGCTTTGCTCCCTAGAAGATCTCTCTGCTTCTGTTCTCTCCCCACACTCTAAAATTCACCCTCTTGCAATACCGAGAGTGATTTTTCAAAAATGTAAATTCTGTCTCCTCCCTTCCCCACTCAAAATACTCTTGCAGAAGCAGGGCATGTTTAAAATGAAAACAAGACTCCTCAATGCAGTCTACACAGCTCTGCATGACTTGTTTTATCACCTTACATTTCATATCAGACCTCACTCCCCAGCCTCCCAATGTTTCAGCTGCATTGCTCATCTTTCTGTTCCTAACCATTTTTCGTTCCTAACCACTTACTATTTACTCTTTCGTGCATTAACTCAAACCCTGCTGAGCACCATGTTCATGCCAAGAAATCTCCAGGGAATCAGTGAACATAACAGAGACAGCTTCTTGCCCTCCTGGAATTTATATCCTAGTGGAGGGGAGAGAGAGAAATAGTAAAGGAGATGGAAAGTAAAGTGTATAGCATGTTGGAAATTGACAATCCCATTACAAAATGGAAAGAGTGAAAGAAGGGCTGTAGATGGGGTCAGGATTAAATAGTAGGAAGTGCTAGGCTGTGAAATCAAATCAGGTGGTCTGGGGGATGTTTTCCTTTAAAGCTTTACTCTCCCTGCTCCCTTGCCTGTAACAGATGTTTGGCTGAGTGTTTGAGAACTCAGGTCTAGGTTCAAACTTTCACTCTTCCAGTGTGAAGTAGCTACTTCTAATCATTCTTTACCTAACCACTCAGTGTGGTAGCACTTAAACCTATCTGAGATTGCATTTTGAATTCATGTACTTTGTTTTTGTTTTCAATACTCATGGACCGTAAGCTTCGTGAGACCAATGCCTTTATCACTTCACTGTTAGATCACCTACATCTCGATTATTCGCCTAGCACATAGTAGGCACTTAATGAAAGTGTGTTTGAATAAAGGAATGAAAGAATTGCTCAAGATACCAGCACATTTATAGGTCTACAAGAGCAAAGGAGGGATGTAATATTTGGCATTGAGAAATCATGAGCAGACTCCATCTTCCCCTTGGATAATATTATACCACTTTTTTAAGCAACACAGTTCATGAAATACAGAAGAGACTGGGAAATTGTTGTCCAGATAATAATTAAAATGACTAAATACCATACAGAACATGCTTCTAAATCTCTTTCTCTCCATTTTCATGTACAATCATCTCTTGTCGCACCACTTCCACTCTTGCTATCATCAAAATATTTTCTACTATAAAAGATGGAGACTTCACATCTTTTGTATTAACCTGGATAGAGGTGGAATATTCTTCTCCGTAAAGTATCACAAGAATGGAGAAGCAAGAATCCAGTGCACTTAATTCTAATATGAAGGCAGTAGATGACCTAATACACACCCTCATAAGAGGTAAACTCAAAGCAATTCAAGGTGGGGGGTGGGGGAACAAGGGAGCAGGTAGAGAGGAGGAGGGAGGGGGATGGGTGTGATCCAACTTAATGGGCACAATGTCAGACAGTGTGTATGGTAAACCTCTTGGGGGTGGGACACAATTACAAGAGGGGCTTTACTTAACAAATGCAAACAGTGTAATCTAATTCATCGTACCCTTAATTAACCTGAAATAATAAAAAAAAATTCAAACATTAGCAAGGGTAAGCTTTTAAAATGCATATTTGATTATGTTTCCCTTTGTTTAAGCCCTTCAGTGGCCTCTGATTGACTGTGGGATAGAAACTCAAGTCTTAAAGTTGCTCCCAGAGACTGTCTCTTCTCTAGTCATCTCTCAAAACTTCTCAGTAGCGGGCGGCGCCTGTGGCTCAGTGAGCAGGGCGCCGGCCCCATATGCCGAGGGTGGCGGGTTCAAACCCAGCCCCGGCCAAACTGCAACCAAAAAATAGCCGGGCGTTGTGGCGGGCGCCTGTAGTCCCAGCTGCTCGGGAGGCTGAGGCAAGAGAATCCCCTAAGCCCAAGAGTTAGAGGTTGCTGTGAGCCGTGTGACGCCACGGCACTCTACCCGAGGGCGGTACAGTGAGACTCTGTCTCTACAAAAAAAAAAAAAACTTCTCAGTAGCTCCATGGTTCACCAGGCTGATGTCCTGTTTGTTTCCTAAGTTCCCAAAGGTTTCATCTTCTATTTAGACCACGAGAGGATTCCTCTGTTTCTAAGTTCTTCTCTGCTGTTGACACCTGGCTAAGTGAGACTTATCTTTTCAGTGTCTACAAGGACACTCTGATTTCTCAGTCTAGACCAGGTGACTATTCTCTACAGTGGCACACTAAGTTGCACTCAGCCGTCACATCACATCCCTGCACAATGAATTGAAATTATTTGATTTCTTCTCTATCTCTCTCACTAGATTTAAGTAGTAACAGAACAAAAGCAATGTTTGTCTCCTCTTTTCTTATAATTCAGGCATCTTGTGGAGGTTTTTTGTGAAGTATATTTGTGAAATGAGTATTTGGGAGAAATGTGCAATTGATTAAAATAGCCTTTATTTTCAAGCAGAACTTGGGAATATGTCTCACACCAAAGCTCTTCTTGTGGGTCTTCCTAATCCATGGCAATACATTGCTGAAAACTGAGAGAAGGTAGGGTAGAAAGTTGAAGCCATAACAGCTCATCTCTTGATACTGATATCACAGAGTGAAACTGCATCTTTCTGTTCAACCCTAATGATAGTTTCAGAGACCAAGGAACTTACCTGTCAAGATGAGAATTCAGGTGTGTCCTGAAAGTACCAAGCATAGGGCCTTCTGCAAAGTAATGAATACTGGTATCTTAACACTTTGCAGAAGACCCCAAAATTGTGGCCTCAACAGAAGATGTAAAAGCTGAATGGAGTTTTTGAGAGTACATCTTTCAAGAAACCCATTACAGTGATGAGGCAGAAAGCAAGTTTCTGCAGCAGGGGTATCCAACCGGCAGTCTGCATGCAGATTTTTTGTGAGAACTTGTTTTCTTATCTGTGTCATTGACTATCAGAACAAGTATATATGCATGGACTGTTTTTATTCTTTTGTTTTGTTTTGTTTTGTTTTGGTTGCTAATCACCTTTCCTTAATGTGTGTTTGCTTAATGTGTGGCCCAAAAGAACTCTTCTTCCAACATGTGGCAGAAAAAAAAAAAAAATGGTTGGACACCTCTGCTCCAAAGATCGCTTAAATAACATCTTTTGTTAGGATGAACTCTTAATTTCTCTTGTACATGAATTTTTTTCAGGTTTTTTAAAATTTTCAACTGTTCAATTTTATTAAACTCAACATATTTTGAAAGTTTTAGTGTTTAGCCATGAACCACAGATTGAGAATGTTTTGTTCCCCACCCCCTACACACAGGAAGAAGAACTAGGGGGTTCCTAGTTCTTTCCTAGGAACTGTAGCTCCATAACCACAAGTGTTATTTTGTGGTTGCAAGTTTCATGGAAGATGCTGTTTTATCTTACATCACAGACCTGACCCTTTTTAAAATTATTTGACTAATTAACTTGCCCAAGAGGTTTGACAGACAGCAACATATATTTTCCTAAAAATGTCATAGGAAAAATGAACAGGAAGGAAATCATATCATACGTCTCTAAGCAAACGGTTTAAAAATACCTCCATGTAAAAGTGTAATTTCTCTGAAATTCCTTCCTTCTCTTGTTGTCACTAGAGGTCCTTTTTTTTTCTCTTTATAATGTAAGAAAAGAGCATTGTAATGCTTTTTAGTTTTTGCTTAATTTCAGAATATTACAAAGGTACACATATTTTGGTTATATTGTAAGTGAAAGTCTTAATTTACTTTTGTAAATTTTAAGTCAAAGTTTGAAGTGTGCCCTCAAAAACAGGGATGTAGACTTATGTATTGGAACAGAAGGCCAAGATATGAAACCACTCTTTTTTTTGTCAGAATTTCCTTCCCTTTATTTTTATTTTTATTATTTTAATTAAATCATAGCTGTGTACGTTAATGCAGTCATGGGGTACAATGTGCTGGTTTTATATACAATTTGAAATATTTTCATCAAACTGGTTAACATAGCCTTCACTGCATTTTCTTAGTTATTATGTTAAGACATTTATATTCCACACTTAGGAAATTTCACATGTACCCTTGTAAGATGCACCATAGATGTGGTCCCACCAATTACCCTCCCTCCACCCATTCTCCCTCCTCCCCTCCCCTCCCTCTCCCTTTCCCCCACATTCTTGGGCTATAATTTCATAGTAAGGCTGAGTACATTGGATAATTTTTCTTCCATTCTTGAGATACTTTGCTAAGAAGAATATGTATTCCCATCCAGTCTTCAACAAAGCAGAAAAATATCATACTCCGAGAAAAATAATCTTTTTACTAAATGGTTCTGGGAAAACTGTATCCGTACATGGAAAAGACTGAAATGTGATCTGAATTTCTCACCACTCATAAAATTAATTCAAGATGGATATCAGACTTACGCCTAAGACATGAAACTATAATTATTCTAGAAGAAAGTGTTGAAAAATTCCTGTCAATACTAGCGTAAGCAAATAATTTGTGAAGAAGACCCCCAAAAGCAATCACGACAACAACAAAAATAATCAAATGGGAGCCTGATCAAATTAAAAAGTTTTTGCACAGCCAAGCACACAATCGATAGAGTGAATAGATGACCTACAGAATAGGAGAAAATATTTACGTGCTATACGTCTGATGAGCTGATAACCAGAGCTCAAGCAAATCAGCAAGAAAATATTATTCTAATGGTCTCAGAGGCTCTCTCTTCTGTCAAGTATTTTTCTCTTTGCCTTTCAAATTATTTTTTCCTTTATTAGATGCGATAATTCAACTTTGAACTAGCTCCAGTTTCCAACAGGGCTTATCCAAAGTCATTTACAGTTGTTTAGCTAAACCAAGATCCTCTAATTAGCAGAAGTTACTACCCTTAGCAAATGTGGGGCATATTGAATGACTATGATTGGCCAACTACTGCTCAAGAGTCAAATCATCATTAACCTAAGGTTGAGTGTCTGAATCATCATTTTTAGGATGCCCCCAAAGATAGTGACCTCACGAAGTTGTTGCAAGTATCACATGGAATAAGCATGGAAGGAAGGTGACATAAAACCCCAAACAGATACCCTGCTGGCAGTTCAATATGTACTGTACTGGTTAATTCCTCTTTAACTGATCATGTAGGCAATTTGTTTTCTCCGTAACTTCTTACCAAGTTAGTGTTTAGGGGCATATCCGTCTCTTAAAGGTTGTCAGGCTCCCTAACATTAGATCAGAAATATTCAGAAAAAATGAAAAGCCCACATTTTTGTCACTTTATTTATGATTGACATAAACTTTGTCCCTATCTAGATATTTCAAGGTTTGAAAGTCCCCAAGCAGAGAAGCTTCTCTATTTTTAATCTAATCCATGTCCTTAGCAGATCTTGGAAATAATCATGCTCTTCGCGACAGCTCTCTGGGCATGGCTGAACAATGCCAGTGACCAGAACCACTTGATACCATCTAAATATAAGAGATTAGCAATGTCTTAGGTCTTCTGGTCCCAGAAATTTCAGAGAGGCTGGTTCTCCTGGGATTATGTTAATGGAGCCAATGACAAAAGTACCCATATGAGTGAAAAAATACATTCATCTGCACAAGAGATGTAACGGCAAATATTAAAAACAACCTCCGGACTCTATATCTGTGGCTGTAATTTAGGATTACTGACTTATTTTTTCAATCCATCATATCTATCCTAATACTATACAAGTAACATGCACTCTTAAAAGAGCTGTAGAAATGACAGAGATGAGTAACAATTGACAAAATATTTATATCACAAATATTATGTCAGTTAATCGACATAGCAATTTCACAAGATTGATGTAACTATTGTTATTTTATAAAAGGCAAAATCAAGGCTCAGAAAGATTAGAAAACTTGCTTAAGATTAACAAGTTAGTGCTGAAGTTATATTTCCAAAGCAGATCAGCCATAAATAATTTTGTTAAATGCTTTATATACACGTTCCCCTTCAGTCTGCATGAAAAACTCTGGTTTGTCTCCTTTTCAAAGATGAGTGCAATGAGATTCAGAGAAATTTTGCCCGTATTCAGAGAGATCATGAACGGGTTCTGTGAGGACACATAAAGTTCTCTTGGTTCTGACAACCATTAAGAGTGTGGAGTTAGGTTTGGTAAGATGCACTAAATCTGTGAGGCTCTAAAAGGGGTAAAGTTGAAGGATAGAAAGGGTAACAAAATAAATAAAGTTACATTAACACAGACACTAACTATGCTTCTATTTTAGATGGCAAATCCACATTTTCTTCTGAGTTTTGTAAGGAAAGGCATTGTGTTTGTGATCAAAGGGCAGATCTGAGGAGCAGCTCAGGATATTGCCTGCATTCTAAGTGGCCCAAGTGATGGAGGGAATGGGCCCTGCTCCAAATTGATTACTTCAGCTACCTTCTCATTATTGTTACGGCTGAAGTTTGGCACGCAAGCAAGGTCATTCCATGCATGGGTTTGCGTGACTTAATCGATTCTGCTAGAAACTTCCTCCTCTTCCACACACCCACCTCCAACACAGCATGTCACCTGCATGAGAGAAAATTAAAAAACAGCCCATACATTTTACATGAGTTCCCAAGACCAGTGAGAAATTAATATTATGTTGTCTTTTGATAAAGATACAGCTGTTCGTAAAGATGTTCATCCAATTCAGTAATAGGAAACCTTGTCTAAGTTCCTCCATGGAGCCTATGCCTCAAGATGGGATAAAGACATGCCTACAGACCCAGAAGAATATGTTTGATCAGGTTTTCATTTTACAGTTCACCTTACAAAGAAATTTCAGGGTTACATCTGAGATTCTTGCTCTCCTCAAACTCTTGGGTGCTTTGTTAATTTCCTATTTCCGTGTCTCCTTTTAGGTTGTTCCTTACATTAGAATTATGTCTTCTCATATGCTCATGTTCAGATACTTCCAGTTGTTCAAAGTTGACCATGAAGCTACCTCATTCTCTCAAAGTAAGATATGACTGCTCTCTTGTCAGAGTTTTGGTAATTCCTGGAAAAGTTGTAAATCTCTGATTCTTAGTTTCTGTGCCAATATTTTGAGAATAATTACAGCTGTATTTCAGGGTTGATTTAAAAGTTAGAGATAATATATATGAAACCTAACTGAGTACTTTACAAATAATATTCAATGCATACTATTTGTTTTTGTTATTGTTCCTACTAACAAAGAAATATGAAGTCCGAAGCTTTTCCTCATAGAATTCAAAACTCTTTCTGGTCAAGCTTTACCTTGGTATCTGGTCTTGTACCCTGTCATGCTCTCTGGGTTAGCTCCATCCCAGCCCCTCCCAAGCTCTGTATTCTGTTAAACCAGATTTTTAAGATCTACATTATTGTTTTACTTTTCTCTTTGTGTTTTCTTCTATACTGACACATGCCTAAGTTACCATGCTTTATAAAATATATTGACAATAAGAGTCAGAATTTGGATTAGTTTCCCATATCCATAAAAACTTCATCCAGGCTTCTAAAAGCTTCTAAAATTTTCAAGAAGTGATTTCTTTAGTTTGAGAGTAAGTTTGAATTCAACACAAACTTAAATTTGAATGTTAGCTGAATGGCTATACAATTACTAGCAAGATCCTTGAAGTTGCTTTGCTTTACCAGGCATTTTTGAACTGATAGCAATATATACCTCATAAAGTTACTGTTACATCTCATGATTACATAATTCATATTATATTCATGATATAACCTATATATAATATATGTATAACAGGTAAATACACACATACACACGTGTGTATGATAACTTAAAGGTGAGTTATATGTGTGTATATGAATTTGCAACTGTTTGTACATATATGTACAAAATAGTTTTACGTTGTAAATTGCACATGAACTTTATAAACATCCATATAGTGTGAAATACATCTATACCTATACATCTATATTTACGTAACATATAAATGTACATTTTGAGAAGATCTTATTTTAAGGTAATTTAGTTTTATTACATTGTATGATAGCATTTTTCTATCAATAACAAAATTACGAATTTCCTATTTGCATATGGAAAAATGGGATGGCCATTTGTTAAAAAAAATAATAAAGTAGACATATACTTTACTTCTTAGACAAACAAATTCAAGAGGAATGAAAGTTTTAAATATTATTAAAAATAAAATTCCAGAAAGACTTGTATAAAATATGTGAGAATTTTGATATAGTCTAGTAGTGAGGAAGGATTTTCTGAGAATATTCCCAAACCTACAAGCCAAAATATAAATTATTAATTAATTTATACATATACATAAGTATGTATATACATATATGTACTTAACGTATATATATATCTAACAAATAATGTTTAAAATGTTTTTATAGTAAAAACAGCATTTAAAAACAAAAACATTGGCTTAGCACCTGTAGCATAGTGGTTATAGCCTCAGCCACATACACTGAGAATGGCAGGTTTGAACCTGGCCCCGGGCCAGTTAAACAAGAATGACAATTGCAATAAAATATAGACGGGCGTTTCAGTGGGCACCTGTAGTCCCAGCTATTTGGGAGGCTGAGGCAAGAGAATCACTTAAGCCCAAGAGTTGAAGGTTGATGTGAGCTGTGACACCATGACACTCTACCGAGGGTGACATAATGAGACTCTGTCTCAAAAAAAAAGAGAAAAGCCTGGGAAAAGTACAGAATACATTTTAAATCTTATAAAAGCATAAATAGATCTAGGAGTCAATTGGTTTGAAATCAAATAGTACATTTATTACTTATAAAATTGTTGAAGGATATAGTATAATTTAGTGAGGCTAAATGGACTTTCTAAAGCCCACAGCTATGATCGTTAGGCCTTAGAATAGCATCCATAGGACAGGTAAAGGCCTCAGGCAGAGCAGAAAGGGAACCACTTCCAGAATCATGGATGGAGTGTAGTACCCAACAGAAAGGCCCCTAACCGTCTCAGCCTGAGTCCCCGCATGTCTCAAACCACCCCGCACCCTTTTGGGTTAATTCTGAGAACAGGTTCCAGAATAGAACAAGGAAGTTCCCTGAGTTCCCAGAGACTCCTAGCCGCAGGTAAAACAATGGTAGAACTTACCCCAACCCCTTAGCAATGGCTAAACAATGGTGAAAGCTTACTCAAGCAAAATTTCTCAAGCCAAGTTTGTCCTCATGCCAGCTGCCATGATACACCCCCCTGAGCCAACTCACTGTAACCCTGCCACATTGTAGCCCCCTGATTGTAACCCTTCCCCTGAGCTAACTGGCCACGTTCTGCTTCTGTTTTTGCTTGGCTTGCCATGTAGCACGAAAAGGGTATAAAAATCACCCTGCTCCTCTCTTCAGGACTGTTGGCCCTTTGGGTGGCGACCCACCTGCACAGGTGTAATAAATCACATCTAATTGATACCTAAAGTGGGTGGGGTCCAAGTCTTTGTTATAGGTGGCAAATGAGGACAACAGGAAAGGTAAGGAACTGAGCAAATTCCTGGCATTTACTGACTTGTAATAAAGTATCTCTATGTAATTGAGAAACACAGACCCATATCTGTCAGCCAACAACTGATGACACGTGTTCACTCTGGGAGAGAGCCTTAGAATGTATGGGCTGCTATGAGAATCCAGAAGTGATACTGAAAACAGGGCAGTTTGGGGATAACGCTGTATTTTAAAGCTTAGCATGATGCCTGATGCACATTAAGCAACCGATTAGTGGTTCCTATTTTTCTGAGGTAATAGTTGCTATTGACAAGTTTTGACTGATCAACATTGAAACAGTATTATGGAGACTAAATATATCTGTATGATATGTACATATTTATTTGCACATAAAGAAAGATAAAAAATTTCAATAAAACCCATCTAATGAAGCCTTCTGTTTAGTGGTACAGTTTCCTCTTTTCTGTAAAAGGCCTGGCATCCATGTTTTGCTGACCTAGCTTCAATAAATTTTAATTCAACAAAAAGCCTGGTTGAACAGATGCATTCACAAGTCCCAAGGCTTGTAACACTCAATCTGCTTAACGGAAATGTTTCTCTGGTTCCATATCTGTGCTTTCTGGTGGAACTGGATTTGTGTCTTTCTGTCTCAGTGGAGCATAAATGGAAGAGATGTCAGAATGGGAGCCAGAGGTAAAGTGGTGGCTAGGAGATTATGGAGGCTGGTGTGTTGGAAAGATACAGAGAAAGATGGTTCAGATTATTTCCTCAAGTTAAAAAATAATACGCACGTGCCCTGTGTGAACTATCCCAGTGATTTCCTCTTAAACACAATGTGAATTTTTACAGTGTTGTCTGTATGGGCATGTATTTTCCCTGTGTATGTATACTATACATTTCAATCAAGGGAGAAATATTAGGGAGAGATTTAAAAAAATGTATTAAAAATCTCCAGGTATTGGGTTTCTTTAATGAGTGAACTGTTTTTCTAAAGCCTTGAAGATATGGTGATGTTTGAGAGAGGACCTCGTTTTCACAGATCTTACGGTTGAATAACAAAATAATAAATGACAGGCATATAATTAAACAGATAGTGGACATTATCAATGGTCAGAAGAGTTGGTGATGCAGGGTAGGTGAGCAAAATGGAATCAGAGAATGACTATTTCAGCAACACCTTAAAGATCTCTCTACTTCAGATTGGCCTTCTGAACTTTAAACATCAATGTAAACATTCATTAATTCAGTGTATGCATCTTGATGTTGACTAAGATTGGTTACAGATGGGTATGATTGGTTCTGTTAAACAAGTGATATAATATTGAATAAGATCCCTCTTCCCTCTCTCTCAAAATTAGGTGTGACAATATGACCTGCTTTGGTAAATGAAATGTTGTGTCACCTGCAGGGGCAAGTGTTAATATGTAGGCTCTGAGTCATATCTTTCTTTTCATTGGCTTGGCAGTCAGAGACATCCGTGTTGTGATGGAGCTTCTGTCAGTCTAGGCTCTGCTGTGGACTCAGAGAGCATCCCTGACTCTTCTACACTGAACACATGGGTGGACACAATGTGAACATCTATTGATGAAAGCTGCTGAGACTTATGTGGCTCATCTGACTGATGTCACTCCTACTATAGAGAGTGTGAGTATAGATTGTGAATTAGGTAAGAAACCTGTTCTCACAAGGAGAGGGAGATGATCAGTTGAATACTTGTTAGATTTGTCCACATGGACATTTGAGGCATTCCCCAAATGCACCTTGTCCAAAACTGCGTTTATTTCACATCATACTTCCCACCTCACACCTAAACCTTTCACCATCTCAATAAAGAATTGCTTAAGTAAAAACAAGCAAACATAGTCACTCTGAATTCTATCTTCTTCCTTACCACATTTAGTCTTGCCAATCTTCTTTGTAAATATCTCTAAAATCTGTACTATTTTCCATATCCACTGTCACTATCTAACATCAAGGAACCTTCACGTCACATTGGACACCTTCTTTCCCACATTCCTAGTTGATTTTCTTGCCTCCAGGCTTTCTGTCCTTGTAGCCTCTCTCTAACCAGCTTAAGTGGCTGCCAAAATTGCAAATCTCGGCATGTCATTCACTTCTCCACTTAATAATTCACTGTTTTCTCCTTATCCTTAACGTGGGTTGTAAGGCTCTCTATAAAGCGTCTGTGAATATTCTCTCTCTCTTTCTATCTCCACCCTTCTCTCTCTCTGCCTCTCAGGACTTCACAAATGTGGTTCTCCCTGATGAAAATTCTGTCTGAGGAATTCCTGCTCATGACAGATACTTCTTCAGGAAAGTTCTTCTGACTTCTTAATTAAGAAATGGTTCCCATCCCATGCTGTACAATGTTGCCTAATATCCCCTTGGCAGGCTCTAAAAGCCAGATGCTCTGAGTTCAAATTTCCATCACTTACTAGTTATATTACCTTGTCCAATGAACACACATCCCTATGCCTCAGTTTTCCCATTAGTAAAACAGAAATAACGCTAACATCTAGACCCTGGGGCTAGGAAGTAGATATTTAAGAATCAAATTCAACAATTAATTTAACTGAAATCTGGGGCTGACATTGAATGCATATTAATATCATTTTCTTCAAGCCACTTGTGTTCAAGATAAAATAAGAAGGGAAAAGACTATGAAAAACTAATACAAAAAAACTAAAAAATTAGCTTTGTAAAATCTGGTCATAAGTGGACAGCTATGGAAATTTTTAAAGAGAGTACAGACACCATCAGAATTAAATTTCAGAAAGAAAGAAAAGGATAAATGCAGAATGAGAGGCAAGTAGAGGAATAACTGCTTAAAATATGCTCAGTGTAGCCAAGTAATTTAATTTTAAGCAATCATATTTAATCACCATTCCCAAAAACTAAGAGCCCATTTAATTCTACAAACATTTATGAAATGTTCAGTAAGTGTGAGATGCTTTGGGGGGCTGAGAATTCAGAGGCAATAAAGTATGCAGTGGAATCATCTATCCTAGTGGGTAAGAACATCGACTTTACAACCATGCAGACCTAACTTCACCATCAAGAACTGTGCCTTCTCATCTAAACAAAATGGTTGAATTATCTAAGACTTAGTTTCTTCAGAGGTGAAACAAGGTAAAACAGGATAATGTGTATAAATCACCTTAAAAATGTTTAGGATGTGGTATGTGTTCAAGAATGTTCGTTATAATTATTAGAAGTATTATTTCATAAAAGTTCCGGATGACACATTTCTCTAATGCCAAATTATCACATTCTTAATATAGAAAGCAGATATACAGGCAAATGAAATATATTCTATTTGAGGTGCTATCTTATTAAAACTTGCTAATAATTATCAAGTGTATGCCATCTGTCGGATATTGTTCTAAATTTCTTACATGTACAATAGTATTGAATTCTTACAACAACCCCTTGAGGTAGGTAATAGAAGGCGAGATGGTCCAGATGAGGAAATGAAGAAGACGAGGTCAAGCAATGTGTCCCAGGTCATATAGCTGGTGACTGCCAGGGTTGTCTGCCATCACTTCCAGGCTCCAAACCACTAGCTGATTTTGCTTCCCTGATAAATAAGGATGCATTAATTTAAAAATCATGGGTAGTCTTGAATAGATGTAACAGCTCTGCCAGGATCTACAGATGATCTACTTGCTTTGTTCTCAGGAAAGCTTCAACTTAAACCATTTTAGATAGATGGCTATAACCAACTTTATCCAGAGCTAGAATACCTGCTCCAAGACTGTCTTTTATAATATGATGAGCAGTTATCATTTCCAGGAAATTTTTCTATATACTAAATATTTATGTTAATTTTGGACCAAAATTACTATCTCATAAATATCTTCATAAAACCTCATGGGACATATGTGATTGTGTTGTCTTAAAGATAGAGACATGCAACCATGGGGGATTTAATAGTGTGTTCAAGGTCACGTAACTACCAATGTCACAGGCACAGTCATGGCCAAGAAACATTATTCAGGTCATAACTTAAGTTACAGATCTGTTTATCATCCTTATTTTAGATTGTACCTTGTGACAGGATGTACAGTTTAGTGCTTTTACTTACCAAATCTTAGTGATTCCTGGTTCTAAAGTTTAGAGAGGGAGTAGAGAGAAGACTTCTAGCCAGCTGTCAAAGCCTACACAGGCTCACCTGAACAGAGAGAAAACTAACGCCTTCCAACAGAGTGGACAATATGTAAAATACTTTGCTTACCAGTCAATGGGTCCCCAGGGATGCTGGGTCACCTTCCAGTCAGTAGAAGAACTCCCATCATCAGGTCTCAAGCTGTGCCACAGTTCATCCTGCAAAAGTGTCCCAGAGTGTCGAGCTGCCCCAGAGGTAAGGCAGCGTCCTTCACTTTGCAATGCTAATTCAGGGCAGCTGTCTTTCCTTTTTTTTTTTATTATTATTTATTTATTTATTTATTTATTTATTTATCATTTTATTGTTGGGGATTCATTGAGGGTACAATAAGCCAGGTTACACTGATTGCAATTGTTAGGTAAAGTCCCTCTTGCAATCATGTCTTGTCCCCATAAAGTGTGACACACACCAAGGCCCCACCCCACTCCCTCCGTCCCTCTTTCTGCTTTTCCTCCCCACCCCCCAGTTGGACATGCCTCCCTCACTCTCTGCTTCAAACACAGTTTGTAGGAGAGAGTGATTGTTACATTCTCTGTAACTAACAATCAAATACAGTTACTCAATATTCAACCAAACATGTATACAGGGTGGCCATAAAGTTCACGCGCAATTTAAAATAGTATGTATCTTAAAATTGCACACAGGATTTATGACCACTCTGTATATTACCACAACATATTTTTATTTTTTTTTAACATTTATAGGCATAAACATATCTACGAATTTACTGAAGAGTCTTCTGACACTCTAAATTGAAAGTCCTTGCCTGGTATATTGAGCCAAAAAGAAAAAAAAAAAGAAAGAAAAAAAGAAAAGAAAGAAAGTAAAGGAAGAAAAAAAGGGAGAGAGGGACATTTTACAATAGTCTTCAGCCATATTGAGTGTTGTGGTTATTAGGGCCGATCATTAAATATTTCTGGTGCTCCTTCTGTGACATACACTTAGCTGTGTTTCCTCACAGGAACATGGGACATGTTAATAGAATGTGAACAGAAGCATCCTATATTTTCCGTGGGTAGAAGCTTTCAGGAGATAGTACATTCTCCCATACCTGTGGTGACAGAGTAAGCCTAGGTCCAGGTGATATCTCTAACCATCTGTGCCCAACAGACATAATGAGAAGAGAACCTCTGCTGACCAACATTGGACTTGTATTAAAACACTGAGATTTAAGGCCTGCTATTATTACTGTTAGCATTATCATTATTCTAGTGTGCCTTCGTACATATAGATATTTTTGCCAGCGTCTGGCAATCTACCCAAGAGAAAGATGAGTTTGGAAAAGAATTAACTGGAAGTACAAGGGAAGAGAGAGTCACAAAGTTCAGGAATTTATAGGAGTGAAGGAGGAACCTGTATTTTCAAAACCAACCTATAAAAAGATAGCATTGAGAATATCCTTGAATTTAACAAAAAAAACAAAGAAAACCTACATTTGCAGCAACGATCAAATGAAAGGAATGGCCATCACAAACCACTGTTAAAATTTCTGAGTCAATTAAGATGTTTCAGAGAAAAGGTATAATTAAGAGCTTGATATCCAATAAATGCATTCAAATATGCAAAATGGCTTGGGGAACAAAAGACTAAAATCTTGGCTTGCCCATGGAAGCCCAAATTGAAGGTGCTGTAATTTAGATTGCAAGGGGTGAAGGGAGAGGAGGCAAGCAAACAGAGATGGAGCAAATGTAAGAAATGTATGTAGAAAAGAGCAGCGAGGGTGGTATTGGCACACGGAGATGAAGGGCTTCAGAGAGACAGGAAACCTACTAACATTTTACATTAGTGGCACTGCAAGTAAATCCCAAAGAGTTTGAGATTTAAAATAACACAAAGGCTCTCAAGCTCCTCAGCAGGGAAGAGGCTGAAAACAATATTTAGCTACTGACTAGAGCATATTCTCTGATGCCATCTTTGGATGTGACCAAGGATATTAAAGGAAATCAAAGCACCGCAGAGGACAGGACTATGGGCAAGAGAAAACAAAAAATTCAGAGCCACACCCAGAGAATAGAACAGAGTGCTAATATTAGAACATTTCCACTCTCAGGAGGGACCTTGCTACATCTCTCCATAGGATGTCAGAATTTCTGTGAACCAAAAATTCTGTATCCTCCATTCATATTTGGGAGTATTTGTTGCAGTAATCTCATTCATGTTCTTCTATTGCATACTGGCTTATAGCATGCCTTTTTAGATCAGTTATTTTTATTTTTATTTTTTTTAGTTCAGATTTCTGAACTGAAAGGAACATCCTCTGGATATGATGAGGTAGCGACGGGAAACCACTCCGCGATGTGGACTTCCAGCTGGTCACACTGACTAGATGAGCTGTCTCTTGAGTTAAGCTTTTAAGTTGTCATTCTTGATGTGGGAATGAATTTGTTTTGTAAGTACAAAAAGTAAGTAAAGAACTTGTTTGCCACCAGAAAGAAAATCACACTGCCATAGTTATTAAGGCTGTTCAAAAATATTGCAGATTTTTTCCCTTCGTGGCACACAGGAAAAAAAAATGTCCCTTTCAAACTCTTTCAAGTGAGGCATGGGCATATGACTGAATTTGACAAAAATATATTTTTGTCAAAATATATTGAAACAGACATGTTGTGTGTCATTTTTAGCAGGAAGCATTAGGTTGTCAGGGCAGAACACTGCCGTGCTATGGTAATCCTGGAAGCGTATGTAGGGGAGTGTCTTCCATCAACATGGTCCCTCATTAACTATAATGAGTAGAGACCCTGATGACCTGCAATGGACATAATGAAGTTTTGAAAAGAGGTAAATTTGTTATTTTCAGCCTCAGAAATTTGAGGATTATTACTCAGTATAACCTACCTATGCTGATTTGATCATGGGCATGAAGTCATGTTACATAACTCCAAATATATTTTTCCTAGAGCTGTCAAAAAGCCTACACTTTAAGGTGTAAGGTAGAGCTCTTCTGTTTGATCAGTACAAGGTATAACAATTAAGTTCACAAACTCATCCTAGAAAATGTGCTTTCAAGAGGGGACTGGGGCTGACATTGGTGCGTATCTTCCCAAGGACAGTACTTTGATGGTGAATATAGTGATATTCAGCAATGAGAACATAGATCTTTTTTCTAGGATGAGTTTCATCCTTAATTGTCACATCTCATATGATTCATCACCTGAAACTGAACCCAAACCCTGGACTGGCAGAAACTCATTGAAATAATGGCCATTTCCATCATGAAGACAGTAGGAAAGCAGCACTTTCCTCCTTCCTCATTGCTACAGTTTAGTGGATCTGTCCTTTTTCTTGAGTGATTTATAAGGAATAATAATTTTTAAAAGGCCAAAGGCCAGACATCTGGTGGAATTGCATCTTGTGGAGGTCTGACAATTAAGTTAGTAAACTTGCTGCAATGTACTTATCTACATCAGCAGCACTGTACAAACAGCTCAGTAAGATTTCATAACCCTGGTATATCAGTGCCTCACAGTTGTATTCATGTGGACATGTGGCAGTGTCTTGCTGAGTGACATTCATTATTATCACTGCCTTTCTTGTGTGCCATTATGAGAATGTCAAAACCTGAATTACAGCAATGAACAAACATTAAATTTCTTGTTACACTTTGCAAGAGTGGAAGTGAAATCAGGGAAATGTTAGTCTATTTATGGGGATAATGTCATGAAGAAACTTGCAGTGTCCAAATGGATTAATTTTTTTTTTTTTTTTTTTATCATAAAAGGAGAGAAAGCGTCAAAGATGAAGAGAGGTCTGGGCAGCTGGTAACAAGCAGAATTGGTGAAAACATTGCAAAAATTCATCGAATTACACAATAAGATCTTCAGCTGATGTGAGAAGTACACCAGACCAAGTGTAAACATTGATAGAGAAACAGGAAAATCTTACCTGAAAATCTTGGCATGAGAAAGGTGTATGCAAAAATGGTCCTGAAGGGGCTCACTGATGAATGAATCAAAGATGTCACAGGCCACTGTGTGTGAGGGAGCTCTCAGCCAGCAACCAAATGACTGTGTGAGGACACTCTACCTACTCACCTGGTCTGGCCCCAGTGACTTTTTTCCTTTCCCTCGAGATAAAGGAAATATTAAAATGAAGACATTTTGATGATATTTAGTACATCAGGTAATACCATGACATCTCTGATGACCATTCTAGAAAAAGTATTCCAAAATTGCTTTGAAAAGTAGACAAGGCACCAGCACATTTTCTAGGATGAATGTGCAAACTTGTCAGACCTCCTATCTGGCTTCTCCTTAACCCATCCCTTTGATGAAATGCATGGAAACACTCATTACTCCTTTGTTTTCTCATCTGTTAAATCGGATAATGACAGCAGGTTTGCCCACCTCATGGTGCCTTTCCAAGCACCAGACACAGTTAGATATGAACATCAATATAAAACCTATTATTCTCTAGGTCTTTTGGATGAAAGATCATACATTCCCATGCTCATTGCCACATAGGCAAACCTTCTTTGCTACCCTAAAACTTAAAAAAAGGAGAAGCCAGATCCTCTTCACAAAAACGTGTTATGTGAATACACTCAACAGTAATCATTCAAACAAGGTAAGGTCCTTTTTGGTTTTATCCTTAATGTAAAACTTCCCCAATGGTGTGTCTGATTTTCTCTCAGTCAAGTAAAAAAGACACACATTATGGGTGGTACGTTTAATAATGGGCATTTAGTAGTTTAGCCCTTTGCTTTTGAGGACCCACTATGTGCTTGGTCTTAATGCTGTGAATGCACAGGGGAGGCCTAGCCAGGAAAATGATGCTGAGGGAGGAAGATAGCCAACTGGAGGCAAAGAGCTTTCCAGCAGTGAGAGCCACCAGAAAAGGTTCTGGTGTGTGCAGAAACTCAACTCATTTAGAGATTTAAACCAAGGCCAGTGGTCATGACGTAGCAGAAGCTAGTGTGAGAGTGGCAGGGTGAAGACACAAACAGAAGCCAGTTGATGCCAGACCTGTAAAAGTTGCCAAAATTTTTAAATTGTATTTGAAGGACAACAGAGATCCATTGGATGAACTAAAAGTGCCAACATTACATCCTTTCTAACATTATGGGATTTTAGAAATCCAAGGGTTCATGTCCCCGCCCCATCCTTTCCATCACGTAAGAATCTTTTCTATAGCAGATTGGAATTCCCATAAATTGGTTTGGTTGCCAGATTTTTTATTAGGAGTCTTGTACATGTCAATCACTCCACAAAAGAGCTGGAGGTATAAACATGTCACTTAAGTTACAATGGTCATGTAGTATGTAATGAGCATAAGAATGTTTAGAAAAATCCTTCTATTTGTATATACCCATCCAACAATCATTGTGCTTTCTCCAAATGAGAAAAAGCAAAATTGTGAATTCTTAAATTCGCAAGTTAAAAAATGTGTTTAATAAATAATCTGTGAGAGTCAAAGAGATAAATATATTAAGCTCCTTAGAGAACAATATAAACAGAATAGATTACTAAATATAAGGAACAGCTGTCATGATTCTAGTGACAAAATTCCTTCAAAAAAGTCACTGAACACAAAGTAGAATGAAAAAGGGAAATACAAAGTGTGCTGCAGTTGCAGAATGCTAGGAGATTCATTGAACATTCTCTAGGCATAGTTCTAAAATATTCATGCATGTAGGACATAATTATGTCATTTTATTGTCCACTGTGTGTCAATGAAACGCTTTTTCTTTCTTTTTCTTCTTCTTTTTTTGCTGTAGCTTATATCACGTCTTCAACAATTTGGAAATGCAAATAATTGTAAACATTAGGAGTCTTAAGTGGTAGAGGAGTATTTGTTTTACGAATCTTATAGTGAAACTTTTAAATATGAATGCTGCATTTGGGAAATGATTGAGAAGTAAATGGGCACATTTCACTATGCAAAACACAGAAGGATCCCTTTATAGCCCTCACATTTAAAGAAACATTGAACTAATGATTAGAGGGGTCAAGGAATACTAGTGAAAACTGAATAGCAACTAAATTGCTATTTTCAATCTAGAAATGACTATTGTTTTGTGTTGTATTAGAAGACTCCATTAGTACCAATGAGAGGACGTTGCAAAGAATCTGAATCTGTTCCAGCCCAAGGGGAAACATTCAATGGAATTCAGCTTTTCATGACAAATTGTTCATTTTGGTATTAGTGGCACATCCCCAGAGGGGTGCCGTGGCAGAGCCACATACACTACAGCCACATACACTACACTACTAGAGAAGATTAGAGACACTTAGGAGATACTTCTGTGTTATGAAAACTGCCTGAGCTTTGCTGTCAAACAGACTAGAATTCAAATCTTAACATTACCAAATGATTGGCTTGCTGACCCCTGGAGTTCATGTAACTTTTCTGAGTTTCATATTCTTTCAAACCTGAAAATAGTAATAGCCTGCTCAGAGTTAAGTAGGCTGTAGTAAGATCAAATGAGATGATTTACTTATTTTTTTCAACCGGAAGAATATTCTTTTTTTTTTTTTTTTTTTTTTTTTTTTTTAGAGACAGAGTCTCACTGTACCGCCCTCGGGTAGAGTGCCGTGGCGTCACACGGCTCACAGCAACCTCTAACTCTTGGGCTTACGCGATTCTCTTGCCTCAGCCTCCCGAGTAGCTGGGACTACAGGCGCCCACCACAACGCCCGGCTATTTTTTTTTGTTGTTGTTGTTGCAGTTTGGCCGGGGCCGGGTTTGAACCCACCACCCTCGGCATATGGGGCCGGCGCCCTACTCACTGAGCCACAGGCGCCGCCCCGGAAGAATATTCTTGTGTGTGTGTGTGCATTTATATCTATATTTATAACACTTTCTTTGCTTTCCGTATTTTGACGACTGTGAATGATGCTGCCATGGACACGAGAGTTTAGATGCCTCTTTGACATACTGATTTCATTGACTTTTGATATATACCCAGCAGTGGAGTTGCTGGATCTTATAGTACTTCTATTTTTAAATTTTGGGGGCAACTTGATACTCTTTTCCATAATGTCTGTACTAATTTACATTTCCACCAAAAATGTACAGAGTGGCCATAAAGTTCGTCTGCAATTTTAATTGCACACTATTGTAAATTACACAGGAACTCTATGGCCACCCTGTGTGAGGGTTCCCCTTTCTCTACACCCTCACTAACACTGTCATCTTTTGACTTTTTCAGTAGTTGCCATCTAACAGGCTTGAGGTGACATCTTTTGGTGGTTTTTATTTACGTTTTCCCAGTTATTAGAGAAGTTCAGTACCTTTTAATACACCTGGTGGTCATTTGTATGTCTTCTCTAGAAAAGTATCCATTCATTTTCTTTGCTTGTTTTTATGCCACTCTGTTTTACTTACTATAGCTTTTTTCTATAATTTGAAATAAGAACATATGATGCCTCTGACTTTTTTGTTCTTTCTCACCATGATGTTAGCTATTTGTGGTCTTTTGTGGTTTCAAAGGTTAGGATTGATTTCTTTTCCATTTCTCTACAAAGTTTTATTAGAATTGTAATAGGAATTGCTCGAAGATATTATGATAAGTGAAATAATCTAGACCCAAAAAGATATATGTATATGTGTACATTTATACATATATGTGTATGTAACATGATATCATTTATGTGGAATCTAAAAATTTGAACTCATAGAAGGTTGGTTACCAGGGGTAAGGAAGCAGAGGAAATAGAATATTAATAGAAAGGTGCCAATTTATAGTTGTAACATGAATGATTCTGGAAACCTAATGTACTGTATACTTGACAATTGCTGAGAGTAGATGTTAGGAACTCTGACCACACACACATACACACAAATGGTAACTATGTGAGGTAATGGATATATTTATTAACTTGATTATAGTAGCCATTTTACAATGTATATCAAACCATTGTGTTGTACAACTTGAATACATATATATAATTTTTATTTGTCAAAAAAGCTGAAAAAGTAGAAATCAACAGATTAGTAACCTAAAAATAGTTTGGATGACATGATGTAAAATTCTGAGCAAATTCTCTCCAGAAAAGTGTTTAATGGTTGTTTCTAGGGCAAGGAGCCTCGTAGGAATGTGCAATTATGGTCACATAGTGGGTGCTCGGTAAACATTAAACTCTTCTGTCTTTCCATATCACATGTTATAGATTGGCTTCCATTTCTGAAAACTCCCACTATCCTTTTTACTTCTCACATCTAGTAAATGTGTTCATACAAGACCTTTTCATTGCCTTTCCTGGTTTTAATGTTCAAATCCTGCCTTTGTTTTCCCATCCCTACCTGTGTTTATTTCTATACAGGTAATAAATCTCCCTTCAAGTTTTAGTGTTCTTCCCCCCTCCTTTAAAACCATAGTTTTTCTCATAAGAACTTTAAAAGAAAAAGATAAAAATGCAATATTCCTCTTGACCCTTGTCTCAATTTAAATTAAAAACCAAGCCAGTGATGTTAAATTCAAAAAAGACTTTGGATTAGTCAGTCCAATTTCCTTTTATTTTGTGGCAAGAAGGGCAGCTGCATTTTTATAGCATTGGTTTTATTTCCCTTTGTAGCAAAGAAATCTTAACGTTGGTTACAGTGCTACCTGTGGCTGCCAAATGCGACACATGGAATGGAAAACTACCTCCTGTAGTGAGGAGCCTGAAAATTCTCCAGGTTAATTTATTTTCTCCATCCTATTGTTATTTCTTTTGCTTATGGTTGACTTTACTAAGAAGCCTAATGAGAATTCTGTATTACAAACCACAATGGACTAATTTAGAAGACATAAACAAAAACTCAGAGTCATCTCCGTCATCTCTATTAACTACAATGTTGGAAATTTAGAAGATCAATAAATAGCATCACTTTCCTCCATTTCCAGTTAAGCCAAACTCATCTGTAGAGGTTTTGAATCATCTGACTTGCTCTATGACTGCTGACTATATTTGTCTGGTAGGGCTAAACTGTGCTGTATGATAAACAATGCCATTGTTTCAGTGGGCTACATAAAAGGCTTAATTCTTGCTTATATTGCATGTCCAACACGGGTTGAAACAGGGGCTCCACAAACTGTTGAACTTAAAAGGTCCAGCCTGATGTTGAAATTTGTTTTTTTTTTTGCAGTTTTTGGCCAGGGCTGGGTTTGAACCTGCCACCTCCGGCATATGGGGCCGGCGCCCTACCCCTTTGAGCCACAGGCGCCGCCCTGATGTTGAAATTTGAAGACAAATTAATATGTGGACAAGGATTCATTAGATAAAGATCAAGAAATCATTGTTCTTACTAAGAAAAGGTAGGTCGTAATATATGGCAAAATCCATGTGTATTTATACCACTCTCCCTCATATTTAACTCTGTCTTAATTCAGCTAATCAGATAATCTGTCAATAATGTTGTGTCCGAAAGTTGTTGCCTCAAGATAAAAGGTGTATAGTCTATAAAGTAAAGGTAACAGCTATGACTTACTGGGGGAAAAATTCTAAATTCTGTGAAGCAATTTTCATCTAATATCTCATTTAGTCTTTAATATGGATATAGTCTTTAATATTTGTATTTTTTAGAGATTATATATATATATATTCTTTTTTTTTTTTTTGAAACAGAGTCTTACTCTGTTGCTCTGGGTAGAGAGTGGTGGCATGATAGCTCACAGCAACTACAAACTCTTGCACTCTGGCAGTTCTCTTGCCCCAACCTCTCTAGCCACTGGGATTCAGATGCCTACCACCATGCCCATCTAGTTTTAGCAATGAGGTCTTACTCTTCTTTAGGCTGTTCTTGAACTCCTGACCTCAAGCAATCCACCCACTTTGGCCTCCCAGAGTGCTGGGAATACAGATATGAGGTACCATCCCCAGCCTCTCCCCATTTTTTTCAGAAGAAAGACACTTCTCAGAAGAGGAGTCACTGGTTCAATGTTAGAGATTTAGTAAGTTAAGTGTGATAGCCTATAAATATAGGCATTATATATTAATAATACTAGTGGTTTAGATATGTATGCATATATAAAATCTGTAAAGTGACTTTACTTGCATTCTACCCTCCAAATGAGATTCTATACAATTCTGGGAGGTGAACAGAGCAAGCAATGCTGTATCTACCTCACAGAACACAAAATCATAAATCATATTAATATGGCATTTTTAAATTGCCAGAGCGTGTTCTTATACATCACCTTACTTGCTCCTCACATCCTGAGAAGAAAGATAAGCAGAGAAAAGAAATAGTGGGAGGGAAAAAGAGTGTGGAGAGCTGTAACACTTTTCCCTTGAGAACTCAAATCTCTTGAGTAAGTGTAAGTGACTCACCTCCATGTCCAGGAGGAAACTTCATTCCCATGGAATCATGTGTCTATGATGGAACTTTCACTTGATTAATTCATGGTTTTTCACTATCCCCTTTACTCCTTTAGGCCAGAGTGGTTTATTTAATGGTGAGTTTTATATGGAAATGGAGAATACTGGCTTTCAGTACTTGAAATTACTACTGGGGGTACCTATATACTGACCTGTGCTTTGGTGTGTGGTGAACTTGCTTTGCAAAATAGTCTGCAGAGTAAGGTGTGGGGCTTTTCTGCTTACTTAAAAATTGGTTAGATTTATCTGTTACGTTTGGCTAGGTTATGATGGGTAACAAACAGCGCTAGCATTTGAGTGGATTTCAAAAATAAAGTTTCAACTCCTGCTTCTATTGTACATTTAACAGGCATGGACAGAGGCCCATGCTGCTCAAGACTTAATATTAACATTTCCAGTTATTACTGCCAAAGCAGAGAAATAAAACACATCATCAAATCACACACTGGCTCATCAAGCCTCCATCTTTGAGTGACACTTACATTCCCATTCACAGATCATTGGCCAAAGCAAGTCATTTGGCATGTCCTATTTGAAAGTAGTCCCCTTCCCCCAAAAGCAATCCTCCCATGTACCTATATAAAGGAACTACAGTATATGTTTGGTGAATAGCACAGTGAGTACCACAGTGGCTTAGTGAAAGCATACAATTCAGTGATTTTTTAGTGTATTTGCAGAGTTGTGTCACTATTGCTGAGATCAATTTTAGAATATGTTCATTGCTCCCAAAAGAAATCCCTATGCATTGACAGTCAGTCTCTTCAATTTTGCTCTAATAAAAATTAATCAGGAAAAAGAGAAAGAAAATATATTAGATTTTATAATCTATGATAAGATTTTATAATCATAATGTGTATTAACAGAGAAGAAACATTTAGTTCCTTTGAGTTAGAGAAATTACATCTCCAAGAGAAAGCTGGGGGTGGAAGTGCACATTCTCCTTTATGTCTGAATGTTTCATGGATTAGGAGTTTCCTTGAATTGTGTTTCCTGTCTTTTCCAAAGTATGTTCTGCTTGCAGTTTCTCCTAAAATAGGATTCTGTACTCATATTTTTCTTTTGATCTTCCATGATCTTATTTCTGCCCTTTATCACATTGCAACATTAAAGTATTAGTATGATAGCTTAAATGCATTTATACAATACCTAATGGTAAAATTAACATTAATATCATCACCCTATATATGAGTAATTACCTGTATTTATGTAAAGTGCCATCACAAAACCTGGCTCATTTTAACTTCACGGCAAGTCTGTAAAATACATATAATTATCTAAATTTTACAATGAAAAAAAATAACACTCAGTGGTAGAACTAGGACTTAAACTCTCAGGTTTACTAATTGCATTCCCAGGGTCTTCTCTGTAATTTGTTTAGTAATATCATTCCTTGTGGAATTGCTAAAAAAAAATAGGGAAGACTCCATGTTCATCAGCAGTATCATCTAAAATCCAGAGATAAGTGGACTGAAGTTATTCACTGTTTGTTTATTGGTTGCAAAGTAATTGATGATGATGAAGGTTTACAAATTCTATGGCTCTGAAATTTGGAGTAGAAATAATGTGGTCAGAGCAGAGCCAAGGATCACCAGAAACTTTAAATTGAGGCATATCAATGAGATACTGATGAGAAGATAAAGGCCATTATATTAGGTTCCAGAAAGGCACAGTGACCAAAGATAAAATAGAGTAAAGGAATAATAAATGTTAGAAAGATGGTCAGAATTATAGACGTTTTTCTGAAGTAAGAGAATAGGACAAGGAAGAAGAGTTGAAAGCTAAGACACGGAAGAGATAACAATTCTGAGACAAACTACAGAAGCACAGTATCAATGGAGCAATGAGCATGGGCCTGTAAACATCTTTTCTTTTATTTAACCCCTACTTTGATGCTTATTAGCTACCTGGCTTTGGATAATTTTCTTAACTCCTCTGAGTCTCAGTTTCTGTGCAGTTAAAATGGGAATGATAATATGTATCTCAAAGTAATATTGTGTTCTGTGTTCACACTCATTGTATGTCCTACGTGAATCCATAGCACCCTACAATTCACAACAGTAAGAGTCATGACTTTTACCCACCTTCACAATATATGATAGTAGCAACTGAGTCTTCTGACTGTTTCTGCCTCCATCACATTCCCTGGCAAATAGAAGCTACACCGTGTTGGGCATCTACTGGAGCCCAACCTGAGACAGTGGCCATCAAGGGAGTTGGTGCTGAGGAAAGGATGAAACTTACACTAAACTTAGTCCATAAAACTGGAAGCCTGTAAGGGCATATGCTGTTTCATGTGCCTGGTGGCAGCAGGAGAGCAAATGCAGCACCTGTCCTGTTCTCTGGAATCTTTATATTGGGTACATAATAGAGTATATGTGCAAGAATGCACAGCAGCCAGCAGTTAGCACTGAAGATTAAAAATGAGAGAGGGGAGATTACAGCCCCCAGGATGGTTGAATAAAGGGTAAACAGGGACATAGGATGGTGGAACATCTGAGGTGGCCAGACAATGTGCAACTGGAGAAGAGAGTTGGGGGAGAGCAAGTCTCATCTCCTCAGAAGACATCTCAGCTTCTCTAGCCTAACCTACAAGTTGATGGTCTCAACTGCTGCACTGCTGATTTCCACAGGCATGGACAGTCACACAGATCTTCCCCTGACTCACCTTACGCTGAGTTGGAAGGTCTATGAGGAATTCAGCCTGCCTGTCTACCTGCCACAACACAGCATGTAGGTGGATTTTCACAAATGTTGGATGTGTCTTCCCCCAAAGCAGTTTAGCACACATTTTCTATAAAGGACTAAATAGTAAATGTTGCAGATTTTATAGTCCATTTAGTTTCTGCGAAAACTACACATCTCTCTTATTGCAGTGTGAAAGCAGACAATAGAGGATATGTTAATAAATGAACATAGCTATGGTACAATAAAACTTTATTCACAAAATGGGAAGAGGGACAAATTTTTAGTTTATCAGTCCCTGCTCTACAGCATACATACATATATTGCCTACTGTAGCAAGGCTTTGTTTTTAAACTTCTGATGCATTGGCTCAGAGGTACTGTTAAGAAAGAGATTGGATATGGCTGAAAGTAGTGAGCAATAAATTAAGATGCAATCCAATAAAATTAAACCTTGCTCACCCTGCATCCTCCCCATATACCTCAACCTACATATGATATGTTTCACACTCTTAATTTTTATAACAAATCTCTTTTTTTCATAGATGGCAGCAAGGGAAAATCCAATGCAATTCAGGAAGAATCATTCTGAATAAATAAACCCATATGGATTTATAAATGAACTCCATAGTTCTAATGGGCATGAAAATATGTTCCTTTTATTACTTACATTGAAAATAAATAAGTGTTGGATTATAAATACGCAAATTGTATCTCATATCATCTTTGACACAGATGCCTTTTGAAGTAATTACAAGTAAAAAGTTTTCGTCTATCATACTAATTACCTCATTATTTTTTCCTTCTTTGACTCTTCTTGATCTAAATGAAAACCATCTCAAAACACAAAAGTCATACAGAATGAAGAGATACCAGTATCTGTTCCTGTGCCTTCTGTAATAACATAAGAAAATAATTGCTATTTACTGATTATAAAATCAATAATAGGGAATTTACATACATTTTCTGATTTAACTCTAGTGATACAGGCATTCATTCCCATTCTACGGGGCAAGAAATGATGACTCAAGAGATGAAGTAGTTTGCCCAAAATTGCATAATTTGAACCCAGATTTTTATAACCTAAAACCTTTGCACTAAAAAAAATTCCATCATATCTTTCCAGGTATAGTCTTATTATTTTAATATCAAGAGTATAGACATTTTAATGCACAGCCTATAAACTGAGTAGCATGATAGCAATGCAGACTCTCGGGCCACACCACTAAATCAGAATCTCTATTCTAAAAAAATTCCTTACCGGTCCTCTTTCACATGAAATTTGAAAAGCAGTGAGTTAAGATCACCCCTATTTTACAGATCAAAATCTTTAGCAAGAGAAAGTTTCTCAGCTCAGATTTTAAAGGTCCTCTCAAGTTTTGCCAAGTAATTGGTATAAAAAGCATAACAAATGTAGAGGGGAGATTAATTATTACCAGCTCTCTGCTTCATGGGTCTGACTCCAACAGCAGATGAAGAGAATGAAAATGGTTGGCCTTCCATACCCATGAGTTCCACATTTATGGACTCAGTCAACCTCCAACCTCAGATCAAAAACATTTCAAAAAAAATCAATACAACTATAAAAATTATAAATAAAAAATAGTACTACATAACAACTATTTGCATAGCATTTCTTTTCTATTAGGTATTATAAGTAATCCAGAGATAATTTAAAATATATATGGGGATGTGTATACTTTATGCACGTTTATAAATACCAACCCCTTTCATATAACAGACTTGAGTATCCATGAATTTTAGTTTGGGAACCAATCCCCCAGATACAAAGTGATAACTATATTTGAGAATGTCTCTTTAGAAGACTAACCAAGAACAAGGGAGAAACTAAGAGCCCAGGTGTACGTTTTTGTTGTTGTTATTGTTGTCAGGAGAAAAATAGTCAACCCCTTCCAAAAAGAGACTCCCATCCCAGGAAAATTCTGTTACATGTGAATACAGGCATCTATTTTTTAAAGTAACCATTCTTTCATATGCCAAATGTTTGTATGACAGAAAATAGTTAAAACAGAAAGAACTCTTTCACTTGACAAACATTCTTACACAACCTGGAAGGAGCCTCCTCGCAAGAATGTTTTTCTACAGTATGATGACATAGGTGGCATAAATCATCTAGAGGAGAAAATCTATTTTCAGAATGTCCTCTCTTCATTCCAAAATGATATTCTATTTATTATTGTTAATATTTTTCTTTTTTTCTCCTTTTCAATCTTCCTTTGTCCTGATTATTCTTTCTACCTCTGTCTGTAGAGTAAATATAACACCATCCCTCCACCATCCCTTGTCTGATGGCCACCCAAACAACGTCATTTCTTTATAATAAAATGGCCTGAAACTTTAAAAGAAGCAAGAAAATGTTTCTGAGTAGCTAAATGACAGAAACTAATATCTGTGCAGTAATATCCATGTATGTATTTTACTTGTAGAAAAAAAGTCTTATTTACTTTCACTTTACTTTTAAGTAAATGAAATATACCTATGCATCTGTTTCTTATTGTTATAGAAAATAGGTGGAATCAGCACTATTTAGAGAAATTTTAAACAACTATGCAGTGGAAGCAGTAGGAGGAACAGCTCAGGGTGTACAATGGATGGAAGAAAATAAGAAATGACAGAAAAGAAAAAACAATGAAACCAAGGTACAATACTGAACTTAGGCATTCTGAGACTTCCAGAAGGAGATTAAAATGATTAAGTATGCACATGAATGTTCACAAGGATGGCTCTGTTTCAGAAAATAATAATTTAATTATGGTTAATAGGATGCAATTATTTGCAAAAGATAGAGAACTTAGTGAAGTAACTTACAAAAAGTTCTATCGAAAATTGTTAAATTAAAATTTGAAAATCATTTCTGGAGTTATATTTTGTTATTTGCAAAAAAATAAACTCCTGAGGAATAACATATTCTTGTCCTCAAACATGGTGAATAAAACAAAGATTATCATCTCTTTTCTTGAGTCCTCTAGAAATTTTGTTATTTGCAGAAAAATAAACTCCTGAGGAATAACATATTCTTGTCCTCAAACATGGTGATAAAAGAAAGATTATCCTCTCTTTTCTTGAGTCCTCTAGAAATTTCAAAGCGTTTCTAAAACATGTGTTTTGATTTATAACCAGAGGAACAATTTGTGATTGACAAGAGACAATATCACTATAACCATTTTACAAATGAAAAAATTAAGAGGAAGAAGGTAATTGAGAAATGCAAAATGTACTAAACATATAAGAGCTTTGATCGCCTAATGTTTTGCTTAAGGTGCTACTTACTATATAAACAATCTACTTGCATTTTTTTTGTTTCCTACAATAAATCTCTCAAAACTAACCTTTTGCAAATGTAGTTAGATGACAATAATTAAGCAATTAAATTACTGTCATAATATAATCAAGAAATTATTTTCAAAGAAATGAATTTATTTTATTAATAGTCAGTGTTTCTGTAGTTAGCAAAGATTTTGGGGAAAATAATTGTTAATTAAATATTTATATACAACCAACCATGGATGCGAGGTATGAAAATCTATAAATGAGCAAAATAAAATTTCTAGCCTCTAGGAGCTCACAGCTCAGATTAGTGGTTCTCAACAGGGGTGATTTGACCCTCCCCCACATGCCAGGAGATGTTGCCAATATCTGGAGATATCTTTGGTTGTCATAACTTGGGTGGCATTGGTGCTACCAGTGGACAGAGCCAAGGTGTTGTTAAATATCTTACAGTGAACAGAACAGCCTCTACAACAGTGAATTATCAGATCCAAAATGTCAACAGTACCAAAGTGAAATTATGGCTTATATCAAGAGGGAGGGTAATTACAAAACAATTCAAATTGATATAGTACAAATCCCTAGAAGAACCCACAGGAAAAAGTAAATATGGGTTGGAAGGAGAAAGAAAGTTTTATGGAAATAGTGTCTATGGGCTTTGTCTAAAAGAATGGACACAAATTAAGTCATGAAAGAGCATGTATGTAGTATGTTAAAGATCTAGGATCTAAATTAGAGACTAGCATTTCTCAAATGTGCTTTCCAAGGAATATTAGGTTGTATGGAAGGATAAGGGTATTGAGATATTAAACACACACACACACACACACACACACACAAAGAACGTACACAGGGATTCCTGTGGTTGAGGTTTAAGAAAAGCTTATGTAAAAATTAAATAAGATTCTTCACTGTAGGATTTCATAGAGGCTTAAGTTGTAAATTTCTAAGAGAAGAATACACTAGTCAACATTTCCAAAATATATTCAAGCCTATACAATGTATGGAATATATATAATCTATGGAGTGAATATATGTATATGTGTGTGTGTATAGACACATATTTATATATGGAATGCCTCTGTTGTGATTAGTATTGCATGGATCACAGCTTTGAAAAATACTATTTTAAATTACAGGAAATCATTTAAGGAAATTAAACAGGGGAAATGCTCTGAGGACATTTCTGAATTTAGAGGGTAAATGGTAGGTAAATTTGCAGAAATGAACTGGGGACACAAGTGGAATGGGAAAGAGAAATGGGTGGCAGGGGGACGAGTTAGAAGATTATCTCAGGGCGGCGCCTGTGGCTCAGTCAGTAAGGTGCCAGCCCCATATACCGAGGGTGGAAGTTTCAAACCTGGCCCCGGCTGAACTGCAACCAAAAAAAAAAAAAAAAAAAAAAATAGCCAGGCATTGTGGCGGGCGCCTGTATTCCCAGTTACTTGGGAGGCTGAGGCAAGAGAATCGCTTAAGCCCAGGAGCTGGAGGTTGCTGTGAGCTGTGTGATGCCACGGCACTCTACCGAGGGCCATAAAGTGAGACTCTGTCTCTACAAAAAAAAAAAAAAAAAAAGAAGAAGAAGAAGAAGATTATCTCAGTAGCTAATGGAAAATTAATGAAGTCTTGTGCTAGGGCTGTGTTTTAAAAGTTTTGAAAAGAGAGAATTCATAGTCTAACTAGATGTAAGGGCTGTCATCCCAATGAGAATAACACTTTATGTCTCATCACTTGCCCTTATTTTCTCCTTATATATTTTTTCCAGGGCAGAATATCCATCCATTAGCAAAATCATAGGATAAAAGATGCTCCTTAAGTATGCAATAGGTTTTGGATTTCAACCTACAATAGACCTGCACTAAGACTCTCCCAGGCACAATTCCCATCCACTAAGCATTGGAGTGAAGCCATTATTTCTAAGTAGGGCAGGTTGCCTTTATAAACTGCAGCCTTGCATGTTTGTACAACACATAATCTTCAGCTTCAAGGGCCCTCTGAATGGTGGAAAGTTTGGCAGCTCATGCATCACTGAGCTCCTTGCTATATGAAGAGCTGCAAAGTTACTGAATAGTCCACACTGCACCATAAATTACAGGGTAGTTATTTCTTAGTTATTTAGCAGTTACAGTGCAATTAGTTCCACTTAATGTCAACTTTTGCCAATACGTCTTCCATTAGCCTGAAAATTACAGCTTGGTGCTATAACAGCCGTAATGTGCAAGCAGCTTGCACACTAACGTGTATCTGGGAGGGAAAGACAGAAAGGAAATTGCTAGGAAAACTGAATTGATTTGAATGTGGATGTCTAATCCTCATCTCAATTTAGAAGCTATCCACTGACAACGTCACAGCCCCCTTTCTCTATCAGTGATTGAGTGAGAGGTTTAAAGGAATACAATGCCCACTGCTGGAAAGTATGGTATGACTGATGAAAGATAGAAATAAACTTGTCATGCTGAAATCCCCGGGTCTGACAAGGTGAAATTCAAGCTATGCCCTTCCCTAAGTATATAGAAGCTCAGATTAGTTCACATCTGTTACTTGGTTCAGAGTTTACCAACACCATTTCCTTTTTTAGCTAACTCTCACACTGAAGGTACAGAGGGATTACACAATCCAGACTTTCTTTCCTTTTGTCCAAAATTTTGATAGCCCATCTATTTTAAACTTTACAGAGTAAAATTTTAAAGAAACATGGCTTAGTATCCCCTAGCCCCATCATATGATGAAGTGACATTTGAGAAAACAGTCTTTTTTTTTAAACTCTGTTGGCTTAATCTTTCTGGATATTCTTGGGTCATTTATTAAGAACTCAATCATAGCACCTATTTTCTAGGTGCTGGTTATGTGCCAAGCATGATTGCTTGTCCTTTCATTTGAGTTATTTTATTTCATAAGGCTGATATCACAATATAATTTCTCTTTTTACAGACAAGGACTCTAAGTAATAAAGAAGTTAAGTAACTTCTTCATAGAGTAGTATTTGACTCTAGGTCTTCTGAAATCCAAAATCCATAGTATTTATTAAAAGATATCCATTAATATTTATTGACTAACTACTCAATATGACCCATGAATGAGAGACACAAAGCGATCCTAGTGTAATGTAGAATCAGAAGGTTCAGGACATTTTAAACTAGTGTGTTTACTTGCCCAGGTGTGGGTATGCCTGTGGTGCAATTTAAACTGACTCTAAAAATGTTCACCAGAAGGACATCTGTTTTGAATAGCGATAGCTTTGTGATTAGCACATGTGGCTTCCAACATAGAAGATGGGTAAGAGCCTAAATTCCTCTGTTCCGCTTTCTTTTGCTTTATGTCTCTTGAAAGCCTTATGCCATTTTTTTTTTAAATTATAACCCATTCTTCAAACTTGCTGCCTTCCACTTACCTCCAAGGGCAGAGGGTGGATCTTATTCACCTCTGCACCCCTTGCCCACCACAGCGTATGCACTTGGAGGGACAGCACACACACCCATGATATGTGCATTTAAGAAAGTCTCTAAGCTGGGTTTCTTTATTGGAAAAGATTAGTATAATAATACTAATATACTTTACACGACTTTTGTTAGGTTTATATAAATGTATAATTTAAAGACTTGGACTACCTTCTGGCGAAGAGTATGTTCTCAAGGAATAGCTATAATTATCATTCACAATATTATTTTGATAGTAGTAATAGTGGCTGTTTAGAGGTAAGGAGATAAAACAAGGGAAATTATTTTTTGTGTTCTTCAGCTGCCCAAATAATTAGGATTAAACCAAACACAACCAAAGATAAACCAGCCTCAGTGCATTTTGCATTCTTGACTCTTACTTTTCTTTTTCAGTAAAATGCATGCCACACAGAATTGTTTATATGCAAGAGCATACAACTTATCAATCAATGCATCTAAAAATTTATGAGGTCAGGCAAGTAAGTTCATGAACTCATCCTAGAAAAATTACTGTTTATCTCATTGCTGAATATCAGAGTAATTATCTTCAAGGTACTCCCCTTGGGAAGATCTGCTCCAATGCCACCGCATACTCCACCCTTCAAAGCACTTTTTCTAGGAGGAGTTTGTGAACATAATTGTCAGGCCTCGTATGATGATGACAGCTCTGATGGCCATTCCGGAAAGAGTTCCCAAATTGCTTTGAATGGTGGACTAGGTGCTGGTATCAGTTGATAGCTTCCCAAGAGGAATACCTCAAAGGTGGCTATAAGGATATTTAACAATGAGGTATGCAGCACTTTTTCTTGGATGAGTTGGTGAACTCAACTGTCTGATTTCATATAGCCTCATGTCCATCTCTGTAAGTATCCAGAGCAAAGGTGAGTGACTCCCAGATTCAATCAGCAGATTTGCAATAGGGTATAGGAATTTCCCTCCTTGACCTCAGCCTTAGATCATGTTACTAATAACAATGCCATAACTATGGTTTGCATGTTGCATATTATCTCAGGGGCCCCCCAAACAAACCATAAGATCAATTAAACTTTTGTGAATTCACTTTGTCTTTATATCCTAAGATGTCTAAGGCAGTGGCTATTGGCACTGATTTCTGGGAGTCAATGAACGTTTGTTGAATAAGTGGAAGTGAAGCATAACATAAGTTCAGTGTTTCTATGATAGGAAACAAGCAATCAGTTAACCAGTACTCATGAGGGTCTACCCCTGGAGAGGAAAAGTATTTCTGGGTAAATACTACATTTTTTGCAGCATTTTCAAACACTATATTAAAATTAAACATCACCACAGTGCTGTGCTCCCACTTCTATGTAGTATCTCAAGTCTAATTCATAGGAAGAGAAACTAGAATGGTTGTTAGAAGTGAGGGAGAAGGAGAGTTGCTGTTTGAAGAGTATTGGGTTTCAGTTTTGCAGGAACTGCAAAAAGCTCCGAAGATGCGTTTCAGAGCAGCACGAATAACGCTACTGAACAGTTCACTTCTACATGGTTGAGACAGTAAAAT
This sequence comes from Nycticebus coucang, assembly GCF_027406575.1. NCBI lineage: Eukaryota > Metazoa > Chordata > Mammalia > Primates > Lorisidae > Nycticebus > Nycticebus coucang. The sequence continues at coordinate 18,863,771 of NC_069781.1, read as the reverse complement.
GTATGGAGTATTTTTTACCACATTAGAAAAAACATTAAGCATGAACTTTTGAAAAACTGAAAGCATAAAATGAAACATCAAAGTTAGGGATGCATTTCTTCCCACCGTTATGTCTATCTAACCTAATGCACAAATTTCCTCCACAAAGACAAAGTTAATAGTCTGTGTTTCTTCTTAGAATTTAAAACATGTATATGTATATATTATTTACATTTATTATTATTTTTTTTTAATGCTGAAGGTATTTCAGTCAGGGTCCAACCAGAGAAGAAGAACCAGGATGAGATACACAAACACAAGGGCACACACCTACATGTACACGTATGTATATGTTGGCATGTCGCATGCAAAATGGGTCTCTGCAATTGGGATGGCTAATTAAACAAGTCCAAAGTTAATAGGACAGGTATTCAGCAAAGTAAGATCGCAAGCAAACTGGAATTCCACAAGCACGAGCTGAAGCTTCTAGTGCACTGGCAGTGACCAGAAGATTCACTGATCAAGACAGACCAATGACAGATCCAGTGGGTCTGTCTCAGGGAATGCCTAAGACTCTTTGTAATGGCCTACCAAGGGATCAAATCAGGGCCACCTTGAATAATCTTCCTTTTGATTAACTTGAAGTCAACTGATTAAGGACTTTCATCACACATGTGAAATCACTTTCCAGGAGTATCTGCACTAGTGTTTGATTGAATAGCTGACAGAAAGTGTGGATGGGCTGAAAAAGCTGGCCATAACTCCCTCTGTATCCTCCAGCTCTACTGAGAGACCATCCTTTGCTATTCTCCCTAATGGTAAACATATGATTAAGGGCCTAGCCAAGTCAACACATCAAAAAGCATTCTGACAGTGCCATTCTGTATATGATATTAATATTCCGTCTTATATCCGAAAGATTTATCATACTGCTTCATAAAAGCTCGATCTTTCTTGTAGCCACAAGGAATTTTAAGGTATGCATGTGACATAATTTCTTCTAATGGTGGACATTTATTTTATGTCCATCATTTCCTTATTTCCTACAGTACTTCAATATGTATCTTTTTTTAGATGCACCAAAGTGTTTGGTTTTTTTTTAATTTCAAAATATTATGGGGGTTCAAATGTTTTTGGCTGCATGTATTGTTTTTGTCATGCTTAAGTCAGGGTTATAAGTGTGCTCATCGCCCAGATAGTGTTTGTTTTACCTATTAGGTGAGTTTTTGTCCATCTCCTCCTCTTTTCTCCCCACTTTTTGATTTTCACTAAGTTTTATTTTCCTCTGTGCACATGTGTGATCATCAGTTAGTTACAGTTTAATAGTGAGTACCTGTGGTTTTGTTTTTCTATTCTTCAGATACTTCACTTAGGACAATGGTCTCCAGTTCCACCTAAATTGTTGCAAAAGGCATTAATTTATCCTTTTCTAAGGCTGGGTAGCTTTCCATGGAATACATATACCACCTTTTGTTAATCCATTTGTGAAATGCTGGGCACTTGGTTTGATCCCACATCTTTGCTATTGTGGATTGTGCTGCAATTAACATTTGAGTACAGGTGTCCTTTTAATAAAATGACTTTTTTCTCTTTGGGTAGACACCCAGTAGTGTGATTGCTGGATTGAATGGTAGGTCTACTTTTAATTCTTTGAGGAATTGCTATTCTGTTTTCTATAGAAAACAGAATTTGCAGTCCCATCAACAGTGTGTAAGTATTCTTTTCTCTCTGCATCTATTCCAGCATCTATTATTTTCAGACTTTTTAATAAAAGCCATTCTAACTGGGGTAAAGTGATATGATATTGCAGTTTTAATGTGCATTTCCCTGAGATTAGTCAAAGTGAGAATTTCTTTGTATTTTTACTGGCTGTGTATCTGTCTTCTTTTGCAAAGCTTCTGTTCATGTCTTTTGCCCACTTTTTAATGAGTTGTTTAGTTTTTTTCTTGTTGATTTGCTTGAGTTCTTTGTAAATTCTTGTTATTGGTCCTTTATGGCTTGCAAATTTTTTCTTCTATTCTGTAGGTTGCCTGTATTTCTGGATCCATTAAATGTGACCTTGGTGTTTTCATAAAGATTGCACAAAATCTATAAATCACATTGGGTAATGTGGGAGATTTGAACAATGTTGATTCTACCCATCCATCCACATCATAGGTTTTTCCATTTGTTTGTGTCATCTGCAATTTCTTTCCTCTGTGTTTTATACTTTTCTTCATAAAAATCTTTCACTTCCTTAGTTATGTATATCACTAGGAATATTATTTCCTTTGTAGCTACCATGAATGAATTGTCTTTGATATGACCCCCAGTTTGACTGTTAAGGTATGCCAAATATTTGTAGACGTGAGAATGCTAGGTCAGATCATATATGCATTTTGAAGTTTTGTCAAATTTTTCTGAATTCCTCTTCATGGGGGATACAGCATCTTATCTTTCCACCAAAATTCAATGTTTCTTATGCCTAAGATGGCTCTCCTTCCCTTTTGCATGAATCCCACCCACATCTTCTGCTTGCTTTTCTTCATGTAGAAATAATATCTCCAAAATGAGGAGCATTCCATGAATTTTTGTCTCCTTGGATTTAGCTCCTTGATCTGAGAGCTAATAGATAGAGCAAATACTGAGTCTAGAATCATGCTTTACAAATTGGGTATACTGGGTAATATATGGAAAAATCTCTGGAGAGTAACAAAAGACATGGGGTAGGAGACATCAAACGGTGAATAAACCCTGCCCTATAACACATATTGTTCATTTGTTCTAAAAATTATTCATGCAAACATACATATCACAAGTGCTATGAATGTTTTTAGAATCTGTAAACACACCTGCACCCTACTTGATAGATTCTTTAAGTTTAAATTTTTCTCTGGCAGTTTTATACAGAAGGATATCCCAGTTAGAGCGGTGATTGCTCAGCTAATGGTGCATATAACTCAAAAGGTAGATATAAGTGTTCAAAAAGGTTTTGACCTTAGAAAGTGTAGGATGGAACAAGTGTATGACTGGAAGAAGGAAGTAGTTAGATATGAGCTTTGTACCTTTCACTGTTATTTAAAAGTATGTAGATATGTTCTTAATATAACATTTTACCTTTTCGGTATGAACTCAAGGCCCAACTAATGATGCAACCTCTGTTCATCGAGATATAGGAAAGGTTGTTAAAGGCTGAGGAAATGTCTTTGCACTTTCAGGAGAGTGAGGCTTCACTGGCTCAGATGTTTTTGAGTTCAGAGATCTGCAGCTGTTTGAAAACCCAACGAATTGAATGAGAATAAAATTGTCTACATCAAACAAAAGTTGTTCATGGCTTTTGTGCCCAGGCTTATCTTTTAGAACATGAAAGAAATCCTTTCCCTCCGTAGACAAAATAACCCCATATAAATCAATAAAGGGAGGGAGACAGAAGAGAGTTTGCTAGTTTCAAGCAAGTAGCTAAAGCAAGGGCTGGGGAAGGTCTGAGGGAAGAAGTGTAGGAGGAGAGATAAGACTGATGATGTTCAAGGGAAAGAGTCAGACCATAAAAAGCCTGGGTGAGAACAGGATTTAATGAAGAGTAAAGAGAGGTAGAACAAAGGAAAGAGTGATGTGATTAAGAAAATTGCAGGTGAAGTGGGAGGACATAAAAAATTAATAGATTCAACTGTTTAATATGTTTTTACTGAATACCTATTATAGATGCATTACTCCTTGAGTGCTAAGATTAAGTCACCTCACTCACCTCATTCCAGTCCTAGCCCTGGTATGTAATATGCCCCAATACTGTCACAGGCCCTAAAGGCATAGTGTTGAACAAGACACTGTCCCCATTGTGAGTGGAGAAAACAGAAAGAAGGTCAATCATGTAATTATAAGCTTATGTGATATTTGTTATGAGAGGGGAGGCTCAGGGGTTATAAGACATATAATAGAGGCACTTAACAGTTTCCAGGAGAAACTAAAGTTGGAAACTGGAGAAAAGTAAAATTATATAGATGAGGAAAATTATGTGATTATTATAACAACCAATGTTCATTTTCATGGCATTGCTGTTAGTGTAATCTCTCTTGTCCTAGGTTCTTCCCAGATATTGTCCTATATTGGCATAACAGTTTTAAGTAATACCTATTACTGACCCATTTCAAAGATAAGTAAATTGTGTATTGGAGGGGTAGGTAATTTTATCAAATCAACAGAACATGAACTCTTTTCTTTCCACCTTATGCCAGAGACTCTGTCTTTCCAGTATACTACATTGCTCAGTACGAAAGGGGAGAGAAGATCTCTAGAAGAGAAGAGGATGGGAAGCCTGCAAGAGAAGAGCAATAAAAAAGAAGGAAATGTGATGGTGGATGAAGGTGGGTTTTGGAAGAAGGAAGTCTCCGGGGTGAAGAAGGTTAGCAATGAATTAACGATAAGAGTGAGCAAAGATAACAAAAGCATGCACCCATAGAAAACTGTAGGTAGATTGAAAGTTCTGAGTGTTTGATAGCTAAGAAATTGATGGAATAGATGGAGGGAGACTGTAAGAAAGAGGAGAAGCCCAGGGTCAAATGTCAACCATTAAAATCTCTGAATGACCCTTGTAACATTGGCCCACTGGGGCATTCACCTTGGATTCCTTTGCCTCTGGCCTCTGCATAGAAGCCAATGTTACCTTTACTTCTTCAACTCACCAAGGCAGGGAGGTAATAGTGAGCTTAGGAATGCCTATTGGTCTTTCTGGTCAACATCAGAGCTCTGAATTCAAAGCTCTGTTTCTCCTACAGAAGAAAAATGGAAAGGGATTATGTATACCTGAGAAGGGAAGAAACAAAGAAAAGAATGTTATCTTGGAGGACAGCCACCAGGTCTAGACTATAGAACTATAGTGAATTTTCAAGATGATGCTCTGACTTCATAGACGGGGAAACTGAGGCCCAGAAAGGATAAAAGTTGTACCCTAGAACATGAAGCAAATTCAGGCCAAAGCCTAGCCCTGCCCCTGACTTCTGCCCAATGTCCTCTCTATCACCCCATTGATGAGGGGAAGGGCAAGAAGGGACACTATGTAATTAAAACAATGTTAAGGGTGAGCTTTGCTGTTCCTGATGGCAGGGGTGTGGCCTGTAGGCACATTGAATTCTGGGAGCTCAGGTTGTGAGACTGGATTGGAGCAGGTGTTGCTATTTCTGTCCTGCTCCCCATTTTCAACCTTAGGTTGCTGTGGGGAGCACTTGTGAAACAGTAGCTCTGCTGCTCATTCAATCCTTCCTTCCCCCACTCAGCCTCCCCTTCTGTGAACCTCACCTCCAACTCTAGCCTTTTCCTGCAGATAAAGAGTGCTCCTACCCACCACAAGCTCTAACTGGGACAGTCTTCTGCCTGTCTTGAATGAGTCACTCCGGCTTGTGCAGGAATCAGTAAGGAGGTGACCACATATGACCTCTCTATAAAGACACCCTGGAGATCCCTTAAACTGACAGAAGTAAGTTTCTTGGCACAGACTAGAGGCTCAATATACATTTTCTGAGTCAGTGAATGGATGAATGAATACGTGAATTAATGAATATTGAAGTCCTCCTCCTCCTCGATTTAGAAGTGGGAACACTCAGGGTCAATGAGTGAAAAGATATTTCCAATGTTTCACACCAAGTAAGTGACGATGCCAGAAACAGAAGCAGGTCTTCTGAAGAATCTCAGTGGCTGGGGCCAGGGGTCAAGGGTCATCTCCTATAGCTGTGCCTTAATAAATCATGAAGACAGGTTTGATTTCTTCAGGCTCCATTTATACTAGTGAGTTAAGAAGTAAACCAAGAACAGAATCCTGGCTCGAGGATGACCAAGACAGGAAAGAACAGGAGAGTATGGAGTCTTTGGATCAACCCAAAGAGGTCTATGCTCAGGAGAGAAGGTAGGGAAGAGACAGAAAAGAGTTGCACTCTGCATTAAGCAGGGAAGCCCCATGAAGCTCTTAGAAAGTCTACTCTATGAAGTCACCAATCTGAATTTCTAAATGAGCTGAAAAAAGGCAAGCACAATGGAGCAGGAGAATGAAAGAAAGAGAAAAAGAAGGGAGATTGTGGGCTTCTCGAGAGAGAATCAATGAACCACACACAAAGGTAATGGCCACTGGGCACCAGGCAACAGTAAGGGACCACGTGAAAGAAAAATATTGAGGAAGGGCAGTTGACATCAGAAGTACTATTCAAAGAGGGGTTTTACTCTAAAAGGCTGCAAAGGCAAGGGTGGTCAATGAGCTGGCCTGCTCCTCTGACCTACTTGAAGCAGAAAAAAGACAGGTGATTCCTCCCCCAAATATCTCAAAGTTTGAGACGCTCCACATGGTGAAACTGGGAGGTGCTGAAATGTTCCCTCCAGCAAAAGGGATCTTCTCACAAATCGACCTGAAAGAAAAGAGGAGGCAACAGGTAATTTTAGAAGAGTTTTGTTGGGTTCCCTAAAGTAACTATAGAAAAATTAAATCCATACTTGGTATGGATAGTAGCAGAATACTGTTTCATAGGACATAAGATCTGGTGTAGTGCAAAGGCCATTAGCTCAACATGCTTTTAGGTCAACAGGTGGATTTCCAAGGCCTCAAAGCCTCACTTTCTCCATCTGTAAAATATTAATGCTTTCTGAGATCATTACCTACTTTATTATTTTCTATTTATTTTTTGTAAATATTTATAACATCTATCATTCCTTCTTGCTTTGGGAAATCAATGGGGGCAGAGAAAAAAAAATCACTTATCATTTAATTATTCTTACCTGGGTGAAAAGGGAGAGGCTCTTCAAAAACAGAATGGGGGGAGGATGGGCAGAAGAAAAACAAAAACAAAAACAAAAACAACAAAAACAGAACCAGGATCCTCTGGGAGGAAAGCTAACTTGTTTAGAAATGTGTTGATAATTGCTTAGTAATCAGGCTCGAACATCCTTGAAAATTAACCACTATGATGTCTAGAACATTTGGGGTACTTGTACATTTCAGCTCCTGGCAAGGCCCCTTCCTCATATGCAAAGGAAAAATTACTTCTTTAACCAAGGTCAGGTTAAATTGAGTGGACACAGATAACTCTGCATTTGGCTGCAAGCCACTTAGAGCTTAATAACTATCGCATTTCGTTCTGTGAACTTCTGTGGCTCAGGTCGGTTTCACATTTCTTTATAAGCTCCCTCTCTGCAAATGCCTTTCCTCACAAAGAGCGTTTCTAAAGGTTGAATGTCGTGATTAGTGACACATACACATTTAATCTTCCTCAGTCTTTCCCCGTCTGTGGCTCCTCTCCATGCTTCTAGTCCTTAGAGTTTTATGCCTGTATCAAGGAAATGTTTTCATCCGTCTTACTGCTATTTTCTTTTCAGTCTTATAAATCCTTAAAGAAATGTAGCGTGAGTGAATTTAGTGAGAGGCAGGATGGATGGCTCCAGAGAATGAATTCTCTTCATCTGAAGAACAGTCTCTAGACACAGGGAAGCAAATAGCATCTTCCAATTCTGTCAATGTGATTATTAAGCATGTATAGAGCTTTTCTCCTTTTCGCTCTAACTACTACAAGCAGTTTAATTAGTTGGTTTTCACCCCAGAGTTGCAAAGATAGATGATTCAATTTATCCAACCTTAGATTAAATGCACAATTGAGCCCAAGCTCTCTGATAGAGAACCTCCAGTGCTAGGCTTGGAGTCCAATGCCCTGAGTTAACCTTTGGAGCCTGCAGTCTTTAAGCTGTGTGACTCAGTGAAAACCAGCTCAGGGTTCCAGGGTCAATGTGAAAAACAAAACAAAATGCACACTGTGATACCAGTACAGCATGCATTGTCTCAACAACGAGACACTATTCCCCAAGGAAGTGAAGATTGCTTCTTGCGGAGAGAAAATTTTTATTCTTTTTGTGTATAGGCATAGGTTTGCATACCATAGAGAAACAGACATATTCAGTATATCTGCAGTATTAAAAATTTTATAGGAAAGGGAGACAATTAGGAAGAAAATGTCTAAAATTTGTCCTCAGCAGCAGGGATAAGAAAAAGTGTTAAGAAAACGGCAGCAGAGAATAGGGTTGGAATGTCCATTAAGCACCTACTATGTCCCAGCTCTCATGATTCCATTATAAGCCACACATCAACCGTGTAAGGGAACCATATGTAGATGTCTTTATTTAATAAGGGGCCTTGGGATATGAGGCAACTGAGATAATATGACCCATGTACAAAATACTTTTTAAACGATTAAGTCCTCTAAAAATATTAGGCAGTATTACAGGTACTGGTAATTTCTTAATAACACAGGGTGTCCATAAAGTTTGTGTATAATTTAAAATAGTGTATTTTATGGACATCCTGTATATATAACAGTTAGCAATTACTGAAAAACAAACTACCTGAAAACTAGTGGCTTAAAGCAATAACTATTTCTTTTTTTTAACTTGATATACATAAAGTATTTTTTATAATTTAATTTTTAAATTAAATATTTAAAATGTCATCCCAGAAAGGACAATGGCATTGTAAAAGCCACCATAAAGGAAGCTTAGGGAGAATATTTTATTTATTTATTTTTTTATTTCTTAGATTTTTTTTATTAAGTCTTTTGTACATAGATCTTAAATACATTTATGCCATTTTCAATGTGTTGATTATTTGCACAAAGCAATAACTATTTTTTTAGCTCACAATTCCGTTGGTCAGCAAATTAAGCAGGGTTCAGCTAAATGGTTCTGGTATTGGCTGGACTCTCTCTTGCATCTGCAGTAAGTTGCTGGTCACTTAGCTCTGTCCTACAAGTTGGCTGGCTATTGACTGCAGTTGTGGGGCTGCCTGTCGTAGTTCAGTAGATCTGCCTAAGTTTTTTAGCCTAAGGTAGCAGCAGGATTCCAAGAGGCCCAGCTGAAATGGGGAAGGCCTCTTGAGGTCGAGGCTTAGAACCAACACAGTCAATTCAGTCATAACATGTTTGTCCAGACCAAGTCTCAAGGTCAACAGAATTTTAAGCAGTTAGAGAATGAACTGCATTTCTTCACGGGCAAGCCATGGCATCATATTGCAAAGGGTAAAACCAAAGGTGAATAATTGTGGCCTTTGAGATAAATAATATTTTTCTATCATACTTGTGACCAAAAAAACACCTTTAAAACTGTACATTGTGACAGAACTCTTAATTATTACCATCCATTGGCTTTGATTTTTTTTTTTTTTTTTTTTTGGCCAGGGCTGGGTTTGAACCCACCACCTCCCGCATATGGGACCGGCGCCCTACTCCTTGAGCCACAGGCGCCGCCCCATTGGCTTTGATTTTTAAAACCATGATTGGAGTGTGTGAGCAAAGGAGTTGACACCACATTCCCTATAGACGTATCATGTAATAGCAGCAAAACAAGCACTTGGTAAATGGTCTCATGAGAATTTGGAAGAGATGTGGTCCTTTTCCAAAGTTTGCTTCAAATGCCTTCCTTTTGAGGAAGACAGTCTAATGAACATGCTAAGTAGCCTTTCATCTCAAAATCCCAAGTTCTATTCAAGGATTAAGTTAGGGCATCCAAAAGCCAAATGCCTGGAGACAATTATCTCAGCTTCTCAGAGAATTGCCTGCCCTGAGTTATGATTTAATATCGTACTCTCTGCCTTTACAGAGGGTTAGTATGTGAGTCACCCGAGAAGAGAGCATTTCTTTATCTTTTATGAAACTCTGGTTGTAGATAAAGTGCTCTGAATGACTTTATTTTTTCCTGAAATATGGGTATACATGGTAAATTTCTGCTTGGGTTAAATCCAGGAAGAATTCTTTCTATATAGATGAATTTATATATTTTCTATTATTGCATAATTTAAAATGTTTATCTTTATGGCTTTGAAAATATAAGCTATAACTGCCAGAAAATAAACTAATTGTCCCTGTACTATAATCTTCTCAACTCAAGTGCCTGAAAGTGCCAATTCTATTTGCTTTCTTGCAAATGCCTTTTCAAATAACCTTACATGTTATTTTTCCCACTTGTTTTAACTACTAAGTCACCTTAAGCCATTTCAGAAGAAGTCAAAGGACATATTTAAAATATCTCTCTCTCTCTCTCTTTTTTTTTTTAAGTGAATTAATGTCCTGGGGAGATGTTTGCATAATTATAAGTTCAAGTTTGAAAGATTAGCCCTTCAGATGCTATTTTTATCACTGTATGTACAAAGACTATGTTAAGCTGCCTCCACACGGATGGGGCACCCGGGTTTCACTCTTTGGCCCTAGAAATTCCACTTTGCTGAACTGTAGTTATCTGCATCAAAGAGTCTTTCTACACAGTTGTACTTTTTTCTTATAACAATAGAAATCCTATTTTAGACACGGGAATATTATATTTACTAGAATTACCAATTATATGTAATGATGCACAATTTAGATAAAGACTTAAAGTGCTGCAACACTTACCTACTTTTAAATTGATTTCCCCTTTGATAATTTTCAAGTTGGTCATAACTCCTAAAATGCATTCATTTTTTATGATTGTTGATAGCTCAGTTACTCTTTCTGGCCAGCTCTTGATTTGAAGTCAGATCTGTTAAGCACCAAAAGGGTAGAAACCTTATCTTTGGTGTCTCCACCAGTGTAGCCAATAAATATTTGCTGAGTGATTGAATGAGTATTTGTTCTATGTCCTTCCCACTGCCAGGGAATTTCCTGGCAGTTAGTTGGCTACTCCGGCCACACTGTCAGTATAAATCCCATGCTCTACAAATTGATTGCAAAAACTGAGTGAGACAAAGGCCATGAAGAGCTATAGTGGACAGAGGTGGGAAAGAAAGAATCTTCTTCCTCTTCAGCTTCCCCTTCTTCCTCGTCTCCACCATCTTCCTTGTCGTCATCACTCATGATCTTATTCTAAAAAGGGACTCAAGATATTGTCCTTGAGAGCTGCTTCTGGACCAGTGCACAGGAATGTTCTTAATGTTCACTGACCGGAACATCTTACCAAGGAAGTCTTCTTCATTCATGTCAACTCATCCTTAGCTGATTCAATGAAAGCCCAAGAAGAATTCTTACCTTTCAATTGCCCTCAGTTCCATAGCTTCATTTAGTCACTTATGCCCTTTGGCTGAAAGAAGGGAGGACATTTTTCTTTTATTGTCATATGCCATCCATGTCCTCCCATTACTAAGACAGTAATGACTGAGCGAAGCAGAGAAAGACACCCAAAGACAGATAGACCGAAGTATCTCAGTCTTGCACTTTTATATTGCAATGATAAGCTGATGGGCACTAAACTGTGGGATAGAAACAATCCCTAAAACAATAACAATAATAATAATGAAAGATATCTATGTATGAAATAAAGCTATAGTAAGACACAAATGATAAAATCATAAGTAGGGAAATTATGCATAGTTTCAGGGGCTATATCTGAGACTGTGGAAAGAACACTTGATTTATTAGAGTTCTGAGTAGTAACCATGCGTAACATTTTATAAGTTTCTTTCATTTGCAAACTCAAAGCTCAGTTCAAGTTCAAGGTGGCCTCTAAGATTTTATTCAAGTCTAAAATGCTGTGACTCTGCCTATAAGTCTGTGAAAACAAAGGTAACATGGTTTGGATCACCTGGTTTGAGATAGAATAAGTAGATGTAAACAGTTGTGGCACCAGTCACTCTGGAATTTACTCTTACTTTGTTATTTTTAATGTGACAATTCATATATTTTTCCAGCTTCTGAAAGGGCCTCTATAGCTCTTGTTAAAAGGCATGAGCCAGAAGGAAAGGGCTTGCACCTTAGGGACACCCCAGAGACTCTAGCAGAGCTAGTTCAAAAACTACATTTTAATATATCCATTAGTTTGGTGTTCAGTCCTAGCATTTATCTCTTTAAATTACAAATAACTGTGAAGGATTGTAGGAGATGTTGATTTATCAAAATAAGGCACAGATTTCAATTAAAAAATAGAAACTGAACACATGTCACACCACCATGAAAAATGTTTATGCATTTCCTTTGCACTAACCTGTGGGCTGCTCCTCAGTGATAGGAAAGAAACATGATTATTTTTTAACATTTTATCATCAGCCTGAAGGATGGAGGATTCCCAATATTTGTGGAAATGAACTGACTCTCTCTTACCTGTTTCCTAAGTAAAAGCCTATCTGAAAAATCAGGCCACTATGTTTATGTGAAATAGGGTATAAAGAGAGGAAACAGAACAGATCTTTAATCCCATGAAGTTCTTTATCTTGAACTTTTTTTTCCCTCAAATGCATTTCTAGAGGGAGAAGTTGTTGTTGTTGTTGTAGTTATAAAGCTAATAAAAACTACCATGAAATCTTTAACAAATAATCACTTTACACCATACAGTTCATCAATAAAGCAGTAATGGAAAGCTGTGTAATAAATTAAATATGAATGTAGTTGGAACAATGCTTCCAGGCATCAACTACATGTCACATAAGAGCTGAGGCAGACAGGTGTAATATTTGTCGAATAAACAGTTACTATTGACAAGCAAGGAAGAAGGGAAGAAAACAATCAAGAAATGCCATTTTGATTTTTAAAGGAATGAAAAACAGTCTCTTTTCCCCTTTTGTTACTAATGCATCAGAACTGTGCTGGTTTTCAATAAAACAAACACTTATTAAGACAAATATTAGGCTGAACCATCACAAACCTCTATTTAGATGGATCAAAAAAAATAGTTGGCATGCTCCATACGATTCAATCTAAAACTTTGTTTATAAGCAGTGCTGGGAGCTATGCAATTTCAAAGATGAATATGCTCTTCAGTATATTATCTCATTATATTCTATTTGGTACCATCGAGACATGTGAGGAGACTCAACAAAAGATTTACAATGACATAGAAAAATATAAATTGAGAAAAATCAGAGATTCTAAAAATGATATGGAAGATCAGAGAAAATTCAGATGATGCAGATCCTATGTTCTTTTCACTTATTAAAACTGATGGAAAACATGACTCTGAGCATCCTAGCAGCCCAAATATGGAACAGAAATCAAAGAGATATTTGTTTTGCACATAACTGAAAAGCCTTCAAAAAAGATTTATGTCATGTGGGTCTGGATCACATAAAGAAATGAGGGATAGTTTGAGTTAACAAATATTTTTAATACCTGGAAATGAAATGATTTAGTAGTGTTTCATTGTTGCTTGGGAATTTGTGACAATATATATATATTTTTTTACTTATTTGTTTGTTTTTAATTTCCTAATGAGATACCAGAGAATGAAGACCCAGCATGAGAATTGTAGAGAAAAAATTGTGGAGGAAGCTTGCTGTGAATTACACCTACAAACGTGTATAGAAAGTCTATGATACCCAAAGAACACCTACGTAGAGGAAAGCTGTAATGTGGCAAGCTATTGTAGAAAAGACTTTAGAAATTACCCAGGAATTTCAAGGCTGCTCCTCTCTAAAAATATTGGGGAGAAATCACCAAATTAAGCCAACAAAATAAGGAAATCAGTGGTTGGTCATTTCAAAAAGAAAATTGTATATGGCAATGTCAATATTTCATACATGCCAGCAGCTTTGCAAGTACCTCACATATACTGACTCATTAAATTCTTACAGTAATCTTGTGGGATAGGAATTATGGCATTTCACATTTTACAGATGAGGAAACCGAAGCATAAAGAAGTTAATCAACTTGCCCAAGTCCACCCAGCTAAGAAGTTCCAGACTAAGTTTCAAACCTGGAAGTTGGAAACCCATGCTGTCTGTGTCTTTGCCATTCTGCCTCCCTTACCTCGGCTGTCTTGCATGTCTGTAGACCTTTGGAAGACTTACAAAGCAACTCAACGTGCACCCAGCTCCACCCAGGGCACACACACACATAGGCAACAAATGGTTTGTGACCTGGAAGAAAAGACGCTCATACAACACGGTGGTGTCAGGCAACAGGGAAAATGAAAGAGACGCAGCTATGACTCAGGAGGCTGTGGAATGTGGTGGTTGAGAGCATAGGTTCTGAAGCCAGAAAGATGGTTTCAATTCCCATAATCTACTACCAAGGTAACTCCCAAAATGCTTTCTAATTCCTCTTAAATGATCTCAATCATAAAGCAGGGACAATGGTTTTTGTCCCACCAAGCTTGTGCATAGATTAAATGAGATAATGTATTTTGAAAAACATTTTTATTTTGAGACAGAGTATCACTATGTCACTCTCAGTAGAGTGCTGTGACATCACAGCTCACAGCAACCTCAAACTCTTGGGCTTAAGCAATTCTCTTTGACTCACCTTCCCAAGTAGCTGGGATTACAGGTGCCCGCCACAACACCCAGCTATTTGTTGTTGTTGTTGTTGTTGTCGTTGTTTGGCAGGCCCAGACCCATCAGCCCTGGTGCATATGGCCGGCACCCTAACCAATGAGCTATGGGTGCCGAGCTGGAAAAAACATCTTTTAATGTATTTTCTGGCAGGCAGTACTTCACAGGAAAGGGTCCCAGTGACCAGATAATACGGTGGTCATGACTAAGATGCAAAAGCCCCTATACAAGGATTAGTGACCTCTGTAAACTTAACTGAATTTCTTCAAGTAGAACAAAGAGCATCCAGCTTGAACTGGGTGAGATGCAAGACCCAAATTCTCATCAATGGTAAAAATGGATTTCAAGATTGAGCCTTCCTTCACTATTTTAGGGCAATGCCATTTTATAGGTTAAGAAAAAAATCAGCATGGTTCCTTGCATGTTCAAGACTTCAAGGATATAAATGTCACCAAACCACAAGGCATTATAGAGAATTTAATGAACACAACTCTTCCTCTCTAGAGTATGTGGACACTGAGTCCCAGAGAAGAACAAGCTATTTCAAATTTCCAGGGAAAATACATGGCGGGTCTGGTCACTGCCTTTCACTCCATGTTTTCTGTTTTGGTTTTGGTTTTTGCTGTCCTGGCCCACCTCATTGAGGCAATCATTCATTCACTGACAATGCTTAGGGTATATTGTGGTAGAAACCAGGAAGACAGAGATAAGTATGTGAGTGTTTATGTGCTTCCTCATAGCTAAGAGAGACATGTGTTCCTGAGAAGACTGGAAAGTACAAGACAAGTCATAGAGATATTCACTAATTTTATAAGGATCATAGTGAAGGGCTGCCTAGCCTTGTGTGTGAGGTTAGAAATGGTCAGGGATGGCCTCTGGATATAGTTGGTGGTAGACCAGAGGAGAAAAGAACATAAATAGATGAAGAGGATACAGGACATGGTATCTAGAAGAGGGTCAAAAGTGGAATGAAATCAACCTCTTCTTAGAAAGTGTGGACCACACACCCACAGATGAAGCCAGACATGTTTAGTTGCAAAGGATGATCATCTGCATGTTCATACACTGTCCCTGGCTTGCTCCCACTCCCAGGCTCAAGCAGGACAGCTATTGAATCTATCTTTGAAATAAAGAATACTTGGCACAGGGACAACCTTCCCAGGTTACACACTGAGTTCCAGAACTTGAATTCAAACCTCAGCCTCCTAGCCGCAAATTCTGTACATAATCTCTATTACTTTATTACCACACAACATGCTTCTCCAAAATCAGATCTACTCCAGAGTGAGTCTACCACAAATAGAAACAGAATTCCAGATAAAAGCATGCATAACATTCATTTTTGGCAGAGGAAACTAAGATGCACAAATATCAGTTTATTTTAGCTTATACATAGTATAGTCAGAAGTTATTTAATAATTTTAACTCCATGCCAATTCATAAAATGATGAGAAAATGAGCCAGGTCTTGATTTTTTAACAGTAATTTTTCTGACAAAATTGTAGGATCAAATGAAATGAAATCTTCCACTTTGCATTTAACTTTCATATCATGATTAGGAGGAAAGGTAATTTTTGTAAAAATATTTGAGAGATTCATCATTTTCCCCCAGGTTTCTCTTAATCCTTTGATATTCAAATATTTCTCTTTTGA
Organism: Nycticebus coucang; assembly: GCF_027406575.1. Classification (NCBI taxonomy): domain Eukaryota; kingdom Metazoa; phylum Chordata; class Mammalia; order Primates; family Lorisidae; genus Nycticebus; species Nycticebus coucang. Next base: position 18,847,909 of record NC_069781.1, on the reverse strand, counting down.
AGCTTCTAATCATCTTCCATGTTGATTTTCTTTTTTTTTCAATTGTTAATTGGTGTAAGTCAGCCAAATCTTTATTTGCCAATGGCTTGGGATGTGATTCTAGCAAACCTTAGCATCACTTTCATCAACTCCATGATATTATGCAGCTTTCATGAGGCTACGGATTCCTTTTGCAGGTGATAATGCATTGTATTCTCATTATGATGTTGGTGCTCAAAATATTTTATAAAATCAGTGACAGCCTAAACAACAACAAAAAATTATTTTGACAAAAGAAGTGGAGTAGACATCTTGGCAGGAGCTAATTTTATAATAATAATCTCATTGAATATGCTTGTATAATGGACATTTGCACAGTCACAACTATCTGTACTCAAGTAACGGACACCCAAATAACAAGGATTAACATATACACAAATGCCGTGAAATTCCCAAGGGTCCCAGAGCTGCCAAAGCTGAAATTGGTAGACCCCATCTGCTCGGTTTAAAAAAAGAGGAATATCTTGGGGAAAAAAGAAGAAGAGAGATTTTATAAATAGAGTTGTAGTTTATATGTACATTCACTATATATAACACAGTTCCTATTAATATATTTCACCAAGTTTATATGTCGTGAACATTTTTTCTGTTCCTTTGATGACTTTATACAAGCTGTGAGCTGCCCAGAGACGGTATTTTTTTCTAGGGAGCTGAACTGCATGCAAGCTCAATACTTGGTTGAAGTTCTCTTTGCCTGGAGTGGATAAAGAACTTCTGAAATTCACCATCTCCTGGGCACCATCCTTCTCCTAGAGAAAAATAAATAGTTAGCTACGTCTCCATCAGCAACTTTCAGTTAGAACGAGAGAGCAGATTTTTTTTTTTTTTTTTATTGTTGGGGATTCATTGAGGGTACATTTTAACATAGAAACTTGGAACAACACCACTGCTCTCCGCTGGTAAGTCTAAGTTTAGAGCATATCCCAAGAGCCCAGTTAATTCCTCATGGTCAATGAAGAGACGTAATGAGGACCTAGTCTTCAATTCAAGGAGAGTGAGACTGGTGAAGATGTTCTCTCTCCCCTGTTACGCCGGGTGCCTTTTTACAAAACTGGTTTGTAGGCAAAGAGTTAGCCATCTGTTGCGTCTGGGGAGGCAGTGCATATGTCTGAGCACAGAAGAAGAAATTCAGACTCTCAGCTTTACAGAACTGAATTCCAGAATGTCTGGTGTCTCAGGAGCCTCCTGGAGCCAAGAAGGAAAGGAACAAATGTTTTCAGCGGACTGTTATTTCAGTTTACATTTTACGCTTGGAATCCATACACCATTCTACTCCCAGCCCATGACTCAACTCTGCTCAAGTCCACACATTTTTATTAAGTTTATTCTTTCTGCCCAGCCACCATGAGAATCACACACGCCGATGACCAGAGGCGTGCATGTGTGCACACACTGACACACATGTGCACACACTGTATATCCCAGGCACTGCGGTGAGAGAATCAAGTTAACACTTCATCAACTCTGGGAAGGGTTTTTATTCTCATTATCTGACAAGAAAACTGTGGCTGCACAGAGTTAGAAATCATGCCTGAAATCACAGATTTCAGTTTAACTGTGTAGAACTAGAATTTGAAATCATATCTTCCCTGACTCCAAAGCCTATAATATAAAATTTAATTGTTCTTAGGAAGCATGTTTAAGTATGTAAATGTGCGTACCTATGTGTGGAATACTATACAATATTTGAAATATGTACCATAATAGTTACGGTAACAGAGGTGCATACAAAGGGAATGTTTTGGTATAGGATTCACCGACATCTGAGCTCATAGATGCTGATAATTAGAAGGGACATCAGATAGATTTAAATTGCCCTGCACACAAACATCTGCACTGGGTAGTATTCAGAAAGAGTGATTCCAAGAGCCCATTTCCTCTCTGAGATGTTGTGATCTAAATTATTACATGGTATCAGTTGCTGCTTTTCAGATTAGATTCTCTACCGCCGCGGGTGAACCAAGAATCAATGTTATGGGATAATAAGTATCCCAAAGGCTATCTTAAAACAAAAAGGAACATATTGTTCAATTTAATGCAAAGATTGCATGGAAGTTTAACAGAAAAGAGAAGACTTTTAACAAATTGTATATCTTTAGAATGCATTTTGAGCTACACTTACCTAGATTCCTATGAGTACCTATGTTTTCTCTTACTCATAAGATTTTCGGAGAGAAAGTGATGAACAAGCTCTCAGACCCCCTTATATATCCTATGCTTATTTTAAAATAACTAAACATCACCTGAAATCTCTGAAATGAGCCAGGCTTCCAGTTCCACAGTAACCCTGGCAGACTTTTGGGTTTTTAATTTCTCTGAATAAATATCAGAGGTGAGCAATGGTGTAAGAACAGCATCAGGTACAAGATGAGTCACCATTTACTTCAAAAAGATAAAGAGTTGCTTATGCATAGTCACCCCTGACATCTTAGAAGGTGTCATAATTCAACTAGAAAGTTTAGTAAGTTGGAGAAAGCCATGTCCCATTGTTTTAATACTTTCCACCATCACTAAGCAGTTACCCCCACCAAACAGCTTTGCTAAGGAGACTGCAAGGACAAACACGGTCCTGGAATTTCAAGCTCATGCTAATCCTATCCATTGCCCTTGCCAGCCCAGCCTCCTCTTTGTCCCGCAGCTCCTGCTTCTTCTTTGAACATATTTCCACACCTGAGCATATTTGCAGAGGATATTTGTTTGTCTTGAATCCTCTTCTCCAACTTGGCAAATTTCCCATTTATCCTTCCCAATCCAGATTAATTAAACTTGAGCTTTGGAAGTATATAGAGGTGCGTTTGAATTCTTACCTTCTAATTGGTGTGTGACTTAGGTAAACTATCTCTACATTTGTAAATTGAGTACAACAATAATTATGTTATATAATTGCTGTGATTAGCACATTAAATACAATTTTAAGAATTATTAGGAATAGGCTTCTCACATTCTTGACACGTGGTCATTTTTGGTAGTAGCATTTTTACTGAATTGGAAACAGTATCTGTCTCACTCTTGATTCCTTATTCTTAATTATTATGCAATAATAGGAGTCAGCAAACATTTTTTTTTTTTTTGGCAAAGGACAAACTAGTAATTATTCTAGGAATCGTTGGCCATAAGATCTTTGTCTTAACTAGTCAATTCTGCCTTTGTAGCATAAAATCAGCTATAGATAAGATAATACAAAAATGAATGGGCTGGAGAGTTTGAACTCCAATGTCAAATACTAGTTTTTATTAAACTTGTAATACTCAAGGCTCTGCAAACCATAGCCCATGAGATATATCTGGCCTTCTGCCTATTTTTGAAAATAGGTTTTACTGGAACACAGCTATTTCTACTGGCTTATGTACGGCAGTTCGCAATACAATGGAAGAATTCAGTAGTTTGATACAAAGATCTCAGGGCCCGTAAAGCCTAAAACATTTACTATCTGGCCCCTTCAGAAAAAGTTTGCCCACGCAGGCCATGATTGCTATATATTTGTTAAACAAAATGAAGACTGACCAGAAATAGCCAGAATCAACAATTTAGCTTTAGGATGTTGCAAGCTTTAGAGAAAGCAGCTAGAAAGAAGCCAGGATCCTAAATGTAGCAATATTCACAGAGGTCAGAGAACCAACAGGAGGTCTCATGGAGTACAGAGTCATGAGCCTTAGTCTTGGGGCTAAGAGCAGTTTTTTGTAATCCCCATTCTATGCTCCCTACTAGATGGCAATTGACCTGGCCAACCTTATCCAGAAAGGCTAACTAAGGCTGGGAGGAGGGGAGTTTGCCCAAGGTCATACCTGGGGAACACCAGGTTGTTGCCAGACTAGTGCGGTTCAGTTTCTTTCTTTTTTTTTTTTTTTTTGTGGTTTTTTGGCCGGGGCTGGGTTTGAACCCACCACCTTCGGCATATGGGACTGGCACCTTACTCCTTGAGCCAGAGGCGCCACCCGCGGTTCAGTTTCTTGAAGGTCACAGACGCAGGGGACAAGGAGAAGGACTAAACTTCTCAGATCACCCCTATCATTGGGTGGTCACAATGAGCTTGTAATACCCTGTCAAATTTATCTTTTATTTATCTTTTATTTGTCCACCAGTGTGTTTCTGACCTGTAGTTCAAGATGACCACTGCAATATTATGCTTACTTTGTAATGACTACCCATAAAATTTTGAAAACGTATCACAAGATCTCACAGATGAGCAAGTCTATGACTGAGGAGGCATAAAATTCACATTCAACTACATTTGGCCAATATGACTGTCTACCTTGAACCCCTTTTCTAAGGCCCATCATTTCAGACTGAAGTACTTGTGATATATGTTTTTAAGAATAGTTTTATTTTGCTACATGTCCCTTATTTATTAATAGCCTCCAGTATTACCAGAGTACTTTAGAATAGCAACAGGAGGGAGACAAGATGGCGGACTGAAGCCGCTTTCAACAAAGGCTCCCGTCCAGAAGGAGAGTTAAGGGACAGGAATTTAGTAAGTATCCTGGTGGACTTGAGCCTCACCAAGAGAGAAGGCTGAAGAACGCACATCAACACCGCTGAGGCAAGTTGTGATCACAAGGACGCAAACAAAAGGTACAAAATCCACCACCAAGCAGACGGGAGTCCCCCTCCCCCATGAGACCGGCTCTGGAGCCCCACAATTGAACAAGCGGGCAGAAATTAAAGGCCCTCCCACTACACTCCACGGGAGAGACCTTCTAAAAACTGGACCTACCTCCCCTACTGGGGTGCCATGGCGTTCTCCTGCCGGACATAGGGCTGAATAAAACTTTGGGAATCCTTTGCCGGCAACCCTGAATCCCCGGCGCTCCCCTCCCGCCCACTGAGGTCTGGAGGCCTGTCCCCCAGGACTTCGGATCCTTGGGTGATTTCTCAAGGGGAGTGGACAGTCCCCGAGTTGCGACTGGTCAGCATTGACTCTGAGGCGCACCGAGTGAGGAGAGGGCACCGGGCTGAGGGGGAGTCACGCCTCGCGGCACTTCCCTGCGGTGCAGTGCACCAACTCTCCCCGGGCATACGGGGCCCAAGACTGAATAAGACTCTGGCTTCCCCGCTGGGAGCTGAGAGCCCCTACTCTCACTCGGGGTCTGAGGGCCTATCCCCCAGGAGTTCGGCTCCTTGGGTGATTTCTCGAGGGGAGTGCACAGTGCCTGAGCTGCGTCAGGTCAGCGCTGACTCTGGGACACGTGAGCGAGGAGAGGGCACTCCGCTGAGGGGAAATCAAGCCTTGGCGGCACTTCCCTGCGGTGCAGTGCAGGAGCCCTCCCCCGACCGTAGTATTGCGTGAAACTGAATGAAACTCTAGCTTCCCCCCGCCCCACTCCCAATCCGGGTCTGGGGGCCCATCCCCCAAGAGTTCTGATTCTTGGGGGATCTCTTAAGGGGTGTGGACCCAGCACAAACTGCAGCCGCTCAGTGCTGACTCTGGGGCGCGGGACAGAGGAGAAAAGGGTCGCCTGAGTGCCCACACCAGAGCAGCAGTTCCCTGGAGGTAGATCAACAGCCGTTTTTTCTTTAACGGCAGAACGCTCACTTCTGGATATTCTGAGGCCACACCCCCTGTCTCCCTGGGCAACCAGAGGAGGCCACCGGTGTCACGGCTCACAAACCCAGAAGCCTCTAGGGCGGGGCCGACCCAGAGAGGTGTTCAGACGCAATTCTCCAGCAGCAAAGACGTTTGAACTCAAAACAGCCCGTCTCCTGTAGGCGACGACAGGAACAGAGACAGAACCTCACAAAGTTGTCTGTTCTGTTCTGTTCTGTTAGCAGCATCCATCAGGGACGGGGCTAAGCCTGAGTGAACACCTCCTTCCCATCACCTGCATCAAACACTCAAAGATGTCAGGCCCCATCTCCTCCTGCTAGATAGCGGCAGTCTGCGGGGGCCTGGCAGACTTCCTTGCGATTCAGGCAGGTGCAAACCCCTGGAGTGTCTGTTCACTGCAGGCAACTGGGTTAGCCATCTGCAGAGATACCAGTGACTGGGTCCGACGGAGGGGCAAAGTGGGGAAGGAGACGTCAACCTTCCCAGACTGCTCTGTTTGCGGGGTGGCTCCTCCTGACTCCACGCTGCACTGGGGTGAGCTGTCTCAGAGGAGTCACCAGGCCCCTGTGATCCAGTTCCCAGAGACCTCTTGAACCCTTCCACCTGAGACAAGTGCCGATTGAGACAGTTGATTCGGACCTTTTGAACTGGGCTAATAGACTGAGGACTTTTCAGGTGGTGCCCTGGGTGTGCGATTGTAGGAAGGTTTGATTCTCCTTTTCCAACTGGGGCCAGAGGTGGGCAGGCGGGGTGACTTAATTGCTGATTTTTTCACACAGCTGAGACTTCAAGCCAGAGTAGAAGTTGCAATAGGATCGAACAGAAACCAGCTGAAAACAAGACAGAACCACTTTGCTCCACCACACCAGACAGGGCCCCAGTTTCTCAGGCCACAACACTGTACGGGCCCTCGATAAAACCCCAGGGGAAAAACCAAAGGGAGTAAACCATGGGGCGGAATCAGCGGAAAAACTCTGGTAACATGAATAACCAGAATAGATCAACCCCCCCAAGAAAAGATACGGCAGATGTGATTGAAGATCCCATTCATAAACAACTGGCTGAGATGTCAGAAGTCGAATTCAGAATTTGGTTTGCAGACAAGATTAATAAAATGGAATTAGGAATTCGAGGAGAAATTCAAAAACTGTCTCAAGAATTTAACGAATTTAAAGACAAAACCACCAAAGACTTAGACACACTGAAACAAGAACTTACAGCCCTCAAAGATATGAAAAATACAGTAGAATCCCTCAGTAACAGAATGGAGCAAGCAGAAGAAAGGATTTCTGACATTGAAGATAAAGTCTTCGAACGCTCCCAATCTCTCAAAGAGGAAGAGAAATGGAGAGCAAAAACGGATCACTCACTCAGAGAGCTCTCAGATAATTCGAAGAAAAATAACATAAGGGTTATAGGAATTTCGGAGGCTGATGACGTGGCAGCCAAGGGCACAGAGGCCCTTCTACATGAAATTATGAAAGAAAATTTTCCAGACATGCCTAGAGAATCTGAAATTCAGATAGCAGACAGCTTCAGAACCCCAGCACGATTCAACCCCAAAAAGCCATCTCCCAGACATATCATAATTAGCTTCACTAAAGTTAACATGAAAGAGAAGATTCTCAAAGCAGCCCGGCGAAAGAAAACTATAACGTACAAAGGTAAGAATATTAGAATAACTGCAGATCTCTCTGCTGAAACTTTTCAAGCAAGAAGAGGCTGGTCATCAACTTTTAATCTCCTAAAGCAAAAAAACTTTCAACCCAGGATCTTGTATCCAGCTAAACTGAGTTTCATCTATGATGGAGAAATTAAATACTTCAATGACATTCATATGTTGAAAAAATTTGCCATAAGTAAACCAGCTCTTCAGGATGTTCTCAGACCTATCCTCCACAATGACCAACCCAATCCTATACCACAAAAGTAAACTCACTCAGAAACTTCGGATCAAACTCCAACTTCCACACTGGTGAAAGGATTAAAAATGTCCACTGGACCTTTGAAAAACTCGATACCCAAAATTCCACCAGACTTATCCTTACTCTCCATCAATGTGAATGGCTTAAACTGTCCTCTAAAGAGGCATAGGTTAGCTGACTGGATACAAAAACTTAAGCCAGATATTTGTTGCATACAAGAGTCACATCTCAACTTAAAAGACAAATACAGACTCAGGGTGAAAGGATGGTCATCCATATTTCAGGCAAATGGTAATCAGAAAAAAGCAGGTGTTGCAATTTTATTTGCAGATACAGTAGGCTTTAAACCATCAAAAGTAAGGAAGGACAAGAATGGTCACTTCATATTTGTTAAGGGTAATACTCAATATGACGAGATCTCAATTATTAATATCTATGCACCCAACCAGAATGCACCTCAATTTATAAGAGAAACTCTAACAGACATGAGTAACTTGATTTCCTCCAGCTCCATAATCGTTGGAGATTTCAACACTCCCTTGGCAGTGTTGGATCGATCCTCCAGAAAGAAGCTGAGCAAAGAAATCTTAGATTTAAACCTAACCATCCAGTATTTAGATTTAGCAGACATCTACAGAACATTTCATCCCAACAAAACTGAATACACATACTTCTCATCAGCCCACGGAACTTACTACAAAATTGATCACATTTTAGGTCACAAGTCTAACCTCAGTAAATTTAAAGGAATAGAAATTATTCCATGCATCTTCTCGGACCATCATGGAATAAAACTTGAATTGAGTAACAACAGGAATCTGCATACCCATACAAAAACATGGAAGTTAAATAACCTTATGCTGAATGATAGCTGGGTCAGAGATGAGATTAAGAAAGAAATCACCAATTTTTTGGAACAAAATGACAATGAAGACACAAACTATCAGAACCTCTGGGACACTGCAAAGGCAGTTCTAAGAGGGAAATTTATAGCACTGCAAGCCTTCCTCAAGAGAACGGAAAGAGAGGAAGTTAACAACTTAATGGGACATCTCACGCAACTGGAAAAGGAAGAACATTCCAACCCCAAACCCAGTAGAAGAAAAGAAATAACCAAAATTAGAGCAGAATTAAATGAAATTGAAAACAAAAGAATAATACAACAGTTCAATAAATCAAAAAGCTGGTTTTTTGAAAAGGTCAATAAAATAGATAAACCTCTGGCCAACCTAATCAGGAAAAAAAGAGTAAAATCTCTAATATCATCAATCAGAAACAACAAAGACAAAATAACCACAGACTCATCAGAAATCCAAAAAATCCTTAATGAATATTACAAGAAACTTTATTCTCAGAAATATGAAAATCTGAAGGAAATAGACCGATACTTGGAAGCACGCCACCTTCCAAGACTTAACCAGAATCAAGTGGAAATGTTGAACAGACCCATAACAAGTTCAGAAATAGCATCAACTATACAAAACCTCCCTAAAAAGAAAAGCCCGGGACCAGATGGTTTCACGTCAGAATTCTACCAAACCTTTAAAGAGGAATTAGTACCTATATTACTCAACCTGTTCCAAAATGTAGAAAAAGAAGGAAGACTACCCAACACGTTCTATGAAGCAAATATCACCCTGATCCCCAAACCAGGAAAAGACCCAACAAGAAAAGAAAATTATAGACCAATATCACTAATGAATATAGATGCAAAAATATTCAACAAGATCCTAACAAACAGAATCCAGCAACACATCAAACAAATTATACATCATGACCAAGTTGGTTTTATCCCAGGGTCTCAAGGCTGGTTCAATATACGTAAATCTATAAATGTAATTCAGCACATAAACAAATTAAAAAACAAAGACCATATGATTCTCTCAATTGATGCAGAAAAAGCTTTTGATAATATCCAGCATCCCTTCATGATCAGAACACTCAAGAAAATTGGTCTAGAAGGGACTTTTCTTAAACTGATAGAGGCTATCTACAGCAAACCCACAGCCAATATCATATTGAATGGAGTTAAATTGGAATCATTTCCACTCAGATCAGGAACCAGACAAGGCTGCCCATTGTCTCCATTGCTTTTCAACATTGTAATGGAAGTTTTAGCCACCGCAATTAGGGAAGAAAAGGCGATCAAGGGTATCCATATAGGGTCAGAAGAGATCAAACTCTCGCTCTTCGCAGATGATATGATTGTGTATCTGGAAAACACTAGGGACTCTACTACAAAACTCCTAGAAGTGATCAAGGAATACAGCAGCGTCTCAGGTTGCAAAATCAACATTCATAAATCGGTAGCCTTTATATACACCAACAACAGTCAAATTGAAAAAGCAGTTAAGGACTCTATCCCATTCACAGTAGTGCCAAAGAAGATGAAATATTTGGGAATTTACCTAACAAAAGACGTGAAAGATCTCTATAAAGAGAACTATGAAACTCTAAGAAAAGAAATAGCTGAAAATGTTAACAAATGGAAAAACATACCATGCTCATGGCTAGGAAGAATCAACATTATCAAAATGTCCATACTACCCAAAGCAATATATACTTTCAACGCACTCCCTATTAAAGCTCCACTGTCATATTTTAAAGATCTTGAAAAAACATTACTTCGTTTTATATGGAATCAGAAAAAACCTCGAATAGCCAAGACATTACTCAGAAATAAAAACAAAACAGGAGGAATCACACTACCAGACCTCAGACTTTACTACAAATCGATAGTGATCAAAACAGCATGGTATTGGCACAAAAACAGAGAAGTAGATATCTGGACTAGAATAGAGAACCAAGAGATGAATCCAGCTACTTACCGCTATTTGATTTTTGACAAGCCAATTAAAAACATTCAGTGGGGAAAAGATTCCCTATTTAACAAATGGTGCTGGGTGAACTGGCTGGCAACCTGCAGAAGACTGAAATTAGACCCACACCTTTCACCATTAACTAAGATAGACTCTCATTGGATTAAAGATTTAAACTTAAGACATGAAACTATAAAAATACTAGAGGAGAATGCAGGGAAAACCCTTGAAGAAATTGGTCTGGGTGAGTATTTCATGAGGAGAACCCCCCGGGCAATTGAAGCAGCTTCAAAAATACACTACTGGGACTTGATCAAACTAAAAAGCTTCTGCACAGCTAAGAACACAGTAAGCAGAGCAAGCAGACAGCCCTCAGAATGGGAGAAAATATTTGTAGGGTATAACTCTGACAAAGGTTTAATAACCAGAATCCACAGAGAACTCAAACGCATCAGCAAGAAAAAAACAAGGGATCCCATCGCAGGCTGGGCAAGGGATTTGAAGAGAAACTTCTCTGAAGAAGACAGGCGCACGGCCTTCAGACATATGAAAAAATGCTCATCATCTTTAATCATCAGAGAAATGCAAATCAAAACTACTTTGAGATATCATCTAACTCCAATGAGACTAGCCTATATCACAAAATCTCAAGACCAGAGATGTTGGCGTGGATGCGGAGAAAAGGGAACACTTCTGCACTGCTGGTGGGAATGCAAATTAATACATTCCTTTTGGAGGGATATATGGAGAACACTCAGAGATCTAAAAATAGATCTGCCATTCAATCCTGTAATTCCTCTGCTGGGCATATACCCAGAAGACCAAAAATCACAACATAACAAAGATATTTGTACCAGAATGTTTATTGCAGCCCAATTCATAATTGCTAAGTCATGGAAAAAGCCGAAGTGCCCATCGATCCACGAATGGATTAATAAATTGTGGTATATGTATACCATGGAATACTATGCAGCCTTAAAGAAAGATGGAGACTTTACCTCTTTCATGTTTACATGGATGGAGCTGGAACATATTCTTCTTAGTAAAGTATCCCAAGAATGGAAGAAAAAATATCCAATGTACACAGCCCTACTATGAAACTAATTTGGGACTCTCACATGAAAGCTATAACCCAACTACAACTTAACAATAGGGGGAAGTGGGAAAGCGGGGGGTGGGTAGAGGGAGGGGAATCGGTGGGATCACACCTGTGGTGCATCTTACAGGGGTATTTGCGAAACTTGGTAAATGTAGAATATAAATGTTTTGGCACAGTAACTGAGATAACGCCGGAAAGGCTATGTTAACCACTGGGATAAAAATGTGTCAAATGGTTTATGAAGTGAGTGTATGATGCCCCATAATCATATCATTGTATAGACTTATGATTTAATAAAAAAATTTAAAAAAAAAGAAAAATAGAATAGCAACAAACTGAACTTATAGGATTGTGGCTAGTTACTAAATTCATGTGGAGCTACTCTTAATGTTAAATGAACTATTTTTCACTTTTACGTGGTCTTGCTGCTACCTTGACTATCTCCACATCATTGACAAATGACTGTCTCCCATTGTCAGTCAGAGATCTCATCTCTTGAAGATGCTGCAAGAATGGAAAATGTAGCAGCAGAATCAAACCCAGGAAATAAATTCATTTATACAACAATTTCATTGCGGGCATTTTGGTGTGTGCATCAAATGCAAATTTTGCTGCAGAGACCAAAACTATCTATCCAGAGTAAAATGTCCCCCTAAGATCAGAGAACTGAATACAGGCATGGAAGGTGTCTGGTCTTCTGTTTCCTAACCCCTCTTTCCTGCCAGTACACATTTTTATTTAATGCCTTAACACCCTCTATACTCCTGAACACATTTCTTAATCTTGGAATTTACCAATTCTGCCTTTCTGAAAGTTCCACACTTACTTTCTGGGATGTCTGATCATATGAAATTTCTACCATTCTCTTTAACTTTCATTTGGGGGCCCTTTTCCTGACTTCTAGGAAAGGAGTCCTGACTTCTAGAGACACAAAGGTGTCCTTTAACATATAAAATGCCTTAAGAAAAGTGAGAATAACTCTCATTCCTGGAACTTCTCTTCCTTCAAGTTCAAAATTACCCAGTTCCACCATACATACTGGTTGCTTTGACATTCTAGCCACCTCCTGGGTGTTAATCCCACTCTCGGCTGCTCACTGAGAGGACCTAATTATTTTGCGTCATTTATTGTTGTCATACTTTTCTATAAATTGGATTTGGTTGCATATTTAAAAGGAACTACACACACGTGTATATACATACATGTATGTATTCACCTCCTGGAATCCTTTGATTTAAATTGTGAATTCTATAGTCTAGAATTAGAAGAACTTTAATAAGATTATATGCCTCTTTTTTAAAAAAAATTCTGCTTCTGAATCTTCTCTAATTTGATTTTCTTTAGCACTAACACTCTTTATTTTTATAAACAATAACAAATTAGTCACACCTACAAGAAACGGAATGCCTTCCCTGAGTTCGTGCCATGACATGACATATCCTTGCAAGAATTCAAAGCTAAGAAGATAATACTGAAGTAGAACGACTATGTGCCAAGTGCTTTGAACACACTTTCTCTTCAGTCTTTACAGTAGCTCTGGGAGAATAGATGCTTTCATTTCTATATAACACATCACAGGACTGAGGCTGGAGAAAAGATAGCCTCACAGATGCTCTGTGCAGTGTTGACAGTTCGGTCCAGAGCTTAAAGACTTTCCAGAAGACCTCTTTGCTCCCCAATTCAGAATTTTATTAAATCATAATCCTTGAGCCAATGAGGCTGCTTCTTTCTGAGAGAAAGAATTATTCATCAACTCCCATAATTACAAAATCTTAGACCAGGGAAAGACCATATGGAGATTGTTGAGTCCAATTGATTACTAAGAAGAAAAATATGCATTCTTGTTGGATATCTGCAAAATCCAATTTCCTTTCTAACGTCTAGAGTTCTATATTTGCAAAGTTAATTTCTTAGATTAAAAAAAAGTCATTGCACACACCCAAACACGTAGTGTCACCTATGACATCATGGTCACCATAGCAACAAGTGTGAGTTGGCGCATATTGGCAATGAGTTAACAAAGTACGGCAGCTTCAGTTGCTGATGTGAACAGGAAGGGAAGAAATGGACAAGGAGGAACAGGTGTGCTGCCTCCCCTGCTGCGTTCCTTAGACCTGAGAGGGAGTGGGAGTGAACCTGCGGATAATCCCTTAAGGAGCAGAAAATAAGTCTCCTAATCACCTAGCCAATGGAAAGACAAGGGGTGGGGTGGGACAAAAGAGGGCGTGAGAATGTTCTGGTGTCCTATCTCCAAATGTCTGTGTTGAATTTTTTTTTTTTAATTCCTCTGCCTTTTACTTTTTAGCAGTGTGCCATTTCAGAAAGAGCATGGAATTTAATAACCCTGGATGGGATTTTTTTTTTTTTTTTTACTATACTTGGCAAAGTTTTTCTTAACCTTTTGTGTCTCAGTTATCTTATGTGTCAAAAGGGTGTGATATTGGGTTTATTTATTTTTCTTTATTTCGACACATTTGGGGGGTACAACACACTTTTGATATATTGTATAGTGTTGAGGTCTGGGAGTTGGGTGTTCCCATTACCCAAACAGGGCACATTGTGAGGTATAATATTGTTAACAAACCCACATGAGGGGTTCCTATTGCTCCCCACACAGAAAGCCAATTATCGAGGATTGAGCATTGCTGAGAAAGAATAGATTAATTGCAGATGTGTCTGCTGGGAGGAGGGCATAGGAACTGCTTCAAATCTACTTCTTTAACCAACTGGGCTAGAGGGTTTTTATGGAGGTAAAAATGAATGACGCATAAGGGGAGTAGACATCATTCTGTGTTTGGGGTGGAATGCAGGCACACAAGCAGAGTGAGAAACCATACAAGTATGAATATCTCATGAACAAAAAAAGGCGGATAAGTCCCTCCTGGCGTGGGGATTAGGAATTGACATTGGTCATTCTTCTGGTCTTGTGTGCGTGTTCAGTGGGTTCTTGGACACAACCTGTGGTGGTGTAACGCTTCTCTTGCCTTTTCCTGACAATCAGGTGGTGTAAGGCTCTGTAGTTATCTCGTGGTTGCAAGGAGGTCTTGCCATTCCTGGGAAGGAATGTCAAAAGGGAAAGAATCAGAGTGACAAAGGGATGCAACACTTCTTACTGGCTGAGAACTTGACATATAAAAGCACTAGAAAAGAAAAAACATAAAAAATGTTTCCTTGCTTATGGCGTGAGTTAACAATATTTGAATCTTGAGATGATTAAGATCAAAGGGTAATGCAAGTAAGGTGTCTGATGTCCAGTTTACTGTTTTTTTTTTTTTAAATTTTCTAAGTGTTCGGAATTTATACTTATAAAATGTCTTGATCTATCCAGACTGCTATAACAAATACCAGAGGCTGGGTAGCTTATAAACAACAGAAATTTATTTCTCATAGTTCTGATGGTAAGGAAAGCCAACATCAAGGGGCCAGCAGATTCCTTATCCTTTTCTCATACATTTGCCTTCTAGCTGGGTCCTCGTGTGGTGGGAGAGGTAAAGCAGCTCTCTGGGGCCCCTTTTATGTGGACACTAATCCATTCACCAGGGCTCCACCTTTATGATCTAATCACTTCTCAAAGACTCCACCTCCTAATAAGTTGAAGGTTAGGATTTCAAAGTATGAATTTTAAGGGCACACATATTCAGATAATAGCAACAAAATATAGTAATGAATGGGCATTGTATCCTATCACTCTTCTATACTAATGTAGAAACATGTTTGAGCAATTCCTCAATGACTTAATTTCTAAATAAAAATCTATAATTTGTTTAAAATGGATGTAATTGATATTGGTTCTAGGTATGTGTGGAGTTTGGCCAACTTTTACTCACCTGAGACTTAAAATTATACAGGGAGAAAACTAGATTTCATGTTTCTATTATTTCCTCCCACTTACATTACACTTTAATGAAATTCAGTTATTAAGTATGTCTTTCTACACCTATAGATCGCCATCACTGTAACTGCAACGCAGATATTTGATATTTCTTTCTGCTCTGCTGTTTAATGAATAACATCTCCTAATTAGACTCCAGTGAGTAGGTTTTGCATGCATGTTGCTTACCATTGTATCACCAGGTTCTAACATCCTTCCTTATACAGAGAAAATATTTAATATATGCATTTCTTGAATAAACAGAAGGCTAGCAGACATCTCGATATGAAATAAGTACTAAAAATAGTTGAGATATTATCAGAATATTACTAATACCTCTATGAGTCCACTCACTAAAATCAAATGTACCCTTAATAATTATCAGACTTTGTGCATATTTCTGCCTTTTGTCCCTTAATCTTTGTATCAAGCTGTGTTGTAGTTTCCTTTGCATGTCTCTTTTTCCTTCTCTAAACATACACATCATTCTCTTCTCTTTTTAAACACATCTCCCCTCCTCTCTGCTACGCAAGTTTTTCCTTTCATTGCTCCCTGGCTGTTAGGAGGTTTTTCCCTGGGACCCTCCTGCCCGTATAATCCTGTGTGAGTTATAATTCATTTGCAGAACGTTTCACCATATGAAGATGTCCTATTTAATTAATAAAAGTTCATTTTTTTTGCCCTCAATGGAGTATCATATGTCACCAAATCTAGAGAATCATTAGTAAAATTAATCAGAGTAGAAAAAAAAAGCAGAATAAAACTCTAGACCTCAGCGAAACTTTCTCTGTCTCCGGCTCACCAGTGACCATCTTCCAGGTTTCCGCCCTCTGAATACCTTTTGGACAATTTCTGCCCCTGCGAGTGCTCGGTGAGGGAGGCTGGTAGTTAGGGTGTTACTGACACTCAAGGTCACAGCAGAGGGACAGGGAAACTGGGGGCTGCATATTGTGAAATATTCCACTTGGGAGTTCCCATGACTGTGTTAACAAAAAGTGTTTGCCAGTCTCTTTCAGCTTAAGTGGAAGGTGACTGATTCTACTCTTGGTAAGATAAAAAGAGAGCTTGTTTTCATGTCTATGCCCTGCCTAATATACAACCTTTAGGGAATATTGATTGAAAATTACAATATGATGAGTAATAAAATAGAAAAGAGGAATGTATATAAATCCCTTAGAGATGCTTGATCTCTTATAAATTCTGTTAATTTGTTATTACCCTGGTCTTAATGCTCTCTGGGTCTCAGTTTCCACATCAGTAAAATGGGAAGGATAATGCCCATTCAATTTCTCTTGCACAGTTGGAGAAAAAGAGAAGAAAATAAAATTAACATTGAGATGTAAAAATGATCCTTTAAAGTTTGTTTTCTGTCTTAAGATTCTCCAAAATAGGGTCCAGGTGTGGTAACTAGGAGGCACTCTGAGAGGCTGACACAGATGGATTGCTTGAACTCAGGAGTTTGAGATCAGCCTGAGAAAGAGTGAGACCTATCTCTACTAAAATTGAAAAAAATTAAGGCAAGAGGATCCCTTGAGCCCAAGAGTTTGAGGTTGCTGTCGGCTAGGACACCACAGCACTCTACCAAGGGTGACAAAGTAACTCTGTCTTAAAAAAAAAAAAAAAAAAAAAAAAAAAAAAACAGGAAAAACAAAGACTCTCCAAAATAATTTTGTCAAATATTGAACCATGGAACTTTACAGGGACACTCAAGAAGATCATGTTGCCTGAATGTCTGGGAGTGAGCAGATGTAAACCATGACCCTTATGAATTTATACTGTCTCCAAAAATCTGCAACCTCCATAAAGAACTAGCGTTGGGCTGAGCACAGTGACTCATACCTGTAGTTAATCTTAGTACTTTGGGAGGCTGAAGTGGGAGGATCACTTGAGGCCAGGAGTTTGAGACCAGCCTAGGCAACATAAAGAGAATCCCACTTCTACAGAATAAAAATTTTAAATATTAGCTAGGCATGTTGGTGCACGCTATAGTCCCAGCTACTCAGGAGTTTAAGGCAGGAAGATTGCTTGACTCAAGCCCAGGTGACAGAGTGAAAACCTATCTCTAAAAAAAGGAGGAAAACAAAAAAAAGAAGAACTAGTCTTTTATATGGTTTTAAATTGTTCCTTTTCTTTTTTTCTTTTTAGACTTTAATTCACATGTATGGAGTTGTTCTCATAAGACAAACACTTATCTTCTTATCCCCTTTGGCATGGGGAAAGCAAGCCCGGGAAGGTGACGAATTGTCTGTATTGTCATGTAAGCAGCACAGAGAGACACTGTACATAGCTCCATAACATGTAGATAGTGAATATATAAATAATGTGTGCCCAGGTTATAAAAACAAAATTTAAAATGTGGCCATTAATTGCACATATCCTGTCACTCTGTGGATGCGAGAGGCAGTTGTGCGGCAAAAAGAACACTGGTCGTGGCACATCTCCACCCTTCACGGAGTGGATGGGCACTGGTGTGACCTCCAGTCTATCTGTGATCTTCAGTCGCCACGTCTGCAAAATGAAAACAGTGAAACTTGCCTGTCAGGGTTGTACATGAAGGGGATAATGGTATAAACATCTACATGCCTTTATTTTGTAAGCAGTAGCTAGACACTATTTTCTTGACTGCTTCATTGTAGCTTTGCAAAGCTGATACCCTTCTTCTCACTTAACCATTATTCTCTCCTGGTATCTTCATATCAGTTTTTTAGTCAAGTGGTTTGCATATTTCCTGAAATACCCTGTCAAAGTCAGGCATTCTCTCCATTATTCCAAGAAGTGAAGAGTTGCTGGTAGTCAGTCAGTGAGCAGGACACCAGGATCCAAGCCCATAATCTTTTGTTCCTGAATCTGGAGATTATTCTTCTTTATCCCACTGCTTCTCAACAAGCTCTCTCGAGTAGCTATAGGAAGCCGTAAAATCCTCCTGCAATCTGAGATGGGTTAGATGCTCAGGTATAAGGAGTATAAGGAATGGGCCAGCCCTAGGTCAGGCTGGATTTCCAAGCAGCAGCTGACGCCCTCACTTCTGCCTTGTTCTTTCAAATGCAACTTAGTGCACAGCCCAGCAGGTGATCCGATCCTGACAACTGGTAAATTGCAATAATAATAATATTAATACTTTGCATCAATACAGGACTTTTATCTGTGGCATCTGAAGACTCAGCTGACATTAAACCTCACAGAATCCCAATTATTTGAGGTCAAGACTGTACCAATTTTAGAGTGAGATAAACTGAGATAATACTGACTCTCATTACACACAAGATCAAGATGGATCGTTTGTCACAATAGGCTCTGAAGCAGATGATAGAAGCCTAGTCTCGGAGTCCGCTGAAACAATCATTAGATAAAATTGCATGTCAGAGAAAGCACCCAGTGTGAAGCCAGGAGAAATAAGGTGTGGGCTGACCTTTCTGTTTTTTATCAGAGTGAAGTGAAGCAAGTCTCTTTTCCCTTTCCATTCTCAGCACCCATCAGTAAAACAAGTGAGCCTCTAATCACAGCCTTACCTAAAATAATCTACTGTCCTGCCAGTAAGGCCCTTAAGAATCATCTGCCCACAGTTACTAAACAGTGCTTCACGGGCCATGCCATCATGATGTTCCAGAATCATAGCGGGTGGAGGGTGGGAGGGAGCGCTTATTTAAAAAATTCAGATTCCCCAGGGGCCCACCACAGTGATTCTAATTTAACAGGTCTGAGATAGGACTCAGAAAGGTTTTAAACTCTCCCCACATGATTCTAATGTACCAGTTTGGGACCCACAGCAAGCCAACCTCTATCTGATCTTTGCCTTTTCACACTTTTTGGTGAGACTTTCCCACACCTGCGCCATCCACCCCTCCTTTACTCCCTCCTTCCATCCTTGTTATATGTAATACCACAGATTTCTCCTTAAAATATGCATCATCTTCTTGTTCCCCAAACAACAGGAAAACGTTCACATTGAATATATTATTGTTAATTCACTTATCTTTATATATCAGGATGGCTCCAAGGAAAATTTTATGTCCATGATAGTAGATCTTCATCAAATACTATATGCCAGGCACTGTTAATTCTTTGTACATAGTTTAAATTTATTTAATCTACACAAAAGTCTGATTGGTAGGTAATATATATATTTTTTAGGTGAGGAAACTAAGGCACAGAGAAGTTAAGTAATCTGTCAAAGGTCACACAGCAGACCTCTGATTTGATGCTAGATAGTGTGACTCTAGAGTCTTCTCTCTAAAGCCCTGTGTATAGTGAACCATGAGAAGGCAAGAGAAGATTCTAATTCACATTCTGTGAGGTACTTAATAATACTGAGACCTTTGAGAATCTGATAAAAGCCTTTCCCAGAAAATTTCTCTCAGATATGTAAACAATCTCTGTTTGGTATATGATTTCATGGGGTCACCAATATTCAGATGTTTTTTTAATCAACTCTGGATTTAAAAAATAACTGGAAAACAGCTGAGTGAATGAAAAGTTACATTTTCTGAAAGAATAAGTGATGGGAAATATGGTCACTGTTTTTAGATATAAGAAGTGCTGTCATTCTAAAAAGGCAACAAACAAGTCTCTGTTGCTCCTGGGTGAAATTACAAAGACAGCTTATTATGAATAAACACAAAGAAAGATGTTTTTAATAGAGTTGTTAAATAATGGATTGGACTTCCCCAAGGAGGTGGTGAGTTCATTGCAAAAGGTTTTCAAGCAAATGATGGGGGGCAATCTCACAGGGAAGTGGCAGATGGATTTTTCTATAACAAATTAATTGCTCTTCTGTAAAAACAAAAACAAAATAATAGTTTATACAAGAGAATATGAAAATCTAAAGTCTCAGTGATGTAACATCCATAGTATCCAGCATATAATAACAATAACAAAAATAACAATTCTGGAACTAGATACGTAAAGAAGCTGGCATATGTATCCTCAAGTAAAGAAACCAACTCCAAGATAACCCTAAGACAATGCTGCAATGATCAAAAATATCTTAAAACCATGATTATAAAACTGTTCATGAATATTAAAGAATATATGGTCATATTAAGTGAATCTATAGCACACAAACAGAGTCTGTAGAAAAGTACCAAATGGAACTTTTTTTTTTTTTTTTTTTTTTTGCAGTTTTTGGCTGGGGCTGCGTTTAAACCCGGCACCTCTGGCATATGGGACCAGCACCTTACTCTTTTGCGCCACAGGCGCCACCCCCAATGGAACTTTTAAAATAAAAACTATGGCATCCTAATGAAAAATTTACTGATTTTTCTTAATAGCAAACAGTAAAAAAAAAAAAAAAAATGGTGAACGGAAAGACATAGTAACAGAAATTATCCAAAATGAGGAACAGAAAAAATAAAATGAAAATACCAGAAAATACAGCAAAGCCTCAATGACTTCTGGGACAATATCAAGTAACACAACATCTACATAACTGGAGTTCAAGAAATAGAGGACAGAGATTGTGAGACAGAAATTTATTGAAGAAATAATGGTAAAAAATTTAAAACATAAATTTATAGACCGAGAACTTCAGAAGGATAAAAACAAAGTACATGACAGCTAGGGACATTATAGTTAATAGCTGACAATTAGAAGAAAATGTGAAATGAAACAAAGAAAATGACACATTATAAAGAGTGAAACAATGACATGTGATGGCTGATTCCTCATCAGAATCAATGGAGGGTGGCAGACAATGAAATGATGTTTGTAAAGGGCTGTGGGAGTGGGGATGAAATACTGCCAACCTAGAATTGTAATCCAGCAACAACAATAACAAATCCATAAGAAATAAAAAGAAAATTAAAACATTTTAAGATTGGGAAAAGCAGATAATTTGTTTCAAAAAGACTGGAATTGCAAGAAATACTAAAAGGAATTTATCATACTGAAAGATAGCAACAGACCTACAGAAAGAGAGAGCAAACATCAGAATTGGTAAGCATAAGAGTAAATACAAATTTTTTGGTTAACAATAGAGGGAAGTGGGAAAGGGGGGGGTGGGTAGAGGGAGGGGAATCGGTGGGATCACACCTGTGGTGCATATTACAGGGGTATTTGCGAAACTTGGTAAATGTAGAATATAAATGTTTTGGCACAGTAACTGAGATAACGCCGGAAAGGCTATGTTAACCACTGGGATAAAAATGTGTCAAATGGTTTATGAAGTGAGTGTATGATGCCCCATAATCATATCATTGTATACACTTATGATTTAATAAAAAAATTAAAAAAAAAAAAAAAATTTTTATTTTAGTAATTTATTCAAAATCATATGAATAGAGCAAAAAATTTAATATTGCAGGTATATTACAGAAATATTATATGTGACACCCTATAAAATGATAATGGCAACTAGAACTCTAACATCATAAGGCTCTTTCACTTTCCTAGAAATAGTGATAATCACTCTAAGAAATCAGTAGCAAGGACGTGTGTTAGAATCCCTGAGGCAACTTTTTTCTTTTTATAAAGTGAAGAGTTATAACTGAAAAGCCCATAGAGGAGAATAGAAAATATTTGATTAACCCAAATAAAGGAATGTAAGGATAAATTTCAAAATAATAGGAAATTACAGACCTAAATCCAACTTCACAAGTAATAATTTAAGTCTAAAAGAATCAAATACTACAATTAAAAGGCTGAGTTGGTCAGACTTAAAACACAGCAAGATGCAATTTCACTGTGTGGTACTTTAAATACAAAGCCACAGATAGTTAGAAAGTTAAAAAAAAATGTAATAAAAGGCAGCACCTGTGGCTCAAAGGAGCAGGGCGCTGACCCCATATGCCGGAGGTGGCAGGTTCAAACCCAAACCGGCCAAAAACTGCAAAAAAAAAAAAGTAATAAAAATGCCATATGAATGATAAGATTAAGAAGTTGAAGTGACTATATTCATATCAGACAATATAGACTTTTTAACAGGAGTTCTTAATTTAAAAAAATTATTTCAAAAATACAGAAAACTTGCGAAAGAATTTCAATAATTTCTCTATGTTCTTTTCTCAGATTCACTAGATACTCAGATTCATCACGTATCTGAGTATATCTCTCTTCATATCTCTTTTTCCTCTGCTTCTCCTGTGGATCTGTATAAACACAGATGCATGCGTGCACATGCACACACGCACAAGCCTACGGAATTTTTTTCCTATGTCATTTGAGAATATGCTGCGTGCATAATTCTTTAGTAAGTTAAATATTTCATTGCGCACTTCCCCCAAACCAGGACATTCTTACGTAAACACCAATACGATGATCAAAATCAAAAAATTAACACTAGTAACATTATTATCTAACCTACATGCCCTATTTAATTTTTCCCAATTGTCTCCCTAAGGTCTTTTTTATAGTAACTATAATTTTTCTTCTAGTTTAGAATGAAATCCAGAATTAAGTCTCATACTTAGTTGTTGTGTCCTTTTATTTTCCTTCATTGTGCAAAGGTTTCTCAGCCTTTGCCTTTCATGGCTCTGAGCTTTTGGAAAACCACAGGTTGGCATTGGTAGAATGTTTCTCATATTGGGCCTATATGATGTTGTCTTATAATTAGGCTCAGCATACACATTTTTGGCCATAATACTTTGGAAATAATTTGCTCTTTTTAGTGTAGAATATCCAGAAGGAATATGGTGTCTATTTGCCATTAATAAATATCTTATTGAGAAATACTTTGAGATCATGAAAATGTCCTTTTTCTCATTAAACTTTCATCTATTAGTGTTAGAATCCATCGGCAATTTTCACGGAAACAATCACTACTGTGGTAGTTGTCAAATAAAAGCAAGGAGGATAGCCAGGTATATAAAAAGCAATAACGGAGAATGGAAAATGACCGACTCATTAGGAAGACATTGTAATCATAATGTATATATTAGAGTTTTAAAATGTCTGAAACAAAACTGACAGATTTAAAGGCAAAAAAGATAAATCACAAGCATAATTGAAAACCACAACACCCTTCTTTAATAAATGATAGATAACTAAACAAAAACTCAGTAAGGATCTAAAATCTGTTGACCTAAGCAACAATTCTGTCGTAGCACACCAGACACTACCAAGAATGCAAACGATTCTAGTGTACACGGGGTGTGCACCAAGATAGACCATCAGCTGGATTATTAAATAGCTCTAATAAATGTTACAAGATCAATACAGAGTATAGACTTTAACCAAAGGGAATTATATTAAAAATCAATAAATATAATAACTAGAAAAGTCTCCACAATCTGTATTTGTAAGTTAAAATGGTTCTGGAGTAAACAGTGTATTAGCTAAGGAGGTGGCTTTCCAGACAAATTCTAAAAATAGATTCCGCCGTGTGATGCACTCAGGGGTTTTGGGAGAGAAACATTATTTTAATGCATTTCATTATTATCTGATATTTGCATATTCAGCAGAGAAACTTAAGTAAAGAAGGAATGTCAATTACGATTAAATATACGTGAATGTAGATGCAGAAATTTAATTCCACGGCTTGGCAAAGGTCTTTATCAAAGAGGAAAGTAAAGCATGGCCAGACCTCGTGCCACCAGACCAGCTAGCAGTGTGACCTCCCCAGTCCTACCTGGAGTGAGGGCACTGAGTGTGCCATGGGACCTGCTCATCCCCACGGATTCAGTGGCGATTTCCTTCACGTAGAAGGGGGAAATGGTAACTTTCTTGTCCCCAAATTGCAGCTTTTAGAGATGGTGACCTTATTCTGGCTGCAGGGAACTAGAGAAATGAACCACAGCAACAGAATTACCTGGCGCCACATCCTTGCATAAATGCCACTGGATCTTTATTAAAATGGGAGAAGAGTGCTTCAGAGCAGCTGACCTCAGGAGGCTATTTCTGCCAGTAGGCAGTGGTAAAAAATTGCTTCTGTATCTATATATACATTTATATCATTTATATATTCAATTGTATTTTATTTCTGGTAACTAATTTTTTTCTGATACGAAAACTATTCTGTAAGTAAGATGTGTGTTTGTGTGCAAACATATATGTCTATTATTTTAAATGTGAATTCAATGCTCAAAGCAAGAAAGTTATGTTTCTTCATTACCTGGTAGAATATTGCACTGTCCTCATTATTCTGAGAAATAATAAACCATGCTTTAAAACAATCAGGAAACTAAAGGGAGGAAAATTTGCACTTGCTTTGTTTTTTCAAGTGATGAACTTCACACTCAAAGGGGAGAAAGGGAACCTGAGAACACAATTTTGCAAGTTAGGAATGCGTGTGCTAGTCAGAATGGGTGTCAGGAGGGGAAAGGCGGGAGAGGGGGCAGGATGAATTCAGCAAAGTGATTCGATTCAGTGAAGAAGTGACTCAAAAGGTCAGGTTGCTGAGAGTCAGTCCCCGCAGGGTGAGAACCAGAAATCACACATGCAGCCCACGCAGGCCCACATGGAGGACCAGAATAATTGATGATAGAAGAGCCAGGATCTGCGTAATTCACAGGATCTTAAACCGCCCACAGCCAACTGTCTCTGCGCAAACACCAGGCAGCTTGGGTGATGGTGGGAGCATTTGGGGATGGAAGGTGACAGGGTAGCTGCAGAGAGGTCTTAGATGGACCAGGGCCTGAAACCTGCCCTGATCCCACCCTCTATGTCTTGAAGAGAAAGAAACAGTGATCCACAAAAAGCAAATGTCCCACTCTGTGTGAATATACTTGCAAGTGTCTAAAAGCACAGTGCTGAGCTGTCTCGTGCAAAGAGCATTGGAGTCTGTGCTCAGTTAGCTCCAAGGCGGAAAATGAACCTTCTCCTGCTCCTTGAGTGTAACTTATGCTAGGACATTCAAGCCTGCCTGAGAGAGAAACACATAGTGTTTTGTTTTGTATTGTTTTGTTTTGTTTTGTTTTGTTTTTCTCAGCAAGGACACTGGTTTAGCTTTTGCTTTCTGCCTCTTGAAGAGGCAAGAAAAGCGCCAATACAGGATTCCTGAATTCCAGGACACAGTGAGCCTGCTGACTATTAATTGGGGTCACTTAATGACTCAAGATGGATCATTCAGAGGGACAACTACCTGCCCTTGGAGAGAGCTAGGAAGTGGGTAGAGTGTGGAGGCTGGAATGGAGAGAGGGGGAGAACTTCCCCCACCTGCCATACCCAGGAGTGAGCAGTTTCACTCAAATATGCACATCACAGCATAGGTGAGTCTGGGTGTTATTCCGAGTGACTTGGCCCCTTGATCTGACCTGGACCAACCCTGGCAGCTGTCTCAGTGCTCCCTATTCCCTTCCTTCTGGTATCTTGAATCTGGTTCAGACTTCTCCAAATCCGGGCAGAGAAGAGTCAGGCTCTTACCCTGGTTCTTAGTGAAGTTGGGAAATCACTTAAGTTCTCTGCGCCCAATTTTTATTGTTTGGATTCATCCACTCAGTGCTGTTTAGTGCTAAGAACCTTGGCCACAAAGCTGCACATAAAACAAAAATAGAAACAAAGCTTCTTCCTTTGAAGTTCTCACAATTTAGACAAATCAGCAGGTCACTATGAGACAGAGATATGTTTATGGATAGAAGTGTGTGTATGAAGGAGGAGAAAAAAGATTAATATAAACCAGGTATTGTGGTGGAGACAGCTAATTTTCCCTCAAAATCCATCCATTCTTCCCTTCTTCCTTATAAAAGTGGAAGCTGCCAAGACTCAGTTAGGTACCTGGTCCTCATACCCCATGATAGGCATGCATGGGGCTTAGCTCTGCTTAATGAATGAGAATGAACTAGGTCATGACCTTTACAGAGAAAATTTCTGTCCTCAACTCACTACTCCCCCATCATGTCCTAATGGTAACAAGATGCTGGTGATCCAGTTGTAATTACCAAGGGTAGAGTAACACCACCACTTGTCTAGAGGTAACGTGGGCCAATGTATGACCTTGAAGAACTGAGACTAGACCACTAACCTCTGGATTCTTGTGTGGAAGGGAAATAAATGGCTGTTTGTTTGAACCATTGTGCTGAGATCTCTGTTATTACAGCTCTTCCCCTGTATTCTAACTAATACAGAATTTCGTGGTAAAGAAGGGATTAACATTTACACAAAATCTTGAATGATAGGAAAGAATACAGAAGACGATAAGAAATAGGGAAATAATTCCAGATAAAGAAAATGGCATATTGAAATGTTCAGGGACACAAAAAGGGATAATTCCGAATGTCCCAGATTTGGATGCGAGGGTAGGGAGCCGACCATGTTGAGGAGTAGGCCAGGAGGAAATAGAGGAATTACCAGTCACCAATCCAGAGAGATTTTCTTGCCTATATAAGGGATGTAGACTTTAATCTGATAATACTGGCGAGTCTTGCATTGAACAAACTAAGGGTAGATATGATCACATATGATCTAAACACGATGCCCCTTATAGAATGCAGGAAATGAAGCTGGTCCCAGAGCCTTAATACACACAGTCATCCCAAGTGCTCTCCAGGGCTCATTTCCTCAATGATGGAACTGGAGCTAGCATTTCAGACTATCACATTTGCTCAGCATTCTTTACGTTATCAAAGATAGTTGTTAATCATTGCCTTTCAGCTTAGACAATCCTAATTCCCTCAAATATGGATCATATAGACTCACGCCATGTAAAAGCTATAAAGAGCCTTATGAATTTATAAAATTGAGGAGGAACATAAATGGGCTTTCGTGAGAACAGGGAGCCTCTAAAACAATAATCAATTTTGTCAAAATAGAGTCCCTAATTATAATCACATAAATATGTCACCGCTTTACAGAAAACCCTCTGAAAGCTTCACCCCACCTCACTTAACTTAGAACAAAATCTATTCTATGTGATCTGACCCTGATTTATTCTCTCCCCTCATTTACTGCCTTTCTCCCCTGACTCACTGAATCACACTTACCCTGGGCCAACATCTATTGCAAAAACACACCAAAGTGATTCTTGCTGTGGAAATTCTGCAATAGCTCTTGCCTCTGCCTAGAATGCAATGTCCCCAGATCTGTGCCTGGCTGATTCCTCCTAGTCATTCATCTCCAAACTCTAAATATTACCTTCTTCACACCTGACCCAAACTATTAACTTTCCCAAATATTGTTTATTATATTACCCTTTTATCCCCCTTTTTTTTTTTTTTTGCAGTTTTTGGCCAGGGCTGGGTTTGAACCCGCCACCTCTGGTATATGGGGCTGGCACCCTACTCATTTGAGCCAGAGGCGCCGCTCTATCCTCATTATTCTGTTTTGTTGTCTTAATATCCCCTATCACCATCTAAAATTATCCTCTCCATGTGTTGGTTTACTTGTTTATTTCATCCCACACTACTAGAAAGTAAGTTCCATGAGACCAAGGTCTGTGTACATGGATGAAATCCAAACTCCCAGACTTCTATCGGGCACATAGTAGGTGCTCAGTACATATGATAGGCAGATCGTCAGACTGTTCCATGATCCATTACTCCATCCCATCCTCATTAACCACAAAAATGACAGCAAAGAAGTAAAACTGAGAAACACCCATTGCCTGGAATCTGTTCCTTCTTTCAGTGAGAAAAACGAAGCCCAGAGTAGTTTAACTGTCTTACCCAGTCCTGTATAAAATCATCCCCAGCCCTTTCACCATCTGAAGATTTTTCTTTGCACCTGATCCAATGGACAATTTTTTTCTTAAAATGTGTCACTGAGAATAGCTTCAAATGGGTCGACTGGAGAAGCATGGAACAATCACCACCCTATCATGTGCTCCCTACAGCTCCACCAACCTCGGATTCCCTGGACATCTTTCTTGCAGCACCAGGCAGCTCATTTCTTGCAGTTCTTTTGGAAGCAGTTGTGGTATTTCTTCTTATTAGTTATTACCAATCCAAACAAACACTTTAGTTTCCCCAAACTCCAGAGGAAGGTATTTTTTTAAAGGCCATCTTAATTATACATAAGCAATGGAGACTCACAGAGGATTCATTAACATAATAAACAGAAGTCTGCTTTCTGCATCCCAAATTCAAGGTAAGATAAGAACTATCCTTATTTGCCACTCAACAACTTGCAGATTTCTTTCCCAACAGCTTCCCCCAGCTTTCTTAGTTCTGGGATTCTACTCTCTGCCCATGGCTTCAATGGAGGGAAAGGGGAAGACTTCATAAAGAAGACCCCTGATCCCTGCCCTAAGCTAGAAGTGTAAGTGAAGCCCCAGATACTCCAGATAGGACAGAGGGTCTTTACAATAGAGACAATCCTGATTAGAAATGCAGAAAGCGCATCGCCTTGGCACTAGGGAAACAAGAATTCTAAACCTAGCTCCACCACGCACTAGTTCAGCCACTGTGGGCCATCAGTGGAACCTCTGTGAGTCTATTTCTTCCTCTGTAAAATGGCATGATCCTCTGCCTCATTGGATTCTAAATAAATTTTCATTTAACAACCTCCCATCACAGCACCTGATGCCTCCTCAGAAATGTTCGTTCCCTTTTCCCAGAAAAGAATCATTTAGAACTGTTCTAGGCCGTTCCCCTCCCACAACCTCTTCACCTGATCCTAATTGAAGAAGTTGACCTATCTTGATTCTTCCTGGGGCCTCCGGGCTGGGTCTAGAAGCCTGTAGGGTCTGAGTAGTAACTGCCTGCCAATTGGCAGGATGGCATGCTGGAGTGAGGATTGAACGGTTGCCACTGGAGATGGCAACAGATGCTTCCTGGTTGAGGCTGACTTGGCTAAATCAGGGCTTTGTGGTTTGAGACAGAATCCCAATTATTTACAATTAGGAGATTGCAAGGACAGCTGCCCTTAACCCAACACTTCTCACTGCTGCCGACCTGGCCTCGTTCAGTTGAGAGCTTTAACCTGGACTCTCGATTTGTGACTTTGTCCCTCACACACATCTTACTTGAATTCTCTCTCTCTCTCTGAACCTAAAGTCTCACACCCCTTAGCTGAACAATAGCCTTGGGAAGTGGCAAAGGGCAGTGACAGGAGAACCGGGCTCAATTCCCATCTCTACCACATGCTGACCATTTGACGTGGGCATCTGTGACCCTCTGTTTTCCCATCTGAGGTGAGAACCATGACTTCACTCTTGTTGTGATGAAAGAAGTGAGAAGCCCAGTGTGAAAGGGCTTTGTAAGTGGGGAAGTGCTAGATGCACAGTCTTCGTAGCATGGGTGACCCCTTCGTGGTGAACTCAAACCTGATAGAGCCGATGGAAGGAAAACTTAGCATAACCTCAGATGATCAGGGTTATGCAAACAGGACGTATGGCTAAAGCCAGTCATTTTAACCTCTCTGAACACTGTCTGTACATTTCAAATGGAAGTAAAATTAATAGCAGGGTGCTTGTCTCACAGAGTTTGCAGTTTTATGAGTGCGATGCAGAGCCCTTGGTAAACTGTAAAGTGATGTGTACACATGAGCAATTATTATTATGTTCTTAGGGCTTTTTTTGGTTTGGCATCAGTCGAGTCAGTTGAATGCTCTAAGCAAGAACAATCTGTTTTCTTTCCTCTTGGCAAAGAACACAAAAGATAGAGCAGCTCATAGAAACTGGGGCAGGAGAGAAAACTTAGCACGCTCTCTCTCTCTCAATCTCTCTCTCACACATACACGCAAACTCCTCCACAAATTCCCACAACTCCACCATCCAAAATACCAGTGCAGAACTTGGGAAGTGGCCTCATTTCCTAACCAGCCTCTGCATCCCGAGTTCCCAAGCTGACTGTTCATTGCCCAGATATAGTTAAGATCTAAATTAAGAATGACTCCCTGGCTCCAGCGTGTCTTGTCACATTGTGTAGAGCCCTCGACTCGGATCCGAGGTGACTGGCCTTGTCATGTCTTTAGCCTCTCCTTCACCCCACGCCAATCAATCTTCAAGCTATGTTAATTTAAATCTTGAAAACTTCCCCTATATGCCGACT
This sequence comes from Nycticebus coucang, assembly GCF_027406575.1. Classification (NCBI taxonomy): domain Eukaryota; kingdom Metazoa; phylum Chordata; class Mammalia; order Primates; family Lorisidae; genus Nycticebus; species Nycticebus coucang. Next base: position 18,817,756 of record NC_069781.1, on the reverse strand, counting down.
TCTTTCGATGCCTTTGACACTACCGAGGTCAGGCCATTAGGCCTCTCTCCAACCCTGGGAAGGGTCTCCTTTCCGGCATCCTGTCCCCTTCTACAGCTTTCATTAATACGTTCTACGCTCCACAACCAGAAGGACCTTATTAACATGCAAAAGCCACTCCTCTGCTGCAAACTTACCAAGGGCTTCTCTAAAATAAAAAACAAATACCTTAACACAGCTCTCAGGATCCTGCATATTCTGCAACTGTCTGTCCAGCCTCTACAATGCTCTCTTTTCTCCCTCTGAGCTGTGGAGACTCTTTCTTTGGGGAAACTTTTCTCCTGACTTCAGTCTATTCAGGGCAACACCTTCCCTCTGCCAGGAATGTCTCAAGAAGCCCATTCATCCCTCCTTACCTTGCCCCATTTATAAGTAATTAATTCTACCCTCCTCCTGCAGATTCCACTTCACAGTTCTGTTGGGGGCCTTCTACTTGGTTTCTCAGAGTGAGTGAGTTAGTCTCCGTTACTACATATGCTCATGACACTTTGACTTTTCCCATGTAGTATTTATCCCAGCTTTCCATTATTTGTTTATATCTGTGATCATATAATTAATACATCAGGATATTCTGAGTTCTGAGAGTGCAGGAATCACGTTTGCCTAACATAGCCGTAGCTTTCCTGACAGCATACTGCACAAGGATTTTTGAATGAACGAACGTGAATTTGGGCAATTTACCTATCCTTTCTCATTTTTCTCCTTCCTTATTTACAAAATTAATCTAATATTATCTTTGTCTACCTACTTCGGAATATATACAGAGGGTGCCAAAAAAAGGTATACACATTTTAAGAAAGGAAAACCTATATATTAAAACTGTAACACTCGATATATACCAATAGCAAAGGACAAATTAAGTCACTTTGAGCACCTCTTACAATTGCAGATGCCAAGTGTGAGCTGAATATAACAATTTTAATACACTTCTTTTTCTTCTTAAAATGACTAAATTTTGATATGAGGACAATTAATGACAATTAAGGTCATGGGTGGGGGAAGGAAAAACAGAGAGAGGGAAGGAGGGAGGGGGGTGGGGCCTTGGTGCGTGCCACGCCTTCTGGGGGCAAGACATGATTGCAAGAGGGACTTTACCTAACAAATGCAATCAGTGTAACCTGGCTTACTGTACCCTCAATGAATCCCCAACAATAAAACAATAATAAAAAAAAAGACTATACACTTTTTGACTTTTTGGCACCCCCTGTATATGATCACATATCTGATAAGGGAAATGCACATAAAGCATCATCTTGTGGACCAGCACAATGCTAACTGAGTATACTAGTTTCTCAGTAAAATCTATTATTAATAATACCATTATTATAAATATTCATAAAATTTAGTTTCTACCTTGCCCCATTTCTTAACACTTTTAAAGAGAATTTCTTCCAAAAGTTAGTCAACAGTTTCCTTTTCTGCCAGATTATCAGCATTATGCCTGTTAAATTCAGTACTGTAAAATTCATGTATTTTATTTTCAGTCATCACTCCACATTTGTAGATCTTGGCCCACCTGAGGGCTAGGACTGTCACACATTTCGCATGTTCCTCGGCTGACTCACTTGAGTAGAAATCATGCTGCAGACATTTGATGCATTGATTCCAGAGGCATGAGTGAAGTTAACTTGGTAATTCAGGCATCACTAATTTGCATTTTGAAATTGATGGATCAGTAGCTCAAGCTAGTCTACAGAAAATCTAAGCATATGCATAGATAAAGTCAAGATACTTAAATAGAAGGGTGAAAATAGAATGTTTTATGAAGAATTTTAGTATAAATCAATCATTTTTGTCTCTAATAGGCAGAGGATAATTCACAAAATAGAGTGAGGTTGAGTCCTGAACACACTGGACAAACTTGGAGAGACTTCAGTGACACCACGGAGAACTTCATGAGTTCTTTCTGCAAAAACAAATGTAAAGCTGAACATGTTCAATTTACTTAAATGTGAACTCTGTAAGAAAGCAAAAGAGAAAACATAAAAATAAATTTAGTTTGGGAAATTCTCTCAACAGTCATTGGATGTGTGTACACTCCAGAGCACATGTGATGTATACAGAAGCTCTGAACCAGCCATTCTTACATCATGATTCTCCATGATGAATGTGTTCATTGGTGTTTAAATAAAAACTGTCTATATATGACCCCTAAACTAAGAAAGCGCTGAAGGTTAGGGATGACACTGCATTATTGTGAATGATGGGCAGGAGAGGACAGCAGTTAAGAACACGGTCTCTAGAACCAAACTTATTAGTTTCAACTCTCACAATTTCCACTCATCAACAGTAGGGCAGCTGGGAACTGACTTAACCTTTCTGGGACTCAGTTTACTCATCTATAAAATGGGGATGATAGTTGGACTTTTTGGTAGATTGAATGCAGCAGTACAGAAAGTATTTGACACATAATAAGCAGTCTGTATGCATTGATAATTATTAGAGGAATTTTTAACTCAGAACACACACACTATTTTGCCGTGAGCCCTCACTTTGAAATCTAACCCCTGAGGAAGGTACAACTTGACTAAATCTGTAAGATGCTTACAAATAATTTTAGATTATTATTAAAACAGGGCCTTTCTGGGCCTGTTTCAAGTAGCAATTTGTCAACCCAATTCAAATAACTGCCTGGTATTGTTTCTATACTCGTTTTAAATAGACACAAGATCTACCTATATTTAGTACAATTCTATTTTTAAAAGTACTGTAAACCTCATTTTTCATTAACGCCTGCTTCCTAGCTACCTCCAGTGTGGTTTTAAATAACAAGGAGGATTTGTTCCTCATTACTCAGCATAAACTGCATTTGGGAAGTTTGTGACTTTCTGTGTGGTTTGAAGCCTTTGTGCCCATCAGCTGCAGCAGCATATGGAGAGGAGGAGGCATTTGGAAGGAAATAAAGCTTGAATATTCGAAACAAAGCTTCTGGATTTGGAGACCCCGAGTTCAAATCCAAGATCTGCATTTAACTGTGTGGCGTTGGGTATGGTAATTAATCTCTGAAGCTTAATTTACTTATCTGAAAAATGGGGAGTGATAGAGACATATGTTTCCTGAGATTCAGTGAGATAATGAATGGGTATCATCTGCACATTATAGCTGACTCATAAGAAGGGCTAAGCAAATACCAGCTATTATTATAACAGAAACACCTACACCTATATCCCAATGTGAAAATTCCAGTTCTATCTTGTTCAGTTAGGTATTGTTTACCAAACTAAGTGAAACTCAGGGCTGGGAATTATTCCCTGATAGTTTGGGAGACCCTTGTTTTTCAGAAGACCCTCTTTTCAAGACAAGTTCCTCTTATACACCAGGACCATTCAAAATGGATATATTTCTACAATTCTTAGACATCTGCAAATTTTATCTTCTCTAGAATTATGGAAGTCCTTAGGTTAAGAATAGTTTGATGGAGAAGCCCTTTTACGAAGATATCTGAATATAAGTTTCTACCAGGCATTATTTTTAAGTTTTCCAAACTGATGTTCATGTCTTCATTGCCCCAGAGAAATACTGTATATAAAGATAATCTCAGAAGCTATGAAGAGACTTCCCTCCCTCCTCTCTGTCTTTCAAATTCCCACCATCTTTTAAAACTCAACTCAAAACTTACCTCCCTGTGACATTATTCTTGATCGTTTCCAGCCTAAACTGGGCTCTTCCTTCTCTGACGTCTTTTGCTGCTTATCCTTTCACCACCTCCCAAGAACACTTCACTTGGCTCCCTGGACAAAAATCATAGCAGGGTGTTTCTTATCTCACTTGCTAGGAGGAAATAGAACCAACTTGTTTGAAGTACATGTATTCTCAAACATTAGTAAATTGGAATCCCAATTTTTTTACCTTTTTGCAAATGAACAAGTTAAGAGCTCAAGCTTTTGAAAGGTGGGTGCCAGGTAGGCGCCCGGACATGGCCAGAAGCTACCAAAAGTTACATGATGAATTCTGAACGGAAGGGGGTGCTGGAGAATTCACAGGATTTAGCTTAAATAGGATGGAATATTCGGTATTCACTGCAAAGCAACCTTAGCAAATATTTTTCTTTGAATGTCTAGAAACTACAAGCAATGAGGCTTGGGCTCTGGTTTTTTAGCTATTTTTCTTGATCTCTCTTTGACCTCAAAGATCTCAATCGTGGTCTTGAGAACTGATCAGAGCTGGGTTCCTATTCCATTTCCCAACCTTGACATTTACTCTGCTAGCTCATTCAAGCAAGTCACCTCTTTCAGCCTCAGTTTATTTATATGAAAAGAGGACTAATAATACCTTCCTTATAACACATGTGAAGGATTTATTTAGAACAGCAGAGTCTTAAGAAAGTTCTGAAAAAATGTTAATTACAGAGCACTTAGATAGGTATTCTGGAAAAAAAAAACTGGCATGGACAAATGTATTTTGGAATTGCTATATTAAACAAAATTAAACGGATTTATTTTAGGTGGAACTTTATAAAACTTTTATATATTAAAGTGAATTATGAATCCATAAAAAAGACATGTAGGATTCAATGTCTCCAAAAAATATTGGTCACAGAATCTATTTACAAGAGGTGAAACCCAGCTCAAAATAGAGAGAAAGAAAAAAAGGTGGTGTTGGGGAGGGATATATTTATATTTTCTTTAACTAAAAGTTTTCAGGAAAAGTGTACATTGAAAAGATTAAACATAGTCATTAAGATCGATTTACTACTGGGTTCTGATATTGTTCAGTATTTTTATTCTGTAATTACAACATTGGGTCCTTCACCCATCTCACAACTAACCAATGATGATTGTAGATAGATGGGTATGAGGCTGTGATTCTTCATCCCTCGAACTTAAGACACACTTATTTCCATATTATCCACATGAATTGAGAATAGGAAACGGATGATTTGAGGGCCCTATTTTTAGAATAGATATCTATTTTTAGAATAGATATCAATAAGTTACAGAGTACATGCTACAGAATCACATCCTCTCCTTTTGGTTGAAAACTGACTTATACAAAGACACATGTTTAGGGAAATAGTGAGTAGATGGTTGTACCTGGGCACAGTAGACCCCCATAAAAATCCTTTGTCTCCTCCTCTGCTATTTTCGTGTCTCAATCAAACCATTGAGGGGCCAATCAATGGGCCAATCAAACCATTTGAAAAATCCTGTTAATATTTAAAGATCAATCCAGGTATCAGGACTTAGGACCAATATCAAACATCCAAGCACTTGAGAACATCTTTATCCATAATCATGAAATAAGTCCTATAGGATGCCTGACTGTATTCTACTGAGTATTCTTTAATTGAATACACCAAATATAGTTGTGCTTCCATATACCACATACCATACAACCTTTAAGAGTGATACATATTTATTAGTTTAAATGCCAAAGGAAATACTTTCACAACTTTTCCCCCCAACCAATTATCAAGTTTTTGTTTTTTTTTTAAATTCATTCTCTCTGAAGACATTTACACTCCAAGGTGACCACCTGGACCTGTTTTCTTTCCTCCCTGTCCCTAACTGCTTTGAGAACCCACTTTCCCGTTCTCACCTCTTTACATCCCTCTTGGTTCCCCTCCCACACTGCCCTGGGCCAGTGTCTCCCTTGCATCAGATCACCTTCTGTTTCCTGCCTTCTTCTTGATCTTTATCCGTCTTTGCCAAGCCACACATCCTCTTGGACTATTGTGTCTCCCTTCTTCACCTTAGTCCTTGCTGTGGCTTTGCATTCTTAAATATTGTCTCCTCCAGTTCTTAGCCATGTGACCTGTTGTTTGCAGAAATCATGTCTATATTCATGAGCTACTGGGCATATTGTATAAATCAGAATTCACTGTGAAGTATGTTAACCCCTCCTGCTGTCTTGGCTTGCCAGCTAGAAAAAGCCACAGTGTTTTATAGTTTTGTTCCAAGGAACAAAGCCAGTATTTGGCAAAGGAGAATGTCCCCCAGCTTCTGCTGAAGGGGAGATACTAATAAATCACACTCCTGCAAAGCTGTGGGGACTTCTGTCCCTCCAGCATTGTCTCCAAGTGCAGGGAAACAACAGCAATAATGCAATTGCTGATGCAAATAGCTTCTGGAACGATTGTCAAGAATCTAATTCTGTTATGCAAGAAAGTCATTTGGCCAACAAGGAACCAGAGCTAAATTCCTGACTTTTACAATAAAAGAAAAGACTCCAAAAAGAGGAGACTATTATTTGTTGAATATCTCCATCATGACAGCATTGGATTAGTTATTAGACTTATCCTCAGTATGCTTTTATTATATGTAAATTTTGTGTTTATTGTTTATATAATACCACTAATAATCTGGCAGTTCAGACTATCATACCATAGACCAAATGACATAAACCATAGACATTTGTTACTCACAGTTTTAGAAGCTGGAAGCCCCAGGTCATGGTACTAGCATCATCTGGTTCTGGTGAGGCCTCTCATCCTAGTTGAAGACACCTGTGTCTTCACATGGTGGAAAATGAGACAGTTCCAGCCTCTTCCGATTCTTACAAGAATAATTATTCCATGGTGGGAGCCCATCTTCTTGAGCTCATATAAACCCAATTGCTTCCAAAAGACCCCACTTCCTCATATGATCTCACTGGGGATTGGGGTTTAAATATATGAAAATTGAGATGGGACACGCACATTCAGTTCTTAGCAATATATGATCCTGATTCTTGCAGAAGATAAACCTAAGACTCTGACATAGCCCAAGGTCATAGATAGAGTGAGCACAATAACTTTTTAGCCCCAATTTTTCTGGCTACAAAGCCCAAGTACATTTCTTTTCTTTTTTTTTTTATTAAATCATAGCTGTGTACATTAGTATGATCATGGGGCACCATACACTTGGTTCATAGACTGTTTGACACATTTTCATCACACTTTCAAGGCTGGTTCTTTAAAAAATAAAATGGAATGCGTTATTTGAAGGTCATCTGTGTGAACTCTTACAATAATAAGGCCTTCACTTCCTAAGACATCCTGGTATCTTTTCAGTGTATGAGCAAATCTTCTATTGGAAATTATGCTTTTCCAGACTTAGTTTTTTAGACTTGTCTTTGCTTCCAGTAAACAACTTTCCCTCTCTGGGGCTCCTTATCTCCTAACAAAGTGATCAGAGGTATAATGTAAGGTCTTTGCTCTGAGTGATTAAAGCTCTAGTTTGTGAGTGGTTCCTGATACTCCAGTAAGTGTTCATTTAAGTCTCTCATTAGCAACAAACCCTTTTATGGATAAGGTCAGTGAAGGCTCACGAGGTTAAGTAATTAGGCCACGTTAATCTAGCCAACAAGTAATGGAAATGTGAACCTAGAGCTGACCCCAAACCTTTAACTCAACCATCAGTGCACACAACACTCTACATAGTATTTTCAGGAGAGCACGTGTTCCACTAAAATCTAAATGACGGCTCCAAGTGTGGTCTTACAGGTGACAATGACCATGGGACTATTATCCTATTGTTCTGTCTTCTGTGAACACAGTTCCTCCAAAGGAAAGACTTATGAAGTGAGCACCAAGGTCAGATCCAAGGTACCCCCGAGTTCCATATTGGGTGTGGCTCACTCTTCTGACTGTAGCTAAAGTATGAAGAGGCTGAGTTTTAGTAACTGGGATTCTGAATCTCACAGGGTGTTACAGGGGCTCCACAATTCAGCCTCCCTCTGACTCCGTCTGCCTCACTAGCTAGATGACAGGTGTGTTAATTCTGCGTATGCCACGATTATACTGCCAATATCATACACTCTGGTAAAAGCTTTCATCTTTGTATCTCAGGCTGCTTTATAAACAGTGAGGAATTAGGCCTCATAACCCCCTGATGATACTGTTATGTATAAACACATTCCTGCGCTTGGTCCAGGGAATTTTGTCATTGGAATTGTAAGCTCAAATCACATCATTATCACGGACCACAGGTGAATTCCATGGAAGCCTATAAGAAAAGAAGATATTTAAAAGGGTGATGCTTTTATGAATCTCGTACTATTGAACAAAAAGGGAAATGTTTTTTAACTTGCAAAATTCAGTTGGTAGGGTGACAGTCACTCGAAGATTGGAACTGGGGACAGAGACAAGGGTTTTCAACCTGCCATTGACACCAAGTTTACAACAGTCCTCCTGTCAGGGTGGCCATGGGCAGGTAGAGTAAAACCCCCAAGCCTCGGGGCGGCGCCTGTGGCTCAGTCGGTAAGGTGCCGGCCCCATATACCGAGGGTGGCGGGTTCAAACCCGGCCCCGGCCAAACTGCAACCAAAAAATAGCCGGGCGTTGTGGCGGGTGCCTGTAGTCCCAGCTACTCGGGAGGCTGAGGCAAGAGAATCGCTTAAGCCCAGGAGTTGGAGGTTGCTATGAGCTGTGTGAGGCCACGGCAGTCTACCCCGAGGGCCATAAAGTGAGACTCTGTCTCTACAAAAAAAAAAAAAAAAACCCAAGCCTCAATTTCTTATTAGTTTATTTTTCATTGACAAATAATAAATGTGTATGTCTGAGATAGAATGGGATGTTTTGATCTGTATATACACTGTAGAAAGAATCAGTCGACCATACTAATATATCCATCACCTTATCAATTTGTGGGGAAAACATTAAAAATCTATTCTTTTTAGCCCATACCACAAAGTCTCAAAGCTGCAGATGCTGGCATGTTTGTGGAGAGGAGGGAACACTTTTACATTGCTGGTGGGACTCTGAATTAATACAACCTTTTTGAAAGGAAGTATGGAAAATCCTCAAAAAACTCAAACTAGATCTCCCATTCGATCCTGCAATCCCATAACTAGGCATCTACTCAGAAGAAAAATATCCTTTTATCATAAGAACATTTGCACTAGACTGTTCATCGCAGCTCAATTTACAATCGCCAATATGTGGAAACAGCCTAAATGCCCACCGATCCAGGAATGGATTAATAATCTGTGGCATATGTATACCATGGAATACTATTCAGCCACTAAAAAGATGGAGACTTTATATCTTTTGTATTAACCTGGATGGAGGTGGAACACATTCTTCTTAATAAAGCATCACAAGAACAGAGAAGCAAGAATCCTATGTACTCAGTTCTTTTTTTTTGTTTTGTTTTGTTTTTGTTGTTGTTGTTGTTTTTTAGAGACAGAGTCTTACTTTGTTGCCCTCGGTAGAGTGCCATGGTGTCACAGTTCACAGCAATCTCCAGCTCTTGGGCTTAGATGAGTCTTTCACCTCAGCCTCCCCACAACGCTTAGCTATTTTTTTGTCAGTTTGGCAGGGGCCAGGTTTGAACCCATCTCCCTCAGTATATGGGGCCGGCGCCCTACTCACTGAGCCACAGGCACCACCCATGTACTCAGTTCTAATATGAAGCCAGTAGTGATCTAATATACGCCCACATAAGAGAAAAACGCAAATCAATTCAGGGTGGAGGGTGGGAAAACGAGGGAGGGGGGAGAGGGAAGAAGGGAGGGGACTGGTGACTCCCACTTAATGGGTACAATGTTAGCGTGTACCGCACACCTCTGGGAGATGGGACATAATTATGAGAAAGACTTTGTTGTAACCTAATTTTTGTACCCTCAATTAACCTGAAACATTAGGAAAGAAAGGAAAATATATCTATTCTTTTAGGAATTTTAAAATATACATGGCAATATTATTTAACTGTGGTCACCATATAATATAATTGGTCTGGAAGTAAAGATAATAAGAATTCTTGTTCTGCAGACTTCAAAGAAGACTCAAACACATCTGACCACAGAGAACAAGGTGTTTGGGGGTCTGTAAAGAGTTATACAGTGGTTTATGTCTACACGGCACTATGATCTGAGCTCGTGGTGAGTTGCTGGATATAAAGACACGTTTAATTCTCCACACATGTATCGAGCACCTAGGTCTCTGACATTGCCCCTGGGAATGAAAGATGCAAAGGTGAATGCAACTGGTTTTTGAGGGCTTTCTAACTCCTTAGTTCTATGCAAGAAAACGGTGCATCTTACAAGGGTACATGTGAAACTTAGTAAATGTAGAATATAATTGTCTTAATACAATAACTAAGAAAATGCCAGGAAGGCTATGTTAACCAGTGTGATGAAAATGTGTCAAACTATTTATAAAACCAGTGTATGGTGCCCCATGATCGCATTAATGTACACAGCTATGATTTAATATTAATAAAAAAGGCTGATTTTGAAATTTTAAATTTAGCATCAATTGCATTGCTGTTATAATTTACCCTTTTTTGTTTGCATTTCATGGACAGTGAAAACACAAGCACAATATATAATATAGATAGCTCCCATCGTGAGACTGAATGTTTTTCTGTAATAGGAGATAAGCTCCCACTAGCATATCACAGAGGCAGGTGGTGTATATCCAAAGTCAGTTATTCGTAGCTGAAATATAAGCAGCTTCTTTTTTGGGGGTGGGCAGGGGGAGGTTTGAACCCACCATCTCCAGCATATGGGACCAGCGCCCTACCCCTTTGAGCCACAGGCACCACCGATAAGCAGCTTCTCTTGCTTAATAACATACTATCTATCATGCTCACTCTGAATCTTTTTTTTAACCATACTGATGATATTTTAAACTGTCTATATATAGTATTATGCTAAAATTTACTCCTATACTATGAATAACATCTGAAGATTTGTAATTTCTGAAAACAGTTTGGTTATTACTATACATTGAAAGCTTCTGTCCCCTGTAAAAATAAATAAATAAATACATCTCTTGAAATCCTAACTCAGAATGTGATGATATTAGGAGGTAGGGCCTTTGGGGAGGTAATTCAGTCTTGAGAGCCCTCATAAATGGGATGAACCCCAGATAGTTCTCTCTTATTGTCTTCCCACCATGTGAAGATACAACCAGAAGACAGAAGTCTGCAAACGCAAAGGAGAGCCCTTATTGGAACCTGCCCAGCATCTGGTCCTTCCAGCTTCCAGAGCTGGGAGAAAGATATTTTTATTGTTCACATACCACCCAGTCTATTGTACATTGTTACAGCAGTCCTAACTAATTCAGTATTCAATTTAATACTGAAATTGTATGATGACTCTTCTTGTTACTCTATTAAAAAAAAAACAATTTCTCGCAGAGAGTTACTTTGTAAACAATTAAAGCCCTCTTATTCCTTTCATGATGAATAAAGCATTTAATTAAGAAATAATTTATCAATTTAACAAATATTTATTGAACGTCACTGGTGTAGGTGTAAAATAGCAGAAGCACTTTGAGAGACAGGAGGACACACTCTCACACTTTCATAAAGAGTCTTACAAAGGTGTAAAGGTATTTATAAATACAAAACCACCCCACGACCCCACAATTCCTTCAATAGAAACGAAAATAACTCTTTACACATGACAAATGAAAATATATTGACAAAAAAGACCTATATAGGAATGTTCAGCAGCTTAATTTAAAATAACCAAAGACTGGGAAAAAAGCCCATCAAAAAGGGAATGAGTGAAGGAATTGTGTTATATCCATAGTAATTGGTACTGCTCAGCAATACATAGAAACTAACAGTGCATGCAAATGTCCGTGAACCTCAGAGACATTCTGAGCAAGGGAGCCAGGCACTGCAGTAGATGCCACACAGCGTGTGTGTACAATTCTACTTGTGTGACGTTTAGAACAGGTAAACTAACGTATCAGATCAGCGGTTGCCAGGAGTTGGGGGTAGGGAAGTGACTAGGAAGAGACACACAATGACACTTTTTGGGCATGATGAAGAGAATTTATATTTTGACCAAGGTGGTGATTGCGGGTGTGTACACATTTGTTAGTACTCACTGAATTGTATACAAGTACTTAAAACAGACCTATTTGTCTTATTTTTGGAAAATCATGCCTCAACAAAATTGACTTTAAAGTATATAAAAAGATTTTACACAGACTTTATCACAGTCAACATTGTCAGCCATATCAGTGTCTTTCCTCACAGTCTTAGCATTCGCTTCCACATCAGAAGAGTCCCAGAAGAAGCTGCCTGAGCTGTGAGTAGCTGCTGTCCAGGTGCGTATGACTCATGGGTACATTGAAGTGTATGGTTCTTAAACTTCCCCAGAAGAATGCCAACCTTCCCTGTCCTGCTGCCTGTGTTGTCAATGACCTTCACGTCTGTGATGCTGGGTAAGCCTCAGTCTAGATAGTAAGTCAGATGTGCTCAGGGCCTTCCCTGGGCTGGGCACTCCCCAGATAGCCACTGTGTGTGCGTTTCTGCTTTACTCCTCAGAACAGCCCTGTGAGAAGATGATCTTACACTCTCATTGACAAAGTGCCAAGTTAAGGGGGACACCGTGATGGCCTGCCTTGGATGTTAACCCCAACACGGGGCAAGTGGCTGCCAAAAGCTTGCTGCCAACTTCTGGTCTATGAGACAACTAAGACAACATAACACAAAGCCTGGGTTAAGTGGGATCATCCAAATCAATGGCATATGCACACGATCTCAGACCACTGGGACACGTGTCATTTCTGGAATTCTCCCCTCTGTTGTGCCCTCTGATTTGTGGCAGGCCAAGCCTAGGAGTCTCTGTTTTATCCATATTTATGAGTTTTCTTGTTTCAGTTTTTATAAGAACACGGTGGAAAGGAGGACCACCTAGATGGTTCATGGGGACTGGTAAAACATTGATGTTAGGGCTTGGTCAGGGTAGGCAGCCCAAAGCCTCCTGTGTTCACTACCTTATCCCATAGCAGATAGGCAACACGCCAAGGTATTACAACCTCTGAATATAACAGCACGTACAGTAGTACTTGGATTGGGGTGGATACTGCGCAGATGCCTGCTGAGTGCATTACGGCTGAGGCAAGACTCCCACAAGCTCGCCCCACCCTGAGATGCTCCAGGGCACATGCCAGACTCTAAACAGTGCTGTGACCTCACTCAGACCCCACTGACAGAGAGTGATGGCAGAAAGTGCTTTCCATCCTGCCAGTGTAAACTGGTCACCACCCTGTACGGAGAGTAGCAATGGCTGTGGACAGGAGGTAGCCATGGCCCAGGGCACCAGGGCAAGAGAGCAGAGCTGGGAAAACAAAGGTAGCAAAAACCACACTTTAGCAGTGGCTCGAAATTCTCAGCACACAATCCACTTCCCATCAGAAGGACATTCAATTTCAAAGATGAAATTAAGAATTTCAGGGCAGCAACAAAAAAGCATTGAACCTCAACTCAGATAGGGGCCTTGTGAGTGCAGGGCCCTTTGTGGGTAAAGCCCCGGGTCACACCTTCAAGGAGCCAACCATGGCTGAAGGCTGGGCACGGGTGGTTAGGAGCATGGAATTTGAAATATGGCCGCCTCAATTCAAATCCTAGACCACTCCTTAGTAATTATGGGACTTCTAGCCAGTTGTTTAACCAAACAGTGTTTTAATTTTCTTACCCATAAAATGACATCTTTGCAAAAATTCAGCGTGTAAGATGAACTAAGCACTCAGGCTGCTACCTAGCACATTGTAAAAGTTATATAAGTGGTAGCTATTTGCTTATTACTTATCAATATTGCCCACGTAAATGTACCAGAGCCCTTGTGTGCATGTCTCCAATTCACTGATGTGAGCTTTAACAAGTATGCCTCTCTGTTCAGTCATCTGTTGCTGTATGTTTTTATTATTAAATAGACGGTTTCAAAGCAATACTAAAAATTTGTAAAAAGAGAAAGGTATTTAAGTGCACCCCCATACATAATTTTTTCAATCTTTGCTGATATGGTGCCGTTGATTGCCCATATGTGTGCGTATTTTTACAAAGCTCCAGTTGTACTTATCTATCATTTATATTTGTTTCACTTAACATTAAATTATGAGCATTTGTTTACAATGCTCTACTGTCATCATAATTATCACTGTAATGGTCACATAATATCCCATTGTGTTGATACATCATAATTTTCTATAAATCACTCCCCCATTGAAGAGCATTTACATTGTCCCCCTTTTTCTTTTGCAATTACAGCTAAGACTTATAGTGATCATCCTTGTGCACTTTGCTCTACACTTTCTGTTTAATAATTTTCTTAGAGTCCATTTCCAAGAGTGGGATTCCTGGGGCAAAGGAAATAAACACATTTAGGTTTCTTTCTACATATTGAGCCATTTCCTCTCCAAAGGAATAAAAATAGTAATAATAATAATAACAGCAGTGAGGAACATGAGCTGCTGCACGGAAGCCGTGCAGAACTCTCAGCACATACTGTATCATTCCATCCTTTCTATGGCCCCAGGTATTATAATTCCCATTTTACATATGTGAGAAGTGAGGCCCAGAAAAGTCAAATAACTGTGCAAAGCCACGTATTTACCAAGCAGAGAAAAACGGGGAAAGGAACCGAGGTTTAGTCTGATATTAAAGGCTGTTAATTAAGCCTGGCACGTAACCAGTCCATGTTGTTATTGAGGTGGCCATGATCCTGGACAGTTTCTAACAATTTCCCTTTGGACTCTCTGTAGAGATTCCTTGCAGAACTAAATCCTGACAAATATTTCCTCCTTTGAGATACTTCCTCATCCTGTATAATGTAAGGAAGGAATTGTAATGTTTTACTTTCATTTTCTCCTGTCTCTCTCTCGCCTGCTCCTTCCTTCTCTCCTTTTCTTTATTGTATAGTTTTTCTTCTTTATTCCTTTCTGTCCTTCTTCTCTCCCTTTTCATAACCACACTTCTAGAATATCATTTATGCACTGAGTTTTGCTGGAAGCTGAGATAGTCATTTTATTCACTGAGTTTTACTCCAGTCGCCTTTACACTCTTTCCCGTTCAAGTCCTTAAGCACACGTGCTGCTTATGATGCTCTATCTACTTTGCCTTTCTATTTTCCAGTTTATTTTCAGTGTCATTATAATTAAATTGTGAATTAACAATTTTCTTTAAATATCATAAGCTGTTTAAGACAGGTTACAGCAGTCTTGTTTTCATCCATCTCAGAACTTTTTTCTTTCTTTTTTTTTTTTTTTTTTTTTTTGCCCAAGAGAACGACGTTTTCATCATATATGAGAAAATCAGACCAGGCATATCTGACTGTCTTCACACATCTCGTAAGAACACTCACTTGGGTAAATGTAAGCATATTTTGTTCTATGGGGTTTATTTATGATCTAAAGTATTTTTAGTTTGGTGTTGATCTAGTTCCATTGTTTTAAATATATATTCTATTACAAGAAGGGAATGTTCAGATGGTTGTAAGCCAACATTTTCTGAGCATATACTCCATAACTTAAAAATATTATACTTAGGAGAAAAAGAGATGGAAGGTAATTAAGACATTGGGAAAAAAAGAAACGCACACACAAAAAAACCTGAACAGGTTGCAGTAAGTCCTGAAGTGGAAGAATTCCACACCCACATCGTATTACAGGTATAGCAAGTACACCAGGGATAAGTCTCCAGATCTCTAACACATAATTCACTGGTGAACTTTAGAACTAAGCCCAGCTGAGAAATAATGTTCTAGATTACCGTGTCCATCTCTCGGGGCTTTGGTGCCCCTCTGTCTTTCTCATTCCTTTCCCCTCTCACCTCTTTCCTCCCGAAGCTCCTTTCAATCTACTGCAAAATGGAGCATTCAGATGCAGTATTTAGTCGTGGGGAAAATGTCAGCTCTTTCTTTTCCTCTCTCTCCATGTATTGTTTTCTCTGTTCGTGCTCCTAGCCAGGGCTCCAGATCCAAGTCTTAGTGGTCTTTGCCATGATTTTTTGAAATAAAAAAGTTGAAAGGAAATATTTCCCTAAGCACAAGGGAGTTTAGTGGCTGCGAAGTAGAAAATCAGAAGATGCTAACAGTGCCCTTTGGCTGTGGTTGTAACAGGGTACCAAGGAGACAGGACAGACAAGAGTTAGATAAGTCCAGTGAGACTCGTCTAGCGCCCCAGTCATCCTCAGGCCCCGGGGGGTCCTGAGGCCAAATTATCTTTGCTCCCAAAGTCTCAATAGTAGTTAAAATCTTAGAGACATTTATATAGCAACAATAATATAAATTCTAACCATTTTCTACCACAATTTGAAAGAAAACTTCAAGTTTGTTTGTTTTTCCTGTGTTTAATGTCGCAGCAACTTACATCACTTCTTTCCGTTCTTCCATAAGACTGTGAGGTCTCCACACCCAGCCCTGTCCTGGGATCATCTTTGAACACAGACGGTGTCCACACAGGTATTTGCTGAATGAACTGCCATGGGACTCCCAGTCACGGAAAGGAAGTCCAAGCAGAAAGACCTCTGGGATCTTTCCCTCATCTTTTCAAAGGGATCATGTCCAGCAGATCTTCATTCAACAAACACACCACTTAAGTGATAGCATTAAGGAGGCTTTCAAATGCCCCAGTTAGGATATTTACTGTGACATGGCTTACGCGAGAAAACCAAATTACTGAAATTACTGTCAGTGAGAAACTGAGCAAGTAGAGCCAGAAAGTGAACTCAATGTTTAGAAAGACGAGTTGATGTCTACAGACATCAGGAGAGACCCACATAACATTTTAGAGGGGAAAAGCATTCTTCAGATACAACACATACAGTTAAGCTGTTGTTCCCCTATGTTTGTGTACCTGGAAGGACTCCCTGGAGTAGCTCGCATGTGAGAGTTCCCACTGGGAGTCAGACATTGGGCTAATGTACATCATTTCACTTTCTCCAGGGAGGCAAGTTAAGAGATGGAGTCCCACATTTTGCATTTAAGGAAACTAAAACGCAGAGAAGTTGAGACATTTTCCCAAAGTCACACGGGTGGGAAGTGGCAGAGTTGAGACACAAGCCCAGGTGGAAGGAAGGCAGAGCAGTGAGTACCACTACCAAAGGCTGCCCCTGGCCAGCCTGTAAACAGGGGTGTCCCTGGCGTAGGTCATCAAAGAACTTTTACACTCTCCTACATGGATTTCTATTTTGTTTATTTTATTTTACATGGAGCAAGCGTTGTCTTTCTCATAAAAATGATTTGCATCTTGAAAAATTACAGAGCAGTGGCAAAATACCTTGGGGGTTGTTATAACTTATCATGAGCTAAGTCTTCATGGGGGAAAAAAAATATATATATATACACACACACATATACTATATATATAAAATTATATATGTGTTATATGTTTTAAACTGACTATACATATGTATTTATAGTTTTAATGATCAAGTAAGTGAGAAGAGAGGGGAGGGTAAGGAAAAGAGGAGATGAAGAAGGCAGGAAAGAAGAATTAAGAGGAAGGAGGGGAGGAAGAGAGGGGGAGGGGAGAAGAAACAGAAGAGGCTGAAAATGCCTCCTGTGCTTTCTTTAGGGCTATAGAATCCCAAGAAAGTTTAAGAGAAGCCTCAGAATAATACCAATAATAAATGCTACATCACCAGGACTTGTTTCATTAACAAACTACCATTTTCAAAGCATTTGGTTTTAAAATCTAGCAAAATCTCTACTCTTTGTATGACCTTCCTTCTCTTATCCCACATGCCTCTCCCTGTAGGGAAAGATCATTAGATAAGCCCAGGAGACTCTCCTAACGCCTAATCTAATGATTTTTCTACCAGGATTTGAAAGAAAACTTGAAGTTTGTTTGTTTGTCCTGTGTTTAGCGTCTCCGTATCTTATAGTACGTCTCGTTCCTCAGACAGACTGTGAGGTCTCCACACCCAGCACTGTCCTGGGATCGTCTTTGAATGCATCTGATGTCCAAATGGGTATTGGCTGAGTGAGCCCCTCCCATACACACAGCCTGTTCTGTAACATACCATGATGAAGAGTTAAATTCAAGGCATACACTAATCTTTCCGCTTTGTGCACAGTTCACCAATCCAAGGTGTAATTGTACAATTACTGGTTTCTATTTTTTGGATTAAATTAGACAACATTGTATCTTCTTCCCACCTGACACTTCCCTGCCCTTTTGCTCTTCTGCTGTTTGGGGATAGTTTGGACATTTTAATGTGAGACAGGAATCAGCTAGTCCTACAATTTTACCCAAGGGAAAGCCTTTAGGAAAGGAGGCAATGCTAAGGTTTGCACCAGGCAGAAAAAACACAACCCACACCCGGGGTTCATGAGACCTCAAGAGAGTCCTTCCCTTCCGATCTTTAGTTTCACCTCTTATGCAGTGAGGTGGCCACTTGGGTGATTGAGCTGTCACCTTACAGCCCTGAGAGTCCAAGGTCAAGGCTTGGGTTAAAGTATAGAGTGGGAACTCTATCCTTGGACACAGAGTTTTCTCTAGGAAAGAAAATACCAATTCTCACCTTTAAGATCTGATTTACAGGTCAAATTTCTGAAGCTTTTCACCAAAAATCACTGACCTAAGATGAATTGCATAACCTTCTCAAGATTCCGAAAGGGAGATGATAGGCAAACGTAATTTCTAACTCTTTTTCAATATTATAATCACTCAATTACATATACCTTTAGCTCACTCTTTCCCTCTCTATCCTTCCTCTCTCCCCGCCTCTTTTCCCCTATCTGCGTCACACTCTGACAGTAAATCAAATTCAAACCATGAATATGATTCATGAATGTTTACTTGCATTGCTCACTAATAGAAGATTTAATTGTGCAAGAATCTCTTTCTTGTGATTGAATTAGTTATCTTTCCGTCTTCCTCTGCCCTCCCTCTGGCTTTCCCTCTATTTTTAGACAGGCAGTCTGAAATGTCTTAATATATCAATGACATTTATAACACATGTTAATATCTAAAGCATCAATGCTCTATTTGTAGAAATGACGGCTGATGTGATGAGATGCCTTTATTATAACAGTGACTTTTATCATAAATAGGATGAAACTGTACACTCTTTTTGGAAAATTAAAAACATAATAATAAAGTATTCTCTGCCCTGGTTTGCCCAACCAACAGTTTCTAGTACTAGATTTTACCTTTTTGTGTGTGCTCTTTACAAGTTCAGGGTGAATATCTGTCTCTTGGAAGAGATGACAGCCGGCTCTTTGGGGAGAATGCATTAGGGAGGTAAGTGTGGACACCTGGGGATCCATTTGATAATCGTTGTCATTTCCTAGGCTCCCTGTGGGGCACAGCACCTCAGAACTCTGAGTGTGGCCAATGCTGCGGTCTTCCTATGAAAAGTATAATCCTTATCTATGCCTCGCCACCTATTGCCCCATCATTAAAGTGCACTTCACAGTTGCAGAAACTAGGGGTTAAGAGTGTCTGTTTTGGGTGCAGACTGGCACGGGCTGGAGTTCCTGCTGTGTGGTTGGGGCAAGTCACTCAACCTCTCTGAGCTTCATTTTTTTTCCTTTTTTTGTACGTGTTTTTCTTTTTTTTTTAATTTCAGATTAATATGAAGTTAAAAACCATAAGGTTACATTCTTTGCATTTATAAGGCAACATCCAATTTGAAATTGAGTCCTTCATTCAGGTGGTGTGCCATAAACCTCTACATTGTATCCATTCGGTGGGAACGGACCAAAACTCTCCTCTCTCCACCCTTTCTCCCACCATTCTTGAATTTAATTGTGTTTTTCTCTCATGTGGGCCTGTAGTTGTTCATTTACTATTTTCAGATTAGTACAGAGTACATGGTGTGCTTGCTTTTATATTCTGGAGAATGTTCTCCAAATCCATCCAGGTAAATACAAAAAATACAAAGTTTCCATCATTTTTGTGGCTGAATAGTATTCCAAGATATATGTGTGTGTGTGTGTGTGTGTGTGACAGTTTACTCCATTCATGGTTTGATGGGAACTTGGGATGTTTCCATATCTTTGTGATTGTGAATTGATCTGTGATAAACATTCTAGTGCAAATGGCCTTATGAAAAATAATGTTTTTCTTCTGGATAGATACTTAGTAATGCGATTGTGGGATCCAAGGGAAAGGTACTTTCAGCCTTTTGTATCAGCCAGTCCTGGCACATAGAACACACCAAATACAGGCATTTCTAATCTCTCCTGATAGATTATTAATTCTTCCAATTTGTGGTTTATTACTTAGTTTTTGCTGGTCTCCATTCCCTCTAGTGCAAAGCTTTATTTATTGAACAAATATTCTTGAATGTCTAAGCCTTACTTGGACTTAAAAGAGATGGCAAAGTGTAGTGATTCATAGTGTAGGAGAAGCAAAACTTCAGGCCTTATCATCATGCAGGTTCTGCATCGGACACTCAGCAAAGAAGGAAGAGCCATCTGATGGGTGGGAGCCGAGATGAGACTCCCCGGAGCTGGGGCTGGAGGTAGATTACCATGCCTTGTTCAACATGGGATCCATGATTCTCATGAACTTGTCCGATGAAAAGTAGGCTGCTTAGGACAAGCAAGTCTCTTCTCTTATGCCTAGCTTTCTATTCCCAGAGGTGGAAGAGGTAAACTGAACCACATTCAACTTCTCAAAACTGGCCATGCTATTGTCCATTCCCATTTAAATTCCTTCAAGCAGCAATCAGAACACCGTAATAAGATTTTGAAACTTATTTAAAGGGACATGCAAAGGGAAAGCAAAATACCCTGTTTAGACCTTAAAACCAAAGTCATGCTGCGCACCAATCCAATTTTTACTCAGAGCCCTCACTGCGGTATCAGGTGGCCAGGTCGTTATCAGTCCTGTTGTGTTATCATAACTTGTTTATTTAGCACTTCCTTGGGATCCCATAAGGCAGAAGTGACTAACACAACAGATAATCAGGAATTTCTAGATTTCTGACCTTAAAATCATCTGATACTATTAAAATCATTATAAACTTTATTTCAAAGAAATAAAGTCTCATGACTTGCTCATCTTGGAGACAGCCTCCGTCACAAAAATTTACATCACAGTGAACAAAAACATAAAGTGTGATAAAAATTAGCAGTGCTATACTCAACCAGATTATTACAGGAATTATCTTAAGGAGCGATTCTCAATCTCCCATGCTGCTGCCATTATAAACCACACTATGCTAGTCCATGTTTGGGGATTCTACAAGATGTTATTTATTGGTTCTGTGGACTTCAGGAGATTTCATTTACCCCTATAGGAGGATATGTTCCAAACAGTTCCCAATTTCTACTTTCCATGTCCCTCTGAATTTCTGTATGTTCGTAAAAGCGTATTGGATGCTACGCAGTCTCCTTCAAATGTACAACTCTGGAAGTTCCAACTCTAGTTATTAGAAGTAAACTGATAACAAGATAATGTGAAGAGGCCTTTAAGTGGTCCAGTGTCAGGTACAGATGGAAAAGATGAGTCATGATGTATTAGTTACCTGTTGCCATAATCATGGGATAATAAAGAACCACCCCAAATCTCAGTGGCTGATGATGACAAGTGTTACTTTTTCTAGTTTGCGGGTCTATGGATTGGCTCTGGCAGCTCTGCTTTGGTCTTTAGGCCCAACAGGGCTGCTTGAGGTATGCATTTCCCCTGGAAAATCACCAGAGTGCAAGTGAACAAGTCAGTCTGTGCAAGTATATTTTTACTTCCTCCCATCACTATCCTGGTTCAAAGTGATGTATTTCAACTAAGCTTAAGGTCAGTCGAGACATTTGCCCATTATGGACCTCAGTCTCACCATCTCTAAAATGGGGATAATAAAAGAACCTACTGATAAAATGTTCATGAGAATTAAATGAATGAACCCATGTAAAGTTTCCAGAGCAATACCTATCGCATTGCTAACCAGAACTTAAAAAAAGTTTACTAGTATTTTCTCTCCTTCTCATAGATCTATTCAGATCCTTGGCTCTTTTTATGGTCTTTTTGACCACAAGAATCCTTTGTCCTAAGTCAAGAGAGAAATAATGACCCAGTAAAAATTTAGAGATCACTCCAAAAATGATGAGAAAATTTTGCTTGATCATGAGACTTCACCCATCCATTCATTCATTTCAAAGTATTTACTGAGTTTTACCTACTAAAATTCAGGATCCAGGATTTAATGAAAATATTAAAAGTTACAGTGATTTCTACAAGTTAACATTCTATGTATGCAAAATTTGGGATGCCCAAGACTGGTAAGGAGCTCTGCCATTGTCAAAATGCGGCTTTCATTTCTGGGTATAAAGTGACTCTCTTTCTGGCCAGCAAAGAAGGGTTCAAGGACAGTGTTGTATACAACCATTTCTTTTACATGATTTGCATTATGTCTGCTTGCTTTCTAATGATAAGAGCTTAATTCCTGATCATAACCAGCTTCAAGGCTAGCTAGAATATTTAGCCTAAAGTTAAGTACCTTCATGCAATGCTAAAATTTAGGATGCCTTTAATTAAATAAGGGGAGAATAAATTTGGTGAATAATTAGCAATATCTGCCTTAGAAACCACCCTAGACAGACAACAGTGGAAAAGAGAGAGATGGCCCCATCCTCATCAACTCTCATGGACCATGACTCTGTGTGGAGGGGTCAGTGGGGAAGAGGGACCGATCATGACACCTGGAGAATTAGTGAGGTGAACTTCACCAAAACTGTGGATGGGAGAGTATGAGGCATTGCCAACCAATAGGACTGCACAAATGTCTGAAATGAACACGCAATCCATCACACTTCAGAGACTGACATCCAAAATGAAGACAAGGACAGAAAGTGAGGCTGGAAAAGTAGACAAAGCAAGTACGAAGCAAAGCTTAGCCATATTAAAAATGTTTGGTTTTATCCTTTAGTAATTGGGCCAACATCACAGTATCTTAAGCAAGGCAATGGGGTCAATCACAGGGTCCACGGGACATTGAGAAAAGAAGAATTAGATCACCCATAAAGTTGGATAGTCAAGGAGCATGCTTTAAAAATATAACTTCATTTTTTTTAAGTGGGAGGATAAAATGGGAGCAGGTGAATGTGGAGAGAATACAAAGAGACATTGTGATGGTCTAAGTTTATTTACTGGAAGGCGATTGCCAGAGGCCCAGAACTAGTGCACGGAAGCCCTGGGGCACCTAGCAGGGCCTCACGTCCCATGGACCGCAGCTTCCCAAACCTGGCTGTTTTCTAAAGATACAAAAAACAGTGAGCCATGGAAAAGTGAAGGAAAAAAATGGCTAAGTGAGCTTTTCTATCTTCCAACTGCCCTCAACCATTTGAAAAGTGAACTAATAGAGAGTTACAGATAAGAGATCTCTGTCTGCATCCTGCCAAGCAGAGGAGGGGACAGGAGCATTGCAGAGGTATCATTATGTTACCTCACTGGCATCTTTAGAATAATCCCCTAAGGAGTTTAGTTGGAAGTGGAGCAGTCACAGCACAGGCTAAACCCTCCTCTGCCAGCAGTGAGCTACAGCAGCACTTTACCTG
Organism: Nycticebus coucang; assembly: GCF_027406575.1. Taxonomy (NCBI): domain Eukaryota; kingdom Metazoa; phylum Chordata; class Mammalia; order Primates; family Lorisidae; genus Nycticebus; species Nycticebus coucang. The sequence goes on along the minus strand of NC_069781.1, from coordinate 18,794,554 downwards.
AGACAGCAAGTGGAGCAGCTCTTAAAATCACCATGACTCTCACTTGTTTACCTCTTACACTAGGTTTTGGGGACACTTTGTTCATGCTTCCATAAATCCCCCAAAGAATGCACTCATCCCTCTTTTTCACTGTCTTTTTGCTACTGCTTAAGAAAGAAAAATCACTTACTGATAACCCAGGTGTAGGGGTGTGTGTGGGTAAATGCCAGCCCCTCCTTGGCCTAAGATAGTCTTTTCCTTTTCCTCTTTTCTCTTCCTGAAGCCCCAGAGGACTAGAGAGAGCCCTTCGCTTTATTCCTGAGAGGATGTGTCAGCTAGCCGCTGATCAGCACCTTTAAAGAGTTTAGTAATATTTTGCTTGCTTGGGACTTGCTGGCCAGGAGCTGGTTTAGGTGCATTGCAGAGGGAAGGCTAAAACACTACTCTGGACTGGAACCCTTGAGTCCTAAGTGTAAGAGTTAGCTGCCAAGAGCAGTCTTTACAAGTCAAGTCATGGACTCAAGGATAGTTCAGCTGTTGACACAATATGGGTCAGTTCATTCATTCATTCATTCAGTTATTCCTTCTTTTACTCAACAACGTTGAGGATCTAACTCATGCTGGATGCAGTAGCAACTGCTGGAAAAATGTAAGAGAAAGGATCACATCACATTGTCGCTCTCCCACAAGCTGAGAATATAGTAAACACGGGCAACCAAAGAAATCACAAGTAATTATTCGAAATCAAAGTGATCACTGCTAAGAAGAGTAAGACACTTAATGGCAGAAATTAGAATGAAAAGCTAATATACCAAAAAGTCTCTTGAAGAAAAAGAACTGAAAGATCAGTAAAATTGAGGCAAACCAGTTGAGTTTTGAAACCCTAGGTCTGGAAACACAAAGAAGCCAGACAAGATTTAGGAATAAAATGACAGTGAGTTGAGCAAGTGAGCTGAGGAAGGAAAAGAGCAAAACTAAACCAGCCGCTTCATCCACCTTGGAAATGAGGAAACTCAGGTACAGAGCAAACAGATTTGGGACAGATTTGACCCAGCAATTTAGGCCATTCTTTCCCCTGTATTAAGTGAAATTTTACTTATATGTATCTCCTATTGTTGAAAACAGGAAAAAACTAAACTTTGGGGGAAGTAAATAATGTAAGCAAATCTCACAGAAAGAGAATCTTCTGAATCTTCACTTCTCCACTGCTGGTGGGAATGCAAACTAATACATTCTTTTTGGAAAGAAGTTTGGAGAACACTCAGGGACCTAAAAATTGACCTGCCATTGGATCCTGCAATTCCTCTACTAGGAGTATATCTAAAAGACCAAAAATCACTTTGCATAAGAGATATTTGCACCAGTTTATTCACTGCAGCTCAATTCGTAATAGCCAAGTCATGGAAGAAGCCCAAGTACCCATCGATCCATGAATGAATTAATAAATTGTGGTATATGTATATCATGGAATACTATGCAGTCTTAAAAAAGATGGAGCCTTTACTTCTTTTATGTTTACATGGAGGGACCTGGAACATATTCTCCTGAGTAAAGTATCTCAAAAATGGAGGAAAAAGTATCCAATGTACTCGGTACTTCTATGAAACCAACTTATATTTACTCACACTTTGTTATGAAAGATACAACACAACTATAGCCCAGGATGAAGGAGAGAAATGGAGTGGGAAGGGAGGAGAGGGAGGAGGGTTGATAGAGGGAAGGTAAAAGGCGGGACCATACCTATGGAGCATATTGCAAGGGTACAAGTCAAATCTGTCAAATGTAGAACACAAATGTCTTAACACAATAATCAAGTAAATGAGATGAAAGCTACGTTGATTGGTTTGATGTAACCACGTTAGATTGTATAAAAAAATAAATCAACACATTGTACCCCATATACACATAAATGTATTCATGATCTATGTGTATTTGACTTAAAAAAAAAAAAACTATTTGAATGAGCCAAATAGCCATTTTTGATACCTACACTCCCCCTCCACAGCATTTTTTTTTCCACCTTTTAGTAGCTCAGCAGACTATTTCATAGACTTCTCCTATATAAGAGCTCACTATGGACTTCTAAATTATTACCGTGTTTCAAGTCGCACTTTTACCTTTCAGTAAAATTGTTTCCTGCTGTTGTTAATATAAAAAGGTACAATTTCTACTTGCATGTGTATTGTTTCTTGAGGCTCTTCCTGGCATGCAACACAGCCCTAGGTGTTGTGAAGGACAGAAACAATATAAAAGAGAAAACGACAAGCAAATAAAAGAATTTTTTTAAATGTCATACACCTTAGTTAAATTGATAAAGAAAAGTTATTGGAAGATGACTTGGAAATACATGTCAAAATCCTGGAAAAGCACAGACTTTTTGACCCAATTATTCTACTTCTGAAAATTTATTGAAAGAGATAATGACAAAAGTGAACAAAAATTACTAGAAAGACAGTAGTACTGGGATTATTAAAAATAAAGTGAAATAAAACAGAAGAAACCAATGAACAGCAAAAAGGAATATTATATTACATGCTTTATGTTACATCTCATCTCTACAACAGAAACACACACTAGCTAAGAAAATGAAACACTAGAATTATGACAACAAGAAATATTAGATACTAAAAAATATTTTTGAAAGCTTAATAAAGCACCTACCATTATATTCATTTATTCAACAAATCTGTATTGAGCTCCGATTATGTGCCCGGCACTATGCTAGATGCTGGCAATACATCTCTTAATAAATATAGGCCTGGATCATGCCTTCAGGGAACTTATGGTCTGACTTAGGTTAGAGTTGTTGCAGATAATAAAAGTATTTGAATAATAGTATGAAACATGATTTCATATTTGCTCTTTCCTGTGCATTGGGAAATATCCTTTTTTTACTTTTGCAAAATAAAAATGTTGGTAAATACAAAAGTTTATACAGTAGAACCTCTGTAAATTGACCACCCAGAGGATGGTAACAAACTATCAACATACAGAGATGGTGAATATAAGGAACTAGGCCTACTGCATCTGATATGTAGATATGATGCATGCACCATCTATAAAAATTAGGTCCATGTAAGGAGATGGTCAATGTAAGGAGATGGTCAACAATGGAGATTCTGCACTTTTGCAATCATTATTTATTTGCTCCTTAGAGCTATTCTGGTGGAAGTAGAGATGAAAGGGAAAGAGAAGGCACGAGGCAGGAAGAATTGGCCAGGAACCTGCCATGGGCGTGGTATTTTACATACTTTTCCTTGTTTAGTGCTGAGGTCACTCAAAGAGATTGCTAACCTTTGTTTAGGGCCGATACTATAACTGACACAAATGTACAAATTCACACTCCCTTCAACTACAGAAAATTAAACAGGCACAAAGTGGCTTAGGGAACTCCAACTGGGTTTCCTATAACTCCGAGAACTCAAACACAAATCTCCACATTAATTTTCCTTTTTAGTCTTCTGCCCCATGCCAGTGACATTAGTTTCCTCAACCATAAAATGAGGGTGGTAACAATTTTCTCAAAGAGTTAGTCTATGAATTAAATTAGTCTATGAAATTAATATATGAACATTCTTAAAATAGGATCTCCTATTTGGAATGCTTTCAATAATTGCTATCTATGTATCTTTCTTTATCATTGTTTTTAATTAATTGTGTTGTACCAGTCTTGTGTAGAGCAGACCCTGTACAGTCACCATACACTTCCCACCATAGGTGCCTTCCTAACCTCTCATCAGGCACCATGTCCTGCAGATTCTGGCCTTCAACCTGTCTTCCATCCCAATAGCCCACTCTTTGATATCTTAGTGAACAAATAATAATAGTAGGGATTTAATAGATACAGCAGCTATCTCTCAGGACTGAAGCTGAAAAGAAGGCTGTGAGACTCAGGGCATAAAATGTCCCTCAGAGAAGCGAGGTACAATAACTGAAGGCTGATTAACAGAAGAGATAAACGATCATTTTAAAAATCTAAAGATGTCCCACTTTCTTAGTTTAACAGGCTAAGGGAGAAAACAGCATTCTCTATCTACAGAGGTCTTTTCAGAATCTAAGCCCATGTCTGTTCTGCTAGCTTAGCTGGTTTAATGGATAGGAATCAAGCTACTTCTCCAGGACCTGTAAATGCAGGAACCATGGAGAATATATCTTAAAATAGCTGGTGAAACAATTACAACATCAAGAGCAGAGAGACCATTGTTTGAAGTATGATTGCACGTGTGATTCAGAGTGTGCACGGTCACCTGAAACTTGTTTCCTTCTTTGGTAGTTAAAGACATAATATAGTATCTTGCAGGGCTTTTCTGAAGATGAAATATATGAAATCAATCTGGCGTATTGAAGAGAATCAATAAATGGTAGCAATTATCCTTACTATTGTGGGTGATAAAATGAGTAAGGCATTGCTATTTTGTCCTGGTAAGAAAGGAAGAAGCAAATAGACATTTATTGGATAATATTTAATGAATGGCAACTCTGTACCATATAATATGCATGCATAGGAACATGTACACGTGTTTAATCATTGTTTGTGGTCAATAGTTAATGGTTTTCAAAAGTTAATAATTGTTAGCAAGCAATGGTTGTCAACAGTATCATAGCTTTGACAATAGTATCTTCAATTAGGTTGATAAAACATTGATGGAAGGGTCATGACTTAGAAGAAACCAAATTATTATTTTATTCAACTGAAATGCACAACAAAATTTAATAAATGATCTAATAAAAACATAAACCCAAAATATGGCATAGCTAAAAATTTTGGTAAGTGTGGTGTGGAGAAAATGATTCTGTAGTCAGATGAATTTGAGAAACAATGGACATTAAAAATAGAGTTCATTTAACCAGGACTTCTCAGAGCCTTTAAAATACTAATACACCTTGTTAACCTCTAAAAGCATACAATATACATTTGTTCTATGAAACTTCTTTTCACAGAATAAGTACAATTTAGAAAAAACAAAATGCTACTGGTAAGTCATCTTTAAATAAGTGTAGGAAATGTTAATCTAAACAAAGTTAACGAGATCTCTTAATTGTAGTTTCTCAAAGACCCTACACAGAAGGCACCAAAAAAATAAAAAAGTTTATATATTTTAAGGAAAAAAATGTTTTAAAACTGTAATGCTCAATATCTACTGTTAATAAAACAAGAATATAAGTTACATTTGAATACCTCTTATAATTACAGAAGTCCAATGTGACTTGAGTATTGCAAATTTAATGTAGTTTTTCCTTTCTTAAAATGTGTATATATTATTTTGGCACCCTCGGTAAATTAACAATGTGTGTGAGCACCCAAAGGTGTGATATAATACAAACATTGTTTGACTGTGTAACCACAGTTGTGCTTTGCATGCTGTTTTTGTTGTTGGTTGGTTGTTTTGGAAGAGCAGTCTATAATACTAAAATTAGTGTTTTGGTTGTCAGTGGGGTGTTTTTTGGTTTGGGAGTTTTTGTTTTCATTTTTTTGAGAAATTGCTTCTATAAGGTTTCAAAAGAAGATAAGGCCTTTACCATACTGTGTGTAACAAAGACTGCTCGCTTTCTCTAGCATTCACTCTCCGTTCTTCTAAAGTAATGTGATCTCTGAATTGTAGCTAGACACAATCTTTATGGAACAGATCCTGTATTTATCAGCCTTTCTAATGTGATCATTTTCTGGTGAGAGGAATAAAGAAGTGGTGTTTTCAAGTCTCGGGGAATATTCTGTAACAGCACACAGCCAGAAAACCTTTTCCTAAGAACAGCCTGATAGTAAATAGTTTATGCTTTGCAGACAATGCAGTCTCCATCAAAAATACACAAATCTGCTATTGTAGCAGGAAGCAACCACAGATATTATAAAAAATGGACATAACTGTGTTCCAATAAAGTTTATTTACAAAAAACAGGTAGCAGGAGGCGGAGCAAGATGGCAGCCGAGTAACAGCTTCCTTGCATCTGGGCACCGTGAGTCTGGGGAGATAGGACTCCAGGCATCTCTGGCTGGTGGGAACTGCCTATCATCACTCCTATGAAAATACAGGGAGTCAGCGAGAGACTTCTGGACCCCAAGAGGAGGACTAAAACAGTGGAAAGCCGGCAAGTGGTTGCGTGTGTTCAATCCGTCTAAACCCGCCCACAACTGTAAGTTCAGTAGCAGCGAGACTGCAAACCAGAAAGGCCATACCTGTGAACTGTTTTGATGTCCTTGGACTTGGCACTGAGTTGAACTGCCTTGGGGAAGGCCTGAGCGTGAGTGCGGAGAACTTTGGCCGTTGTCTAGGGCCCCAGTCTGAGCCGCTGAGCCAGACGGAGCTGATAGTGTTTGGCGGTGGGTCACACGGATCCATTGTCAGTGATCTGCCCCGGCAAGCTCTGCCCTCAGGGTCGCAGAGCTAGAAACGGGTGGGAGCTGGTAACCCAGCAACCAAGTAGCCTAAGGGTGGGGTCTGAGCCGCCTTGCAGCCCTAACCCTCAGGGGCAGAGTGAGATCGGTTTTGGCACACTGAGTAAGTGCATAGCCACTTCAGCAGCGATTCCAGCGAGAAAGCTGGGAAAGCTTCTGCTCAGCAAGTTTACAAGTTCAAAGTGCCTTTTAAGTAGGCTGAAGAGAGATTTAGGGTGCAGCCTCCAGTCGTATCAGAACTGTGACTAACATCTCATACCCCAGAAGACCACGTGTTGCCCAGACAATATTCAATAACATATACAAACTGCTTTGTTTTTGGTTGTGTATTTTTTTCTTCTTTTTTTTTTTTTTTTTTGGTTTGGTTGTTTTTTTTGTTTGTTTATTTTGACGTTGCTGATGTTCTTTTGTTTTTTTAATTTCAATCTTTTCCACACAGATCCCTTTTTCTTTCTCAATTTTCCTAGTTTAATTATAATTTCCCATTGCTGCCTTTTTTAATAACTTCAACTTCATTTTTGCTAGTGTTTCTACCGATATAATTTGGTTTTTCACCCAATTTTATCCCCGTAAAGTTTTCTGTTTGCTTCTTTTGGTTTGATTTATAGCATTTTTGTCTTTCCTCTCTACTTGGTGGAGGTGGGGTACTGTGTCTGATCAGGTTAGCAAAGAGCTGCTGACCTCAAGGGAACCACGCAACTGGGCACCCCCAGAAGGTGGGGTTTTTTAAGGTTGTGTCAAAGTACCCTACTGTACACCTATATTGCCCTGTCTCCCTCTTTCTGTGCCTCTCTTCTTTTTGTCAATATTCCTTATACCCACCCCCTCTCCTTTCTCTATCTTTCTTTTTTTCTTATCACTCGGTCCTCCTTTCTTTCATCCCCTTTTTTTGCTCTTCAAACTTCTCACCCTTCTGGTCCTATAACCCTTAGTCCACTGGCATAAGAACTTAAAGAGCAAGAGGAAGTGAAAGGAAAATTAGGGCAAGGAAACAGATAAAAGAAATCACTCATGAGGAAGAATCAGCAGAAAACTCCAGGCAACATGAAGAACCAGTCTAGAACAACCCCACCAAGGGACCATGAGGTAGCTACTGCAGATGATTCCACCAGTATAGAAATGTTAGGAATGACAGAAAGGGAATTTAGAATACACATGTTGAAAACAATGAAAGAAATGATGGAAACAATGAAGGAAATTGCTAATAAAGTGGAAAATAACCAAAAGGAAATCCAAAAACAGAATCAAATAAGAGATGAACGATATGAAGAATATAAAAAGGATATAGCAGACCTGAAGGAACTGAAACAGTCAATTAGGGAACTTAAAGATACAATGGAAAGTATCAGCAACAGGTTAGACCATGCAGAAGAAAGAATTTCAGAGGTAGAAGACAAAGTTCTTGAGATAACTCAGACAGTAAAAGAGGCAGAAAAGAAGAGAGAGAAAGCAGAACGTTCACTGTCAGAATTATGGGACTTTATGAAGCGTTCCAACATACGAGTTATAGGAATTCCAGAAGGGGAAGAAGAATGCCCCAGAGGAATGGAAGCCATACTAGAGAATATTATAAAAGAAAATTTCCCAAACATCACCAAAGAGTCTGACACACTGCTTTCAGAGGGATATCGGACCCCAGGTCGCCTCAACTCTAACCGAGCTTCTCCAAGACACATTGTGATGAACCTGTCCAAAGTCAAGACAAAAGAAAAGATTCTGCAAGCTGCCAGGAGTAAGCGCCAGTTGACCTACAGGGGCAAATCCATCAGAGTTACCGCAGACTTCTCTAATGAAACTTTCCAAGCAAGAAGACAATGGTCATCTACCTTTAATCTACTTAAACAGAACAATTTTCAGCCCAGAATTCTGTACCCTGCTAAGCTAAGCTTCAGAATTGACGGAGAAATCAAATCATTTACGGATATACAAACATTGAGGAAATTCGCCACAACAAGACCAGCTCTACAGGAAATACTTCAACCTGTTCTGCACACTGACCACCACAATGGATCAGCAGCAAAGTAAGAACTCAGAAATCAAAGGACAAAACCTAACCTCCACACTGATGCAAAAGATAAAATTAAGCAATGGACTCTCACCAAATAAGACAAATAGAATACTACCACACTTATCAATTATCTCAATAAATGTTAATGGCTTGAATTCCCCACTGAAGAGACATAGATTGGCTGACTGGATTAAAAAACACAAGCCATCCATTTGCTGTCTGCAAGAAACACACCTGGCCTCAAAAGACAAATTAAAGCTCCGAGTCAAGGGTTGGAAGACAATTTTTCAGGCAAACGGAATTCAGAAGAAAAGAGGAGTTGCAATCTTATTTTCAGATACATGTGGATTTAAAGCAACTAAAGTCAAAAAAGACAAAGATGGTCACTTTATATTGGTCAAGGGAAAACTACAACAAGAAGACATTTCAATTCTAAATATTTATGCACCCAATTTAAATGCTCCCAGATTCCTGAAGCAGACCTTACTCAGTCTGAGCAATATGATATCTGATAATACCATCATAACAGGGGACTTTAACACACCTCTTACAGAGCTGGACAGATCCTCTAAACAGAAATTAAACAAAGATGTAAGAGATTTAAATGAGACCCTAGAACAACTATGCTTGATAGATGCATATAGAACACTCCACCCCAAAGATAAAGAATATACATTCTTCTCATCACCCCATGGAACATTCTCCAAAATTGATCATATCCTGGGACACAAAACAAATATCAACAGAATCAGAAGAATTGAAATTTTACCTTGTATCTTTTCAGACCATAAGGCACTAAAGGTGGAACTCAACTCTAACAAAAATGCTCAAGCCCACCCAAAGGCATGGAAATTAAACAATCTTCTGTTGAATAACAGATGGGTGAAGGAAGAAATAAAACAGGAAATCATTAACTTCCTTGAGCATAACAACAATGAAGACACAAGCTACCAAAACCTGTGGGATACTGCAAAAGCAGTTTTGAGAGGAAAATTCATCGCTTTAGATGCCTACATTCGAAAAACAGAAAGAGAGCACATCAACAATCTCACAAGAGATCTTATGGAATTGGAAAAAGAAGAACAATCTAAGCCTAAACTCAGTAGAAGAAAAGAAATATCCAAAATCAAATCAGAGATCAATGAAATTGAAAACAAAAGAATCATTCAGAAAATTAATGAAACAAGGAGTTGGTTTTTTGAAAAAATAAATAAAATAGATAAACCATTAGCCAGACTAACTAGAAATAGAAAAGTAAAATCTCTAATAACCTCAATCAGAAATGATAAAGGGGAAATAACAACTGATCCCACAGAGATACAAGAGATCATCTCTGAATACTACCAGAAACTCTATGCCCAGAAATTTGACAATGTGAAGGAAATGGATCAATATTTGGAATCACACCCTCTCCCTAGACTTAGCCAGGAAGAAATAGACCTCCTGAACAGACCAATTTCAAGCACTGAGATCAAAGAAACAATAAAAAAGCTTCCAACTAAAAAATGCCCTGGTCCAGATGGCTTCACTCCAGAATTCTATCAAACCTTCAAGGAAGAGCTTATTCCTGTACTGCAGAAATTATTCCAAAAAACTGAGGAAGAAGGAATCTTCCCCAACACATTCTATGAAGCAAACATCACCCTGATACCAAAACCAGGAAAAGACCCAAACAAAAAGGAGAATTTCAGACCAATCTCACTCATGAACATAGACGCAAAAATTCTCAACAAAATCCTAGCCAATAGATTACAGCTTATCATCAAAAAAGTCATTCATCATGATCAAGTAGGCTTCATCCCAGGGATGCAAGGCTGGTTTAACATACGCAAGTCTATAAACGTTATCCACCATATTAACAGAGGCAAAAATAAAGATCACATGATCCTCTCAATAGATGCAGAAAAAGCATTTGATAAAATCCAGCATCCTTTTCTAATTAGAACTCTGAAGAGTATAGGCATAGGTGGCACATTTCTAAAACTGATTGAAGCTATCTATGACAAACCCACAGCCAATATTTTACTGAATGGAGTAAAACTGAAAGCTTTTCCTCTTAGAACTGGAACCAGACAAGGTTGTCCTCTGTCACCTTTACTATTCAACGTAGTGCTGGAAGTTCTAGCCAATACAATTAGGCAAGACAAGGAAATAAAGGGAATCCAAATGGGAGCAGAGGAGGTCAAACTCTCCCTCTTTGCTGATGACATGATCTTATACTTAGAGAACCCCAAAGACTCAACCACAAGACTCCTAGAAGTCATCAAAAAATACAGTAATGTTTCAGGATATAAAATCAATGTCCACAAGTCAGTAGCCTTTGTATACACCAATAACAGTCAAGATGAGAAGCTAATTAAGGACACAACTCCCTTCACCATAGTTTCAAAGAAAATGAAATACCTAGGAATATATCTAACGAAGGAGGTGAAGGACCTCTATAAAGAAAACTATGAAATCCTCAGAAAGGAAATAGCAGAGGATATTAACAAATGGAAGAACATACCATGCTCATGGATGGGAAGAATCAACATTGTTAAAATGTCTATACTTCCCAAAGCTATCTACCTATTCAATGCCATTCCTATCAAAGTACCTACATCGTACTTTCAAGATTTGGAAAAAATGATTCTGCGTTTTGTATGGAACCGGAAAAAACCCCGTATAGCTAAGGCAGTTCTTAGTAACAAAAATAAAGGTGGGGGCGTCAGCATACCAGATTTTAGTCTGTACTACAAAGCCGTAGTGCTCAAGACAGCATGGTACTGGCACAAAAACAGAGACATAGACACTTGGAATCGAATTGAACACCAAGAAATGAAACTAACATCTTACAACCACCTAATCTTTGATAAACCAAACAAGAACTTACCTTGGGGGAAAGACTCCCTATTCAATAAATGGTGTTGGGAGAACTGGATGTCTACATGTAAAAGACTGAAACTGGACCCACACCTTTCCCCACTCACAAAAATTGATTCAAGATGGATAAAGGACTTAAATTTAAGGCATGAAACAATAAAAATCCTCAAAGAAAGCATAGGAAAAACACTGGAAGATATTGGCCTGGGGGAAGACTTCATGAAGAAGACTGCCATGGCAATTGCAACAACATCAAAAATAAACAAATGGGACTTCATTAAACTGAAAAGCTTCTGTACAGCTAAGGACACAATAACCAAAGCAAAGAGACAACCTACACAATGGGAAAGGATATTTGCATATTTTCAATCAGACAAAAGCTTGATAACCAGGATCTATAGAGAACTCAAATTAATCCACATGAAAAAAGCCAACAATCCCTTATATCAATGGGCAAGAGACATGAATAGAACTTTCTCTAAAGATGACAGACGAATGGCTAACAAACATATGAAAAAATGTTCATCATCTCTATATATTAGAGAAATGCAAATCAAAACAACCCTCAGATATCATCTAACCCCAGTGAGAATGGCCCACATCACAAAATCTCAAAACTGCAGATGCTGGCGTGGATGTGGAGAGAAGGGAACACTTTTACACTGCTGGTGGGACTGCAAACTAGTACAACCTTTCTGGAAGGAAGTATGGAGAAACCTCAAAGCACTCAACCTAGACCTCCCATTCGATCCTGCAATCCCATTACTGGGCATCTACCCAGAAGGAAAAAAATCCTTTTATCATAAGGACACTTGTACTAGACTGTTTATGGCAGCTCAATTTACCATTGCCAAAATGTGGAAACAGCCTAAATGCCCACCAACCCAGGAATGGATTAACAAGCTGTGGTATATGTATACCATGGAATACTATTCAGCTATTAAAAAAAATGGAGACTTTACATCCTTCGTATTAACCTGGATGGAAGTGGAAGACATTATTCTTAGTAAAGCATCACAAGAATGGAGAAGCATGAATCCTATGTACTCAATCTTGATATGAGGACAATTAATGACAATTAAGTTTATGGGGGGGGGAAGCAGAAAGAGGGATGGAGGGAGGAGGGTGGGGCCTTAGTGTGTGTCACACTTTATGGGGGCAAGACATGATTGCAAGAGGGACTTTACCTAACAATTGCAATCAGTGTAACTGATTTATTGTACCCTCAATGAATCCCCAACAATAAAAAAAAAAAAAAAAAAAAAAAAATGTTTAAGGTTAAAAAAAAAAAAAAAAAAAACAGGTAGCAGAATGTACCTAAATTCTGTGGGAATTGTGTTAGTAAGACAAACAGGTGAAGTCTGATAGGCTGAAAGAAGGCAGAATACTGTCTAGGGACCTCGGGAGCTGAGGAACAGCATGGTAGTTAAGTTCCTCAGGGTCTCATTTGCATTTCTCAGGGATGAAGAAGCTGAAAACCTGGAGACACCAATGACAAGAGATATAAAAAGCCCCAAGAAAACACCGATCTCTCTATTTGAAAAGCCAAGAATGGATTATTTTAGACAGGGAAAATTTTGGAGAGAATAAACATGCTAGGGCAGGCAGAGAAAAAATGTGACCTTATCCTCACCCACGTTAGCAACAGGCAAGTGGGGAACCAAGACTTCCACTCTCACAAAATATTCCCCACTAGGGTGCCATTAGCCAAAGCAAAGTAGGAAGCTGGGGCTTTTACCACCCCCATTGGTAATGAAGCTCCCTAACCCACAGTGTGTTAGAGACACACAGGGAACCTGGACTTCCACACCTACCCTGCAGTTATAAGCTATCCCTTCTTTTCCTAAGGCCTCCTGGAGTATCAGACATTTTCTATAACCGAGGGGTATACAGAGTGTCAGTGGAGTAGAGTATCACCAGAGTATCAGTGGAGACCTCCCATTAGTTGGTACCCAGTAATGAGGAGTGATGAGGAGCACTAGTGATCCTGAAATATTGACCTGGTTGAATGAACTCTATTTAATTGCCTCATTTTTACTGATCTTTCAGTTCTCTTTCTTCAAGAGACCCTTCCTCAGTGTCAATGGCAGGAAATCTGGATGGCTGGACGTCTGCCTCCACCCACAATGAGGTGGTGTCCCCCCCTTCTGAAATGGTGACAGAGAAACCTAGCTGAAAAGAGGGTTTTTGTTGTGTTTTGTTTTTCATTATAGTCTCACTCTGTCACTCTATATAGAGTGCTGTGGCATCATCCTGGCTTGCTTTGACCTCAAACTCCTGGGCTCAAGCGATCTTCCTGCCTCAGCCTCCTGAGTAGCTGGGACTACAGGTATATGCTACTATATCCAGCTAATTTTTATGTTTTTAGTAAAAATGGGTCTCACTCTTGCTCGGGCTGATTTTGAACTCCTGAGCTCGAGTGATCCTTTTGCTTTGGCTTCACAATATGCTAGGATTATAGATGTGAGCCCCCACACTCAGTCTTGAAAAGAGGTTTGAATAAATTGTAAGCTCCCATAGCGCAATACAAAAAAAAAAAAAAAAAAAACTTGCTTTTATTTAAGGAGAAAAAAAAAAACAGGCAAAGAACCAAGAAGATCTAAAACCAAATGAAAACAAAAAAGACAATCAAAACACATCACAATGAGATGACAGAGGTCTTAGAGTTATCTGACAAAGGTTAGATACAAAAGCCATGATTTAAAAAATACTTCAAAGAGGGATTACTAATATGCTTAAACCAAAGAAGAAAAACAGGAAGTTCAGCACATAAATTAAAAATATAAAGAACTAAATTGAACTTGTAAAACTGAAAAAAAAAATCCCTGAATAAAGTTAATTGGATAGTGTCAACAGCACTTGGAAGAAACCAAGGAAAGACTCAGTAACCTAGAAAGGAGAAGAAGAGAAATAAGCCCAAAAAAACAACAAATAAGAACCAGACTGATAAAGATGAATAAATCCCCAGGGACCAATGGGGCTATGTAACACAAGGTTTATCATTTCTGTCAACTCCCAGAAAGAGAGGAGACAAAATTTCAAAGATGTGACAGCTGAAAACTTCTAAAATTTGCCAGGAGATAACCTAGATAACCAGACACAGTGGGATAAGCCTGTAGTCCCAGTTACTCAGGGAGCTGAGGCAGGAGGATTTCTTGATGCCAAGAGTTTTATGCTGATGTGATCTAGGATTTTTCCTGTGAATAGACATTTCCCTCTAACATGGGCAATATAATAAGACTCCTTTCTTTTAAAAACGTAAAGAAATATATATAGATTGTATATATATAAAAGATATAAACCTAAAGATTTAAAAAACTGAGCAAATCTCAAGTAGGATAAACTCAAATAAACCACATCAAGACATTTACTAATAAAACCTCTGAAAGCTAAAGACACATAAAAGGTCATGAGAGCACTAAGATAAAAAAAAAAAAAAATGTTACCTTACCTGTACAAGAAAAGCAAAGAAGATAACTGCATATTTGTTATTATGGCAACCAGAAAGAAATTACACAATTGAAAGAAAGGGATTGGTAACCCAGAGTCCTATATCTGGCTATGTTTTAGAAATAAAAAGGAAATTAAGACATTCTAAGATCAAGGAAAACTAAGTGACTTTGCTATTAGTTGACCTTGTTCAAATGAATTTCTAACAAAGAATAATAAGGGAAGAAACATCAGAATATCAGGAAGAAAAACATTGTACACAAAGATATGGGTAAATATAATAGGCATTTATCTTCTTTTACATTTTTTAAATTATGTTTGGTGGATTAGGCAAAAACTTATTACTCTAATGTGTTTTTACATGTTTGTATAGAAAATGTTTAGACAGTTATGTTGTCAATGTAGGATGGAAAAGAAGAATAAGGGACCTAAGATTTCTATATTTCATTCAAACTTGTAAAATAATGACACCACTGTATTATTTTATGTATATATAGTGCAATACCCATCGTAAATATTAAACAGTTAAACAAAAAGATAAATTCAAAAAGCTATAGATAATCAAGTTTGAATTCAAGAAAATGTTAAACTAACTAATAAAGAGGAAAATGACAAAAGAGAAATGAAAAAGAAACAGCGCAAACAGAAAAGATGGTAAAAGCCCTAATACATAAAAATTACATTAAATGTAAATGAGCTAAATATACCAATCAAATAGATAAATATTGACAAATTGGATTAAATATATAACTCGACTATAGGCTCACCATAAGAAACTTACCTTGAATATAAGAATATAGTCAGTCTGAAAGTGAAAGGATAAAAAAAAAATCACCCAATTATTTAATCAAAGGATATAAGGAAAAATATATATTAGTATCAGGTAAAATAGATGAGAAAAGTGTCAATATTCCAAAAAGACATAGTAACCCTAGACAATGCAAAACCCTTGCTTTGCATTTACCAAATAAGAACTTTAAAACTGTATATTATGACAGAAAACGAATCTCAAAAATTTTTAAAGAATCAGAATTATACAGGGTATGTGCTCTGACCATAATGGAATCAAGCTAGAAAGCAATAACAAAAAATTACAAGAAAATTTCCAGTTGTAAATTAGCACACTTCTAGATAATTCATGAAATAAATAAGCAGGTTTAACAAATCAAAAAAAATTTTGAACTGGATGAAAATGAAAGTAGAACATATCAAATTTCTGGGGCACAGAAAAAGCAATAATATAAGCTCCCACATCAAGAATATATTTTTTAAATGAGCATACTAAACACAAAGTGAGAAAAAGAAGTGAAATATTTACACAAATAATATCACAAATCAATGAAATTAGAAATATAAAATCAATAGAGTAAAATAACCTTAAAGATTTGATTCTTTGAAGAAAGCAATACCATGGACAAATTATTAGCAGAACTGATAAAAAAATTAAAAATTAATAATATTAGGAATAAAGCTAGAGATATTACTAAGATCTCAAAAATATCAATCAAAGGAATATTATAAATACCTCTACAAATATACATTTTACAACTTAGAGGAAATAAATCAATTTCTACAAAAACTCAAACAGTACAACTCACCCAACATGCAATAGATAATTTGAACCATCCTATAACTATTTTAATAAATAAATTCTCAACTTAAAAAATACCTCAAAGAGGGTGATACCTATAGCTCAGTGGGCAGGGCACTGGCCACATACACCGAGGCTGGCGTGTACAAACCCAGCCCAGGGACAGCTAAAACAACAATGACTACTGCAACAAAAAAAATAGCCGGATGTTGTGGTGGATGCCTGTAATCCCAGCTACTTGAGAAGCTGAGGCAAGAGAATCATTTAAGCCCAAGAGTTTGAGATTGCTGTGAGCTGTGACACCACGGCACACTACCCAGGACAACATAGTGAGACTCTGTATCAATGAAAAAAAAAAAAAACCACAAAGAGAAATTTGCAGATACAAATGATTTTACTAAATAATCTTTCCAGATACTAAAAACTACCAATTCTACTCAATTTCTCCCAGAAAGTAGAAGAGAAGGAAATACTTTCCATATTATTTTATAAAGTTAATATTTCTCTCACAAAAAGTAAGACAAAGACAGTATTAAATGCAAAACAAACAAAACTGCAAACTAATATTCTGTCTGAATATGACACAAAAATCATTTTCAAATATTTAGCAAATTAAATTATGCAATATATAAAATCATTTCATACCATAGTCAGGTGGGGTTCATACCCAGGTTGCAAGGCTGGTTCAATATTTGAAAAAAGCAGTAATTAACTGTTGTGCAGTAAGTTTTCTGGTCTTTGTACTGAGTTCCTTCTAAAGCCCTTGGAGTTTCCTGAGTGAAAAGAAAGAAGTGTCTTTTTTATTTATTAACCCCTTGGATCACTATGTTATCTCTGTCATGTGTTAAGATGAATTTGTGGCCAGTCAGCCAGTGGGTGACCTGGGGATCTCTTGAAGTTGTTACCGGCATTGAAAGGGAGGTAAGTCTTGTCATGGGTCGTGCCCTGTATTTTATGTGAGATCTGTGCTAATTTCAGGTTGTAAGTTTCAGAATTGAATTGTAGTATACCATTGGTGTTAGAGCTGAGGGGGTTGAAATGAAACACTTTGCCTCAGAGTTGTAATCTACCATTTAAATATATACATACAGATATATGTACATATATATATCTATTTACCTTGTTTTTATATATATATATATATGTAATCATATCAACAGTGGAAAAAGTTCACAATATTTAACAGCCATTTATGATAAAAAAAAAAAAACTCTTAGAAAACAAGAACAGAACTTTCTCAACTTGGTCAGGGGTATCTATTAGAAAAACCTGTAATTACAGCAATTGACATTTTACTTAATGGCAAAAGACTAAATTTTGCTGTCCTAAGACAGGTAACAACACAGGGATACCTATTATCACCACTCTTGTTCAACATAATGCTGAAAGTCCTGACCAGTGCAGTAAGGCAAGAAAATGAAATAAAAGTCAGTGGATCATTATGAAAGTTTTGACATAAACAGAAATTTAAAAACTTAAAATCCATGTGGACAGAAAGAAATTAAATGCTCCCAGCAATAGCGATGAACCCAGCAAGTGGAACCTTGCACAGGTGAATCACAAAAGTTGCTGTCAACTCTGTTTCAGACCCTAACACACTTTGTCTCTAAACTTTTGTAGTGACCTACATACATATCAGAAAGGAAGAAATTAAAAACTTCCTTATTTACTGATAACAGATGTATAAAATCCCAAGAAACCCAACAAAATAAAAGTATCCTAAAATTTATGAGTTCAGCAAACTCACAGAATATAAATAACTATGAAAACCAATTGTATTTCCTTATGTTAATAATGAACACATGTTCGATTAAAATTAATAATACCATACCATTTAAAATAAGTAAACAAAAAGGAAATACATGTAAATCTAGAGAAACATGTATAGGATTTTGATGAAAATTACCCAGTGGTGAAGACAAAAATCAAAACAGATCTATATAAATGGAGGGGCATGCCGCCTTTGTGAATTGAAGACTCTACCCTGTAAAGATGTCAATTCTCACAAATTGATATACAGTTTTAACTCAATTCCTATCAAAATCCCAGCAAGGCAGTTTCATAGAGACAAGTTTATTCTAAAGTTCTGACAAATAAAAGTAAAGTGAGAGTAATCAGTCAGCCCGATCTCAAGATTGATTATAAGTTACATTTATTAAGATGGTGTTGTAGGTGTATTGGTGCAAGGACAGACCCATAAATCAACAGAAGAGAAGAGAGAGCACAGAAAGAGACCCACACACATATGTCCAACTAATTTTTTTAAGCCACAGAATGTATGTTAACTGTTACAGCAGAAATAGAAAACCAATGCAATTATATTTATTAATTTTTAAGAGTGTAAACAAGTCTTGAGACAAAAAAATATTGAAAACTGCTCTCCTGCTCTCTTGTAGTATAGAGCAGATAGTTCAATGTTCTTGCTATCTACATTTGCAAAATGCTGAAAAAATCTTCTCCAAACAATAGGACAGTTTTGAGTATCAAATGAAATCATTCATTTAAACTGGATAGGAAATTGCCTGGCATTTTGTTAGTGCTAATATGTGAGTTATTATTGTATTATTGGCAGAACTATAGTTGGCTAGATAAAATTCACAGAGGAAAGAGGAAGGTAAAAGTACTAAAAATGAATAAACACGGTAAATAAAATTTCTAAAATATTCTTTCTTTTATGAACCAGATTTAACTACAGTAAAAATATGCAATAATATGTGACCCTTCTCCTAAGTTACCTTTTTATTGTTCTGGAAATATTGACCTGTCAGGCAAGTTTTTCCCATAGTTTTATAAAATACTATGTTGTTCTTAAACAACAACAACAACACAAAAATCACACTGACTCTTATCAATTTGAAATCCAATGGCTGTAGAAGTTACATTTCTAATTTTATTTCATTTCTTTATATCTTGGCAGAGTGCTGTGTTAAAAAGGCCTGACGTTGTCAAAAATTATTTCACCACTTAAGAGTGCATTTTTCTAACCCTGGTCCTCTATTCATATGTCTGAGGAAGGATGAGCATAAAAATATCTCCTTTCTCTGCACTACTGGGTAGATTCATACACAGGATTATGGTGCCTATTGAGATCATGTTCTTAAAGAAACCAATCCCTCTCTACCTTAAGAACAAAAACAAATGAAAATGGAATTAATGTTTTTAACCTTCCATTACATCCTTTAATCTCAAAACCAAACTTCAAGAGGAGTTGCTATTCCTTTATTTGCTTGTCTAACAGCCAATAAATATTGAGCAGCTATGGTAACTGAACCATTTTTCTAATCCTGGAGAATATCTTTCCTGCTGATGCAGTGAGTATAGTCTAATATGCAGTATAGTCTAGTGCTTATTCACACACCAGAAATTCAGTTAAATATTTTATATTGAACCTTACACCACCTGAGTCCTAAGATGGTACATGTTTGTTTGTTAAGATAATGAAAAATTAAGTGAATTCTTGTCATTCAGATTTTTGTTCTGAGGTTCTTCCTTTATAAGTTTATTGAATCAGCTCTCCCCTCTCCTTAGATTACTTTCTATTATATCCAATTTTTCCTTTATAACATTTATTGTAGGCTAAAATTGTTTTGTTCATTTATGCTTCGACTTGTTTATTGTCTGACTCCTAACTGATTTTAAGTCTCAGGGCAAGGACGTTAGATGACTTTTATCTCTGTAGCCTAGTGCCCAGAACTATGTCTGCTGTATAGTTACTGCCAAGCCTATGTTTGAATGATTAAATAAGGGAGTCGTTAACTAAATTTCTCAATCCTATTGGTCTGAAATGTTGTGGTCCAATAGGGTAGCCACACCTGGTTATTAAATACTTGAAAGGAGACTAATTCAAATTGAGATATAAGTATAAAATGCATGTTATATTTCAAATACCTAGCCTAGAAACAAAAAGAATAGAAAAGGGTCATTAATAATTTTTTATATTGATTCTATGTTGAAATGGTAATATTTCTAATACTTTGGTTTAAATGGAATATACTCTTAAATATTTTAAAAATTAATATTCTTAAATATTTTAAAAATTAATTTCACCTATTTCTTCTTACTTTCTTAAATGCAGCTAATAGAAAATTTAAAGTTTCGTATATAATTTACCTTTGTAGTTCACATTATCGTTCTTTTTTTATTATTAAATCACAACTGTGTACATTAATGCAATCATGGGGCACCATACACTGGTTTTATAGACAGTTTGACACATTTTCATCACACTGGTTAACATAACTTTCCTGGCATTTTCTTAGTTATTGTGTTAAGACATTTACATTCTACATTTACTAAGTTTCACATATACCCTTGTAAGATGCACTGCAGATGTAATCCCACCAATCACCCTCCCTCCGCCCACCTCCCCCCCAACCCTCCCTTTCCCCCTTCCCCCATTCTTAGGTTATATAATATTAATATATATTAATAATTGAAATCTCATCATATTGAGTATTACCCTTAACAAATATGAAGTGACCATTCTTATCCTTCCCTACTTTTGTTGGTTAAAGCCTACTGTATCTGCAAATAGAATTGTAACACCTGCTTTTTTCTGATTACCATTTGCCTGAAATATGGATGACCATCCTTACACCCTGAGTCTATATTTGTCTTTTAAGGTAAGATGTGACTCTTGTATGCAGCAAATATCTGGCCTGAGTTTTGTATCCAGTCAGCTAACCTGTGCCTCTTTAGAGGACAGTTTAAGCCATTCACATTAATGGAGAATATTGATAAGTCTGGTAAAAATTTGGGTATCCAGTTTTTCGAAAGTCCAGTGGACATTTTTAATCCTTTCGCTACTGTGGAAGTTGGAGTTTGATCAAAAGTTTCTGAGTGAGTCTGCTTTCAGAATTTTCTCCTTCGTATTATCTTTTGTGAAGTTAATTATGATATGCCTGGAGGATGTCTTATTCAGATTGAGTCATGCTGGGGTTCTGAAACTGTCTGCTATCTGAATTTCAGAATTTCTTGGCATGTCTGGAAAATTCTCTTTCATAATTTCATGGAGAAGGGTCTCTGTGCCTTGCAAGGCCACTTAATCACTTTCACGGATTCCAATGAGGTGGATATTAGCCTTCTTCAAATTATCCCAGAGCTCTCTGAGAGAATGATCTGTTTTTGCTCTCCATTTCTCTTCCTCTTTGAGAGTTTGGGAGCATTCAAAGGCTTTGTCTTCAATGTCAGAAATCCTTTCTTCTGCTTGCTCCACTCTGTCACTGAGGGATTCTACTGTATTTTTCAGATCTTTGAGGGCTGCAAATTCTTGCTTCAGTGCATCAAAATCTTTGGTCTTTAAATTCGTTAAATTCTTGAGACACCTTTTGAATTTCTCCTCGAATTTCTAATTCTGACTTTTGAATTGATGCCCCAATTTCTAATTCCAAATTCCTCCATTTTATTAACCTTGTTTGCAATCCAAATTCTGAATTCAATTTCTGACATCTTGGCCAGATGTTTATGAATGGGATCTTCAGTTACATCTGCCATATTTTTCCTTGGGGTGGGGTGGGGGTTGTTCTGTTTTGATTATTCATGTTACCAGAGTTTTTCCGCTTATTTCACCCCATGATTGTTTTACACCATTTGATTTTTCCCCTGGAGCTTTTTCGAGGACCCGCAGAGTGCTATGGTCTGAGAAACTGGGGACCTGTTTGGTGTCGTGGGGCTAAGTGGTTCTGTCTTGTTTTCAGCTGGTCTCTGTTTGACCCTAGTGAAACTGTTACTCTAGGTTGAAGTTTTAGCTGTGGAGAAATACCAGCAATTAAGTCACCCCGCCACCCTCAGGCAACAATTGGAAAAGGAAAATCAAACCTTCCTACAACCACACACCCAGGGCACCACCTGAATAGTCCTTGGGTGATTGGCTCAGTTCAAAAGGTCCAAATCAGTTGTCTCAGTCAGCACCTGTCTCAGGTGTGAGAGTTTAAAAGGTCTCTGGCAACTGGATCACAGGGGTCTGGTGACTACTCAGATATGGCTTGCTCCTGTGCTGCATGGAGTCAGGATGAGCCACCCAGCAAATAGATCAGTCTGGGAAGGTTGATGCCTCCTTCCCCACCTTGCACCTCTGTCACACTCAGTCACTGATAGTCCTGCAGGGCTATGACCCAGTTGCCTGTAATGAACAGATACTCCAGGGGTTTGCACCTGCCTGAATCACAAGGAAATCTATCTCTGCTCAGCCAGGGCACTGCACTCCACCTCTATCTAGCAGGGGGAGGTGAGGCCTGACAACCTTGGGTGCTTGATGGAGGCTGGGGGGTGTTCACTCAGTTCCAGCCCCGCCCCAGATTGATGTTACTGACAGAACAGAGCAGAACAACTTTGTGGGAATTTGTTTCTGTCCCTGCTAAATTTCCCTACAGAAGAGAAGCTGTTTTGAGTTCCCAGAGCCTGTGCCTCAGGCCCTGTCTTTGCTCCTGCAGGTTTGTATTTGGTTACCTGTCAGTTCTAGCCTTCTGTCTTCCTTTGTCCATAGGCTAATGATCCCCTAAGGGCAGGGTGCATCTTAGGCTCAGTAAAGTGGTCCTCTGGGTCAGCCCTGCCCTGGGAACTTCCTGGCTCTAGTCCCCGTGCTCCACCCAGGCGGGTACCACCTCAGGCAAACCCTTTACTCACAGAGCTTGCATTTCTGTCCCCAGATCTGTTCCGTGGTGGTTGCCAACTGAGTAGATGCTCAGCCTCCTCTGGTTGCCCAGGGAGACACGGGGTGTGGCTTTGGAATATCCAGGAGTGAGCCCTATTGTTGCCAAAAGACAGCTGCTGCTTTGTGCCTCGGGGCACCGCCGCTTCGATGTGGTTCCCTCTCAGCTGACCGTCCTCTCCTCACTCCCATGCCCCAGAGTCAGCACTGACCAGATGCAGTTTAGGCCCTATCCACACTCCTCGAGAAATCACCCAAGAATCTGGACTCCTGGGGACAGGTCTCCAGACCTCAGAGTGAGAGTGGAGGGGAATGCTGGGAGCTCAGAGTTACAGGTAGAGAATATATACAGTTTTATGCCTGGCAGGAGAATGTTGTGGCACCCTAGGAGGGGAGATAGGTCCAGTTTTTAGAGGGTCTCTCCCGTGGAGTGTAGTGGGAGGACCTTTGAACTTAAGAGGGTCTCTCCCGTGGAATGTAGTGGGAGGACCTTTGAACTCTGTTCGTTTGTTTGTGGAGCACTCCAAGCCATTCTCATGGTGGAGGGGACTCCCGTCTGCTTGGTGATGGATTTTGCACCTTTTGTTTGTATACTTGGGGTTGCAGCTCGCCTCAACAGGGTTGATGTGCATTCTTCAACCTTCTTTCTTGGTGCAGCTCTAATTGTCCAGGTTATTTGCTAAATTTCTGTCCTTTAACTCTCCTGGATGGGAGCCTCTGTTGTAAGTTGGCTTCAGTCAGCCATCTGGTCTCCGCCCCACCTTATCTTTCTATTGGACAGCCCTGGTCTAGAATAATAGCTACAAAAGACAAATTTCAAGAAATACACAGATGTACAAGGGTTTATTAATATTAGGGCTCAAACAGAAACAAATGATGCCAGGAATAATTTCAGATTCTGCCTCCAGACAACTTTAAATCATAAAGAGGTGAAGCCAGTATTTCTGGAAAGGTGTTTAACAGAAACTGGATGCCCCACCCACCACTGAAAATGGCAGAAGACATGACCTAAGGTTAAGGTTACCACACCACACACCAGAACCTTTCTGAAACCACATCCTTCTCCTTGATGAGTGAGCCAAATGCTGTTAGGATGGTGGGCAAGTGATTCATGGTGACAGATTTATGAGCACAGTAGTGCACAGGGACACAGAAAAGGAGTTCCCCAGCCACTCAGGAGGAACTTTTAAAGGCCATTAAATCAACTCTGTGATATTTCATGTTTCACTCCAACAGTCCAAGCTTTAGATGGACCAATTTAGAGAGACATCACATAGCAGTGTACAAACGTTGCTAGAATTACAGTGGAAGGCCATGATAACTGGCCAGCTCTGCTTTGCTTTCCATATGGGTCTGGGAGAATTGCCCAGGTGGTGACACTTGCCTTCAGTGCTTGTCCCAGTGGGCAGGATCTGCTTTTTGCCTGGGTATCCTGATCTCAATTTTTTTATTTTTCTGTGAACATCTTGCTTCAGGTGTGTGAATGTAAAGAAACCCAAGGATGCTAGAATTGGTATGGCTCTGAGATTTGTTTTGACCACTGCTTTTTAAACATGAATGGGCATGAAATACCTCATGGGAGTAACTGCTGATAATGAGGATATCTGTTCCCATCTTAGGTCTGGATGGGGCTCAGGAATCCATGTTTTTAAACCTGAGTGATTCTGATGTCGATGGTCTATGTGAGTGACACTAATCCTAGATATTTGCCTCATAAAGTGAATGAAGAAATTGAAGTTCCCATAAGGAAAAGAACTTGTCCAAGTTTACTTTCAATCCTGACTTTGGGGATGTCCCTATGGTGTTTTTATTTTACTATTTATTTTATTTTATGTTAACTATTCTGTTTTATTTTGGATTAATATAAGGGTACATATGATTAAGTTTTATTATTTGCATTCATGAGGTAAGCTCTGAGTTGTATTTGAGTCCTCCATCGAGGAGGTGTGCCATATACCTGAACATTATATCCATTAGAGGCGATAATATTGAGCTCCCTCCATTTTTTATCCTTCCCCTGTTCTTAAATTTAATTTTGTTTTTCTCTCTCATGGGCCTGTAATTGTTCATCTACTGGTTTCAAATTAGTGTTGAATATATGAGATGCCTTCTTTTCTATTCTTGAGATACTTTACTAAGTACAATGTTCTTCAGCTCAATCCAGGTAAATACTAAAGATATGAAGTCTCTGTCTTTTTAATAGTTGAATAGTATTGCATGGTATACATACACCAAAGTTATTAATTCATGTATGGGTTGATGGTCATTTGAATTGTTTAGAAATCTTTGTGATTATGAGTTAAGCTTCAATAAACATTCCAGTGCAAATGGTAAAAATGATTGTTTTCTACTGGGTAGATACCTACTAATGGGATTGTGTGATCAAATGGAAAGTCTGTTTTGATTTCTTTGCAAGTTCTCCATACCTCTTCCCAAAGAGGTTATATTAGTTTGCAGTCCCGCCAACAGTGTGTAAGTGTTTCTTTCTCTCTGCACACTAGTCAACATCTGCAGCTTTGGGACTTTAGGATTTCAGCTATTTGCATTGGAGTTAGGTAATATCTCAAAGTGGCTTTGATTTTCATTTCTCTGATGATTAGAAATGGTTTACATTTTTCCATACATTTGTTGGTCATTCTTCTGTCTTACTGGGAGAAGAAAAGGAGAAGGTTCTGTATGTTTTTCCTGCCCTGTGATTAATTAGGTTGTTTGCTCTTTTCTTGTTGATTTGCTTGAGTTCTTTGTATATTCTGGTTATTAGCCTTTTGTCAGATTTAAAACGTATGAGTATCTTCTCTCATTTAAAAAGTTGTCTATTTGCTTTGTTTATTTTGTCCTTAGCTGTGCAAAAGCTTTTAAGCTTGATCAGGTCCCATTTATTTATTTTTCTTATTGATACAATTGCCAATGGGGTCTTCTTCATAAAATCTTTCACCATGCCTATATAGTTAAGAGTTTTTCCCACACTTTCTCCTTGAGTTTTTATAATTTCAGTCTTAGACTGAAATCTTTTGTCCAGCATGCATTAATTTTTGTAAGTGGTGAGAGGTGCAGATCCAGTTTCAGACTCTTACATATGGCTAACTAGTTCTTCCAGTACTATTTATTAAATAAGATTCTTTTCCCCAATGTATGCATTTGTTATTTGGTTTATAAAAGAGCAGATGGCAATCTAAGGCTGGGTTCAGCTCTAAGTTTGCTATTCTGTTCCATAGATATATGTCTCTATTTTTATGCCAATACCATGATGTTTTGATCACTATATACTTGCAATATAATGTGAAGTCTAATAACATGATGCCTTCATATTTCTTTTTATTTCATAGAATTATGTTGACTATTTTTTTTTCTGATTCAATACAAAATAAAGCTTTTTTTTTTTTTCAAGTTCTTCAAAGTATGACATTGGTATTTTAATGAGGATTGTGTTACATCTATAGATCAATTTGTGTAGTATGGACATTTTAACAATGTTGATTCTACCCATACATGAGTATGGAATGTTCTTCTATTTATAAACGTCTTCTGCTATTTCTTTCTCAGGGCTTCATAGTTCTCTTTATAGATATCCTTTACATTTTAGTTAAATATATTCCCCAGGATTTTATTTTCTTTGAAGCTAATAGGAAGGCAATCGTGTCTATGATTTGATTCTCAGCTTGACTGTTGTTGGTGTGTATGAACACTACTGATTTGTGGACATTGATTTTATATCCCAAGATGTTACAATATTTCTTAATCATTTTCAGGAGCCTTGTGATTAATTGGGTCTTTCTAAATATAATATATTATTATTAACAAAGAGTGAAAGTTTGACCTCCTTTGTCCCCATTTGTATACTTTGATATCCTTCTCTTGCCTGATTGCATTGGCCATACTGAATAAAGCTGAAAGCATTTCCATTTAGACCTGGAACCAGACAAGGATGTTCACTATCACCACTACTATTCAACATAGTGCTGTAAGTCACTTTAATGATCATTAATGTAGCACTTGCCTTGACTGTCAACCCCATTCATACCTACCCATGCTCAGTTGTCTCATCAAAATAGAAGTTCTTGGCCTTGCCTTGCATTCCTGAAAGCATGTGAAATTGGGTGTTAATAAAAACTGGCACTCATGGGAGACCAAGTTCAAGAGTAAAATTAGATTTTAAAACTACTAGGTTGCAAAGTTAAATAAGAATTTTACTATTTTAGATATACTTGTGGGATTATTTTATATCAGATCTCGTCAGGCAGGGTCTTTAATAGTATATTAATGTCATATTTTTTTATTTAACCACAGATATCTCACAAAACTCTAAATGGGGAAACAATAGATACACTACTGTATTAAATTTTACAATGTTTTAATATCAAATTAAACATGATTATAACATGGTAAAACAGGATTATAACATGGTAAAAGAGTGCTATTATATTGCTACCCTTCCTTACCTTTAATGAATAAGAAATCTAAGGAACAGGGGTAAGTGAATTACTGAGAAGCAAAGTACTAGAAATGATAAAGCCTTTTCTCAAGTTCAGCTCTTCAATCATCAAACCTGATGCTCTTTTCTATTATTTGGTGGATTGAGTGGATGGGAAATTAATGAAGAGTCAATCAAGAAAGGGATACTTTAGATTTTTTACCTTTGCCCAAATTACTTTGCTTTTTCTTTTTCTAGAGCAAACATGAAGCCTGCAAACTGAAGTATGACAGCTTTAACACCTCAGATGAAGAATCTGTTAATAAATTGTTCTGCCACCTGCTTGCTCTCAACCTTTCAGCCCTGACTGTGGATATTATGTTCTCTCTATTGCTTATTAATATTTAACTTAAAAAAACAAGAAGACCATGAAAAAATCATGAGTGACTTCAATGTGCACATGCTGAGGACCATTGTGGCACCCAAGAATACGGTGAAATTAGGAATGAAGAAGGTCCCTTCCCAGTGACCAACATGAGTGAGCCCCAGGCCTCTTTATGCCTGTGAGTGTGGAACACTCCCTTTATCTCTAAAACCTGTCCTAGTAGAGCCAGTTATCACCACAAAGAAAGTCAGAGACATTTACCAATGAGTAGCACTAAGAATCAAGCACAAGTCACTGAAATTAGGTTGATAAGCACCAGCTACTTCATGAAATGTGGAGGCCACAATGGCCAAGGACCAAGGGATGAGATCACTGATTTTTGCATATTATCATGAAGTAGCTGGTGCTTGTCAATCTATTTTCAGTGACTTGTGCTTGATTCGTGGAAGTCATGCTGAGAAGTGAGTTCCCAAATTTCTATCTTTTCTGTTTGCTTCAGGTGGGTAGGCCTGACTGTTTCAAACACCGTGACTCAGTAATCTCTCTGGGCCTCGGTTCTGTTCTTCATTTCAATAGGTCTCCATTTTTAAAAACCTTTTTTTGGCTACAGAAGGGCTATATGTCTCAAGCACATTTTAATACACAGGGCAGATGAATGGTGTCCTTGAACATGTGTGTGCATGTGTGCATGTTTTCATTAGGTACATTGATAGGAAGGAAAGCATTCGCTGTGTTCTAGGTGATGTATTGCAAATTTGGGGTCTTATTAAATAATCATGCTGCCACCACTGACAAGCATGATCATTAATTATTAAAGGCTACAGACATCCTGGCATCCACCACTGGGGTACCCTTTTTGGAAGATACAGATAGATCTCCCAGCTGTGAAGTAGGACCCAGAGATATTGCCAAGTATATCTATTTCACAGTCATACTTTCCATTAGTGCAAACCAACCAGTGCCTAAAAGCACACAGTAGCGATTAATGGCACAATACTTAAATACTACGTGTGATGGAGAACTCACTACCTCCAAGAGACCTCCTCCACCATTTTAAAGTTTAAATATTTTCTTGTAATAGTTTCTGTTGGTTTTAAGTGTCTCTGCAGAACCTAAAAAAACAAACCTTCCTTTTTTTTTTAAATTCCTAATGGCATGTTGTACCTTTTCTCATGCCTCTGCGGGAAAATAGGAAACAAGAGTTTTAGAAAATGGATAAATAAAACTGCCTTTTTCTCTACAATATTCAGAACTTATTGACAAATAAGGTTCAAGAAACACACCAATAAAGTTCAAACACTCCAGGTTTCCTACCAACAAAATCTTTTGGAAGATAAAACAGGTGACTGATCCTTCAAGGCTTCCATTACATTACTTTTGTATTAAATGTGCCCCCAACTATCACAGACAGCACTGGGTCACTGTGCCTCTACCCCTCCACCCCAATCTGGACAAGGACTGCCTCCATGGGTTTATCCATGGGAAGAATGGAGATGTGCAAGTCCTACAGACAGGCTTGCTCTAAAAAAAGGACACCCGAAGGGCCTGAGGATCTTACCCAGATTCTTAAACTCAGCAAGTAAATGTCCATTCTCTAAGGAAGAGAAGGAATGAAAGCAGAGAGACACAGAAAGTCTCTTTGTCTTCATAGGCAATAAATGAAAATTTTGTTCACCTAATGGATGTTTGATTTGTTGGGAAAACCTCATGCCCATTCTCTCCCATCAGTCTGACATTCCTAGTTTGGTGTTGGCTGTCCTTATTAACTCATAATCTTGGCTGACCTTCCCTGAATTTCACATACATGTCGCATTTCTCTTCTACTTGTGTTCCTAAGAAATAGAGAAAACAATGATGATATCTGAGCACGGAGGGGCTCAGTGGAGGAAACTGAGGTCCAGAGTGGTTAAGTGGCTCCCTCTAGATCACCACATCAAAAACACATGCCCCACCTACCTGGGGTTCTGTGCTACCACACACCTTGTTGCCATGCTAGGTCTCCAGGTGGGGACCATCAAAAGCGCAAGCTGTTTTTACAATATCATCTGTCAGAGGAAATAATGATTCTGAGATCCTGGCAACATGAACTATATGAAAACCGGCAGCTCCAGGAGGAGAGGGCATTTGACTGAGCATAGTCTTCTAATCTACGCTGCCTTCCACCTCCCTCTTGCACAGAGAGCTGGAATGTTTCTCTGGAGCCTTAGCTATTGAGCAGAGGCTGCAAGCAAAGAACAGTCCACCAGAAAAGCAAAATGGAGTCTGCTGCGTGTGTTATTTTTTTTCTTTAAAGGAAGCTTTTGATCAAAGGGAACAACCACACACACACAAAAGAACAAAGGGATAAAGATGAGACAAAATGGATAAGGGGGGAATAAAGGTTCTGTAGTGTTAGAGTCAAAGATGAGAAAAAAGGGAAGGTTGGAGGGAGCCAGCCTTCATTATCAGAATCCCACAACTTACACATCCTTGGTGGGTGACAGCCACAGGAATCTTGTTCAATTGGCCTGGTTTTGCAGTCGATTAGAAGTATGGCACTAAACGTGATCTATTTTAAATGTATTGCAGCTGAATTATTTAATTTGAAATTTAGCTGGTGCCACAGGCACTGAAGTGGGAGCAAGAAGAATGAACAAAATTATTTCATTGGAAAACGGTTTAATTTTTAATTATGAGATGGAGCACTTTGGGAGAATGAGATGATTTTCCCATGAGAGCTTTGCCTCCTGGATTCATGTGGAGTCACGGTAGGCACTTATGGGTGTTTAATTATCTTGTCCTGGTGGCTGTCCACTGACTCTGAGAACTGACAGGGATCAAAAGCACAAGGTGACTACACCAATAACATCATAAATGTAATCCCTGTTTGTGTGGAGAAATGCCCACTGATTTTCCTCAGAGTTATAGATACCAAAATATTGATAGGTTACCTAGAAGTCATTTTGTCCTTTTGCACAAAGGAAGAAATAATACAAGACCCCAGGGATAACTAAAAAAAGATTTGGGCCAGGAATGAAGAACATGGGATTCTAGCTTTATTGTTGCTACGTACCTGTAATTGTGTCACTTTGAGTAAGTCTATATATCTCCATAGGCTTTAAATTCCTTAATATACAATAAGGCTGTTGGGGTCCGGTGAGTTTTATAATCCCTTCTGGTTTTAAAATGTGCTTTTCTGGATTTGATCCTTACCCACATTCTCCCATTAACTTATCTGTTCTCTGTAAACAAGGCTCTTTGGGAAGAGCCTCCCATAAACATGTAATTCTACTAAATATTATTCTATTAATGTATCATCATTCAACAGATCATTATTGAGCAGTATTGCATGATGGTCCATTAAGGTCACTCAGAGACAGACAGACAGACATGGGTTTTAATTCAAGCTGTGTTAATTCTTAGCTTTCTAGCACTAGGCAGGTTAATTGATTTCTCTGAGTCATGTCTTTCTAAAATGGGGAAAATGGTATCACTTACTTCAAGGTTTGTTGTGAAAATTAAATGAAGTGATCCATGTAAAGTGTTTGAAAGTGCTGGTATAAGGTGGGAACTCAATAATATTAGCTTCCATCATTATTTTCATAACTATTACCATCACTATCATAAGAGACTCTCTCATAGATATTGGGAATACAGAGCTGAATGACATGCAGTTCCTATTATCAACGGGACGTTAATATTTTAAGGAAAAGAGAGAGACACAAACTGTAAGTATTACATTTAAGTTGTACACAGAACTGTGAGACTACAGAAGGAGAAACTGAGGCTCATGGAGGTAACATGATTTGCCCAGGGTCATACAATGTGATATCCATAGTGCTGGGATTAGAAAGCCAGTGTTCTCTCTTTTGTGTCATAAGAAAAAAAAAAAAACTTTACATGGGGTGGCACTTGTGGCTCAAGGAGTAGGGCGCCAGCCCCATATACAGGAGGTGGTGGGTTCAAACCCGGCCACAGACAAAAACTGCAAAATATAAATAAATAAATAAATAAACTTTACATGAAGGCATTCCAAGAAACTAAGTGAAATTGATATTCTGAGTCTAATCTCTGCAAAACATCCACGTTTTTCCATCTCCCCATACCTCAGGGATTATTGTCTTCCATTCATAACTCAACCTGGAATTGATAACACACTGTGCAAAATAAGGTATGTCTACGTAAATATGTGTATTCTTATGTGAAAGTGAAAGCACAGATGTGCAGAAATATGTGCATCTTTAAGCACATACAGCCACACATAGAGATGCGCTTTCAGTCCCTCTACACACCCACTCATATATTGCCTAAGTACGCGAGCCTATACACGCCCACGTGCACATCCATATGTGGCCTTGCATATATTTATTCAGTCATGCGTGAGTCCAAACACATGTCTGCACCAATACATACACACAGAGAGTATTTTGACAACACTGTGAATACCTCCAGCAGCAAACACTGTGGAAGTTTTTATATTTTCATCCAACAAATGTCACTAATCTTCAGTTCTGTTTCAGAAGAAGCTTGGATTTCCAGCTGCACTGGGGCCAGATCACTAATCTTCTTTAGTCAATTGAAACGATGCTTTAAAACATCAGTTTTCTACATTATCTGTGCAATCTGAAATATGCCCAGTGTGAATTCAATTCCAGGTGAATCAGAGAATTCTAAATCAAAAATAGAACTGAACAATGGTTCTGAAACTTCAGAGCCTTAACAGTCTAGGAGCACATTTAAGATGCCAACCCTTAGTCCTCAGCCCCAGAGATTGATTAGTTGCAGATGTGGCCCTGGAATCTGCATTTAATAAGCCACATCAGTGACTGAGATGTTGGTTGTTCATAGACTATCTTTTGAAAAGCACCAAATTAAAGATTATAGAAAACTCCTCATTTTTTCAAAGAGTCAATAGAGGTCCCAAATGGTGACCAAAGTTAGTTGCTGTTAATGGAATAATTGAACTTGAAACACAAATCTTGTCCCTGTAGCTCAAGGTGATATATGGAGTTACAATTCTTTTTATCTGTGTAAGCCTTATCTTCCAATAGAATTTTAAGTTACTTCCCCCTTCCCCTCCCTCTCTAGGATTTGAATATACATGATAAATGAAATGAAGAGACTGAACAGTGGGGAAATGTGTAAGAAAAACATGCTCGACATCTCTAATCATCAGGGAAATGCAAATGAAAACCACAGTGAGATATCACTTTACCACAGTTAGAATGGCTTTTATTTAAAATTCCAAAAACAATACATGGTGGCGTGGATGCCTAGAAAAAGGAGCACTCGTACACTGCTAAGCGAATGAGTACAAAATGCCTACAGAAAGCAATACAGAGATTCCTCAAAGAAGTAAAGGTAGACCTATCATTCAATCCAGCAATCCCACTATTGGTTATCTAAACAAAAAGATGTCTTTTTATCAAAAAGATGACTTCACATGAATGTTATTGTAGCACAATCTATAATTGAAAAGACATAGAATAATTCATGAGCGGATTAATAAGATGTGGTATATGTATACTATGGAGTAGTAGGCAGCCATGGAGATGGATGAATTAAGGCCTTTTGAAAGAATATGGATGGAACTAAAAGTGATTATCCTATGTGAAGTATGTCAAGAATGGAAAAAAACCCCACCATATATACTCAGTTCAAATTAGAACTAGCCAATGAACACACATGTGCACAGAGGGAAGTAAAACTCAGTGAAAGTCAAGGAGGGGTTGGAGGGAGAAGGACAAAAACCTACCTAATGGCTACAGTGAACAGTATTTGGGTGATAGGCATACATAGAGTTGGGACTTACACATTATAAATGCAATCCATGTAATCTAAAACATTTGTATCACCTTAATTTTTGAAATAAAAAACTAAGAAAAAAAATCCTGGAAAAGAGATGGAAAAAGGAAAAGGAAAAGGTGGAAAAGATATGAGTAAATTGGGAAAAGACTCCACATTGAGTTCCCATTATGTGATAGGTACTTTTTTTGAGCTTAGTACTGCCTGGGGTTATAATCGGTCCAAATAGCAGAAAACCCGATGAGATTGGCTAAAATTAATAGAACTTTATTTTTTCTTGTCAAATAAGAGTTCAGAGTAAGAAATTGGTTTAACAACACAAAAATGAGATTGATTTCTATATATTAATACTTCTCTTGGCTAATTCCTGATGGTTGTTACCTCATGGTCATAAAATGGTTGCTGCAGCTCCACTCGTTGCATTTGAATTCAAGGCAAGAAGTCTGGGGAGATGTACCAGCTTCTTTTTACCCCTTTAATAAGGAACAAAACCCTTCCCAGAAAATTTAAGAAAGGTTCAACTTACATATTACAGAGGAAGCTTTTAGGTGAGAATTTCTTCTCAGAAATAATATGTTTTGGGTAAGCAAAGATGAAGAAGAGTGGCTTTGGCATGTTTTACATATTTACATTTATAGTGGAAAGAAGAAGAAATAATCTCTTAGGATATAAAGGTAAAACAGTGTAGATTGTTCTTTGCCAGTTTTTTGTGGGTGATGGTGGGAAAGTTGTTTTCTCATGTAGTAGGTATTATTCAGTTGTTCCTTATACCTCAAGAACTGACCCAGAGATGTAAATACAAAGTAGAAAAATACACATGGTCCTCAATTTATAGTTAAATATAAAGCCATGAAAGCAACACCACACTTCAATACAGTATTACAATACAGACAGAGTTTTCTGGGTTTGCATGTTATTTTTATGTCCATTAAAGGGTTTATTTGCTCTCTGTGTAGCTTAGCATAATGAACTAAAATCCATAAAGTTCAATATGATTCAAACTGTGACCACCTTACTAGCCTCATGCTATTATTGCTCATTTTTATAATGGGTCAAGCTTCTTCTTTCCATAGGCCTTTTGCATATGCTAGTCCCTATGCCTAGAATATGTTTTACCTAATCTCTCCCTATCCTTCACCTATCAGTCTCTATTGACAGTTTATTTCTCAGCACAAATGTGATATCAGGCCCCCAGACTAGGTCATGTTCCTTGTTGCCATCCTCAAAACACTTATAGTGCCTATTAGATCTTGCTAATTCATAATTATGTGACAATTACTTAATGTATGTCTCTTACTCTATACTTTAGACTTCAATAGGAAAAGCCCATTTTTCTTGTATAAATATTTTATCTCCAGTCCATATCACATAATAGGTATTCAGTAAACATCTATTAATGAGTGGATACATGCATTGGGTAGAAAGAAGATACAGATTCTACTTAAGAACACTATGACGTGCAAAGCATATAGCATTCTGCTTGCCCTCCTGATACATGGTTTTTACATCTTTTAAATGGGTAGGACAAAGTTCTTGTAAAGAACCTTCTCAAGTTGATTTGTCACCGAGACCCCCTCTGAATCCTGGCTCTATCTCTGCCTTTCTATGTGACATTGGGCAATTTACTCGACTTCCAGCTTCTATCTCCTTCTCTGTAAAACAAGGAGATAGGATCTCTAAGGCCCTAGGATAGCCTGAAGCACAAGTAAATTTTTGAGACTCCAGAAGGAACATGAAAACCACAGGGTGAAAGCTGGAGGGATTCTGCTGAGTTTTGGGTTTTGCAGGTGTATCTCAGCAGGTTCCTGGGAGCCATTCTCAAAGGGGCTCAGCATGCTACCTAGACTAATTTATAAAGGAAATGAAAAGGAAATGGACTCGTTATATTGAACACCATTAATTCACCACTCCAGACTTCACTGTTTAAACAGCAAGTTTCAAGCGATTCAATTGTCATTCGTCGATTGAATTCTATTTTGCCTGTTGGAAATGACCAGCCAACACAACAGCATGCAGACAACGGCATGACTACTAATTAGCATATATATTGTTTGTCCTGGTATAAATTTATGGCAAACAGCAATATTTTACACTCCAGTAAAGTTAATAAATGAAGCTTTGGGCTATAAAAATTTCATGTTCCTTTGTGCAAAGGTCAATTATAAATAGTTAAGCACATATTCATTCAAAAGCTTGAGGCCTCAAAGCCAGGAGAATGAAATATATTCTGGTCAATTTACAGTCTGGCTGGACTTTCATTTTATAGCCTCAGTGACATCCCTCAGCTCCTCAGCACAGTCTGGGTTCTCAAAGAACTCCCCTGGCTAGAGAGACTTAAATGAAATTAGTGTGTAACCTTTCTTGGTCCTGCGGTTTGACACTCACAATGTGTTTAATAATGTCAGTTTAATCTTAGGGGAATTTCCCATACAAGAGAATGGGGAAATACGGGTTCCCCTAAACATCTCTGCTGAGATGTGAGATAAGTATGAGACTGGAGACAGAGGTGTGGCTTCTAATCCCAGCTCTGCTATGAACTAAGAGACTTTGGGAAAAGGATAATTTTCTGTCTGTGTTTTTGTTTTCCCATCTGATGAAAATAGTGTGAATTTCAACAACATTCCAATTGTCTATTTCTGCTTAACAAGATACCCAGAAGATAGAGTGGTTGAGGGGGTTTAAAACTACAATCGTTACATAACATCTCTTGAACTTTGTGGGCCAGGAAACTGGGCAGGGTTCAGCTGGAGATTCTTCTGTTCTATGTAGTGTCAAAAGAGGTCACTTAGTGATATTCAGCTGGTACATTAGCTGGTCTGGAGAGTCCAGGACACCTGCTCTCACATATCCAGGGCCCTTGAGGGAGGGACAGATAGCAGGATGGGTTCTGCTAATAATGTGGACTAGAGTGTTCATTTGTGGATTCTTCTGCGTGGCACCGTCAGAGTAATCAGACTTCTTATGTGGCAGCTCTGGGCTTCAAGGAATAAAAGGTAGATGGTGCCAATTTCTTAAAGCCTGGGCCCAGAAATTGAAGTGGAAGCATTTCTACCACATTTTGATATACAGAGCAGCCACAGAGGCATCAGAAGTCAAGTATAGGGAAGATACATCTTGCCTCTTGATGAGAGGAAGATGACCAAAGGCTTTGTATCCATCTTTAGTCTGCCTCACCAGTGCTTTCTGATTGAA
This sequence comes from Nycticebus coucang, assembly GCF_027406575.1. NCBI lineage: Eukaryota > Metazoa > Chordata > Mammalia > Primates > Lorisidae > Nycticebus > Nycticebus coucang. The sequence goes on along the minus strand of NC_069781.1, from coordinate 18,757,849 downwards.
TTCAATCAGAATGAAAAATAATTCATTTGCATGAAAAATAATTTGGTGGATCAGTAAGTTTGGAAAAGAGGGGGCTGAAAAGTTGAGAAATTGTGTGTGCATATGTGCCCACTACAAGACTTTTTATCATCTTCCATTTCTTCCCTCATTCACTTAATACTCATTGATGGTTCCTTTATTGAAGGACCTGTCAGGCTGCAAAAATCCAGCAGTGAACGAGGTGACCCTTACATTCCAGTGTGCATGAATGTAAGACAGGAGGTTAGACAATAATAGGTCCATAATGTTATGAAAACAAGTTGCAGTCACAGTGATTGACATGATAGACTCTTTCGGATGGAGAAATCAGATGGGAGGAGAAGGCAGATATGTCAGATAGTGAGAATAAAGTAGTGATAAGTGAAATCATACAAAAGGTGCACATAGTCACAGAAACAAGGAACACAGCTCCCTGCAGTAGGAACATTGTTGGCCAAATGCCTTGAATAGAGTGAACGAGAATGTAAGTGGGACAAGATGGGATCACGAAAGCAGGGAGGGCCCTGGGAGCAATAGCAGACTTTGGAATTTGTCAGAAGTGTTATGGAAATCTACCAAGGTTTTGTGTCAGGTGAGCAGAGTGAAATCTGACTCTTAGATAATCTTTTCCTGCTCTTTAAAGAATATAAGGAGCATGTAGTCAGGGATCAGTTAGGACACCACTACAATATTCCAAGTGAGAGAGGATGATAATTACATAACCAGTGGTTGAAGGAAAAGTATAGAGAAGGGTCAAGATTTGGAATATGTTGTGGAAGTAGCGACAACAGGATTTGCTGGTGAAATGTGGGATATGGAAGAAGAATGAGAAGCTACTCTTAGATTTGGGGTCTATGCAGCCATGGAAACGCAGGGAAGTAGTCTTAAGTTAGTGTGAGTTATGACTATTAAGATGAACACTTGCAGATTAATTCTGAGGACCAAATTCCCAATGAAGATATTTTGGGAAATGCTGGACTATACTTTTCCTCAAAGAAAAATTGCTTTAGATGGAGGTAAACAGGCAAGGAAAATTGTTCAATACTTTTGCAAGTAACACTGGGATAACACTGCAGTAATAGGGGAGATGGAACTCTTTTCCTCTGAAATAAAATGTGGAGTATTTTTTTTTTTATTTATTGTTTTTTTTTATTGTTGGGGAATCATTGAGGGTACAATAAGCCAGTTACACTGATTGCAATTGTTAGGTAAAGTCCCTCTTGCAATCATGTCTTGCCCCCATAAAGTGTGACACACACTAAGGCCCCAACCCCCTCCCTCCATCCCTCTTTCTGCTTCCCCCCTCCATAACCTTAATTGTCATTAATTGTCCTCATATCAAGATTGAGTACATAGGATTCATGCTTCTCCATTCTTGTGATGCTTCACTAAGAATAATGTCTTCCACTTCCATCCAGGTTAATACGAAGGATGTAAAGTCTCCATTTTTTTTAATGGCTGAATAGTATTCCATGGTATACATATACCACAGCTTGTTAATCCATTCCTGGGTTGGTGGGCATTTAGGCTGTTTCCACATTTTGGCGATTGTAAATTGAGCTGCAATAAACAGGCTAGTACAAGTGTCCTTATGATAAAAGGATTTTTTTCCTTCTGGGTAGATGCCCAGTAATGGGATTGCAGGATCAAATGGGAGGTCTAGGTTGAGTGCTTTGAGGTTTCTCCATACTTCCTTCCAGAAAGGTTGTACTAGTTTGCAGACCCACCAGCAGTGTAAAAGTGTTCCCTTCTCTCCACATCCATGCCAGCATCTGCAGTTTTGAGATTTTGTGATGTGGGCCATTCTCACTGGGGTTAGATGATATCTCAGGGATGTTTTGATTTGCATTTCTCTAATATATAGAGATGATGAACATTTTTTCATGTGTTTGTTAGCCATTCGTCTGTCGTCTTTAGAGAAAGTTCTATTCATGTCTCTTGCCCATTGGTATAAGGGATTGTTGGCTTTTTTCATGTGGATTAATTTGAGTTCTCTATAGATCCTGATTATCAAGCTTTTGTCTGATTGAAAATATGCAAATATCCTTTCCCATTGTGTGGGTTGTCTCTTTGCTTTGGTTATTGTCTCCTTAGCTGTACAGAAGCTTTTCAGTTTAATGAAGTCCCATTTGTTTATTTTTGTTGTTGTTGCAATTGCCATGGCAGTCTTCTTCATGAAGTCTTCCTCCAGGCCAATATCTTCCAGTGTTTTTCCTATGCTTTCTTTGAGGATTTTTATAGTTTCATGCCTTAAATTTAAGTCCTTTATCCATCTTGAATCAATTTTTGTGAGTGGGGAAAGGTGTGGGTCCAGTTTCAGTCTTTTACATGTAGACATCCAGTTCTCCCAACACCATTTATTGAATAGGGAGTCTTTCCCCCAAGGTAAGTTCTTGTTTGGTTTATCGAAGATTAGGTGGTTGTAAGATGTTAGTTTCATTTCTTGGTGTTCAATTCGATTCCAAGTGTCTATGTCTCTATTTTTGTGCCAGTACCAAGCTGTCTTGACCACTATGGCTTTGTAGTACAGACTAAAATCTGGTATGCTGATGCCCCCAGCTTTATTTTTGTTACTAAGAACTGCCTTAGCTATACGGGGTTTTTTCCGGTTCCATACAAAACGCAGAATCATTTTTTCCAAATCTTGAAAGTACGATGTTGGTACTTTGATAGGAATGGCATTGAATAGGTAGATTGCTTTGGGAAGTATAGACATTTTAACAATGTTGATTCTTCCCATCCATGAGCATGGTATGTTCTTCCATTTGTTAATATCCTCTGCTATTTCCTTTCTGAGGAGTTCATAGTTTTCTTTATACAGGTCCTTCACCTCCTTCGTTAGGTATATTCCCAGGTATTTCATTTTCTTTGAAACTATGGTGAAGGGAGTTGTGTCCTTAATTGGCTTCTCATCTTGACTGTTATTGGTGTATACAAAGGCTACTGACTTGTGGACATTGATTTTATATCCTGAAACATTACTGTATTTTTTGATGACTTCTAGGAGTCTTGTGGTTGAGTCTTTGGGGTTCTCCAAGTATAAGATCATGTCGTCAGCAAAGAGGGACGACATGCTCTGCTCCCATTTGGATTCCCTTTATTTCCTTGTCTTGACTAATTGTATTGGCTAGAACTTCCAGCACTATGTTGAATAGTAAAGGTGACAGAGGACAACCTTGCCTGGTTCCAGTTCTAAGAGGAAAAGCTTTCAATTTTATTCCATTCAGTAAAATATTGACTGTGGGTTTGTCATTGATAGCCTCAATCAGTTTTAGAAATGTGCCACCTATGCCTATACTCTTCAGTGTTCTAATTAGAAAAGGATGCTGGATTTTATCAAATGCTTTTTCTGCATCTATTGAGAGGATCATGTGATCTTTATTTTTGCCTCTGTTAATATGGTGGATAACGTTTATGGACTTGCGTATGTTAAACCAGCCTTGCATCCCTGGGATGAAGCCTACTTGATCATGATGAATGACTTTTTTGATGATAAGCTGTAATCTATTGGCTAGGATTTTGTTGAGAATTTTTCCATCTATATTCATCAGTGAGATTGGTCTGAAATTCTCCTTTTTGTTTGGGTCTTTTCCTGGTTTTGGTATCAGGGTGATGTTTGCTTCATAGAATGTGTTGGGGAAGATTCCTTCTTCCTCAGTTTTTTGGAATAATTTCTGCAGTACAGGAATAAGCTCTTCCTTGAAGGTTTGATAGAATTCTGGAGTGAAGCCATCTGGACCAGGGCATTTTTTAGTTGGAAGATTTTTTATTGTTTCTTTGATCTCAGTGCTTGAAATTGGTCTGTTCAGGAGCTCTATTTCTTCCTGGCTAAGTCTAGGGAGAGGGTGTGATTCCAAATATTTATCCATTTCCTTCACATTGTCAAATTTCTGGGCATAGAGTTTCTGGTAGTATTCAGAGATGATCTCTTGTATCTCTGTGGGATCAGTTGTTATTTCCCCTTTATCATTTCTGATTGAGGTTACTAGAGATTTTACTTTTCTATTCCTCATTAGTCTGGCCAATGGTTTATCCATTTTATTTATTTTTTCAAAAAACCAACTCCTTGTTTCATTAATTTTCTGAATGATTCTTTTCTTTTCAATTTCATTGATCTCTGATTTGATTTTGGATAGTTCTTTTCTTCTACTGAGTTTAGGCTTAGATTGTTCTTCTTTTTCCAATTCCATAAGATCTCTTGTGAGATTGTTGATGTGCTCTCTTTCTGTATTTCGAATGTAGGCATCTAAAGCGATGAATTTTCCTCTCAGAATTGCTTTTGCAGTATCCCACAGGTTTTGGTAGCTTGTGTCTTCATTGTTGTTATGCTCAAGGAAGTTAATGATTTCCTGTTTTATTTCTTCCTGCACCCATCTGTTATTCAACAGAAGATTGTTTAATTTCCATGCCTTTGGGTGGGGTCGAGTATTTTTGTTAGAGTTGAGTTCCACCTTTAGTGCCTTATGGTCTGAAAAGATGCAAGGTAAAATTTCAATTCTTTTGATTCTGTTGATATTTGTTTTGTGTCCCAGGATATGATCAATTTTGGAGAATGTTCCATGGGGTGATGAGAAGAATGTATATTCTTTATCTTTGGGGTGGAGTGTTCTATACGCGTCTATCAAGCATAGTTGTTCTAGGGTCTCATTTAAATCTCTTATATCTTTGTTTAATTTCTGTTTAGAGGATCTGTCCAGCTCTGTAAGAGGTGTGTTAAAGTCCCCTGTTATGATGGTATTATCAGATATCATATTGCTCAGACTGAGTAAGGTCTGCTTCAAGAATCTGGGAGCATTTAAATTGGGTGCATAAATATTTAGAATTGAAATGTCTTCTTGTTGTAGTTTTCCCTTGACCAATATAAAGTGACCATCTTTGTCTTTTTTGACTTTAGTTGCTTTAAATCCACATGTATCTGAAAATAAGATTGCAACTCCTCTTTTCTTCTGAATTCCATTTGCCTGAAAAATTGTCTTCCAACCCTTGACTCGGAGCTTTAATTTGTCTTTTGAAGCCAGGTGTGTTTCTTGCAGACAGCAAATGGATGGCTTGTGTTTTTTAATCCAGTCAGCCAATCTATGTCTCTTCAGTGGGGAATTCAAGCCATTGACATTTATTGAGATAATTGATAAGTGTGGTAGTATTCTATTCGTCTTATTTGGTGAGAGTCCATTGCTTAATTTTATCTTTTGCAGCAGTGTGGAGGTTAGGTTTTGTCGTTTGATTTCTGAGTTCTTACTTTGCTGCAGATACATTGTGGTGGTCAGTGTGCAGAACAGGTTGAAGTATTTCCTGTAGAGCTGGTCTTGTTGTGGCGAATTTCCTCAATGTTTGTATGTCCGTAAATGATTTGATTTCTCTGACAATTTTGAAGCTTAGCTTAGCAGGGTACAGAATTCTGGGCTGAAAATTGTTCTGTTTAAGTAGATTAAAGGTAGATGACCATTGTCTTCTTGCTTGGAAAGTTTCATTAGAGAAGTCTGCGGTCACTCTGATGGATTTGCCCCTATTGGTCAACTGGCGCTTACTCCTGGCAGCTTGCAGAATCTTTTCTTTTGTCTTGACTTTGGACAGGTTCATCACAATGTGTCTTGGAGAAGCTCGGTTAGAGTTGAGGCGACCTGGGATCCGATAGCCCTCTGAAAGCAGTGTGTCAGAATCTTTGGTGATGTTTGGGAAATTTTCTTTTATAATATTCTCTAGTATGGCTTCCATTCCTCTGGGGCATTCTTCTTCCCCTTCTGGAATTCCTATAACTCGTATGTTGGAATGCTTCATAAAGTCCCATAATTCTGACAGTGAACATTCTGCTTTCTCTCTCTTCTTTTCTGCCTCTTTTACTATCTGAGTTATCTCAAAGACTTTGTCTTCTACCTCTGAAATTCTTTCTTCTTCATGGTCTAACCTGTTGCTGATAATTTCCATTGCATCTTTAAGTTCCCTGATTGACTGTTTCATTTCCTTCAGCTCTGCTATATCCTTTTTATATTCTTCATATCGTTCATCTCTGATTTGATTCTGTTTTTGGATTTCCTTTTGGTTATTTTCCACTTTATTAGCAGTTTCCTTCATTGTTTCCATCATTTCTTTCATTGTTTTCAACATGTGTATTCTAAATTCCCTTTCTGTCATTCCTAACATTTCTGTATAGGTGGAATCCTCTGCAGTAGCTACCTCATGTTCCCTTGCCGGGGTTGTTCTGGATTGGTTCTTCATGTTGCCTGGAGTTTTCTGCTGATTCTTCCTCATGAGTGATTTCTTTTATCTGTTTCCTTGCCCTAATTTTCCTTTCACTTCCTCTTGCTCTTTAAGTTCTTGTGCCTGTGGACTAAGGGTTACAGGACCAGAAGGTTGAGAAGGTTAAAGAGCACAAAAGGGATGAAAGAAAGGAGGACCGAGTGATAAGAAAAAAAAGAAAGATAGAGACAGAAGAGGGGGTGGGGATAAGGAATATTGACAAAAAGAAGAGAGGCACAGAAAGAGGGAGACAGGGCAATATAGGTGTACAGTAGGGTACTTTGACACAACCTTAAAAAAACCCCACCTTCTGGGGGTGCCCAGTTGCGTGGTTCCCTTGAGGTCAGCAGCTCTTTGCTAACCTGATCAGACACAGTACCCCACCTCCACCAAGTAGAGAGGAAAGACAAAAATGCTATAAATCAAACCAAAACAAGCAAACAGAAAACTTTACAGGGATAAAATTGGGTGAAAAACCAAATGTTAGCGGTAGAAACACTAGCAAAAATGAAGTTGTAGTTATTAAAAAAGGCAGCAATGGGAAATTATAATTAAACTAGAAAAATTGAGAAAGAAAAAGGGATCTGTATGGAAAAGATTGAAATTAAAAAACAAAAGAACATCAACAACGTCAAAATAAACAAACAAAAAAAAACAACCAAACAAAAAAAAAGAAAAAAATACACAACCAAAAACAAAGCAGTTTGTATATGTTATTGAATATTGTCTGGGCAACACGTGGTCTTCTGGGGTATGAGATGTTAGTCACAGTTCTGATACGACTGGAGGCTGCTGATTTCTCAAACCCCAGCAGGTAGACACCCTAAATCTCTCTTCAGCCCACTTAAAAGGCACTTTGAACTTGTAAACTTGCTGAGCAGAAGCTTTCCCAGCTTTCTCGCTGGAATCACTGCTGAAGTGGCTATCCACTTACCCAGTGTGCCAAAACCAGTCTCACTCTGCCCCTGAGGGTTAGGGCTGCAAGGCGGCTCAGACCCCACCCTTAGGCTACTTGGTTGCTGGGTTACCAGCTCCCACCCGTTTCTAGCTCTGCGACCCTGAGGGCGGAGCTTGCCGGGGCAAATCACTGACAATGGTTCTGTGTGACCCACTGCCAAACACTATTAGCTCCGTCTGGCTCAGCGGCTCAGACTGGGGCCCTAGACAACGGCCAAAGTTCTCCGCACTCCCACTCAGACCTTCCCCAAGGCAGTTCAACTCAGTGCCAAGTCCAAGGACATCAAAACAGTTCACAGGTAAGGCCTTTCTGGTTTGCAGTCTCGCTGCTACTGAACTTACAGTTGTGGGCGGGTTTAGACGGATTGAACACATGCGACCACTTGCCGGTTTTCCACTGTTTTAGTCCTCCTCTTGGGGTCCAGAAGTCTCTCGCTGACTCCCTGTATCCTCATAGGAGTGATGATAGGCAGTTCCCACCAGCCAGAGATGCCTGGAGTCCTATCTCCCCAGACTCACGGTGCCCAGATGCAAGGAAGCTGTTACTCGGCTGCCATCTTGCTCTGCCTCCTAATGTGGAGTATTTTTAAGAGCTGAGGTGAGGTAGCGAAAGCTACTTGAGGATGTTGGAGAAGGGGCATTCTGACTCTGAGATTAAGTCATCTTTTTTCGCAAATGGGTGCTTACAAAGTTAGGCCCCTACCTTCCCTAAGAGACCAAGAGATGGAGGCATTATCGCCTCTGATGGCTACATTTTAAAGGATAGTTCCCAGGCCCTTTAGAAAGTCTTTCTTAGGTTGTAAAATTTGCAAGAAGCTGGGAGATGTTTTACAGCCCAAAGGGGCAGAAATGGAATTAAAAATTGAAAAGTTTCTAAAGTAAATGGTCTAAGAAAAGGGAGGTCTGGGACTATAGTCAGAAGAAACCTGGGTAAAGATTGGTGACACTGAGGGGAATGTTAAGGCCATCTTGGTTTCTCTCTCTCTTCAGATGCTTCTAGATTTGAAAACTTAAAATACAACATATGGAGTCCTAGCTATGGGGTTCTTAAACCTATCTGTCTGGGGTGGGAGCGGTGGCTCATTCCTATAAACCTAGCACTGTGTGGGGGCCAAGGAGGGTGGATTGCTTGAGCTCAGAGTTCAGACCAGCCTGAGCAAGAACATGACCCCTTCTCCACTAAAAATACAAAAAACTAGCCAGGTGTTGTGGTGGGTGCCTGCAGTGCCAGCTACTCAGAAGGCCTAGGCAAAAGGATCACATGAGTCCAAGAGTTTGAGGTCATTGTGAGCTGTGATGCCAAGGCACTCAGCCCAGGGGGCAAGAGAGTGAAATTCTGTCTCAATAAATAAATAAATAAAATTATTAAAAAAAAAAAACTATCTGTGAAGACAATTTATCTGTGTGATTCTGGAATCCTCAATTAACTGTCCCCACATACTAATTCCCCTACCTCAAAGTCTTGGTGCTTTCTATTTCCAATTCCTGAGTTGATCTTCCCCCATACAGAGATAATTCCTACCCAAACTACTATTTTTAAGTGGCAAATGTCACTTTTGTGCTTCCTATATCCTTTATCCCTGATGAAAAATGCCATTCGTTTTTTAATATTTCTTTTTTTTTTTTTTGTTAAATCATAGCTGTGTACATTAATGTGATCATGGGGCACCATACACTGGTTTTATAGACAGTTTGACACATTTTCATCACACTGGTTAACATAGCCTTCCTGGCATTTTCTTAGTTATTGTGTTAAGACATTTACATTCTACATTTACTAAATTTCACATATACCCTTGTAAGATGCACCGCAGGTGTAATCCCACCAATCATCCTCCCTCCTCTCACCTCCCCCCTCCCTCCCCTCTCTTTCCCCCTTCCCCCTATTCTTAGGTTATAACTGGGTTATAGCTTTCATGTGAAAGCCATAAATTAGTTTCATAGTAGGGCTGAGTACATTGGATACTTTTTCTTCCATTCTTGAAATACTTTACTAAGAAGAATATGTTCCAGCTCCATCCATGTAACCATGAAAGAGGTAAAGTCTCCATCTTTCTTTAAGGCTGCATAATAGATCTGCCATTCAATCCTATAATTCCTCTACAGGCATATACCCAGAAGACCAAAAATCACATCATAACAAAGATATTTGTACCAGAATGTTTATTGCAGCCCAATTCATAATTGCGAAGTCATCGAAAAAGCCCAAGTGCCCATCGATCCATGAATAGATTAATAAATTGTGGTATATGTATACCATAGAATATTATGCAGCTTTAATATTTCTTATTTATGATCTGAAATGGAAGTCTTATGGGCAAAGTGGCCCATCACAGAATTACTTATTACGTGAAGAAACTGATAAAATAAACCAAAGGGGAATAGTAAAGAAAGCTGACTCCTCTAATCAAGGGGAACAATATGTAGCCATTTAAATTATGTTTACAAAGAGAGTGCAATAGAGATAGCAGCTACAGAGAAAGGGCAAATTTAAAGAATCAGAATAAAAAATTGCAAACAACTATTATCATATTATTCCATTTTTAAAAAATTATTTATAGAAAAATATGCCATGACATTCACAATGATCACTTTCAGGTGCTCTTATTAGTTGCATTATTATTTTTCTTTTCTTATTTTCAGTATAATACCGTCAGAATTATAAACTTCTTTGTTCCTAATTTGAACCACATCTACAGCCCAAACTGCTTTGGTATTTATAATAGGGCAATATGCCTTGACATGTATTAAGTATAAAGAACTGAGGAAGCAGGAACCTATCTTTGGAAAAAGAATTTTTAAAGGAGCAAAAAAATAGGAGCCAGGGCAGAGGAAACTAGAAGCAGACAAACCACAGAGAGCAGTCTGGAGGCAGAAGCAAGTCCACAGGATACTTTGGAGACCCTCCAAGCCTGCAGGAAAGAGCCGGGCAAACAGGCATGCAGCAGGTGTTATCAATATTAGGACAGTAACTAGGCAACTAAAAGATTTGTGAAGCAAGCACAGCCTTACAGGAAATGCAAGGTGTGTTTAAGGAGGGATGGTAGGGATCAGCAGCCCTGTGATTCATGGAAACAGCAATTTGTCCTGGGTGCCATGCACCACACGTGCAGGGGGAGGAGAGGATGGAGAGATTGCTGGAGAAGCGTGGTGCCAACTGAGTGACAGGCACACAGGGGGAAAGCACCAGAATGACTTCACTTTATTCTGAGCGTGGCTTTCTCTACCCTGTCTAGAGGCATTTTCCTTCCACTTCTGTTTTGCTTTGTATTGTTTTACTTGAGTTTCTTCATTAAATGCAGAGATTAATTTCTCTAGGTCCTCTCCTTTTTATTGAGCCCCTACTGGGTAGGTGTCAGCCATTACCTAACGATATCTTTTTAATCTCTCAATGATCAATACTGTATTCATTATTACTGTTCTTCTCATTTCAGAAAAGGAGAGGTGTTGCAATTTCCTTACATGATTGCATAATACTAGATGTCCAATCCTTATGTAGAACTTGCACCTGTCTAGCTTCACTATCATCTGCTTCTACTTTGCCAATCAAATTACACATACAAAGAATATTTCCTCTGGAGCTGGATCCAGAGAGTCCTCTAAACTGTAGCCCAGAGTTTGGGGGTATTACAAGTGATTGAAAAAGGAGCTGCAGCTTTTTCTGTCACATCTGTTGACTTTTCAGGTGGTGCACTGACAGGACAAGTTCAAATGCTTCTCAGCATTCAATTCTCAAGCAAAATAGAAAATGCAATTACAGTATTCAGCGAAATCTTATTGTTGATTTGAAAGTAATTAAGCATCTTATTAAATTGCTATTTACTACGTGTGATGCAGTTACTATCTCCAGGGATTCAGCAGAAAGAAAAGAAGGGACTACTCAGGATGGGGGGGTAGGGAGAAGGGACTTGAGAGGGAAAGAAGGGATGTATTTTAAGGAGAAATAGTAATCAAAGTTTTTAGGAAGAGTATCTACAAGCTGACCCCTTTTTTTGGGGGGAGAGGAGGCTCTCTTATTAAAAGTTTAATGCTAATGTTGACAGAAGCTAACTATTTTTATTACAATACCTTTGTAATTTATTTCTCCAGGATTCATTTTCACTGCTTGACATTATGGGAGACATTGCAGGGAGAAAAATAAAGAAAGTGAAAGACCAGCTTAGGAGATAAACTGTCAAAGGAAATAAAGGAAGCCTCTATTAGAGAGAACAAAAAGGGCTGAGCATTTATTGGGTGCCTGCTATGCTCCAGGCACTGGATAAAGATATTCTGTTTATCTAGAGAGAGAAAGGATGAGGTACTAATATCCATGACAAATTCTTCATTTACTGAGTATCTATTCTGTGCCAGGGATTGTGTCAAAGCACTTAGCATGCAGTTTGTCTGACTGTCCTAATGGCCTGAATAGGCATTTATGAGATGAGTAACTATAAGCACAAAGAGATTAATAAATTCCCTGAAACATATAGCAAGTAAATAGGAGAGATGCTGTTGCTCTTTAGAACCTTCATCTTTGGCAACAACATTATACCATTTTTTAACTGACAGTAGCTAAAGCTTAGATAGTGAGGAATTTATTCGACTTGAGAAACAACCTCAAGCAAAATTAAATGTTTAGGGCAGGCATCCTCAAACGATGGTGTGAATTGTATTTGTTCCCGTTTTGATTTTTACTTCGAAATAAGATATGTGCAGTGTGCATAGGAATTTGTTCATAGTTTTTTGTTTTAGACTACAGTCTGGGCCTCCAACGGTCTGAAGGACAGTGAATTGGCCCCCTGTTTAAAAAGTTTGAGGATGCCTGGTTTAGGGGATGACATACCTCCTTTCTAAACCTGGCTCTGTTCTCAGGATGTGGGCCTTTACTCTGCCCTGTGAGGTTCAATATCTTCGCCGATGTTACTGAAATCATAGTAGTCATCAGAATCGCCCTGAGAGCTTGTTAAGATCCAGATTGCTGGGTCCCACCTCCAGAGTTTTTTGATGCAGTATGTCTAGGGTGGGTCCAAGGATTTACATTTCTTACAAGTTCCCAGGTGATATTCATGCTGAAGATCAGGCATCCGACCCTGACACACCCCACTGTGTTGTACTTTGAATTGAAACTCTGGTTTTCCTTAGAATGAGAGAATTTACCACAGCACACAGACAGAGCATTAGCTTTGGAGACTTAGTCTAATCTTTTCTTCTTCATTTCCTATCTGTATGATCTTAGGCAAGCTGATTAATCTTTTTGAGCCTCAAAATATCTTCAAGTACAAAAATGAAGCTATTGTTCCCTTGTCACCATTCTGTTGGGAAGAATTATATGAAGTGATTTACAGAAAGCGTCTAGACTGTCGCCTGGACAAAATGTTCTATAGATGTTGAATTTCAAAATTGGAAATTTACCAAGATCTTATATAACACGTATACCTAACTTCATATTTATTTATTTATTATTCACCAAATGCGTCAAGCACTGTAACATTTTCTTTGAAGTGTTTTCACTGCCTAACTCTGTATCTCTATTATAAAATTATGGTACACACATGCTACAGAACACACAGATTGGAGCACAGTGCTGCAACCACATTACATGCCACTGTTGTTGTTATGTTTTTGGATCGCAGGCCTCTATAACCTTCAAGGACCGTAAATCATCAACAAAGAAAGCCAGGGAGATAAAGTTCAAGTTGCAGGCTGGTTAACCCCTTAATGAAGCTGGAGGGACTGTCTCTCATAATGAGAAATTCTCTACCCCTGCCTATGAAGAAGGCATTACAAGTGAATCTACATTAACAACTTGCCCATCAACCAGTCAGAAACTCTAATGGATTTTTTTATTATTATTTTAAATAAATATTTAAGTATACTACCCCTCAACTAAATTCAGAAGTTTCTGAGTACTATTTTCCCTCCTTCTCATCTTTTTCCAGGTTGAAAATCGATGCTTCTAGTTCACCTTGACTCTCCAGCTGCATATTTTTAGCAGCAGAAATGCCTGAATTTGCAGCATCACTGGGGAAAAGGCAGATAACCCCACAGCATTCTCCAGCCAAGCAGGAGGGCAGAGGGCTCAGGGAAGCAGAGTGCCCCTAGCTTAGATGATGCTCCAGATTTGATTCTTAACCAAGGAAGATACAGGGTGGTGAGAGTGACCATGGGACTATGGAGAAGGAGTTAGAATAATTGGACAAAGTCTTGGATCTCGGGCTGCCATTTCCTTTAATAACTAAAATGAGAATGAAGATGTTGAAAGTAATAAAAAGAGATCTGAGGCATCATTATTATTCTTTTTTAATTTTTTTAAACTTTACTCAAATTAATGTGTGGATACAATATTTAGATTATAGTGTTCTCACTTCCAGGGTAAAGTTCCACTTGTAGAAAGCCCCTCACCGAGGGGGGCATGTTATAACCCTCACAATGTGCACATTAGGGGGGATCCCACCTCCTGCCCTCCCTCCTTCTGCCACACATCCTCTCACCCCCCCCTTCCTGCTTTCCTCTATCCTGGAACTGGACTATAATAGTGTTTTATTGTTCTTATGAACATGTAACTGTTTATATATTAAATTCATACTAGTATGGAGTACATTGGATATTTATTCTTCCATTCTTGAGACACTTTACTAAGAAGAATGTATTTCAACTCCACCCAGGTAAATGTAAAATATCTAAAGTCTCTATCTTTTTTAATGGCTGGATAGTATTCCATAGTATACATACATCAGTTTGTTGATCCATTCATGGGTTGATGGGCACTTAGGTTGCTTCCACAACTTGACAATAATGAATTGAGCCTCAATAAACTTTCTAGTACAAATTTCCTTGTGATAAAATGATGTTTGTTCTTCTGGGTAGATACCTAGTAATGGGATTGCCATTATTTTTATCCTTAATCTCAAGTAGATGGCATGAAGAAATAGATGTGATGTATAGTAGGAATTTTAACAGTTAACACTCATTTATGCTTATTATGTGCCATTCACTATGTTTTACCTTTCTTGACTCATTATATTTTCATAACATTTCATAGACTTCATTTCATTTCATAGAAGAAAAACAGCAACACGTATGGAGCATATTGCAAGGCAACAAGTCAAATCTATCAAGAATAGGACATAAATGTCTTAACACAATAATTAAGTAAATGAGGTAAAATCTATGTTGATTAGTTTGATGTAAGCACTCCAGATTGTATTAAAAATCAACACATTGTACCCCACAAATGCATAAATGTGTATTCATGATCTATGTGTATATGAATTAACAAAAGGGAAAAAACAGAAAAAAATATGGATTATCTAAAAAAAAGGAAAGAAAGAAAGAAAAAACAGCAGCAACAACAAAAGGAGCTGAGAGGTTAATGAACTTGTTGAAGTGTCAAAAACAGGATTCAAATTCACACATTCTGACTCCAGAGCCCATGGTCTTCATCCCCGTGCTTTATGTCCTTTTGCAGTTTCCCAAGGAACACACTTCACACATGTCTATCATGCGAACCTCGACATATCCCTGTAAAGAAGCAAAGGAACATAGTTCATTATTTCCATATAAATATTGAAGAAGCTAAAGTTCAGATTCTATAAACATTTATTGAAATACTATGGCAAACCTGGTACTACATGCTATCTTACTAATTTTACTACAATTTAAAAGCCTGATTTAACAGATGAAAAAAATGAACATGACTTTTCTGATATCACACAGTTTGCTGGACACAGGGCTGACAGACACTGAGCACAGTGGTAGAAACCTTTGCTAGATGAATCTGAGGGCTTTCTAGAGGTGATGAGACTTAATCTGAGCTCTGAAAGAAGAAGCAAACCATGTTGAAGAGTGCATGTTCTTAAGATGCAGTAAGCCAAAGTTCTCATTTTGCCTTCCCTGATGATAATCAGGGTGAAACACCTCTGTCTTATTAATATGCCCAGGGTTATTGGAAAGGTCAAATGCCAAAATGATTATTAAAGTGCCAGGTATATAGATGTTCCCACTTTCATTGTCCCAATTTCATTCCCTGTGCCTAGAATGCACATCCTCAGATATATCCAGATGGCACATTCTGGCCTATCTATCTAATGGTCAGATCAAGGGTCATGATTTTAAGAGGTCATCTTTTCCTTTCCCTCTCTCCTCTGGGTGATATTTCCTCTCTTTATCATTTTCCCCCACATAGTTTTTACTTAATTAATTAGCACAGGAATAGTCACATGGACAACACTAAGTGCTTAATTAATTATATGGGGAGCCTTTTATCAATTCCAAGGTTCTCTTCTCCCTACATAAAAGATGGTTAGATCCGGCGGCGCCTGTGGCTCAGTGAGTAGGGCGCCGGCCCCATATACCGAGGGTGGCGGGTTCAAACCCGGCCCTGGCTAAACTGCAATCAAAAAATAGCCGGGCATTGTGGCGGGTGCCTGTAGTCCCAGCTACTCGGGAGGCTGAGGCAGGAGAATCGCTGAAGCCCAGGAGTTGGAGGTTGCTGTGAGTTGTGTGAGGCCACGGCACTCTACCGAGGGCAATAAAGTGAAACTCTGTCTCTACAAAAAAAAAAAAAAAAAAAAAAAAAAAAGATGGTTAGATCGCTAATTCCACATGTGCTTAACTGGAGTACTGAGTAGGGCACTATGGAAAATGCAATGGATATAGTTGTAAACAAGACTGACTGTAATAATCTAATATGGACTATAACTGATAAATAGGAACATGTGGCGGGTGGGAAGGAGAGAGAGAAAGGGAGATGAAGAGAGCCAACTTATGCAGTTTACTGATATCTCTATCCAGTCATCCATCAAAACCCATAAGCTTGCACTATGTACCATGGACTGTGCCAGATACTGAAATTTAATCTTGAATTAGACCTAGTCCCCACCCTTAAAATACTTATAGCCAAATCCACACTCATAATCAGTAAACATAACCCTTGGATTGTAGATAAAAGTATAGAATTAAGAATTGCAGCAATCAGTCTTGTCTGATAAGGGTGCCTCCTGATTTGCAAGATTTCCCCACAGCGCCCCATTTCCTCCCAGGAAAGGAGGACCATGGTTCAACAGTGAACACATTTTGTCGAACTCTTAATCATCATCTTTACCAATGAGTCAGCAACAGCACTGTGGGGACAGAAGGATGGAGGGTGCCTCTGATATTATTTACTTATTTTCCCTTCCAGAGTATGTCTCTGACCTCAATTTCATTTCTTATTTTTATTGACCCATTTCACACTAGCGCAGTAAATTTTCAAGGTCTTTTAGAAGCAAATTGGCTTCTAAACACAACACTTGGATTGTAGATAAAAAGGTTATGCACATGGTACACAGTGCAATGTTGTACTTGTTGAATGGACATTTTCCATTGCAATCATGGATGGACACAATCTTATCATTGAGAAGGTAAGTCTAAAGTGTATGTTTTGGCTGCAACGACCTAGACGGTACCTCAAACTTCAGGAACCAGGCTTTATTGGCTGGAATTTCACATTTTCATCATGATTTGAAACAGAATAGAGGACAGCGTCGCTATGCCTCTAAATTTATTTATACTTAGGTTACTCCATGGGGGCATCCTAAGGTGAGCAAGACTACAGAAGAAGTTGTATAGGAAATACAGATGGATTTAATGTAGAAAGAGAGAGAAAAGTATCAGAGGAGGAGAAAGAAGCCCCTGGAGATTGAGGCCATGATGCAACAGTTAAAGTTAATAGGATGGATCAGTCAGTCAGGGTAGGACAAGTTATGCTGCAACAACAAACAGTCCCAGAATTTCAGTGGCTTAAATAAACAACAATTTACTTCTAATTAAAGCAGTAGGTCTTCTGTGGGTCAGAAGTATTCTATTGTCATCTCAGTTACTCAGGAGCCCAGGGAAGGAGCAGGCAGTCTCACAGCCACTGCCGGACACCAAGCCAAAGGGAAACCAAGTTCAGAGGAGTCTCACTGAACCCAATAGTAATTAACATAATTTCTGTCATACCTTATTGATGAGAACTATTTGTATGTCCCTACTCCCCCACAAAGGGGACAAAGCCATGTGCTGAAGAGTCAGAGAGGACTAATGTCATTCACAGGGACTTGGGAACAGGAGATCCCTAAGAAATGCTTCAGTCAGTATTTCATCCCCAGAGGTTGACAAGTCCCTAAATGCTTTCTGATTAAGATGCCAGTCCTAGTATGAAGGTAAACAATTTTCCTCACACTTGAAGAAGAAACACACAACAAAGCTTGGAAAGGAAAAATACAGTCAGATAATAAAATGTTTAACAAACCATATCTTGTTTTTTCTTCCTATTTCTACTCTTCTGCCCAAGTTTGAATCTTGGCTCTAACTTTTACCAATTCTGTGACTTGGAGCAGGTGACTTGTCTAGTCTTTGCCACAAATTATTTACTTTATAAAAATGAAGGTAATAATATTACGCAATCCTCAGGACTTTTGTGCCTATTAAATGATTTGACAAATGATTTGCTTTGGGTAGTAGCTCCCAACCTATACTAATAAGTATTCCATGAGTGTTAACCATTTTTTCTCTTTCTTAACAACCCAATGAGGTAGGTTCTACCTCAAGAACGGTAGGTTATCTCATTAATAAAAAGATTCTACCTGATTTAATGGGATGGAATGTGGGATTTAATCTCCTGGGGGAGATTGATAAAGATCAGATACATGATCAATAGTGAACCCAGGGTTTACATTTAGGTACTTTGATTCCAGAGGTTTAAATTTATATTTCACATCAAAATTATCATTCCGATTGATCCCCTCAATAGCTCTACAGATTAGAGTCAAAAATACTCTTCCTGTCACCAACCTTCCTGCTACTATTACTGCCATAATTGCAATTTTCAGGTGTCATATGCAGGGTATTTACTTTCCATAAATCATACCAAAGCCTCACAAATAATTCCCTAAAGTTAAATGTGGTTAATCCTGTTCATACTACAAACTGTGGCTCAGAGAAATTAAGTAGTGTATTAATTTATAAGGGTTATCATACAAAGTACCACAGACTAAATGGGTTAAACAACAAAAATTTATTTTCCTCACAATTCTACAGGATAAAAGTCTGAGATCAAGGTGTTTGTGGGGTTGGTTTCACTCTAAATCCCCTCTCTTGGTTTGCAGATGGTCACCTCCTTACGTCTTCATACAGTCTCCCTTCTGCAAGTGTCTGCAACCTAACCTCCTCATCTCATAAGCAGACCAGGCTTACCAGATTAGAGCCTACCCATATGACCTCACTATAACCTAATTACTGCCTTAAAATCGTATCTCCAAATATAGTTGCATTCTGATGGACCAGGTGTAAGGACTTGAACTTTATGAGGAATGAGGGCATAATTCAATCCATGGTGTGCACCCATATGGAGCCAGAATTTGAATATAGAATATTCTGATTCTAAGCCCATATCATCCTTCTACTTTCAGTCCATTAGTGAAGCCCTGCTATGTGCTAGTTTTGTACATATTGTCCTCACAGGAAATATTGATTCATTGTACAGTTGAGCAGATCAATTGTCCTTGTTTGATCACTGTTGTTTTCCTTGGGATGGGCTCAGATCGTCTGACTCTTAACTAAGGAGAAACTTTTTCACCTACATTGCTCCTTTGGAGATGAGGTAGGCCTTTCAAAATGGTCCCATATTCATCATATCAACAATAGTACTAACAATTGGGCGGTGCCTGTGGCTCAAGGAGTAGGACGCCAGCCCCATATACTGGAGGTGATGGGTTCAAACCAGGCCCCAGCCAAGAACTGCAAAAAAAAAAAAAAAAGTAGTACCAACAATGTGCAAACATAAGGATGGGAACTTGTAGAAACCTAAAGCAAAATTTCAGTGTTCTGTAAGTCACAACCCAGACGAAAAGGTGAGTGATGAGCAGTACAATATAAATATCAGTTGATGTGTAATGAGAAGTGCTATCAGTAAATAGTATAAAATTCAGAGGAAGTTGTGACCACTATAGATTACTTATTCAGAGAACACTTCTTGGCAGGATTTGAGGTGTGTGTTTTGGGATTAGAAAGCCAGAAACAACAGAAACAGTTTTCAGGGCATGTGTTGGGCAAAACTTCTGGCTACATTATTGCTTAGATATTAAGGAGTCATCACTGTGTGTAAGGTAAAGTCTAAAGTCTACTATGCTTAGTTTGTATTTTGCATTTAAATTACCATATATGTCAGCTTTATTGCCCGCCATTCCCCCATTGTGCAACCCTGAGCTAAAGTCAGTCATTTCTCATCTCGGATGCTTCACCTGTGGACAGAAACCATGACATAGAGGAAAGAGCAGGGCTTTCAGAGTCACACAGGTCTGAATTCTGGCTGTGCCACTTACTAATGAGTGGGACATTCAAGACATTATTCAACCTCTCGGTTTCTTTGCCCATAAAGTAAGAATAATAACAACCACCTGTCAAGGGATATGTGAAGATTTAATGAAATGAAGTTTTTAAAGCATTCAACTTATTGCCTGCTCTATTATATAGACTCATGAAGTGGCAGTTATTATAGTAATGATGCTTTATTTTTTGCAACAGCAACTCGCTTCTACTGCTTCGTAGCCTGAACAATTCCCACAGAACTTTTTATATTTATAATGCAGCATTATATGACTACATCATGTTACTTATAGGCTGTAGCAATGTAATGCAGTAGTTAGGAACTCATTAGGTTCTTTGTCCTGAAATCAGCCCACTTCCCATTTATTATCACTATCACTTACTAACTGTGTGACATTAGGCGAGTTATTTGGCTTCTCTGTTTCTCAGTCTTCTTATATACAAGAATATATGAAATGAGATTGGGATGATGTCTTTCTCATAAAGACAGTTTTGAGGATCAAATGAGCTTACATAATAGTATCTAGTAGAGAATATATATTAAACAAGTAATAGTTGTTGTAATTTCCATTTTGTGGAAGAAAAATGGTTACATAGCTTAACCAAAGTCAAATGCCTAATGGGACAAGACCTTTTAGCATTGGAATTTTGAATTTTATGAATTTATTATATATATTCCCCATGGAAGATGGAGTTTTCAAACACTTTCTCCCATTCTATGTGATCATTTTATTATCCTGATTGTTTACTTTCCTGTTAAGAGGAGTTTGATTTAGTCTCAATTATTTTATTTTACTTTTTTATTTTTTAATTATTGGGGATTTATTGAGGGTACAATAAACCAGGTTACACTGATTGTATTTGTTAGGTAAGGTCCCTCTTGCAATCCTGTCTTGCCCCCAAAAGGTGTGGCTCACACCAGGGCCCCACCCCCCTCCCTCCTTCCCTCTCTCTGCTCTTCCTTTCCCCACTCCCACCATGACCTTAATTGTCATTAATTGTTCTCATATCAAAAGTGAGTACATAGGATTCATGCTTCTCCATTCTTGTGATGCTTTACTAAGAATAATGTCTTCCACTTCCATCCAGGTTAATACAAAAGATGTAAAGTCTCCATCTTTTTAATGGCTGAATAGTATTCCATGGTATACATATACCACAGTTTGTTAATCCATTCCTGGGTTGTTGGGCATTTAGGCTGTTTCCACATCTTGGCAATTGTAAATTGAGCTGCAATAAACAGTCTAGTGCAAGTTTCCTTATGATAAAAGAATTTTTTTCCTTCTGGGTAGATGCCCAGTAATGGGATCGCAGGATCAAATGGGAGGTCTAGCTTGAGTTCTTTGAGGTTTCTCCATACTTCCTTCCAAAAAGGTTGTACTAGTTTTCAGGCCCACCAGCAGTGTAAAAGTGTTCCCTTCTCTCCACATCCACGCCAGCATCTGCAGTTTTGAGATTTTGTGATGTGGGCCATCTCCCATGTGGGGTTAGATGGTATCTCAGGGTGGTTTTGATTTACATTTCTCTAATAGATAGGGATGAAGAACATTTTTTCATATGTTTGTTAGCCATTCATCTGCCTTCTTTAGAGAAAGTTCTATTCATGTCTCTTGCCCGTTGATATATGGGATTGTTGGTTTTCTTCATGTGGATTAATTTGAGTTCTCTATAGATCCTAGTTATCAAGCTTTTGTCTGATTCAAACTATGCAAACATCCTTTCCCATTGTGTAGGTTGTCTATTTGTTTTGGTGGTTGTCTCCTTAAGTGTACAGAAGCTTTTCAGTTTAATGAAGTCCCATTTGTTTATTTTTGTTGCTGTTGCAATTGCCCTGGCAGTCTTCTTCATGAAGTCTTTCCCCAGGCCAACATCTTCCAGTGTTTTTCCTATGCTTTCTTTGAGGATTTTTATTGTTTCATGCCTTAAATTTAAGTGCTTTATCCGTCTTGAATCAATTTTTGTGAGTGGGGAGAGGTGTGGGTCTAGTTTCAGTCTTCTACATGTAGATATCCAGTTTTCCCAACACCATTTATTGAATAGGGAATCTTTCCCCTAAGGTGTGTTCTTGTTTGGTTTATCAAAGATTAGGTGTTTGTAAGATGTTGGTTTCATTTCCTGGTTTTCTATTTGATTCCAAGTGTCTATGTCTCTATTTTTGTGCCAGTACCATGCTGTCTTGACCACTATGGCTTTGTAGTACAGCCTAAAATCTGTCATGGTGATGCCCCCAGCTTTATTTTTATTACTAAGAACTGTCTTAGCTACATGGGTTTTTTTCCTGGTTCCATACAAAATGCAGAATCATTTTTTCCAAATCTTGAAAGTACGATGTTGGTATTTTAATAGGAATGGCATTGAATAGGTAGATTGCTTTGGGAAGTATAGACATTTTAACAATGTTGATTCTTCCCATCCATGAGCATGGTATGTTCTTCCATTTGTTAATATCCTCTGCTATTTCCTTTCTGAGGATTTCATAGTTTTCTTTATAGAAGGAGGTCTTTCACCTCCTTCTCTGGGTATATTCCTAGGTATTTCATTTTCTTTGAAACTATGGTGAAGGGAGTTTTGTCCTTAATTAGCTTCTCATCATGACTGTTATTGGCGTATACAAAGGCTACTGACTTGTGGACATTGACTTTATATCCTGAGACATTACTGTATTTTTTGATGACTTCCAGGAGTCTTGTGGTTGAGTCTTTGGGATTCTCTAAGTATAATAAGATCATGACATCAGCAAAGAGGGAGAGTTTGACCTCCTCTGCTCCCATTTGGATTCACTTTATTTCCTTGTCTTGCCTAATTGTATTGGCTAGAACTTCCAGCACTATGTTGAATAGTAAAGGAGACAGAGGACAACCTTGTCTGGTTCCAGTTCTAAGAGGAAAAGCTTTCAGTTTTACTCCATTCAGTAAAATATTAGCTGTGGGTTTTATTTATTGCTATCTTTGTTGTCTGTGCTTTTAGTGTCATGTTTGTAAAATTATTGTCAAGACCCATGCCAAGAAGTTTTCTTCTAAATTTTCTTCTAAAATTTTTATGGTGTAAAGTCTTATGTTGAAGTATTTAACACATTTTGAGTTGTTTTTTGTGTATGATATAAGGGCACAATTTCATCCTTTTGCATGTGACTATCCAGTTTTCCCAGTACCAAACTATTCTTTTTCCCTTATGTGTTATTGATGCCTTTGTTCCAGACAAGTTGACTATATATATATATATAGGTTTATCTATGTTTTGTTCTATTGATTTATGTGTCTGTTTTATGCAATTTTTGTGCTGTTTTGATTACTGTGACTTCATAATATATTTTTAAATCAGGTAGTATGGACGATGCCTCCAGGTTTGTTCTTTTTTGAGATTATTTTGGCTATTCAGGATATTTTGTAATTCTATACAAATTTTAAGATTGTTTATCTCTATTTCTGCGGAAAAAATGTTATATATATATAAAAGGATTAAACTCAGTATTCTTTTGTGGCATTTGCGTTCCTGTGTTCATTGCAGCATTATTACCATAGGCACAATATGAAAATGGACTAAGTGTCTGTTGATGAATGAATGAATGAATGGATAAAGAAAGTGCAATCTATTACACTTAGATAAATAGATATTCAAATGAATGGATAATGAAAGTGCAATTTATTACTTATATAAATAGATATTCAAAAGAATATTACTAAGCTTTTGAAAAGAATTATTCCATTTGTGACAACATGTGTTTGTCCAGAAGATATTATGCCAAGTGGAATAAACCACATGCAGAAAGACAAATGCAGTGCTATATGTTCTCATGTACATGTGCAATGTAAAGAAGTGAAACTAATGAAAATAGGAAGTAGAGCAGTGGTTTCCGGCAGGTAGTAGGGAAAATGGAATTTTGGTCAAAAGGTAAAAACTTTCAGTTATAAGATGAGTAAGTTCAGGAGATGTGATGTAGAGTATGGTGCCATCATCAATAACACTGTTTACATACTTGAAATTTATTAAGAGAGCAGATTGTACGTTTTATGACCCTACACACACACACACACACAAAGGGCAACTATGTAAGGTAATGGGTATATCCATTAGTTTAATTGTGGCAGCTACTTCATAAAAACATCACATTATGCACCTCAAATATATACAGTTTTTACTTATCAATTATACTTCAATAAAGCTAAACAGGGAGAGTTTTGAGTTAAATGGCTCTATAGTCTGCACCCTTAACCACCAAGTATTTGGCTACCCACCTGGGTAAGAAACACTTCCCCTCCAAATCCTTTCACACTGTCATTATCCAATACACACAGTTGACAGCATCTGCCGCCCAGTCAAAGACCTGACTAGAGACAAGGATAAAGCTGCCTCCCACTTTGCCTTCACTTTCTAAAGAAATATGCATTGCTACCGCCTCCACTTCCTTTATCCTCTTTCAGTACATACAACTTTTGTACCTGAAAACAGATGGCACAGTAAAGGGACATGTGCAGGGGCAAATGATCAGGACTGGAATCCAGGTGACAGATAGGTGACTGCTGACTATCAAGCTCTTGCCAATGCCCGTGTTAGGTACTGGTATGAGAGACAGTGTGCACTCCATTATGTGAGGAATTTGATCATGTTTATCTCTGATGTAGAGTGGCCTCTCACCAAACATCTGTTGAATAAATGAATTAACCAGCTTATCTAGTCATGTATTCATACATCTACCTCTCCATCCATTCACCCATCCATCCATCCAAGTGCCTACCTAACAAAGCCCCTTCCTCATCTTGCCTAATGCACCCTCAAATGGGTGCAAAGGAAGTAAGCAACTGCTTACTGTATATGCTGTGTAAAGTGCTGTGGTAGGAGTGAGTTCTGTGGGCACCAAGAAAAGCTTGCATGACTAGAAAATTGGTCATTCTTCTCCACCCAAGCTGCCTTCCAGTCCACACTTATTTCTTCCACAAAAGCCAAAAAATTCATGATTACTGTGAATACTTACATAATGCTATAGTTATGTTCTTAGCAAGCAACAACAAGCCTTAAAAGAACTTTAAGTACAAACAGAACAATGAAAGGAAGAAATCAAGCTTCAGTCTCTAATAGGAAAAAAAAATAGTACACTATTGTTATTATTTTAGGGGGAAAATTGTGCCTCAATGTGAAGACCAGAATCTATAGCACACAGGCCAACACCGTCTGCCCTTTCTTATGGTCCGATTCATGGGTTCATTCGTATTGCTCCCATGGCCAAAATGTCTTATTTGATACCTACAACTGCTTGGCCTAGTTTCTATTTTCTTTGTTTGGTTTCTTTGTTATTATTTCTCACCTCTCTATTTACATTAAGTCTTCTTGTTATTGGTTTTGTTTTTGGTGTGGCTGACTTAAAAAGTATATTTAGGCCAAGTGCAGTGGCTCACATCCTACCACTCTGGGAGGCTGAGGCAGGTGGATTGCCTGAGCTCAGGAGTTCAAGACCAGCCTGAACAAGACCGAGATCCTGTCTCTACTAAAAATAGAAAAAACTAGCATAGAATTGTGGTGGTACTGTAGTCCCAGCTATTCAGGAAGCTGAGGCAGGAGGATCACTTGAACCCAAGTGAGAGATTGAGATTGCTATGAACTATGAGGATAAGGCACTCAACCCAGAATGAAACTTTGTCACAAAAAAGACATATTTTAATGCCTTTAACTAATTATGTGTCTATATTTTCATATATGTCTAGTAAATGGCATAGAGACAAAATAAGGCAAAAATAGCATACATCATACTTAAAAATTACATATTGAGGGTTCCTTGATATTTTTCTCACTTTTACTTTTTGCATCCTAGTAATCACCAATTTCTCTTAATTCTACACCCTAAATTTCTCTCACACACTCATGTCCCCCTGGCTTCCTGTAGTCACTGACTTATTGCAAGTCCTAATCAATGCATGGGCCTTTGCACTGGCATCTTAAGTCACATACCAATGGCAAGGCCAGGGAAGAGTGCTGTCAGAGACTATTTGTTTTTGCTTGTCCCTGCTCCTTCATTTCCACTGGTATGTGACTTTAAATAACTGATCTCAATGTGCTCACTAGCAATGCTATCTCCTGCAATGCTACCCGAGGGACTTTTCTAAAACCCAGATCTGACCACCTCTGTGCTAGAAGTGGTTCTCCAGTTTTTAGAAGACGAAGTATGAACTCCTTAGCATGATGTGCTGGGCTGGCCTAGTATGAGACTTCTGCAGTGTCTCCTCCCACTTCACCTCCAGCCCAGACCAGTGAAGAGACAGAGATACAGAAACTCTAGACATTTAATTGCTGTCCACTGGGTAGAGACGGAGCAAGATGGTAGCCGAGTAACAGCTTTCTTGCATCTGGGCACCGTGAGTCTGGGGAGATAGAACTCCAGGCATCTCTGGCTGGTGGGATCTGCCTATTATGACCCCTGCGCAGATACAGGGAGTCAGCGAGAGACTTCTGGACCCCAAGAGGAGGACTAAAACAGTGGCAAACCGGCAAGTGGTCGCGTGTGTTCAATCGGTCTAAACCTGCCTGCAACTGTAAGTTCAGTAGCAGCGAGACTGCAAACCAGAAAGGCCTTACCTGTGAACTGTTTTGGTGTCTTTGGACTTGGCACTCAGTTGAACTGCCTTGGGGAGAGCCTAAGCGGGAGTGCAGAGAACTTTGGCCGTTGTCTAGGGCCCCAGTCTGAGCCACTGAGCCAGACGGAGCTAATGGTGTTTGGCGGTGGGTCACAGGGTGCCATTGTGAGCGATCTGCCCCGGTAAGCTCCGCCCTCAGGGTCACAGAGCCAGAATTGGGTGGGAGCTGGTAACCCAGTGACCAAGTAGCCTAAGGGCGGGGTCTGAGCCACCTTGCAGCCCTAACCCTCAGGGGCAGAGTGAGACCAGTTTTGGCACACTGGGTAAGTAGATAGCCACTTCAGCAGTGATTCCAGCGACAAGCACTTTCCTGGGAAAGCTTCTGCTCAGTAAGTGAACAAGTTCAAAGTGCCTTTTAAGTGGGCTGAAGAGAGATTTAGGGTATCTACCTACTGGGGTTTGAGAAATCAGCACCCTCCAGTCTTATCAGAATTGTGATTAACATCTCATACCCCAGAAGACCACGTGTTGCCCAGACAATATTCAATAACATATACGTACTGCTTTGTTTTTGGTCGTGTTTTTTTTTTTTTTTTTTTTTTTGGTTTGGTTGTTGTTTTTTGTTTATTTTGATGTTGTTGATGTTTTGTTTTACAAGTTCAACCTTTTCCATACAGATCCTTTTTCTTTCTCAATTTTTCTAGTTTAATTATAATTTCCCATTGCTGTCTTTTCAATACTTAGAACTTCATTTTACCTAGTGTTTCTACTGCTATTATTTGGTTTTTCACCCAATTTTATCCCGTAAAGTTTTCTGTTTGCTTGTTTTGGTTTGATTTATAGCATTTTTGTCTTTCCTCTCTACTTGGTGGAGGTGGGGTACTGTGTCTGATCGGGTTAGCAAAGAGCTGCTGACCTCAAGGGAACCACCCAACTGAGCACCCCCAGAAGGTGGGTTTTTTTCTTAAGGTTGTGTCAAAGTACCCTACTGTACACCTATATTGTTCTGTCTCCCTCTTTCTGTGCCTCTCTTCTTTTTGTCAATATTCCTTTTACCCACCCCCTCTCCTTTCTCTATTTTTCTTATCACTCGGACCTCCTTTCTTTCATCCCTTTTTTGCTCTTCAACCTTCTCACTCCTCTGGTCCTGTAACCCTTAGTCCACAGGCACGAGAACTTAGAGAACAAGAGGAAGTGAAAGGAAAATTAGGGAGAGGAACCAGATAAAAGAAACCACTCATGAGGAAGAATCAGAAGAAAACTCCAGGCAAAATGAAGAACCAGTCCAGAACAACCCTGCCAAGGGACCATGAGGTAGCTACTGCAGATGATCCCACCTATAAAAATGTTAGGAATGACAGAAAGGGAATTTAGAATACACATGTTGAAAACAATGAAAGAAATGATGGAAACAATGAAGAAAACTGCTAATAAAGTGGAAAATAACCAAAAGGAAATCCAAAAACAGAATCAAATAAGAGATGAATGATATGAAAAATATAAAAAGGATATAGCAGACCTGAAGGAACTGAAACAGTCAATTAGGGAACTTAAAGATGCAATGGAAAGTATCAGCAACAGGTTAGACCATGCAGAAGAAAGAATTTCAGAGGTAGAAGACAAAGTTCTTGAGATAACTCAGATAGTAAAAGAGGCAGAAAAGAAGAGAGAGAAAGCAGAACATTCCCTGTCAGAATTATGGGACTTTATGAAGCGTTCCAACATACGAGTTATAGGAATTCCAGAAGGGGAAGAAGAATGCCCCAGAGGAATGGAAGCCATACTGGAGAATATTATAAAAGAAAATTTCTCAAATATCACCAAAGATTCTGACACACTGCTTTCAGAGGGATATCAGACCCCAGGTCGCCTCAACTCTAACGGAGCTTCTCCAAGACACATTGTGATGAACCTGACCAAAGTCAAGACAAAAGAAACGATTCTGCAACCTGCCAGGAGTAGGCACCAGTTGACCTACAGGGGCAAATGCATCAGAGTGACAGCAGACTTCTCTAATGAAACTTTCCAAGCAAGAAGACAATTGTCATCTACCTTTAATCTACTTAAACAGAACAATTTCCAGCCCAGAATTCTGTACCCTGCTAAGCTAAGCTTAAAAATTGACAGAGAAATAAAATCATTTACGGATATACAAACATTGAGGAAATTTGCCACAACAAGACCAGCTCTACAGGAAATACTTCAACCTGTTCTGCACACTCACCACCACAATGGATCAGCAGCAAAGTAAGGAGTTAGAAATTAAAGGACAGAACCTAGCCTCCACACTGATGCAAAAGATAAAACTAAGCAATGGACTCTCACCAAATAAGACGAATAGAATACTACCACACTTATCAATTATCTCAATAAATGTTAACGGCTTGAATTCCCCACTGAAGAGACATAGATTGGCTGACTGGATTAAAAAACCGAAGCAATCTATTTGCTGTCTGCAAGAAACACACCTGGCTTCAAAATTCAAATTAAAGCTCCGAGTCAAGGATTGGAAGACAATTTTTCAGGCAAATGGAATTCAGAAGAAAAGAGGAGTTGCAATTTTATTTTCAGATACATGTGAATTTTAAGCAACTAAAGTCAAAAAGACAAAGATGGTCACTTTATATTGGTCAAGGGAAAACTACAGCAAGAAGACATTTCAATTCTAAATATTTATGCACCCAATTTAAATGCTCCCAGATTCTTGAAGCAGACCTTACTCAGTCTGAGCAATATGATATTTGATAATACCATAATAACAGGGGACTTTAACACTCCTCTTACAGAGCTGGACAGATCCTCTAAACAGAAATTAAACAAAGATATAAGAGATTTAAATGAGACCCTAGAACAACTGTGCTTGACAGACACATATAGAACACTCCACCCCAAAGATAAAGAATATACATTCTTCTCATCACCCCATGGAACATTCTCCAAAATTGATCATATCCTGGGACACAAAACAAATATCAACAGAATCAAAAGAATTGAAATTTTACCTTGTATCTTCTCAGACCATAAGGCACTAAAGGTGGAACTCAACTCTAACAAAAATGCTCGACCCCACCCAAAGGCATGGAAATTAAACAATCTTCTGTTGAATAACAGATGGGTGCAGGAAGAAATAAAACAGGAAATCATTAACTTCCTTGAGCATAACAACAATGAAGACACAAGCTACCAAAACCTGTGGGATACTGCAAAAGCCGTTTTGAGAGGAATATTCATTGCTTTAGATGCCTACATTCAAAAAACAGAAAGAGAGCACATCAACAATCTCACAAGAGATCTTATGGAATTGGAAAAAGAAGAACAATCTAAGCCTAAACTCAGTAGAAGAAAAGAAATATCCAAAATCAAATCAGAGATCAATGAAATTGAAAAGAAAAGAATCATTCAGAAAATTAATGAAACAAGGAGTTGGTTTTTTGAAAAAATAAATAAAATAGATAAACCATTGGCCAGACTAACGAAGAAAAGAAAAGTAAAATCTCTAGTGACCTCAATCAGAAATGAGAAAGGGGAAATAGCAACTGATCCCACAGAGATACAAGAGATCATCTCTGAATACTACCAGAAACTCTATGCCCAGAAATTTGACAATGTGAAGGAAATGGATCAATATTTGGAATCACACCCTCTCCCTAGACTTAGCCAGGAAGAAATAGAGCTCCTGAACAGACCAATTTCAAGCACTGAGATCAAAGAAACAATAAAAAATCTTCCAACTAAAACATGCCCTGGTCCAGATGGCTTCACTCCAGAATTCTATCAAACCTTCAAGGAAGAGCTTATTCCTGTACTGCAGAAATTATTCCAAAAAATTGAGGAAGAAGGAATCTTCCCCCAACACATTCTATGAAGCAAACATCACCCTGATACCAAAACCAGGAAAAGACCCAAACAAAAAGGAGAATTTCAGACCAATCTCACTCATGAATATAGATGCAAAAATCCTCAACAAAATCCTAGCCAATAGATTACAGCTTATCATCAAAAAAGTCATTCATCGTGATCAAGTAGGCTTCATCCCAAGGATGCAAGGCTGGTTTAACATCTGCAAGTCCATAAACGTTATCCACCATATTAACAGAGGCAAAAATAAAGATCACATGATCCTCTCAATAGATGCAGAAAAAGCATTTGATAAAATCCAGCATCCTTTTCTAATTAGAGCACTGAAGAGTATTGGCATAGGTGGCACATTTCTAAAACTGATTGAAGCTATCTATGACAAACCCACAGCCAATATTTTACTGAATGGAGTAAAACTCAAAGCTTTTCCTCTTAGAACCAGAACCAGACAAGGTTGTCCTCTGTCACCTTTACTATTCAACGTAGTGCTGGAAGTTCTAGCCAATACAATTAAGCAAGACAAGGAAATAAAGGGAATCCAAATGGGAGCAGAGGAGGTCAAACTCTCCCTCTTTGCTGACGACATGATCTTATACTTAGAGAACCCCAGAGACTCAACCACAAGACTCCTAGAAGTCATCAAAAAATACAGTAATGTTTCAGGATATAAAATCAATGTCCACAAGTCAGTAGCCTTTGTATACACCAATAACAGTCAAGATGAGAAGCTAATTAAGGACACAACTCCCTTCACCATAGTCTCAAAGAAAATGAAATACCTAGAAATATACCTAACCAGGAGGTGAAGGACCTGTATAAAGAAAACTATGAAATCCTCAGAAAGGAAATAGCACAGGATATTAACAAATGGAAGAACATACCATGCTCATGGATGGGAAGAATCAACATTGTTAAAATGTCTATACTTCCCAAAGCAATCTACCTATTCAATGCCATTCCTATCAAAATACCAACATCGTACTTTCAAGATTTGGAAAAAATGATTCTGCGTTTTGTATGGAACCGGAAAAAAACCCATATAGTTAAGGCAGTCCTTAGTAACAAAAATAAAGCTGGGGGCATCAGCATACCAGATTTTAGTCTGTACTACAAAGCCATAGTGCTCAAGACAGCATGGTACTGGCACAAAAACAGAGACATAGACACTTGGAATCGAATTGAAAACCAAGAAATGAAACTAACATCTTACAACCACCTAATCTTCGATAAACCAAACAAGAACATACCTTGGGGGAAAGACTCCCTATTCAATAAATGGTGTTGGGAGAACTGGATGTCTACATGTAAAAGACTGAAACTGGACCCACACCTTTCCCCACTCACAAAAATTGATTCAAGATGGATAAAGGACTTAAATTTAAGGCACGAAACAATACAAATCCTCCAAGAAAGCATAGGAAAAACACTGGAAGATATTGGCCTGGGGAAAGACTTCATGAAGAAGACTGCCATGGCAATTGCAACAACAACAAAAATAAACAAATGGGACTTCATTAAACTGAAAAGCTTCTGTACAGCTAAGGAGACAATAACCAAAGCAAAGAGACAACCTACACAATGGGAAAGGATATTTGCGTATTTTCAATCAGACAAAAGCTTGATAATCAGGATCTATAGAGAACTCAAATTAATCCACATGAAAAAAGCCAACAATCCCATATATCAATGGGCAAAAGACATGAATAGAACTTTCCCTAAAGATGACAGACGAATGGCTAACAAACACATGAAAAAATGTTCATCATGCCTATCTATTAGAGAAATGCCAATCAAAACAACCCTGAGGTATCATCTAACCCCAGTGAGAATGGCCCACATCACAAAATCTCAAAACTGCAGATGCTGGCATGGATGTGGAGAGAAGGGAACACTTTTACACTGCTGGTGGGACTGCAAACTAGTACAACCTTTTTGGAAGGAAGTATGGAGATAATCTCAAAGCACTCAACCTAGACCTCCCATTTGATCCTGCAATCCCATTACTGGGCATCTACCCAGAAGGAAAAAATCCTTTTATCATAAGGACACTTGTACTAGACTGTTTATTGCAGCTCAATTTACAATCGCCAAAATGTGGAAACAGCCTAAATGCCCACCAACCCAGGAATGGATTAACAAGCTGTGGTATATGTATACCATGGAATACTATTCAGCCATTAAAAAAAATGGAGACATTACATCCTTCGTATTAACCTGGATGGAAGTGGAAGTCATTATTCTTAGTGAAGCATCACAAGAATGGAGAAGCATGAATCCTATGTACTCAATCTTGATATGAGGACAATTAATGACATTTAAGGTTATGGGGTGGGAACAGAAAGAGGGACGGAGGGAGGTGGGTGGGGCCTTGGTGTGTGTCACACTTTATGGGGGCAAGACATGATTGCAAGAGGGACTTTACCTAACAATTACAATCAGTGTAACCTGGCTTATTGTACCCTCAATGAATCCCCAACAATAAAAAAAAAGAAAAAAATTCTGAGTCAAAAAAAAGGAACACAAAAGATAAAAAGAAAAAAAAAAGAAAGATAGGAAAAATAAACTTAAATTCATGGGGTATAGATACAAGATGAATAACAATGAAATTCTGAAACTGAATTATTAGTTAATTGTGTTCTAAAGGACATATAGAAATGAACTAATTAATAATTGTATTATGATGCTTGAACATTTTTATTGTTGGAGAAAACCCATGTATTAAATCCATAACAAAGAAAAAAAATAAAAATAAAAATAAGATAACGTAAGTAGAAAAAAAAAATTGCTGTCCACTGTCTATAAAGTGATTTATATCTCATTGCCCTTTTCCCATAATATTACCCCTGCCTGCTGGAAAGGTATCCACAATCCCTCTGTATTTATTGTCTTTTTTGTTTTGTTTCATGTTGTTTTTTACTACCAAACTCTGGTTCATTTAGCCTTGCATGGTTACTATTAATACAGCAAAGTTTGCTACCTACAGATAGATTGTACTGAAAGATTATAACTTTCTTTTTCATTGTAAAGTAAAATGTGCACCTTATAATACCCTGAGAAAATATGGATAAGCAGAGAGAAAAAACTTCAATCATCCATAATTTTTTCACTCAGATTCAACTATTGTTAACATTTTTTTGGACTCTGCTTCCAGTCTTTTCTCTAAACACATGTAAGTGTTTATTTTGAAAAAGTATATACTATTTGTTTTGTAATGGGCTTTTTTGAAAAGGAGGAGTATATGATAAAAATTATCTTCTTCATTTAAAATTATTTCTTAGTATTACTTCCAATGCTGAAATGTATTTCCTTGGATAAATGTAACAATTTCTTATTATTTGAACATCAGGTATATGTGCAGTTTCATGTTGCAAACGAGAATGCAGTTGCTCTCTTTATAGCTAACCTCTGAGATGTGATCATGATTACTTTTCTTTGACAAAATTTCAATAGGAGTCATTTCTGGATCAATGAGGATGCACAAGTTTGAGCTTTTTGATACATATTTCCAAGTTGTCTTCCAGAAAGAGCCCACCAATTTACACTTTCAAAAGCAAAAATATGTCCATTTCCTCACAAAGATAATAATAAATATATGATATCAATAGGTCATTGGAAAAGGAAAACGCATATTTTGTTGATTTTATGTAATCACTCTGTGAGATATACTATATTTTCTTATGCATACTAAACTTCTACATACAGCATATATATATACATAAACACACATACACATATATATACATATATATGTGATTTTTTTAATTGGGTTCTTCGATTCATTTTTTACTGTATTGTTTACCTTATCTCATTGACTCACATGAGATTTTTATGTTATCTTTTGTCTGACATGTATGGCATACAAAAATTTTATCTCCTTTTGCTGTCTGCCTTTGAATCTGAAAATGATTTATGATACAATTCGTGTAATCTCCATTGCTTTGATATGCTATTATGTATTGATTCCTATATATGCTCATATAGTTTATGAACATTTAAGAATAATCCATCAGCCTGTTCCACTATCAATACTCTCTTTTAAATTATTTTGGTTCATATCAATATTATTCTTATTCTCATTCACACCATTATTATTTTAAAAGCTACCATTTATTGATCATGGCCAGCATATATGTCTCAATATGCAATGCTTAATAATTCTAAAAAATATATCTGATTTGTTCTTCCAAACAACATTGTAAAATAAGTGCAATTATTAACTAAATGTTTCATCTAAGGAAAGTAAGACAAATATTACTTGTTATCTGACAGCAAGATTAAAGTTCAAGTCCGATTAATACCAAAACTAGAAATGCTCAAACCCACATAAAGGACTTTCTCTTTAGTTAGCTCCAAAAATGTTTTATACTTATTCTCAGACGTTTTGGTCTTGGAGATAAACTTTCAAATAACTTGATCTACTTTATAAAAAATGACCTTTGATTATTTTAGTAATCTTTTTGTGTATATATATATATGGATATATTTATATATATATATGTGTGGATATATATTATATATGTGGATATATATAAAATCTCCACAAACCATAAGTGAGCATTGTGTAACCAATGCCCCAACCAAGAAACTTACCAGCAAACCAGAGCCCCAAGTTTCCTTCTTCTACTAATTACTGCTTCCTATAGGTTAAACCTGGCTGACTATTACACTTCCATAATATAACTTGGTTTTCTTTGGTTTTGAATTTCAAAGAGAAAGATAGATTTACATTTAAGTTATTGAGTGTTTTTTCCTTTTTTTTTTTTTTTTTTTACTTTTTGGCCGGGGCTGGGCTTGAACCCGCCACCTCCGGCATATGGGACGGGCGCCCTACCCGTTGAGCCACAGGCGCCGCCCTGAGTGTTTTTTCATGAGATTTTTCATGAGATTTTCAAGTCATATATCTTCTATTTAAAAACGTCTATTCAAACCTTCTGTTTATTTTTAATTTGGTTATGTGTCTTATTATTAATTATATTTTGTTATTAATTTTTAGTTTTAAGTCTATTATGGTCAGAATTTTATTCTCAATGAGCTCAAGTATTTACAGTTCGTTAAACTTTGCTTTATGGACTAGCAAATGATTACTTCAGATGAATACTTTATATGTGTCCCATAATATTTTTGAATGCAATAGTCTACATGTATCAATTGTCTTTGTAGAGCAAAGTGCGAAGTGTGATAACATGAAAATTAGGTCAATCTGATTAATTATGTATTCATATATTGATTTTATTTTGTGTACTCACACTTTATTATATTAGTTATTGAAAGTGGTGTCATAAGATCTCCTAAACACATTAGTGCATTTATTTTTTTCTGTTCTGAGTTCTTTTATCACTTTGCATATCTGGGGAATAGTTATTAAATACATTGAATTTAGAATTACTATGACTCTAGCCTATCAACTTTACTATTTCTCTTCCAAATGCCCCATTTATTTTTTGTTGCATTATTTATCTTTTTGTTTTAAAAAATATTTTTTAGTACACCATCTGAATTTGAAAACTAAATTTTTAGTTATATTTCTCTAATTATTTGTTCAAGTTAGGAAATACAATATACATATTTAAATTTTCATAGTGTACATAAAATGATACTGACTGTTGCTGGCCAAAAAAAAAAATGATAGACAATTCTAGCTATAAGAAATTTCCAACTATTCTCCCTCCACCCTTTTACGGTACTATTTTCTCATCTACTACACATATGTGTGTATATGTGTGTGTGGGAGTACATGAATCAATGTCTATATGTATATTTCATAGGTATATTTTATAAACTCAATAATCCTTATAACATTTTTTCTTTACACAGTCATATGTATTTAAAGAAATAAAGTGTGATGAATCTGGAAACACACTGCTTTCATTTACTTTAAGAGAACATGTTAAAGAGAAATTGAAGAGAATGAAATTCTTCCAAACTCATTCTATGGGGCCAGTATTACTCCCAGACCAAAATCAAAAAAGGAGAAGGAAGAAAGAAAGGAAGGGAGGGAGGGAGGGAGGGAAGGAAGGAAAGAAGGAAGGAAGGAAGGAAGGAAGGAAGGAAGGAAGGAAGGAAGGAAGGAAGGAAGGAAGGAAGGAAGGAAGGAAGGAAGGAAAGAAAACTACAGGTGCCAATATCGTTTCTGAACATGTTTGCAAAAATTCTCAACAACTACATAGTACTACTAAGTCAAAGGCAGCATCACATTATAAAAATCATTCACCATGATCCAGTTGGATTTATCGGAGAGATGCAAGAATGGTTGAGCCTATGGAAATAAATGTGTTATGTCACATTAAACAATGAGGGATGGAAACCATAGGATTATTTGAACAGATGCACAAAAAACATTTGATGAAATCTAACACTTCTTCATAATAAAAACTCTCAACAAACTAGGTATACAAAGAATGTACCTCAACATCTTTAAGGCCATCTGTTACTAAGCCACAGGGAACATCATACTGAATTCAGCTTTTCCTCTAACAGCTGTAACAAAACAAGAATGTTCACTTCTATTATCCTTATTCAACATAGTACTAGAAATCCTAGCCAGTGCAATTAGGTAAAAGAAAGAAAAATGGGAATCCAAACTGGAAAAGAGGAAATTGGATTGTCCCTGTTTTCAGATGACTGTCTTATGTATAGAAAACCCTGAAAATGCCACTACAAAACTCTTAGAACTGAAAAAAAATTTAGTAAAAATGTGGATATAATTCACCATACAAACTTCAGAAGGATTCCTATACACCAACAATAAAATAGAGAAAAAGGAAATCAAGAAAGCAAGCACACTTATAAAAACTACAAAAATAAAACATCTGTGAATAAATTTAACCAAGGAGTTGAAAGTTCTCTACAAGGAAAACTATAAAACACTGATGAAAGAAATTGAAGAGCACACACTTGCAAAAAAAAAAAAAAAAAAAAGGAAAAGATATCTCATGTTCATGATCATATTGTAAAAATGATCATACTGTCAACAGATTCATTACAAGTCTTATCAAAATACTAATGACATTCTTTACAAATATAGACAAAAGTCCAAACATTTATGTGAAACAACAAAAAACTGAAAGAATCCTGAGCAAAAAAAATAAAAGTGGAGGAATCCCCATGCCACTTGCTTACTTCAAAATATGCTACAAAAGGGCGGTGCCTGTGGCTCCATGGAGTAGAGTACTGGCCCCATATGCCGGAGGTGGCAGGTTCAAAACCAGTCCCTGCCAAAAAGCTGCAAAAAAATGCTACAAAGCTATAGTAAAGAAAAACAGCATGGCATAGGCATAAAGAAAAGACACATAGACCAAAGAAACAGAATAGAGAACTCAGAAATAAATTCATACACCTATGCCAAACTTACCTGTGTCAAAGGCACCAAGAACACTCACTGGGGAAAGGGCAGTCTCTTCAATGAATGATGTTGGGTAAAGTGGATATCCATATGCAGAAGACCTTCAGCTCTCACCATATATAAAAATCAGCTCAAGATGGAGTGAAGACTTGAATGTAAGACCTAAAATTATGAAACAACTGGAAGAAAACATTGAGGAAATACCTCAGGGTAGTGGTCAGAGCAAAGATTTCACAGAAAAATAGCTTAAAATTACAAGCAAAAGTAGAATAGCAAAATACAAGCAAAAATAGACAAATGGGATTAAATCAAACTGAAGCACTTCTGCACAGAAAACAATCAAAACAGTAAAGAGACAACCAATAGAATGGGAAAACATATTTGCAGACTATTCAATTTATAAGATATTAATAGTCAGAATATTTAAAATCTCAAACAACAGCCAAAAAATAAATAATACAATTTTTAAAAAGGGCAAATGAGATGAATAAACATACCTCACAAGAGTTAATGTTAAACTTAAATTTAAATTTAAAAAATGCTCACAATCAGTAATCATCAAGAAAATTCAAATTAAAACCACAGTAAAATATCATCTCACCTCTTAGAATAGTAATTATAAAAAAAAAATAGATACATGCTGGAGAGGATGCAGAAAAAGGGAATTTTTTTTTTAATTTCAGATTACTATGAGGGTTTATATGATTAGGTTACATTGTTTGAATTTCTAAGGCTAAAGTCAGAGTTGCAGTTGTGTCCTT
This sequence comes from Nycticebus coucang, assembly GCF_027406575.1. NCBI lineage: Eukaryota > Metazoa > Chordata > Mammalia > Primates > Lorisidae > Nycticebus > Nycticebus coucang. Next base: position 18,719,783 of record NC_069781.1, on the reverse strand, counting down.
ACCTAGAAAAGTGTACTTTATATCAATACATTGTACCTATTGTGTGGAAATTTACTGAGCTCCTTCCCTCTCTTCTCCACTTTTTGAATTTAATTCAATTTTCTTTTCATGTGGGCGTGGCACGGTTAATCTACTAGTTTCAATCTAGTATTGAGTACATGCAATGCTTATTTTTTTATTGTTGTGATAGCTTGATGAAGGAATCTTCTCCAAATTGACCCAGGTTGATACAAAATCCCCATCTTTGTATGGCTGAATAATATTTCCTAGTATACATATACCACAGTTTTTTATTTCATTCACAGGTTGAAAGGCATTTGGATTGTTTCCAAATCTTTGTGGTTTTGAATTTTGCTGCTATAGACTTTCAAGTGCAAATGTCCTTATGGTAACATGACTTTTTTTTTGGTGGGAGGAGGGTTAGCTATGGGATTGCAGGATCAAATGGAAGGTCTAGTTTTAGTTCTTTCAGAAATATCCATAATTCTTTCTGTAGAGGCTGCACTACTTTGCAGTCTCCACAACAGTGCATGAACGTCCCCTTCTCCTTGTACCCAAACCAGCATCTTCTGCTTTGGGACCCTTGATGTGGGCCATTCTCACAGGGGATAGATGATACCTCAAAGTGGTTTTGATTTGCATTTCTCTGAAATTTAGTGAGGATGAGAATTTTTTCATGTGTTTGTTGGCCATTTGTCTGTCCTCATGAGAAAGAATTCTTTTTTCTTTTTTTTTTTTTATTGTTGGGGATTCATTGAGGGTACAGTAAGCCAGGTTACACTGATTGCAATTGTTAGGTAAAGTCCCCCTTGCAATCATGTCTTGCCCCCATAAAGTGTGACACACACCAAGGCCCCACCCCCCTCCCCCATCCCTCTTTCTTCTTCCCCCCCCATAACCTTAATTGTCATTAATTGTCCTCATATCAAAATTGAGTACATAGGATTCATGCTTCTCCATTCTTGTGATGCTTTACTAAGAATAATGTCTTCCACTTCCATCCAGGTTAATACAAAGGATGTAAAGTCTCCATTTTTTTTAATGGCTGAATAGTATTTCATGGTATACATATACCACAGCTTGTTAATCCACTCCTGGGTTGGTGGGCATTTAGGCTGTTTCCACATTTTGGCGATTGTAAATTGAGCTGCAATAAACAGTCTAGTACAAGTGTCCTTATGATAAAAGGATTTTTTTCCTTCTGGGTAGATGCCCAGTAATGGGATTGCAGGATCAAATGGGAGGTCTAGGTTGAGTGCTTTGAGGTTTCTCCATACTTCCTTCCAGAAAGGTTGTACTAGTTTGCAGTCCCACCAGCAGTGTAAAAGTGTTCCCTTCTCTCCATATCCATGCCAGCATCTGCAGTTTTGAGATTTTGAGATGTGGGCCACTCTCACTGGGGTTAGATGATATCTCAGGGTTGTTTTGATTTGCATTTCTCTAATATATAGAGATGATGAACATTTTTTCATGTGTTTGTTAGCCATTCGTCTGTCATCTTTAGAGAAAGTTCTATTCATGTCTCTTGCCCATTGATATATGGGATTGTTGGCTTTTTTCATGTGGATTAATTTGAGTTCTCTATAGATCCTAGTTATCAAGATTTTGTCTGAATGAAAATATGCAAATATCCTTTCCCATTATGTAGGTTGTCTGTTTGCTTTGGTTATTGTCTCCTTAGCTGTACAGAAGCTTTTCAGTTTAATGAAGTCCCATTTGTTTATTTTTGTTGTTGTTGCAATTGCCATGGCAGTCTTCTTCATGAAGTCTTTCCCCAGGCCAATATCTTATACTTAGAGAACCCCAAAGACTTAACCACAAGACTCCTAGAAGTCATCAAAAAATACAGTAATGTTTCAGGATATAAAATCAATGTCCACAAGTCAGTAGCCTTTGTGTACACCAATAACAGTCAAGATGAGAAGCTAATTAAGGACACAACTCCCTTCACCATAGTCTCAAAGAAAATGAAATACCTAGGAATATACCTAACGAAGGAGGTGAAGGACCTCTATAAAGAAAACTATGAAATCCTCAGTAAGGAAATAGCAGAGGTTATTAACAAATGGAAGAACATACCATGCTCATGGATGGGAAGAATCAACATTGTTAAAATGTCTGTACTTCCCAAAGCAATCTACCTATTCAATGCCATTCCTATCAAAATACCAACATCGTACTTTCAAGATTTGGATTAAAGGATTCTGCGTTTTGTATGGAACTGGAAAAAAACCCGTATAGCTAAGGCAGTTCTTAGTAACAAAAATAAAGCTGGGGGCATCAGCATACCAGATTTTAGTCTGTACTACAAAGCCATAGTGCTCAAGACAGCATGGTACTGGCACAAAAACAGAGACATAGACACTTGGAATCGAATTGAAAACCAAGAAATGAAACTAACATCTTACAACCACCTAATCTTCGATAAACCAAACAAGAACATACCTTGGGGGAAAGACTCCCTATTCAATAAATGGTGTTGGGAGAACTGGATGTCTACATGTAAAAGACTGAAACTGGACCCACACCTTTCCCCACTCACAAAAATTGATTCAAGATGTATAAAGGACTTAAATTTAAGGCATGAAACAATAAAAATCCTCCAAGAAAGCATAGGAAAAACACTCATGAGAAAGAATTCTTTTCATGTCTCTTGACCAGTTTTTTTTGTTTGTTTGCTTGTTTTGTTTTGTTTGAGACATTCTCACTATGTTGCCCTTGGTGGATTGTTGTGGTGTTGCAGCTCACAGCAACTTCAAATTCTAGGGCTTAAGCTATTCTCTTGCCTCAGCCTCCCAAGTAGCTGGGACTACAGGTGCCCGCCACATGCTCAGCTATTTTTTTGTTGCAGTTGTCATTGTTGTTTAGCTGGCCCAGGACAGGTTCAAAACCGTCAGCTTTGGTGCACGTGGCTGACTCTGTAACCCCTATGTTATGGGCACCTCTGGACCAGTTTTCAATTGCTCTATTCCAGTTGATTTCTTTGAGCTCTTTGTATATTCTGGTTATTAGCCCTTTGTCAGATTCATAGCATGCAAATATCTTCTCCCATTTTGAAGATTGTCTCTTTGTTGTGTTGATTGTGTCCTCAGCTGTGCAGTTACTTTATAATTTGATCAGGTCCCATTTATTTATTTTTGTTGTTGCTGCAATTGCCAATGAGGTCTTCATAAATTCTTTGCCTATGCCATTAATATTCAGAGTTTTCCCCACACTTTTTCTAGGATTTTTAAAGTTTTGTGTCTTAAATTTAAATCTTTTATCCAGCATGAGTTAATTTTTATAAATGGTGAGAAGTGCAAGTCCAGTTTTAGTCTCTTAAACATGGCTAATCATTTCTCCCAGCACCATTTATTAAATAGGGATTCTTTTCCCTGGTGTATACTTTTGCTTGGTTTATCAAAGATAAGATGGTGCTATGAAGCTTATCTCATCTCTAGGTTCTCTGATCTATTCTATAGATCTATGTTTCCATATTTATGCCAATATCATGCTGTTTTGATCACTGTAGATGTGTACTATAATCTGAAGTCTGGTAAAGTGATGCTTTCAGATTTGTTCTTATTTCATAGAATTGCATTGGATACTTTGGGCTTTTTTGTGGTCCCACACGAAATGTAAAACTAACTTTTCAAAATCTTCCAAGTATTATGTTGGTATTCTAATGGGGATTACATTAATTCTGTGGATTGCTTTGAGTAGTAGAGACATTTAAACAATGTTGATTCTTCCAAGCCATGAGCATGATATGTTTGTTATGCAACCTGTTACATATTCTGCTGTTTATTTTCTTGTTTCATAGTTCTCTCTATAGAGATCCTTCATGTCCTTTGTTAAATATATTCAAAGGCTTTTTATTTTCTTTGATGCTACTGTGAAGAGTATTGTATCTTTGATTTGATTCCCAGCATGATTGCTGTTAGTTTTTATAAAGGCTACTACTGATTTGTGAACATTAATTTTATATTCTGAGACATTAACATATTTCTTGATCATTTTCAGGATTCTCATAGCTGAGAATAAGATAATATCATCAGCAGAGAGTAATAATTGACTTCCTCTGTTCCCTTTTAGATACCCTTAACATCCTTCTCCTGCCTGATTGCATTGGTTAGGACTTCCAGCAATGTGTTGAATAGTAGTGGGACAGTGGGCATTCTTGTCTGGCTCTAGTTCTTAGTGGAAATGCTTTTAGTTTTTCTTTATTGAATATGATATTGGCTGTAGATTTGTTATAAACAGCTTTTATTAGTTGAAGGAATGTCCCATATATGGCTATTTTCTTAAGCATTCTTATCACAAAAGAATGCTGAATTTTGTCAAATGCTTGTTCTGTGTCTATTGAGAGGATCTTATGGTCATTTTATTTTTTTACTTCTATTTATGTGGTGAATTACATTTATGGATTTGCTGTATGTTGTACCAACCTCCTATTCCTGGGATGAAGCTCACTTGTTTGTGATGAATTTTTTTGATGTGTTACTGAATTGTTTGCTAATATTTTATTGACTATTCATTCATCAATATTCATTAATAATATTATTCTGTAGTTTTTCTTTCCTGGTTTTGGTATCGGGGTGAAGATATTTGCTTAGGAGAAGGACTTGGGGAGCATTCCTTCCTTCTCAATGGTTTTTAAAAGTTTCTGCAATGTAAGTATGTGCTCTCCTTTAAAGGTTTGGTAGAATTATGTGTAAAATCATCTGGTCCAGGAATTTTTTGGCTGGTAGCTTTTTTTATTATTGTTAAAATTTTGGTGATTGATGTTGATCTGTTCAATATTCATATTTCTTCCTGGTCGAGTCTATGGAGGTAGTATAATTCTAAGAATTGGTCCATTTCCTCTACATTTTCAAATTTCTCAGTATAGAGTTTTTTGTAGTATTCAATGATGATCCTTTATATAAATGTAGTATCTGTTCTTATTTCTCCCTTTTTTATTTCTGATTGAGCTTTTTATAGATCTTAATTTTCTGGTTCTGGTTTATATGACAAAGAGTTTATCAATTTTGTTTATATTTACAAAGAACCAACTTTTTTGTTTCATTCGTCTTCTGAATGGTTGTTTGGTTCTTGATTTCTTTAGGTCTGATGAAATTTTAATTATTTCTTTTCTTCTACTAGGTTTGGGATTAGATTTCTCTTCTTTTTCCAGTTCCTTCAGATTATTCATTAGGTTGAAGATTTATGGATGTGGATATTTAATATGATAAATTTTTCTCTTAAGACTGTTTCTGCAGTACTTCACAGGTTTTAATTGCTTGGGGAATGTCATTTTGTTCAAGGAATCTAATGATTTCCTTCTGTCTCTTCCTTGACCCAGCTATCTGCCAGCAAATAGTTCTTCAGTTTCTTTGACTTTCTGTGTTGATCGGTGTTTCTGAAGCAATTGAGTTCTTCTTTTATTCGATGGTAGTTTGCAAAGATACAGGCCATAATTTCTGTTTTATTTTTTTTACATTTATTGAAATTGATTTGTGTCCTATTATATGATTAACCTTGGGAAACAAAGGATGAGCTAATGAGAAGAACATTTTTTCAGTGATTTTTGGTGAAATGGGCTGTTAAGCCCATTTGTTCTAAAAGTGGTATTTAATTCCAATGTTTCTATTCTAAAGTCATGTTTAATTCCATTGTTTCTTTGTTTAGTTTCTGGTTGAAGGATCTATGCAGTTCTTTTAGTGGGGTGTTGAAACCCTGGCTTTTATGGTATTGTTCTTTTCATATTTTTCAGACCAAGTTATGGTTTGCTTTATAAATCTGAATGGATTTAAGTTGGGTGCATAAATATTAATGATTAAAATGTCTCCTTGTTGGATTGTTCACTTGACCAATATATAATGTTCATCTTTGTCTTTCTTTACTTTGTCGCTTTAAAGTCAATTGTATCTGCAAAAAAGATTGTGACTTCTGCTTTCTTTTGGTTTCCATTTGCATGAAATATTGTTTTCCAACCCTTCACTGAGTCTTGTTTTGTCCTTGGGAGTTAAATGTATTTCCTGAAGAGACCATGCACTTGCCCTGTATTTTCTTATCTGATCAGACAGCCTAAGTCCCTTCAGTGGGAAATTCAAGCTATTCACATTTATTGAGATAATTGATAAGTAGGGTAGATTTCTGTTTTTCTTGTTGTGTCAGACTCTGTTGCCTTGTTTTGTCACTAGGGTCATTGTGATAGCAAAGATTTGTACTTTAGTTTCAAAGTATCTTTACTTTGAGATCCTCTAATGTGATGGTCTGGGTAAAGTAAAGGTCTGAGTACCTCCCACAGAGCTTGTCTTGTAGTGGAAAATTTCATCAGTGTTTGCTTATCATTAAATGATTTGACCTCTCCATTGTGTATGAAACTTAGTTTAGCAGGATACAGAATCTAGGCTGAAAATTGTTTTCTTTGACAAGGTTGAAGGTAGGAGCTCACTCTATTCAGGCCTGTAAAATTTCCACAGAGAAGTCAGCTGTACTTTTGGCCAAGTTAATTATAACGTGTCTAGGAGATGATCTGTTTGAATTGAGTCAACCTGCTATACTAAAATCAACTAGGGCTTCCATGCTTTGGGAGCTCTCTTTTCCATCAGGATACTTATAATTCATATGTGTTTATATTCTTCACTAAGTCTCATAACTCTCTAAGAGATTGCTCTGTTATGCTTTTTTTTTTTTTTTTTTTTTTTTTTGCTCCTTTTAATGACTGGTTTTATTTGAGAGCCATGTCTTCATGCACTGAGAAACTTTCTTCTCCATAATTTAACCTACTATTGAAACTTTCTACTGAATTTTGAAATTCTCTGAATGTCTTCTTTAATTCTTTAATTTTGTCCAAATCCTTGGAGACTTTGTCTTTAATTTTGTTAATTTCTTGGAACTTTTTTTTAATTTCGTTTTGCAGATTTTCCACTTTCCCTTCAATTCCCTTCATCATCGTTGCCATCTATAATATGAATTCCATTTCTGTCATTTCCTGAATTTCTTTATAGTCAGAATCTTTTCTGGTAGCTCCATTATGATCCCTTGGGAGAGTTCATCTGTTCTGATTCTTCATGTTCCTAGAGTTTTATTTATTTATTTTTTCTGGTTTCTCCTCCTGAGCGGTTTCTTCTTATTTCCACCCCCTACCCTCTTCTCTCTCTTCCTCTTTCCCTTTGTTCTTTGATTCTAAGCTTTGAGGTTAAAATGGCCCATTTCCCAGGTTTTCAAGATAACTTGGTGTGCTCCCTATAAATCTTTTGAGTACATGCAAATCACACAGGGAGAGAGGCTATGGCAGAGATAACTGGGCACCCTCTAGATGAAACAGCAAAGTGGAGCCCTCAGCTCTGTGCCTAAGATAAGAGGCCAAGAAAGATGAATTTTTATATTCTGTTTGTGGAAATGTAAATTAGTACACTTTGAAAAAGAAGATAGAGATTTCCTTAAAAAAAAAAAAAACTACACTAAAAATAACTCTACCATATGATATAGCAGTCCCATTATTGGCTATATATCCAAAAGAAATCAGTATTCCCAAGAGATATCTACATTCCCATATTCATTATAGCACTATTTCATCATAGCCAAGCGATGAAATTAACTAAAGTGTTTGTCAACAGATTAATGGATAAAGAAAATATCACACCACACACACACACACACACACACACACGTATATAGATACACACACCCAATGAAATACCACTCACCCATTAAAAAGAGACAAAATACTGTCATTTATAGTCATTTATATCAACATGGATGAGAATGGGGGACATTATGTTAATTGAAATTAACCAGGTACAGAAAGACAAACACCTCATATTCCCATTTACATGTGTAAGCTAATAAAGTTGATCTTTTGGAAGAATAGAGGAGAATGGTGGTGTCTAGAATTGGGAAGGGAAATGAAAGGGGAGACAGAGGTTTGTTAATAAATACAAAATTACAGTAGAATAGGAGGCATTAGTTTGAGATTTCTATAGAACTATAAGGTGACTCTAAGCAATAATTATTAGTTATATATTTTCAAATCAATAAAAGAGCAGGTTGTGAATAGTCACAACAAATATGTATATGCTAATTAACCTGATTTCATGATTACACATTATATACATATATTGAAATACCACACAATACCCCATAAAATTTTTACCAATTAAAAACAACAACAATAGCAACACATTCTCCATAGGTGTTTCCTTTAATAAATTTCCATCACACCTAAACTCATTTAGTTTCCTGGGCAACTTAAATTGACTTAAGAAAAGGAAATGTGTGTGTGTGTGTGTGTGTTTGTATTCACCATTTTCATTGTTTTTCATCACTTACTGTTGTATAAGAATACAAATCATTATCTGATGCATTTTTCCTGAAATATTTGCTTTATCATTTCTTTAATTGTGTTTGCAATAAATTCTTTCAAATTTTGTTTTTCTGAAAATGACTTTATTTCACAAGTACTTTTTTCTTCCAGCATTTTAAACATATCAATCCAATGTCTTTTGGCTTTCATCGTTCCCAGTGATAATTTAGTCATTATTCATACCATTGTGCCCTGCTTTTATCTTGCTGCTTTCATTTTTTTCTATAATTTTTGTTTTTTAGCAATTTTACTATGATGTGCTTGTGTGTGTATATTCACCTATAAACTTATTAATGTTTTTTGAGTTTCTTGGACATGTAAATAAATGAGATATTTTTACAATAAATTTTAGGAAAATTAAACATTATATATTTTTCTGTCCTACAGTATATTCTCATTCTGGGAATATAATAGTTGGACTGCACAATATTTTCCATAGATCTCTGAGGCTTCTTATATTTTTCTTCACTATTTCTCCTCTCTGTTAGGATTTCCTTCTTCTCAATGTTATAAAATAATTTCTGCAGTATGGATAATTGTTCTTCCTTTTCAGTATGGTTAAATTCAGCTATGAATCCATAATAACCCATATATGAATCCAGGACATTTTTTTTTGGAATAGATCTGTTAGTTTTATGGGGGTAATTATTTATTTTTTATTTCATAATATCATGGGGGTACAAATGTTTTAGTTTACATGGATAGCTTTTGTAATTCTTGAGTTACTCATTAGGTAGGTTTTCACCCATCTCTTCTACCACTATCCTCTGCTGAATTTCCACTGATTTTAACTTCCCTCTTTGTAGATGTTTGCTGGCCAGTTAGTTTCATTTTAATAATGTACATGTGGTGTTTTTTTTTTATACTTGAGACCATTCTCTCACTTAGGAGAATGGTCTTCATTTGCAAAAGACATTAAAAACTTCTGTTTTATTGCTGAGTAGCACTTTATGGCATACATATACCACATTTTGATAAATTACTTATGAATTGATGGTTATTTGTGTTGATTCCTCATCTTTTCAGAGTGAATTGGGTTGCAGTAAACTTTTTCATGTAGAAATTTTGTTTTATAAAATGACTTCATTTCCTTTGGGTAGAGGGATTACTAGATCAAATGGTAGATCTACTTTTAGTTCTTTGGGAAGTCTCCAGACTGTTTTCCATAAAGATTGTACTAATTTGAAGTCCCACTAACATTGTATAATTATTTCTTTCTATCTTCCTCTGTGCCAGCATCTTTTGTTTTTTGAATTTTTAATAAAAATCATTCCAACTGTGGTGAGGTAATATCTCATTATGGTTTTAATTTGAATTTCCCTAATGATTACTTATATTGAGCATTTCTTCATGTTTATTGGCCATGTATCTGTCTTCTTCTGAAAAGTTTCTGTTCATGTTTTTTGCTCATTTTGAATGGGGAAAATGGTCCCATTTTTTTTTCTTGATGATTTGCTTGAATTCTTTGTAGATACTAATCATATGGTTTTGGGTTTTGTTTCTGTTTATGTAATGAATCATATTTATTGATTTGTGTATGTTGTGTATATTTGCCCTTTGTTGAATGAATACCTTATAAATGTTTTCTCCTATTCTGTAGGTTGTTTATTTGCTCTGTTTATTATTTCCCTAGCTGTAAGGTTTGTAATTTATCAGCTCCCTTTTATTCATTTTTATTTTTGCTGTGATTGCCATTCATGGCTTTTTCATAAATTCTTTGCCTAGGCGAATATCTGAAAGAGTTTTTCCTCCATTTTCTTATATTTTTGTTATTTGTTTCATGCTTCACATTTAGTCTTTTATCCCTCTTGAATTAATCTTTGTGAGCAGTAAAAGACATGGATTAGTTTCCATTAGTTCTATTTCTATAGAAATTATTGTCTGTAATTTCTTTCCTCAATGTTTCATAGTTATTTTTGTAGAGATCTTTCACTTTCTTGGCTAAGTATATTTCTAGGTATTTTATTTTCTTTGTAGCTATTGTGAATGATATTGAGCCTTTGACTTGACTCCATCTTGACTATTATTCGTGTATAGGGATGCTAATGACTTGTGTGCATTGATTTTATAACCTGAGACATTGCTAATTTATTTGTCAATTCCAGGCATCTCATGGAAGAGTCCTTGGGGTTTTCTGGATATAACATGTCATCATCAGCAAAAAGTAGTAGTTCGACATCCTCTTTCTCTACTTCCTTATCCTTTATTTCTTTCTCTTGCTTGATTGCTCTAGGGAGCATTTCCAGCACTATGATTAACAGAAGTAGTTAAAGTGAGGACACTTGTTTATTGCAGTTCATAGTGGGAATGCTTTCAACTTTTCCCCTTTCAGTAAGATGTTAGTTGTGGATGTGGCATAAAAGGCTTTATAATCTTAAGATATTTTCCTCTATGATTTTTGAGAGCTTTTATCAAGAAAACATGCTGAATTTTGTCAAATTCTTTTTCTGCAGCTATGGAAAAGATCATATGGTTTTGATTTTTGTTTCTATTTATGTAATGAATAATTATTGATTTGTGTGGATTGATTGATCCATTTGTGTGGATTTATTGATCAATAAATCAATATTTATTGATTTGGATTCAGCTATGAATCCATATAATAACCAATATATGAATCCAGAATATTTTTATTTATTTATTTATTTATTTTTTTTTTTTTTTTTTTCAGTTTTTGGCCAGTGCTGGGTTCAAACCTGCCACCTCTAGTATGCGGGGCCGGTGCCCTATTCCTTTGAGCCACAGACACCACCCTTTGGAATAATTTTTTGTAACTGCTTTAATAACATTGCTTGTTATTAGTCCATTCAGGACTTCTATTTCTCCCTAACTGAGTCTTGGCTGCCTACATCAAAAAGACAGAATGATCACAAATTAACAATCGAATGACATATCTCTGGGCATTAAAAAAGGAACATCAAACTAGACCCAAAGCTAGCAGAAGAAAAATAACTAGAGTCAGACCAGAACTAAACAAAATGGAAAACAAACAAAGAAACAAAAAAACTGCAAATTACCAATGAAACAAAGGTTATTTCTTGAAAAGATAAACAAAACTGATAGATCTCTTGCTAGACTAACCAGAAGTAGAATAGAAAGAACCCAAATAAGCTTAGTTAGAAAAGAAAAAGGAGATATTCCCACTGATACCACAGAAATATAAGATATTATCTTTGAAGTCTGTGAAAATCTTTATACTCTAACTTGAAAACATGTAGGCAATGAATGAATTCCTGGGTTTTTTTAAAAGAAAATTTCTATTGATCTGTCTTTAAGTTTGCAGATTCTTTCTTCTGCCATCTCAAATTTATTGTTGAACACATGCAGTGATTTGTTTTTCACTTCAGTTATCATAATTTTTAGATTTAGAACTTTTTAAATTCTATTTTTACACAGTGATACCTTGGAATCAGAACTTAATCCATTCCAGAAACCCATTCTCGTTTGAATTCATTTGTGTTCAAGACAATTATTTCCCTTTAAAATAACAGCAATTGGATTAATCTGTTCCTGTGTTCCACAAATTCAATAAATACACTGGATTTCAAGGTAAAAATATTAACAAATAATGATATTTGAATAAAATGTAAATTAATAAAATTAAAAATATAAAAACCTGTATTAACCTTAAAAAGAAGTGATGATCGGCTTCATATGAAAGCTTGAGGAGGAGGAGGAGAGAGATTTTTGCCTGGAAGGTGAGTCAACTTTCATGATAACATCAGATTATCATATTTTTCCATCTCTTCCATACGTTTCCATCTCTTGGAGTTCAGTATTGTAACCCCTTGCACCACATCAGCTGCTTTGATAGCTTTTTCATTTTTCAAAATCGCACAGTAGATTTAGGCATCCCAGACATGGTAGAGAGATCAGCCATATGTGTACCACTTTCATGCTTAGCAATAACATCTTTCTTAACTTTAATGGTAGCTCTAACAGTTTCCTCTTACTCTTATTTTCCTCACTACACTTTTTAAGACCCAGGGCAAATACACTTAGTTGTTATTATATAAAAATATAACACAAATAGACAAAAAGCATAAAATTAGCAGCCAAAAATCACACAAGATGCTTTCACCACAGCTTCCGTCAACAAAATGAATGACAAACCTCGTGGGTTGCCTGAACACTAAGGAAACATAAGCACAAAACAGATGAACAACACTTTGGGTGTTTGGATTCCAAATTTGCTGAAATTGTTCATTAGAATTCAAAGTTGCTTGAAGTCTGGGGTATTTAGATTCTGGGGGCAATATTGTAGTGTCTATTTCTCTAAGATTTTTATCTATCTACTCACTAATAACATACATTCTTTTAATTATTCAACTTATATTCCTTTGAATCTTTGAATACATTTATAGTAGTTGCTTTTATGTCTTTGTCTTCTAAATGAACACATTCAGAGTCAATTTTTACTGAGTCTGTTTTACTAATTTGTGTGATTTCCTGTATACTGGTGACACTTTCTGGTTCTCCGCATGTTTGGTAATTTTTGGTTGAAAACTGAGCATTGCAAAAAATATGCTATAAGGATTCTGGGATCTGTTGTGTTCTTCTGAGTACTGTCAGTGGTTTGTTCTAATAGGCAGTTAACTTGGCTATATGCAAACTGTGAAATCTGTTTCCCTCTGGTTTGCAGCAGCTGAAATCTTTGCTCAATTTTTTGGCTTCAAGCTACTGCTTTTTGTAGATATGTCTTTCTCATAGCTGCACATTTTAGTGATCACCCAAAGCTTGGGGTAGGCTTTGTGCTCAAATTTTTAGGCTAATTGTCTCTGAGATTCTGTCTATTATTTTTTTATTTTATTTTTTATTAATTGTTTCTCCCTTAACTTTGTGGTTTCTTCATCCCTATATTCTAACACCATAGCCAAGAAAACTTCCATTTTCTGCCACTGAAGCTCTAAGTGGGTTGGGAATAAACTCAGTCAGGGACAAAGCAAACATACAAATTTCATTAGGAGCAGTTCTGTTATTACAAGTGTAGACCCTTTTAGTTTTCCCTCTTTTAGTTTTCCTTCTTCTTTTTTTTTTTTTCTTGACCAGCTAAGGATTAGAGCAGCCTCATTATTCAAATTGTGGATATCAGTCTTTCAATGACTTTCTCATTTTCCAAAGTTCTATCTTAAATTTCCAGATAGAAAGTGGAAACGTTTCTTTTCCTTTGAATGTTGTCATCTTTCATCTAATGCTAATCAAGCTGTGATTTTTCACCACCTAATCTGCAAGGGTTGAGCAGGACATTTATGGAAGCAAGTCACAACCTCCCAGTTCTTCCAAGGTATAAAAACAGTCTTTGAACCATAAGCTTTTACCCAGTATCAACCTGCTTTGTTTTATTTTGCAGTTCTATAAATGATTGTTTTTATTATTATTATTTATTTTTTTTTTTTTTTGTAGAGACAGAGTCTCACTTTATGGCCCTTGGTAGAGTGCCCTGGCATCACACAGCTCACAGCAACCTCCAGCTCCTGGGCTTAAGCGATTCTCTTGCCTCAGCCTCCCGAGTAGCTGGGACTACAGGCGCCCACCACAGCACCCGGCTATTTTTTTGTTGCAGTTTGGCTGGGGCTGGGTTTGAACCCGCCACCCTCGGCATATGGGGCCGGCGCCCTACTCACTGAGCCACAGGCTCCGCCCTGATTGTTTTTATTATTATTATATCATCACACTGTGTCCCAAAATGTCATCCTATCTTTTATCAATATTTTTTTATTTTTTATTAAGTCTTTTGCATATAGATCATAAATACATTTATGCCAATTTCAGTGTGTTGATTATTGTACAAATCGGCATTTTTACATCATACTAATCAACATAGCTTTCACCTCATTTACCCAATTATAACATTAGGACATTTGTGCTCTACACGATAGATCCAACTTATACTTGCAATGTACTCCATAGTTGTGGTCCCCCTACTATCCCCTACTATCCCTCCCACCTCCTCTCCATCCCTCTCTCTCCCCTTTCCTCCTTCATCTTAGGCTAAAATTGTGTTTCATTTTTCATATGCAAGTGTGAGTTATTATAAGTTGGTTTCACAGTAGCACTGAGTACATCGGATACTTTTTTTCCCATTCCTGAGATACTTTACTAAGAAGAATATTTTCCAGTTCCATCCATGTAAACATAAAAGAGGTAAAGTCTCTATTTTCTTTACTGCTGCATAGTATTCCATGGTGTGTGTGTGTGTGTGTGTGTATATATATATATATATATCACAATTTATTAATCCATTCATGGGTCGATGGGCACTTGGGCTTCTTCCATGACTTGGCTATTATGAATTGAGCTGCAATGAACAATCTGGTGCAAATATCTTTATTGCCAAATGATTTTTGGTCATTTGGATATACACCTAGAAGAGGAATTGCAGGATCAAATGGACCTGTTCTTATCATGTAGTCAATATGAAAGTCTTGGCTGGGATTTAATAGTATTTTCTTTGTGTTTTTTTCCCCACTTATGTATGTAAATAAAATTATATGCTACATTTATCACAGTTTTTTGCATAAGTGTGGTCCTTATTCCAAATTAGTAAAATAACTTAAAGAAGTACCCCTTTTTTCTATATTTGCTTAAGAGCTCTCTCAGTTATGTAGAAATTGTGGTTGTGAAAAATTTAAAGATCTTTCCATTAAACATGCTGGACCCCACCATCTCTGCAGTACCTGCATGCTCTTTATGTTACATCCATGCTCACTGTGCATTTCAGCCTTTCAACGTAAGCTTACATCATTTCTGGCAATTTACAGTTGTTTGTTGTTTTCAAAATAATTTTCTGGATACTTTAAGGTTTATTGGAAAATTGTTGCATATCATGCCCTTTTATCTATCAAAGATGAATCTATTGTTGTTTCATCTTTCCATATATATGGCTCTATGGTTATAAATTTTTCCTTTCTCTATCATGTCTTAATTTAGTTTTCTCTTATTTTCTATTACACTCATTTTTATCTGGTTGTTTATATGTCATTGCTGTTCTTCAGACTGTGAACGCCTTGAGTCAGGAATAATGCTTTGTGCACCTTCATGCCTAAAATACCTCATGCAGTCCCTTCTACACTGTGGGTCTTTGTCTTGTGTTCAACTCAACTGCAAATATCTCAAGTTATTTATAAATAAACTCTTTATTAAGTCACTTTGAAGCAATTCATCAAGTATACAGATTAAATGGTTTGACATAGTTTCATTTTACAAATAATGAAACTGAGAGGGGAGTTGATTTACCAAACATTAGTCAGTAAGTATAGCAGAGACTTCATCCCCAAAAATATGCTATCAAGCTACAATGGAGTAAGACAGTCTCAAGCACCACCTTTTCCAAATATGTATATGTGTGTGTATATACATGTAAATTATGTACTGATTCCGACACAATTTTAAGCTCTAACATCATGCAAATCTGTCTTTTAATGTTCTGCTTTATAAAATCATTTTTGGTTATTAATGATGTCTATACTAGGGCCCCCTATTCTTGGCACTGTGTCATCTCAGGAACATGTCAGTGTGTGATGGATGTAGCTAATTTACAGATTCTTTGCAACTTAATGGAGAATCACAACGCCAGTTTTGGCAAGAAGGCTGGGTTTATTAAACTTGGAATCCACCATTGAAGATAGATAATGACTATGTGTGTCCCATTAAAGAAATGTGTTTCAATTGGGAGAGATAAGTAAGTGATCTCTTTTCTTTGGGTCATATCTGTTTGTTTATATATGACAATAAACATATTATATGGAATAAATAACTAAGCTAGAAACCAGGAGAGCAGGGTTCTTTACCAAATTATAGCACTAAGACACTAGTGACTTATTTTCTTTCTAGGAATCATAGAGTTTGAGCATAACTCAGAGGTGCCTTAGGGAGTTCTATTTAATGAATAAAGCCAGATAAACTTTCAGAAGCCAACTCTTTGCCTAAAGCTGAAAAATAAAAGGGAAGCCCAGTTTTTAAAAGAAGAATTACCTTCAAATTCTACCATCAGTTGGGGATTCAAAAACACAACACTGCTATTCCAAAAGAAGCCATCCTCCAAAAGTTTCACAAGGAAGATACAAGAAATAGGTTCTCAATGTTCAAGGGACAGAGAAATCATTTTCAAAACTTTCATTTTAAGGTAATATGTGAGAGGAAGCATTAGGAAAGATTTGATAAGTAAGGGGATATTAGAAATGGTCCTTGAGGAGTGGGTAAGGTTTTTACATTTGTTTACGAATTCATTCGTACCTCTAGTTCTTTGTTTATTCCATATGTGATCACTGAAACTCTACTGTGCACTGGCTCTTTGCCAGCCATTGAAGATATGAGTTGAGAATTATTGAGCTTATATTCTAGGGTGGAGGCAGACATTGCTCAAATAATCACAGACAAATGGCTGTAATTGTTACATAGTGGGTAAAGTACAGTGTGACTTCATGGGAGCCAGTAAGGGTAGGAAGGACATTCAGGTGTGCCTCTGCCAAACTCCCCCACCTCCCTAGCCCATTAATGTAGACACTTGCTCTGATACCTACACTAATGAGCTAGGGGAGATGGGGGAGTTTGGCAGAGACACCCTGAAGATGGACAGGGGTGGAATGGAAACAGGGTCAATGAGACTGAAATGAATCATTAGACTCAGATTTGAAAAAGGAGTCCCAGGTAAAGAGACTAGCTAATGGAAAAGGGTATAACTTGTCCTGAGAATAACATGTAATTGCATCTGGTAGGAGCTTTGAAAACCCAAAGAAGAAAACAAGGAGTTGTTGAGGGAAAAGTTTATATTAGAGAGAGGTTTAGTCGACGGGTTAAATAATTCAGGCTGTGTTGAAGAGAGATTCAGAAAATGCATTGACCTCGGAGCATGCTTTCACAAACTTACATTTGTTGCCAGGTGAGGAGATTACAAAGAAAGAAAAAATAATAATGTCACTCTAAGAAATGGGCTCTTTGAGGGACACAATGTGTACAGACAGCTGGATGAGGATCTGCAATGATATTGCCGCACATCTTTGGAGTTCTTTTATGTGGCTAGTTGCAAAAATGTGTGAGGAATGGAAGCTTAGCCTTTCCCTTTTCATCACGGATGCTGTTTGTTGTTGCTTTCTGCCCTTTTTTCTTCCTTGAGGTGTCACCCAAGCAGTACAAAGTGACACAGGAAAAAGAAAAGCATCTCTATTTCATACTTGGGTTGTAGTAACAGATGGTCATGTTCACTCAGCAAAGACAAATAGCTCAAATGATAAACACAACAGGGTTGAGAGGTGCAGAAGGAAGATTTTTGCCAGCATCCTCATTGATAGCTAGCTCTAGAAAGAAAACTATTGTCTTTTATAGTCTTAGCTCCCACAAAGGAGGGGGCACTTGAGAACCTGTGCTGGAAAGAATGTGAATGCACAGGGGAGGGAGGAATCTGCCAAGACACACATTTCATCATGCCATGGGAAGCAGTTTCCTCAGCTTCTACATCCAATTTCTCACTGAGTCCCATCAAGTTTGTTTCTTGCTTCTCCCCACTTCCACCCATGTACTCAAGTCTCCATTATCACTTGTCTATGTTACCTTAACAGCCTCCCAAATACTTCTCCCTCCTCTGCAACTACTGCCTTGATCTCTAGCATCTACGATGCTGTCAAAATTGTCTCTGTAACACACTAATCTGATCCTATTGCTCTCCCATTAAAAATCCAACAAGGATTCCCTGTTGCATTCAGTTTAAAAACTCAAATTCCTGAATGCGGCATGAAGGAATCCATCCTTCCCTTCTTCCTTGCAGCCTCGTCTCTGCCAAACACTGCTCCCCCACAGCTGTGCATACATTTCTGTTCAATGACTGATGGTCTATTCCAGCTCCATGAAGGTTCTCCAGGATCCAAGCCCCAGGATTTCCTTTCCAATTAGCTTGAACTAGAGCGGCTTTCTTCCAAGACCCCATTCAATATCTCCTTTCTGTAAGGTTCGCTTTGAGCTTGTTGTCAACAGCACTGAATAATTAATTACTCTCTTTTGGTATCCACATTTTTTTTTGTAAATCTCTGTCATCTAACCAATAACAATTGTAACATTTTTTAATTTCTTGTAGATGTGACAATCTCCCCATTATTTGGGGGCTTCTTGTAGAAAATGGTAACTCTTCTTTACTCATCATGTATTCCCGTAGTCTATTATGAGCTCTTACAACAGTGATGCTATCACTAATATTTATGAGCCAAGAGTTCAGCCAAGGCCTCTTTCAAAGGCAGGGTGGTAGGACTGGAATCTAATCTTTTTGAATCCAACTTGCTCATCATATAAAATATGACCTATTTAATGATTTACAAATTATTGGGACAAGTTATGTCCATAAAGCATAAACTCAGCTAAAGACTTGAGGTGGAAGGAACAGTTAGAAGATGAATGGATGAGGCGTGTGTCTGCCATAGAAAACATTCAGTCTAAATCAAAACACGTTGATGAAACACCTGCTGTGCTCCCAAACTTGTGCTAAACAATTCACCAAGTGTTTGCTCAATAGAGTTGACCAACCTTACTCAAAGTCAATTTTTTTCCAATCTGCAAATGAGAATACATAAGTACTTTAATAATTGTGTTTTAATCCCATCCACTTAAAAAATCATAGAAAGGAATCACAGCTACACTGAGGTCTGAGATCAAAACAGAGCATTATAAGAGGAAGAGCAGTGGCCTAGGAGTTAGCAGAATTCCAGTCCCTATTCTTCTAATTTTTCACTGTGTGAGCTTGGGCCAGATACTTTGCTCTCTGTACCTCAGTGTCACCATCTGGAAATTGAGAGAAATGGATTTCATCTTTTCTACCTTTGGTACAAGATAAGACTCTATAGCTCTGTCCTCAGAAGTTTCTTTTAAAATGGTAGTCTATTTAGTTTAAATTAAAGTTAATTCTCCCTCTAGTCTTGCAGATATAAACACCAAGAAAGGCTTCCAGTGGCATCAAGGGTTTCATCCTTGGGTTGATTATAAGGCGGTTTTTCTGTTGTTTGTTTGCTTGTTAGTTATTTGAGACAGAGCCTCAGGCATTGCCCTGGGTAGAGTGCCATGGCATCACAGCTCACAGCAACCTCCAACTCCTGGGCTTAAGCGATTTCTTGCCTCAGCCTTCTGAGTAGCTGGAACTACAGGCACCCACCACAATGCCCAGCTATTTTTTGGTTGTGGTTGTCATTGTTTGGCAGGCCCGGGGCCGTATTCGAACCCACCCAGCTCTGATGTAGATGGTTGGTGCCTTAGCCGTTTGAGGTATAGGCATCACCCGATTATAAGTTTTTTTGTTTGTTTGTTTTTGTTTTTCTTTAATTCTTTATTAAATCATAACTGTGTACTTTAATGCATTGATGGGGTACAATGTGCTGATTTAATATACAATGTGGAATGTTTACATCTAATGATTAACTGTTTTTTATTTTTTGACTAGACAATACTTGTATATCTATTAGACAAAAAAAAAAAAAAAGACCAAAAGTAATTCATTTATAGCTCCTGTTATTCTCATCTCAAGTGTTATTAGGGGCTCAGAGCCTGTAACTCAGTGGCTAGGGCACCAGCCACACACACCGTAGCTGGCAGGTTCAAATCTAGCCCAGGCCTGCCAAACAACAATGACAACTACAACCAAAAAATAGCCTGGCATTGTGGTGGGTGCCTGTAGTCCCAGCTACTTGGGAGACTGAGGCAAGAGAATCGCTTAAGCCCAGGAGTTAGAGGTTGCTGTGAGCTGTGACACCACAACACTCTACCGAGGATGACATAGTGAGACTCTGTCTCAAAAAAGAAAGAAAGAAAAGAAAAATCAAGTGTTATTAGAAAAGATAGCAGGCAGTTTAGATAGGGAGTCATGGAGTTCCAAAGTCTGAAATCATATTCCAGTTCTATCAAGTGTGTGAGGCAAAGTGAGACCCTCTAACTTTCTGTCCATCATTTTTCTCAACTTCAGAATAGGGACAATAATTTTACTTATAGCATAAGCTATTTTTATTTAGTAAATTCACTTTATTGTGGTTTGCACATATTGCATTTTTTGCAAATTGAAGTGACATGGTAATCTCATGTCCAGCAAGTCTATTGGTGCCATTTTTCCAAAAGCGTGTTCTCACTTTCTCTCCTCCGTCTGACTTGGTAATTCTCCCAGTATTCCAAATTTTTTCATTATTATTAAATCTGCTATGTGAAGGGGCACAGTCCACTGCACCCTTGTAAGGTGAATCAGTCTCATTTGTTCCTCTTTGAGGTATGAGGCCCTGCGAAGGAACATTTTCGGTACTTGGGCTAGAGGTGAGTTTTGGGGGATATTCTCCCCCAGCTCACAGAAAGGGCTTTGCTGAAAAATTCAGGCAGTTACGCCTTAAAGGAAAGAATGTGCCAGAGGGCCCCGCCAAGTCGCAACTGGAGACAGATCATCTGCCTGGGGTAGTGGGCCTTTGCCCTTAATTCCCCACCTCTATTTACACAATAACTTTCAGTTAATCATATAGGAAAGTGGGCAAACAGAACAGACAACCCAGTGCCTTTGTGGTTTATCTCCATTGTTGTTTATCTCCAAACAGGACATTCTTAGTTTAGAAAGGTGTATACTGTGCTTTGCTGCATTAATGCTGATAAGGAATCTTTACCTTTTGTTTTCTTTATTCTTGGATTATTTTTATCCCATGAGTTTGGATATATAAGAAAGTGAATAAAGACAGGTGATTGCTGATGTGCCTAAGTGAGCACCAGCCTTCCCTTTTAAAATCATTCATTTCGTCTGTGGTGCTGCCTCTGCATCTTCAAACAAGAAGCCCAGTGGACAGCAACAGCTATGGTGACCTAAGATCAGAGTTCTTTGATGTTACTATTGTAATTGTTTGGGGCCCCATGAACTGTGCCCATATAGAATGCAGAGTGTGATTGATAAGTGCTATGTATCTGACTATTCCACTGACTGTCCCTTCTTCCATTCTCTCCTAGGGCCTCCTTGTTCACTAAGACACACCAGTATTTAAATTAAGCCAAATAATAACCGTACAATGGCCTCGAATTTTTCAACTGAAAGGAAGAATCACGTATCTCTTACTTTAAATCAAAAGCTAGAAATGAGTAAGCTTAGTAAGGAAGGCATGCTCAAAGTCAAAATCTAGGCCTCTTGCACCAAAGAGTTAGCCAAGTTTTGAATCCAAAGATAAAGTTCTTGCAGGAAATCAAATGCGCTCCTCCAGTGAATACAAGAATTAAAAAGCTCTACGGCCTTATTGCTGCTATGGAGAAAGTTTTGGTGGTCTGAATAGGAGATTAAACCAACCACAATATTCTCTTAAACTAAAATCTAATTCAGAGCAAGGCCCTAGATCTCTTCAGGTCTATGAAGGCTGACAAAGGTGAGGAAGCTGCAGAAGAAAAGTTTGATCAGTCAGCAGCCATTGATACTAAGGAAAGACCGCCACCAGCAACAACATTACAACTCATTAAAAGCTGAGATGATTATTAGCGTTTTGGTAATAAAGTCTTTTATATTAAGGTAGATACCTGTTTTTGGAGACATAATGCTGTTGTATACTTAATGAACTACAATATAGTGTAAAGACAACTTTATCTGCGCTGATTCGGAAGAGTTCATGTGAGATGCTTCATGGCAGTGTTTACTTTGTTGTGCTAGTCTGCAATCCGGCAATATTGCAATCCAGCCATGTCCCCAAAGGTATATGCCTCCACTGTGTTCAGAACAGTTCTGGCATATATTGAGAGCTCCTTAAATATTATCATTACTGTGAATATCATTAATCACGGTGCTACTTCCTGTAGTATATAAGAAAACTAACATCCAGAGATGTGATGTGACATTTCACGATCAGAAAGCATCCCTTTCAACCAAAAAATAACACTGGAAATAAAAGAATAACTGCAACAGCAACACACATTTGCATAATCTTTTAGGTTTGCAAGTGTCAAAAGATAGGAACCTGTATTCCAAGTTCGCAAAAGAACCGCCAGAGAGGTTAGGTGATGTTTCCTAATGTTGCCCAAGTAATTTGTAACAAAGCCAGGATATAAACCAGCATAATTTAATGCTACAGCTTCTTTCTGTTATAGATATAAGCCTCCAGTCCCCGCCCCCTGTGTCTCCCTCAATTCTTCACACATGAGTGAGTTCTGTAAGAAAGGATTGGGAAGTTTGGAAAGGAGAGCACAACAAGGTCGATGTACAGGTATCTGTCAGAATGTCTGTTCATCAGCCTATCAATCATCCATCTTCCAGTTACTCTCTGTGGATCTAGGGGATGTTAATCCCGATTGAACTTAGCAGAACGTACCTCCTCTCTCTCTGGAGTCCTGCTGCGTTCTGCCTGCCTCCCCAAGTACTCCTTTGAGCCCACCGGGAAACCTTGAAGTCTCCTTTGAAACTCTGAGCCCCAGACCCCCAAGCAGATGTCCAAGGACGTTTGCTCACTTAACAGGCTGCTCAAAGCATTTGAGGATGTGCAGTATCTCCCTATCAGCCTTTCTAAAACATGCATTATCCATCCGTCCTTGAAGTGGTTCCCATGGTGCAGTGATTAAAACAGTCCTGTGTTGGATAAACCCAATGCAATTTTCTAGAAGTCATCATCTCAGCATTTCCCTCGCCACAGCAGAGCACCTCGGCTCCAATTTCTGGGCTGGCTCATTTGTTTTCTTTCAGACAATCTTAGAGACACTCCTTCAGTGACCTCTGCTAAGGGAAGAGAGCAGTACACACTTACCCAACATTATGCAGATGCGGTGACAAATTAGTATATTTTTTATGTCTGACAGAAATGTGAGGGGTGGGAAACAAGGAAAAACATATCAACTCATGACATCTTTGACCACTGGTAGATAGAGTTTGGAAAAACGTGTCTTTCTTTTCTCCTCTGTTTCCCATCTCATATCTGTTCCTATGTGTTATTTTTTCAATTAGTCCTGGAATGTGACAACATTTCCAAAGTAGACTGCCATCTTAGTAGATTTTTGAAAATTATATGATTAAGACAAATTTGTCATCGTTCTCCTAAATCATCTCCTCTCCCTAATCTCTCTCCCCACCCCGTCCTTCTTAGAAACACAGTCACTCTCCCCGTGATCTGGGATGTAGATACTGGATTAATTTGTCACTTCACCCTCTTCTTTATTCCTCATGCCATTAAATCCTGTTGATTTTTTTCCTCAGAAATATGTTTGTTGTTGTTGTTGTTCTCATCTCTTTGCATTTCTAGTGTGTGTCCTTAGTGTGGGTTTATGAGGGCGTGACTCTCCTACATCTGTGTTTGTATAATTTTTGTTATTTCAACCGCATTTTCTTGCTCCACATAATCACCTATTGTTTCGCATATTGTAATGAATATAAAGCAAGGTTGTCGTGATTATCTTTCCATGCTGTGGGGGTGTTGTGCGGACTTCTTCCCTGAAAGAGGAAGCTATTGAGGGCGCCCTTGTCCACCGACTCTAGAGCTACAAATCAACCAAAAGCATGACCTATAGATGGGGGGAGAATTTATTTTTTTTTATCTTAACCATAAAGGGATCAAGATGGCTGCAAGATAATTCTATGCAATGAACTATAAATTGGAATTGTTCCCTTTGAAAGAAATCAAGAGACACACAGAGAGGAACCAGAAAAGTGACTGGGCAAAATCCTTCCTTCCTCTGAGTTTCTCTCTTCCACGTTCCCTGGGCTTTTCCTGGGCTCGCCCCAGCACGCTTTCATTACCTCCTTACTGACCTCTTTCCCCACACAAGGATGTGGATTCTTCCTTTTTGGACCAACATATCCACAGCCCCTACAGAGTTCTCAAGGTTTCTTAACAGATGCTTAATACTTTTTATCTTGAGTTGAATTATGACCGTATTTGGTGCTAGATGACTTGATTTTCATTTAAAAATTGTACTTTTTCCCTTCCTGTATTCATTTCCCCTTTGTTCCTGCTCAGTATTTTAAACTCATTCTTTTTCTTTTTAAATTTAATCCTTATTGTTCTCAGCTCTATAATGAGAACCTGAAGGAAAACTGTTCCCCACTGGTAGGCTGGGGCATTACATTGGAGGAGTGTATGGTTTGGAAATTACTGCATTTCAAGCAAAAAAAACCTGTTAAAGGAGGTAAAAACCTGGAAAATTGTGAGATTGTCTACGAAGAGTGTTAGTTGGTAAATTATATGCACAAGTGAAAAAGAAGAACTCTAATGTAAACTGACCTAGCCAATGTGATACTACTTCATATCATGAAATTTCCAAATACAGGGCAGACATCAAGGTGGTCTAGAGTTTTTAAGAGGCTAAATCTTTTCCATCTCTCGTCTCTGATATCTTTGGAATGTAAGTTTTATTGTGAGATTTAGTTCCTTGAAATTTATAAGATGCTTACCAACAGCATATGGGGCGTTGAGTTCTCTTATTTGCCTTGAGAGAAAGCAGCTCAGAATCTTGAAACATGATCTTTCCTTTAACCAATTTAGAATGTCTGTGTATCTCTTGACAAATAAGAGGCACCAACAGATTGTGATACACCCGTTGGCATGTGACAAGATTCTTGGACCCACCAAGGGCAAATAGGGAAGGGTTACTATAATTAGCTTAGAGCAAGATTTTTCAGCCTTGGAACTACTAATATTTGGGGGCCAAATAATTCTTTATTTGGGGTATGCTATTCTGTTTGTCAAAGAAGCATCATTCATCAATCACTAGATGTCAGTAGCACCCCTCCCCAGCTATGAAAAATAAAAAAGTATCTCCACACTTTAACATCTGTCCTCTGGGGATAAAGTTGTTCCTAGGTTGAGAACCACTGGCTAGGACCAATAAAGTTGAATATTTGGGAATCAACCACAGTGTCTGCCACAGTTAACTTTCACTAATTTTCACTAATTCTTTTCACTAATTTTCTCCTTTAAGAAATAAAAGTTTGAAATTTTAAGTTCTATTTTAAAATGTTTGTTTTATTTACAAGGTCTTTATTATAGTATGCTCAGTGGATCTGACCTATATAATGTTTGCTTCATAAGTGTCAGAACGTGCAGTCTATAAGTGGGTACATATTGTCCCAATGTCACCCTGGTGTTGCTTCATACTGACCCTGCATACTCATTAGAATAATTACCATTCACTTGACTTCTGTTGTATGAATAGGTACTACCTTGGACCCTTTAGTTTCATTATCTTATTTAATCTACAATAATGCCCATAATTTATGCACTTGGATATCCATTTTACACTTGGGGAAATTGAGGTCAAAAGTTATTTCATTTTTACCCAAGGTCAATAACTACTGCATTTATAATCAGGCATAGGTGGGTATACCATAGAAATACAATTTGAACCTGATGTCCTGCCAGTCTACACCCACTGTTTTTCAGTCCAACATCTGCCAATACCTATGTTATTCTCCTTTGATGAGCGCACCCTTTGGATCTCCAACCATCTAGGATTCTATCCTTATGAGGATGGGGGTCCTGGGCTCAGGGAGCTAGGAGAGGTTGGGGAGCTCTGAAAGAAAAAGAGGGCGGGGGAGAAAGTTTGCTCTGCCTTACAGACTTGTCTCCATGAGGCTGGCTTCTGACTCATGTGATAAATCCTATTCGTTCGAGTCACTTTTTCAGCCACAGCTGCACACAACACAGTAATCACCATCAAAGGGGTCATCTCCAAATTGCAAAGGACAGCCCAGCAGAGGAAATTATAACAGATAACACATGATGCTTGTGTATATCCATCAAGCAGACAAGGGCTGTGTGCAGAATTCTAACTCTGTCCCCCTGTAGCTCTCCCCAGGCCTTCCACTCCTTTTGCAATAGCCCTGGTTTGAACTACATTTTTCAAAGGTCTCCTCCTTGCCTTTTCTCTTTCCAGCCTCCAATCTATTTTACTTAATTGAATTATTTTTTTTTTCTGAACCACTTAATATTTAACTTCTCTGCTACCAAAAATAAACATACAAAACAATAAACAACTATAATAGGATGTAATGAAGCCAGGGCTTCTCAGCTCAGCATACTCAGTGCCCCTATGCCACATTGGGACTATTACACGGCAGCCTGCTGTGTTATGGTCCCTTCTTGATCTCACCATTCCATCAGATTCCACCACACTGAACCTCATGCATCACACATGTGTGATCTGCCTCCTCTGTGTCTATCCCCAGGCTGCTCCTTCGGCTTAGCACATTCTCTTTCTGCTGCCTTGTGTAAATAGCCCCACATTTTTTATACTTAGCAGCTAGAGTCATTACACCCATTTTATAGATACCCAAAATGGGAGAGATGAGATTAGAGTCACTGGGTTTCTGGGTTATAGAGCAGGGTACCTACAGCAATGTTACAGTTTGGAAGTCAAATCGCAGGTCCTCTGATCGTCTAACTCTTCGTCAGATGTAACATCATCATTATTCACCACCCAATTGAAGCATAAACATGCATGCTCAAAATCACATCCAGTCTCATTTCTCACAGCTACTTTATCTTTAGACTTCAGCTGGTAACATCCACACAGCCCATTTAAGCGTATTATCAACAAACTTTCTTTCCTGCTTCCTTTTGTCCTAAACTCAAAGGCATTATCTCCATGAGATTAATCCAGGAGCTGCTGTAGCATTTGTACAGGAGATGGCATCTCCCCTTATCTTAATTGCATATTTGTAAAACCCGTCCTGTGCTCGCTTCATATGGCATGCCATTTTGTGTTTATGACCATCATACTTGAGTTAACAGCATATGGGGACCTCACCCACTCTGAATACTAAGCTTATCCAAAATCTCTCCCAGAGCCGCCATGAGAAATAACTAATAAAAATAATTACAATTATAGAGGGTCATATAAATGCCAAAAGCAATAGTGATTCTTCATTCTAAACTTTCGTAATATCTTCTCTACCAACATTATGAAAGGATGTGTGTGGGGAGAAAGCAAAACATCATATATAAATAATTAGAAATATTTCCCTGAGCTTTATTTCAAATTCTTCTATTAAGGGTTAAGATTCAATTTTAGGGTCAACCTGAAGGTGAGGCATAGTTTCAGGGATAATGGAACTGGAAATTGTGTGACCTTTGCAAAGACCTCACTTTGTATTTATGCATTTTTCCCCAACCAGCAATAATAATAATATAAAAAGATACAAGAATAACACTTAACTAAATCAGATGCAGATGACTGTTTTATCAGGAAGAGACAATTTTTATCATTTTAAAAGCTTTTGTTTTTGTAAAGTAAAGAAAATGAGACCTGTTCCCTTGCTTTTTTTTTAACAGCGGAAAAAGTATATGTTTTTTTAATTTGAAATGGAGTATTAATGGTGTTATCTCTCGAGAATTGCTGCACTAGAGTGAATTATAGAAAATGCATTTACTTACAAGGTTTCTGGTAAATTCTTTTCTGACTTAGAGAGTTTTTGGCATATTATATCAGCCTCCCTTTCCAAGAGAATACTGTACGTACAACCGAGAGTCAATTTCCAGAGCCTCTTTTACTAGATCATCTTGTTTTCTTTGTTTATATTATTGATTTAGGGAAAATCATTTGGTGACTATTGAGTGTTCACGTAAATGAGGAGGTGGTAATACGCAGCAAGTAGACAGAAGGATGTAATGTAACTGAGATAATAAAACCTTGTGTCTGCGCTGAGATTTATGGTTTGCTTCATTCTATTTGAACCTCACCATACCCCTGAGAGTTATGGGCATAGATTAACAGGGGAAAGTTACAGTTTGGAAATCAAAGCACAGAGTGTTTAATTGGCTTTCCGGTGGCTCCCTCCCCCTGGACAGCCTACGATGGAACTGGAACTAGAGCCTTCAGCAGTTGACCTAATGTTCTTTCTGCACCAAGATGCTGCCAGATTAAACTTGAACCAAACCATCGACAGGCATTTACAGAGAGTGCCTACTGTTCAGCTGGCACTGAGTTGAAATAGTCACAGACAAAAAACATTTTTAGATGCTTTCTGTATGCAAAATGCTTACTGCTAAGTCTAAAAGACAGGAGGGAAATTCATGAGCTACTTAGTGATCAAGATACGAGACTAGAAAACTGCGAGAACAATGTAGGCTGGTAAAGCAGCAGGCCTTACTGAGCACAGGTTCTTTAATAAAGACCTTGACAACGAGTAGAAAATTAAGAATATTGGCTAGTATTTATTGAGCAGTTACTATGGTACGGTCCCTTGAATTGATTGCCTTATTCAGCAAACATTTTCTGGTTTTGACACAAAATAAGTATTATGGAGATTTTCAGAGAAGAAATTCTGATTTTGCCACTTTAACTAATCGCTAGGAGCATGGGACTTTATTTCTTTGGTTCTCATTTTATTCATTTGAAGAAAGAAAAGGTCTAGAAAAAGTACCTAATTTAAAAAATTCAGTGAATTGTGAGTAAAATGAATCAAAATACCAGCAAATAATAATGATCCCATGATAATTTGGGTTTGTTATAGTATTATTGTTATTTTTATCATTATTTCTCTGTGGTAAGGGCTAAAAATATAGAAATGAATAAGAAAATTTCACTAGTCTTAAGAAACTCTGTCTCATAAAGAATGTTGTGCACATCTTCCCTTCTCCCATTCCTTCCCCCTTTCTCTCTTCTTTCCTTCCTCCATTCCTTTTTTTCTTTTTTCCTCCCTTTTTCATTCTTTCCTTCTCCCACCATTCTTTTCTTTTCAACCCCTTTCTAACATGCCATTCCCTCCTTTCTTCCTTCACTTGTTATTTACTAAGCTAAACAAAAAGCAAAGTACTTACTTTTCAAGAATGTATTAGGTCTTGACCAAACCCTGTTGGAAAGCCCGGTCTAAAAGAGGAAATAACCCACAACCCACTAGCTGGTCTTCGTGTCACTGAGACAGTGACCAGTGGACCCCGAGTCCTTGGAAAAAGACAGAAAGCTCCCATCATCATCTACTAACCGGAATCTAATCAATCCTCCAGAGCAGTGTTTTTCAACATTTTTTATCTCGCAGCACATTAACCCTTAGTTAAACTTCCACAGTACACAGCACACTTATGTTGATAAAAAAAAAAAGAGTTAAAAAAAAGAATATACTTGTGCTTTGAACTGCTTTCAAAGTCATTTAATTAATGGTCTTTAAAATTTTTTGCAGCATACCTAATATCCTATCTCAGCACAACAGTTGACAATCCCTGCTCTAGACCAAACTTTCAGATTTTAGAAAACTCAGGGCATAAAGGGATGTGTTATGACACTATGAAAATACAATCAGATAAATATTGACATTATATATGTGGAAAATTATATATGACAAATTAGCCAGTTTTATAAGAAATAAAAATAATGTTAATTTTATAAGAGATGGAAAGGGTTCCTTTTATATGTATTTCAAAAGCAGTCAAAAGTAATCTGCTCTCTAGAGAATAGTTTTATTGGGAATCAAATAAACTTTGCATTTCATTCAGAGTACCTTGCACAAAGCAATCATGGACACTTTTTTCAGCTCTTACTCTGCAATTCAGGAATGATAATTATAGAAAGCATTGAGAAATTGTATCAATTTGTAAAAGGTAATCTAAGATCAGTTAGCTATTATTGTGAGACGTTTGAAGTTTGTTCCATAAACCAAGGGTTTAAAATTCACATAAAGGTTCCCAAAGTACATGAGGCAGGAGATTCCAGAGAGTTGCAGTTCTGAAGTGAGCTCAGTAGGGCACCTGAAAGTATGATGTTTTATGATTATTATGAAATACAGTTCATGGTCGAATAAAAGAAAACTTCATTAGGAGTCAAAAGCAGCCTTTAATTTGAAGTCTCTAATTTGAGAACTCTGTAGAAACAGTGGTATTCTATGGGGGAAGAACACATGCCAGCTTCTTCTGGGAAATATTGCTCAAGCAACAATGGGAAGAATGGATGGAGGGAGATGAGACTTAATTCAAGTCAGTGTGAAGATTATTGAAATCAAAAGAGCAGCGAGCATCTGCACAAGAAAAATTGCAGAAAATTTAAGATTTTAAATTGATTGGAAAAGCACTGGGTTCAGTAGTGGGGAAAATGATGGCAGACCAAAAACAGAAAACTTAAGAAAATACAGACACTGGTTGTAATATTTTAAAAATGCAGAATTTCCAAAAGTAACCCTCAGACCCACTGGATAAGTTCTGAAAGATCCAGACATGGTTCAGGGCTTAGGGGTGGTGATGTTACTGACAAGTCTGAGAATGTGAAGACCCACTGTCCCAGGCTGATGTTGGTGACTTTGCTGCAACAAGACTCTGGTAGCTGAGACAGAAAGATAGGCATTAAAATGTCAAAGTCAAATATCAGAAACTTACCTTCAGGAAAGGTTATGGAGGTAACCAATTAAAATTTACTTCTGTCGTGCAATAGCTCCTTCTGTATCACAGCAGAGAGGTCTGTCTTCAAAGCTTCCTAAACCTATGTCTCCCATGGAAATATTTATCGAAACAATTCTTGCCAACAGATTGTATTGAGCTCTACTGTGCAAATAATGATGCTCTGGAAAACGTGAATGATTGGCTCAGCGCCTGTAGCTCAAGTGGCTAGGGTACCAGCCACATACATGGCAGCTGGCGGGTTCGAATCCAGCCTGGGCCCGCCACACAACAACGATAATAACTACAAAAAAAAAAAAAAAACAGCTGGGCGTTGTGGTGGGTGCCTATAGTCTCAGCTACTCAGGAGGCTGAGGCAAGAGAATCACTTAAGCCCAAGACCTGGAAGTTGCTGTGAGCTGTGACACCACAGCACTCTACCCAGGTGAAAGCTTGAGACTCTGTCTCAAAAAAAAAAAAAAAAAAGAAAAAGAAAATGTGGATGATTTCAAAAAGAGAAATGTCCAGACCAGATTTCAAAAAGAGAAATGACCAGGTGCATGAAGGATTAGTGTACACTTGACAAGGGACTAGTGCAAACTGAGATGTGCAGTGAAGTGTGAGACACGCTTGAGAACCCAAACACTTACAGTAAAAAAAGTAAAATATTTTATTAATATTTTTATATTCATTACATGTTGAATTTACAATAATTTGGATATATGAATTTAAAGTACATTGTTAAATTAATTTCAGCTGTTTCTTTTTGACTTTTTTTTATTGTGGTAACTTGGAAGATGAAATTTCCCATGTGGCTTTCATTTGTGACTCATTGTGCTGTGTGGACGGTGCTGTTCTAGATGAAACAATTGGGCCACTTGCCCCCCAGTGTAACTGGCACCTTAGTGCCCTCATGCATTGGCCTGTGATCCTTTGTCAAAATCCAACCCATTCCTGAAACACACCTAAAAGGCCAATGCTTCAGTTCATCCTTTTATAAAATGTCTAACTACATACATCTGGGTAGAGTGACTGAGTAGTCTAAAAATATCTAACTGCATATAATATTCTGTGAACTCCTAGAGGACCTTCTTTTTGAAAACAGATTCTTATAATGTATTTATCTTAGCTTTCCTTGTATCTTTACATTTATTTTACCAGAACATAAATTCTTTGAAGACAAGGATCATATAAAATACATTTTATGACCCCGAGAGCCTAGTATGCACTTTATAATGTTATTATCTTCAGAATTTAAAATAATTCAAAGGTCTTCTAATCGGTTATAAAGTCAAGATGCTTCAGGGAGCTTAGAAACTCTGTTATAAGAAAGGGGCATACTTATTCCCTTGTTTCTGCTCTTAAGACATTGTAGCTACTAAGGTAGATTGCCAATAGCCTTGGAAAGACAAAAAAAAAAAAAAATGCAAAATGAGTTCCTAAGAATGGAAAAGCTTAACCTGGGACTATAGAGCATAAGATGTAAGTTAACAAACTAGGCATTCATGGACAAGACTGTTGAGAGACAGATGGCCAGTCTTACTGACTGACAAGGCTGATCTTCTCATCATACTAGGGAGTAGTCCTCAGAGTCTGCTGTAGTTCAAATGTCTGTGTTCCTCCAACATTTGTATGTTGGAATTTGAACCCTAAAGATGATGGTATTTAGTGGTGATCCATTTGAGAGATGATCAGATGGCATTTTTGTCCTTATAACAAGGTTGAGTTAGTGAATTTGTCCCTTTTTGCCTCTGTGCCTTCCACAGGGGAGGACACAGCAGCAAGGAGCTAGTTTTGTGCCACAGAGTAGCTCTCTCCAGACACCAAATCTATTGGTATGTTGATTTTGAACTTCTCAGCCTATGGAGTTGTGGGAAATAAGTTTGTGTTTTTTGTTTTTTTAATAAATCACCCACTCTACGAATTCCTGTTATAGCAGTCTGCATGAATTAAGACAGTTTAATTGGTCAGATCTGAGATGGCTTACTCCAATAGGCTAAGTCCTGTAACATATGATGCTCAGCCTTCAATAGCTTAGTGGAATAAAAGTTTAAAGTTTATGTTTCCTGCACAACACAATCCAGTGTGGGGAAGAGGGCAGCACAGGGTAGTTCTCTGTGCGCAGTAATCAGGGCCCACATGCCCTTCGTTTTGCGGCTGCCTCTCCTGAGGTAATAAGAGTACTCTCTATTCAGCTATTGCAAGAAGAAAAAAAAAAGAGATTAGAAAGTTTATTAAAGAGCTAGTCCCAGAAGATTGATGTGTAGCTTTCATTCCAATCCCATTGAAATAAACTCAACCACAGGGCCCCTCCTGACTTTTTTAAAAAGCTTAAAGAACATGGCCCAAAGGTGGGTTAAAGAAGAAAACAGATCTAACATGTTTGTGGACACTGTAGTCTCTAGTGCAGTCGATTGCATGCAAAAGAGGGCTTTCAGCCATTTGTTTTTCATGGATTCCTTCAACACAGGAATTCTTGACCTCAACACTATTGACAGTTGGGGCTTGGTGATTACTTAGGTGGGGCTTCCCCATGCACTGTAGGTTCAGAAGCATTTCTGGCCTCCACCCACTAGATGGCAGTGGTGCTCCCTGGTAATCATGCTAATAAAAAAATGTCTCTAGACATTTCCATATGTCTTGGTTGGGGGGGGAGGGGGGTCCATGATGCACTACTGACCCTGAGCATCATGTCTGAGAGAATCAACAACCTCAGATGACGGACTCATCTCAGTTGTCAGCCCATTCATATGCCTGCTCTTCCATTATCATCAATAATTTGCCTCTGGATTCTTTTTTCATTTTCAATCCTTGTCTAGTTATGTTCTTCTAGAATATTGAACTCAGTTTCCCCCAGTTCATGAATCTGCATGCTTAGGGCATCCAAGATAAAAAGTCTTTGTCCTTTTTTTCTAACAGGGAACAAAAAGCATACAAGAACTACAAGTATCATATCCCAGGAGTGCCAAAATAATTTGCACATAATGCTACCACATCCTGCACTCTAGACAGACACAGCTTATCAGCCACAATACTCTTTCCCCTGAGACCCTGGTGATTAAATAGGTCACCAAGGCCACACAGAATTTTGGTTTTTTGGTTTCCTATTTCTTCTTCTGTTCATTAAGGAGATTTACCCAAATCCTGTGGAACACTGTTGAAAGTAGAGCCTTGGAAAAGGCTGCTAAATGCCCTTCCTTGGAAGGGCAATTGGAGTGAACTCCAGTTTAACCAGATTCTCTTTCCTTTGCCTATAACAAATAATCCAGTACATTGAGCAGAGATTGGAGGGGTATGATTACACCTGCTATTGAGAGTTTTAAGAGATCAAAGTAAAAAACAGATTCTGAATGCTAACTACATGGTTGAATTTAAAATTCAAGAAAAAGAAGCAGCAGCCACATGAAAACAGGGTTAATTTCAGCAGAATGCATGGAGCTTGAATGTGGCATGTATATTGAGAGGATAGGATTTGAAATTCAGTGTTAGTACATAGCTTTTTTAGAAAAAAAAAATCAGCATCGTCTGGTGGGAAATCAGAGGCTGTTTATGCTTTATCGTTTGTATACAATAAAACACATTGGGAAGAAAGATCAATCCTGGCTCATTTTCTCATCTGGGTTTTATTTCCCTACCCTCAGCTTTCCTGGCTGAGGCTGACAGTGCCCATGTCTACGTGAAATGGGCTGACCCTCTCATTTTGCCTTTCAATAATTATAGGTCTCCCCAGGAAAGTGGCTTTACAGAGGAATTTTATAAAGGTTTTAAATATTTTTATTATGAAGAATTTAGTCCTTCCACAATTATTCGTTTTAAAAGGTACTTTGTAGCCATTGCTAGAACAGCTATTGATTTCTTTACGGAGGGAAGACTGACTCGTGTACAACAACATGAGGACTGTACCCTGGCATGTCTTAAACTGATATGATGCTGTGAAATAAAAGCTCATTTCTCTTGTTGCAGGGCTCTTTACCCCCACTAATGACAGAATAAACCTTACACCTATGGCCAATAGTAACCATACATTGGTTTTAACACAAGTTATTAAAATGGTTGAACAACTGCTCATTGGAGGTTGTAATGAACTTAACATTGTTCCAAAGTGTGCTTGGGAAGTAATTGCCCAACTTACCAAATAAACAGCCCGCTAAGTTTTTTTTGCCTCAGTTCTCTCTTCTCCATCACCTCTGCCTTAGCTATCATACCTTTTTTTTTTTTGCAGTTTTTGGCCAGGGCTGGGTTTGAACCCACTACCACCAGCATATAGGACCGGCATCCTACCCCGTGGAGCCACAGATGCCACCCAACTACCATACCCTTTTAATGGCGTGAGTGACTCAAACAGCTTCCCAGTAGGTATTCTGCTCCTGTACTTTCTCTATAGCGTTTCCTCATGGCCTGCAGGAGAGAATCCAAACTGTACCATCTGGCATGCTAAGCCCCTGGTGCTCTGGTTCTTAAACACTTTGTCTCTTAGCTTGCTCCTTTGTGAACCTCATGAAACGGCCTAACAAATTAGTGATCACATCATATCTGGTTCAGTGGAAGAAAATAGTCTGTGGCACGTCTTTCAAGGCAGCTATGCAATTTAATGTATGGCTTAGGAGTTTTTGAGCTAGACAGATATGAGTTTTAATTTTTGTTTCTTCACTTGCCTTGAGAAAACCATTTAACCTCTGGAATCGTATGCTGTAAAATAGACATAATGATAAGAAGAAATAGATGTAAGGGGCCAGACCCTGTAGCTGACACATCATTGCTATGCCATAAAAAATGAACTATATTTCCATATGTTATATAATAAAATGGGAAAGTGTGTAAGTGCCAGAGGCAAGTAAGTAGGTTTTAATGTCCCTGAGTCTCAGTTTTCTCACCTGTAAAACAGGGATAATGAAACGGGCTTAGCTAGGGTGTCAGGATAAAATGTGATCACAGGTATAAAATGACTGGAACAGACCTCAGCATAAAATTAATTGTGTTTCAAAAATAGCTAGAGATTTATTATTATGATGCTCTCCATATAATAGCACAGCACAAAAATCATCATTAAGCTGCATTTCGACCACACAATGTTGACAGGGAGATACCAGTGAAATCACACTTACAACCCATTCATTCATTCACTTCATTTAAAGAGAATTCTTTCTGATTACCACTGCATTCCAACTATGACTCCAGGTGGTGGGAATATAAATATGCATGTTATCACTCTTGTTCACAGGGAGTTCCCAGTCTACTGGAGGAAAGAAGACTTTTTTAAAAATGAAGAATGTAATATACACATGTGAAAAACACTCAACTAGTGCTCTGCAAATATTAGAAAA
Organism: Nycticebus coucang; assembly: GCF_027406575.1. Lineage (NCBI taxonomy): Eukaryota > Metazoa > Chordata > Mammalia > Primates > Lorisidae > Nycticebus > Nycticebus coucang. The sequence continues at coordinate 18,683,859 of NC_069781.1, read as the reverse complement.
ATGAAACTCGTGGAAAGGCCCCAGGTGGGAGGAGGGGTTCCCCTCACCGTTCTTGGTACCTCAAGCTCCTTCTGATCTGGTCTGCCCTGCTGTGCGACTGTCCTCTCCTCTCTTTCCCCCTCTTTCTCATCTTCATCCTCATAGTTCTTCTCAGTGAGGTGGCTGAACACCTCTATTACCTCTCCCTGTGACCTTCCTCTCAATCCAATTGCTCTGAGTTCACTTCACTTTCCTTTCTTCAAATAACCACAAGTGGACCTTCCATTTGATCCTGTAATCCCATTACTGGGTATTTACCCAAAAGAAAAAAATCATTTTACCATAGGATCAGATACACTTAAATGTTTGTAACAGCTCAATTTACAATTGCAAAGATACGGAAACAACCTAAGTGCCCTTGGACATGTGCATGGATTAATAAACTGTGGTTCATGTATAATATGGAATTCAGCCATAAAAAGATGGAGACTTTGTACCTTTGTTACAACTTGGATGAATTTGGAGAACAGTCTCCTGAGTAAAGTATCACAAGAATGGAAAGACAGGCATCACATGATGGGCTTGATACCAATTTGAAATTTGTAGATTAGCAACAATGTGCTCACATGAGAGAAAGACTCAGTTAAATCTAAGAAGAGTGTGGGGAAGCGGGGTTTGCCTGTTATTTCCCAAGGGAATAGTGTGCAGGTGTCTGTGTGAAGGACATAGTTACAACTTAGACCAGGGGTCCTCAAACTACGGCCCGCAGGCCACATGCGGCCGTGTGAATTGTATTTGTTCCCATTTTGTTTTTTACTTCAACATAAGATTTGTGCAGTGTACATAGGAATTTGTTCATAGTTTTTATTTTTAAACTATAGTCCGGCCTTCCAACGATCTGAGGGACAGTGAATTGGCCCCCTGTTCAAAAAGTTTGAGGACGCCTGACTTAGATTTTGCTTTACAAATGTAAGCAATATGGCCTAATTGTATGCCTCCTCGTATTAATTGGAAATAAAAAATAAAGGTTAAAAAGAAAAAGAGATAATACTGACTACTTCCACAGTCCAGAAAGGTAAATTAACTAAGCACCTAAGATAACACAAGATTTGAGGTAAAATATCTTAGAACTATCAAAAATAATAATAGATATGAAACTTGTTTTCCTCAGACATATTTTTTGGATGTGTTTGCAATCGAGGGACAAAAGAAGCGTAATATCACAAAAGGCGATGGCTGGAGTAGAGCGCTCTGATTTGAACATGGATGCAGGGATGAGAGAGATTTTGAGAGTGCTGGAGTGAAGGTGAAGATAGGGAAACAGGATGCTACCCACAGGAGATAGGAGCTTAGTCTAAAGTCATGGAAAACCATACGTTCTTGAACCGCAGAGTGACATGGTCACAGAAATTCCTTGGAAAGACACATCTGAAAGGATAGGAGAGGGGCCAAATAGAGATTTGGAGACCAGTTAGGACGGCTGTTGTAATAACCCAGTTAAGAGTGACTAACGGAGGCCAGGTATTGTGGCTGTAATCCCAGCATATTGGGGGGCCAAGGTGGGAGGATCACTTGAGGCCAGGAATTTAACATCAGCCCCAGCAACATAGTGAGACCCCATCCACCTCCACAAAATAATGTAACTAAGGGAACTAAAGTGTTTATAGTGGAAATTAAAGAAATAGCAAGATGTAAGAAAGGCTGCTTTTGTTCTAAGGGGGAAAAAATAGTCAATTATTATTTTGTAGGAATCACTATACTTTTTGTTAAATGTTACTATATTCCGGTTTGCAAACCCAACAATTATTTTAATGCATAAACAAAAAAAGAGTTATTCTATCAAAAATGTTTTTTCTTAGACATGAAGATCAAGTAGATTTCCCATGGTCACACATCACACTTTCCACCTGGTGTTGGAAGAAAGACTAGAATACAGACTGGTCTGGATACCATGCTCTTTCCATTCTTAAATTCTACAAAACCCTCCCAGCAAGAAAAGTGCTGACATTCTTTGCTCTACAGAGCCAGGTATGACAAGATCATGGAGTTTGTGGAGGAGTGGATCAAAGATAAAGCCCTACAAATAAATAAGAATTAAAGTGCCCAAAGCCTAGGATGCTGTATGTTTGAGTTGGGACCCTGTGGGCAAGGAGAGATGCTAGAGAACGTGGGAAAGTCGAGAAACTTGATCGAGAGACAGAACAAAGGCAGGGACCCAGGTAAGGGGCTGTTGCAAAGATTCAGGCAAGACAAATTGGTGGCTTAAACCAAGACATGGCAGCATGCTTATCAATTTGGAAATAGATAGGCAATGCCTTGCTAAGGGGTTCTATTATTTTATTTTAAAAGAGTTCGTTCCACCGTAATTAAGTAAATAAGTAATTATATTAATCATAAATAGGAGAATATATATGAATTTTTTAATTTTGTCTTTGTCATCTAGTTTTATTGTTAATATTGCCTTTTTCCAGTTGTAATACACAATCTCCAACATACACAAATACATACACACTTTTAAAAAATTAGACCGTTGGGCGGCACCTGTGCCTCAGAGGAGTAGGGTGTCGGCCCCATATGCTGGAGGTGGCAGGTTCAAACCCAGCCCCAGCCAAAAACTGCAAAAAAAAAAAAAAAAATTAGACAGTTAATTAATATTCACTTTTATTCTACAGCAACAACCTTTCATTGTTCTTGCTGATTCTCTTTCTGTTTTCAAAAGTATTGATTTTGGTTTTTACTCATTAATTCCCCCCCTTTTGTCTTCCTTAATTTCTTTCTTCATTTTAAACCCTTTTTAAGTGAATGAGTCATTCATTTGTTTTCCTGCTCTTTCTGGAATAATAAGCTTACCGCTATGAGTTCTTCTCTAAGCACAATTATAACTCTATTATATAAGGACGATTTATAGCATTTTTATTCTCAATTTATAGCATTGTTATTTTCTAGATATTCAGTAATTTTACTTGCACTTTACTCTTGTTCTATGGGTTATTTGGAGGGTGGGATGTGTGGGGTTACTGGTCTTGTCTTTGCAATTCTATTTTGATTTTGATGCAGTCAGAAATACAATTTTTCAAATTTTTTTGCTTTTTAGAGTGTTAACAGTGAACCAACACAAGACTGAGATATGCGAATGTTTCATGAGCACTTGTAAATCATGTATGTATTTGCTGCCCGTTTACGTAAAATTAATAATACGTGCCTTATTAATTATGGTATTAACGTGATATTTTCTCACCTAGGTTTTTTCTTCTACTCAATATGTTTTTCTCCAGTGGAGAGTTTAATTAGAAAGACCTAACCAATGTTGTTTCTGTGTATGAATTTTAACATTTTCTGCCTTTTTTTTCTAATATCAGTGCTGTACTAGTACAAACATGAAAATTCATGAGCATGAGACCTCTATTCTTTTATCACTGGAAAATACCCTGCTTTGTTTTAATTATTTTCAGTCTAATTTTAATTTTATCTTATGCATATAACTTAATTCTTAACTTATTTTTGCTTGAACAGTGTATTGCTACTCAGTATCTTACATTTTTTTTTCCAGAGGCACTTGTTTTAAATTCTAACTTCATGTTGCTTTCTGAATCAATATGATTTTTAAAAAGATAATATGCAAGTTCATCCTACTATAAATAAATAATGTGCTTGGTTTTTGTTTTAATTCTATTATTTTATTTCATGAGAGTTCACCCACTATAATTAAATAATGCTGTTTTTTGTTTTGATTATACTATTTTCTTTAATGTTAATTCATGATTTTTACACCCCTGGATTTTCCATGCTTTGCTTTTGGGTCTGTGCTTCTTAATCATTTTGTATTTTCTCATTTCCTTTTGACAAGTTGAAAGAGTCTTTAACAATATAAAACCCTATTTGCTACATTCACTTGGTACTTGTATAAGGACATGTATAAATGCTTTCCTTGACTTATCAAATATAAGTAATATTTATAGAATCCCCCCACCCCAATGAAAAATAAGAAAAATTAGCACACGTGCCCACACCCCACACACGTACACAAACACAGACACATACGCCTCCTTCCACCTCCGTGTCCTCACCTCTAACTTTTGTTTGTTACATTCTCATCTATATTTTCACGGTTTATAACACCTGCCACTTTGCATGGTAACCAAAATTCCAACCATTCTTTAAGATTCACTCTAAATTAGAATACACTCAGTACATAAGAATTTTGTTACCATAGTTCCTCCATTTCGATGCATTTTATTTTGGTTCATTTCTTGGTTGACTGGATTTTACGACCACATCTTTTTTCAAGAAGGGCTCCTGGGTGATGTTTACTCTGAGTTCTAACATGTATAAAAATGGCTTTTGGTTGTCTTTATTCTTGAACACTAATTTGGCGTGGTATGAATCCTTGGATCACAATTCCTTTCCCTTAGACAGGATACACATTACTTCACTGTCCACTAGCATTGACTGTTGCCTGGAGAAAACTGAAATTACTCTGTTCCTTATCTTCCACCCTGCGTGACGTTGTGTGTGTGCGCGTGTCTGTGCTTGAATACCTTTAGGAGTCATTGTTTATTCTTTTTTTTTATTTTTATTTTTTTGTAGAGACAGAGTCTCAGTGTACTGCCCTCGGGTAGAGTGCCGTGGCGTCACACAGTTCACAGCAACCTCTAACTCTTGGGCTTACGCGATTCTCCTGCCTCAGCCTCCCGAGCAGCTGGGACTACAGGCGCCCGCCACAACGCCCGGCTATTTTTCTGTTGCAGTTTGGCCGGGCCGGGTTTGAAGTCATTGTTTATTCTTAAAACTTAACCTACACAGGCAAGGCTCCATTTCGATAGGCTGTTGTTTAGCCGTTTGTCTTTTCGTTAAATCAACTTTTCAAAGACTTAGTAGACCCTCTCACTTTGTATATGTACTTCTTTAATTTAGTATTTTTTTCTGTCACATTATAAAATAGTGTTTTCTATTTGCATTATAAAATATGTTCTCTTTTCAGGAGCATTAATCAACCATATTTCTTTCCTTCTATATTTCATAGCTATAATTATTTTTCTGATCGTTTTTATGCTTTTTCTATTTCTTTTCTTTTTCTTTCTTTTTTTTTTTTTTTTGACACAGAGTCACAGTATATCTCCCTCAGTAGAGTGCTACGGTGTCACAGCTCACAGCAACCTCTAACTCTTGGGCTTAAGCGATTCTCTTGCCTCAACCTCCGGAGTAGCTGGGAGTACAGGCACCTGCCACAAATGCCCAGCTATATTTTTGTTGTTGTCATTGTTGTTTGGCAGTCTCTGGCCCAGTTCAAACCTGCAGGCTCCAGTGTATGTGGCTGGCACCCTAGCCACTAAGCTACAGGCACCAAACCCGTATTTTTTCCCCCTAAATTTGTCCTCCACGATGCTACATTTGGTGTTTAGTAAAGTCTTAACTCTTTTATTTTACTTATTCTTAATTTTCTTGTTGTTTTCATTCTCTTCCAATCCTTTCTTAAAATTAATCCAGTTTACTTTTTATGTCTGTATACACCCCCATTTCATTTTTTTTCTTTTGTACTACTTTATCACTTTCTTTCTTTTTTTTTTTCTTTCAGCTGGTAAGATAATTTATATGAGTACTTTTTAAAAATTTATCATTTCATTTGTTCTTCCACTTGTATATTTTGGATTCCTTTCCTGCCTGGCTTCAGGAATGCCTTCTGCTCTGAGTGTGGGGTAAAGGCTGCACACATACCTGTCCCTGAATGTTTTCACACTCGTGTGTTGTACATTATACAAAGGCACAGTGCTGGAGCCTTTGATATCATCAGTCACCTTAGAAGGGAGCTGTTTCTGAGTTGCACAGTTGGAAGTTTAGTTTCTGGGATATTGACTCAAAAACTTTTCTTGCCTTATCTGCTATGTCCTCCTTCCCTGGGGCCATTCCTTTCCATAGTAATCAATTTCTTGGTTTCTATAAAAACAAGTCTCTTGCACTTCCCTTAAACCCTGTATGGTCGGGGATTTTGTCTTTCTCAGCTAACTCTGCCATGTAGAATAAAAAACAGAGATGATCTAGCAGCAAACCTATGTTCCAAGGAAGCAGGAAGGAGATGGATTCAGAGAAAACTGAAAAGGGTACTGTTGTCACAGTTCCCAAGAGATGAGTCAAGTCAACGTTTTCACAAGCTGGTTATTGAGAGCTCTAATGAGTGAGGACTGCATGCAGCCTACCTAACCCTGCGCAGGGGTCCACCCACCTGGCATGGGGGAACGTATCTTTTTTTTTTTTTTTCAGTTTTTGGCCAGGGCCAGGTTTGAACTCACCACCTCTGATATATGGGGCTGGCGCCCTACTCCTTTGTACAACAGGCACCACCTGAATATATCTATTTTTTTCATGCTTTCACCTAGCCATGCCTTATACCCCTGCCTAGAGTGCACAATGCTTGTGCCAAGAGGGTCTGTTACGCCACTGTCCGGCTATTTCCATAGTGGTTCCAGAACATTTGGAGCTTTAAAGTGATGCCTAACAACTACACAGAGATTAGAATAAGTGAAGTGACAAAACTCTGGCTTTAGGTTCTCTGGTGAGCACACAGAACAAGAGGAGCTCTCATTCACTGCTGCTGGGAATGCAAGTGGCATAGCCACTTTGACGGTTTCATAAAAATGAAATATTGTCTTGCCATGTGAGCCAACAGTTGTAATCCTCAGTGTCTATCCAACTGATATGGGAACTTAGGTCTACACAAAATCTGCATGTGAATATTTATGGCAGTTACATTATAAATGCCCCAAACTGGAAGCAAGCTAAAGTCCTTCAGTAGATAAATGGATAAGCAAACTGTGGTATACCAATTCAACAGAGCAGCTGAAAGAAAATAGGTTATCAAGCCATCAAAACCATGGATGAACCTTCAATGCACACTGCACAGTCTGAGAAAGATACATACCATGTGCCTCCAATTATAAGACATATGGAACAGTCATTTGTGGACAATGAAACTGAGCTCTGTTCATAAGTTAAAATGAAATGGAATGGAATGAAACAAAACAGAAACCTATTTCAATACTGCCCTTCATTCCTTTAACAAGCAGTCCTGAGCGAAGTAGTGCTGAAAACGTACAGCAAAGACACCAGCAGACAAGGACAGACTCTGGGTGTCCTGATGCCAAGGGCTGCATTTCAGCCCGGCTTCTGGAAGAGGCTTCTGGAAGAGCACTCACAGATTCCATCTCCTCTCCCTGGGCACACAGTAGCACGTGCAGTAGGCTGGAACTCTACGACTCAATCTGGGCAATAGAATGCGGCATAAAGTGGCAGACAGTCCCCAAGCTTTTTGACACCAGGAACTGGTTTCATAAAAGACTATTTTTCCACACAGCGGATGGGGATTAGATTCTCACAAGGAGTGCGCAACCTGGATCCCTTGTGTGTGCTGGTTACAGTACAGCTCCTGCTCCTATGAGAATCTAATGCCACCTCTGATCTCATAGGAGGCCAAGCTCAGGCGGTGATGCTGGAGACAGGGAACAGCTGTAAATGCAGATGAAGCTTCACTTATTTCCCCACTGCCCACCTCCATAAAGTGCCACTACTGGTGGCCCAGGGGGTGGGGTCCTCAAGCCTACAGGAATACACAACATACCCAGGTCTCAGTCCTGAAATCTTCAGTGAGTACTTCCCCCTCTGTTTCTTCAGTAATCCCTACCTGTCATGTGTTAAAAATGTAAACGTTGGTGTGGCACCTGTAGCTCAAAGGAGTAGGGCATTGGCCCCATATACCGGAGGTGGTGGGTTCAAATCTGCCCCGGCCAAAAACTGCAAAAAAAAAAAAAAAGTAAACGTTGTAAAAAGAAAGGAGTTTGGACCTTCAAGTTGCTACTTAAAGGCAACCACCAAGAAGACCCACCCAATGGACACTGGACCATGAGATGAGGAGGATATAGAAGTTATTATATTATGACAGTGAGGTCTTGAGATTATGACAGTAAGAACAACCTTCCTAAGTGATTGTTCATCAAGAAATTTGACATCTACTATATCAATAATATAATATCTGAGCTCAGATTTTGGTTATAGAAGGTTAGAGCAGCTGAAGAACATAAAAGAAGAGAGGCAGAGCATGATGGCGGATGGGACAGACATGTAGTCCACCTCTCCCAAGTCATCAGGTGAGAGGAAGAGGGGTCTGGACCTTTTCCCTGCATGGATTATTGGTGTGGACAGACAGCTAGAGACGTGCAGTGAATTGGTGGATTGCTGTATATGAGGTGTAATTTAAAACCACAGACTCTATTGTAGAAATTTTCCCTGCTTGGCCATGCTGGCCAGCAGGCACCTCCCTCAAGGAAGAGAGCAGCTTGCAATTCCTGGCAAAACTCAACTGATGAAAATTTATTCCTGAGCAGAGTTTGGCACCTAAAAGGGGAGCCACTCAGAATCACAAGGAACTAAGCAACCCGATGGAAAATTGAAGGGAAAATTGAAGGGAAGGGATCCCACCCTGGAAACAGACATTTTGAATTCTCCGAAATGGCGGGCACCTTCCCCCAGAACAACAGGAGTGATTAAATAAACCAGACCACTCCTGGTGAGGAATATTGGTGAGGGCTGGCAGTTCAGGCTGTGCGGTGAACTGGTGGGTGGCTGGACTCAAAACTCCAGAGCCACAAAAACTGAGCATAAGGTTTCCATGCACCGCAGCTATGGCTGCAGCAACACATGGCCCACCGCCCAGACTGGAAGCAGCGAGACCCAGCTGCTGCCAGCACACTCCCACACAGCTAATTGCAGTTGTCAGTTTGCAGGAGAACGCAGGAGCAGAGTGGAAAGATCTGTAATGGGTAGACTCCTGCACTGAGTTGGGAGGTCAGATAGGAGTGCTGTCTGGAACAGAGCAGCTGAGGTTGCACAACAATTAGGTAAAAAAAACTTTTACAGAAACTCCAAAATGGCCATCAGCCAGGTAGGTTGGTTACCGTGGTAACAGTATAAAGGTGAATCACGTATAAAACTGGGAACTGCTCACAGCACCACCTGGTGTCCAGAAAGTATATTGCATTACAAATGTATTTCTAAAAAAGTTGATCCCTACGTCATACATACAGATGTATATTTTTACATATATACAAGAATAATATTTTTGTGGCTGGTGCCTTTTTTTTTCTTTTCTCATCATTTTCTTGGAGGAACTATCATTAATTTTTACTATTTTTATTTTTTCTATTTTTAATTTTTTCTTTCTTCTTTAACTTTTTTATGAACACCACTTTTTATTTTTGCTTTCTCTCTTCCTCTTCTTCCCTTCTTATGGTTTCTGAGAGTGCTAACATCCGATTTCTAGAGGGTTTTTTTGTTCGTTTTTTTTGTATGTTTTCTACCTTTTTTTGCCCTCAATTATTATTATTATTATTATTTTGCAAAAAGATCATTCTGACCTTTATTCTGTTTCTTCTTTTTTTTTTTCTTTTTTCTTTTTTTTTTTGTAGAGACAGAGTCTCACTGTACCGCCCTCGGGTAGAGTGCCGTGGCATCACACGGCTCACAGCAACCTCTAACTCTTGGGCTTACGCGATTCTCCTGCCTCAGCCTCCCGAGCAGCTGGGACCACAGGCGCCTGCCACAACACCCGGCTATTTTTTTTGTTGCACTTTGGCCGGGGCTAGCTTTGAACCCGCCACCTTCGGCATGTGGGGCCGGTGCCCTACTCACTGAGCCACAGGTGCCACCCTTTAGAATTTTCTGGGTCTCGATTTCATGCCCTTGATGAGAATATTGTATCTTTCACATAAGAATTTCATCTCCTGCTTTTATTCTGTTTCTTAAAAGCAGGAGATGAAATTCTCATGTGAAAGATACAGTATTCTCATCAAAGGCATGAAATCAAGACCCAGAAAATTCTATGCAAACATTGTTAAGTTGATCTTTTAAGCCTTTGCACAATTTAGTAGTCCTTTTTTAACAATTTTTTTTTTTATTAAATCATAGCTGTGTACATTGATATATTCATGGGGCATCATGCTTCACAGACCGTTTACCAAGTTTCACATATACCCTTGTAAGATGCACCGCTAGTGTAATCCCACCCATCCCCTTCCCTCTACCCTTCACCCTCCTCCCTCCCCTCCCTTTCCCCCTAGTCTTAGGTTGTAACTGGGTTATAGCTTTCATGTGAAAACCCTAAATTAATTTCATAGTAGGGCTGAGTACATTGGGTACTTTTTCTTGCATTCTTGAGATACTTTACTAAGAAAAATATGTTCCAGCTCCATCCATGTAAACATGAAAGAGGTAAATTCTCCATCTTTCTTTTAGGCTGCATAATATTCCATGGTGTACATATACCACAATTTATAAATCCATTCGTGCATCGATGGGCACTTGGGCTTCTTCCATGACATAGCAATTATGAATTGGGCTGCAATAAACATTCTGGTACAAATATCTTTGTTATGATGTGATTTTTGGTCTTCTGGGTATATGCCCAGTAGAGAGATTACAGGATTGAATGGCAGATCTATTTTTAGATCTCTAAGTGTTCTCCATATCTCTTTCCAAAAGGAATGTATTAATTTGCATTCCCACCAGCAGTGCAAAAGTGTTCCCTTTTCTCCACATCCGCGCCAACATCTCTGGTCTTGGGATTTTGTGATACAGGCTAGTCTTACTGGAGTTAGATGGTATCTCAAAGTAGTTTTGATTTGCATTTCTCTGATGATTAAAGATGATGAGCATTTTTTCATATGTCTGAAGGCTGCATGCCTGTCTTCTTCAGAGAAGTTTCTCTTCAAATCCCTTGCCCAGCCTGTGATGGGATCCCTTGTTCTATTGTTGCTAATGAATTTGAGTTCTCTGTGAATTCTGGTTATTAAACCTTTGTTGGAGATGTAACCTGCAAATATGTTCTCCCGTTCTGAGGGCTGTTTGCTTGCTTTACTTACTGTGTTCTTGGCTGTGCAGAAGCTTTTTAGTTTGATCAAGTCCCAGTAGTGTATTTTTGAAGCTGCTTCAATTGCCCGGGGGGTCCTCCTCATAAAATACTCGCCCAGACCGATTTCTTCAAGGGTTTTCCCTGCACTCTCCTCTAGTATCTTCATAGTTTCATATCTTAAGTTTAAATCTTTGATCCAGTGAGAGTCTATCTTAGTTAATGGTGAAAGGTGTGGGTCCAGTTTCAGTCTTCTACAGATTACCAGCCAGTTCACCCACCACCATTTGTTAAATAGGGAATCTTTTCCCCCACTGAATGTTTTTAATTGGCTGTCAAAGATTAAATAATGGTAAGTAGCTGGGTTCATCTCTTGGATCTCTATTCTGTTCCAGACATCTACTTCTCTGTTTTTGTGACAATAACATGCTGTTTTGATCACTATCGATTTGTAGTATAGTCTGAGGTCTGGTAGCGTAATTCCTCCTGCTTTGTTTTTATTTCTGAGTAATGTCCTGGCTATTCAAGGTTTTTTCTGATTCCATATAAAACGAAGTATTGTTTTTTCAAGATCTTTAAAGTAAGACAGTGGAGCTTTAATAGGGATTGCATTGAAATTATATATTGCTTTGGGTAGTATGGACATTTTAACAATGTTGATTCTTCCCATCCATGAGCATGGTATGTTTTTCCATTTGTTAATATTTTCAGCTATTTCTTTTCTTAGAGTTTCATAGTTCTCTTTATAGAGATCTTTCACGTCCTTTGTTAGATAAATTCCCAAATATTTCATCATCTTTAGCACTACTGTGAATGGGATAGAGTCCTTAACTGTTTTTTCAACTTGACTATTGTTGGTATATATAAAGGCTACCGATTTATGAATGTTGATTTTGTAACCTGAGATGCTGCTGTATTCCTTGATCACTTCTAAGAGTTTTGTAGTAGAGTCCCTAGTGTTTTCCAGATATACTATCATATCATCCGCGAAGAGTGAAAGTTTGATCTCTTCTGACCCTATATGGATACCCTTGATCGCCTTTTCTTCCCTAATTGTGGTGGCTAAAACTTCCATTACAATGTTAAAAAGCAATGAAGACAATGGGCAGCCTTGTCTGGTTCCTGATCTGAGTGGAAATGATTCCAATTTAACTCCATTCAATACAATATTGGCTGTGGGTTTGCTGTGGATGGTCTCTATCACTTTAAGAAATGTCCCTTCTATACCAATTTTCTTAAGTGTTCTGATCATGAAGGGATACTGGATATTATCAAAAGCTTTTTCTGCATCAATTGAGAGAATCGTATGATCTTTGTTTTTTAATTTGTTTATGTGCTGGATTACATTTATAGATTTATGGATATTGAACCAGCTTTGAGACCCTGGGATAAAACTGACTTGGTCATGATGTATAATTTGTTTGATGTGTTGCTGGATTCTGTTTGTTAGGATTTGTTGAATATTTTTGCATCTATATTCATTAGTGATATTGGTCTATAATTTTCTTTTCTTGTTGGGTCTTTTCCTGGTTTGGGGATCAGGGTGATGTTTGCTTCATAGAACGTGTTGGGTAGTATTCCTTCTTTTTCTACCTTTTGGAACAGTTGAGTAATATAGTTACTAATTCCTCTTTAAAAGTTTGGTAGAATTATAACGTGAAACCATCTGGTCCCGGGCTTTTCTTTTTAGGGAGGTTTTGTATGGTTGATGCTATTTCTGAACTTGATATGGGCCTGTTCAACATTTCCACTTGATTCTGGCTAAGTCTTGGAAGGTGACGTTCTTCCAAGTATCGGTCAATTTCCTTCAGATTATCATATTTCTGAGAATACATTTTCTTGTAATATTCATGAAGGATTTTTTGGATTTCTGATGAGTCTGTTGTTATTTCGTCTTTGTTGTTTCTGATTGATGAGATTAGAGATTTTACTCTTTTTTCCTGATTAGGTTGGCCAAAGGTTTATCTATTTTATTGACCTTTTCTAAAAACCAGCTTTTTGATTTATTGATCTGTTGTGTTATTCTTTTGTTTTCAATTTCATTAAATTCTGCTCTAATTTTGGTTATTTCTTTTCTTCTACTGGGTTTGGGGTTGGAATGTTCTTCCTTTTCCAGTTGCTTGAGATGTCCTATTAAGTTGCTAACTTCTTCTCTTTCCGTTCTCTTGAGGAAGGCTTGCAGTGCTATAAATTTCCCTCTTAGAACTGCCTTTGCGGTGTCCCAGAGGTTCTGATAGTTCGTGTCTTCATTGTCGTTTTGTTCCAAAAAGTTGGCGATTTCTTTCTTAATCTCATCTCTGACCCAGCTATCATTAAGCATAAGGTTATTTAACTTCCATGTTTTTGTATGAGTATGCAGATTCCTGTTGTTACTCAATTCAAGTTTTATTCCATGGTGGTCCGAGAAGATGCATGGAATAATTTCTATTCCTTTAAATTTACTGAGGTTAGACTTGTGACCTAAGATGTGATCGATTTTGGAGAAAGTTCCATGGGCTGATGAGAAGTATGTGTATTTAGTTTTATTGGGATGAAATGTTCTATAGATGTCTGCTAAATCCAAATGTTGGATGGTTAGGTTTAAATCTAAGATTTCTTTGCTCAGCTTCTTGTTGGAGGATCGATCCAACACTTGCAAAGGAGTGTTGAAATCTCTGACTATTATGGAGCTGGATGAAATCAAGTTGCTCATGTCTGTTAGAGTTTCTCTTATAAATTGAGGTGCATTCTGGTTGAGTGCATAGATATTAATAATTGAGATCTCATCATATTGAGTATTACCCTTAACAAATATGAAGTGACCATTCTTGTCCTTCCTTACTTTTGTTGGTTTAAAGCCTATTGTATCTGCAAATAAAATTGCAACACCTGCTTTTTTCTGATTGCTATTTGCCTCAAATATGGATGACCATCCTTTCACCCTGAATCTGTATTTGTCTTTTAAGTTAAGATGTGACTCTTGTATGCAATAGATATCTGGCCTGAGTTTTTGTATCCAGTCAGTTAACCTGTGCCTCTTTAGAGGACAGTTTAAGCCGTTCACATTAATGGAGAATATTGATAAGTCTGGTGAAGTTTTGGGTATCGAGTTTTTCAAAAGTCCAGTGTGCATTTTTAATCCTTTTGCCAGTGTAGAAATTGGAGTTTGATCTGAAGTTTCTGAGTGAGTTTACTTTTGTGGTATAGGATTGGGTTGGTCATTATGGAGGATAGGTCTGAGAATATCCTGAAGAGCTGGTTTGGTTATGGCAAATTTCTTCAACATATGAATGTCATTAAAGTATTTAATTTCTCCATCATAAATGAAACTCAGTTTAGCTGGATACAAGATCTGGGGTTGAAAGTTATTTTGCTTTAGGAGTTTAAAAGTCAGTGACCACCCTCTTCTGGCTTGAAAAGATTCAGCAGAGAGATCTGCAGTCATTCTAATATTCTTCCCTTTGAAGGTAATGGTTTTCTTTCTCCTGGCAGCTTTGAGGATTTTCTCCTTCATATTAACTTTAGTGAAGTTAATTATGATATTCCTGGGGGATGTCTTATTGGGGTTGAGTCATTCTGGGGTTCTGAAGCTGTCCACTATCTGAATTTCAGAATCTCTAGGCATGTCTGGAAAATTCTCTTTCATAATTTCATGCAGCAGGGCCTCTGTGCCCAGTGAGGCCACTTCATCTGTTTCTGGAACTCCTATGATTCGGATATTCACCTTCTTTGAATTATCCCAGAGCACTCTGAGAGAATGAACCGTTTTTGCTCTCCATTTCTCTTCCTCTTTGAGAGTTTGGGAGGGTTCAAAGGTTTTATCTTCCATGTCAGAAATCCTTTCTTCTGCTTGCTCCATTCTGTTGCTGAGGGATTCTACTGTATTTTTCATATCTTTGAGGGCTGCAAATTCTTGCTTCAGTGTGTCTAAGTCTTTGGTGGTTTTGTCTTTAAATTCGTTAAATTCTTGAGACAACTTTTGAATTTCTCCTCGAATTCCTAATTCCACTTTGTTAATCTTGTCTGCAATCCAAATTCTGAATTTGATTTCTGACATCTCAGCCAGTTGTTTATGAATGGGATCTTCAATTGCACCTGCCATATCTTTTCTGGCAGGGGTTGATCTATTCTGGTTATTCATGTTACCAGAGTTTTTCCGCTGATTCCGCCCCATGGTTGTTTTACTCCCTCTGAATTTTTCCCTGGGGCTTTGTCGAGGGCCTTTACAGTGTTGTGGCCTGAGAAACTGGGGCCCTGTCTGGTGTGATGGGGCTAAGTGGTTATGTCTTGTTTTCAGCTGGTTTCTATTCCACCCTAGTGAAACAGATACTCTGGATTGAAGTCTCAGCTGTGGAGAAATATCAGCAATTAAGTCACCCCACCTGCCTGATTGCAGACTGGACTGAATCAGGGAGGGCTGCTTAGTGTTTAAAATGGCACTCTTTCCTTCCAGAAAGACCCACTGAAGCTTATATTAAATAAAAGCTTCTCTGAACAGCCTTGTTCAGAAAATTCTAAATTGCATGCTTAGACCTGTGAGGACAACTGATTATGAAGATGAAGATGCCATTAATTATAAATTATATTAATAAAAATAAAACATTAGTGCATTATAATTTATCTCATTTTCCCCTTCATTGGCTGTATACACTATTTTATAGAACATTGAGGTTTAGAGAGGTGACACACGAAGCTCAAGATCACACATTTAATTAGGAGAAGACGCAGAGCCTGAAACTCTGAACGCCTGACCCCTAGTCCATCTTTGTGATATGCTTTCCTCCAGGTCTAAAAATATGTTTCAGACTCGAGGGGAGTTATGTGGTCAGTCCAACCTTATGTTTATCTTAAAATCAAACATTGAAATTCAAGAGTGACCAGCAAACACTGAGGGATCTTCTGAGTTCCCAGTGCCCTGCTGAGACAGACATTTGAGGCGGTTGGAATACAGCTGGCTGGAAAGCTGAGGCAGACAGTGCTGTGGAGTGCTGAGGCTACGGGCTTCAGGTCAGCTGACCACAGGTTGGAATATCACCTCCAGAGTGCACCCTCCGTGGGATGCTGGACCATTTATTTTATATCCCTGAGCATCAGTCTGTGATTAATCGTGGAGAAAAAGTAAATTCTATCTTTAAAATGAACAGAAAATTACCTGGAAAAAATAAGATATTCAATATAGCTGCAAGAATGATAATAATTGTAATAGTCACCAATAGGAGTTGGGGAAGTTTTCTTGGAGGTAGGCAGCACTAGCTATGATTTATAGGGACTCGGTAACCAGGTGGTCTACTGTGCGAGCTGCCTGAGTTTGAGCTGAGCTGCCAAGACACCCTTGAACTCCTGGAGAAGACATGGAAAGGCAGAAGTAACATGCTATCCTGCCATCCTAGGATCATAACAGGTGCTTCTGATACAATATAAAAATTAATCTTGACTCCCTTCTAAACTATGATTGGCTCCAGTGATGGTTTCCAGGAAGGGAGGCCCACGGATACATTTTGGACTTGTGGTGAGACAGCATCTTACACTACCCACCAAGTCTTTCCATTCATAAATGCTAAATATGCTTTGCCTTTGCTTACAGAAACTATTTGAGGTAGAATATCTGTTAAATATTTTAAAATTTTAGTGTAATGTTTTTATCTTTTTATGTTGATGAGAAACATGAGTGTTCATTACAGAAAATACTTACAAATATAAGGTAGAAAATAAAAATCACTTTTAGTGCTACCAACTATAAATATACCACTTCATTTTAAGATGTTTCCTTTGTATTTTCAATGTATACATATATATATATTTATGTGTATATACAATATGTTTCTAAAATGCATAGCATTGTGGACAAGGTTAGATTTAGTGAATATTTTAAAAGATGTATAGCTTTATTTTTTTTTTTCAGTTTTATGGCATAGAAAACTAAAGGGAATTTTTTCCAAATAGGAAATTATTAATTGAAAAACAAGTCCTAACAAACAAACACAAAGAAAATTGTTCATATGTTGATGGCGCCTCTGAAATCATTAAAGGTGGTTGGGAACATTGCCTTTTAAACAAGTTAAACATTCTTTTCCTCCTACAGCTTATTTCCACCATTAATTTATTTAGAAAATCATTTTACTTCTGGAGAACACAAAGTTATGTTTGAGTCTACTCTAAATTTGTGGTGTCTGACTTAATGAGATTTAAGTGTATTTAATTCAGCTTCTTCAAGTGTGTGTTCTCTCTTAGAAAATCACCCCTGGATGCAAGAACAGAACAGGAACAGCTAAAATATGCAACAGCAGAGTGCAAGTTCTGAGCAATCTTAGGAAATCAATGAGACACCATTAAGGCTTTAAATCTTGCCCTGAGACCAGGAGGTGAGTGGATTGTGTTTCAGCTTAGATAAGCAATTCCAGGGCACAGGTTTTCCATAGAAAGTACCCCACAGCCTCTAGATCTCTGGAGATAAAGTTTGAGCTCTGTCAACAAGAACCTTGCAGCAGAAGGATCTAATGCAAGTTGCAAGGCTGGTCCAGCCTAAATCTGAAAGACACCTGAATTTGGTATAGACTGAACACTGGTGTTCAGTGGAGCATCTGGTCTAGACCAACAGGGTTGGTGAGGGATTGAGATACTCAGTGGGTGCTGAGAATAACTTTAAGAATGGAGAAAAAGAGGTAATAGTTTGGGTAAAGAATGGGGAGTTGATGTGAATGACGTGAAATGGACAGATATTTTTAGAACGCAAATAAAAAGTGCTTGATCCAGAAATGGACCACTCCTTCGTCTATGCCTTGATTATATTCCGCAAATCTACTGTTGTTCTTGGGATGCCACATCTCCGTGTTTTGTTAGCATGCACTACTTTCTAAACCTGAGTGTAGACACTTTGAGGCAAGGACTTAATTGTTATTATTTTCCCCAAATACAGAACAATGTATGATACATTGCTAACACTTAATGAATGGTAAATAAATGAGCAAATAAATGAATGAATGATGATGAAGCATGGAATACTAATGTTTCAGAGCAGGTTTTTGTTTGTTCGTTTGTTTTGTAAAAGAGGAGAGAATTGAAACAAGGCTAAGAATTGTTTGACAGATCCAGGTCTGAGTATCTGTCTGTATCCCAGATACATCTTCTCAGACAATTTGAGAAAGACTAAAGATTTATGCTTAAGTATCAAGCATGGGCCTTGAAACATAGTCCTTGGTCTGTAGGGAAAGGAGTTGTTTTCTTTAAATAAATGGTGTTGATGTAGGTTTGATGAAGATGACTTAGAGCTTTTTTGCATTTTAAATAACTTCAGTAACTTACCCCATTGAGACCTTGAGGGTTGGAAGTCAACAATGAAAAGCACAGTGTTTGCCATGAGGTCAATGTTGGGGGGCCCCAGGAACAGTGTGAGTTCTAGTTCTGGCAGCTTACTTCCTACAGTATTCAGGCAATTGCCTTTTTTAGCTGGCTGGTTCCACACAGAAGGGCACACATTAATTAGAGGCATGTTGCAAGTTCCCTGTATCTCCTCACTTGTTCCTCACATCAAAGTGGACCGAGTGTTCTGACAATTGTGTTTGAGAGAGCAAATGACCTTTCCTCTCTCAGATATGCCTCCCTGCAAAGGACTACACTGTTCTTCTCCCTGAAATGCCACACGCTTCTGATGGCAGCCTAGTCCTCAAGGAGAGAGGCATGTGGCTGTCCAGAGCTGACTGTGATTGGTGGGTATACTCATGATTTTTGGTGTGTGATAACACAGAACCCGTTATGGTGCACCTAAACAGGCAAAATTTAGATCATGGTCTCTACTAGCTAGAGTGCATATGACCTTGGGCCCCTTAAACTTCAGAGAAGGCATTTGGCCTCAGGGAGCCTCGGATTCTTCAGTTATGTAATAGATATGGCGCTGAAGGTGTGCTGTGGGTGGGAAAGTGGATAGCTGTGTCAGGAGTGCCCAGGTCCACCCTGAGGCTGAATGGTTCACTAGAAGGACTCACAATTCAAAAGCTGTAATATTAACTGGTAACGATTATTATAGAAAAAAGATACAAGTTAATATTCACAAAGGGACGTGGAGCATAGGGTTAAGTCCAAGAGAAACCCAGTGCCAACTTCCAGATTTCGTCTCCTGGGAGAGTTGCTTGGGCTACCCTCAATTCTCCCCACAGCAAAGTGTGACAACATGTTATGTGTGTTCACCCAGAGAAGGGTGTTCACCTGAGCCTTAGTGCCTAGGATTGTACTGGGGATCAGTTACACAGTCATGCAGCATCTGTGTGTGACTGACTTCAGCTGTTCTGTCTCTAGGTCCCCAGAGAAAAAACAGAGATGTCCTATAAATGACACTGGTTAACAGAAACTCTCTGATCAAACTGGTACAGCATGGCTCAAGGCCCCAGGTGCACAAAAATATGCATATCGGGCAGAATGTTCCAAGGGCTCCAAACTCATGTATCAGAGGTTGGCATAGAACCAATCATGAAGACAGGCCTTTCTTGGAAAAGTGTACAATTTAAGCAACCCAAGTCTGCCAATTTTTTTTTTTTTTCCTGACCAATGGTGAGTTATAAAGTGTGGTACTCATCTAAGAAGTTCGGTTTTGTAATACAATGGAAAAGTACTAATAAGAATGAGGTTTATATTTTAACAAGATTGCTATGCTCAATAATTTTTAAGCTTCCTGATTGAAGAAAGCTTGCACCTTTTCCTTTGCTTTGAGACACAAAATCATTTAAGTGCAGAACCAAGAACATAGTAGGTGCCAAAGATTTCCTAGGTGAAAAAAAGAATGAATGGCTCCTGTGACATGGGATTGGGCGTTAGATCTTGTGAATCTCGCTCTTGCAAAGTTCCAAGGCCAAAGATGTTTTCTGAGACTCAGTTTCCTGTTCTGTAACATAAAGGTGACCATGCTTACCTTTCTTTCAGTCTTTTGGGAAATTAGAGATAGGGACTTACATCTCAGCATCAGGAACATAAATAATAAAACAGTTCTGCTTCATGTGGCATAGTGAGAAGCCAAGTCATTGTAGGAAGGTCACTGCTTATCCATGACTTTGCCCCTCATTCACTGAACTGGCATCATCACAGACCAAAGAAAGGTTTAAATGAAAGTGTGATTATGCCAGACTTTTTTTTCTGGCAACTGAGAGAAGTGTGCCTGAACCCAAATATGAGCATCTTCCAACACAAGCAAGATTCCTGCTTTTTTACACTCAGCATGATGTTTCCATTTACTTTGGTTCTTATCAGATGTCTGAAAAGTACATATTAAGCCTTCAAAAAAATTATTTTTTAATCAGCTTATTAGAGAGTTCCACGTACTAAAAAGTCGTTATATGGCAGCAAAATCCCAGCTGCTGTGAAGTGTTTCTTGCAATGTGACAGATTTAGGTCAGTGTCATTAACAAACTTCCAGATTGATGTTGCCAGCTTGATTATCATAGAAGATGTCAATTCCCTGCGCACAGGGACAGAGGAACAGAGAATTTGTCACACTTGGTCATTCTGCACATCCACTGGCCTGGCCCAGGCACAAAGGGTGTTAAAGATCTACATGGGCTTTGAGCAGAGCACTGGAATGGGAGTCAAATGTTTTCAATCTTGCCTTATCTTGGCAATTGATTCACTGCATGACCTTGGCAAGGTCCCTTTATGACTCTATGCCTCTGTGCATATCTGAAATGAAGGAAACAACACACGAATACTGCATTGTTTTTATTCAACAAATGTTTATTTAGCACATACCCGGTGCTAGGTGCTATGCTGATCTTACAGATACCCAGCAACAAAACAAAACAAACAAACAAAAAAAAAATCTGCCTCTAACCTTAATGCTGCAACTTTATAATTTCTCCATCTATTCACTTATAATAGTTTATTCCACAGATGGAAATGCTAGAAATGTTACATTTCTTTTTTTTTAATGATATTAAATCTGCTTCTGTGTCAATACTTACCTGATTAGCAGGATGACAATTATACACATTAATGAAGCTTCCCTGAACCTTTTCTTAGAGACTGCTTTATTCCTGCACAGCCATCTCATAGGGTTGTTATGAAGATTAACAGGGAATTTAGATTCCTGTATGGTCCCAGGAAAATGAGGTAGAGCCCCAGTCCTAGGTCTAACTATTATCTTACAACCATTATCCGGAGTTGCCATGGAGGAATGTGGTGTGATTGTAAGGTTCTGCTTCTACAGAGAGCTACACTGAGGACCCTTGTAGTGTCCTCTTATTGGCCTCAGGGTCTTCGCAAAGGGACCTATACACTCCTCTGAAGGGCACACACCAGGAGTCTGTTTTCCAAGGCACCCGGGCCAGCAGTTGCATCGATCCAGTTCCCTGTAAGGAAGCAAAACGCAGGTCTTCATCCACCTACTCTCAGGAAATCTAAATCACCGCCATGACATCTCCCAATGAACCACTTCTCTCTTCTGATTCAAGCATTTGCCTCTCTCTCTACCTGGCCCCCATACTACAGCCTAATTCTATACTAGGCCACCACATTAGTTTTCTAGCACTTCCTAACAAAATACAACAGACTGGGCAGCTTACAAAAACACAGATATATTGTCTCACAGGTGTGAAAGCTAGAAATTCTAGATTGAGGCATCAGTGAGTTTGGTTTCTTCTGTGGTTACTCTTGTTGACGTATTGACTATCTCCTTGATATGTACTCAGAAATTCTTTCCTCTGTGGGCACACATCCCTGGTCTTTCTTTGTGAATCCAAATAGTCTCTTCTTATGAAGGTATCAGTCAGATTGTATTAGGGCTCACTCTAATAACCTCATTTACCGTAATCACCTCTGTAAAGGTTCTAATCTCCAAGAATCATCATATTCTAAAGTATTGAGGTTTGAGACATCAAAAATATGAATTTGGGGGGGGCTGCATAATTTATACCATGACAGCTTTCATTACCGTCTACTGATGTATGCAATGCCATTCTTCCAAATTAAGATGAAAATAACTATGAAGATTCACAATGCAGCCATTCTGTTAATCTCCCAGAAGGAGTTTTTTGCAGGATGATCTCTGAAACCAAGCAAATTGTTTGAGGAGCTGATGGTCCTCCTCAAAGCTTGAGAACAGGCCTTAGAAGACAAGTGCTACATTTTGTAGGTAGCACATGTGAATACAAGGAAAGGAGCTGTCATGATGGATGGTGACCTCTTGCTCATTCACCATGAGCCTATATTCAAGAAAGTAAGACACAGTTAATCTCTCAATCAGGATGTGCTGCCTTATTAATGGTTGTAAATAACAATAACTATATTTATCTTGTTTTTATTATGTATCTGTGCTTCATACAAGTAATATTTAATCCTCCAATTTTAAAAAGTCGTTGTAAGGGTCAAAACAAGTAATGTGTGTGGATAATGCACTTTCAGGGGAAGGACCTAGAGAAATCAATATTTATTTTGCTCCTACTATAGGTAAGATGTTATTCTAGATATTTTTCTTTCTATAGTCTCTATTAATCTTCATAACAAGTTTGTGAGATGGGTGATAATATCTTCAAGTAGGGATGATGAAACCAGGCTCAGAGAGATGAACTAACTTGCCACAGGTCACCAGCTAAGTCTTGGTGTAGACCAGGATTTAGCCTCAAAGGAAGTTGATGCCAGGATTTGTGTTCTTAACCACTATTCTAAAGAGGTAGAGGAGCTACATGAATTTCTTGCACCATTGATAGGCTTACCAGAACTTGAAATGAGTCATGTCTTTTGGACTGGATCAATTCCTGGGCAAGTAGTTGGTTCAGACGCATCTGGTGCAGGCTCTGGGAAGATAACTACTCAGTGGGCTTTACCTGGTGTTGGGAAGATGATGAAAATAATAGTTAACTTTAGAGAGCTAGTCCGATCAAACCACATCAGGGGAAGCCATAATGGCACATGGAATAGGGATGCCAGAGCACATCCTATGACTGAGCATCCTACAACAGGCAAAGTTGGAGGGAACAACAACTGAATGTGCAGCACAAGCTCAGGTTCAAGAGCAGAACTCTGTATGTTAGTAAAGAAATGGCCAAAGATACTGCAAGGTCTCTTTTCTCCAGGAGCAGGGGAACTTGGCAGAAGACTGATCCAGGAGTACAAAAGACTAGACTAGGAAACCAACCACTGTGATATAAGAATAGAGTGGGATAGCAGAGTGACCCGTTCGGCACTGGGTATACTTGATCATGTGTTCTCATGCTTGAAATTCTGCACTGGCTGCCAGTGCTCTTAAAATAGGGTTCAGAATCCTCACATAAGTTGCAAGAGTCTCCACCTTATGACTACCCAGTACCCTTACCTTATGCTACTGCTACTCTACATTCCCATCCCAACTGATTCTCTTCTTTTTCCTTTTAGTTGAACTGAGCCACTGCCTAAATTGATTGCTTTGCATGAACAATGTCTCCTTCTTCTCTTCATTCAATTTGACTTCTCACTCAAGACTCCTAGTAAACATTAGTTCCCTGGTGCTTTCTATGACCTTCCCCTCCTCCTCCAATCCAGACAAGGGTCCATGGTGTATATTCCAACAGCATCTTATCATTCTCTCTCCTGAACGTGTATCACGCTTACAGATGAATGCTCACCTTCCTGTCTAAAATGCAAGGCTTGGAAAAAATCTCTCGAATGAATGAATATGGAGTTGAACTCTGACACCTTCAGTCTCTACAGACTAAGGACAATATCTTCTCCAGATCTTACTTTGAGATTGAACTTGCAGGAGGCAATCAAGAAGCTGAAACTACTGAGAGAGGTGGCCTACATGAGCTGGGAAACAGCACGTCCTGCTGGCCTCAATTGCCACTTCAAAATTCAATAAAGCACACTCACCAACTCCTTGGTTTGGCGACTGTCTTAGCACATCAAGTTTTTGCAGCATGTGACGGAAATAAAAATAATATCCTCTGTCTGTTTTTTCCCACTAATTTAAGTTGAGTATTTTCCCCTTTGTCTGTCAACTTCTCTTCAACCTTACCGCTCAGAGGACTTTCTCCCAGGTGCGTTCCAATTTTCAGGTTCTGGAGGCGAGGTTTTAAGTAAAAGTTTGGTCTTTTGCAACACTGCTGTAGCAGCCCTGCCTGCTAAGAGCAGGGAGCTCACTCTGCTGGTCCTGGATGGTCGCTAAGCAACATTTCTGTTTGCCTGGAAATGGGGTGAGAAGCTTTGTCAGGGGAGAGGACACTGGAAACTGTTCCTGGGAGCTCCTCCTCTTATAAATTCAGTATTTCCTTGTCCTGTTTGCAGATGCCACTTTTACTATTTCAAAACTATGTCACCTTTGATTTTACCCTGCCCCAACTTGAGGCTTTAAATAAATTTTGTTGCCTTTTGTCACTTGTGAATTTCTGGAAGGCAGGGATTTGTCTCTAACTCTGTGCTAGGATGGCAGGGGAGACACGTACAACAGGGGAGGCCAAGGAGCATAAGAGAACAATGATTTCAAGCGCCTGGCTCAAAGGAATAATGAAAGCTAACTTCAACAGCATGCGTGCTAAATACCAGGGAGTTCCCGGCAAGGCCTTAACTGCATGAACTCACATAAGAGGTGAAAAGAGAAGTCCCTGTGGGAACCAGATGGAGTGAGAGTTATTCTTCTTCTTACATGACAGGTGAAGAAACTGAGGTATGCAGAGGTTTACTAACTTCCAAGGTTACATGTCTGTAAAGAGCAGAGCCAAGAATCAAACTCCTTAAGACCTCAGGCCCTGTGCTGTTAACCATTCCACCTTATTCTTAACACTGAAGGCTTATGCTCATCAGTCACAAAACTTAACTAAAGTTATCTGACCTTTGCTTTTGGTGTCCTGGTTTGCTCAGTGACATGATGGAAGTAATAACAACTCTCTTTTAGAGACTTGTAAGAATTAAATAAGATACATGTGAAATATCTGGGACATCATGGAGGCTCAATACAAATTATGTCTCACTTTCTCTTCTGCTGTGTCCTGCCAGGCTCCGTCAGAGCAGAAGGCAGCATTTTATTCCCCTTTTCTCTACAAGAGATATCACTTGTGGAACATCCTTCTACACCTCAATCACAACTAAGGCTTTTGTAAACATTTAAACTTCCTCCTCATTTTATAGTCTCTTCATTCTGCCTTCTTATCAATGAAGTTTCAGGGCCGCCGCTGTAACAGAAGGAAATCCGGTATGCATGCTATGGGCACAGATGACACTTGTGGGGTTTCTGGGATCAAGGAGGTGTCACTGATATGAGAAAGTAGGGGACAGAAGGAAGCTGTCCTTACCTACCATCTACAGAAGTCACACTCCATCCTCACCAATTCAATCGAAAGATCACCTCTACATAATCATTTGTACCCTCACATTAATCTGAACTTAAAAATAAACAAATAAATAAAAATCACCTCTAGCCATGTTGGTCTATATTGGACTCTGTTTTCAGGAGGCTTGGACCAAACTGGTTCCAGCTCCACCCACAATGTAGAAATGTGGGAATTGGCTCAGTTGGAAATCAAGGGCCTCATTTTTGTACTTTAGTTTTGAAGAACAGACTACTGTCTTTGTCTTAGGACCTCAAGTAAGATAAATTGCATCAAATTCTTACCATAGTTCTTGGCTCACTGTAGTGCTATGAGCTCAGGTGATTTTAACTGTTATTATTAATTCACATATCTGTTTATCTAAATCATATTTGTATTTATGCCATTCATTTAACAAACAGACAGGCTACCTCCATGTCAGGCACTGTTCTAGGCTCTTTAAAAGTGTTTATTTCTCACAATAACTACATCAGGGAGGGAATAGCAAGAATCTCCCTCATACAGAGAAGAAATTGAAGGACAGATAGTTAAACATTTCATTCAAGTTGCACAGCTAGTATTAACTAAGTATTAAGCCTAGATCTAAGCCCTATTTCCTGTCTTCTGGTCTGTGCTTTTAGCCACAGTTGCTAGGTGGCTATTATTGTCTCATATCAGGAATAATGTTGAGTGTAATGGTTAAATTACTAACCTAGCAAATGGAAAATTCAAGTTCTAATTCTGGTTCTAAGGAAGTTTGATAATTCAGAAAAACCTAGCACCTGTGAGTCTTTGAGCTCACAATACTTTAGTACACTAACAAAATAGGTGACATTATTATTAATTTATAATTATGTGTTATACAATTAAAACCATGTAATTAACAAACCCTTGGCAGTGTTTATAATCATCTCCTAATTTGTAGAGCATTACAGTCTCCTTACTCATTCAGGCCTGTGGCAAAGTCAGTCCCATCTGCAGGTCCTGGTGAAGACTGCAGGAATTGCTAGACAGGGGGAAGCACAGTCATCCTTGTGACGTTAACACTAAAATTCAGGCTTGCAGCTTGATGTTCCTGCTTTCTCATCATCATCAGCTCTGAAGTTTTTATTTAAAATTTTTATCAAGGTGATTTTCTCCTTCGGATAAGTATCTCCATTTAAAAGTGTTATTAAGAGTGTGAAGTTTTGACTGTGACAGCAACTAATTGCCCACTCACAAGGAAAGAATGGACTTCAATAGGACACAATACAGCTTCAAGAAACATGGGTCGCACAAGGAATTTGGAGGTGGAGGTTTAATGCTCAACTCAAGGAGCAACTCAACTTATGAAACCCATGTATTTATTCCAAGATACATAATGGAGAATTTTTTCACTGATTTTTAATAATCTCTCCTTCAGGCTTTATGCCCACCAGTATACCAGGTTCAGTGAACTGGATTCTCTATCTACTAATAACCCAGGACATTTCAAGCCATTCCTTTTCATCTTTAACCTAACTCTTTTTAGTTTAGATACTACTTTCTTTTAATTAGTACTTATAAAGAACACACTTAATAAATTTGTATCTAATGTATTTTGGGTTTTATTAAAGTGGCCATAACCACCATTCACATCAATTTTGATTTCTCTTGATGGAAAGACCTCCTTCCCTGAGGATAGGATGGTGCTTTATAAACAACACTAACTTAATAGGTGATCCTAGTTAAAATCATGCTTGAAGTAGTAAAGAGGGAAATTAACTCGTGGTTTAGACTAGATAAGAGATACTTACCCAAGGTTTGTAGCCTTCCATGGTGTCCAAGAAAGGTTGTTAAAAGAGATGTGAAATAGTATTCAAATGTGTATGTGAACATACATTTTTATTGGGAAAGAGCCCACAGCTTTCACATTTCTCAAAGAGAACTGGAGTATCTTCCAAATTCACTAAAACTAAAAAGATCTCTAATTTCCCAATATTAACTAAGACAAGTTTACGTAATAAAAAAAACAAAAAAACTTGAAGTCAGTTCCTGTTCATTGATTCAAATACATCCCATTCCATTTTCTGAATCTATCATGATTTGTGAGTTTGTTGAGAAGGCAGGATGGTTTTGAGCCAACCAGTCAGAGAATGTACCATATGCCTTGACTCAGAACCCTGACATTTAGACTCATGTTGAAGAGTAAAGAATGGCTTCATACTACACTTGTAACTGCAGGCCCTGATGATGGTTCGGAGAGGCAATACATATTGAGACAGGAGAGTTCCCTCAGGAAACCCCTTCCTTATAGGTTTTTAGAGTTAGCAAGGTTGGAATTACTAATATTATGCAGTTTCCAGGAAGATAGTAGTTGTCTACTAAGCCCACGATGACTATAACCATACAGGATGTTGTTGATCCTCAATCTGAAAAAAAGCCTGTGTGTAACATTTTTGTGACATAAGAAAAAGAATATATATGAGAGCAAGACAGAGAGGGAATGAACATGCATGTGTATCTTGTAATCCATTAGCATAAACATCATGGGCCTGACACTTGATTATTGTATTGATTGAGAAGTTAGGGTAGACAAACTTTCACTCCAAGGGAACTAAACTCATGTCCAGTGTTCAAAACTTATAGAATAGTTTGAGTATAATTCCTAACCTCTGAAAGCTGAAGTTTTAAAGATCATTGAAGATTCCTTTAGCCCTGTGAGTGATTCCATGTGTCCAGTCTTCTCTCTATTCTTCCTGATAAATTAAGTATCTTTAACCATTATAATGAATTTTGCCTAACAGTCTATTTTGAGTGCTATTGACAGTGCTACATCAGCTTTCTTTTGATAAATATGCATGTAACATGTATTTGTCAATTCTTTTATTTTCAAACATTCTTTATTTTTTCTTTTTCTTTTTAAATTGTAATCTAGCAGCCTCTGTATTTTAAAAAAACTTGTTTTATCCAGTTACATTTATTGTGATTATCTGTGTAGTGAATTTTGTTACTGTGTCTGTTTACACATGTCCTGCTATTTTAATGATTTTTTTGTTCTCTCTTTTGGCTTTATTTTTGATTTATTTTTCCTCTATTAACTTGAAAAACGTATGATCTGTGTCAATTATTTCAAAGGTTAATCACTCTTCACCTCTTGACTCTGTGGTCTCTTTCCCTGTCATTTATCACCATCTAGTGGAACTATATTATTACCATCGTCTTCTTCTACAGATTTGAGAATAAGGTAAAATATTTGTCATAGAGATCATTTTATACAGACAACCCAACAAGATATTGAACATTTCCAATTATATTCTTGGACTCTAATAAACCCACAGCCTCATTCCTATTGTGTTCGTTTTGCTCCTCTTCCACTTTGCAGCATAGGGTCTCTGCATAACTATGATTTTAATCACTAAAGGGAGCCTTGTGGTTAGTGTGACCTCTTCTTGCCCTGCTCTTTGAAGGAGGCAGATGTGCCAGGGTCCAGAATTTTCCAATGATTTTACTTGATAGTTAATTAATGGCCTTCTATGGTTTCCATAGCAATGCCACGCTTTGCTGCCAGGCCTTATCCAAATGGGCATTCTGTTCACACTTGTGTTTTAGCATCAGCATATTAATCAGATACCACAGGGCCTTGGTTGCTGCATCAAATTGGTAAAACACTAATTGAATTAAAATCTTACATAGAGGCTTCAGGCTTCTCTTCCTTCCAGTGAGAGGAGAATCTGTTTAGCTCAAAGGGCCAGCCAGACCCAAGAAGGAGACATTTGGAAATTCACAGAATTTTGAAACCCTTCATAGGAAATTATTTTCTGCCCACCTTGAAATAAATATTTTGACGTCTAAATTTTTCTCTCTCCTTGAAAATTTCTCTACTTCCCTGACCTTTCCAATCACTAGACATTGCTGCATTCTCTCTGTAAGATGAAGTGACTAAGTTAATATTTCCAAGGTGAAGGGAAGAAGCTTTTCCCACACATATAGTTGGTGAAGGGTGGGAAGGCACTTGGGTTGAAAGTCCTGCCTGAATTGTGATAAGGGTTTGGTAGCCGGTGCTTGTGAAGATTGCTTAGCAATCTGTAAAGTGCTGTGCAAATATAAGCATTAGGAGTCTTTGGAAGTAACTGAAAGGTGGAAAGGAAGGAGAAAAGAAAGAGTGAACTGAGGAACAATCAGTCTTTGATTCGTTCTTTAGACCATAAAGATTATGGATCTAAATCCATAGAGCCATTTCTCATATAGAGTCAAAATCCTCACTTCCCTTGGTAGATTTAGCATTTAATGTGATACATTTTAAAATCATTATCATAAATTACCATTAAACATAATATGCATATTTATACTTGTATGTCTTTGCTTTCACTGTTCCTTTGGTCGTTATGTACTTTATTATTTGCCCAGCTCGTGGTCATTTTTCAACACTCTGAATGAACAAGTCCCTTCTATAAAGGCTCTTACAACCCCATGAATAGAGTTAATAAGTTCTTTAGGGCACCTCTCTGTGTATGTGAATGCACGATAGCATTCATCATAGTACAGTATAATTATTATTTTTGTTTTATAAATTGGTTTATATGTCTGCTGTTTTCATTAGTTTGTGATTGTCACAAAAGCATAAACTGTTTTCTGGCAAATTTGTGCTTTTATGACAAGCCCCATCCATCCACTAGGTGTTTAAGAAATGTTTGATGATTTGCTGACCTTATGAAAAATCTTGTGTTTGACACATAAGCTGAGATATGACCTCTGGCATGAAGGATTTCCAACCTAAATAAAAGCTGAAGCTTTCCAAAATCTGAGAGGTGAAACCCTATGTTAACATAAGGTACATGGAAAGTTGGTATAGAATATATGCTAATTCATACTAAGAACTGAAACATTAGAATTAAAACGGATCATTTTGGAAAACAAAAGAATCCTCCCCCTCACATACACTTGAACTTAGTATTTCTTTACCTCTTATGCATCAAAGCCCTCTCCTTCTTTCATCTTAAAATAAACTACATAAGAGACGGTGCTCACTGTGTGTTCTGTGTTACAGGCTCTGGTGGACTCTGAGATAGATCTTTGTGTTTTATGTAAGATAACACTAACTTGAGAGAGAAATGCATTTTCCAGATCTGGAACCTGTGGGTGAAAGTATGCAAATCTGGTCAAGGTGTGAAAGGATATCCTAATCATTTATTTTTTCTTTTTCTTTTTCTTTTTTGTAATAGGAGCTGGAATGGGAGCTGTAACTCCCCTTCTATGAGAGAAGAATTCAAGAGATGTGGAATACTGATCTAATTAGCTTCCTGACCTTGCTATGGTCCAGTCAATGAACAGTGGTGATTCTCCAGTGATGCAGGGATCTGCCCTGGGCAGAAGTTTAGAACCCAGTCATTCTAGGTTCTCTTTCAAACCTAAAGTTTTGTGGTTCTGCTTTTCTCTGCCAATTCAGAAATGAGAAACCAGATATTCAAGAAATATCTCTTGCCGGTACCACTTTAGCAAAAAGATAAACTCAGAGTTCCTGGAGACTAAAAAGTGATATCTGCTCAAATCCTCTATAGAATTGCTTTCAAATGAGCTTCTTTTCCTTGAGACTTTCATTTCAGTTTGTCCCCCAAGTCCCTCACAAGGCTTCTTACCTTTCACAGATGTCAGGAAAGCAGCAGTATTTATCTTATTGTGAGGGCGAGGGTGGGAAGGGGTAGGTGTGTGCGTGTGTATTATGAGTTAATCAAAAGATATAGATAGATAGATGATAGACAGCTAAACAGATAAAGATACTTCCTTGGAAAAGTCTGTCTGGTGGACCAATGCAATTACTAAAACTTACCTTATTTGACTTTTCTTCGGTTATTATTTTATTCAAATTAAACTTGATCTTTAAGATGGAAAGAATTTCTGTGAAATCTGACACTGCTTTTTGAGGGGGAGTAGGAGGAAGTAGGTGGGAGGAATTTCTACACAAACAGACACAAACACACACACACAATCTACCCAAACAGACAGGAAAATACCCCTTGACAGCTTTGAACAAAAGTGGACAGTGTGATTTAGAAGGACTATTGCCAAAGAACTCAGAGTGTGGGGTTCAAGACCTTATTCAGTCAATAACTCTAGATACAATTATGGGCACGCTGTTCCTCTCTGAATCGGAATCTCTTCCCCAAACTATGTGATTGACCAGCTGATTTCAAGGTTATTTATTGTCCCATGATTATGTGAATGTAACCCCTTCCAAACCCACCTGTTTTAGTGTATTCAGAATGAAAGAAGCCACATGGGTAAAATACCGTTGTTGTATCCCCACCCTGTGTGAGAATGAGTCAAAAAACCACAAGGAATTAAGCATAAAGAGTGAAGAAATCTTAACCGAAGAAATATCTTCTTTATCTATGTCCATTTCCTCCCACAAGGAAAAATGGCAGTGTTGGTTGTACATTACATATATCTCTCTCTCTCTCTTTAGTATTTAATCTTAGCACCTGCACAGCAGAGATCTCTACAACTCATTGCATATGCCTTCTCCCTTCTCCCCCTCCATACAGAACCTGAGGCCTAAGAAGCAACTCCCTCCAAGCTGCACAAAAGGCTGAGACTCTTCTTCACGACAGAGTATAGAAATAACAAACATGCCCAACGGTTTTATACAATTGCTAGAACATTTGAGTTTCCAACAAGTGAAGATTTTCCTCCTTTTCTTTGAACATTAATTACATTTTACAAATTTGTGTGTGTGTGTGTGTGTGTGTACATTTTGTTTCGTTTTGCTTCGTACTGTTCTGTTGTGTTTGTCCAACCAAAGGGAAGGTCCGTGGCAAGGGTCCACGTTAGCAGAGCTTGGCCGTCATCTGGTCCGACTGTTTGAGGATCTCCGTGTTGTAGAGGTCCAAGGCGTGGTTCACTCGGATGATCTCGCTGTTGGTGAGTTTCAGGCGGTGTTTCAGCATACAGGAGAACAAGTCCAGCTGCGGTTTCCCCGGGGCCACGGGGGGCGCCAGGCGGTTAATTCGGTCCCGAATATCCAGCAAGAGGAGCATCACGGACGAGGACGAGTAGAACTGGCCGCCTTGTGTGTAGGACTGGTTGACCTGCTGCACCGCGCTGCGAAGGAGGTCAGCGTTGAACCGCAGGCTGTACCCGAAGACCTGCACGTCTGAGATCTTGATGTAGAACTGCCTCTTGGAGGGGTCGGACAGGTCCACGGGGCCCTGGCCAGTGTCGTTCCGCAGCAGAGTAGGTAGCCGAGTCCGACTACGCAGGTAGATGTGGACTGTCTCGAAAAACGTTTTCCATCGATTGCCCAGCAGGAGAGTCCAGTTGTAGCACTGGCTGTTTTGCAGACGGACCTTCTCCCAGCGTGGGTAGCCGAATTCGCCAAAGGGCATGTTCCAGCCCTCGGAGTGGCTCCCGCTGAAGGGGTTGACATAGACGAAGAACATGGGGTCCAGGCTGCTGTTGCGCATCTGGCAAATGCGCAGGGACATGCCGATCACCATGTGTATGAAGTCCATGCGGTTCTTGTTGCTCTTGAGAGTGAGGGACATGCGCTTGCGCCACCGAGGGTCGAAGAAGGTGTCCAGGCGTATCTCGTTGCTAATGAAGGTGGTGTGCACGTAGAGGCGCGAGTCCATCTTCTGCAGCAGGTACTTCAGCTCCAGGTCCTGGAAGTCCAGGTCGGTCTCGAAGCTGATGAACTGCTCGCTCCGCTCCGAGTCCACGTTCTGCGGTTCGCAGCGGCCTCGGTACAGCTTGTAACCCTTGTTGCAGGAGCCGCAGAGCGAGATGTTGGCCAGGCTGCACATGGCGCAGCTGTTGTTCCCGCCTATGATGCAGGGGATGGGGCGCTGGCATAGCGTGGTGCTGCCGTGGCAAACGCAGCTCCGCTGGCTCTCCAGGAACGTCCCCCAAAACCCGTTCTCATTACAGTAGAGAAGCGACTGGACCCTCGCAAGCCACTGCTGGATTGTCCTGAGGGATAGAGGGAAAAGCGGAGAATGTTACCAAATGGGCAGGGCTGTGAGTTGCGGTTACCCCACTGATAATGTAAATTGAAGCTTCTCAAAGAATGGAAGGACCGGGCAGGGCAGTTAGGACAGGAAGGGAACTGAATAGGCGGGTCATTACGATCAGGTTGAGATCCACAAAAATCAAGAAACAGAATCCTCATGGACAAAAACCAAATGAAGCTCTCCCAGCAACGCCAGCAAGTTGAAACCTGCATGAGTGTTGATGCTGATAATAAAGTTGAAAAAATTTAAAAAGGAAAAAGGAAGCTTTCACAGGTGAATCAGAAAGGATGCTGTCAAGTGTGTTTCTTGGAAGTAAAATAATGGACCACAACACAGTCTGTCTCAAAACTTTTGTGATAAGAACTATGTTGCGTAGTTGCATGGTTTACCCTTCCAGCATGCAATGTTACATATGTAAAGTGAAGGGGTTAGAGTGAATGTTCTTTGGCAGTCCTTCCTGATCTGTAATCCCATCATACTATACTCCAAAAGAAGAAGTTTGAATGGGAAACTAAACTGTTTAAACACAAATACCCCTTCCAGGTGATAACATAGTAAAAAATCAACAACAGAAGAATCCTCAGGGGTCATTTCTTTGAACTCATATCAGACGTTTCAACCCTGGTCACAGATTCCTCCCATGAGGTTATGCAGTATCCAGCAACCTCAACAAAAACAAATGGTATTTCATAATACTCCAGGAATCAGGAATTGCTTCCATAGTGAGGATCTTATTCCATCTTCACAGTGGTTTTTCAAAACATTTAGGA
This sequence comes from Nycticebus coucang, assembly GCF_027406575.1. Lineage (NCBI taxonomy): Eukaryota > Metazoa > Chordata > Mammalia > Primates > Lorisidae > Nycticebus > Nycticebus coucang. Next base: position 18,650,012 of record NC_069781.1, on the reverse strand, counting down.
ATGGGGTTATTGCTCCCATTTTTTTCAGAGCTCCAGACTCTTGATTTCAGTCGCTTTCCCATTGTAGTCTATACATCTAAGCCCTCTCCCCACAGCCCCTGGACATTAAAAGTGATACTAAAGTGTATGGCCAGATTCCAGCCACTGAAATATTCCAATGAAGACAGATACTTCATCAGATAAGAAGCAACAGAAGAATAGGTAAAAATACGTAAGGCAATCAGCTTAGAGGCCTCTCATCTTTCCTCATTTCTGTGCAAGTCATCTCTGAGCTGTCTTCCACGCTACCAATAATCCTTTACATGTGTCTAGCACATTTTACCTCGAACAGGGTCTATTCACTCCCATTTTCTCCCTTGAGCCTCAAAGCAACACTTTGAAAACAGCTTGGGACTTGAGGTTAGTCGGAGCCTAAAATCCCAGCTTCTCCACATGTGGGAAGTAATGCTGGGCAGTTTCTATCACCTTCCTAATCATCCCTAACACCCAGAGCCTTTGTGAGGATTGTGTAAATTTTTATGTGAATGCTTAGCCCCAAACTTGGTGGTTAACAAGAGCTTTATACAAGCTGGGTCTTGTTATTCCTGCAAAGGGAATGTAGGCTCTATTTTGTAAACAGGACAATGGCAACTCAGAGATGAAATGATAGGTTTGACCCTATACAATCAGTGAGTAGAGAAGTCTGGCTATGCAGAAGGCATCCAAAAACACATGCACATTTTAAGAAAGGGAAAAAAAACTGTATTAAAATTGTAATACTCAATATATACAGATAACGAAAAATGAACCGAAGTTACACTGAGCATCTCTTATAATTGCACAAGTCAAATGTGACTTTAGTGTTACAAATTTCATGCACATTATTTTCTTAAAAAAATTCTTTGCCACCTTCTGCCGATACGGCTTTTTGCATTATTTATCAAGCAAGAGTTAAGAGATCCTTCTTTAAGGTTGCAGATGTGGTGGTTGGTGTTAATGGGGAGGGTAATAGTGTCAGTGACTCTGATCCCCATCTTGTGATGCAGGACATAACAGCTGATTTGCATTGGACTCCCTCTGGTAGGAAGGGGTAGCAATCCGTTGATTCTACCTCTGACACTAATCAGCCATAATCACCAAACCATAAACACCAAGAGCCTAATTAAACAGTAGAGCCTAATGTTGAAAAGCATGGATGCTGGCCCAAGCAGAGCCGAGTTCAAAGCTCTGTTCTATACCTAGAAACAAGTCACTTTGCCTCTTTAAGCCTCAGCATCCACATCTAAAATGAGGGGAAAAGAGCCCATCTTAGGCAGCTGGTGAGAGGATTCAGTGAGATAATACATTTAAAGTGCTTAGAAGAGTCTGACAGAGAGCAATTATGAAAAAGGTAATAATAAAAAAAAGTACTCTTATCCCAGAGACTAAGCTCTTCCTTTGAAAGTACTGAGACACTTTGGGGGATTTCACTATCTCCTTGGAGTTTGAGAAAAACCATTTTTTTATATCCATTTGAAAATGGATACTGTTGAAATGGCTTCCCAGTATGCTTTGCTCTAAATGAGTTGCTTATCAGCTGGGAGAAAATGGCGGAATAATTAGTGTCTCCCTGAAACACTGTGCCTTTTTTTTTTTTTTTTTGAGACAGAGTCTCAAGCTGTCACACTGAGTAGAGTGCCATAGCATCATAGCTCACAGCAACCTCCAACTTGGGCTCAAGTGATCCTCTTCCCTCAGTTTTTCTATTTTTAGTAGAGATAGGTTTCCACTAAGCAATCTACTCACCTCGGCCTCACAGAGTGCTAGGATTACAGACGTGAGCCACCACGCCCAGCCAGCCCTGTGCCTTTTAAGTCCACAGAAACATCCACACCTCTGGCAACAATACCTCCCTTACAACATTCAAAACACTGTGTTGAAAGGCCCTTGTTCCTTGTCCATTTCCCCTCCAGGGTCTTAGGTTTGAGAAGAGAGGTCCCTTCTTCCCGCAGAACCTAGCCAGCTTCCTACAGTACTTAGAGCCTGGTTCTATAAATGTTCACTGAAGGAATGAAGAATATTAATCATTTTCTTTTTATTTTTCATTAACATTAATAAAAAGAGAAACAAACTCCTCCATCATCCCTCATGACCACAGTATTAGTTTTTTCCATAACATCCACCCACACAGCTCCAAGCCTCCCCGGTTTCTGCTCCTGAGGCCAATCCTATTACAGCCTGGAGAACAGCAGCAGGCCCAGCCTCCAGGACACGGAGCTAGAATGATAATGAGCTGTGTGGCTCCCATCTCCCAAACTAGAACATTGACTGAATATTGGGGATGAGTCACCTGATATTTTCGTGAGCTGCAGAGGCCCTCCACACAGCTCTGATTGCATGGTTCCATCTGACGAGAGCGTCATTTCAAAAATGCCTCTTTCAAATGGCCCACACTTGCCCCTGTCACTCCCTCTCCAAGTGACAGGACAGTACCCCATTTAGAGCTCCTCTGTCCCCATCTGCAAGGCATTCTATAACCCTGCAGAGCGCCCCCTTTCTCTTGTCTTATCATTGGGACCCTTTGTCGGAACCACAGCCCCCACTCCTTGAATCAATGCTTCATTGTGGCTGGGCTCTCAGAATCCTCGGTGGGGGCAATAAAAGGATGAAAGTTCCTGGTGATGCTGCAATAAGCAATGGGGCTTGTGGCAAATTAGGATTCCAGCCCTGTCGAGCAGGAGGCACTGGGGACAGAGGCCCTCTGAGATGCATTTGGGAGCTGCGTGGCACCTGCATCTCCTGACCTCAGAATAATCATGAGGTTGTGGGCTGTATCAAAGAAGGCATTAATGATATAGCAAGAGGACTTAGAAAGGAGGTGGTGTTCAGGGGGCTCAGGGAGCACGAGGCTGGGGGATAGGGTGGAAAATGGGGAAGGGTGATAAGAGAGGAGAAAAGGATTTGGTCTTGGAGATGGTGGGGGAAAAGTTGGAGCAGATGAGCAGGCAGGGGCTACTGGAGGGGGCGAGTGTGACAGAATGAAATCCGAGTGGGTAGGATAGGGACAGAAAATTCAGTCAAGCCTTCATCTGTCACAACTCTCAGATTCGGGAATACGGACAGAGAATGCACTACCTGAGGACAAGCTGGTTGTCCATCCCCCTCCTTTTATGCAGAGGCCAGAGGTAGGGGCTGGGGCTAGAACCAGGAAGCAGCGCTACCAGTAAATCCTCATTCCCAAGGCCAGCGAACTTTTATTTGCTTTTTAGTATTTCATTTTGAAGAACAGAATCCAAAAGTCCAGCTCAGTCCATCTAGTATGTGTTTCTAATACAAGCAAATTCGAATCATGAGAAAACAGCCTCCATCAGATCAATCTCCTACACCTTCTCCATCTCCAGCCAGTACTCTGGAGTGACAGCTGAGAGTCCTAAACCCTGCAGCACTCAGTTGTAGTATCACCCTAAATCAGCTGGGGTGGGGTGGGGTGGGGCTCCTATGGCTGACAATGAATTGAGTGCTCGTTGTATACATGATGCTAGAGGCTCTTGATACTGTTTCCCTGAGCAGTACATAAAACCCTCTCAGTGTTACAGATGTAGATAAATGAGTCCTTGAGAAGTGAGGCAGCTTGTCTGAGATCACAAAGGTACTCCACATTCAAATACCAGCCTCTCTCCCTCTGGCCTCAGCACACTTTTTTTCTATGTATCATAACATGAAATTACAATGATAAGGCTAGCAAGAGAAAAGAAGCAGGCCACAAGAAGAGAAATAAATGGAAATAATGGAAAAAGACTGAAAGTTTGAGCCTGTGCAGGGCCTATTATCACATTCTTCGCTTCCTCTGGACCTGCCAGGGTCCCTTTCCTCCACTCATAGATAATTGGGGCTCCCGACAAGTGCATAGGAAGAGACTGGGGACCATGGGTAGGAGGGACTGCTATCTATAAATACCATTTCCCAGGCTAGTTGGTGACAGCTTGCCTCAACCCTGGCAACAGAGAAGAAGCTTAATAGGCGTGCTCCAGAGGAGAGGGTCTCACAGAGGCGGGCACAGCCCCCATGTAATGCAGTAAGTGCGAGGCAGGGAGGAACAGGTTTTAAAATGCTTTTCTCAGTCCCTAGGGATCCAAAGCGTCTTCTATTTGCAGCCAAAGCTGAACTCCAATATGGCTAAATCAGCATCTTTCTGCTGGATGGGATTTCAATTCATTGTGATAGGGGACTGAGAGCAGAGAAGGAGGAGGGGGGAAGGAGTGGGAGGAATAGCATTTTCATTTCTAAACTGGAAAACACGGGAGCCTGATTGATAGGCACCCGTACTGGCTCCTAAGGAAGCCACTCGGACCTTCAAGAAGCCTTGGAAATGTGCGGCCCATCTCCCTCATGCTTACACCTGCACTCAGAGACTTCCTTGCTGGGGTGGAAGATCAGTGTTGCTTGAGTGCTTTCCACGTCATGGCAGTTATCCCTCTAGCCTCATGTCAACCCCATGAGATAGGACTCTCTTATGATCTCCATTCAACTGAGGGTGTTGAAGACCAGAGAGGGACAGTAACTCACCCCTGGCCACACAGCGTAAGTGTAGCAGGCCAAAGTTCAGGATTTGGGGGTACAACCCCGGAGATCTCAATGACCCTTCTGTATATCCCCTGCTCTCTAAACTCCAGGTTGGAGAAGAATTTGGGCCCTGAGCCAAGAAAACACCTCAGCCGCCCCCCTGCAGGCCCTGTCTTTGCCTCAGCCAGGATTTTCTGGCGACCTGACAGGACTCCTGGCGACACAGCATGGAGTCGCTTGTCATTTGGAGGACAGAGGCTCCGCCACCCAGGGCTTCCTATCATTGCTCTCAAAGGTACACATCTCCCTTTCAGAACCCCCAGCTGGAGAGCCCAGACTGGGGTTCCTAATTCAAGTAAACTCCCTGCTGATTTTAATTGGAGGTTTTGCCTAAGAAGAGAATGCAGAGCTGGGCCAATGGCGTTTTAGGGGAGATCACACAAATTGGGTGCCAAGGAGAGAGGGAGAAAAACAGACCTAGGCTAAAATAGAAAGCTATAATCCATGACTCCCATTGGCCTACCAGGAGCATGTATTTAAAAGTGGAGAGGAAATGAAAAAAAAAGAAAGGAAATTGGAGTTCTGAATTATTCTTTTATTTGTGCCCTCCTCCGCTTCCTCAAGTGGCATTTCTTTGACATTGTAATGGGTGTCTGAGTAATTCTGTGAGACTCCCCACAATGTGTTTTGCATAGACCACAGACTAAACTGGGAGGACAAACAGTTGGATTTTTTTAGGTTTCTGATGATGTACTGTTTTTTGTGCTGTTTGTGACTGGGGCTTTGTGTGTGTGTGCGTGTGTGTTTTAAAGGAATGGTGCTGATAAGAGAGAAAAACATGAAGCAACTAGAGTCAGAATGTTTGAGGCGCAACTGAAATGGGCCTCAGAAACACTATGGATGTGCTGCTGTGAATTATAACCAGCCATCAGACTTACTCTGCTCGATATTTTCCCCAGATAAATATTTACCGTTTAATAATTTTCCTCTTTGAATTTCTATCATTGTTTTAATAACCTGTTTTTCCTTTTCTCAGTTATTCATTCACATAATGTCAGGGCTCCGTTGAGTGATGGTCCCTCGCCAGCCTGAAGACGCTTTCTAGCTCAGGATTGTGGTGTGAAGGCAACAGGGTCATCTTGGGAGGGCAGGGGTGGAGAGTGGAAGGAGGAAGGAGGAGAGCACTGATGTAGAATTCCAATGGGGTCTTTAAAATTAGGTTGTCAGGAGCTTAATTGGGGAGGATTATGAAACAATTTTTGCAATTACATAGTTCTGTGTCTGGAAGGAGGTGACAGGTAACATCAGCTGCATATTCAAATTCAGCACTTTGCTTTGGGGCATGGACGTGTTAAAGGCAAGTGAAGAAGGTGCTGGAAGCTTCTTAGGGATGACAGAAGAGCTAAAAACAGCAGTATGCTCCCAGATGGAGGGATGCAAACCTGGTTTCTTCTTCCTGGGCAGGATTCAGACTGGAGAAGGAGAGATGCAGACTGAAAGGCTATGAAATAAGAAGGGGATAATCAGGGTCTCATGGGCCTTACCCCTGAAGTGCAGTAATGGCCATCTAGATCAATGATCTGGGCAGCGGGGTAGAGTGGTCATAGGTGTGGGCCTTAGTTAAATAAGTACTGGGGCTGGCTCTATTTGACCTTGGATGTTTGGCCTTAAATAAGTCACCTGACCTCTTCAACCCTCAATATTCTTATCTATCAAATAGGGGAAGATAATACCTCCCCTGTACTTTGTCTGAAGAGGTAGAATTGAATACATAACATTCCTGAGAAGTTTCCAGTGGAAAGAAGCAATGACTGCCCATTAACCATTATCATTACTGAGGGTAATGAATAGCCATGTTTTGTAAGTGTCTCAGGTATTTCTCTTGGTTACTAGGACAGCCCAGTTGATTATGAGCCTAATATCTTCCTCTCACTGGTTATTCACTTTCCACAGTTCTAATGAACACTGTCACCATGATGCTTGCAGAAGAAAGAGCTACACATGGGCTTCAGAATCAGAAAATAAAATGGATATTGAATCATAGCTCTTCTATTCATTATTTAACCTTGAGCTAATTGCATGTCCTTTCTAAGCTTCAGTTTTCTCAACTACAGAATGAAATAATAACACGTTCCTTGCATAGTTGTTGTTCCAAGGTTCAGATAAGATAATGTATATAAAGCTTAGAATATATAGACTAGGTGAACACTGTCTCTCAGGAAAACAAACTCTAGTTTTCCTCTTGAGTTCTCATAATAAATCATCCTTTGAAATCAGTAATTACAGATTTAAAAACTCAGAAGGGAAAGAATTCAACAAATGCTGCTGGGTCAGTGGAATGTCAATATAAAACAAAAGAAATCTTAACAATTAACCTCTTTTGTACCCCCAAATCAAAACAGATGGATTGTGAAACATCCCAATGTGAAAAGTAAAACCACAATAACAGCAACAAAATAGCTTTTGGAAGAAAACAGGAGAGTATCTTTGTGACACTGGAGTAGGAAAAGATTTTTTTTTTTTTTTAAAGCAAACATCATTAAAAATTGAGAAGGGGCACCAGTGGCTCAAAGGAGTAGGGCGTCGGCCCCATATGCCAGAGGTGGTGGGTTCAAACTCAGCCCTGGCCAAAAACTGCAAAAAAAATTGATTAATAAGTCTATAGTAAGATTTCTAAATCTTTTCAAAGATACCAGAAAGAGAGTGAAGAGTCAGATCTCAATGAGACAATATATCTGCAATACATATAGCAAACAAAAGTTTACATTCATAATACATGCTAAGCTTTGAATGTTTGTATTCCTATAAAATTTACGTGTTGAAATCCTAATCCCCAAAATGATGCTATGTGGAGGTGATCGGATTGTAAGGGTGGAGCTCTCATGAATGGAATTAGTGCCCTTACAAATGAGGCATAGCAGAGACCTCTTGTCTCATCTGCCATATGAGAACATAGCTAGAAGGTGAACCAGAAGGCCCTACCAGACACTAAATCTGCTAGCACCTTAATCTTGGTCTTCCCAGCCTCCAGAACTGTGAAAAATAAATTTCTGTTGCTTATCTGCTACCCAGTCCACAGTATGTTGTGACAGCTACCTGAATGAACTAAGACAACACAGAAAGAATAATTCATTGATGAGAAAAAGTCATCTAACTGAACGGGACATGATATTCAGAAACACTAATACCCAATGAGTCTCCACTTCATTCATTGTCAGGATAAGGCAAATTAAAATGTCAATGATTCTACTCAGCAGAATGGCTAAAATACAGTTAAAATATAAAACTAAAATGTGGAAAGCACTAAGTGTTGGCAAGGATGTGAAACGAGAATTGCCTTAGCCAACCTGGAAAACTGGAAGCATCTACTAAAGTATTTAGTAAGCCGAACCTACGAAAACACTACATCCCATGGATTCCACTCCTGGTGTGTGTCAGGCAAAAAGGCATATACGGGGTACATAAAGTTTGTCTGCAATTTACTATGTCAAACTATTTTAAATTGCAAACAAACTTTATGTCCACCCTATATATGAGTTCATCAAAAGGCAAGTGTAAAATTACAGTACTATTTGTAATAACACCAAACGGGACCATGCAAATGACCATCTGTGGTGGCACAGGCCTCTACACACACAATGCAAAGCTCTTGAGGATGAAGGAGACACAACTACACAAAATAGCACAGAGGAATCCATAGAAGAGTAACAAGGTAAAAGCATCCAGACACAAATGGTCACACTACTTCTATCAACCTAAATGTATACATACAGTGTGTATGTGTGTATAGACATATATACACATAAGAAAAACTGAAATATTTTGGAGGAAGCAGTAAGAAAATAAATCCCCTTGGGAAGAAGGTTAATAGTGCCGAGAAAAAGAAACAGGAGGCTTGGACAGTGCAGGTAAGGCCCTAGTTTCTGATCTGGGTGCTAGTTGCATGTGTGAATTCAGGTTGTGAAAATTCACCTTGCTATATATTTATATTGTTTCACTTTCTCTATGTATTTAATAACCTTTAATATTGCACTTGTCCTAAAATCATTCTATGAAACAACCAGAGTATATCATCTTCAAACTTTCTAAAGTTCTATTGATTTTTCTCTAATTTTGTTCCTCACGAATTCTCTGTGTCCTGGGCTGGGTTGAAGGGCATCATTGGGAATTTTATTTTGACAACATGAAACACTGAGGCTCAGACAGGATATGTACTTACAGATGGTCACCAGTGACTTGTCACATCACTTGGATTATAACTTACCCAATGTGGGAGTTTGTTGATGGGACATGGGGGTTGGAGACAGGGGGGAGAATTAGGAGGTGGCTCTGCATGGAGGATAAGAAAGGGCTAGCCATAGAAATTTAAGAATTTAGTTCTATTTTTGACTCAATTTTCTAAGCCTACAGATTCTATTCCAAACAGGAAGCCACTTCTGAGCCCCAGGGAGAACAGAAAAAAAGAAAAAAAAAAAAAAACTAAAGACAACAAAAAGGAACTTGGAGATGCTTATTTTTTTTGCTTTACATCAGCCAAGTGAGTCAATTGCCCTGCAAGTCATACTTGCTACAAATGCAGAATGACAGCCAGGGACAGAAATGGAGAGATGCCCACTAGGACGAGCTGAAACAACCCCTGCACTGCACAGCATTCACGGGAAAGCTCACTCTCTGGCATGCATCATTCTGCCCCTCACCAAGACTGCACACCCTTGGTTGCCACTGTACTGGACCTCACTGCCTTCTTTTTTTTGGCCCATAAATTGAAAAGAAATGCCAAAGATATTCTTAGTGAAAAGCTGCATTGCCACACAGTTTCGAGCACTTGTAGGCTCCCATGACTGATGGCCAGATGCCCCGAGCTAGCCTGTTGCTATTTGCAAGCTTGTATATCTTATTTAAAAGGACAGTTTAAAGCACAGACAAAATAAGGCTTTGTCCCCCAATCCCTCACACATAAATCAGTAGTTAGGGACTATCATAATAGCAATTTATTCTGAGGGGAGATGGCTATGGGTTTAGGGTGACAGAATTTCAAATCCCAATGCTGAATGATGCTTAGGCAAGTCTTAACCCATGTGACAGATGGGAAACAAAGTCCAGAGACAGTGATCTTCTTGAGGTCACACAAGTAGTACCTAGTAGCCCAGAAACAGACTCTTCCCGTTGAGGGAGGATCCTGTACACTTCCAAAAATGGATACTGTTAATCTCTCTCCAGGCCATTTCCAATGGGACCCACAGTATTTTACCTAAATGACTGTGTACTGAGTAAAGAGATTTGGGGGCATGGGCTGTGAACGGCACTAATTCTAGGAACTACAAAATGTCGCTGTGGTCTCCTAGTCAGAATAAGGGTTTCTGGAGTCAGGTGATTGATGAAGTTTTAGCTCAGATCCACCTCTCAGTGGGTCATGTGACTATTTCCCCAGTTCTAGAATGCATGTTTGGGATTATTCCATGGTTGGAATACTCAAGAACTAGTAGAAGCTCCTTCCTTCCCTCTTCTGGTACCCACATTGAATATATACCCACCAAATAACAGAAAAATAGTAGTTTATGGAACATTCTCCCACCATGAACCAGCTTCCAAAAAGACCAAAAAACAACAACAAAAAAATGACAACAAACAACAAAACTTGCATCCAGGAAGAAATATGTACAAAGGGGCTTACACTTTAAGATAAATTCAATAAACAACAATCTTTTGGGGGGAGAGAACAGAGTCTCACTCTGCTGTCCCAGCAGAGTGCCATGGTGTCAGCCAAGATCACTGCAACCTCAAATTCCTGGGTTCAAGTGATTCTGTTGTCTCCGCCTCCTGAGTAGCTGGGACTACAGGCACATACCACAATGCTTGGCTAATTTTTCAATTTTAGTAGAGACAGAGATCTCACTCTTGGCTCAGGCTGGTCTTGAATCCCTGAGCTCAAGATTCTCCAGCTTTGGCCTCTCAGAACACTGGCACCAGGCACTTCAGTACAGCAGAGAAGCCAGGCCTGAGCTGGCAGAGTAGCCTTATACCTTTGGTGCCTGAATCAACTGGTGTCTCAGCCTCAGGTAATTTGCACTTTGATTCAGGGGAACAGCCATAAAACAGATGCTCAAGCCCACATGGTAACTACCCTCTGGGGGCAGTACAGCCTTGACTGGTCTGGATCACACTGTCCACCGTGTTATCTACTATACAGTACCCTGCCTCCTAGGTTATGGATCAGCCCTCTGGAATCCAAGCTGCTGATGTGCTGCTAGCCTGGGGAGTGAAGCTAAAATTTACTGTTCCCCACAAGCTTCACCCTGGCATTCCCAGGTTATTGCTTCCATTGCACCCAGCCTCATAGAGTTTGGGAAACTGTTGCATCCCACCAGGGTCCAGATTCACAACTGCACAGTACTCTCTTTCCTGGTATGTAAGTTGCCACTGTGCCCTGTTGGCTCTGGAACCTACCTTGCCTGAGCCTCTGGAACAACCCTTCCTTTTTGCCATACCAGTGCTGGACCTTTACACCAAGGATCATAGTCACATCTATGTCCTTGCTCTGTGAGGCTGAACTACTGGGAAGTGTCCCAGAGCCACAGAACAGTGCCATAGTCCTCAGCTTGCTGAAAGAGTTGGGTCTACCTATGCCTAAGAGAGTGAACCTATACCCATGTCACAGGTGCCATAGTTGTTTACAGAGACAATGTACCTGAGGGCCCAACTCCACAGCCACTGCAAGCAACTGTGACCTTGAACACCAGCACCCCTGTGAGTTGCCTCCAACCTATATTAGAATTGACACGCAGAGAAATTCAACTCACATAAGTCTTCCCAGTCTAGAAATTAAGAATAAGGGGACCCCTAAAGCCCTTGAACTTATAATCTTAATAATCTGCCTTGCCACCATACTGCCATAGCTCCTGCAGACTAAACCATTAAGGATCTGCAGCAATCACTGACATTGATTATACCTGAAAAAGGTGCACAAAGACTATACTACTGTGTCCCCCACAACCAGACCAATGCATTCTATCCACTGAGACCCTGGCACCCATCTTCAAGTGAAAATCTTGCCTACAAAACATACTCTGTAAAACTCTAAGATGTGACTATTTCAGCAGATGGAGAGACATAAAGAGAACAAAACAGAAATTTGGAGCTAAATAATTCAATGAATGGATTAAAAAATACAATTGAGAACTTCAATGGCAGGCCAAACAAGCAGAAGGAAAAAATCCTGAAATTTCAGACAAGTTTTTCAAAACAACTGAAAAGGGAATAAAAAGGAAAAAAAGAATTAAAAGAGAATGACTTGTACCATTTATGGGACACAATTTGTTAAGCAAACAAATATTTACATGGTGGGAATTTAGGAGAGATAAGAGCTAGAGAAAGGAACAGAGAGCTTACTTAATAAAACAATTTTTAAATTTTTTCACATCCTGGGAGAGATATGGACATCCAAATCCATGAAGCCTATAGGTTCCCAAATGCTGGGAGAATGGGGACCAAAGACCTCATTCTTGGCAAAGGAAAACACCCCCAGAAAAAGAGGAAAACTAAAAAGTAAACTGAGTCCAAACAAAGAAAAGTCAGCTAGTTTACATTTAAGCTAGCCATTGCTAGCAAGCTTCTTGCCTTTTCTGAAATTCTAGCCTGTTGGGGATACAGCTTACAAATACCCGGCTGAGTCTGTGAGCACTCTGAGGAGAATAATAGTCAGAGAAGAAGCTATGACAAGTCCTAAGAAAAGATACATCTTCTGGGGTGTTTCCTGCCCATTATACAGGCAAAGCAGATACCCATTGTGGAGATTTAAATTTGCCTGGGGCAGAGACCAAGCGAGTAGCTTGAGCTCTGAGATATGGTCAAAAGAACTTATATCCCTTATAGCAGAAGAAAATCCTCTGTGGTGGTGATAGGAGGAAAATGCCTCCCTCCTATGATCCCTCAGAGGAGATTAATGTTGGTGGTATTTTAACTCCACAGAGAACTAGCGGAGCTTAACACCTCCCTAGAAATCTGTGTGTGTGACCTCAAGCAGGCAGCTCTCCCAATCCAAGGCTCAGATTTCAGATTACTGAAAGCCACCCTTAAGGTTAATAATAATAACAATAGAAGCTGATATGATCAATCCCAGAAACTGCTTACCTCTTTGTTCCCTCCCTCATCTTACCCTCTGGGCAAATAGACTTCAATAAATTCAGAGTGGAGCAAACACTCTGGGCCATTGCCAGAATCCCACAACAGGCAATGGACCCCTGAGCTCCTGCTTTTAATTCTACTCTATGTCTTGTGTCTTTCTTTATCATCACTTCTAACTCTATATTTCTTCAATGGATTGCCACCAGTTTCCACAGTTCTCAGTGGATGCTGCACTTGAGGAGGGACCCCGACACCAAACAGGTTCAACCCAAAAAGGTCCTCAAAGGCACATTATAATTAAATTGTCAAAAGTCAAAGAAATAGTGAGAATTTTAAAGGGAGGAGGAGAAAAGCAAAAGAGACAAAAACGAAATTACATTAACCATTGGCAAATTTCCCTGCTGAAGCCTTGCAAGTCAGGAAAGAATAGGATAACATAGTCCATGTGATAAGAGAAAAAAAGAAATCAGCCAAGAATATTATACCCAGCAAAGCCATCTTTTATAAATGAAGAGAAATAAATTCCTTCCCAAATAAGAAAAATCAATTCATCCCTGCTAAATCAGCCTTAAAAAAATGCTTAAGGGAATGCTTCAACCAGAAGTGAAAAGCCGATCATCTCTACGAAAACATTAAAACATAAAACTCACTGATAGAGATAAATTCAGAGTACACTACTACTGTAAAATGGTCTATGAATCTATCAAATCTCTAGGATGAAGATTAAAATTTAAAATGGTCAAAAATAACTATAGGGACAATAAGTTTTGAGGACTACTCAATTAAAAAGGGATATAATTTGCTGCAATAAGGGACTTGAAGAGAAACTTCTCTGAAAAAGACAGGTGCACGGCCTACAGACATATGAAAAATGCTTATCATCCTTAATCTTCAGAGAAATGCAAATCAAAACTACTTTGAGATATCATCTAACTCCAGTGAGATTGGCCTATACCACAAAATCCCAAGACCAGAGATGTTGGCATGGATGTGGAGAAAAGGGAACCACTTCTACACTGCTGGTAAGAATGTAAATTAATACATTCCTTTTGGAAAGATGTTTGGAGAACACTTAGAGATCTAAAAATAGATCTGCCATTCAATCCTATAATTCCTCTACTAGGTATATACCCAGAAGACCAAAAATCACATCATAACAAAGATATTTGTACCAGAATGTTTATTGCAGCCCAATTCGTAATTGCTAAGTCATGGAAAAAGCCCAAGTGCCCATCGATCCACGAATGGATTAATAAATTTTGGTATATGTACACCATGGAATATTATGCAGCCTTAAAGAAAGATGGAGACTTTACCTCTTTCATGTTTACATGGATGGAGCTGGAACATATTCTTCATAGTAAAGTATCTCAAGAATGGAAGAAAAAGTATCCAATGTACTCAGCCGTACTATGAAACTAATTTATGGCTTTCACATGAAAGCTATAACCCAGTTATAACCCAAGAATAGGGGGAAGGGGGAAAGGGAGGGGAGGGAGGAGGGTGGGGGGGGCGGAGGGAGGGGATTGGTGGGATTACACCTGCAGTGCATCTTACAAGGGTATGTGTGAAACTCAGTAAATGTAGAATGTAAATTTCTTAACACAATAACTAAGAAAATGTCAGGAAGGCTATGTTAACCAGTGTGATAAAAATGTGTCAAACAGTCTATAAAACCAGTGTATGGTGCCCCATGATCGCATTAATGTACACAGCTATGATTAAAAAAAAATATATATATATATATATATAAATGGGGGCACAGTAAAAGTCTAGAGTATTTGTATGTGGCTGAAGTTATCAGCTTAAAATAATCTATTGTAACTATACGGTGTTTTAGTAAGCCTCCTAGCAACCAAAAGGAAAAAATTATAGCAGTCACACAAATAAGAAAGAGAAAGGAATTGAAGCTTAGAACTACATAAAATCCTAAACAACAAAGGTAAGTAAGGAAGAAAGGAAAAAAGGATCTATGCTGTAATCAGGAAACAATTAACAAATGACAAGAGTTACGTCCTTAGCTATGAATAACAGCTTTGAATGAAAATTGATTAAATTATCCAGTCAAAAGACATAGAGTGGCTTAACGGATTTTAAGAAAACTAACAATATCCAACCATATGCTTCCTACCAGAGACTAATTATTGTTTTAAAGATAGGCATTGGTTGAAAGTGAAAGGATGTAAGAATACATTCCTTGCAAATACCAACCACAGAGTCAATAATTATTTCAAGAGACAAAGATGATCATTATTTAATAATAAATGGTCAATTCATCAAGAGGACATAACAACTATAAATATACATTTACACAGCATTGGAACAACTAGATATAAAAAGCAAATATTAATGGACATAAAGGAAGAAACACATAGCAATATAAGAATAGAGGATTTCAATACCCTAATTTTCAGCAATGGTAGAAAATTAACAAGAAAATATAGGACTTGAACTACACTGTAGATCAAACAGGCCTAACCAACAGATGGAGAACTTTCCATCTAATAACAACAGAACGTACATAAGTCACTATGAAAGTTTCATAATGACCTATTATTTCATTTCCAAGAAACACAATCAACAATGTCCTTTCTGATTCATTTGCGCAAGTTTCAGTTTGTTCAGCTTATTGGTATTGCTAGGAGGGATTCATTTATTTCCCTCTGTGCAGATTTTACATTTCTTAATTTTTGTGTATCTCAGAACTTTCATAATGACCCACATAGATTCTTTTCTAGAGTACATGGAACTTTCTCCAGGATAGACCATATATTAGGTCACAAAACAATTTTTTTACAAATTCATGAATATTGGCATCATATCTAGTATTGTTTCCAATCACAATGGTATGAAACTAGAAATCAGAAATAAGAGGAATCTTGGAAAATACACAATCATGTGGGGATTAAACAATATGCTCCCAAAAAACCAATGGATTAAAGAAGTATTTAAAAGAAAAATTAAAAAATTATACCTTGAAATGAACAACAATGGAAACACAAAATATCAAAACCTACGGGATGCATGAAAAGAAGCTTTGGGAAGGAAGTTTATAGCAATATATGACAATATTAAATAAGACAAAAGATCCCAAATAAATAATCTTAACATTGTGCCTGAAGAGGCTGGGGAAAAAAAAAAAAGCAAACTAAACCCAAAATCAGCAGAAGGAAGGAAGCAATGAAGATTACAACAGAAATAAATCAAATAGAGGAAAACAATTATAGAAAAAAATCAATACAACCAAAAATTGGTTCTTTAAATAAATAAAGAAAATCAACAAAACCAACCTAGACTAAGAATTAAAAAAGAAAATTCAAATAAATAAAATAAGAAGTAAAAATTGGAGACATTATAACAGATGTCTCAGAAATAAAAGGGATCATAAGAAACTATTATAAACAATTATATGCCAACAAATTGGATAACCTAGAGAAAATGGATGAATTTCTGGAAAATTCAACTTTGGTAGGAAGAAATAGAAACTTTGAACAGACCAATAACAAACACAGAGGTTAAAGGAGCAATTAAAAACATTTCAACAAAGAAAAGCCCAGAAGCATATGGCTTCATGGCTAAGTTCTGTCAAAGAATTAGTACCAATACTTCTTAAACTTTTCCAAAAAATAGAGCTAGATGAAATATTTCCAAATTCATGTTACGAGACCAGCATCACCTTGATATCTAAACCAGAAAAATATACTGACAAAGGAAAAAAAAAAAACATTTAAAAAAACCTATAGGTCAGTATCTCTCATGAACATTGATGTAAAAATGTACAATAAAAGGTTAGCAAACCAAATTTAACAACCGGCAAAGAAGGTTATATATTAGAAGCAAAAGTGTTTTATTACTGGCATGTAAGTCTGGTTTACCATATGCAAATCAATTAATGTAATACAGCACATTAACAGAATGAAAGATCAAAACTATATCATCATCTCATTTAATTCTTTAAATCTAATTTAGTTCTTTCTTAGTACAAACTCTTTTTTTTTTTTTTTGTAGAGACAGAGTCTCACTGTACCGCCCTCGGGTAGAGTGCTGTGGCGTCACATGGCTCACAGCAACCTCTAACTCTTGGGCTTACGCGATTCTTTTGCCTCAGCCTCCCAAGCAGCTGGGACTACAGGCGCCCGCCATAACGCCCGGCTATTTTTTGTTGCAGTTTGGCCAGAGCTGGGTTTGAACCCGCCACCCTCGGCATATCGGGCCGGCGCCCTACTCACTGAGCCACAGGCGCCGCCTACAAACTCTTATTATTTGAAATACAGAAGGAAGATTCCTCAACATAATAAAGGTCATTTATGAAAAATCCACAGCTAAAATCATAATCAAAAGGAAATAACTGAAAGCTTTTTACTAACATATGATACAAGACAGGAATGTCTGGTCTCATCATTCTATTAAACAAAGTCCTGTAAGTACCAGCGTGAAAAGACAAAGTAATACAAGAAAAAGAAAAAGAGAAGTTGGGAACATCACACTTTCTGATTTCAAATTGTGCTACAAAGCTGTAGTAGTCAAAGCAATATAGTACTGTGGCATAAAAACAGGAAAATACAGACCAATGGATCAGAATAAAGAGCTGAGCGTAAGTGGAAAGGTCTTCGACATTGAACTTGGTGATGATTTTTTGGATATTACACCAAAGGTTAGGCTACAAAAGTAAAGATAAATGGGACTACAACAAACTAAAAAGCTTCTGCACAGCAAAGGGAGTGTTCAACAAAATAGAAAAGCAACCTATATATAGACTGGCACAAAGCACTTGCAAACCCCATATTTGAAAGGGGACTAAAAGTTAAAATTCATAGCCGGCGCAATGGCTCCCACCTGTTATCCTAGCACTCTGGGAGACCGAGGCAGGTGGATTGCCTGAGCTCAGGAGTTCAAGACCAGCCTGAGCAAGAGTGAGACCCCATCTCTGAAAATAGCTGGGTGTCGTGGTGGGCACCTGTAGACTCAGCTACTCAGGAGGTTGAGGCAAGAGGATCACTTGACCCCAGGAGTTGGAGGTTGCTGTGAGCTACGATGCCACAGCCCTCTACTGAGGGTGACAAAGTAAGACTCTGTCTCGAAAACAATAACAACCAAAAATTTATACATAACCTCTTACAATAGCAGAAAAATAAGTAACCTTATTAAAAGATAGGCGAAGGATCTGAACAGATATTTCTGCAAAAACAACTTAAAAATCCTGCCAGGGCTTTGACCAATACGATAAGACAGAAGTGATTGACACACTTTATGGTCCAGACCTGAAAAGATGAGCAGCCTTCACCTCCTAGCTCTTGGAAAACTCCCTCTTGGAGCTCTGAAACCCATTCTAAGCAATCCTGCTAGAGGATCACGTGGTGAAGTCCTGGAGAGGGAGAGCAGCCCAGGTGAGCCCGGCATTCTGGTCATTTCTGTTTCAGACATGTAAGTGAAGCCTTGGAACCTCTAGCCCAGCCCACCTGAACATCAGTGAGTGGAGACAGTCAACTCCATACGGGATAGAAGAATCACATAGCCAATCCCAGCATGAATTCCTCATCCACAGATCAGGAGCAGAATATAATAATCGGTGTTTTAAGCTCTTAAACTTGAGTCAATTTGTTATACAAAAATAGATACTCAGAACACTATAACTTATGAGCCTCAACAAAAACTCAGGCTACTTCTTCCTCATTCTAACACTACCAAACTATACAACTATACTAAGGAGAATTCTAAAAAATGTCTTGTTCCTCCCAAAGATTCCAGGCTCCTAATCCCCAGGGCCTACAACTATTTTATAAGATGTCACTCTGATGATTGTGTTCTTTTATACAGCACAATTGTCCTAAAGAGAAAGATTAACTTAGTGGACCTACACTAATCAGACGTGCCCCTTTAGAAGGCAGAGAGGTTTCCCTGTGTGTTGTCAGAAGAACTCAGAGAAGTCTGAAGCGTGAGGAGGACATGTTGCACCTTCATCTTCACAGGGCCATGTAAGGACTACAGAAGGGCCCCCGGGAGCTCAGAGCAAACACCTTCCAACAGCCTGCAAGGACAAAGGACCTCAGTCTTCCACCCATAAAGAACTAAGTTTTGCCAACACACTAAAGAAGCTTGGAAGTGGATTCTTCCCTAGAGCCTGCCGTAAGCATCTGGCTGACCAATACCCTGATTTCAGCCTGTGAAGCATAAACAGAAGGTCCAGCCACCCCACGCTTAGACACCTGCCACTAGGAAACCGTGAGATAAGTCTCTGCTTTTTTAAAGCCCCTCAATTTGGGGTGGCTTGTTAACATAGCAATGCAAAAATAAGTTCCTCTGGACAGGATAATTCTCCACTCTGTTTCGTTTTACCTTTTAAGGCAATGATGGAAATAGATTACATGATCTTTTACATCTTCTTTTAGACATGCCATTTGGTGATTTCATAATTGTAGGTGATTTAGCATTCCTGAGCCTTACATTCGTAAGGTAAAGCCTGGGTGTGAGACCAGTCTTGGGCCAGTTTCATTCTATATTCTAGATCTCAAGTTCTCAATGCCTTGTTCACCACCATACCACTACCCACTGTATACTGCCTGGCACTTAGTAGGTATTCATCAAATATTTGTTGAGTGAATAGGTAAATATATAAACATTCAGTATAAATATTACTATAAATATTCTGTGATCAGAAAAGAGGACTATGCCTATGTGGGACAGGAGCAGAAAAAGGAATATTATTTTATAATCTTGGGAAAGTCATTCATTTCTGTGAGCCTTAGTTTTCTCTCACCTGTAAATGGAGACTCATCAAGGCTCTAGGCTGCCCACAAGTTATTCTGCTCAGGTAAGATCATCAATGTGAAAGCCCTTCGCAAATTTTATTTAAAAAAGAGAGAGAGAGGAACCTACACATAAGGTATTTGTCTTGATAATAGTTTACTTTTTTTAAGGTTAGGAATGTCCCTAAACCACATGGGGTACATTTATTTCCTAATTACACCAGAAATGGAGCCCTTTCCTGCTGTTAGTTTGGCAGCTGCTGGTTAGCAGCTATGCCACCTCTCAGCGGGGGCGGTACCTGCAGGGCACAAAGCCATTAGCATCTGCTAAGCAAAAGGTGTTAGGAAGTCCTCTGAGGAAGATGTGCTGAAGGATGTGGCTCTCCATTGACAAGGAGGAAAAATCACAACCTGTGATATCACAACAAACATCTGGGCCCTTGCCTCTTCATCTGTAAATCACTCTTTTCCAAGGTTGTGTTCTGAAGAAACGAACTTCTTGAAACACTTAACCGTGGTTCTCAACCTTCCTCATGCCGCCACACTTTAATATAGTTCCTCATGTTGTGGTGACCCCCAACCACAAAATTATTTTCATTGCTGCTTCATAACTGTAATTTTGCAACTATCATGAATCATAATGTAAATATCTGATATGCAGGATGTATTTACGTGACCCCTGTGAAAGGGTGGTTTGACCCCCAAAAGGGTGGTGACCCACAGGTTGAGAACTGCTGCTTTAAGAGAAAGGGTTTCATGGCCAAATGAGTTAAAAATATATACAAACTTAACCCTTTTCTCTATTTGGTGTTTTCTTTTTAAAAAAATTCAAGCTTTTCTAAATTTATTCAACCACAGACATCGCCTTCCCCCCATTTCACAATATCGTATAGAATTCACTCAGGAGAACTCATTTTTGCTTAGTTTCTACCAAGTGCATAAAAATCTAGAAATGTTTAGATTGTTTCTTTTTCTTTTTTTTTTTTTTTTTTGTAGAGACAGAGTCTCACTTTGTGGCCCTGGGTAGATTGCCATGGCATCACATAGCTCACAGCAACCTCCAACTCTTGGGCCCAAGCGATTCTCTTGCCTCAGCCTCCCGAGTAGCTGGGACTAAGGTGCCCGCCACAACACCCGGCTATTTTTTGGTTGCAGTTTGGCCGGGGCCGGGTTTGAACCTACCACCCTCGGTATATGGGGCCGGGTTTGAACCTGCCACCCTCGGTATATGGGGCCGGCGCCTTACCGACTGAGCCACAGGTGCTGCCCTAGATTGTTTCTTAAAGAGTCTAAACTGTTGCTGCACTTTGGATAAGCCAGAGTTGGAAATATACAGTTATAGCTGTGGTTTATAAAAGAAAGCTGGTAGAATGTCAAATGGATGATACCAGCACCCTCAAAAAGGTTTTTACTCTTACTTCAAAAGGCTGGCCAAGAAATGTACATTTAAAATTTTCAGGTAAAATAATATGCTTTATAAAGGTATAGCATGTACACATTTTTAGGATTTTCTACTTTAATTTGACTTTTTCAGTTAACTAACTCCTGATCTCTGGTTTTGTCTGGAAAAGAGTATTGCACTTTAACTACATGTTAAATCTGGCCTCTATACTCTCTGACTGGCTTTCCAGAGCAACATTATTATTGTCTCCATCATACCAAGGACAAAACTGAAGTTTTGACACCTTAACACCATGCCAACTTCACATTATAGCAGGTGGTCATCCCACACCTTGTCCTGTCAAGCTCCAATCATATGTACCTTAAGTTCCCTTGCCTCTACTATTTGATTATATTTTGCTAGACTCATCCTTTATCTTAGACAACATAAACAGTCATTTCTCAGAAGCAGAAGCAATGTCTTCATCACCTATCTACAGTCTGCGCTATCGGTTATATTAATATTACATCTGTGCATTTCCTTACAGGCTCTGAAGAGTTTTTACATATATCCCATGAACTGGGTAGGGCACCAACTCCATGGGGGCAGTTATTCTTATTATCTTAACCATGCAGATGAGAACACAGAAGACTCAGGTAGGTTTGGAGACTTTTTGGAGGTCACACGTCTAATAAATGACAGAGCCGGGACTGTCAGTCTAATAAACTGAAACTGACTAGAGTTCAATAAAATATAAGAAGTCATATCCCCCTGTCCCCACTGCAGGAGTCTATGGAGATTAAATCCAGAGGCAAGTAAGTATAGGGTTCAGAGAGGAGAATCAAAACCAGTGTGGACATGGCGGGTCAACAGAATAGAGATAACCATTATCCTCATAGCCAGAATCCTTCTACAGACACCAATTAAACCGTGCATAAGGCAGGAAATATGTTAAAAGCTGACATGGGTTCAGAAGTTATGGCCCCAAGATTGGAGCCTGAGGTGGCTGCCCCCAAGAGATTTTCATCTCAACAATGTATAATTACATTGAATATGGCTAAGGGTTGGACTGCTGGGTGAAGGCCATGTGAATTTAAGAAGTAAAAATAAACCAAAGACCAAGAGTCACCATAAAATGCAAATAATTACACTCCTTGCCCTCAAGTTAAACTTCCATGGATCTGTTCAGGCTTATAATACTAGAATCTCTAAAAAATCAGGTGCAAGAAAGAGGTAGGAAAGAAACATCAAATTACACTGACATTAAGCATCTACTTGATACGAGGAGTTTTATTTCATTTTGTTGAATTTAATAGTGTCTTTTTTCTCTCTCTCTCTCTCTCCAGTAGGAAGCATTTCCGATTTAACAAGAGATACTTTCAGGGTTTGGATTCAGGGCAATTAAAGACAATCTCCATTTGCAGTTTCCTTTTTAACAAACTGCCTGGACAGTCATCTGAGGGCCTGAATTTTAGTCACACCGGGCTCACAGATTCCCTTAATGACCTTGGACAAGTCCCTTTGACTTCTTTGTTCTTCACTTCTCCATTTGCAAATGAGGAAGACAATCTAATTATATTCAACATATGTGGAAAATACACACACTCTTCATACATGATAATGAGACTTGATTTTCAGAAGATTATGTCAATATGCCTTTGAGGCACATACTGAGTAGAAAATAACCCATGTGTCAATTCATTGAACAATGTTTTCTGAATAGCTACTGAGTGCCAGGTATTAGGGAATTAATAGAAGAAGGTTCTGAAGACTGTAGGGAAAGACACACATGTGGGCCTGATAGTCTCACGGGAGACAGACATTAAGATAACAAATAGCTATTTAAAAAAAAATAAAGATATAATAATAAAGTGGGATTTGGGATTCAACTGGGAAATTGGAATGTAAGAAGCATATGAAACAGGTACTGACACAGCCTGTTCTCAA
The DNA here is from genome assembly GCF_027406575.1 of Nycticebus coucang. Classification (NCBI taxonomy): domain Eukaryota; kingdom Metazoa; phylum Chordata; class Mammalia; order Primates; family Lorisidae; genus Nycticebus; species Nycticebus coucang. The sequence continues at coordinate 18,627,293 of NC_069781.1, read as the reverse complement.
TGAAGAGACCGTTTGCCCTGAGATCTAAGGACAGGGAGAAGCTGCTCCAGTGAAGGAAAAAGGAACAGCCTGCATGAAGCTCAAGGGTGCTGTGCATTTAGTGAACTCAAAATTAGCAGAGTATCCTATTGAAGAAAGAACCATGCAAAGGTGTGAAACACAGCTTAAGAAGTAGGCAGGGGCCAGGTTATGGCAAATCTGTAGGTCACATTAAGATTTTGCTGCTTCTCCTAAAAGCAGTACACAGTCACCAAAATATTTATAACAGAGATGTGACAAGGTTGAATTTGCCACTTACATAGTAATTCTGACTGCTTCGTGGAAAGTGGATTGGACAGTGATCAGAGTAGATTCTGGGACACTCAGTAAAAAGGCTGTAGTAATGTTAAGCAAAAAATGATCTTAGTTTGAACTATACACTACTCATTAAAATTGAGTAATTAGTGTCATCTGAAAGAAATACTGCTCAAAGATTCAATTACTGACCTCTTATCAATATTTTTGAATTAAACTCTTATTTGTCATTCTCTGTGAATATTATTCCTTCTAGAGTTGGGAAGGGCCTCAGAGGTAATTGAGCTCTGTTGTTTTCAAATTGTTTAAGCCAGAAAAGAAAGGGAAGAAGTTAGGGATGGAGGGAGGAAGCGGGGAGAGAAGAAGAGACGGGGGAAGGAAGGAGGAAAAAAGAATAGAAAAAAATCACCTTAATTTTCACAAATGAGTTTTAATTCAGAACTCACATAAAGAGAAAACAGCTGAAAAGCTGCTTTATTAAAGGCAAGGCACAATTGTTCACTGCTCAGCCTGCAGCCTACACCTGAGACATGATTCCATACCCAGGGCTCTGTGGAAAGTCTACTGCAGATCCATCATACATTGAGTCCGGCCCACACAGGCCAGATCTAGGACTGGAACTCAGGTCCTCTGCTTCACAGAATGTCCTTTCTAGCATGAGCCAATGCTACATAATGACATTTTGGGAATGAAGTCACTATAGCTTGCTTGTTTCTTTAAAGCCTCCCGTGGCCCAACTGGGAGGCCAGTCAATATTTATGGGCTGCCCAGAAGCCGGCTGAACTCAGCACTGCCTGAGACAAGACGACTTTGTGCCTCTTAGCTCCCTTCCATCTTTTTTTTTTTTTTTCCAGTTTTCCTTTTGCTCCCTCCCTCCCTCTCCCTATTACAGTGAGAAGCAGTTTCCACTACCATGAGAGGCAGATTTGGGTCTTGGCAGGTCATCTAAACCCCTTGGAGCCTCTTGCCTCAGATACAGGTAGAGGTTACAAGAAGGCATTTTGCCTGGGTTTGAACCCTGCCTCCTACCTGCTTTATTATCTTCAGCAAGTTATTTCACATCTCTAGGCCTTAAACTCTCCATTCATAAAGTGGGATAAACTGAGACTTTACAGTAGATTCAGGGCTCCCCAACTGGGCCCATTTCCTGGATCTCCACACACCTGACTGCAGGTCAGGTGTTTATAATATATATAAATTCCAATTCCCCCAGCCCTGGGGAGCCCACCCTGCCTTTGGTCTCATGGTACACTGCCAACTCTGTCATCTCTCTCTGCCGCTGCACAGATGACACAGGCTCTCCCTGCTCTACAAGAAAGGGTCTTGATGGGCAGCAAGGTAACTATAATCTGCTACTTACCTGTTACGTGATCTTGGATAAATTACTCCTCTGCCTCATCAGTTCCTACATTTATAAAAGACACAATAGTACCTACTTCATAGAGGGAACGTGAAGATTACATAAAAAAAAAAAAAAAATGTCACCATTAATACTCAGTCTCATCAGGTGATTACCACGTGCTAAGAAATTTATATGCAAAATTTGTGCTTGGGATAAAAAAAAAAAAAAAAAAAAACAAGAAGAATAGTAGCTAGCATGTACTGTTTTCCAGGTGCCAGTCACTATTCTAAGCACTTTACATGTGTTGAAGTCCTCAATCCTCAAAACATCCCCATGATGTAGGCATTATTTTTAGCTCCATTTTACAGATGGGGAAATTGAGGCTCAAAGATGTTATTGAGTTCCCTCAGAGTTACAAAGTAAGCTGATTAAGAAAGATGGGATTTGAACCCGGGCTGTCTAATTCCGGAATCTTCACACAGGCCAGCTCTATTGTGATAATTGTTGTCATTGTCATTAACCTTATTTCCTCTATATCTGGGATAGTCACCTCTAGCTCCATCTATACTCAATTTCCCCTATTGTACCTAATCTCAAAAAAAGACTCTCCCGGACCCCACAATGAACTGTACCTCTCGTATCCACACCCTGGAATCTGGGCTAGGGTTTTGTCTGTCTGAACAAGGTGAAACTGATGCTCACTGACATCCAAGGCAAAGTTATACACATTCTTACAGCTTCCCTTGGTCTCGGGATGCCCCCCTCTCAGAGCCCAGTTGCCATGCTTCAGTGTACACAGAGTTGGTATGTGTGGGGGCTCTGGCTGACAGCCAGCACAAACCGCTACCTCTGGGAGTGAGTCAAGTTGGAGGTCGGGCCCAGTCAAGCCCCAGATGACACCAGCCACAGCCAACCTGACAGACCACCCTGCTATATCGGCTCAACCTGCAGAATCATTAGAGACAAATACATAGCATTGCTTTGAGCTACTAAGTTTTGGGGTGAATTGTTTGCATCAATCCATAACCAAAATACTCCTTTGCTTTCCAGCCCAATATGAAGTTTCCAGCGAGCCTTGGAGCCAACCACTAATTATCTATAGCTGACCTCTCACTAAGTCTAAATCTTAGCATTTCTTTGAAGTAACAATAAATTAATTAACATTTGTCGACCTTGGATACTTTATTAACCTTTCTGTGCCTCAGTTCCTTTATCTGTGAAATAGAAAAAGTACCTAGTTTATAACATTATAGTGAGGTGGGAATTAGTTAATTCATATAAGGTGCTTAGGGACAAAGCCTAACCTTCAGAATATATATACTAAGTGACAGCTCCTTCCTTCTTCTCTCATCCTCTCCCTCCCTCCTTCCCTTTTAACTGATTCTGGCACTTTATTAGGCTTTTTAAATTTTAAAATCTTAATTCTCATACTTAACCTGAAGGCAACTGTTATTATTCCATTTTGCAAATGAGGTTCGAGGCCTTTCATAAAGCCCAGCGGATGGTGAGTGATGGATCTGGACCCAGGCCCTATGTGGGCTAAAGTTAGGTGCTCTTTCCCTCCTTTTCTCTCCCATCCTGACTCTACAATGCCACTCTTCCCATAACAAAGAAAAACCTCTGGCACCTGTTGTGGTAATGGCACCTGCTTTGTTCCTACACCTCCCACAGACTCCAGCAAGCAGAAAAATGGAAGCCTGGAAGCGGGGCAATCAGTTCATTTGCAAATACCGGCTTGAACACCTAAAGGGGGCCCAAGGTTCCCAGTGCTAGCACCTCTGCCTGACACCGCTGCATAGCAGAGAGGTGCCCTGCTGTGTGAGAAATGCTCATTAAAGCCTAAGAGTCAGATGTCAGAAGCAGCCCCCAGCCAGGCCAAGGAGGTTCAGCTCTTCCGGGAAGGCTTCTGAGGAATGAACCCTGGAGCTCAGTTCCTGTATGCTCCCACCCACCCCCTCCAGGACCCAGCTTTCAATACTTTTAAATTCATATAATTGAGTGACTTGCCAGTGGTGGGATAGCAGACATCTTCTTCAGGTGAGAAGAATGTTATGATTCGGGCAAGTTCTCTCATCTCAGGAGGAGAAGGGGCAATACTGTGAGCTCTTTCTTTGAAGATCCCAGTGGTGACAGGGGATTTCTAGCCATCCACATGAGACAGCTTGCACAACAAGAGCAGAGACTCTCTCAAGATGAGGACACCTGTGCTCAGAATGGTGAAGTAACTTGCCTGAGGTCACCAGGCTTACCCCTGACAGGGCATGGTTTCAGATCCAGGCCCCTGACTCTGTCCAGGGTTCTTCCCTCAGTTCTGACCCTTTTTCCTCCCTTCCAGCTCCTCTCCTTCTGGACCCCTCCAGAGTCTTCCCTAGATCTGGCCTCCCTGATAATTCTCTGTGCTCTGGAGATTCTGCTTACCTTTCACAAACGTGTCTGCCCAGCACGTCGGCCCTCACTCTCCACTCTCTGAGGTGCCAGTCAACAAAACGGACAGATGCACCTGTTCGAAGCCTCATAAATGGCTAAACATTGCCCTTACCCAGCCAGATTTGCAGTTAGGTGGATTAATTTTTAGGATGTACATTTTCTTCCTCTCAAGATCTGATCAAAATCCACCTCTTATGGTATTATGAGACGAAGTATACCTGTCCCCAGACTCACGGGGGATACCCTCACCCTCAAAACCTCAGAATGTGACTGCATTTTTGGAAATAGGTTCTCGGAAGTGGTAACTAAGTAAAAATGAGGTCATCAGGGCTCAGCCCTCATGCAGTATGACTGATATCCTCTTGATAAGAGGAGACTAGGACCCAGATGCACACACAGAAGGAAGATGATATGAAGACACAAGAAGCCTCAGAAGAAATGAATACTACTGACACCTTCATCTCAAGCTTCTGGTCCCCAGAATTGTGAGAAAATAAAGTTCTGTTTTTTAAGCCAGCCTAGTCCACAATATTTAGTTGTGGCAGCCCTCATGTACTAATATATATGGGAATGCTTTCCTGATGGTCAACAGAACCCCACCCCCAGCCCCCCACCCCAGCTCTAAAAGACATCTTCACAGCTCTGCTCTCCGTGTTCACCTCTGCACCTTCTGCAGTCCCAGGGCAGATGGATGGCAGGGGCCTGCGGGATTAAGTGGAAACTACTTCTTGCTACCAGATAGGGTGTCTATTGTCCATGTCCAGGGGGCCGCTTTGTGACAGGACCCCTTTTCTAGTCTCTACTTCAACAACACTACAACAAGAACTTGGTAGAAGAAATTCTATTTTATTCATGAAACGATTATCACAAACTGCTGCAAAGTTGGAGGGCTCAGGGGAAACATGGACAAGTGTGTAAGGAGGAGGTTTTGTAAAGGAGGAAAGAGAGAAATATATGCTGCTGAAAGGGATTTTAGATTGATGGGAATCTGAAGAGCTTCCTGTGTTGGCTGGTGCAATCAGGGAGACCTTGTGGAGGAGGTGGTATCAGCTCTGAGTCCAGAAAACTGAGAGGAAAAAGGTGCATGGACAGCGTGGTTAGGTTGAGGGGGCTGCTTAGGATGGTAGAGTGGACTTTAAATCTTGAATCCCAGTAGAATGGATGGTTAAGAGGAGATGATTTAGATTTGTAGGCTTAGGCGGCATCTTGTCAACTTTTTCTTGCATCAAAGTTGCTAAGTCTGAACACCACTAACTTTTGGAGCCAGATGATGATCTGTTGTGAGAACTTCCTTGTGCGCTAATGTCCCCTCTACCGTAATGATAATCAAAAATGTCTTCAGACATTTCCAGAGGTTTCCTGGAGACAAAATCACCACCACCACCCCCCCACTACCCCACCGCTGAGAACCACGGACTTACAGTGTAGTTTGGCACCAATCACTTGAACTTTCTGAACTTCAAATTCTCGATCTGTGCAACAGGGTAATAATCATACACACACACACACACACACAACACATAGCTGACACAGAGCCCGCCAGGTGAATAAGACTCGGCCTCATTCTTTCTTGTTTCTAAATACAATTGAAGTTAGAATCCCCCGCCCCATTTTGCAATCAATGAAAGCAGAGCTGCTTTCCTGTTACACCCTCAGAGAAACCCTGGAGGCTCTGTGACAGCAAACTTCCAGCTGCAGATCAGGAATCTTTGGGGAACGAAGCCTGGACAACCTGGATTCAAGGCCTGACCCCTTCCTGGTGTGTCCCTGAGGTAGTAGTACATCCAAATTTCAAGACTGGTGTAGGACCTGTCTCATTCCCCCTGTATTCTTCACCATCTGCCCAAATACCTGGTGTCCCCAGTGCAGGGCTGGGGTAGGTGGGCTAGAAAGGCACCTGGGCATTGAAGGGGGCACCTACTCTCAGGTGAGGACTCACACCTAATGACCCATGACTGGCGCTTCCTTAAATTTTATACTGTATTTGTTTCACTCAACACCCAGCCCTGACCAAAGGATCTCAATAAATAAGCTGATTTATTAATTAGTTAACTCGGTTCCTTCATCATTAAGACAAAATCCCAAAACCAGAGATGTTGGTGTGGATGTGGAGAAAAGGGCACACTTCTACACTGCTGGTGGGAATGCACACTAATACGTTCTTCTGAAAGGATGTTTGGAGAATACTTAGAGACCTAAAAATAGACCTGCCATTCCATCCTATAATTCCTTTACTAGGTTTATACCCAGAAGACCAAAAATCACAATATAACAAAGACATCTATACCAGAATGTTTATTGCAGACCAATTCATAATTGCTAAGTCATGGAAGAAGCCCAAGTGCCCATCGACCCATGAATGGACTAGCAAATTGTGGTACATGTATACCATGGAATATTATGCAGCCTTAAAGAAAGATGGAGACTTTACCTCTTTCATGTTTACATGGATGGAGCTGGAACATGTTCTTCTTAGCAAAGTATCTCAGGAATGGAAGAAAAATTATCCAATGTACTCAGCCCTACTATGAAACTAAATTACAGCTTTCACATGAAGGCTATAACCCAACTATAGCACAAGACTATGAGGAAAGGGCCAAGGAAGGGGAAGGGAGGGGGGAGGTTGGGGTGGAGGGAGGGTAATTGGTGGGGCCACACCTACGGTGCATCTTAGAATGGGTACAGGCGAAACCTACTAAATGCAGAATACAAATGCCTACATACAATAACTAATAAAATGCCACGAAGTCTACGTTGAACAGTTTGATGAGAATATTTCAGATTGTATATGAAACCAGCACATTGTACCCCTTGATCGCACTAATGTACACAGCTATGATTTAACAATTTAAAAAAAAAAGATAGTGATGCTAAAATTGGCTTTCCCCAGTCATTTTGAAATTAAATAGATATTGCATTTTAAGCAAACAGAATAATGCCACATAAGCTCCCTTCCTCAGTCAGACAGATCAAACAGGAAATGGAGGCTGAAAGGTCATGGTATGTTCAGGAAACAATGTCAACTCCAGTGTGACCAGAGCCAGTAGATGAGAAACCAGAGATGATCCAGAAAATAGTTGGTGTAACTCTAGACTGTGCAAAAGGCTTTCTTCCCACCCCAAATGCACCATCCGTTTTGCATTTACCTTTGCAGCAAGTAAATATGAGCCAATGGTTGGCAGGTGCCCACAGAGCCCCGGAGGTGGCCATGGCACTTACCTCTCTCTAGGCAGCTGGTGGTTGGGATTGTGACGGCAGCGTACACTAAGGCCGAAGAGCTTGCGGGCAGTGCGCTGGATCTTCTGTCTCTGTGCCTCCATGGCGCTCTGCAGGAGCTTGTAGCGGTTCTGCAAGTCCCAGTCATTGCCCCAGTGCTGATGGATGCTCCCAATGGTCAGGAAGTGGTTGCTGGGGAGACGCTTCATAAACGATTTAAACTCATCTAGCAAGAGAAAAAGGCCGAGAGAGAGAAGGGCTGAGCATGACAGCCCCTTATCTGAAGTTGCTTCAAGTACTTAGCCTCACCTGCCAATAAACTGGACCTGCAAAGTTAAAAATTAAAAAAAACCTCTGAGATACATAAAACATTGCACCAGCCTTCCCTACGCCTGCTAGACAAAGTCACTAGACTTTCAGATGAAGTGAATCTGTCTTCTGTATCCTGGCCTAAGATAGAGCTCCCCGAACTTCCGTCATTGGAATGCCAAGGTTATGCTCATATTCACATATGATTCTATGTACTTAACGTTTTCTTTGAATCGGATTACAAGTTTTTACTTAACAACTGAAAACGTTTTTTGTCCAACGCTACATAGAAAATCATGTCTTCAGTAGCCCCAAAGCTGTAAAAGTAAATATGATAAAAACAATGTTAGTATATTCTAGTCAGATACTGTTGCCTGCTAAATGATCAAACTCTCATGCCTGCTCTCACTTTGAAATACAGGAAATTAGCGCGTGTAAGAGAGGTGTTAAAGGCATGTTAGCAGCAAACTGAAACTTTCTCTTTGATCTAATATGCAGTTTTGACAGAGAACTGAAATGGCTCAACCTCCCCACTCGGTGATCCAGTGTTATTTGAAGCTGTGTGTGGATGGGTGCCGCTTCTAGCATCATCTCACATATTAAAGAACTCCAGCTTCAGAGCCGGTGACAAACTCTGGTATCCCCTGGGTGATGGTTTGTGCCCTGTTTGTGATGTTGACACAGCCTTAGGCATTATCTAGGTCAACTTCCTATGGGGAGGAAAAGTGAAGCCCAAAGTAGTAAAATGATTTTCTGAACGTAGCACAGTTGATGAACAATAAGATCAAGGCATAAAACCTGCACTGCTGTTCTTCAAATCTAAGAACATATCCATATCTCCATATCTCCACCATCCTCCGTCAACTACTGGGGAAATTAAAGAATTAAGGGGTTGATCACTTTGCAGGAAAAAAAGGCCAATGGTTGGATCATATTAGTTATCATTTATCTATCTATCTGTCTAATCTGTAGCCTAACACTTCCACTTCGTGTTATAAAACTTATACAGGAATTTTAAGTTTATTATGCATTCATTTTATTTTAAAAATGCTCACAGAGCTCTTGATAGGTACCAGCCTCAATCCTAACAATCTAACACCTATAACCGAGCTTTATAACAAACCTATGGGCCAGATACTTTAATGCCTCCATTTTATACACACGCAAACTAGGGCACAAAAATGTTAGCTAACTTCAAATGGCCAAGGTCAATGGCCAGGAGGCTCAAAATTCTACATTCTTACTTAGGATATTACTTTCCTTATCATCACATAAAGAGGGCAATCCTGAGGCTCAGGTTATTGGGGAAAAAATACATTAAAAGGTGATAAAAACGGGAGTCTCTGACTCCCAGCAAACCACAGATCTTCATTGTAGACAGACATACAAGAGTTCAAATCACATCACGACCACTGACTAGCTGCAGGACTCATATTTGTTCATGTCCTCAGTTTCCTGATCTGTGAGACAATTATGATAGTATCTAGTCTAAATGTTGAGAGAGTGATACAGGACTGTGTTTGCCTAAATATTAAATAGTTCCTGATACAATGAAAGTGCTCACTGGGTGTGGTGGAAGTGGGTGATGGGGGACTCTGCACTGATTGATTTATCTAGGGAGCTGGCTGGAAGCAGAGTACTGGCCCTAATGACACTGGGCTCTTCTGGCCAGCCTGGCTATCTCCCTACGGAAGGCACGCAGCTCATCTTGCACAGGGCTCGGCTAACTTCGAAAGAGACAACAGTGTTGATGATGAATCCAAATTTGGGTCTGATAAAAAAATAGAATTTAAAGTAAAATGCTTTAACTTCCTTGATTAAAAGTAGAGTATAACCCTTCTTCAAAGGAAGGAGGCATAAACGTCCTTTTGTGCAAAGAAACCAGGTCCTATTTGGATACCAACACTCTGGAGCTAGCAAAAAATCAAAGCTTTTACTTTAGGCTGGTCACTAATTCCTCCAAATTACCTGGGGCTGAGTCATTATGTTTAAAGACTGAAAATGAACAGAAACCACAGATGGACATGTGGATGGTTGGATTTGTCTTAATGAACAAAATACCACTTCAAATAGGTTAAGTGCAGGACAACTAAAGGGAATGTATGGTTTATGGGGGAAAAGTACAGCATAAGTCATTTCCCCAGCCTGGTCAGCTTATTTGCAGCACCTTGGTTTCCTCATCCACTCACTTAAAAGTATTTCTCTTCCTTGGGAATAAAAATTGTACACTAAAGGTCCCTATTCCTTCAGCATATAGTTGACACACCCCTCTTCTTCTTCTTCCTTTTTTTTTTAGAGATAGAATCTCGCTTTTTGTCACCCTTGGTAGAGTGCTGTGGCATCACAGCTCACAGCAACCTCCAGCTCTTGGGCTTAGCTCATTCTCTTGCCTCAGCCTCCCAAGTAGCTGGGACTACAGGTGCCTGCCACAATGATTTTTTGTTTGCACTTTGGCCACGGCCAGGTTCGAACCCACCACCCTTGGTATATGGAGCCGGCATCCTACACACTGAGCCACAGGTGCTGCCCGATGCCCTTTTCTGTATTTTTTTTTTTTGCAAAAACATTTTATCAAATTCTTCTCTCATTTGGGGCCAAATCATGAACATAATACATTACCATCATGAGCTTTTCTCTTTTATGGTTTCTCAGGATTTTAAATGGACTGATGGGCACAGCTTCATGAGGCCCCCACCCCTCCGTTTGACCCCTATGACCCTGGAAAGAGCAGAATTTCTGACACATTCTGGTTGCTCACAGCTGATTTGGGGCTTAGACGTCATGGAAACCAGTTGTTTGCAAAAGCTGCTCCACAGAACTCAGCTTTTATCTGTGGTACACAGTGGCTCCAAGGTAAGATTTTGTTTGATCAAAGAGTTTCTTGGCCAAAGACTTAAATAAATTGAAATATTAAAAACACAAACATGTCCTCTCATTTATCAGAGGAGGGAACCTAAAGCCTAGGGGTAAAGAAGAATTAATAAGTTACAAAAGCCACCATGAGCAGTGAATTTGGAATCAGAGATTCCATTAGCAATGCTGTCATGTACTAACTGTGTAACTCTGGGGAAGACACCGAGTCTTGGTGTCTCCCCTCATCAACACAATAGGAATATCACTATTTATTTTAAATTAATGATTGTAACAGATTTAAGGAATATGAAGTTGTTTTAAAACAGGAATGCACTACGCATAGATACATTTACTTTACAGATTGAGCACATACTAAATACCGTCTGCTTCGATTTCTTCTTAGAAGTCTCAAGGATTCTCAAGTTCATCATGTCTGAAAGTGAGCACGGGGCCTGCTTTCCAAACCTTTGAAGGTGTTCTAGCTCAGTGAAGGATTCCAACATCCATAAAGTTACCTAATACATATAACCTAAAGAAGGTCCTTGGATATCAGCTCAATATCCATCTTCTTTTCAATTCTCATGGCCAATGGAACATCAAGCCCTGACGGTTACTTTCTTCTTAATATATTGGCATCTCAACACATTTCCTGTTTACCCACTTATAGCATCTTCATAATCCATGTCATGGCCATCACTCTCCTAGGCCCCTGGTGCCTTTCCTGGGTCTACCTGAACTCACCTTCTGCCATCTGCACTGTCGTCAGATACCGCAACTTCTGCTCTTCCTCAAGGTGCCCTTCCCTGAGCACCTCACACCCTAACTCCACATCATCAGCTCAGAGCAGCTCCCCCTTATTTACACATGTAGCCTGTAGTTTCCTAATCAATCATCTACATAGTTATATAATCAATGCCTAGCTTTCCAACAAAACCCAAAGAAAGATCTATGAATGCAAAGATCCAACTTTGGACTTTGCCCACTTTATGACCATGGGTGACTGACCCTCCTTCTCTGATGCTCACTTTTCTGAACCATGAAAAGTAGGAAATTACTAAGTTACCAGAGAAGTGACTTCCAGCTTCAACCGTCTGTGGATTCTTTAGATATTTCTATCTATACCGACATCCACATAAATGAGTTATTACAACAGTTTTGAGATGCACAGAAATCAAGAAACTTAAACCCTGAGTGGACAGACACAAATGAAGCTCCCCCCCCACCCCAAACAATGATAAGCTGAACAAGTTGAAATTTGCAGGGGTGAATCAGAAAGGACATTGTCAACTGTGTTACTTGTAAGTGAAATAACAAGCATAACATGGTCTATCTCAAAACTTTTGTAGGGACCCACGTATACCCATGCATATACATATATTTACATAGAGGAGAGGTGTGTTTGATTATCATGTTATAGGACAGGCAACCCCCCACCACAGACACACAACTCCCTTTGACTCTTCTCTCTCCTGTGACCTCCTGGGCAGATGAATTCTCTCTGTCTTCTGGATACTACAGAGAATACATCTCATGACCACAGACTGGATTACGTGACTCTTCATTTCATTCAGTGGAGATTCGTTGAGAGCCTACTCTGTGGCAGCTGCTGTCCCTGGCTCTGGACCCTCCAAAGTGAGTGAATTGGGGTCACGAGATTTTCCCTCACAGCAGTGCTAACTGCAGTTGGACTAGCTCCATTTCCAGACTTGGCTCGAGGCCATGCATGCAGTGTCACTAGGTGAGGCCCTCTACCTGAATTCTCCAGGTCCTTGTAAGCCTCGGCCCAGGACTTGGCCATGTTGGCCAGCGTGTACTCCATGATCTGGATGTCGGTGATGGGGCAGTTGCACTGCGGGAACTCCTCGGCGCACTGGCAGCGGCACTGGCTGTCCTGACACAGGTATTCCCCCTCGCCATTGCACATGATGTAGCTCAAGGCTGACTGGACAAACTTCTCTTGCAGGTACTGGGGAAAGATTATCTGAAGACCTGTGGAGAATAGCAAGAAGGGGAATCAGAAAGGTTAACAGGAAAAGAAAAGGTGTTTCATTAACAGTTTCCAAAGGTGATACAGAGGAATCTGAAGCTGCTAGATGTCTTCCCGTGAGCTGGAGCCAAAATATTTCTAGGCCTACCTAGATCCAGAAGGGCAAAATCAGTGAGGCTTCCCATCGGATCACGTTTACTCAAACTTCTCAGGTCACGACCTTGCCCGTCTCCGAAGGGCATCCTCTATTCTGTGACAGTGGGACAGACACTAGGGCCAGGGGAGTATATACCTTCTCTGTTTGGGAAGAAAACCCCTATTGAAAGCGTAACACTATTGTTTATCATTCCTGTTTTCCTTCATTTATCTCCTTTCCTTTTCTTAAAATATTTATGAATGCTGTTTATGAAGCATAAGTCCTGAGCTGGGCACTAGGCCTATGGAGATAAAAAGAAGACAGAATATTGCCCTTGGGGAGTTTGCAATATCATCAGCAGTGACAGACATGGACACACATCATCATAACATAGCTTTCTAGACTCACAGCAGACACAGCCATACGAGGCAACAGAACAGCAGAAGACTGCAAAAATCATTGTTTAGGTAACAGGGAAAACTTCCTAGAGGAGAGGCAATGTGGGCTGGTTGAAAAGCAAGTAAGAGATCACCATGTTAAAGGAAGAACAAGAAGAACATTCTAAAAAGAGGGAAGATATAATATGCCTGGGAGTTCGTAGCGAATGAAATGGACTTGTACGAGTGGGGTTGCAATGCTGTAGAAAAACAGGTTGCAAAATGAGGCTGTGACCAGAATGCAAAGGGGTTACTATATGCTGATGAATTTTGACTTTATCCTGTGGTTCATGGCTATACCTCGGTAATTGTGATGGGTAAGAGTGATATAATCAGACTACAATATCAGTAAGGACAGACATTGGAGATAATTAATTTCCTCTCCTTTTCTCTAGAAATGAAGAGCTGATGGTCCATCAGGGGGAGATGACTAGACCATGGTTAGAAGATGGATCCTCTAGACCACATCTCATGATCTTTTCTCTACACTTGAAAAATCAAGTCTTAATCCTGAAAGCCAGTGATGGAGAAGGATTTATCTGGGTGTGATCGCTACTCTGGTGCCCTTGAAAGGTCAGCATGGCAGGTTAGTTTCTGGAGGACTCAGAGATAAGAGCAACTTTGGGTAAACTTAATTCATTACAGTGCTTTCACCTGGGTTCTTTTTGTCTCATACGGAACTGGAAACAGTTTTAGACCCCAGTACATGGGAGGTAATGGTTTTACTACCCATTATATAAAAGAGAACCGTATTCTTATTTGAATTGTTGTTTTTCCTCATTCATGCTTCAGGGACATCCCCAATCCTATTCATCAGGGACTCACTGAATAAGATCAGCATTTCTTTCACTTTCTACTTCACAGCTGTGTTTCCAGATTTTTTGAATATCTCTCTCTTTTCTTCAAATAGTTAAGCCCCATCAATTCAATCTGTCTTTATAAAACAGCTAAGAAAGGATATTTTCCGAGGGCACTGTGGGAAAGAAGACAGCGCCTCCAGCATGGTTTATGGTAGGAAACCACAGCTCCACAGTCAGGCGCACAGTGTGGCCCCAGTCGGGCTCTTCACCTTGTAACCTAAGCCATCTCGGGAAAATTATTCAACTCCACTTTTTCTCCTGCAAAGTGGAGATATTTTTAGTACCTACATTGGAGGGTGAGTGAGATGACTGAATGGTAAAACTGTCCAGAACCATTTTTGACACATAGTAGGCAAAGAATAAATGTTGCCTACTCTTCTTTTTGATATGATGCTGATGTCCCTCCTCTGATTGAAGTTTATAAAGGTTTAACAGAAACTTCAGGATAAATCAACCACAATAGCTATGGGTAGTCAATTAGAAGCCTAATTGGAGAGACTTCACAGGGAGGAGGGTTTAGAATCCTGCACCTGTGGAACCAGCACTGAGGAAGGTACAGAAGTCAAGATGTGTGGAAGGTACTTTAATCTCTTTACAGACAAAGTTGCCGATAGGGGATTGGGATCAGCTAAAAATAAGTTTTGCTCTGGGAGAAAAACTGGGTGATATAGATGAAACGACTCAATAATGCACATTCTGAAAGAATCGTGAACACAGTTCCAGAGGGGCCTATAACAGTAGAATGTTTATCGCAGCCCAATTCATAATAGCTAAGTCATGGAAAAAGCCCAAGTGCCCATCGATCCACGAATGGATTAATAAATTGTGGTATATGTATACCATGGAATACTATGCAGCCTTAAAGAAACATGGAGACTTTACCTCTTTCATGTTTACATGGATGGAGCTGGAACATATTCTTCTTAGTAAAGTATCTCAAGAATGGAAGAAAAAGTACCCAATGTACTCAGCCCTACTATGAAACTAATTTGGGGCTCTCACATGAAAGCTATAACCCAGTTACAACTTAACAATAGGGGGAAGTGGGAAAGGGGACGGTGGGTAGAGGGAGGGGGATCGGTGGGATCACACCTGTGGTGCATCTTACAGGGGTATTTGCAAAACTTGGTAGATGTAGAATGTAAAGGTTTTGGCACAGTAACTGAGATAACGCCGGAAAGGCTATGTTAACCACTGTGATAAAAATGTGTCAAATGGTCTATGAAGCGAGTGTATGATGCCCCATGATCATATCAACAGTTATGATTTAATAAAAAAAATAAAAAATGAACGTCAAACCCAAGAAATATACTCTTGGCTTGATAAAAAAAATAAAAATAAATTAAAAAAAACAGTAGAGTTACACCCAGCCAGTGGTCTGTTGTAAATCTGGGTGTGCTCTGTACCTCTGATTTTGGGAATACTTGGAAGGGCTTCTGTAAGGGGGTGGGATACAGATCCCAAAAGGTAGGGCAGAACAAAGCAAGTTGTAAAGCCCCTTCTGAGCCGAGTTTACAATTCTTTCAGAGTTTGCATGATTGAGTCACTTTATTTACATCACCATTTTCTCTCCCAGAGCAAAACTTATTTTTAGCTGATCCCAATCCCCTACAGGCAACTTGGTCTATGGATCAGGGTTGAGATTCTGTTGCTTAAAGAAACTCTATAGCCTATATTCTCAGTCCTGTTCTTCTAGCTTGCTCATCATTTTCTTGATCCCTTTTGTAGGGGATAAAATATTCTATTCTTGGTCCCAGCCCAAAAGGAATTTGGAAGAGCATTTTTAGAAAATTGCGTCAAATCATTTCTCCATTTGGCAAGGATACAAAAGGCAGCATTACCTACCCCACTTAACGCAACTGAAAACAGATGAAGTTTGGGGTTGGGGGTTTTCTTGGAGCAGCTGAAACACAAAACTGGCTGCTCTTTAAAAATGGAAACTCAGAACATGCCGAGCTGTCTCGAAGGCAGAATCTCCTGGGCAATTTCAAAAGAGAATAATGAAGACATAGCAATTAAAAAGCACTTTTCTGCAAAATGTCATTACTGTTTAAAGTTACATAACCATTTCTACCGCAGCGGAGGTTCACACAGCAGTCACAGCCAGAGTCGTCTCCTGATGACCTGTGTCCAACAAAGAGGCCATTGCAGGCCTCCTGCATTGGCGCCTGAATCCTGCCTGCTTCAATGGGAGTCATAAATAATTTGGAGGGGGATTTGGCCTGTGGAACCACCATTTGAAAGATATACAGCTGCTGGCTGGGGTGAAATACTCTGTCCCCATAGTTCCCAAAGATACACCACATACACAGAGAGAAGGAAAACCGAGAAAATGGAAGAAAAAGGCTACCATTATTGCCAAGCATATAAATTTTGCCTCACAAAACCTAGGCACGCAATAGTTGAGAGTTTCATTTGAACACCATCTCACCCACCCTGAACATATGGAAAATTTCCCTCCCCCCGAATTCCCGTCTCTTTATATACACATATGTGTACACACACACACATATACATATATAATGGTGTTAGATTTTAGAGTGGAATGTTTCCCTGTTCTTCAGAGTGAGCAAGAAATGTGTATGTGGGATCACCCAATGCGTCCTCCTTCTCTTTTCCTGACTTTTGCCCCATTCCTCTCCCTCCCAATTCCTTGTCAACACTCATACCTCACAGTATGTTTTGTAGTTTGTATGCAGTTTTGCGTACTGAGATATCATTTCTCCTCCTCTCTGTCACATGATGGGATATCTCTATTTCCTTACTTTCCTCCTTCCTCTTATCTCCTAACAGTCTCTTCTTTACTCAGAATGCAGCAGAAACCCTGCCCTTTCTTAGTCTTGCTGAGGCATCAGCATCATTCCTCCTGCAGTCTCTGCAGCTGCCCTTCTCTATGCATAAAATATTCTTTCCCCAGATCTCTGCATTGCTCCTTTGTCCTGTAATCCAGACCCTTCCAGACCCAAGTTAAAATGCATCTTCTATTTTCTTCGGATAATTGTAGGATTATTGCCTGCAATTATCCTTGTAATTTGTTTTTAGATATTTTTTCCATCTCTCCCAGTAGAGAGTGGGCTGTAGGGAGGGAAGGCCTGTACTGCCCACTGTGGACACTCAGACTATAAATAAGGCAGAACTCAGTGTAGGCTCTAGGTACCCATTGATTGAAAGGACTATCTTCTGCCTCACTGCAGCTGAAAAAAAAGTGCCCCACTAGGCATCTCTGGTGTTAAAATTATAAAATTAGGTGACCAACCCAAAGTGCCACAAATGAAGTAACAGAACCAGGAATCAAGTCCAGGAATTCAAACTAGGTTCTGACATACATGAGGGTCCTTCCACGTCTCCACTGAGAAAGAGCAGAGACAGAGGCAAACTCTGGCTTAGCGCCTCTGTGGTCACTTCAACCCAGAGCAACCACTGGCAATGTTTTAGGCTCTCCGAAACTCAGATTTTTGCCTGTGAGGTTGAACTCCCACTCCACTCATATTCTAATGAGGACAGAAAAGACAAAAACTTATCCTACATGTTGTGGACTGTATTGTGTTTTGTGTTTCAACCTGAAACACATATTCATATGTCAACACTCTAACCTCCAAAGCCATGGTATTGGGAGGTGGAAAGTTTGGGAGGTAATTGGGTTCAGATGAAGTCATGAGGGTTGTGCTCTAATTCCATTAGTGCTCTAAAAGGGGAGGAAAAATCAGGACATCTCTCTCTCTTTCCAGGAGCACACAAGGAATGCCCATGTGAGCACACGGTGGGAAGGCAGCTGTCTGCAATCCAGGAGGCTGGACCTTTTGCTGTCATCTCCATCTTGGACTTTCCAGCATTCCGAACTGTGGCAAATGACGGTCTTTGGGGAAGCCACCAGTCTATGGCTTTTTGTTATAGCAACCTGAGAAGACTAAGATGCTGGCAATAATTAAGTGTTCTATACATTTTAGGTTTTACTGCACATCAGATTAGAATTCATTGTCCAGACCAAGTTTGAACCTTCTTTGGAAACTCTGCCTTGAATTGCTCCCATTGAGCCACTCAGACACATATCAGAGGTGCATTCTCTTCCTCCCTTCCTCTTTCTCTCCCCTCCTCCCTTCTTCTCTTTCCTCTTTTTGTTTTTTCTTCCCTCATTCTTTCTTCCCTTCTTTCTACACATTATTCTTTAGACCAGTGATTTTCAATCCAGGTGCCATGGGACACTGGTGTGTCATGAGAGGATTTTTTTTTTTTTTTTTGTAGAGACAGAGTCTCACTGTACCGCCCTCGGGTAGAGTGCTGTGGCGTCACACGGCTCACAGCAAACTCTAACTCTTGGGCTTACGTGATTCTCTTGCCTCAGCCTCCCGAGCAGCTGGGACAACAGGTGCCCCCCCACAACGCCCAGCTATTTTTTGTTGCAGTTTGGCCAGGGCTAGGTTTGAACCCGCCACCCTCCGTATATGAGGCCGGCTCTGAGCCACAGGCGCCGCCCATGAGAGAATTTTAGGTGTGCAATGAAAATTTTTAATGATTAAATAAATTATTTTTGATAGATGTTCAAAAAAGGGTAAGTATATTCTTTTTTTAACTCTTTTTTTCCTGATCAACATAATTTAAGTGTGCTATGGAAGTTTAACTATGGGTTCAAGTGTGTGGGTGTATACCACGCCCGCTGGGTGAAAAATTCTTTTACAACTGGAACTTTACCTTAGAATTGAGAACAATGTAATCTAAAAATTAGTACCTTCATATTAATTTGAAATAATAAAAAGGGGAAAAAAGGCTGGAAAAACATTTCCTTAGACCTTGCTATGTGCCAAGCACTATGCTATGGATCCTACATTAGATCGCTGGAAACCATCAGTGGTGATGAATAAGGCAGGCAACACCCTCTTGAGGAAGACCTTGTGTGTGTGTGTGTGTGTGTGTGTGTGAGAGAGAGAGAGAGAGAGAGACTGAGACTAGCTTCTTGGATGAGCCAAGACCAATGCTCTACCAGATGCACAAGTGGTTTTAGAACACAGAGGAAAAACACCTAACCCAGAATGGAGTAGGGGTGAGTAAAGGTCCCCTCTCCTCTCCTACATGAAGTATCAGTTAAGCTGAGACCTAATGGATAACCATGCACTTGAGGATGAGGAATGCACAGAACATGGACACAGTACATGAAAAAGCCTCTGGCAATAGAAATCCCAGCTGAGAATCCACCTTGAGTTTCACCTTCTTTTGCTTGTTTGCTTCAGTGTTCCTGTGCCCAAGAGAGCAAAACTTGGAAGGGAAGAATGACACAGAACAGAGATGCTGGCAGAGTCCAGTATTGACATTTCTTCTAGCAACAAAGGCTAAAGATACTTTTTCATTACACAGTAGGGATTCTTAGATTCAGAGATAGAAATTGGGACTCATAGTTTGGCACCTGTTGCTCCGTGGTTAGGGTGCTGGCCACATACACCTGGGCTGGCGGGTTTAAACCTGGCCTGGGCTTGCTAAGCAACAATGACAACTACAGCAAAAAAATAGTCGGTCATTGTGGCAGGTGCCTGTAGTCCCAGCTACTTGGGAGGAGAGGGCAAGAGAATCACTTAAGCCCAAGAGTTTGAGGTTGCTGTGAGCTGTTATGCCACAGCATTCTACTGAGGATGACACAAGATTCTGTCTCAGAAAAAAAAAAAAAAAAGAGAGAGAGAGAGAAAGAAAGAAAAAAAGAAATTCATCACAATGTTGAATTTCAACCATTGAGGAACACTCAAGTAATGTAGCTTTCAGGAGAACCCTACATTAGATCCTTGGTGACGCTCAATAGTGATGTCAATACTGCTACCACAGGTACCTGGTTAAGTCGGCCAGGCTCTGAGAGGGTAGGAAACATCCAATGCCTAGAAAAGAGGCCCCTTCAACACAAGCTGAAGGTACACCTCAGATATGAAGATTAAAACCCAGCCTATATCTCTGACCCTGATCCTGCTCTTTGGCTGATAGGAACTTTTAGCCTCTTTTTCCTTCCCTCCAGAAGCAGAGCATTTGGATTTGTTTGAGAAAATAAGTAAGAGGTTTAATATATAGGACACAGAAACACAGAGGGCTACTTGGAGACCCAAACTAAAGCACAAAATTCAAGAAGAAGAAATAAAGGTCTTGACCAATGATTAAAATTAGTGTTCTGTCTGGCACAACCACACAGTAGGTGGTTAACAAATATATCTTAAACATTGAGTAAGTCAGCGATCTACGGTAATAATGAAATAAAAGGAGCCTGGAGACAATAATTATGGAAGCCTTTGTGATGGGTGTGGGACGTGGGCTGAGTCTCGAAAAAAGACTTCTGAGTGGAAAAGAAGGGCAGCTCTGCAAAGTGCAGCAGAGAGCACACCTTGAGCAAAGACAGGGCAGCCTGGGAATGCTGCGGATCGATCCACGTCTTACTCAGGGCAAGGACCACACATCGTCACTGGTTGTTTTTGCTCAGTTCTATTTTATTATATTCTATATCCTAATTACCTAATGCAGTAGTATTTTTGATGGACTTGCTCTTTCCTGACCTGCTTCTTTACGTATTAAATGCACGCTCTCTTACAATGCCAAGGGGAAGAAGAAAAAAAACACTGGTTCTATTTTGGTTGAGTATAAATATTTTCCTATCCTGTTCTTGCATCAGAATGTGGCCTCCCGCAGATATCTCTGAGCCCTATAGGATCCCAGCTGTTGTCTTGTACCTGCTACGTTCTGCTTGTCAAATTCTGTCCATTTCTGAAATGCACAAGGTGGGGAGAGCAACAACAAGGACTGTACCTTTTGCAAAAAGTCAGCCTGATTCCCCTTCCTTGTGAAAGCCCAGGGATTTCAGGCTGGCAGATAAAGGACTTTGTGGCACTAACAGCCATGCTCAACTCCAGTGTAATGAAGGCATGCAGGTCAATTACCCATCTGTTTGTGTTTCTATTGCTGTGAATTACAGTATCCATCGCCGACAGCTCATTGGAGTGGAATGAAAATAAGACGATAATTCACCGAGTGAAACTGTGCAGAAAGGGCAAAAAGGCTATGATCTCATTCAGAAGTTCAGCCCTGTCTCCATGATGGGTCATTTACACTCTGGGAAATGAAATGAATAACGGCAGATACCTGGGTGGGTGGCGTGGGGGAATGGGGAGTGGGCCCTTGTTTCCTTGATGTGAGAATTAAGAAATGCCCCCTTCTGGTCAGAACAATCTTTTGTGATTGTAAATAAAATCAACTGGTCTACAGAATTTTAGGAAGTAGAGGAAGACTTAGATATAGCTATGTGGGATTCAGCATGATAATCCTAAAACCTTTTTAGCCATCAGAAGTTTTGAAGGATGGAAGGTAGGCAGAAGACTCCTCATCTTTGGAAGTGTAGAAGCAGAATTTGACGTGGGACAAATGTTCTATCCAGGCCCAAGACTCAATGGCATGTGGTAGATTGGATTATCGCTAACACATACTTGGTGCCCCTTCTTGAAATATCCCCCCTTTGACATGGTTACACAGCCCCACCTTCTGTATGATTCATACAATGTATCTGGGCCAGTGAAATGTGAGTGTAATGATATGTGTCGCTTCCAACAAGAAGGTGTGAAAAGCAGCATATGAGTTCATCAATTTCTCTTTTCACAAGTACAGCAGTGTTCCAGATAGAGGACACCAGAGAAGGAGAATCACAACAGAACTGTGACCACTGCATAGAATTAGTGAGAAATCACCCTTTACCCTTGCAAACTACTGAGATTCAGTAACTGTTTTCTAGTACAACATAACCCAGCCTATACTAACAGATACAGAAGATGGCAAATTATGGCCCATGGGCCAAACTGACCTGAGATATATTTTTGTAAATAAATTTTACCAGAATGCAGGCATGCAATTGACAGTGTTGAATAGTTGCAGTGGAGACCATGTGGCCCACAAAGCCTAAAATACTTATTATCTGGCTCTTTATTAAAGAAGTTTGGAGACACCTGTATTAGATGACCATCCAGATGCTTCCCAGCTTTGATTTTTCCATGATTCTACTTTGGGTGCTTGTTCATTCATTTATCAAGCAAAGGTGGCATGTGCAGGTACCATTCTAGGCTCTGGGGAAAGGGCAGGGAGCTAGAAACACAGTCCTTGCTCTTACGGAACTGACCTTTCAGTGAAACAGATAGACAATACACAAATAGATAAAAAAAGGAAAATACTTATAGTGACAATAGGGATTGGGGCCGGGGGACTTCTAAATGATAATTTCAACTATGAAAAAGGCAATATAGTTTAATTCTAAAATCATCAAGAACAATGAGGCCAACATACTTTTTTAGTTAAATTTCATGAAATTTCAACATGAAGACGCTCTCGAAGCTTTAAGAAGCGGTTGGTTTGGCGCCTGGGGCTCAGTGGGTAGGGCACTGGCCCCATATACTGAGGGTGGCGGGTTCAAACCCAGCTCCAGCCAGCTAAAACAGCAATGGCAACTGCAACAAAAAATAGCCAGGCATTGTGGTGGGCACCTATAGTCCTAGCTACTCAGGAGGCTGAGGCAAGAGAATCGCTTATGCCCAAGAGTTGGAGGTTGCTGTGAGCTGTGACGCCACAGCACTCTACCAAGGCCAACAAAATGAGACACTGTCTCAAAAAAGAAAAAAAAGAAGGGGTTGGTTTGGTTTAATTTAAATATACGTTTCCTCCCAGAATTCCTGATAACGACTAAATGCGAAAGTCATGATTTTGTGCTGCCTGATCCCTGGGTCTGCTGATGTCTCCACACTCCTCTCTTACTATTTTCCATCCTTTCCTTCCTGTATTCTGCCACACCATTGCCTCTGCTCTCCAAACATGCCAGTTCCTCTCCTGTTCAGATTTTGGCTCTAGCTCTTACAGTCATACAGACTGTAAGACTTGGGAAAAGCTAAGAAGCTCAACTTCTCCGATCCTCAGTTACCTTATCAAAGCTTTCTTTGCAGAGCTGGTACAAAGAATAAATGAGTTATTTTATATCTTGATCATGGTGGTGGTTTCACAATTGAATATGTTTATCAAATTCATAGAATAGTTCACATAAAAAGGGTATAATAGACTGCATGTAAATTGTATGTCAATGAATCTAAAAATAAAATTAAATAAGTAATATATATGAAGCTCTAAGAACAGAGTAGTCGCTCAAGTAATCTCATTTACCATCCTGGCTTTTTTTTTTTTTTTATTGTTGGGGATTCATTAAGGGTATAATAAGCCAGGTTACACTGATTGCAGTTGTTAGGTAAAGTCCCTCTTGCAATCATGTCTTGCCCCCAGAAGGTGTGGCACGCAACAAGGCCCCACCCCTCTCCCTCCTTCCCTCTCTCTGCTTTTCCTTCCCCCGCATTACCTTAATTGTCATTAATTGTCCTCATATCAAAATTGAGTACATAGGATTCATGCTTCTCCATTCTTGTGATGCTTTACTAAGAATAATGTCTTCCACTTCCATCCAGGTTAATATGAAGGATGTAAAGTCTCCATTTTTTTTAATAGCTGAATAGTATTCCATGGTATACATATACCACAGCTTGTTAATCCATTCCTGGGTTGGTGGGCATTTAGGCTGTTTCCACATTTTGGTGATTGTAAATTGAGCTGTCATAAACAGTCTAGTACAAGTGTCTTTATGATAAAAGAACTTTTTCCTTCCGAGTAGATGCCCAGTAATGGGATTGCAGGATCAAATGGGAGGTCTAGCTTAAGTGCTTTGAGGTTTCTCCATACTTCCTTCCAGAAAGGTTGTACTAGTTTGCAGTCCCACCAGCAGTGTAAAAGTGTTCCCTTCTCTCCACATCCACGCCAGCATCTGCAGTTTTGAGATTTTGTGATGTGGGCCATTCTCACTGGGGTTAGATGGTATCTCAGGGTGATTTTGATTTGCATTTCTCTAATAGATAGGGATTATGAACATTTTTTCATATGTTTGTTAGCCATTCGTCTATCTTCTTTAGAGAAGGTTCTATTCATGTCTCTTGCCCATTGATATATGGGATTCTTGGCTTTTTTCATGTGGATTAATTTGAGTTCTCTATAGATCTTAGTTATCAAGCTTTTGTCGGATTCAAACTATGCAAATATCCTTTCCCATTGTGTAGGTTGTCTCTTTACTATGGTTGTTGTCTCCTTAGCTGTACAGAAGCTTTTCAGTTTAATGAAGTCCCATTTGTTTATTTTTTGTTGCTTTCTCAGGAGGCTCTACATCAGCGGTTCTCAACCCATGGGTCGCAACTCACAGGAACTGTATTAAAGGGCCCCAGCCTTAGGAAGGTTGAGAACCATTGCTCTACATAGACTCAGGTAACAACTCTGCTAGGACCAAAGGCACCTTGCACACATCTTACATTCCAGCCCAACATTTACGGAGTCATATTATGTGTGCTTATGTTCACATTTCTCCTAGTCTGTTCGCTTCTTGACTGCAAGAGGCAGTGCCTCATTCATCTACAATTTCCTTGTCATTTAGCACATCAGTGGGCACCCAGTAAATGCATCTGAATGAAGGAGAATTTAGACAGAATGCATTTCAGAGATGATCGTGACTCTCTCTTCTATGCTTTGCATGCCCCACTTCTTTAAAGCTATCTTTCATAAGCAAAAACCTGTATCTTCTTTCTCGATATTATAGCTTGGTAACTGAAGTTATTTTAACTCCGTCACAGTAGTTACAAAGACAAATGATCAGAATGAACTGAGTAAAAAAAAATACATAGAGAAACCCAGAAAACATCTTAAGAGAGCAAAGGTGCTAAAAGAGTTGACCTCTAATTTCAGCACATATTTTGTTTGGGATCTATTGCTATAAATTATGATTCTTGAGGTCAATAACTGTATCTCAAATTTCTTTGTATTCTTTCCAAGATAAACCAGCACAGTGCTAGGTCACAGTATATATGCAAAAATTAAAGTATTCAAGTCAGCATCTATTAAGAAAGTCCTTTCATTCATCACTTCATCGAGCCAGGTGCTACATTAGATGCTAGAGATATGGGAAAGGAATAATACACAGGTTCTGACCTCAAGGGGCTTCAAGCAAGCAGCAGAATAAGATTCGTAAATGTACCATGACAATAAAATAGATGCATAAATAGGGCAATCCTTGAGTTACAAACATCTGACTTGTGTACAACTTGTGCTTACAAACAGAGGCTACGATAGTAAGTCCCTGAATTACAAACATCTGACTGATGTATGACTTGCCCTTAGGAACAGAGGCTATTAAAGGAATAGGTAAAGGAAAGGTACCTTTTCCAACTTACATACAAGTTCAGCACAAGAAAAACCTGCAAAACCTATCTGATTTGTAACTGGGGACTGTCTATACAAACAAGAGTCAGCATGTGCAACAAAAAGGAGCCCCTTCCTTTGCAAGAGTAGACAAATTCAGGAAGGTTATTTTAGACAGGATTGAATCTGGACATGTATAGTCCAGCATTTTCCAAGCTGTGTGCCACAGAATCACAGATCTGCAAATGTGTCCAGGCTCAAATACATGCCAGAAACTCGGTGCACACAGTCCACCTCTTGAGACTCAATACGCATTAGCACAGGTAAGGCGCTGAGAAGTCCTGCAGTAAACAGATGTGGCTTATGTTGTTTAATTCATATTTCAGTATTAGTGAGCTCTTGCTAAATAACTGTGTGGTTAACACATGACCTCAAAATCCCAGTGGCTTATAACCACAAAGGTTCTTATTCATGCTTTATGTCAGAGCTATGCTTTGGCTCCAATTCAAATGTCTTCTTCATTTCACATCTAGGCTGAAGGAGCAACCTTTATCAGAAATGTGCCATTCTCATGATAAAAAGGAAAGAGCAAAAGCTAACCCAGCCAACGTTTCCCAAAGTGTCTTACTGAGAAGTAGCACGCACCAGGCCCACTCACATTTCACCGGCCAAAGCAAATCTCATGGCTAAGGTCAGCCAATGTCACCTGGATAGAAAGTAAATTCTCCCCATAGTACAGCACTGCCGGTCACATGGCAATGTATTGGGGTGTATGTAATCCTCTTAAAGGAAGGAAACAATAATGCAATAGTGAAATCTACCTTCACATACACTTACTCTGGCACCAAACTGTTCAAAAATTTAACTACCACACAATTCAGCCGTGCACTCTTACATGTATACGCCAAAGAGAGGGAGACAGGTATTCAATTCTACACAAATGTTTGTAGCAGCACTATTCACAATAGTCAAAAGGTGAAAACAACCTAAATGTCTACCAACTGAGGAGAAGGAAAACACAAAGGGGTATCGCCATACAAAGGAGTGTTAATTTGGCTGCAAAATGAAAGGAATGAGGTACTGATAGCATGCTACAACATGAACAAAAGTTAAAAATGTTAAGTGGAGGAAGCCAGCCACCAAAGACCTCATATTATGTGATTCCATTTATTAGAAATGCAGCCATCCCTCAGTGTCCACAGGGTTCTAGGAAGCCCCTAAGTTACCAAGGTACACAGATGCTCAAATTCCTTGTATAAAATGGTGCATGATTTGCATATGACCCTCCTGTACACTTTGAAACATCCCTAGTTTATTAACAATATTTAACACAATGTAAATGCTATGCAAATGGTTATTACATTGTGCTGGCTTTCTATTTGTATTATTTTTTATTGTTGTGCTGTTATTTTCATTGATTCGTTTTTATTATTCGTGACCTGCCCTTGGTTGAACCCAAAGATACAGAACCTTGCAGATACCAAACCCACAGATATGAACACCTGTCTGTGTTCAGAATAGGGAAATCTATAAAGAGAGAAAGCAGAATGATGAAGACGGTGGGGGAGAAAAGGAAGGGCTACGTAAGTGGTACAGAATTTTTATTTAGGGTCATAAAAAAGTTTTAGATATTGATAGTAATATTACTTGCAGAACACTGTGAATGTACTTTATGCCACCACATTAATTGTACACTTTAAAATTTGTAATATGTTAACTTTACATTATGTGCATTTAACACAATAATAAAAAAAAGGATGCAACACCAACTGGTTCGACAGTTCAAATGCATCTAAATCAGCAAACTTTTACTGGACATCTATTATGAGCAAAATACTACATGAAGGAGAAGTGAATAATGAACAAATTTTTGAAAAGCAGCATATGGTTACCATCTCAGGGATCTCGGGTATAATTTAGTAGCACATATGTACAATTGTGCACATAAGACAAGACAGAATGTATCTGTAATATTAAAAAGGGACATTGAAAATATTGTAGGCACTGCCAAAAGAGAGCTTAATTCTAAGATAAAAAGTAAGGGAAAAATAAGAATTGTCTCAATCGGCTTAAAAAAATAAATGGACACCATATCTGTATAGAGTTAATAAACTAATTATCCTGAGTGATTTATTTAGGTTTTGGCCATCCTGGTGTCTGATTTCTGCATGATCAATGAGATTGACAAGGAATCTAAGGGGACATGGTTGTTAAATAGACCAAATTGCTGCATTGACCGTTTGTAACTGTCAGGATTTACATGCTGGACACTTGGCCATGAATTTCTTTGAAAGGTACAGCCACCCATGAACACATATAAAGCACAAGTCCCTGATGCCCTTCTCTCATAAGCACCTCACACCCCATCAGTTTGCACTTGCTCAGAATTTCTACCTCCTTCCTACCCAAGTCCGAGTCTTGAGTTTCCTTCAGATTCCAGATTTCTCCAGGTCAGAGGAGGCATTTTTTATAGTCACATACTCCTGGACCAGCGATCATCTGTTCTAGTGGTGGTTGGCCTTTCCTGGTATAGATACTTTTGAAAATAACTATGGAAATCAATCACCTACTCAAATATACAAGTGGGCAAGTAATTTTAGGAAAATCATATCTTCTCTAAAGTAAATAGCAGAACTTGAGTGTTACGGTACTGGCACAAAGAAAAGGCCATTTAAATTCTGCCTTAATCAAAACCATGATTACCATTTACATGTCCTAGACTGAGAATCTGTGGTGTAAAGTTTATCAGCTCTGGCACTGAGTGGACCTGGGTTTTAATTCTTGCTCTGCTGCCTACAAGCTACTTACTTAACTTCTGTAAGCCTTAATTTTCAAATCTGAAAGATGGGATTATGCTGAGGTTTACATGAAATACTCATAGAAAGAAATGAGCTCCACACCTGGAACATGATAATTATCTAAAATCAGCTCTGATGATGATGATGAT
Organism: Nycticebus coucang; assembly: GCF_027406575.1. Classification (NCBI taxonomy): domain Eukaryota; kingdom Metazoa; phylum Chordata; class Mammalia; order Primates; family Lorisidae; genus Nycticebus; species Nycticebus coucang. The sequence continues at coordinate 18,599,262 of NC_069781.1, read as the reverse complement.
ATCAACTCCCTTGGTTTATAGGTCAGGTGCTTACTATATGTTTTCTAATTAAATACAGAAAATGGCTCTTAGGCAGATGTGTTCTATTCTCATTTTGTAAATTAAAATACCTGGGAAAGTTCAGAGACTTATTTAAGAAGTCCAAGGTATTTATCACTATCAAATATTCTCTGCTGATTCTCCCATTCTATTTTATTTTTCAATGAGTCTTCAATCCACCTCTTCTTGAGAAGAATCTGTCTTCTCCTCTGACATGGCAAAACTCAGGGTGTCTCTTGGCTCATGAAGGACAACCAACATTTGGATGAAGCTAGCTGAATGGAAATCAGAAATCACATGGGTCAGCAAGGCACTGGTCTTTTATGAACAGACCTATAGTCAGAGCCACAGGAAGACAGAAAGATGGATTCTCATTGGGGCTTCCCTGGCCCTGCTAAATGGACAAGAGAGATTCTGGGCCAAGCCATTTCTTAATGACCTTGGGCTACTTCATGATGAGTATTTACCCCAAAGCTGCTGCCTAGAGCAGGTGCTGGCAACACTCACCTTGTAACCTCTTAGTGTCCAAGAGGTTACAAGGGCACAGACAGTGACAAGGTTGTGGGAGAGGAGTTGGCTTTGTGAAAAGGAGATCCACTCACATACTGTCTGCTTTCCCTCTATTAACACAGTTGAGCAAGGAAGGGTCCTTCTTTCCCTACATCCAGAGGGAGTTGTGCTAACTCAGAGAACATGAATGGAGGGAAACAATCTTGGAGGCCCGGGGTTAGAAATCAAATCTGGGGGACCTTGGCAAAGAGATTTTATTTCTTTGAGCCTCACTTTTATCTCTGTACAATGAAGGGCATGATCCCTAACTTGTAATGGGTGGGATGCATTAATGGTCTAATGGTTATAAGCCCAGAGCTTAAGAAAGGAGTAGCAGCTGAAAAGAAATATTATTTTAAACATTTTCTAGTACTTGTTGTAAGACAATTTCAAAAATATTCATCTTTGGCTCAATGCCCATAGCACAGTGGTTACAACACGAAGCCACATGCACTGAGTTTGGTGGGTTCAAGCCTGGCCTGGTCCAGGTAAACAATGACAACTGCAACAAGAAAATAGCCAGGCATTGTGGCAGGCACCTGTAGTCCCAGCTACTTGGGAGGCTGAGGCAAGAAAATCGCTTAAGCCCAAGAGTTTGAGGTTGCTGTGAGCTGTGACACCATGGCACTCCACCAAGGTCAACATAATGAGACTCTGTTTAAAAAAAAAAAGTCATCTTCATTCCATCTGTGATGCTACGCTACTGAGAGAATGGATTGCTGACACTACTCTTCAGATCATTCCTCTTGTTCTGTTGTCTCCTCTCCCTCCATCTCCTTTCTTTCACTGCCCTCCTGTCTGTCTGTTCCCAGTCCCCTTCCTCTGCCTTTCTTTTCCCCTTTCCTCCTGATCCTCTTCATTCCATTACCACTTGAGCACCAATGATATATAAAAAAACAATTCAGCAAATATATGGAGAGTTCCTGCCTGTGACACTACATTGAATATGAAACACAAAAGGCAGGGGTTGGCAAGGCAAACCCCTGCCTTTGAAGAGGCCTATAACACAATCTAATAGAAAAGACAAAACCAAAACACAAATGAACTTGTTGCAAGATGAGTAAAACAAATCATGCTGTAAAAGACAGGTAACCAAAGAACTATTAAAGAGGCCAGAAGAGGGAAACTTCTAAGATGGCTCCTGAAGACCAGGTAGGATGTCAGTGAGTTGAGATAGGGATGCAAAGCACTCCCAGGCTGAGACAAGGCTGAGGGGTGAAAAAGAGCAGGGTTAACTGGAGGAAAGAGGATCTGCATGAATGGACACATTGGCCAAAATCACCACCTCTTCATTCATGTGGTAGTTAAGTGATTATAGGAAACATGTACAGGAAAAGCCCACCTACATTGCTCCACTGGGCTTCAGAACTGAAGCTAGAAGGAGAATTTGGGACCCCATGTGGAGGACCCCAAACGCCAAGCTGGGAAGTTCATTCTTCATGTCTAGGAACCCAGGCAAGCTGTTGAAAGGTTTCAGGCCAGGGTCAATCCTAATCAACAATGCTTTAGAAAAATTAATCCATGGAGATAGATTAATGTACCTTGAATACAGACCCATTAAGAAAAATATTAATCATTTGATTGACCCATAAAGAAACATTGATTAAACTGAGATTTATCTTTAAAGTATCCAAGCATGCTTTTCTCATATATGGACCTGGTCTAGACTTTGATCTTCCACTGTGACTAGCATGGTTATTATTCTCGAAATGTGGCACACTGTAAATATTTTCGAAAGTTTTGTATATTGATTTGCCGAGTTTCTACTATGTAAGAACTACTACACTTATTCATTTCTTATTCATTTATATATATTTAATGAGCACTTGATTTGGCCAAGCACATATGCCATGGGGGATGCCAAGATAAATTAAGCAAATATTTTGCAAACAACACATTGATAGAGGTGGTAAAAATAATACCTACCAGTTTTTAATGCCTATTCTAAGCCAAGCATAATTGTATTCTTACATGCATAATAGTCACGGCAACTATATGAAGTAGGTAAGGAACAGAGGCCCTAAGGATGCAGTAGCTCGTCTGAGACCTCTCAGCCAGCAGGTCTTAGTACTAAGGTTTTATTGACTCCAGAGTCTTTTCTTGAAACCACTATTCTACATTATAACTCTTTATATGTATAAGAAAGTGACAAAGGCCATAATGTACAAGGTCAGAGAAGCAAATGAAGCCGAAGAGCTTCTCAGATGAGGTAACATTTGGAGGGTTCAAGGGTGTGACCTCTGCTTGAAAGATATAAGAACCAGAGTTAAAGGAAAGGCACATGCACTTTTGAAGAACATATCCATGCCCAACAGCACAGAGGATGGCATACGATAGGCTCTCAGGAAATGGTCATCGTGTTGAACTGGATCCAGTATGATGTGGGATAAGAAGTATAAGAGTTCAGAGAATAGGGCAGTGCCTGTGGCTCAAAGGAGTAAGGCACTGGCCCCATATGCTGAAGGTGGCAGGTTCAAACCCAGCCCCGGTCAAAAACTGCAAAAAAAAAAAGAGTTCAGAGAATAAAGAGTTCATTATGGACTGGGTGATCCATTCATTTATTGATTCATTCATTCATTTAGCAAATATCTTCTGAGCAGTTTCTATATAGTCGGCCCTATGCATTGTGCTAGAGAGATGATTCTTAGCAATTAGGAGGCTATGCTCCAACTAGGGAGGCAGATTAGTGATAGGATGATTATACTATTGTGTGACAAGTCCTAGGGAAGAAGGTGGGCATCTAAGAATTGGGGAAAGAGGGTGAGAGAAGCTTTCCTGGGAGAGGTGAAAGTTCATGCACTAGACAGAGGAGATGCAAAATGCCCATTGAGCCATGAATGGATTAATAAATTGTTGTATATGTATATGGTGGAATACTATGCAGCCTTAAAAAAATGGAGACTTTACCTCTCTTATATTTACTTGGATGGACCTGGAACATACTCTCCTAAGTAAAGTATCTCAAGAATGGAAGAAAAAATATCCAATGTACTCAGTACTTCTATGAAACCAATTTTTATTTACTCACACTTTATTTATTTATTTTTTTTTTTGTAGAGACAGAGTCTCACTATACCGCCCTCGGGTAGAGTGCCGTGGCGTCACACGGCTCACAGCAACCTCTAACTCTTAGACTTACGCGATTCTCTTGCCTCAGCCTCCAGAGCAGCTGGGACTACAGGTGCCTGCCACAACGCCCGGCTATTTTTTTGTTGCAGTTTGGCTGGGGCTGGGTTTGAACCCGCCACCCTCAGCATATGGGACTAGCGCCCTACTCACTGAGCCACAGGCGCCGCCCTACTCACACTCTCTCATGAAAAATAAATCACAACTATAGCCTAGGATGAAGGAGAGAAATGGAGTGGGAAGGGAGGGGAGGGGGGAGGTTTGATAGAGGGAGGGTAAATGGTGGGACCACACCTATGGAGCATATTGCAAGGGTACAAGTCAAATCTATCAAGTATAGAACATAAATGTTTTAACACAATAATCAAGTAAATGAGGTGAAAGCTATATTAATTAGTTTGATATAAGCACTCCAAAAAAATCAACATACTGCACCCCACATATGCTTAAGTGTATTCATGATCTATGTGTATATGACTTAATAAAAAATAAATAAATAAAAGTAATAATTAAAAAAGACGCCTGTAGTGGATGTAAGAATCTCCATAGGCCTGGAGCACAAATACGGCTATTTGTAGATGGTGGAATAAGGCAAAGCCAGAAATATTGACAGGGGATATATATGAATAGCCTGATGCCAACCTGGGGAATCTAAACTGTGCACCAACCCCTCCACTGAGGCTTCCCCAGGAGGGAAGGAACAGGATTTGATTTGCCTTTAAGATGACCACACTGGCTGCTGTGATGGCAACAGATCAGCAGGAGTGAGATGAGGATGAACAAGGATGGCTTAGCAATCATGGCACTGACCAGGGAAGAGAAAAATGAGGAGATGAGGGGCTGAATCAAGGCAGAGGGTGGAGAAGGAATGATTGTGATGAGGTGACATTTATATTGGGTAATGAAAGACAAACAGCACTCATAGAAGAGAGGGGATGTCATTCAGTGCAGGAAAACAGACTGGGTGGGTAAGTGATATTATATAGAACGTAGTCTAGAAGGAGCTGAGATTTCAAGCAAAGACACAGGAAAAGAGAAGGCAAGAGGCAAAGAGGAAGATGAAGAAATGGGAAGAAGGAAGAAAAAGCAGGGGGAGGAGGAAGTGGAGGAACGATTGGAGACCAAGACATGAGATGGACCATTTGAATGTGAAGATTTACAGGAGACTCTCAAAATGCAAGTCCCAGGGGATCCTGTTGTAAGTTCAGGCAGAGGGCAGATCAACATTATCAGTCTTTGAACCCACCTCTCCTCTTTTATCTGGCTTTCCATCTTGAAATTATCTTTATCCTCCTCCCATCCATCTTTCTCTTTTGTAAATTGGGAATGAACTAAAGACCTCATTCATTTTTCACTAGAAAAATACCATATGCCATTAAATCTAAGATGCCCATCATTGTAAAACATATCATGGCTTTATGTATATTAAAAAAAATACTCTACCAATTAAACTAGGATATGCCATTGGTTATAAGAAGCATTCTAATTTCAAAGATAGCAAAATCTGAAAAATCACACAACTTATTATTTATGAGGGGTAATTAGAAAGTAAAGTCCAAGACAATGCCCCCATTACTCTATCTACAATTTGTACCCACCTCTGGCCCCCTATATTCTCCTTTCTCTCTCTGTGCTAAGAATAGATGCCTCTGACCAAGGCAAATAATTCCAGCGATTCAAACAATTCTATTCATTCTTATGTGATTCACTTTGATCTGAAAATCACCTATCCTTAGCTTGCAGCATCAATTTTTCCGTCTCTACCAAATGATTCTCAACATCATACAAAAGTTCTGTTGATTCCTATGTTAAAAAAGAAGACGAAAAGAACACTTGAGTCCATATCATCTTATGCTATCGTGTCATTTACTGTAATACTCCTCTGTAGGGTCTGCTCTTGAATTTATTCTCAGAATTTCACACCCATAATTCCAATGAAACATCCTTGTCAACATGACTTCCCTGTTGCTGAACCCAATACTCAGTTCTCAGCCCATCTCTTAATTATTCTATTATCAATTATTCTATTACCAGCATTTGAAACCATTACCACTACCTCTGTTTTGAGAAGTATTCCTTCTCTGACTTCTCAGATCCTACACTCTCTGGGCTGTCTTCCTACCTCTATAACCCTTCCCCATCTTTTTTCTCTAGTTCTTCATCATTCCCAACCCCCTTTTTTATTTTTGTCATGCATACACAAACATTATTTATGCTAAAAATTGTTAACAATAGTGTATAAGATTACCTGTAGGCTATGTGCTTATGTGTATATGTAACATAAATGAATTTTAGGTTTAGATCTGGGTCCCCTCTCCAAGATACCTTATTTTAAAATGTATTTTTGCTTCAGAGTATTACAGGGGTACACATATTTTGGTTACATAATTTGGATTTGTGTATTTTAAGTTGATGTTATAAGTGTGTTGTTCACCTAGGATAGGTACATTGACACCCACTGGGTGTGAGTTTTCCGTACCTCTTTTCTGCCCTCCCACTACTACATTTTTGTTGATTTTTACTAATTGATTCCCCACATTTTAATATGAATTTCTTCATGATTGAATAATCAGATTCCTTCTTTTCTCTACCTACACTCTCTCCCAAGGTTATCTTGTCCAAATCTCACATCATTAAGCAGCATATCTATTTTAATCTATATTTTCAGTTCTGTCCTCTGACCTTTGAAACGTCCACTCAACATCTACATTTGAATATGTAGTATACTTGCCAAAATTGGGTTAAATGCCACCTGAGTTCAAACCCAATTCCTCATGTTCCCCCTACAGACTCCAGATATCAGTAAGTGGCAATTCCACTCCTGCAGTTGCTCAGACAAAACCCTGGGGTCATCCTTGACTTCTCTCTCTCACACAAACATGTTCTAGTTCATGAACAAATAATGTCATCACCTCCTAAAAAATACACCCATAAATGCAATTGCCTCTCCCCACCGTCATGGCTATTATCATGATCTAAGCCATTATTTTCACTCACTTGGGATCCTTACTATAATCTTTCCTATTCAAAAAGCCATAGTGATCTGTTTAAAATTTAAGTCAGCTCAGGCTACTTCTCTACCAAAATTTGCAAAGGCTTCTCATTACATCCAGAGCAAAATTGAATCTGAAGTCTTTCCCATTGTGTGCAGGCTTCTACATGACCTGTATCCTTACAATGTCTCTGACTGCAAAAACAAACAAACAAACAAATAAAAATCATATTTCTGTTTGTCGTCTGCTTTCCCTATACCCACACACTAATTAATAGCTACAAAATGATAAGGGTATATATTTAGCTTTAAAAAAAGAAAGTCTAATGTTTAGTCAATGCTCAACAAATATTGCTAAATAAATAAATGAGTGAGTAAATGAAAGAATGAATTTCTGGATCACCCACAGATTTCAGTAAAAAGTTCTCTCTGCATTCCTTTCTACATCAGTGAGCTACTGACTGAGCTTTGCTGTCTGTGTACATCATCATGTGGATACTAGATTAAATTACATGACAATGTCGGTAAAACACTCAATGGGCTTCTTGGAAAGGGAAGTATGAAAATAAGAAGTTATTATGCCATTAGTGTTATTACTAGTTCAGCTGTTGCCACCATGACTACTAATAGGCTCTGATCATTTTCATGGTCCTTTCTTTCTTATTTCTTGATCTCCTCCTCCAGTCCCCTTTTGTCCCTTTTCTATACCACTCTCCCTTTGCCTTGTTTAACTGAACATTTGATGAAACACCTTCACCAAAACAAACCTCTAAAGAGTCTCCCCTCCCAGTCTCATTCAAAGGAGACAAACAGAAGAATAAAGGGCAACACCCTTTCCAGAAGGAGGAGCGGGAAGTCAGGCTGTCTGAGTTGAAATTCCAGCTCAACCACATATTAAGTAACCTCTCTAAGACCCAGTTTCCTTATTTGCAAAAATGAGAAATTATTTATGCTTTCTTCGCGGGAATCATGTTGAGGATTAAAGATGAAATAATGCAACTATGTGATAAAAAATAAGTTAAAATTTAAAAAATATACTAGAAGCAAATAATCTAATAAAAATAAATGAGGGGTAGTGTTTGTGGCTCAAGGAGTAGGGAGAGTTCAAATTCGGCCCTGGGCCAAAATAAATAAATGAATAAATAAAATAAAAATAAATGAGTACAGTGCCTGGCATGTAGGAAGGTACTAAATAAACAGTGTCTATTATTATTTCTGGTTGCTCCACACTTTGCCCATGCAGCTCGTCTTCTAGCTGGGCTGGAGGAGGAGGACAGCTTTCCATGCCTCTGTGCTTTATTCACATCTGTCTTTGCAGAAGGCATGAAGATGAAATGTATTTTAAATAAAACCGTAGTAGATGCATGGTGTATGAAACGAAATTTATATATACAAATAATGGGTGTACAGCTCTATAAATTTTCACAAAGCAAACATACCCATGAGCTACCAACCTAGATTAAGAACACAACATTACCACTACCACTAGAAATATCTTTTATCTCCCTTCAATCACTGGCCCGTTTTGCTGCCCAAAAGTTAATGATCTCTGGACTTCCCAAACCATGTATTTGTTTTTATTGTTTTTGCCCCATCTAGGAATGGAATCATATGGAAATCAGCTCCTGGTGGTTGAGTTCTGTCACTCAGTATTATGCTTGTGAGATTCTTACATGTTGTTACATGACACAGTCATATATTCTTACTCGTTTTTCATTCCTGTATAGTAGCTTACAGTTTGATTGTATAATAATTTTCTTTGCCTGTTCTTTTAATTGATGGGAATTTAGGTTGTTTCCCACTTAGACTTATTTTGAATAAAGCTGATGTGCACATTCATGTCTTTTGGTGAATCTAGGACACAATTCTGTTGGCCTTATCCCTAAGAGTGGAACTGAAGGGCCAGTGGCACGTGCAGTCTTTTATCCACACTGCTGAGCATTCTCAAAGTGACCATACTGATTTATGCTCCCATGAAGAATGTGCATCAAGTTCCTACTGCCTCACGTTGACAGTCCTTGATACCGTCAGTCTTCTTCATCTAAGCCAAGCTGATGCCTGCATTATAACATTAAATGGTGGTTTTAATTTACATTTCTCTGCAGACTAGAAAAGCTGAGCACCATTTTAAACATTGATTTGCCACGGTGATACTCTTGTTTGTGAAGGGCCTGTTTATGTCTTTTATCCATTTTCTTTTCTTAGCAGATTATTTGCCTTTTTCTTATTGATTTTAAGGATTTAAATATTCTTATATATATTTATATACATAAATATATTCTCATATAAATTTATATTCATAAATATATTCTCATATTTTTATACACTTAAATATATTCTGATATATACATAAATATATGCTTATATACATATATTTATATACAGAAGTATATTCTTATATATATTTATATACTTAAATATATTTTTATATTTACATATTTAAATATATTCTTATATATTTTTATATACTGAAATATATTATACACACACAAATATACATATATAGTATATATGAGTACTCTGTCAGGCACATATATTGTAAATATTTTCCTCTACTCTGTGGCTTACATTTTTATTCCATTTATATTACATTTTAATAAGTCTACATTTTAATGTAGTCCAATTTATCAGTCTTCTCCTGTGTATATTTTGTGCTTCTTGCATTCTCCTGAATAAGTATTAGCCTGCACAAAAGTCATGAAATAATCTTCTGCTTCATATCTGAGAAGCTCATTTGCTTTACCTTCCACCAGAAGAACATAATCCTTATTCAGATATCTTTTGTTTTTGCCTTTGACTCCTCTACCTGGACAGAATGAATCACTCCCTTTTCTGAATCCCCACAATGCGATGTATTCCATTTATTATCTTTAGGTTATGTATTACCTTGAATCCTAGGTCTTTGCCTGGCTATCCTTTCTATCTTATCCTCAAACCCCATTTATCCAATTATTTAAATTCTTCATGGTCTTTTCACTAAATCCTGGTCACAATGCCTCATAAGTAACTAGAATTGATCAGTTTCTTTCCACCCCAACTAGTACCTCCATGGTCTGAATCTCTGGCATTTCATCTTGAGCTCTGCAGTTGCTCACGACTGTTGCCAACCTCTAATCCACCTCTCTCTAATTAATTGCCCACACAAGAGTCAGAGTAATCTTACAAAATATCACTTTTCCTCATATTTCCTTTTTTTTTTTTTTTTGTAGAGACAGAGTCTCACTTTATGACCCTCGGTAGAGCGCCATGGCATCACACAGCTCACAGCAACCTCCAACTCCTGGGCTTAAGCAATTCTGTCGCCTCAGCCTCCCAAGTAGCTGGGACTATAGGCGCCCGCCACAATGCCCAGCTATTTTTTGGTTGCAGTTCAGCCAGGGCCGGGTTTGAACATGCCACCCTCTGTATATGGGGCCGGAGCCTTACCAACTGAGCCACAGGCGCCTCATACTTCCTTTTAAAAAACATTTCCATGGTATCCATTGCTTTCAAATTGATGCTCAACTCTTTAATGTTCTGCAGAGGCCTTCTAGGATTTGAGGGATTATTTTGTCTTTCTCACCATTGATGTCTCTGCTTTAATTTCCTAAGAATTTTTCATTTCCTCAAATGCCCCTTGATAAAGATTCTTTTGTCTGCCTCTGTATTTAAGATCCTACCTTCCATTTATCCTTCAGGTCTCATCCTGTATATCTTATTTGCAGAAAACTTTCCTGATTCCCTATGAAGTTAAGTCCCCATACCATCTGATACCACATAACCCTTGTAGTTCTTTTTCATTAAAATTCATTGCACTTGTTTGCTTCAAGCCCATCTTCTCCAATAGAGTGTATATTTCCTGGGTGGGGGACATATCTGCCTTCTTTAATACTTTTTTCTTTTGACTAGCTTATTGCTAACATGGACTATTAAAAATTATTTGTTTAATTGAACTAATTTGTGTTTATATGCCCAGGATCTAGTATTGACTTTGGCATGTTAGTTTTTTTTCTTTACATATTTTTTTATTAAGTCAAATACACATAGATCATGAATACATTCATGTATATGTGGGGTACAATGTGCTGATTTTTTTTATATACAATCTGATGTGGTTAGATCAAACCAATCAACATAGCTTTCACCTCATTTACTTGATTATTGTGGCAAAACATCTATGTTCTACACTTGACAGATTTGACTTGCACCCTTGTCATATGCTCCATAGGTGTGGTCCCACCTTTTACCCTCCCTCTGGCATGTTAGTTTCAATAAAGATATTATGATTCATCATTTTCATAAAATCCTAGGATCAGAATTAGGAAGAACTTAAAACCATCTACTTTGGGGCATCGCCTTTGGCTCAAGGAGTAGGGTACTGACCCCACATACTGGAGGTGGCAGGTTCAAATCCAGCCCTGGCCAAAAACTGCAAAAAAAAAAAAAAAAAATCTACTTTGATCGCCCAACATAAATGATTCTTAAATAATCTCTATAATGTTTCTACCAAACATAACCTACTTATTATTCTCTGATAACAAGGAGTCTCTACATCCTTCAGCAAGTTATTTCAGAGTTGGGCATAAATGTTCATTAGAAAGAGCTACTTTATACTGAGTTAAAGTTGGTATCTTTCTAACTTTCTCCCTTTTGCTAGATTGAGCTTGGCCTATTTTATCCAAATTAGTGAAATTGATTATCTTTCCTGAGAGGCAGCCCTTTAGGTGTCTGAAGACAAGTCCTTTCTGCTCCACATTAACCTTCTTTCACTATTTATCATAGGATTTCCTCCTGCAGACACACTGCAGCTTATAAACGTCCCTTTTGCAGTGTGCTGCTCAAATGTGGACCCCAAGGCTCCAGGTATGGTCTGATCCTTCTAGACAAGAATGAGGCTGCCTCCTCCCTTTTATGAATAGCATAACTCCCAGTAGCATATCTGGGCCTGGGAGAACCAGTGTCTTATAAATAGTTGGTTTTTGAGGGAAGGAACTCAAAATTAGATATGAAATTAAATTTGTCTTTAGACGGTGGGGACTTGGAAAGTGCAGGATGCCTGGACCTGGAGCTTCACTAGCTTCAGGGTAAATCGGCCTCTAAATGTTCCTAAGATCTCAATAACTTCCTTGGTAGTAACATCTAATTATTTGCCTCTAAGTATATTTCAATTATAACTCACAGGTCTTTCCACCCTCAGCGTGCTCAGCATGCAATGAAACTGACGAAAGCCAAACTGCCCATATTCCAATCCTGGCTCCTGCTTCACAGTCACTTTAGGTATCACCTGCATGAATACCTCAGAAATCCTGGCACACCCAGGGAAGATCAGTCTTTTTTACCTACTTTCTTAACTGGCACTAGCAAAACCTTCTATGTTTACCCCAAAGTGGGTAGGATTCTTCTCTGTGTATTTGAGATTTTGGTATTTGTTGTTTTAACAGTAAACCACTTTCTTGGCCTGAATTTCCCTGAGGGATTGTCATTCCCTGCTCCCATTGCTCCCAAGTGACACCACCAAGCCCTCCATGCACCGTTTTCTAATCATCTTCTTTCTGTAACAGGAGCATGAATCAAATAGTTGCCAGAATATAAAAGCCACATTAAGCTCTGCTGAGCTCCACCTGCCAATCTCAACCCAACTTCCTCCCACCAACATTCAGAATCACCTTTATGACATACCTTTCCAGAAGGTCATGTTTTCAGTCTGTTCAAAGTTAAATCATGTCATTTTTTTCAGACCATAAAGTTAACACATGATCATTGTAGAAAAATTAGAAAAGAAACTAGAAGGGTAAATATATCATCTAACCATGATAGCCTAACCATCTTGAGATAAGCTCTTTGATCATCTTGACATATTCCCTTTGCTGTGTTAGTATTGCTTATCTTTTTATATTGTTAAAATCATGCCATTCATTCAATCAGAAATCTTCTATGTATTAATTAACATTATATCAAATAATTTTCACATATTCCTGGAAATTCCTTATAAACATTTTAGTATCAGTTTAACATTATGTGATTTACATACGACATAATTCACTTATTCTTCTCTTGTAAGAAATTGAGATCTTAATTTTTTGATACTATAAATTATTTTTATAACAGTATTGTGTATATTTAAACCCTTGTCAATTTTTTTCTCTGCAATCTCTTCTCCTCTTTATGATATGAATTAATAAGAGTGAAATTATTACATTATCGGGTATATTTCTTTAAGTTAATGGTCCAGCTGTATATATAAAGAGCATCTATACCTGATGTATAACAGACATCGAACAAATGCAAATATTTACAAATATCAACAAATCGATCCCTATAATGGTTGCATTATCACCAGACACATCAGAGAGTATTTTTCTGTCTATACCCTAGACAGAATTTAGCATTGTCATTTGTAATCTCTGCAAAAGTGTGTGTGTCTAGGTATATATTTAAAACTATGAATGATTAGCAAATAAGGAGGAAGAAAAATTACAGAGAATCAAAAATTCTATAAAACACCCTATATTTGATGGGATTTAAATAAACTCTGCCAAAACAAATTGAAAATCAAAGGCAATAATGCAGAAAATTCAGATTATATGATATGAAACTTTAATATATATTTTGTCTGGGACATCTATAAATAATACTGTTCAGACATTTTCTTCAAAATAATCAGATAACTTCAAATTCCCTTATTGTCTATCTGAAAATGAATGGATGATTATGAATTTAATGTCCTGTATATATTAAAATTCTAAATATCTTATAGAAAATATATCCCTATCTTAACTGGCATATTTCCATATTTGTAGCTTTCATTCGTTTTTCTGTGCTCCGTCTTCCTCATTCTCCCTTTATACCATCCCTCCTTATCTTCCCCTGCTCCACATCACACGTGTGCTGTTTGCTGTGACACCAACCCCATCTTCTTCACCAGCTTCCTACCTTGAAGGTGCAGTTTGCTCTCCGTGCTTTGCAGAAGGACAGAACTCACAGAGTCCAGATTGTCGTAGCTGTTACAGCCCAGAGGCCCAGTGCGTGTCTCTGTGACCTGGAGTGGGCATCAAATGAAAGTGTGAGACAGCTTGTCCTTGGCTAGGATAGACCCTGACGAGTCATCCCCTAGCAGAGCAAAGCTGGCAGAAAAAGTCTCCTGGCCTGAGTCAATCGCCACTTCCTGAGCACCTGGTCTATGTCTGAGACCACCGTCCTAGGCTGTCACTGAGTAAACCAGCACAGAGGTCAAGTGTCCACCCTAGAGGTCTGGTTTCTGTGGTTCTCATTCCACAAGGCTGTTGTAAGTATTTTATAAACTACTCAGTTGAGGCATTATATTTCAAAAGCATGGACTTTGGAACCAGGAAAGTCAGTGTGAAATCCAGGCCAGATCATTTATTTATTGTGTGATCTAAGGAAGTCAGTTCACTTCTCTAAGCTTCTGCAAAGCAAAGCTAGGGAATCTCTTCCAGGGAGGTTGTGAGAGCAGATATGATGATTCTAAATATCCAACACATGGTACGTGTTCAATAATGAGCATTTCATTACAAAGCATCTGTATAAATTGCAATGAGTATGTACGTATTATTGTTAGACAAGAACAATAAAATTATCCTTATTTTCCAAAAGAAGTTTCAGCAAAAAGTATAATCAGTGCACAAAAGGAACAATGCCCTAATCTTATGGCTGCTCATTTCTAAAACCTGATCTTAAAAAACCTGGGGTGGTGGATAATAGGGATAGGGCACAGTTATTCAAAAGACAACCTTGAAATAAACTATTCAGTATGAAAAGAAGCCCCATCATTTCTTCAGCCTTTGCTTCCCATTATTAAGAGTTGTTTTGATGTTAGCAATATAAAGACACAGAATTCATTGTAGGAAATGGTGACTTGAGAATTAGCCATCCCTACCACCTCTGTGTTTCTCCAGCTGTAAAATCTAGATCAATAACTTTCTCTTTCTAAACCTCAATTTTCCCATCCACAAAATGTTAGTAATGCTCTGACCCACCTCCACAGGTAAAGAGATCCAATTTTTGAAGTGTTTAGCTCTTGGGGCACAAAACTACATAATTAAATTGGTTTTATTTTATAAATAGTTTATTTTTAATATGGTTGTTATTGAGTAAGGAGGTAAACTACCAATTTATTACTAAAGATACCCACAGTGGTGAGGGCAAATGAGCAAAGCTCCACTTGGTCAGTGGCTGGCCTTAAACAAATTCAGTAGTGAGACAAGGTCCGGTCAACTGTGTCTTGAGGTAGTATCAAGAAATGGCAGGAAAAACCCTGGGGCCAAACTACTGTAGAAGGCAGTGCTTAGGGTAAGAACTGTTTCTTGAGAGGCCTCTGTGCAATTTCTCTGAGAAATTCCTCCTACCGAGGCAGACTGTGCTTCTAGGATGCACAAAAGAGGATTATCTTCTGACAGAGCTTCAATATCTCAATTCCACAACCCATCCAGGGGGAAGAGAACCAACCATTTAGTGATAATGAAAACCAGGCCTTTTCAGGACTCTGATGGCTTCATAAAGATCCATCTCTCTGCACCGAGTTCCCTAACAACATCATCCCCCACTATAGGCGATTCTCCTTGGATAAACTGGCCCTTTGTTTGTTGATTTGATCTAGTTTTCTCCTTACCACTTCCCTCCTCAGCGACCGGCTCCCTCACACACTCTTCACCCTCCTCCTCAGTTTCTGACTCATCTGTCAGAATCTCCCTAGCCCCACCCCTTTTCACTGCAGATATCTCAGAAAGTCTTAACATAAAGGTAAGTCTGTATTTTGCTCAAACGAAATCAGAGTGAAAATGGAGAAGAAAAATGCAAGTTTCAACTCTGGTTTAAGAAAATCTGAGATAGAAAAAAAATCTGCATTGGAACCCTCAGAAGAAGAAAGTTGTTCTATCAAGAAGGTACCCACCTCCACATTCTCTGTATAGAGGTAGTCTCTGAATTTATTGGATTTTAAATGGAATCTTGGCAACATCCCTATGCTCTAAGGCATGGAACTGAAAAGTCCAGAGCTGCTTTTATTCTATGTGACTGTTTAACTGTAAATTCCCTGAAAGTGAATAAACTTACAAATTCGGCTCTCTGGTGGCCACATTTCAAGTGTTCAATAACCCCAAGTAACTAGTGGCTACTATGTTGACGAGCACTGATGTGGGCATTTCCACCACCTTAGCAGGTTCCACTAAGCCATGCTTGTGTAGATGACCATGGATCAGCCAACAGCAGAGTGCCTGTCTTGGTAAATAAAGTTTTATTGGAACACGACCATGCCCATTTGTTTGTTTATTGTCTGTGGCTGCTTCTGTGCTACAACAGCAGAATTGAGTGGGAGCCACGTAGGCCAAAGGTTCACAAAGCCCAAACTGTTCATCACGTGGCCCTTTACAGAAAGCCATTTGCTGACCTTTAGTCTAGAGAGATTTCCAATCCCTAATAAGACATTCTCTATCTAATCCAGAGGAAAAGGTTTTAAATATGAGGCCTCAGTTTTCTTACCGGTAAAATGGGAGGTAGGAAGGAAGAAATTTAAAAACAGAGGTGTTTACAGTATTGCTGGGCAGGGCATCAGTTATTTGACTCTTGCTAACCTCAAGGACAACCTTGACCTATTTAGAGATCCAGTTTCTACCCCTAAAAAGGGGGTATGATATCAACCACACAGGATAACTTTAAGAGTGAACGAGAGGACTGTTGATAATTTGGCCACAACAATCACCAGGGTACTCTAAGAGTCAGTACCTATGGCCGTCCTAATATCAAGGTTGATGGCATTACCGGGCACATGACAACATCACACAAAGCAGTTGGCAGTGGGCCCTGTGAGCTATATATGGTGATGAAGCCAGGAACTGTCTGTGACCATCTGCTTTCAGAATATCCATATTGCAGTGCTATTGTTTTGAGAACCTGCTACCCAAACCCACCCTCCAGCTGTACCTTGATTGCCCCAGTTGATATCTGGATCTCATGGAGCCTTCTCATGGTGCCATCACGGTCGACGAAGTAGGACGATGCAAGCTGGTGCAGAGCTTCCACGCTTTGGGTGGCATTCCCTGACTTTCTGTCCAGGCGGCTTTTGTCCATGTACATGGTCAAAGCCTCCTCCCCTGTGTGGGAAAGTGAAGATGATAAGAAAGCCTGTTGAGCTCTGGTGTGGGAGGCAGGGTACAGGGGCCTGGATACTGAAAGCAGGCTTGAATCTCCAACTAGTACTGCCCAAATTTCCTTCTGTCTCTAAAAATCAAAGTTGCCGTTTTATCTCTGTCCCCATAATGTATGATTATGTGTGCATGGAAATGCACATCTATCTGTATAGACTAATGTGCACAAATGCCTACTTATACTTGGATGTGCTTTCTACACATGTGCATGCATACATGTGCATTCTACACACATGTGCATTCAATCCTGGAACAGGGATCATTAGCAAACCCTCAACAACTGAAGTCCAGCCCCTACAAATCCACCTCATACTTCTCACTAGCATCACTGCCCCTCTTCTGAGAAAATTCAGTCTTGTCTATAAAATGACGTCTTTGTCATAGACACTCCCTTCTCATTCTTTTCTCCCCCTGTTCCCTCATTTTCATTCAGGTCCTTCTTTCCCTCTTTCCTACTCTCTCCTTTCCCCTTCCCTCATTTCTTTCTCCATTCCTTTTTCTCTTTCCCCCCACTCATTGCTAGATAGATGAATGAATTAATGGATAAATGACAGATAGATAAACAGGTAGGATTTGGACAGAGGAATTAATGAATGAGTGATAGATGAAGTTATATAAATACAGATGTAAGACAAATGTATTGATTTCATTCATGAATATTTTCTTAGAAATTCATACATAGATTACTAAAATTATTAAGCTATAATAATTTATACTTTGAGTAACAAATTTTTTCACAAGAATTCCAGAAATAAAGCTGAAGAAAAGTCTGCAAAATACACTCACACTCCTGACTCCTCTCACTACCAACGTTGTGAACTTGAGCACATTTAGTAACTTCCCCATTCCTCATTCTATTCATTAGCAAAATTGGGAGAAAAAGAGTACCAAATTCATTGAATTACTAAAAAGAATAAATTAGTTACTACATGTGAAGTCTTCAGTACAATGTCTGGTTCATTGCAGCACTCAAAAAAAGTCTGGAATAATCGTTAAGGCACAGAAACTGAGCTAGACCTCTGAACTACCTGTATTAACCTCTCTGTGCCTCAGTTTCTCTGTGTTAAAAATGGAGATGCTAACCGTACTTACCTTGTAGAGTCATAATAGATTTAAATTAGTTAATTACATGAAATACTTGAACCCTTCCTGCCACCTAGTAAGCACTATGGAAGTATTAGCTGGCATTATTTGATTATCGCAAATTATTAATTTTGTGATATTTATACTTACAGCTAGTCAATTCAGTACAAAAGGATATTCAGAGAACAAAAACTATTGGTATGTTCTGAGATCCAAAGCCTGCTATCTAGGACAATCGAAACATCTTTAGAATGTTGATGACTTTTTGAGTTGAATACAAAACACAATTTACTTTCAGAAGGAATTCCATTCTATCCCTCACCTAAATGTCTGGCTTTTGAAATCCTATTGCAGCTTTCTGGGGCTAATTCTAATGTCACTTCCTCTTACTACCCCCTCCTCTACCTGTGGAATACCACTGTACACCCCTGACAATCTTCCAGGGCATCTTTTCTCTGATGAGCTTCCTCCAGCCTCACCCTCACCTTGTAGAGAAGTAACCATCTCCCCTCAGCCATTCCCCACTGTACCCACTCAGCTTAGCGTCGCCGGCAGGCCTTGAGCATTGTTTCTATGCTGAGCACTTTGACAGGTACGGGGGTGACAAATGATCAAGACACTGAGACGTGCTATAATTACAAACCACACACCAGACATCTAAGATTCAGTCTAAAAAATACAAAATTTCTCATTAATACTTTGTTCTGTTAATTATATGTTGAAACTATAACATTTTGGATATAATGTTAAATATGATGTATTGTAAACGATTTGCTCTTTTTCCTTTTACTTTCTAAGAGAATTTAAAATGGCATGTGTGGCTCACACTAATGGCCAGTGCTGGTCTGGGGCCACAGAGTCACAGGAGGTCACTTCAATATACCAGGGGAATAGCCAAGGTGGAAGGATTCAGGGGAACAGGTCAGGGAAGGGCACCTGTGTCCTCGTAGATAAAGTGGGCCACAAGGCCTGGATGATCCAGCCCCTTCCATTATATCACTCACTTTTCTCTGGGTTTGTACCATGTACAAATGTGCCCCCACTTTCTCTCATTGTTAGGACCCTATGTTAGTGGATTTTACCTGGTTAGCACATATTCATCTTTCATATGTCACTTAAAACATCACCACCTTCCTGTGAGAAGCCTGTCTCAATGCCTCACTCATAACCTAGACCAGACCGATAACTATTTACTCTCTCCCAGGCCCCCATTTTATCTAATGCACACATGCCTGGACTTGGGTTGACCTCAGAACAAGACACTCATGTTTGCTCTTTTCCAAGAAGGCCCCACTAACTACAGTCAGCATGATCTTCTGTTCTTTGGACCCCCAAAAAATCTAAATAGATTTGGCTTAAAAATGACTTAATACCCAATTTGACTTTGAGTTTCAGGGGCAGCGAGCTGTGGGGAGGCACAAAAGGACTCTAGCCAATCCATCATTCTAATGTCCAAGGCTTTTTCTGGAGTCTGATGAAGAGTGGATATTCAGTTATCATTTGATGGATTAATGGATGGGTAGGCGGATGGCTGGATAGATGATTGAATGAGTGGATGAACAGAGAGACAGGTGGACAGGTAAATGATTATATAAGTAAGCACGCCAAGAATTAGAGCCATGAGGCAGAGGAAATAAGCATTTCAAGTGTCAGCTCAGTCTCTCTGAGGGGCCTGTGAAGGAGAAGGTGAAATAAGCCCAGTTCCCTCTGGACAGAGAACTGGCAGAAGCAAATCTTAGATCAAGAGGGGTTAATGGGCTTCTTACTGCATTATTAAGACTTAATTTCTTGTTTATTAAGAGAATGCTCTCTTTAGAGTTGCTTTCCACTTGGGCATTCCTTCAATTTGCCTTTTCACCCCATGTAGGCCGGTCCTCAGTTTTCCAGGCCTCCAGGGGACTTTCCCTCATTCTCTGCAGCACCTTCTCTCAGAAGGGAATGAGCTGAGACACACACACACACACAGAAATACACACACAGGATGGAGGATGAGGTGGGAGCAATAGGAAATGTTACTCCCAGATAGGAGGTGAGGATGTCTAGACTTTAGGTTGCTTTGATGGCCCCTGTGACTTTATTCTCAGCCTCCCTCTTACTGAAGGGGCAATCTCCCAACATGTGGGCTGAGAAATGACGAATACACACAAACATACACGTCTGAACAAAAATATGAGCCCCTCGTGTATAAAAAGACATCCATGCAACACACACACACACATACATGCATATTTAAGCTCACGTATACACATATATTAAGTATGTCTATGCTGCATCGCACATATGTGTGAAATGCACATGTGTGTGTAATGCACGTGTATGTATGCCCATGAGTAGAAATCACATCCAAGTACAAGTAGGCATTTGTGCACAGCAGTCTATGCAGGCAGGTGTGCATTTCCATGCACAAACAATCGTACATGAGAGATGAATCATAAAGTCACATGGGCACCAGCTTCCATGTGTTTCCTTCCACCAAAACTATGCTTGAGATGAAGAAAAATTTCTACTCCCGTTTTCTTGTGTGAGCTTCCATATGCAGAATTCTTCCCTTCACCACCCTCTGTAAGAAGATCATTCATTCTACCTGTTTTATGAGTCTAATAGATATCACAAAGAATTGGGGAGCCCCTGGAAATGTGCATGTATTAGCTGTTGGCCCTCCCATCAGCTCCACGTCTTCATTTCTACTCCCGTCCTTCCTGTTCCCTCCCCCTATGGAGCCAAACAAACACTGTTATTTACCCCATGGGTGACAATTAAAGAATCATCTTTTGTTGCTTGCTTATGCCCTTGTGAACTTGCTTAACACCTCAAATAGTTCACCTTGTCAATGAATATAGGGTGTTTAGAAAAAATATATAATGAATAACATTTTCTGCATCTCTGCATATATAGATGTAGACACCGATACCCAAATAGGAAAGTGAATTTCTCAATATCACCCACTCATCCAGTGAGTGACAGGTTTGGGCTTGATTCTTGGGTCCCTAAGGCCCTTAGATGCATTAAATAACAACAACAATAACAATCATAAAAATGATAATGATAATAAAAACAATAACAATGGCAATAGCAACTCTTTGCTAGGTGCCAGGCAGTGTGATAAGCACCTTTAATGTATCCTTTTATTTAATTCTCAAAATATGCATGAAGGAAGTACTACTATTGTGACTATTTATAAAAGAGGAAACTGAGGCTTAGAGCATGAAATTACTAGAAAAGTGACACTGAGCTGGTGAGGAGCAGCAGGCAGGATGGTGTGGATCAGACTTACCTGCCCCTTCATTCTCTACAACTGCCACATCCCTTCTCTCACATTGTATAGCGGGTCATTAAGGACTATTTCCCCCATAAATGAATGAACAAAATGACGATGTGAGAAGGACTTCAGGCAGAGTGCAGTGGCTCATGCTATCAACCCTAGCACTTTGAGAGGCTGAGAAGGAAGGATTGCTGGATGCCAGGAGTTCAAGACCAGACTTAGCAAGAGCAGCACTCTGGGTCTATGAAAAATTTAAAAGTCAGCTGAACCTGGTGGTGCACTCCTGTAGTCCCAGCTACTCAGGGGACTGAGGCAGAAGGATCTTTTTAGCCAGGAGTCGTGGTTGTCCATCACCCAGGTTGCTGTGAGCTGTGATTATGCCACTGCATTCTAGCCTGAGACAGAATGACACTCAGTCTAAAAAAAAAAGACCAAAGACCTCACACAGTTTCTAGCATGTACTGCTTAATCAACAATAAATCTCTTTCCTTCCCTCTCCCTTTCTCCTCCACACTGAGGGCTGAGGGAACATTTAAGGCCTGCTGTCCAACACCAAATCTCAATTCAATGCTTTGCATATTTTAAAATGTTGTGCTGTAAAAACAGAAAAGGAACAAGGATCTGTGAATAATTCACCACCTTGCCTTGAAGAAATTAAAAATATATTTCATTGAGGGAGAACGATCTTTGCTACTTCAGATTTCCAGGGACTCAGACCAAAGCACAGCTTTTAATGGAAGAATTGAACTGGTCTCAAGTACTTTTTTCCCAAGTGAACTGGGAGGTGGGAGATATTCAAGCAAAAGGGTGCAGGTTAATGCTATACTCAACGCAGAAAGGAGTACATTTTCACTTTATAATAGAATAGAATTTACTATCCAAAGTCCTACGTAATATAGTAGCTGACTAGCAACAAACCACAGCTAGTTGGTTGGCTGTTGGAGTACGTGTGTGGGTTGGTGAAATAAATGATGTTGGATCAGAAATATGATGCAGGATGTGTAGAAAGAAAACCCTGAGTTAAAAACTTAGCTTTGTAGCTTACGAGCTATTCATCTTCTGGGTCGCAGCTTCCTTACCCATAAAATGAAGGCAATATGACTTGTGCTTCTGAACCAAAGAAAAGGTGCAATGCCTGCTATGTGGCAAATACTCATTAAGTAGCAGCTAATATTATTGTAAGAGTGAATGATTTTGCCCAACGAATCTCTCATCTCTCCACCCATATTCCCATTATCAAATGACTAATCTGGTCATCCTTAAATTGTACACTGTGTGCTCACCTTTGAAAGCTCCACTGCCTTCCATTACCTAACTGGCCCCCATCAAGCTTAACTGTCACTTCCTTCATGAAGTTTGCACTGACCACTCCAGTTTGTGGTGTTCAACTGTCCTCTGAAGGAGGATATCTCCTGTTATAATCACAGCTCAGTCCACCCTGACTCTGACAAGAAGGGGACCTCTTTCAGTGGGCATGGGCCATGTCTCACTCACCTGGCAGCTGTATGAGCAAATCAGTGTGGTTGTCCATCACCCAAAGGGCTTTCTCAAAGTTCAGCAGCCCCAGATGCTATGGCAGAAAATTGATGCTTAAGGGATCCCACATAATATCCAATGGTGTGTGCTGAAAAGACCCATAAGTGTCTAAACGTATGTCTAATCTGTACCGTATCTCAACCATTCTTCTCACATTTATTTCATCCCCTTCATCTAACCCTTTTTCCCTTACTCTCTCAAAAACTGATTAAACCTGATGGGGAGAGATGGGTAAGACAAAGCAAGGTGGAGCAATTAGTCTGACTTCCTTTGAATCTACTCAAGGTTTATATGATGTACAAATGATAGCCCATTTGTAAAATGATAACCTCAAGTTATCATCCCCTAGAGTAGACTTCAGTAAGCAAAGAAAATCCTCTAAATAATATCTGAAATTTAATCATTTCCCCAGATCAGATCCCATTTCAGTGGAACTGAAACAATGATCAGAATAAGCATGTCTAACAACCTGAGCCAATTCCAATAGTAAGCCATATGTCCACCAAAGTTGGCAAACCCTCAAATGGGACTGCCCCACAGAACTGAATTATCCACTCTGATCTGACCACAAACAATGGCTAAGACAAGTTGGCTCATGGGGCAACATATGCTTTTACATGATGTAGGATGTCAGAGAGCCTAAGAAGGCTTTGGTCGGGACATCCCACTCTCCTTCCCAACCTGGTCAGAAGGTGTGCTGGGACTGTGGCCCAGGTGCTGCTGACCTACCTCCCAAGGTGGCTGAGATGAGCAGGTGGGTGCCGTACTTTTTGATGATGGTGTCGATGAACTGCTGAGTGGTGGGTCTCCTGCCAAGCAGGCGGATGCTCCTTTGAAACTCCGGCATGAGGGGCATCGGATGACGAACCAGATCCCTCCTCTCGATGGCTGTGTTCCTCACCTTCCAACGGGCAAACTCCCTGGGCAGGAGAGACAAGTGACAGCCCTCAACTTACCACTATGGTCCTCAATTCAAAGACCACTCAGCCACCCCATCCAGGCATCTCTTCTTGGGGAGAGTGTCTACAATTACTTCTAATATTTCTTAAGTGATACTTTAATCTACAGTTTTCAATCCTCTTCAGCTAACAAATGTATATCTGCTGAGTACGATTCTTATCACTGGGATACGGAAACAGATAGACACAGTCACGCTCTCAGATTGCTTATAGAACATCAGGAAGACATTGGTCAGGAGCTGCTTTTACTAGGTAATGGGTGGAAAGACTGAGGAAAAAGAAAGAGTGATAATAACATTCATAATAATAACCTGATGATAATGATGGAGATTTTTATATTATTTTATGGTCCATAAGAATCTGATGTCTAATTTTCCATCTAGCCTTGTGACAGGGGATTAAAATCCATTTCTGATACCTATAAGTCCATCTCTCTCACTAGACTATAAATAACACCATAGAGATGGAATCTTCTTAAGTACTCCCCAAAACATCCCTGTGAAGAACTCAGTGTCTGCTATTTGGAAAGATTCATAATAATGCTAGGTGGATGAATAAAAAAGCAGATGGAAGAAAGGAAGGAAGGAATCTAGAAAGGAAGGAAGTTAGGAAGGAAGGAAGGGAGGGATGGAAGGATGAATGAATCTAGGAAGGAAGAAAGGAAGGAAGGAATCCAGGAAGGAAAAAAAGGAGGAAGGAAGGAAGGAAAGAAGGAAGGAAGAAAGGAAGGAAGGAATGGAGGAAGGAAGGAAAGAAAGAAGGAAGGAAGGAAGGAAAAAAGCCAGGAAGGCATCAAGGAAATCAGGAAGGCAAGTTGTGTAATTGTGGACAGAACCTAAGGCACAAATCAACCTGAGAACTGTTACAAGACAATTCAAAAACAAATATTGGGCCTTCAGTTCACTTTAATCCAAAGTGCTAACATGCACTCATTGACTGTCTACTATTTGGAAGAAAGAAAGCTACAATCTTCAGACTAGATGGGAGAATTACCATGTTTTTCCTTCACTAAAACTAGACTAGATCAAGATTGAAGAGCACCAAATGCAGAAGTCCAAGTCTCACCCTGCCTCTCACACCGCCTGTCGGTGCAATCTCAGGCAAAGCGTGTTCCCTCACTAGGCTTACATTTCTTCACCTACAACATTCAATTAATACTATATATTTCCTACCACTAGTGCAGGGATTACATGAATCACATAGTGTAAAAATACCTTTGGAAAATTCAAGATACTAATTTAATGTGAAATATTGTTTTACCACTGTACTTCTTACAAATTTCAAGACACATGTGTGTAAATCATTAAAGCTTCATAGACAGTGAACATGGCACATGCAAACAAGAGGGGATTTAAAGAGACTTGGGGCAGTTTGCTTTTGCTAGGTAACGGTCATTCCTAGCAAAGATGCAGCTCCCCCAGGGCGAACAGTTCTCCAACCTGCCTGAGTTATATGCTCTCAGTCCCTTGAGAAAAACACACTGGCCAAGGGGGCTGTAAGGTCAGCCAAGATAAATGATGGGAACCAGAGTTTAACGAAAAGGTTTCTCTTTCCTGCCACAATATGGGAGAGACAAATAGAAAAAGGAGCATAGGGCGAGAAGAAGCAGACCAGGGCGGGAATCAGGCCGGGATATGCCTTGCTAAATCAGTGGTGAAGTCTGACCCTTGACTCCCAGAGCACTGCATCTGAAAAAAAACTTCATCATTAGGATACATTTTCAAGCCTCAGAGATTATGGTCTGTGCCTGTTTAAAAAATTTCCATCCATAATTCTTAACACAGTTCAAGTTGCAAGGCAGCTCAGTACTTAGCACATCTTGGGTACTTAAGTCAATCAACTGCACAATGAACTCTGCAAGGCCCCTACTGAGTGCAATATATGATGTCTGCAGAAGAGGGGTGGATGCATCGTAGTCCCTGTCCTTGAGAAGCCCATAGTCTTGCACCTAGACCCACTCACACATGTGAAAAAGAAAAAAAAAAAAGAAGAAGACTAGAAAGCCCCCAGTCTGTCAGGAAAGACAGAACACTTCCAGCTCATTGTAAATCCAGGACACTGGGACACAGACGGAGGAGGACTTCTCAGCCCTCCGGAGAAAGCTTCAGAGAGGACATCATGTTTGAACTATCGTTTTGAAGTCTGCACAGGTTTTAAATAAACAGAAGTGTGGTTTAAAAAAATAGAGAAAAGGGCTGGAGGAGTGCGGAGGGATGGACACAGAATGCTATGGGAAGAGCGTCTTGGAAGAAGAGTGTGACGAAATGGTGCAGAGGTGACAAGAGGGACCACATGGGTTAACCAGCTCTGAGGAGGTGGAGGGGATTTGAGAGCCAGTGGGGGAGAATGTTATAGGTGTGCTGGGCGGCTTGTGGCTTGAGTCCCCCGAGTCCCAGGGACCTCGGGCCCCTCTCCCTGGCTGCCCCTGCTGCTTCCTCTGCCTCTGTGCCTCTCTTTCCCTTCACCTCTCCCTCTCCCCCTCCTTTGGGGCTGTGCTGTGAGATGCTCCATGCAGACATTTACCCAGCAAGGAGCCAAGGGAAGCCTCCGGTCAACAGGGACCTCACAGGGCACTGCATCCGAACAGTAACTATGTGTGCGGACCGGGTTACTAGGAAACAGACCCTCCCCAACAGAGCCTTGAAATGCCTGCAGCCTGGCGAGAAACCCAGAGAAAAGGCACCCAGATTCTTGAGGAACAGAAACTGTGCGATAATATTTATTGTGGGAAGTCACAAAGCTGTGAGGTAATTTGTTATTCAGTGATTGATCATCAATCAAAAGCAATTAAAATCACCACATGGATCTGAGATAAAGCATATTTCTTCATCAGCTTATCCCTGAAATTTATGAAATTTATAAAATTATATACATTTAATTAGAAAGTTATATATGTGCCTATAAATACACACACATATCAGTATATAGAAAAATACACGTAATTATATAGTGTGTGTATATACAATATGTCCATAAATTTTGTGTGCAATTTAAAATAGAGGTCTATTTTAAATATTTCTTATAGATGTCTATTTTAAATATTTAAATATTTAATTGCATACAATATTTATGGGCTATATATATATATGTATACCTCACTTTTATTTATAACTCTCTTGGGTTGCTTCATTTTCATGTGAACATGTCTGTGTCCTCAAAGTTTGTATTTATTTAGCCTCAGAGAGGTTAAAGTAACCTGTTAAAAGTCACCCAGCTACTTAGTACCAGAGCTGAACATAGAAAACTGATATCCTGACTCTTAAATCACTCTTCAGTGTAAATATTGAGAGTTAGAATATAAAAACATAGTAGAACTGATACCAATGCAGAAAAAAATGCCGCCCCCACTACCAAATTACAAGGCATGACTCAATTCTCTCTCCCTCTCTCTCTTTTAACAACCTTCACAGTATTTGTGAAGTTCACCAGCTATACACCCTGGGCCTGCCATCTGTGTTCCTTCCTTGAAATAACGGAAAGAAACCAATGCCAAGCACCCAGTTCCTCCCTCACAGGGTGGATGTAAGGCTTATATGATCAAATGCATGTGACCTGCTGAGCACAGGGCCCTTAGAAAGAGCAGCTCAGTAGCAGAGGGTGTCATTATAAAGCACAACTATTGCTCAGAACCACGGACAGAGTTCCTTATGCCAAGGAATTATTCCATTATTTGGGGCAGGGGGTGTTAGAACAAATTATTGTTTAGGAAAGTTATTAAACTATGCTGTGCTATTTGCAATGCTATTTTTAGACATGGAGGGATCACAGAGGAGGGGCCCCAACATAGTCTGAAAAAGGGATTGTCTGGAAATTGTGGTGTCAGAGAATTCTCCTGCATGATTTAAAATCAGAAAGGAAACAGGGAATTTGGCCAAAGATGGGGAAAGGTGGTTCAGGAGGAATGAACTCTGCAAGCAAAACTGGAGAGGAATGAAAGAGGGTAAGATAGTTGGAAAGAAAAGGTGGTTTGCATGTGGTTGTGTGCCTGTGTGTCCCATATAAATAAAAGGTAAAGGCTAAGAGGTTATTTGGGACCACAGGATGAAGGGCTATGTGTCAAACTGTTTATTAGATTTCTTCCTATAAACTCAGTACTTATTGACCAACAATCCAGACTAAAATCATTCTGAGGAGGGGTTTATGTGGTTCTTAAACCATCACAGCATGTTGGAGCAAAGGCTGTAATAATCACAGGACTCAATGACTTTCACACTTTTTACCAAAATACACTTGCTTACAAGGGCTCAACATCACCTAGATCTATGCTGAGGTGGATTTAAACATAAATGCTGAAAGTTGATCATATATTTGAAATTTGAGTACCTACTACTTTTCCAGCTCTGAGGTCACAGCAGTAAACAAAATCGATAAAAGTCTTGCTCTCAAGGAGCTTACAAGCTTGTGAGAGAGAACAGAAAACAAATAAAGACATGGGTAAGGTGTAGGGGGAGATAAGACTTATAAAGACAAGTAAAGCGGGGGAAGGAGGTTGGGAAACCCAGAAGTGGAAGGGGCTGTGTTTTGAAATGTAGTCAGAAAAGGCTTTGCCGACTTGAAGGTATTTGAAGATAGATCTAAAAAGAAATGAAGGAGGGATCTAAAAAAGGTATTTGAGGAGAGATCTAAAAAAAGGAATCCACCTGGTAGAAGAATGTTTAGAAAAAAGTAACAGTAAATACAAAGGTCCTGAGGTAGAAATGTGTTTGCCCTATTTGGGGATGACCAAAGAGGCAGAAATAGATAATAAGTAAATGAGTAGGAGGATGAGCTAAAAAGACGTCTGACGGGAAAACATAACATGAAAGATGGGGTAAGGAAGTCATAGATCAAAAAAGGCTTTGCCTGCTTTGGTGAAGACATTTTTTATTTTTAAATTCTAAGTACCATGGAAAGTTAAAAGAAGAATTTGAGCTAAAACAATGTGATTTATGTTATAAAGGAAGGGTAGGCAAACATTTTTCAAATAGAGCCAGATAGTAAATATTTGAGGCTTTTCAGATATGAGGTATCTGTTGCAAACACTCAACTCTGTCTTCATACTGTGAGACAATGAAAGACAATACAAGTGAATGTGGCAGTGTTCCAATAAAACTTTATTCACAGCAAGCAATAAACGAGATTTGGTACATAGGTAATATGACTCCTATTCCAAGAGCTTCACCCTGACTCCACTCAAGGACGTCATCAAATTCAACCCATTCAATTCACAGATGGAAAAAGTGAGTGTTAAAAAGATGCCCAAGAACACAGGAAATGATTGGCAGGGCTCAAATCCTAGCCTAGGATTCACGACTCAAAGTGCAGTACCCTTTCCATGTCACCTTAAAAAAAATAAAGAAAGAAGAAAGTAAATGAAATCAACCAAGCCTTGCTTGTCGTGTTATCTGACTGCTCTGCTGGCCCAGGAACAATTTCATGTAGGTTTTCAGTGAACTGAGCACAACATGAAATATATCTTTCCTTCTGAGCACACAGAGCAAGTGAATTCCCCTTGGAGGAGAAGGCAGAACTCACAATAGCATCAGATCTGTGGAATATGCTTATGCCCAATTAAGTAACCCAACAGGGTGGGTGAGCCAATTAGACTGAGATTAAAAAAAGAATCCTGGATGGAAGTCATAGGTGTCTGCAGCAAGGCCCACCCCACTGGGGGACCTAAAGGTCGGGGGTGGGCAATAACAGGGGCTGAAGCCAGAGTTGTAGGATTTCTTACGAGGCTAGAGACAATTCTATAAGGCTAAGGCTTTCTTTTTAGAGCTAAGCATTGCCAGTTTAGGAATCCTCCTTAATCCTTTTTATTAGCCGTCTGCTGTCCTACATACCTACACACACACATACATACAGATACACACATATACATACACGCTCAATCACACACTGAGTGTGAGATTACATAGAAGGAGAAAAGATTATGAGACAGGAAGGAGAACTGGTTCTATGTTCTTGGGAAGGTGGATATCTGTATCTCTCCCTGTGAAATAAGCTGGTTGAATTACGTCATGTTTAGCCATCTTCCAACTTAGGCTCTGGAAGTTGAAATTTAGATTTGAACATGACCCTGCCACCTTATTAATTAAACTCTATGAAATGAAAACGGTAACTACCTTAGAAAGAGGGGGTGCAGATTATATTGAACTACGAAGCACAGTACCTAGGACATAATAGGCATCAATAAATGCATCAATAGACATAAAATAAAATTTTAATGCAGTTATTATCAATATCATCACTGCCATTATTATATGAGCAGCTACAAGGGGGAAATTGGGTGATAGTGGATTGGTAATGGGATGGAGGGTGGGGAAGGAGAGGAAACAAACAGGATTTTTTTTAAGTCATTAGCAAATAAAACTTCGGGAAAGGTGGGATTTGATTCTTGTGAAGTACATTTAAAGTGCAATAAGACTGAAAATTAAGAAACAGACCAACAGTTTGTAAATTCCATCCAAGTCTACTTTCCTCATGTACGTGATGAGGTCTAAAAGTGTGCATCTCCATAAATTGTGCCGTGAGAGTTGAATGAAATAATGTTTGGAAGACTTCTTTATAAATTGCAACAGGGAGTGAATAATTGTTAACTGCTTTTGGAATTAACGTTTTTTATTAGTAGTATAAAGGCACACTTACGCTTGTGATGTTTCTATTGCTTAAAATGTTCTGTTTTGGTTTCCTCATCTTTAAATCATGGGCAGAGAGTTTCTACTTTTCATGGTTGTGAGGGAAACACTTCCAGCACTGGATAAATGTGTTTTCTCCATTATATAATCTAGACTACAAATGGCCTCTGAATAAGTTAAAGGCTGTTTTATTCTTCACCGAGCATGTTTTATGATTTGCTTACTTAAATATCAGCTCAGATATAGTTGGAGGTGGTTTTCAAAAACACACATATCTTTTAGGCTTTAAAATGTAGAGAAAATAGTAAAAATAAATGGAAGACCAGAAAGTGAAGTTTGGGTTAAAATTATTTGTAAAATTAATTCTATAAATACCTAAACACTAGATGGAAGTTAGCCAACCACTGGTGTCCCTGAGATTCCTTGCAACCAAAGGAAAAAGGAAATCATTGCCAAAAGAGCTAGACAGTCAAGTAGGTGGCAGAGTATTTGTTCAAGTTGTTGGAGAAATACACTCACTGGATCCTATGGTAAGACACAACTTCTCCCATGGTTTCTCATAAAGAGTTGGATTAAGTTGATACTGGTGGGTGATGTCCTCAACAACACCCTGTTGAGTTCAATTGGCTTAGGAAGCTTAATGCATAAGCCAAAGCACTATTAAGTCAAGCCATTCCCTAAGAGTCAAACATATTATAGTCTAGACACATGGCTCTCTGGTGGTCTGACTTAATGAAAGGAGGCGTTGTAGACTATTTTATAGATACTGTCTTTTGTTATTGAAAGCATGACTGATAGAGTTACTACGAGATGTTTGCATTTGTTTATTCCTGGTGTTTTTTTATTAATTATTTTGTATTAAATTGTAACTCTGTACATTGATGCATGTATGGGGTTCAAGGTACTGCTTTGATATACAATGTGAAATGTTTACATTGAATTAAGTAATATTCCTGGTGTCTTATTCAATTGTTTACATTAACTAATCATTTGGAGTTGAAATCAAAAGAAGCCTCTGAGTATCAGGGTGATGGGGGAGAACTCTGGGACTACGTCTGCTATTGTCAATAGCAAATTATACCTAGAGATGAACAAGGGTAATTATAGAAACGGAGAGAAAGGAGATGAAATCACTGAGCTGAGAGAGAAGGAGTGAGGGCCTTTTTTTTTTTTTTTTTTTTTTTTGCCAGTCTCTCCCTACATGATCCTCAGTGAGCTTACAGAAAGGTGAACCCAAGGGCATATGTGAAGTAGAAATGATGCATCTTAACAAGAGGGTGTCGGCGCCAAGTCCCTTGGCTGCCTTCATGCCCCAGAACACAAGTGGGAGAGCAGCTGAGCAGCAGCAGCAAAAGCATTTTGGCCCCAGAGGAGTGAAAGGAGGAAAAGTAGAAAAAAAAATGAAAAATGGTTATGAATAGAATTACTTTAGTAAAAGTAAAGACAGTGACTTAACTTTAGAGAATAAAATAGTCCTTGCTTACGATTTGTATACATCTATTATCTAAAGTGTGTTCACTTAAGTAATGAAAGTTTTAGTCTCACACCAACTTCAAGCACTTCTGAAGGCTTTTATGGGAATAGGTTCAGAGGAATGGGGACATCTCATGCAGTGAAGTCACGCTGGCAGGGAGCTACGTGTTTCCCATTGAGTGCAAACTTGAAAGGGAAAAATAGAAACTCAACAAACATACTTAGGGATGGCTCAACTTTTATATAAATGAACCATTTCAGATAAGCAAGTGAAATATTCCAGGAAGCACCATTACTGAGGGCAGGAAAACCCATTGGAGGTTTATGAGAATTTTTCGTGGGGAAGGGAGCTCAGAATGCACCTGTTTACTTTACTCTGAGGGGCTGATATGTCCTGAGCCACCTTCCAGCTGCTCACTGCTTGCAATACATTATCCAAAGCATCAGAATGAAAGGGCTTTTGGAGAATCACTCAGCACTGTTATTTCACAAAGAGGAAACTGAGGCCTGGAGAGAAAAAGATGCTTGCAAAGTTCACAGCACCACTGGTGGCAAAGGGGACTAAAATATACATTCCTGATCTCAGGTTTAGTGCTCTCTCCTATGATCCACTGTCTCATCTCATTATATTGATTTTGTGGGTTTTATAGTACACTTGGTCCTTCATAAATATCTGTCACCATATCAGGTCTTGCAATTGAGTTGGCAAACTCGCTTTTATGTGCTTCTGTTGGCAGCACTGTACAAACAACTCGGTATGATTCCATAGCCTTGGTATATTAGTGTCTCACAATTGTGTTTATGTTGAAGTGTGGCAGTGTCTTGATGAATGATGTTCATTAATGTTGTGTGTTTTTGTGTGTTGTCATGAGAATGGTGGAGGTTGAATTAGAACAATGAAGAAACATTCATAAATTTATCATTAAACTTGACAAGAGTGGAAGTGAAATCAGAGACATGTTAGTCCAAGGTTACGTGGATAAAGCTCTGAAGAAAGTTGCACTGTACAAATGGATTAAAAGTATTTCTGAGAAAGTGTCACCAATGAAGAGAGGTCATGGTAGTGAGTAATGAGCAGAACTGATATAAAACATTGCAAAAATTCATCTAATTGTGCGTCAAAATTGTTGGCTGACTGTGAAAAGCAAAGCAGACTAAGTAAACATCAACAGAGAAACAGGAAAATATTAACTGAAAATCTTGGCCAACAACACATGCCTCTTGCATCACAACAATGCACCAGCTCACATGGAATGTCTGTAAGGGAGCTTTTAGCAGGATACAAATAACTGTATTAGAACATTCCCACACATACTCATCTGATCTGGCCCCCAAAGGCTTTTTTTCTTCATCCATAGATAAAAGAAATTGAAAGGAAGACATTTGATGACATTCAGGACATCAAGGGTAATATGCCAGCTCTGATGGCCATTCCAAAATGAATTCCAAAATTGTCTGGAAGGGTACACTAGGTTCTGGCCTCAGTGCATAGCTTTCCAAGGCAAGCACTTAGAAGGTGACTATAGTGAAGGACCTTCACTATATTCAGCAGTGAAGTATGTAACACTTTTCTTAAGATAAATTCACAAACTTAATTGTCCTACGTGGCATATATTATCCTCCCCACAACCTGGATGTTGGAGAGTATTACCATCACCATCACATGTGAAGGAAACTGAGGCCCAGGGCAGGGAAGGAAATTTGGCAAACCCACACCAGAGCTAGGATGGAAATTTAGATTTCAAGATTCTCTGTTTCTTCCCGTTCTCTACTCCTTGGCCCATTCTGGTATCACTGTGTGAATGGAGGAAAGGCATTGATTCTCCCAAACTGCCTTGCCAAGAGCCCCTGTTCTACAGAGGAGAAAAATATAGGATATCAAACAAATGTTCATTCCACTAACCACCCGCAAAGGGGATGCAAAACAAGTCTTTTCCCCAAGATCTCATGTCACTATGGGATAAGCACTTACTTTACAGACCTGGCTCTGAATTCCAGCATTAAACCACTCATTAGCTGAGCAACCATTTATGGATCCTTCAGCATCTGAGGGACCATTTACAGACCCCTTCCTTTCTCTTCCCTTCCCTTCTCGCCTTTTCCCCTTCCCTTCCCTCTCCTTCCCTTCCCTTCTTTCTTTCTTTCCTCTTCTTTTTTTTTTTTTTAAAGGGTCTTGCTCTACTGCCCAAACTGGAGTCCAGTGACATATCATAGCTCACTACAACCTCAACCTCCTGGGCTCAAGCAATTCTCCCATCTCAGCTTCCCAAAGTACTGGGATAACAGACATGAGCCACAGCAATGGCTGAGATGTTTTATCAGTGCAATAGGAATATTAGCACTTACCTTGCAGTGTTGCTAGAAGGATTAAACATAATGAATGCAATTAATCTGGCAATAGTAGCTACTCAATAAATGTTAGCTATATGTCCTTCGGCAAGGCATTCTAAAATGGGAGTTTGTCATATAACATATAACTTTTAATGGATATTTTAAATGATCTTAATATGCCTGTGGGCTCTAGGGATTATACAAATTGCATATAAATAAAATATTAAAAATTCTGTTGACTCGATTTATCTTTCTGCTTATTTCCAACGCATCTATTATGAAAGCATGACTCATAACCAAATATAGATTAATAAAAGTTTGAAATCGCAATTATTTTCCAATTATCATAAATCCCATTAAACACAGCAATTATATGAATTTTCTCTTTCAGATCACAAAATTTGAGTGCTCCAAGGGACCACAGAGAGTGTCTTCATCATTTCCTTAAATTTAAGGTAGGAGTACAGAGACTCCGAGGGGGGGAGATGATTCTCTCAAAGATACACAGTTGTCTGTTTTTAAAAACCAGGTCTTATAAAACACTTAGGTTTCTACTTAATTCTCTGCAGTAAGTATATCTTTTTAGGAGAAAAAGGAACAACATCATCCCCAGTAATACTGCATTTAATTGCCAATTTCTTTCTCATTAAAATACTTTAGGCTTAGTGAGCACACTGCCGTCTCAGAGTCTGTCCCCAATCCCCATTCTTAGCTAGACACTTCCTTTATTTTCCTGGATAGAAACCTTCCATGATCTTGCTTTAAACTAGTTAAGAAATATTTATTTTTTCTTCAGCTCATTCAATACTCATTCACTGAATTTCTGGCCCTATATCAGGAACTGGGCATCTAGAACCATCCTTTACTTAACCCAAACGCACCAAAAATCTTTAAACATTATTTAATTCTCAAGTTGTTATACTACCCTCCAAAGACCAAATCTGTCCCACTGTCTATTTTGTAAATAATTTTTTTTATTAGAAAACTCACTTGTCATGTGTTGTGTTATCTATGGACACTTTGGAACTACAATAGCAGAACTGAGTAGCCTCTACAGAGACCAGAAGGTCCACAAAGTTCACAGTATTTATTATTTGACCCTTTATATTAAAAGTTTCATGATTCCAATTTAACTCCTTGACCTGGCCATTCAAATAATGCATTTTAAAAGAATAATCAAAGATGCCAGAACAAAGATCTATAGATTAAACTACACAGAGGAATAGATAAGGATGGTTTTTGCTTGTTGTTTGTTTGATTTTGTTTTGACAAAAAAAAAAAAAAATTTCCTTGCCAAATATCTAAAGAGTATCAGGCTAGAGCAAATTAGAAAACAAGAATGTTTTCCTCCATAGCTTTCCTGGAGAGCCTTTTAACATAAATAACGCAGTCATTATTTCAATACACACCAGAAAAAATAACTGCTAAACATGTCCAATCACAGGTAAGAAAATAAACATGTTTCAAGTGGAATCTTTGATTTGATGATTAACCAAAGTAATTGACTTAGTTTTTACAATGAAAATAAAAACTCACCATGGGGGGCGGGGGGGATGTCTAAAGCATTCCTAGAGATATTTGATTGCCTAAGCACCACAAGAAGAAAGACAACATCACCAATTTTCCTAGTTGGGAGGATCTGATGAGCCCTAATGTCATGAAAACATGACTCCCAAGAGCTAAAGCTAGAATGAGTGCTGAGTAAATCTCCACCCAGAAAAGCAAGTCATTTCTGAACAGATCAGAATATAGCAGTCTGCCCTGGAAAGAAGGGAAGTATCTGTTTTTGAAGATAATAAAACTAAGTTTGCATAAATGACAGAAATGCTTACAGGAGGGATTCAGAATGCAACAGAGGGTTGGAAGGGGTCACCGTTGCTGTCCTTACTACCCAGCACATGCTACAAGTTTCAGAAAAGTAAAAATGTGTATGGAACATTAGGGACTGTGTTCTGAATGCCCAGATGAATCGGAAACGTTTCAGTCAGGAATTAGTCATTGTCGTGGTCACCGACATGTATTCTAGTCTCACAGAGACAGTAGGACGAAGGATAAATTGCAGAAGGGATTACTAGCTGTTATCAGAAGAGTTAGTCGTACAATATTCCAAAACACAGCATAGATGCCAGTCCCCTAAGGATGCCCCTCAAATCTGAATTTTAATTCTATTCTTTTTCCTAAAGCACACAAAAATAGATTCTCTCCATCGAGTTAGCCTTAATTTGTCCTTTTTCATGTCTCCACAATGAATACCAAATGTTATTCTTCTTGAGCATAAAGGCATTGTGATACCCATATCCTACAAAAGCCACTGCCTAGCAACAGTGCATGATACTTCTCCAGCTCACGTGGTACTTCCCAGAAGAAACTGTACTCTCCCTGTCTTCTCCTATCCTCTCTTTTCTTCTTCTTCCTCTTTCCACTCCCTCTCTCTCCTCCATGCAGATCTTTAGCTACATAAATTCTGACTACAAGCAGACACAAATGATATCTCCTTTCCAATATTGAACATGCTTAATACGCCACATCCATATGCTTAAGCATAACTACACATTAGCCACATAATATGGGTCAGGGGCTATGCATTAATACTCAGGAGTATCCTGGGAGCTAGTGATGGCTGGCTGTCTTGTATAGATGAAGAAACAGGCTCAGTGACCATGACCTGGGTTGTATTTCGCTATTGTACTAAGTGCAAACCAGATCTGGTTTAGGATTATTTCCAAGATTTTATCTAGCAAGGTAATTGCCCAGGGTAAACTGAAGATCTCTTAAGTAATATGAATTGTTCTTAGGCTACTTCATATTTCTTACTTGCCTCTTGTATTTTAGGCAAGAGGCTGCCAACAGTTTGCCTTCCTTACAAGCTGAAATTGGAACCAGCCCTGAACTGTAGGCAAAGGCATTGTAAGTCAGCCCTCTCACCTAAGAACTTGGACTGCCTTCAACAAGCAATGATCCTCTCTGGGTGTCATCTTCTATAAAATGGACAGTTGAACTGGTCTTCAAACTTTTGCCTAGATATGAAACATTTGATTCATTAATTTACATTCTTTCTTTTTTTTTTCTATTGTTGGGGATTCATTGAAGGTACAATAAGCCAGGTTACACTGATTGCATTTGGTGGGTAAAATCCCTCTTGCAATCATGTCTTGCCCCAGAAGGTGTGGCATGAACCAGAGGGAATTTACATTCTTTCTAACACATTTTGGGGGAGAAGGCATCTGCCAGGATTCTGTCTCTATTTCAGAAACTAGATTGCTTAGGAATAAGCAATACAAGCAAAGAACTTGTATTTTGCTGGAGAAAATGCATATGGCAATATTCCTATAAATGTTTTGCAAAATAAGTAAAGTAAAGATAAGTAAAATTTCTCAGGAGATGTACGTGGTCACAGAACCCTGCCTCCCTGCTTACCAGCCTCAGGTCAGGATACACACTTTGAAAACCGTCAGACTCATAGTCTTTCTGTGCTTTTGTGATGTGGGGTCTTTTGGCCACCTGCATGAGAATCTGGTGGAAATCCATGGTAAAATACAGAAACAAGAGCTCACTGAGAACTGAGCCCATCACAGACATTGCTTCCGCCTTTTTAACAAGTCCCCTAGTGACTCTTGTACAGAATGAAATCAAGAACTCTAGGCCTAAAGGGCCTTGAGGTCTCCTCTTCTGTGGACACACATCCTCCAAATTCTCACCTAATAAACTCCTCTCAATGTACAGAGCCTTGGCCTAAAGGTCATTTCTACAGTCTACCTTCCCTGACGGCCCCAGCCAGCCCAGGTCCTGCTGAACGACTAAACACAGCCTGCAGTTATTTACTGTGTGATGATTTCATTGTCCTCTTTCTCCAGTGGACAGTAACTTCCATGGGGCAAGGGACTATATCTACTTTTCTCAGCTCTCAGAGTGTTTCCTGGAAGTGATAAAATATCAAAGAAACAATTCGTGTATAAGGGAAGACAATGCAAATGGGCTTATGAATGGATCTTCTTGCTAAGAAACTCCTGCTCCTAGGTACTCCCTGCAATCTAACTGTTTCACTGCCAACGCAGAGCCCCTGAAGCCTGGCAAGTTACCTTAGGACTCTGTTTCCAAATTGCCTAAGTCTTCATTGACTTCCTGTTTCTATTTATTACTGCATCCTGCCCCACGTGTAGGCAGAGGTGGCAATTAAATCCTCAGAAGTGAGGGATTTTGGAATTAATCCTTAACACCTTAGCACTTTCATTTTTCCCTTCTCCAATCAGTAGTATGTCTGGTGAGTCCAGATGTCTGCAGGAAAGGAGTCGTGGGATTAAATAAAGTGAGATTCTCAGCCAAAACACCCAGAAGTACAAATACCACCCGCCTGGTCCCCCTGCTTCTACCTTGACAACCTCTCAATTCTTCCTAAATATTACAGCCCGAATTGTCTTCTGAAGTTATAGCTGGTTCACAGCACCTCCTCCAGCTTATTGGGAAGGAGTGAAAGAGTCCCACTGTCTAACAAAGCAAATAGGACACTCTCTGCATTTACAGTCAAGATTGCAGGAACTGGAGAAGGAGACTTCAAATGCCCAGCTCTATACCTGAACATGAGTGTCGATTGGATTAGTTCCAACTTAATAATAAAACTCAACAGAAATCAAGCAGGTGGAAGGGAGAAAGAGGAGAGGGAAAAATCATACCTAACAGGTACAATGCACACTGCCTGGGTGAGGGGCACACTTAAAGCTTTTACACACAGTGTACAAAAGCAATTTATGTAGCCAACATTTGTATCCCATAATATTCTGAAATTTAAAAAACAATGCAACTCCTTCCTCATGAACCTGTCCTTATGTCAGTCTAACTGAACGGCTCTGTGGCCCATTCTTCTCTCTCATGATTCACATTCACCTTTTCTTCACATTTATGTGAACTTTCAGAGACTATCCTTTCCTTAAAATGTAGTCCAGATATCTGTCTACTGTGTAGAATATTGACTGTGCCCTGTCCTACCTACTTAACTTCTCCAGCTGTGTCTTGATCCCAATCTGCCCCTCCCTTCCTCAGGCACACAGATTTTTGGTTTGGTTTCATTTGCCTTTATGCTCCACTGAGTGTACAAACCCACCCCAACCTCCAGGCTGTCCTCCCTACATCAGTCCCTCCCCAACTGGACAAACTCTTCCCCTACTTTATCTGATTCACTCTTAATCACCAAACGATACACACCTTGCATATCCCTAAAGTATGCACCACCCCGTACTAAAAGTGCCCCTTTACTTCTCTTCTACACGATGCATTCCGCATAAGAATAGGAAAAAGCTCTGTCAGGATATCCTTAGCACCTAGCTCAGCGCCCAGCATATAGTAAATTCCAAATAACTGATCAAAGAATGACTCTCACTAATGCAGTTGATACTATGGTTTACTGTTGGGTCATTCAACTGATACTTGTTGAATGATGTTCAAGGTGCTCTTCTAAATGCAGGAAATACAAAGTGACAAACACAAGAAAGTTGCTGAACGTTCTTGTGGGGATCCAAAAGATAAATATTTCAATGTCTATGTAGTAAAATCCTAGACTTGGTAAGTCTCATGGAAAAAAATGAAGCAATCCAAGGGAACAGAAAGTGACAGGGGGAGAGAAGGATTATGTTTTCCAAGGAGGAGCAATAAAACCAAAGGGCCAAAGAGCTGAATGAGATGAGGGAGGCTTAAAGGCACCATCTGGTCTAAGCAAAGGGAAGAGCAAGTACGACGTGCCCCATGCTGTGAGTGAACTTAGTGTTTGGCAAGGTTGGAGATTTGGGGCAAGGAAGCAAAGGCTACATGAAGTAGATACTGGTTGACTGCAAGGAGGATTTTGTTTTATTGTTATTATAATTATTAGCAATTGACAGATTATACTTGTATAAACTGATGGAGAACAAAGTGATGTTAAAGTTTTGAATATAATACTGAATGATTAAATTGGCGTGGATGTGGAGAAAAGGGCACACTTCTACACTGCTGGTGGGAATGCAAACTAACACGTTCCTTTTGGAAAGATGTTTGTAGAACACTTAGAGATCTAAAATTGACCTGCCATTTGATCCTACAATTCCTCTACTAGGTATATATTCAGAAAACCACATTATAACAAAGATATTTGTACCAGAATGTTTATTGCAGCCCAATTCATAATTGCTAAATCATGGAAGAAGCTCAAGTGCCCATCGACCCAAGAATGGATTAATAAATTGTGGCATATGTACACCATGGAATATTATGCAGACTTAAAGAAAGATGGAGACTTTACCTCTTTCATATTTACATGGATGGAGCTGGAACATATTCTTCTTAGCAAAGTATCTCAAGAAAGGAAGAAAAAGTATCCAATGTACTCAGCCCTACTATGAAACTAATTTATAGCTTTCATATATGAACGATATAACCCAGTTATAGCCTAAGAATATGGGTAAAGGGGCAAAGGAGGGGAGGGGAGTGGGGAGGATAGGTGAAGTGAGCGTAATTGGCGGGACCACACCTACCTCGCATCTTACAAGGGTACATGTGAAACTTACTAAATGTAGCATATAAATGTTTTAACACAATCACTAAGAAAAATCCAGAAAGGCTATGTTAACTAGTGTGATGAAAATATTTCAAATTGTATATAAAACCAGCTCATGGTACCCCATGGTTGCATTAATGTACACAGCTATGATTTAATTAAAAAAAAAAAGTTAAGCTAAAAAAAATTATGCCAGTTAACATATCCATCACCTCAAATGTTTACCTTTCTTTTTGTAATGAGAGCATTTGAAACATAACTCTCTTTGCAATGTTGACATACACAGTATTTAATTATTAGTTATATTCAGCACACACAAAAAATTCAGACCTCAAAAACAATTGAATCAAACTTATTCCTCATATCTAACTGAGACTTTGTAGCCTGCGGACATCACCGGCCCTCTCCCTCCCTGCTCCAGCCCCTGAGCAACCACTATTCCACCCTCTGCTGCTATGAGTTCAACTATTTCAGATTTTACACATGAGTGAAAAGATGCAGTATTTTTCTTTCTGTGCTTGGATTATTTCACTTAGCAATAATGTTCTCTGGTCCCATCCATGTTGTTGCAAATGACAGAATTCCTTTGTTTTCTAAGGCTGAATAAGAGGACTTTGGATTTTGTATTAAGTGAGATAAAAAGCCACTAGAGAGGTCTTAGCAAGGTGACAGGATCTGAGTTAGGTTTCAGAAAGATCACCCCGGCTGCTGTGTGAAGACCTGACAGCAGGGGAGGGCAAGATTGGAAGCAGGGATGCCACCGGGAGGCCACTGCAGTGGCCCAGAGGACGGCTGGGAGTGGACAAGGGCAGTATGTGTCCAGCACACGTGTCTTAGCTCATCTTTTGTTTTACTTTGAATTGACACACAATAATGGTGCATCCGTGTGGCTAACAGTATGATGTTTCTAAGTAGAGTCTGTAGGAGTTGCTGATATGCAATATGAAAGGAAGAGAAGAATCATGGATGCTTCCTGACCTGGGGTTCAAACTCCTGGGTCGACAGTGATACCATTAGATGAAAATGGAAACACTGGCAGAGAAGCTAATTTGAAGAGAGAGATCAAGAATCCAGACTTCCACACAGCACATTTAAGAAAATGCTCATCATCCTTAATCATCAGAGAAATGCAAATCAAAACTACTTGGAGATATCATCTAACTTCAGTAAGATTAGCCCATATCATAAAATCCCAAGACCAGAGATGTTGGCGTGGAAGTGGAGAAAAGGGAACACTTCTACACTGCTGGTGGTAATGCAAACTAATATGTTCCTCTTGGAAAGATGTTTGGAGAACACTTAGAGATCTAAAAATAGACCTGCCATTGGATCCTACAATTCCTCTACTAGGTATATACCCAGAAGACCAAAAATCACATTATAACAAAGATATTTGTACCAGAATGTTTATT
Organism: Nycticebus coucang; assembly: GCF_027406575.1. Taxonomy (NCBI): domain Eukaryota; kingdom Metazoa; phylum Chordata; class Mammalia; order Primates; family Lorisidae; genus Nycticebus; species Nycticebus coucang. The sequence continues at coordinate 18,557,218 of NC_069781.1, read as the reverse complement.
GCAGCCCAATTCATAATTGCTAAATCATGGAAGAAGCTCAAGTGCCCATCGACCCAAGAATGGATTAATAAATTGTGGCATATGTACACCATGGAATATTATGCAGCCTTAAAGAAAGATGGAGACTTTACCTCTTTCATGTTTACATGGATGGAGCTGGAACATATTCTTCTTAGCAAAGTATCTCAAGAAAGGAAGAAAAAGTATCCAATGTACTCAGCCCTACCATGAAACTAATTTATAGCTTTCATATATGAAAGATATAACCTAGTTATAGCCTAAGAATATGGGTCAAGGGGCAAGGGAGGAGTGGGGAGGGGGGAAGATGGGTGGAGGGAGGGTAATTGGTGGGATTACACCTACCTTGCATCTTGCAAGGGTACATGTGAAACTTACTAAATGTAGAATATAAATGTCTTAACACAATAATTAAGAAAATGCCAGGAGGCTATGTTAACCAGTGTGATGAAAATATTTCAAATTGTATACAAAACCAGTGCATGGTGCCCCATGATCACATTAATGTACACAGCTATGATTTAACAAATAAATAAATAAATAAAGAGTGAAAAAAAAGGCTATTACATAACTGTGTGTTTGAGTCTGGAGTTAAGGGGATCTGTCAAGGTTGACAGTACAAAAGCAAATCATCAGGGTAGACCCTATCAGGCCATGAGAAAAAATGAGAATAGATGAGAACATCAAAACACAGGCGCAGACAGGGGAGAGGCCCAAGGGCTGACACACTGGGGGCTCTAGTATCTAGAGATCAAAAAGGAAGTATCCAGCAAAGACAATAAGAAAGAAAACCCAGTGACCAGAGAGAAGCTGAGTAAATAAAGTGTTTAATTAGCATAAAATTGAAACTCTGTACCGAAGCTTACGTGGGCTGTCCTCTGTGTATCTCTCCACCTTCACTCTCTAGTGTTCTCCGTTAACTGCTTCTGACCAAAGCGGCCTTTCTCAGTCCCCCAGTGGGCAGGACTGTGTTGGCCCTTGAGCCTTTGTAGCCTGCAGGAGTGAACATTGCAAGGCCTCTGCCGTGCTGCCCTGCATTAAACCCCAAGACAGCCGGCTCAGAGAGGCAACTGCTGGCCACCAAAGCTAAACCACACCCAATCTTATCACCCCTTTAAAAAAATTGATGGCAATTGTACCACTGTGATTATTTTATCCATTTCTTTACCCTCTATTGGCTTTTCCATGTATACACCAGTCCTCAGCTGTTTTTGCCATTGCAACATAAACTCCCAGAGGATAAGGAAATTGTTTTATCCATCGCATGGCCCAGCAGGACCTGTTAACTCTGCCCAAAAAATATTCAACAGATATTTGTTGAGTCTAGGCACCACGGCTCGTGCCTGTAATCCTAGTACTCTGTGGGGCTGAGGCTAGTGGCTTGCTTGAGCTCAGGAGTTCGAGACTAGCCTGAGCTAGAACAAGACACCATCTATACTAAATATGGAAAAAAACAAAGATTAGCCGAGCACTGTGGCAGGTGCTAATAGTCCCAGCTACTCAGGAGCCTGAGGCTACAGGACCACTTCAGCTCAAGAGTTTGTGGTTGCTGTGAGCTATGATGATGCCAACTCTACCCAGGGTGACAGAGTGAGACTCTGTCTTGAAATAAATAAACAAAAAGATACTCATTGAATACATAATAAAAGAATTCACCTGCCCAACTCCCACCCATCAAGGCCTACTATTTCATTCATTTAAACTTCCTTGAGACCACCATCTCAATGCAAAGTGAGTCACTAAGATGTAGTAGAAAGATGACAGGTCTAGAAATCAAGTCAGAATGAGGTTCATGTCCCAAATCTGCTTCTCACCAGCTACATGGCTTTGTACTAGTCACGTAAATGCTCTGGGCCCATATCCTAGACAAAGAGAATTATAAAGATCCTTCATCCAGAGGTTCCCTGTTAGAGGTAATGTGTAAAGGACTGGCCACAAAGAGGTGCTCATAAATGGTGAGTATCACCTTATAATCAATTACATCTCCCTCCTTGGCACTCCCAAAGCAGGCCTATAGACTTTTAGTGCCACTGAGTCAATTATCTTACACATGAGCTCTGTCCTCATTCAGCCCTGGGAAGTTACCCATGCCAGTTCAACTCTTTTTTGAATGCTGTGACTTGCAATTTGTGAATTCCTTGGGAACACTCGTGGAATAATTCGCCCTCCCCTTTCACAGGGGCATGAAGCACTTTTAGCCTGAACTTCTGCCACTTCATTTTTACTAGTGTCTTTTCCCCTCCAGTGCTTACACTGGGATTGTGAGAATTTGCCCATATAATCCCCTGCTGGTCACTCTTACACCATGGTTTCTTTCTCTTCTTTGAGTCTTCCCTCTTCCATTCCCTTTTAAAGTTAACATTTAGACAGTGCCTTCCAGTTTACAAAGCACATCTCAAATGCCTTAATTTAATCCTCAAGGCTTCTCTATGTTGTAAAATTTTTATTTACCCTGTTTTTAAAATGTAGAACCTGGAGCTCTACAGGTGGCATAAGGCCACCTTTGTGTACAAGGCCACAAAGCCAGAACGCAGAAATGCCAGCAGAGGACCGCAGGTACATGTGAATTCTACACTCCTCACTCTCTGCATTTTGCCTCACCATTCGCAGCTTTCTCATTCATCCAATCATTCATTCATTCATGCATGCATGCACATATACATTCACACAGCGGGTATTTATTAAGCACTAGACACCATTCTAAATGCTTCAGAGACATTAATAAACAAAACATTCACACAATTTTCCTTGTGCAAGTTCTTTTCTAGCAGGAGGAGATAAACAATAAATATTTTAAGCTCATAAAATAGAGTGATAAATACTATGGGAAAAAAAGGAAGAGCGGAACAGAGTCCGGGAGACTGGAAGTGCTGGCAGAGGGAGATATAATGTTAAGTAGAATTGTCAGGGTTGATCTCAAAGAGAAGGGGACATTTGAGCAAACATGTGGGGGAGGAGTGGGGAGGAGCTATGGTGATACCTGGTGGAAGAGCTTCCCCCAGTACAGGGGACACTAGGACAGTTGGTACCTAGAGGGTGGTGAGGGAAGTGCAGAGAGCAGTAGAAGTTAAGGTCAGCGAGAACCAAGGGGCTGACCTTGTACGACTTTGTGGACCACTACAAGGATGTTGTTTTTTACTATGAAATAAATGGGGAGCCATTTGTAGGGTATGGAGTTAAATGAGTGACACAATCTGACATGTTTTATGAAGATGCTCTGTGTTGAGGATAGAATGTGAAGGGCAAGGTTAAACGTGAGACTGTATGGGAGGCTATGGCCAGAGTCCAAGGTAGAGATAAGTGTAGCTTGAACCAGGGGAGTAACAAGTTAGGAGAAAAGAGGTGGTTGGATTCTGGATTCATATTATCAAGATGGCAAAAATAACATTTCATGATGAATTAAATGTGAAGTTTGGGAGAACAAGGGGAAATGAGGAAGAGTAAAACACTTTTAGTCGAGCACCTGGAAATAGGGACCTTCCCTTAGCTGGGACTAGGAAGGCTATGGGGAGGGTGTACAGGTTTAGACTGGTCTACCAGGGATCCCAGTGGAGAGGTCCAGGGTGCAGGTGGATATTCAAATATGGATTTGGGGAGAGATATTTGAGCAGGAAATATTATTGATACCCTCATCAATCTTAAAAATAATCTGAATATTTACTCATCCAACCAGTATCATATGCCTCCTATTCACCAAGCCCTGTCCTAGAGATGGGGACAGATATGGCTGGGAGAAAACAGACAGAGTTTCTGCCTCAGAACATTTACAGTCTCTCAGGAAGAAGGATTAATATAAAATATAAACTTATAAGAAATAAATTACATTAAAATGTGATTAAGATCTTTGGTGGCAAAGGGGTAACAAGGGTACATAGCTGTAAATTCTGACCCAATCTGGGGGTTCTACTAAGAGCTTCCTGGAGGAGGTTTAAGCTGATACCTGATGTAGTAGTTAGACCTGGGCATAGACGGAACGGAAGTGTTTTAGGCAAAGGGAATAGCCTGGAGGTGAGAAGAAACATTAATATATATGTGGGAATAACAGACTTTCAAAAGCCGTCAAGGTGGCTCCAGAGTGAAGGACTGGGTGGAAATGTGAGAGATGATACTGGAAAGATGGACCCTGTGTGGAAGAGACTAGAAAGACAAAAATAACGCCACCTGTGACCTGTGACTGAGAAATAACAATGAAAACATTTGGGAGAATATAAAGGATACTAGGTATCAGATTGTGTGATGCAACTATTGTTGATTGTCCTAGGAGTTTCAATGGAATAATTATTCATCTATTGTGAAATGTATTTATTATTTATAGGAGAATGTATTATTTATGTTAATAAATTCATTTACTTATCATTTATACATGTCCTCACTCTTAGCAATGTACCAAAATATTATGAGGGAAGTTCTATGATGTCTGAAAGTTACTTTTCACTTTATTCAGAAAAACAGAAATATACATATAAGTGTGTATAAATATACACGTGCATATATATGTAAGATGTATATACTTATATACATACATATGGAGAGAGAGAGACCAGTCACCCGCAGGAGGAAACCTCTCATTTACACATTGGGCTATTCCCTGTCTCACTGTCCCTGCTTTTCCTCCCATACTTCTGGAGATTACCCCCTAAATCCCTCAATAAACCACGTAGGGGATGGGGAGACAGGAAGTGAGAGTGGCAAACATTCATGGCTGGCAAATCTAGGTAGAGTAGGTAACTGTTCACCTTCCAGTTCTTTTTCTTTTAATCGTTTTCTTAAAAAATGTTTAAATAGCTTGGAAATATTTTGAAAATGTTTTAGGGAAAAAAGTAGGAGGAAGATCATTTTTTTCAAAGATAATTTCACTTCAAAGTGATAGGTGTATCTTGAGATGGTTGACCAGGGCATCCATACGGAAATGAGTGTGAGGAAGACCGGGGCTGAGTCATAAGAGCGGACAAAGCAGCTGTCTCCTAGGACTCTGTGGAGACACCACCTGCACGTCCTGACAAGTGGCTCCAGGGGGAGGGAAGCCAGCTACCCAGGTCCAACTGGGACGGCGCAGCAGCCAGAGGAACACATGAGCCCTGAGTGTTTTGGGCTCTTTCCTTCCAAGCATTTTCTTTCCACGCCGTTTCCCGCTCTAGCAAGAAACATAAAAAACCACTTCCCTGGTGGCCAAATTGTCCACAGCAGCCACATCACAAAAGCTGACACTTCTTCCTGAAAGCTGTTCCTACATGAGCTTCTTCTCTTATCCATTCACTAACTCATGGAAGTCTGCATTGATGCTTGCTGTCTATGTAAACAAAAGTGAAAGAAATTTAAGCTAAGCCTTGTTGTGTAGGTCCTCAAAAAGGCAGTTTTCAGATCACAGAATGGGGCTTGGGAGAAAAATGCACACAAAATCCTTGCTGAGCTAAAATTACCCCTCCTGGTCCGCTCCAACAAGCACATGCTAAAATCAGGCCAGCAGCAGGGACTAGGGAACCCTGACATTTCCCATGCATGGTGCTGCAGGGAATAAGAAAATAGTGTGGAAGTCTAGAAATGTATAATCTATACAAGCAGATAAAATTCAAAAAGCCCTAGAAAACAGAATCAAGCCAGTATTCTATTTCTGGCTCTGCCATCAACATGTTTGATACATTTGGGCAAGCTATTTCTCCTCTCTGGGCCTCGGTTTCCCCATCTATAAAAGCAAAAGTATAAGTCCTACTCCTAAAGTCTTTTTCACCATATACTGGGTGGACGTAAAGTTCGTGTGCAATTTTAAATAATTTAACATAGTAAATTGCACACAAACTTTATGTCCACCCTGTACTGCAATTTTTTAAAAATTATAGAACAAGTGAGTGTGAACCCTAGATGATTCTCAATCTGAATCCAAAATTCAGGCACCAGAAGGGTTCTGATGGAACACATGGAAGGGCAGGATTTTGCTGGGCTTTTGAGGATCTGAGTCAGAAAAGAAATGGGATGAAGGAACTCCTGGGGTGGTAGCAAGGTGAGTAAGGCAGAGAAACAGGACAGAAACAACACAGAGGGAGGAAGAAAGGTTAGTGGAAAAGGTATGCAAGGATGGGGCTGTTCTCATTCAAACTGCAAAGCCCAGCGGCACTGTGCTGCTCCCCCTAGGAAACCCTCTCCAATACTCACACTGCCTCTCTAGCCTGGATTGGGCTTTTGTGATTGTCTCATCCAAAAAATTCATTCGTACTTGTTAGTAGACACCACTTATAGAGTCCTTACTCCGAGCTATGTGTTTTTTGTTTTTGTTTTTGTTTTGTAGAGACAGAGTCTCACTGTACCGCCCTCAGGTAGAGTGCTGTGGCATCACACAGCTCACAGCAACCTCTAACTCTTGGGCTTACGCGATTCTCTTGCCTCAGCCTCCCGAGCAGCTGGGACTACAGGCGCCTGCCACAAGGCCCGGCTATTTTTTTTGTTGCAGTTTGGCTGGGGCTGGGTTTGAACCCGCCACCCTCGGCATGTGGGGCAGGCGCCCTACTCACTGTGCCACAGGCGCTGCCCTGAGCTATGTGTTTTTTTAAATACTACCTCATTCAATTATTTCAGCCACCAAGGGTAGGGTGAGTCTGACTAAATCAAGGTGAACGTGCTAAAATATCAGGCTCAAAGAGGTTATGGTTCTTGTCCAAGGTCACAGAGCTAGACCCAATCTCTTTGCAAAGGTTCCATGCTATTTGTCCATGGCTTATTTTCCTACTGGATAGTGAGTTTCCCAAGGGAAAGTCACCTCTGCCTCTGTATTCTCAGAACCTGGCATAGAGTTGAAGCTGATTATAAAAATGCAAACTCAAATGAGATGATACTGGATGCCTAGGCCAAGATACAGATTATAGCAGGCTAGGAAGCTACATGCGGAAAGTGAATGCAATTGGCAGCCTTACCACACTGAGTCAATCCTATTCTGTTTATCCTGAGTCATTTCTCAGGTTTCCCAGCCAAGGAAACCTCTGTCCTCCCCCGCCCCTCTCACCCACTGGCTGCAGTCTCTGAATGGCAGGTATTTCCCAGCTCTGAGGAATCTTGAGTTCATCACAGGGAAAGAGAGTGAAGAGAGAACCCAGTGTCCCTCTGCTGGCTTTGGGGATGCAGCTCTGGAAAGCAGGACCCCGGAATGGCAGGACATGTGAGGGAGAAACAAACTCTAGTAGGAAAAACAATAGAAAGAATGAACAGAGTGAAGTGGTTCCACCAAGGTGACTAGGACGGATTTGGTGGGGATTACAGAGCCTATAAGTTTTTGCCAATGGCTATGGATCCATTTCCTTGGACTAAACTCCAGCTGGCTCTGACCTCAGAAAGACCATTCAAAGAGCTGAAGGAACACACCTTCTTTTTCTGGGTAACCCAGGAAAAATCTCTCCTCCTTGTTGTGAACCGGTGTTCCTGTCTATAAGAAAGAAGGGATTATAGCAGCTCACTCCAGAAACCAAATTAGAGAAGTCAGCTCCAGAAACCAAATAAGAAAACACACACAGAATCAAGTTGATACCCATTCTACAAATTAGGAAACTGGGGCTCAGGGAAGTAAGTCATTTTATCCAAATCACAAAGGATCAAGGGATAACTTGAAGTCATGGCGAGCAACGTAGGACTTAGTTTGGAGGATCCCTAATTAAATTTGTCCTCTACACTTTCCATAATTATGTTATTTAATGTTCATAATGACTCTATGGGTTAAGTCATATCTCAATTTAGAAATAGAGAAACTGAGGCTTAGACAGAAAAGTGACTTGCCCAAGATCAAAGATAAGTAAAACCAGAGCTGAGATTTGAACCCAGCTCTGTCTGACTCTAGACCTTGGCACATCAACTATTATATTACTTGATTCCTGATAATAGATGGAGTTCATCATTTTTGAAAATGAGTTTCTAAAAAAATACATACTTATAAAAGCCTACCTTCAAATGGACAGGATCCTTTATAATCAGTGAAGAAACCTTGAAGTTTAACATCAAATGACCTCTAAGTTCCTTGTTATTTTTCCCTACCTTGTGAGATATTCACAAACACACACACAAGCACACACATTTAGGTAGCTATGAAGATTTGGAGACAGACTGTGTTACAGACCATTATTTTACTTTCAAGACATAGTCCACAGTGTCCTTTCTGATTCACCTGCACCAACTTTCGACTTGCTCGACTTATCATTGTCCTGGGAGGGCTTCCTTTGACCAAAGAGCATGGTCCTAGTAGACCCTGAATATATTTCATGCACAACTACAGAGTTATGAGTATGCATGTACATGGGTCATTATCAAAGTTTTGAGATGCACAAAAATCGAGAAAGGTAAAACCTACGCAGATGGAAAGAAATGAAGCCCTCCCAGCAGCACCGGTAAGCCAGTAAGCTGAATCAGAAAAGATGCCGTTTACTGAGTTTCCTGAAAGTGAAATAATGGCCATAACACAGTCTGTCTCAAAACTTCCAGAGTGGCCATGTACGTACTCTATCCTAACTAGTTCCTTTAAATGATCCTAAGGTTCTGAGAAGAGAGGAGGGGAGGTCTCACACACAGGCTTAACAAGACGGGCCCCTCAAAACTAATCTTCTCACATTTTCTTTTTGGCTTGTGTTCTTTTTTACTTATCTGTTATCTTTCCTTCTTCACTCCCTTCTCCTTCACTTGTCTTTCATATTTTTGCCCCTCAAGGCAGCCAGGCAAAATATCTTTACTTGAGGACTCATTTTCCTGAAATATCTGTAACAGTCGTCCTAATTGGATACTCTCCTAAGTACATCCAGAACAAGGTCCATAAGTTTCCATCATAATATTTCCTAATGACAGTTAATTTATGTTTAATTAGCCAAGCAATACACGAATATAGCTTCTCTGTTTTAAAAAAGTTTCGATTATAGATAATTGCCATTATCATGGTGACACCGTCCTTATTTCTCTTTCCACATTTACAAGCGTACAAATACACTTTCAGAAAATATAAAGTATCATTGCTGATGTGTGTTCAATGTGCATGGGAAATGCTGCTATGTGGATCATTCTGTGACACTTTAACAAAATCTTCTTACAATACTTTTCATATCAAATAAAAAACAGCTGTTTTATTCTTTTTAATTACTGCAGAGTGTTCTACTCTATCAATAGACCACATCTTACTTATGCACTGACCTATTGGTGAATATGTAAGCTGCTTCTAACATCTTCACTATTATTTTACATGTCTGTCACTGACAGCCTCATCCAGGCTTTCCAATAAACAGGCGCATGTTTTCTCCAGGACAGATAATAAGAGAAGTGATTGTTGGGTCTGAGAATCTGTCCATTTTAAATGATGTAGATACTGCTTAATTCCCCCTCCAAAGCAGATTTAACTTCTTTTTTTCTCCGTAATTTCCTTTTTCCTTCCTCTTCTTCCTTACTTCTATTATTGCTAGTATTAATATTGGTATTAGCATTTTATTATTATTAAAATTCTTCTATGATTCAACTGACTCGAAGTTTTGAGTGCAGTTTTCCATGAGTTTTGCATAATGTTATTAACCACCATTGGAATAAAGAATCATTAATTCCACCATCCCCAAATCTACCTTTATAACCACACCTTCTTCCCACCCCTCAGTCCTGGAAACCACTATTCTGTTCTCCATCCCTACAGTTTTGCCTTTTTCTGATGGTCATAGAAATGGAATCATATTGCCATTTGGAATCGTTATTGCCGTTTGAATCTGGGTTATTTCACCCACCATAATGCTTCTGAGATTCGCTGAAGCTGTTGTTTACCAGTAATTCATTCCTCTCGTAGTATCTGCAGTGGAGGCATCACCATTGGCGTATCTATTCACCCACTGAAGGGCATTTGAATTGTTTCTTGTCTTTCCTTTTCCCCTCTGCCCATATCCTTTGCTCTGTTTCTTCTTTCCTCTTTCTTCCAATACGTTAACTTCTGACATAGACTAGATGCAATGAAACTGCCATGAAGGAAGCCGAGAATACAGTTCCAGACATTGGTTTGCTGGAGTGAGCCTTCCACTGGCTTGTGAGAGTTGAATGTATTCTTCTCCTACCAACTTCACATTTATCAAGTTGGTAGCTTCATGGTGGGAATATATACACCAAACACTAATAATCAGAGATTTTATTTGGGGGGGGGGAACAGGGGAAACATTACCAAGTGTTAAACATTAGAAATATTAATAGCTGTTGAACATTTACGATCAGCTATTAATTAATAGCTGTTAATCGTTTACTAATCATTGAGCATACCACTGATTCTAAGAGAAGAGCTTACAGTGACAGAACTAGACAAAAAATCCAAGGTCTCAGTTGAGTTGTGCAGATTGATGCAGGTGAATTTTAAGGGAATGTTTACTAAGTGATCAGAGTCCAGTGCCCTCTATTTCCCACCAGGATAAAAATGTAACAATTTTTCAGAAAGACAAAGGATTCCATGATACTAAAGCATGTCCGGGAATCTCTGCAAAGAGGAAGTATGGCATCTGTGACAAAGGCACTGAAAAATACTGAGCAGAGTCTACCCCATCTCTCACTGCTAAAAACTTTGATGTATTTGTAAAAGAGGTCACCCTACCTTGGGTTAAGAACACTTCTAGTGACTGGGCACAATGCCTCACACCTGTAACCCTGGCACTCTGGGAGGCCAATGTGGGAGGATCCCTTGCGCTCAGGAGTCTGAGACCAGCCTGAGCAAGACTGAGACCCTGCGAGACCAGCCTGAGCAAGAGCGAGATTCCATCTCACTAAAAATAGAAAAATGAGCTGGGTGTGGTGGGGGGTGTCTGTAGTCCCAGCTACTGGGAGGCTGAGGTAGGAGGATTGCTTGAGCCCAGGAGTTTGAGGTTGCTGTGAGCTAAGCAGAGGCCATGGTATTTTAGCTATGGTGACAGAGTAAGACTCTGTCTCAAAAAAATAATAATAATAAAAAAGAAGAAGAAGAAAATTTAAGGGAAGGAAAAGGAAGGGAAGGGCAGGGGAGGGGAGGAGGGGAGAGCAGAGGGAAGGAAAGGGGAGGGGAGGCAAGGGAAGCCAGGGGCTGGCACCTGTCTACCCACTCAAGGTGGCTCCTATCTATACTGAACCAAGCTACATTCCCATGTCTTTTGTATACTGTTTTCCTCTCTGGTGCTTCGGTGAGGCAGACAAATCTTGTCCCTTGCTTTTCCCCTGCTGTAGTTCTCTTCTGTGTTTATAAGTCAGGGTTTGTGCTGGATGATCTCCCAGGTCCCTTGCAGAAGCTCCGACTTCCCTGAGTCCAGCCCTCCTGCCTCTCTGTGCCTTACCCATGACCCTCCCTCTCGGCCTCCCTGCACCTCACCCATAGCCCTGCTGCACCAAGGGAACTGGCCGCATCTGGAGCCTTAATCTTCCTGATCACTGAACCATTCCCCACATGGGCAGAGGCGCGGCAGCCTCCCTGACTGATTGTTGGCTGATTTTGTTTGGCACTTTTTTTCTGGCCTCATATAGAGCTTATTAGGGAACCATTTTCGCATGTCCTGGATTATATTCATGACTCCACTCCAACAGGGAGCTTCAATCCGAGAGATGGGTGGGGGAGCCCAAGGAACTGAGGGAGGCCCTGTAAGAAATGAGTAATTAAGACATGTCCATTTGCTCTGCATATTCTTTTATACAATTTAAAGCATCTTATGTCAATTTATTTTTTTTATATTCACGATATCCCAACTTAGAAAACAGACAATACTTTACTTCCATTTCACAGATGAGAAAACTGAGGTACAGAGATATACACTGAGTTTTCAAGGCTCAGAGAAAATCAAGAGTAGAGCAAAGCTCAAAACTCTGATCTCCCTAGGTACTTCCGAATGTTCTTTGCTGAGGAAAGAAATAAAGCAACTTGAACTTGGGTTATTTGAGAAGAGATCAAGATGAATTAATGAAAAAGTGGAACAATATGATATTCAGCAACATTATCGTCTAATACATGTAGTAATTGAAAATTTTGTCCCCATCTAAGTAATTTGGTTGGTAAACTGACACTTCTTTGGAATTCAACTCAACTATGTGATTAAATACAGGAATTCTGCCATGGTGCTGACCTTTGTAAAGTACCCCACCAAAAAAATGTTTTCATATCTTCCTGTCTATCCACCCACCATTTCACTGATCTACCGCACTGCATTTGTTTGCAGATGCAGAACTCTACTTGAACCCCTTGAGAAAAAGGGATATGTCTTATTTACCTCTGTATCTTCAGCACCTAAAATAATGCCCAGTAAGTACCAAGTTCTTAAAGCACATGTCTCCAGTAAAACGAGGGAGCAACCCTTCAGAGGTAGTGAACGTCTCATTCATATCAATTGTATAGAAAAAGGTGGAAATTAGTTGAACAAGTGTTGATTACTGAAGGCCTGCACTAATGAACTGACGAGAATAAATCATAATTAGCATATCAATTCCATATGCAAGAGAAACATGCCTACAGAAAATGCTTACAATGTTTTTGCATGAAAAATTATCAATGGAACCCTGGAAATTGTATCCACACCAATTTATTATTTAGCAATTTTCCTTTCAAAAAGAGAGCAAAAGAAAGCTCACTACCTACCCAAATCAGTGCAAATTCTGAATTAGTGAGGTCATATTTAATGAGGCTTATAAGAATGTTCATATGTTTTGACCTAATAATCCTTCTCTGGGGAATATATCCTAAGAAAATAATTCAAGAGAAGAAAATACTATATGAACAAAGGGAATCACAGCATCCTTAATTGCAATTTGGAAAAGCTAGCAATTAAGTAAACTGTCCAACATAAAGAAAATAACAAATGACCTTGGGAGAGACCTTCTGAAACACAAACAAATGTTTATAGAATTAAGTTTCACATTGAGGCATTTGCCAATAGTCAGAGCTACTTGGGAGGCTGAGGCTGGAGGATCAATTGAGCCCAGGAGTTTGAGGTTACTGTGAGTTATGACATCATGACACTCTACTCAGGGTTCCAGAGTGAGACTCTGTCTCAAAAAAAAAATAAAATAAAATAAAAATAAAAAAATATATATATAAAAGGTAACACATAGAGAAAATATGTAGTGATTTTAGATAGTGAGAACATGAGTAAACTATTTGTTATTTTTAAATGCTGATGAATTAAGCCCAACTGAGATTTAGCAGTAATTACTTAGTAAACCTAACTGAACCAGGAATCTCACTTCTTAATTAATCACCTAATATATTTTTTATCCTCATTCGTTCCTTATTTTATTTATTTAATGTCTACTATGGAACTTTATATACAAAGAAAAAGACACAATCCCTGTCCTTAGTAACAATTTGGTGTGAAAAACTGGCCCCCACTCAGTTTGGTACAATGAAACAATAAATAACTGCACTGGTAATAGACCAGGTGAGATTTAATTCTTTTTTTTTTTTTTGTAGAGACAGAGTCTCACTTTACCGCCCTTGGTAGAGTGCCGTGATGTCACGGGACTCACAGCAACCTCCAGCTCTTGGGCTTTTGCAATTCTCCTGCCTCAGCCTCCGGAGCAGCTGGGACCACAGGTGCCTGCCACAACGCCTGGCTACCTCTTGGTTGCAGTTCAGCCGGGCCTGGGTTTGAACCGGCCACCCTCTGTATATGGGGCCGGCGCCCTACTCACTGAGCCACAGGTGCCGCCTGAGATTTGTTTAATTCTTAAAGAGCAAGAATACACAAAAGAAAACTTCTGAGCAGAGGAAGCATTCAGCTATGTCTTGAAGACTGCTTAGGATTTTAACAGTTGCAGGAAACATGGGTAAAGCGTGAGTTTTGAGTGTGACCAATGTGCTTAGGAAATGGAGACTCAGCACCATCAGTATGAAGGTACAGGAGAGGCAGGCGATGGGGCTAATTAGGGGGTGGGGCTGGATGACAGAGGAGTCCGGAGGACCACACCAAGGAATCCAGCCAACGATGCTAACACAGGCTCTGTGAGTGCAGAATGAGACAGGCTAGGATGGGTCAGGAATTATACACAATTCTTACTGCCCACTGCCTGTCATGTCTGGCCTAGCAGAGATACTTCTCCACATATGAGATATTTTATTCTGTTTTTAAGAGCTTTTCATTTGTCATTTGGGACAGAAAGTTGGACCTGGTTGCAATATACAATCAATCACCCCGCCTTTGCGGAAGAACTACCAGGAAACTGGTTCTCTTCCTCTGTGGGTCTTTTCTCCTTGATGTAAGCATTCAAAAATCACTTAGGCAGTGTGCAGAGGAAGCAGAGGGGGGGAGGGAGGGGGCAAAAAGAGAGAGAGACTGTCATCGTAGGTCGCATGGGATTTTTCCATGGGCTAGTGGGAATAAATCGGCATTGTCAGGACTTGGGGGAGGTATTCTCTTTTGGAAAGTATTCAAAATTACTCAGCATTCTCCTCATTTATATTGCATCCTTATACATTTACCTTTATGTGTAAATAAATCTAGTATTTATACCTACAGACATGTAAACATTTTTGGAGTAACAACCAAGTTGTGATGTGTGTGCGTGTCCGTGGTGCACATCTGTGCCACTTGCTTTATTTTTCATTTCAACAATATATAGTGGCTTTTTTTCCAGATCGGTACGCACAGATTGTTTTCATTCTTCTTAGTGGTTTTGTGGTATTATAAGCATGCACCGTAATTTCTTTGAGCAATAATTTATTGATATTCAGGCTGTTTCCATTTTTTTGTTGTTGTTGTTCTTCTTGGCTAGTACAAAAAATGTTGCAGTAAATATTGTTAAGTGCATCTCCACACACATTGTGGGTACTTCTTGGAAAATTATTCCAAAGGTGAAATTACAGAGTCATAGCTCGTAGACATCTTGAGTTTTTGAAAATACAGATTTATACTTCCATCAACAAAATCTGAAAGTGTTGACTTCCCCACACCTTCTAAGGGCTTGAACAGTTTTGTCAAGACCTCAGGCCCCTTGTCTCATATCTGGCCCCATCCCCAGCCTGAGAATTACTATGTGTAGGAGGCATGTCAGTGTCCAGGAGACTGCAGACCTTGAGAATGGTGCTCAAAAGAACAATGGTAAGATTCACAGTAAGAAAGAACCAAGATACTTAGGTTGTGGCCCTGGCCCTGAAGCTGAGCTCTGCTGAGACCCTTCTATACCATCCATCGATATGGGCTAAGGCTTTCTGGACCTTGGATTCCTGTCTGGGAAACAAGGAAGTTGAATTTGACAATGGAAAGTCTCTTTTGGCTCAGACATCCACTCATGAAAAGAAGGACTGAAGGAGGATAGGAGAAAGGGAAGAATGTAAAAGAAAAGAATAATGGAGAGGAAGCCAAGCAAAATCAGGGATGAAAGGGAAAGAAAGAAATCAAAGGGAAGTGATAGAAAATAAGCCCTTCTCCACTGTTACTGTTACAGAAAAGCCTTTAAAAAAACTCAATATGCAGCAATGCCAGGAGCTATAACCTTTAGAAGAAAGAGAAAGGGATTCTGAAAGGGGACTGGGGAAAAGAATGTTGTTCTTTTATTTTCAAAAATCCCAAATTTAATTTTGCCCAGAAATAATGTTTTTCATGTTGAGCGAAACCAAGGGGAGAGTAATAGCTGGTCGCAGGGGAGAGAGAGCGGTGATAGATTACCTCTCGCCACCCTGCTTTTCCGTGTGTACTGAAAACACAAAAGCTCCCTGCCCCTGGGAGGAAGGTAGGTTCTTTTCTCTTCAATGTTATATTAATCACAGCTGCCAAAGTTATCACCCTCACTGACCACCACTTCTTAGATTCCTTTTAAACCTTGTCAGGGCAGAAATTGATGACAAAACTTGACCAAGGATATATTGAGCTATGGAGAGATAGAGGATCTTACTAGGAGTTCACAGAGCTTGAAGCCTAAATCGGTCCCTCCCTAGTTCTGTGGCTGTAAATGAAATCATCTTCCCTTTCTGGTCCTCCTTGGATGTTTCCTCTAAAATGAAGAGGTTGAGACAAGGCAGGGGTCCTCGAGCAGCACCAGCATCACCAGGTAACTTTTTGGAAATACAGAATCCCTGGCCCAGCCCCAGCATCGTAACTGTAAACCTGTGTGGGTGGGACCCAGTGACTGTTTTTGCCGGCTTTCTGGGTGTTTACGATGCAGGCTGAAGTTTGAGAATCACTGAACCAAATGATCACTAAACTACCCCTTTCTCTGGATACAGCTTTGTCCTAGGGATTAAAAAAAGGAGGATGTGAAATTAAACAACCAAACAACTTTCTTATTTCTAGTCCAAGTTCCATGCTGACATCTGATGTTATTAGCCTTCCTAATCCTTTCTTAGACTGGCTTTTTACCATCTTGATGCTTAAATTGCAGTCTTTGTGCTGTAGCAGCACCAGCTACATTGGAGAAATTAGAAATCTTGCATCTTACCCAAGACCCAATAAATCAGAATCTGTATTTTTACTAAGATCCTGAGCTGATTCAAACATACATTACTTTACAGATGTCTGCCACCAGCACTGTTATTTTTTTCTCCTTCCTTCCTTTTTCTGAATTCCTCTTTATGCTCATTTTGCATCACTTTCATTTTAACTTTAGTTCCCTTTGGAAATGTCTGTGCTTTCTGGAAGTATGGCTTAAACTTGGGCGAATCCTAGATTTTAAAATATTGCACACTACCCCGAGACTTGAATATCAGATTTCATGCTGGGCCAGAAGCGGAGGAAGCTGCACTTCCCTCTTCTGTCTGTGGGAGGCACTGTGGTACAGGCAAGAGTCCTGAATTCAGACATCAGCCAAGTTACCATTCCCACCTCTGTGTCGGGCAAAGTCACTGAAGCTTTCTGGGCCTCATTTCTAGAATGGAGATACTCGCACTTTTTCTTGAGGTTGTTGTAAGGCTCAGATAAGATAAAGGAAATGAGTGTAAAAGCCCTGATCCAAATGTATGGAATAACAATAACTATTCAGCTTTCCCTCACCCTTTCTTTAGGAATTTTTCAAGAACAGATCTCAATCACTTGCCCCCTCACCTTGTGCTGCTGAAAATGGGGACCAATTTCCACATTTCCAAGCCTTTCCGCCAGGCTTTTTTATTAAGGGAGCAAATACTGAATTGCTCCACTCCCTCCTTCTCAATAAATGTGTTTATCACCCTGTAAATTCCAACATATCAGTAGCTTGTTACAGAGAGAAAAGGTCGCTGCCAAGAAAGATGTGTCATTCCACAGGAAATTTGGGTTTAATATATACAAGGAAGCCGGCACATGGAAATCTCTTTGGAAATGATTAAGTCCTATAATGAAAAATACCACTACAATACTGGGCTCATTTCAGCAGATAAATATTTAATATAGATCAGCCAAGATTAATTGCCTACTGAAACATGCCTGTCCTCTAGCTGGTGAGGAAAAAGAGCATCTTTACGTTAATTTACGATGCAGTTTTTGAAACAAGCAAAGCTTAGCTCGGCATTCCGGGTTTGTTTTGCCTGCCATTGAGAAAGCATCGCACAATTCCCAAGGCCTTCTGCTGGGCTTCGGGCTCCCACTGCTGCAGTATGGAGTGGACTGGCCACTCCTTCGCATACTAATCAAGTTCTTGCAGGCATGAAAAAAAAATACGTTCTAGAGAATCACTGAAATCAGGACATGGAACAAACCAGTGAGAAAGACTGCCTTGGCTCTCATGGGGCCAGCACAGAATGGATCTGCACATTCAAAACAGAGCAGGGATGGCAGAAAGAAATCAAGAAAATGAAGAATCACGTGAGTGTGCCAGCACAGAGCAATCTGATCCACCCTCACCATCAAAAAAACTGGGGACATGAGTGTCCCCCATTTTATAAGTGAGGTAACAGTGAAGCTGAGAGCAGCTACCTAACCCCCCACCCCAAGGCCCACATAGCTAATATGTGATGGAAGCCTGATTTCAATGTACCTATTTCTGACCACAGAACCCATTATTATACTCCTCAATTCAATAACCTATCTGATTGTTAAAGTTTTGTACTTAGGGGTTAATAGCACAGAGGGAACTGCAAGTTCAGGCCTTTTGGCTCCAGCATATTTTGTAACCTCCCTATTCTATTTACCACTTCATTTTTCCCCCTCCTACTCTGTCTATAAGGTTATCTGGTGTCCCCAGGGGATTTCTGGTGCCTTGGAAGTAGTGTCTGGTATCAGAGAGGGAGAAAGACAACTTCACTGGGGGCTCCAGTGGAGATTCTGCTGATTTTCCATCACGCTATGTTGCCAACTCATCCTTTCCTCAGGAGATCTGGGATCAGAGCTACTAGAAAGGAAAACAAATGGGTTCAAACACAATCAGAAACACACCTGGGCAAAAAGCCATACGACCTGGAAACAGGGTCATACGTATCAGCCCCTGACTTTATCCCCATTTCCATCCTCTTCATCATCATTAATATGAGCATCAGCATCGGTACCAGATGGAGATATTATTGCTCTCACCATCATAATTATCATTATTGACCTTTGTCATTGCCAATGTCAACATCATTGACAATGTTTTCCACCCATAAACTATATATCTCTCTACCTACCTGAGGGCCTCAAGAGTGTTATCACGGTTATCACTTTTAACAAAGAGCAGTGAATTTAACATTTGACTACTATATACTGAAAATATGCAGAAAAATAAAGCATGGCTTTTGTGTATATGAAATTTTGAGCTAGGTAAACAGGGTAATTGACAATACAAGACTGATTTGAAATGTCAGAAGAGGAAAGTCCAGAGACTGTCCAACCTACCGTAAGAGGCCATACACAAGAGGACTAGGGGCTCACTCAGTGGGGAGGGTTTTAGCCTGGTGTCTGCTGTTAATGCCTCCAGGATTTTGGTCAGGTTGCTTCACCACTCTGTTTTGGTTATTCAATAAAAATGATAAGCACAGGGCAGACTTTAGACCTAAAGATTCTTGGAATACTTGAATCGCATAAAGATAATTGGTTGAGTTTTTTCCCCCAAATTCCCAAATAGTCTGGTTGACTTTACCTTGAAGAATCAAAGGTAGAGGGAAATCTAAGATTGGAGGAGGAAAAACGATCTTTCAAATCTCATGTGATTTATCTCTCCTCTCTGGGGACCCAATCTTGGATTATTCCAAATGCTCAGTTTACAGGTTACAGAGGGTTTTAGTTTTAAATAATTCATATGGTGCTTTAAGCTCTCCTTTTTGAGAGTATTTCATCATAATAGAAACCTGGTTCCAAGGAAGAGCTCTTGAATAACACCCTAAATATATCATTTCAGGATGAAATTTCCTCATTATTTCTGTTCAGAGATGGCTTACATTTTTTATTTTTATTCCATCTTCTGGGAGTAGAGAGCTTTCAGTTTGAATCTGAGCTCATCTCATTATTACCTGTGTTATCTGGACAAATTCATTAACTTCTCTGAACCACAAACACCTCATCAGTAGAAATAGTCTGATTACATCTCTACAGTAGAGTAGTTATGATAATTCAACTGATGAGATATGTTAGAACAGTGCTTGCTACACTGGATGTACAATGAGACAAACACATAAATAAAATAATATGAAGGACCTGGAAGATCAAGACACCAAAGGCTTCCAGGACCATGGAAATAATAATCCACAGGCACAAGGATTAGCTACGACATCATCTTAGTGGTCAAGCCTGGGCATTGCTCCCATCTGAAAACAGCAGCCCCCACACATACCCCACCCATTACTGATCTATACAAATAATGACTAAGGCCTATTAAAATCAATATTTTAAGGGAAAAAAAATATTTGTTTTATCTAGGATCTTTCCATTTGTTTAATTATAGGCTGATAGTGACCTTTAAAAATTCATTCTGAGTCAAGCAAAAACATGTCATTGAGGCACAATTTGAATATTATATGATGAGAACAGATGGGTGAGAGGCTGTTAAATGTCCGATTTATTTGCAAGATCCCTTTCCCTTGTCCTTTCTTCTCAGTTCACCTGAAGGTTTTCGTTTGAGTACAACAAATAACTTCAATCTCACAGTAGCTTTCTGTAAATAATTCATTATGAAGGATGTTGTCAGTATGTGACTCTTGGAGGCTATATAACGTAAAAGTTAATCATCACCACTCGGTACTTTTATATGTTTTCTTTAAACTTTTCTCATCCCTTAAACATAAACTTACAATCTCATGTATGAAAAATATGATGTTGGATGTTTCGGAGAAAGAATGGATGATTAGACAACACACTCCTTGTGGTGATTAGAATGAATACTAACAAGTCGCAAAAATGTAACACAGAAAGCAAAATAATGTCTTTCAGCAAGTCATTTCATTAATAAACAAGTGCCAACTGTGTGTTATGTGTCAAAGATAAAACAAAGACTGGAAGCAATAGGTTTTGGAAGAGAGAAGTGGTAAATCCCAAATAGGACCACATGATTTGTCTTCAATATATTCAATGAGAGAGAAAATGCTTCTTACTCAAGTCCTTCATATACATACAGCACAGTGACTGGAACATGGTAGGTGCTCAACAAAAATATCTGCACCAAATGAAGGCAGGTACATGTGCCAAAGAAGAGATATTAGTTAAGCCAATTCATGAAATCTGAATATCATTTCAAAAGGCATCAAATAGAAATCAAGGAGAAGGAACACTTTACAATAGAAGAAAGGATGAGGAAAATCACAGAGGCAGGGAAGTGTGGATGAAATTCTGGGGTGGAGGATTGGGTGTAGCCTTGCCTACATAAAGAAATGCAATAATTGGAAAATAATTAAAATACTAAACTTGAACATTTTGATTCCATACTGTAAGCCCTGGGAACCACTGAAGATGAAAGAGAAGAAGTGAGCTGCAATCTGACATTTATTTCTGGAAATCAGTTAACTCTGCCTGTTCCACGTAAGTAAGAGGCCTGATTACGAGACTGTTGGTTGTAATTATGGAACCAAGAGAAGCTGACGGCATAGATTAGAAATAGGAAATGGAAAGAAGATGATAGTCAAAGTAAGCCAAAGCACTGGGTCTTCCTGACTCATTTGGTGTGTGGACAATGAGAAAATGCATGTTGAAGGTCTGCTACTAATCTGTCGGAGAAATCTCCCCAAGGACATAGACTCACACCAAACCCCAACTACCACAGGTAATGTTTTAAGGTTGTTGAGTGTTCCGTCACTTACTGATTCTAAGTTCTCAATCAGAAATCTAGAAGGATCCATGCATTTGTCAATAACCCATTGACATAGGGTGGCGCCTGTGGCTCAGTTGGTAAGGCGCCAGCCCCATATACCGAGGGTGGCGGGTTCAAACCCCGCCCCAGCCAAACTGCAAAACCAAAAAAAAAAAAAAATAGCCGGGCGTTGTGGCGGGCGCCTGTAATCCCAGCTACTTGGGAGACTGAGGCAAGAGAATCGCTTAAGCCCAGGAGTTGGAGGTTGCTGTGAGCTGCGTGAGGCCACGGCACTCTACCGAGGGCCATAAAGTGAGACTCTGTCTCTACAAAAAAAATAAATAAATAAAAAAAAAAAATAACCCATTGACATAAGTCAGAAGCCTGTGTGCTTTCCACTCTTAACTGATCATATGGATTAGTACAAGGCTGTGACCTTAAACCTCCTGAATTTGGTAATTTCTCATAAGCTCCATGGCAGCCCCAATTCCAAGCCATTATCATCTCTTGCCTGGGAAATTTGTATAGTCTCTTTATTGGTGCCAAGTTATACTCGTTTCCCGTACTGGTTGATTCACCCACTATGATCCTTTAACAAGTAAATCAGAAATAAAAAGGCATCAGAGTGAAAGGGGTTAAGCAAACGCTCCTAAAGATAACAATTATAAAACCTGAAGAAGTTTTTTAAAAAATAAGAACAATCTACAGACTACAGGAAACATCTGCAGCAGAAAGAAGCCCCAGGACAGTGGACCCTAGAAAAACTGCAACTGGAAAAGGTAGGGATGATGGGTCTGTGGTTTTTGGCCTCAGGGTGCTCCTCAACCCTAAGGCAATAAACAGTGGTGAAAATACGCAACCTTTCACAGTCTCAGAGAACCAGGGAACAGGGGTCAGAAATGGAAATAAAGTCTGAAATACGGGAAGCAAATAAATATTAGTGGTTATTGTAAAATTACATTATTATCATTATTATTGGGTGAGAAAGAGGAATGGCTCAAGAATAGTGGCTGATATTCTGGCTTGGACCTCTGACCCATGATGGTACTAGTATAAAAGAAACAGAATGTAGAAAGCCAAATAGATCAGTGAGGAGGGAAAGTGAGGACTCTAAGATTTCATGGGAAAGTGTAATGGAAATGTACATCTGGCCATTAGGTGCAAGGGATTTGAGGGTTTAAAGGAGAGATGAAAGCTGAAGATAGACATCTGGGAGTTGTTGGTATGTAGGTGATAATGGAAGTGAGTGTGATTACCCAGGAGAGTGAAGAGAAGAGCAGTATTTGATTTATATCTGGAAGAGGAGAGGCCCATATGGAAAACTTAGACAAAACATCTAGAAACAGTCAGAGTGTACCTTGAATTCTTAATCAGACTATCAGGACCTACATTCATATAACAGATGGCATATTAAAATTAGAAAAGGGTACTCTCTCTAGCCAGACAAATTGCAAAATTAAAGTGTTCCTTTCAGGTGTGATTATGGCACCTCATGCCAGGAGGGAACCTCTCCCAGCCTTCTTCCCCAAGATTCCTTTGTGCAGTGGACAGACTGTGCAACTGTATATGGCAACCCAGAAAACCAACACTGGGTTGTCAAGGATGTCAAAGGCCACTGACGCCAGTTCCCCACCTGTACTTATATACTTTCTTGGTCTGACTATGCTAATTATTCATAGAATTCCTTTGGTAACAGGACTGTGACTACCCCCTCAGTTCTTTTCAGGTGTTCCATCCTGGCAAATATGACTAGTAAGGACTTTTGCTTATTTTTAAGGCTCTCTTTCAGCAAGTACTACCAATTCTCTCTCTGTAAGTTTATGAGAAACTTTCCGTTCCTCGGTGTGGGTTCTGTATATATTTACTTGTCAACTTACACATAGGTTCCTGCAAAAGATACTTGCCCAGTGTTGGTGGCTACTTTCTCTAGTTGTCTTTGAGAATCAAGCTCCCAAGGTATTGCTAAAAATCCAGCACCCAGTGTCAAGTGGATGAGGAAGCAGTTGAGAAGTCTGAGGATGTCTTTCACACAGCCTTGTCTCCCAGAAGTAGGTGGGTGGTACTCAGCAAAAGAATAGGGATTCAAAAAAAGCCGAGAATTATAGAGTAGGCTGAAATAGAACAGCATAATAGGTACAGCTATGACCTCCTGTCTAACATTCTCCATTAGCAAGAGACAAAAGAAGCTCTACCCTGAAGCGTGGTTGTTTTTAATGATACAACATCGGTCTGCTAATTTTAAGAAAACAATCCTAGAAAAAAATACTTTATTCTGAGAGTCAGAAAATTACCCTCAATGGATGCTAATTTTCTGAAATCTTTAAGAAGGCAAGCCATAGCATGTAAGAGCTAGAATGGGCCTCAGAAAATATTTATTCCTAATATCTAATTTTAGAGATGAAGAAACAAAGGTCCTCGAAGGCCTTGACCAAGTCCACTTAACAAATTGTATGTAATGCTAGGATTAGAACCAGGGTGTCGTGAGATACATTCCAATGTTTTTCTACCCAACATTACCACACTAAGCTCTGCTGAAGTTGACTACTTAAGAAGAGACTGAAAAAATATAAGGGACATAGGATAGAAACAAAAAAGTGACATAAGCTGTATATGATTTTATTATAGCTTCAAAGCATCATTTTATAACTGTTCACTTAACTGTCATTAACGCTACACCATTAGCTCTTTCAGCCAGGAGGTTCTGTTACAATTCATATTTCTATTAACTAGTAGAGTGCTTGATACAAAGTAGATGCCAAATATCTACATGGTAAAAGAATATGTCAATGAATGAATGGAGATAAGGAGGGACTAAGACACTGTCCTAAGTCTATGGCCTTTTATAGACTCTACCGATGCAGAAAAATCCAACTCTAAGCTTGAAAATTATGTTTATTGGTGTCTTTCATACACTAAGCAATATCCCATTCAAATATCACTTACCAACTGAAATTACATCAGAAGCAATAGATGGGACTTTTATACCCAAAGGTCTATTAATGATGGTAGTACAAGGATGAGGTTGTTTTGCTGTTGTTGTTGTTTGTGTATTTGTTTGTGTTTTAACACAGTCACAACATGAAAGATCAGAAGTTTCATTGAGGTCAAACATAGGAATGGGAGTTTTGAACCAAAGTAACTTGCAAGAGTTTTCCCTGAAAACATTCTAATATAGTTATTAATTTAGTCATTGATTCCACAAAGACCTAATGAATGGCTCCAATATATCAAGCATTCTTTTGGCTCTGAGGAGATAACAGTGTTCAGGACAAAAAAAAAAAAAAAAAAAACAGTTTATGACCCAATGGAACTTTCATTTTTGCTCAAAGTTTCCTAAAAGATGATGTGACTTCTTATGAGAGCACCCAATGTCAGTAAACTGAGAGAGTAAATTCTTCCCTTGCAGTAGGACATGTCATGAGAATGCTCAAGGAAAAAGGTGATTAAATACATATCTGGGATTATGCTCTGCTCCAAGAATTAAGGAAAGGGAAATCTAGCTTCTTTGCTTTTTTGTTTTCCCTGAAAGCTAAATATGCCTCATTCTCCCTTTTTTTTAAGATGTCACCCCCAGAATCCTTATATATGAATAAGGTGAGATACTGCATATTTGTGAAAGTCTTCTCAATTCTCCCTTGAAAATTATTGCAAGAAACATCAATGTTGTACTCAAATTGAGTAGTACTAACAGGAAGGGGTGCATCAAACAAGAAGCCATCTTCAGAACAGTTAAAAACAAGTACCGAAAGTCACACACATCAGAAAACGTAGATAGAAACCAACGTTCCATCACTTCCCAGATATTAGACTAAAGAAATCAATTACTCACTCAGAGCCTTCATAACTCATCTGTATAAAGGAATAATATTAACTACCTTATACGAAAAAGTATCTTATGAATTTTAAAGTATTGCCTATAGATGGTATATTTGAATAGGAGAAAGAAGAGTTGGAAAAAAGAAAGAAAGAAAGAGCAATAAATGAAGAAGAAATTAGAATTATAGACTATTGGAACTGAATGCTTTTCCTCAAAATCTGGTACAAGATTAGGATCCCGACTCTCGCCTCTTCTATTCAGCATAGTCAATACTGAAGTCCTAGCCAGAGCTATTAGATAAGAAAATATAAATAAATAAATAGCCTCCAAGTCAGAAAAGAAGAAGGCAAAGTATTTGTTTACCAATGACATGATTATACCTGTAGAAAGTCTTAAAAGACTCAATGACAACAAAGTGTTAAAAATGAATTTAATAAAGTTGAGGATACAAAATCAATGTATAAAATCCAGCAGCATTTAACCAAAGGGGTAAAAAATCTTATATGCTGAATATCATAAAACCTTGATTAAGGAAATTAAAGAAGACACAGAAAAATAAAGAGATACCCCATGTTTATGAATTGAAACAGTTAATAATGGTAAGGTGAAAATAATGTAGTCCATGGTACCCAAAGTGATCTACAGATCCAATGCAACCCCTATTAAAATTCCAATGGCATTGTTCACAGAAATAGAAAAAAAGTTCCAATGTCCATATGGAACTACAAAAGACCTCAAATAGCCACAGCAATCCCAAGCAAGAACAAAGCGGCAGGCATCACACTTCCTGAGTATTAAATACACAGCATATGTTTGGACAGTGATGATTTTATTATTGTGCAAACATCCTAGCGTGCACTTACACAAACCTACATGGTGGAGCCTTCACTACACAACTGTGCTATGTACTGTAGTTTATTATTCCTCGGCTACAAACCCAGACGGCATGTTACAGTGAGGGATACTGCAGACAACTGTAACACAATGGCAAGCATTTGTGTACATTAACTTTTCTAACCACAGAAAATGTACAGTGCAAAGATTGTATTATAATCTTATGGGGCCATCACCATTTATGCGGTCTCTTGTTAACCAAAATACTATGTGACACATGGCTATATTACAAAATTACAGTAATTAAAGGTACAATACTGGCATAAAAACAGATGTGTAGATCAAGGGAACAGAATAGAAAAAGCAGAAAATAAACCTAGACATATATTGACCAGTGATCTTCAACAAAGTTGCCAGCAATATCCAACATGGAAAGGATTCTTTCTTCAACAAATAGGGTTGGGAAAACTGGATATTCACAAGTAAAACAATGAAATTATACTCTTATCTCACCCCATATACAAAAATACACAAAAATCAACTCAATATGGATTACAGGCCTAGTGTAAAATATAAAACTGTATAACATTACTAGAAAAAAAAAAAAAACACAGGGAAAACTCTTTGACATTGGTTGGGAATGATTTTTTTTGATAGGTCTCTAAAAGCACCAGCAGAAATAGCAAAAATAGACTAGTGGGATTGCGTCAAACTAAAAAGCATCTGCACAGCAAAGGAAACAATCATAGAGTGAAAAGCAACTTATGAGATAAAAGAAAGTGTTTGCAAAGCATATATCCTCTTTTTTCCTGTTTTTATTTAACCTAACATTGTGAACATACCAAACCATATATCTGATTAGGAATTAATATCTAAAATACAAAAGGTATTCAAACAACTGAATAGCAAAAGGAAGAAGTAACCTAATTTTTAAAATGAGCTAAGGACCTGAATAGATATTTTTAGTAAGAGTTCATAGAAATGGCCAGCCCATTAGAATGCTTACTACAAAAAGACAAAGATAATAAGTGCTGGCGAGGTTGTGGAGAAAAGGGAACATCTGTGCACCCTGGTGGGAATGCAGATTTATACAGCCATTTTGGAAAATAGTATGAATATTCCTCCAAAAAATTACAACTAGAATTGAGTACATTGGATTCTTGCTTCTGCATTCTGTGATACTTTACCAAGAAGAATGTGTCAAATCAATTCAAGGTGGGGGGCAGGGGAATGAGGGAGCAGCAAGGGGAGGAGGGTGGAGGTGGGGGGTTCACAGTGACTAACACACCTCTTACAGGTGGGACACAATTATAAGAGGGACTTCACCCAACAAATGCAAACAGTGTAACCTAATTCTTTGTACCCTCAATGAACCTGAAACAACAAATAAAAAATAAAATTACAACTAGAACTGGTATACAATCCATCAATACCACTTCTGGGTATATATCTAAAGGGAATCAGCATGCTGAAGAAATATCTGCACCCCAGGTTTATTTCATCACGATTCACAACAAGCAAAATAAAGAAACAATCTAAATGTCCCTCAACAGAAAAATAGATGAAGATAATAAAACACACACACACACGTCATTCAGCCTTTAAAAAGAAGTAAATTCTGGAATTTGTAGCAACATCAATGAACCTGGAGGATATTATGCTATAGGAAATAACCCATCTGGCTGCAGTCACACATATAATCCCAAAGCATGAAATTCATAAAAACAAAGAGTTAGAATGGTGACTGCCAGGGGCGGGGCCAAAGAGAACTGGGGAGAAGTTGATGAAAGGGTACAAAGTTTCAGTTACACAAAGTAAATAAATTCTGGAAAGGCAACAACATACAGCATAGTGTCTGGTTAAGCTGTATTGCATTCTTGAAATTTGCTAGAAGAGTAAGCTTAAGTGCTCTCAGAGAGAGAGAGAGCACGCGGAAATAGTTTCATGTGGGTGACCTATGTGTTAGTTTGATTGTGGTGATCATTTCATAATAGATACATATATGAAAACTTCAAGTTGCACTCCTTAAATGCATACAATTCTTATTTGTCAATCGCACCTCAATAAAGCTTAAAAACAAACAACAAAAAAGGTTAGTGTTTTAGCAACCATTCTGTCCAAAATGACAGTACTATAGAGGGAATCAATGCTCAGATAATAACTTGCTCAAGTCACAGATGAGGCAGATCCAGGGTTCCTCGACCCCTCCTAGCACTCAGGAGAGCCTTAGTGGTTACAAGAACAGACTCTGGAACCAGATTGCCTCTGTTTGAATCACAGTCATGTGACATCCTAGCTGTGTAACCTTGAGCATATTACTTCACTGAGCCCCCATTTCCTTATCTGTAAAATGGGGTTAAACATAGTAACTGTAACAAGGGTTATTTTAAGAATGACTCAGTAGGGCTGTGTAAGTTTAGCTGTTAATACCCTATTCAGGGTCGTACCAAACTAGTTTATTAGCTCCATTCGTTTTCCTTCTCTTTCAACTTCCTTCTTGGTTCTGAAATGAATTTCAACTGGATTCTATTTTGGATTTTCTCCCAGTATCCTGATCATCGAGGTTCAATTTGCAACATCACGGGTGGGAGAAATACATGGTAAGAAGGTTCTGCTTCCTTAATACTCTCCCTTTAAAAGTTCCTCGTCTCTGGGTCCCTTCCTTTGCCCTTCTTAATAATAATAATGACAATAATAATAATAGTGCAAACTGAACTAAAGCTGTCAGAGTGAGAACTCCATGCTGTCTACTGGAAATGCAATCTCCGTTTTTCCTTGCTGACCAGCATCCAGGCCTGGGTGCCCCAGTGCTTTTTCGTAAATCAAAGGAATATTGAACTCATTATGTCAGAGCACAAGTTATCCTTTCATCGGTCAATTTGTCTGGGTCAACTGTTCTCGCACATTTATTCTGGACATCTAAAAGACAGGACATGTAACAGTCCATCTCCATGATTACAGCCGCTGCTCATTTTGTTATCCTGAGATGATATTCTCAAATAAGGCCATTTGAATGCGGTTATTAGGTACCGAAGCACTATCTTCCATCAACACAGTGAAAGGAATCTAAAGTTTGTCCCCTGTGCCAGAAAACAGGAACAATAGGGCCCATATTTACAGGATGGTGCAGTTTAACCAAGCACGCTAGTTTCACTTTCTCTTTTGAGCATGGCTCTCTACCGTTCTGTCGGGGTGGTGAAGATTATAAATGCCTCTTTAAGGAGAAGGAAATCGAGGCTCAGAGCAGACACATAGATCCCTACTCAGAGACCTAACAGAGAATGAAACGAGACTTGAATGTGAATGTTCTTTCACAGACTGGCTTCTCCCCCACCTCTTCCCCTTCCTTCACCCCTTCCTGTGTGCAGTATCCAACTCTCATGATACTCTCCCACGTTGTTTGAACTTTTTGGCAAGTGACTTCCAGGCTTTGTCTTCACCCCATGCCCCGTTTTCACTCTGTGTGTCCAGCTCAGATACCCCTCAGCCCTCAGCCTCGTCATCATCTCAGCGCCCTGTACCCCACCCCCCAGTCCCCTACTCCCTCCTTTGAATGCTCTGGAACTCCTCTCCTCCCAAAGCCCTCTAACTCTGACAAATTATATTAATAAAACCTTTTAGTCTGTAATTTGTCTATCATGACACCCACTCTACTCCCTTTTCAAAACCTCCAGGCCAGAGACACTTTTCCTTTCTCTGCTACCTACTGTCCTCACTTTTGCATCCAGCTTGGAGGCACTCGCCCCTTCCATACATGTACTTTTGGCCAACGCTCCTTTGTTAATTCATTATTTATTTTAACTGCCAGGTAGAAATATCATAGGTATTCTTGGTGTACAAACTGATGTCTGATAGACGAGTGTATACCTTGTGGAATGGCTAAGTAAAATGAATTGACATTTGCATTCCCTCACACACTTATCATTTTGAATACTTAAAATCTACTCTCTAAGTGATTTCTAAATACTATATATATTACTATTATTATAAAAATTATTATAGTTTTAAACTATTATCACCATATTGAGTGAAAGAGCTTGAGTTTATCCTTCCTATCTCAGTGAAAATCTGTATTCTTTGACTGACATCTCTTTGGCTTCCTCACCCCATACCTTTAGCTCCTTGTAACCTTGAACTTCTATGAGTTTGGCTTCTTTAGATTATGCATAGAATTGAGAACACATGTTTATTTGTCTTTCTGTTTCTGGCTTATTTTACTTAACAAAATGTCCTCCAGGTTTACCCACGTTACTGCAAATGACAAGATTTCTTTCTTTTTTCAGGCTGAATAGGATTCCATTGTGCATATACACCTGTTTACCTTGTTTTCTTTTCCCATTCATCCATTGATGGATGGGAATTGATTCTGTATCTTGGCCTTTATGAATATTGTTTCCATGAACAAGGGAATATGGATATATTTTTGACATACTGATTTTATTTATTTCTTTTAGCTATATAGCCAGTATCGGAATTATGAGATTATATGGTAGCTCTGTTTTTAATTTTTGGTCAATAATTTTAACCATCTTGCCCAATTATCCTCGCACCTCATCCACTTGGCAAAACCCCTACCCTGTTGAATCAAAACCATCCATGCTATTACTAAAATTTTTAGTTATTTTATAAAATAATATCTCAGCTGCACAGATTATAGCCATTATAACTAATGATCACTATATTTGACCACTATAATATAATGACCATTATATTTCCTATAATTCCTTATATGAACTGTTCCCAACTTCCTTCAAACACTATCAGTGTTTTTGGCACTTCTGAGTACCCCCTTTCTCAGCGAGTGGTTGCACATCCTGCTTCACAGAGTGAACAGAAGCCATCAGGAGTCCCTTCAAATCCCCATAAGTACCACCAGTGGGCTGATCTGCACCCACGCCTCTCTTTCCCTTATTTCTTCCCATTTCAGCTGAAAGGCATCCCTGCTGTTACTGCCCCACTTGTGCTCTCTCTCCTTCCCTATCCCTTCTGGAATTAGAAATAACCCCTCTCTGTCTCACACAATGAGTCTCTTAACTGTCCCCTCCCTCTTAGAAACCAATGAATATCAAGGAAACGTCATTCCACATCTCGGCTCCTCTTCATATCCATGCTTCTTTAAAAATAAAAAATAAAACGTCTATTGTCCTTCTTACTTCTCAGCCACCACAATCTGGTCTCTGTCCCCAGCACTCTGCTTACACAACTCTTTCCAAGGTCAACGTTTTATACAAGACTATTTTCAGTTCTTACTTTGTGTAATACATCAGAAACCACGTTCCTTGCTTACCTACCTCCTTCTTAAAGAATTTATTTATTTTTCTCTTCAACAATACTCAACATGCATGATTTTCCTCCTTTACCACTGGCCACTCCTCACCTTCTCAATCCTTTTCTCTGCACCTGAACAGACTCCTCTGTGAGTGAGCACAGCCCCAGGGGTTATCACCAGCAACCTGGTAACTCTGAAGACTGTAATGGTTTACCCCCACTCTCGCTCAAGGGTCAGAACCATTTTTATAGCTGCCTACTTTGTACGTATTTGGATGTCCCAGGTACTTTAAATTCAGCATTTTCAAAGCTGACTCACTATCTTCAAACAAATATAACCTCAAAAAGTCTTCCTGCCTGCCAGGGCTCCCTACCTTGATAAAATGCACAACCACCCACACAGTTGGCCAGGCCAAAATTGATCTCCCTATCTTTTTTTTTTTTTTTCTGATTTAAGCTAGATTCAGTGATTCAACACTTAGGTATGATCTTGCGAATTCTTTTGTTTCTTGAGGATTTCTTCCCTCTAAACTTTCATATTTAAACGTGCAACAAATGCTGAGTCATCTGTCTCCTCCATGTATATAATATTTTTGAGTAATAAAATCACAGGTATGGTGGCCAGAAATTACGGATATTCCAGGAATAGCGGACAGGTTTGACAAGAAAGGGGCAGTGCAAGGGACATCTTTGTGGTAATGGAACTGTTCTGTGTCTTGATTGTGCTGGCAGACACACAAATCTACATAAGTGACAAAATGGCATGGAGTTAGACACACATCCATGTCAGATGTAACCATTGACAAAACCTCAGTGATGGGTAGATGAGACTCTATTATTCTGGCACCTTCCATGCCACTTTAGTCAAAGATACCTTCCTCCCTCACCTGTGTGACATATACTTTGCACCCTCTCCCAACCTGCCCCTCATTAATCCATTCTCTCTGTTTTAGCAGAAATGATCTCTCTAAGATGACACTCTGACCATGGTACACCTCTGAACAAAATCTTTAGAGCTCCCTGTTGTCCTTAGGATGCTGATCGCAAATTGTGTACTGAAATGTGGCAGAGTGCCACAGCAAGTACACAGGAGCACAGGGAACATTTTAAATGCTCAAGAGAAATGAAGAACACTTGATATTTATTGGACATCATAATACCTTCTAACCAGAGGACATTCAAAGTTCCAACATTAGAACACAATACATTCCCTCCAGTGATGGTGGATCATTGAGAAGGTGAGGTTTTGGCAGTTCGAGCAATTTCAAAGTACTGCACAAAAATTAATAAAGAAACAGAAAATGAGTGTGTTTGTATCCAACTGCAAAGTTTGGAAAGTAGTAACTATGGTTCTTTAAGAACATAATAAAATATTTGGGTTTTTTCCCCCTTTAAACTTATGTGTATTATTTTTTCTTTCCTTTCCTTGTTTTTTGTTTTATTTTGTTGTTGTTGTTGTTTTTTTTTCTTTTTTTGAGACACAGTCTTACTCTGTTACCCTGGGTAGAGTGCAGTGGTGCCATACCTCACAGCAACCTCAAGTTGTTGGGCCCAAACAATTTTGTTTCAGCCTTCCAAGCAGCTAGGACTACAGGTTTCTGCTACCACGTCCAGCTAATTTTTCTATTTTAGTAGAGACAGGATCTCACACTTGCTCAGGCTGGTCTTGAACTCCTAAGCTCAGACTATCCACCCTCCGTGTCCTCCCAGAGTGCTAGGAGTATATATTATTTTTACAAATGGCCACTAAACTTGCTAGGACATAAATACTTTATTGAGTTGTTTGAACCTAATTACTTAATAAACAGCATTCTTAGTATTTCTTTGAACTTTGGGACCCATAAAAAGATCACTGAGACATTGAAACTATCTTGAAATGAGCAAATATATCCACTACCTTAGAATAAAATCCAAAGTCTTTTATCTGACATGCTCAGGGCTTCATGGCCTGACCTCACTACTGGCTTCTCTGGACTGTAGACTGTAAACATTTTCTCTGCCCATCGCACATGTTAAATGACTTGTAGGGCCCAGAATGAGTCTAACCACCACCCCCAGACAGGCTTTCAAAACACACACACACAAACACACACACACACCAGCCTACTTGAAAATTTCTCCTTGAAAGCCTTCCAGGCTGGGCACGATGCCTCACGTCTATAATCCTACAATCCTAAAATTCTGAGAGGCTGAAGTAGATTACCTGAGCTCAGGTGTTTGAGACCAGCCTGAGCAAGAACAAGACCCCCATCTTTACTAAAAAATAATAATAATATAAAAAAAACCTTGCTGCTCCACGTTACACTCCTTCCCAATGCTCCTTCCACCAGTTTAGCTCCTTACTACAGCTCTCTCCCCAGCCACCCTGCAATGCTCCTGAAGGGCAGAGATCAGTAATGCTTTGGTGTCCTCAGAGGCTAAGACGATGCCTTCACACAGCAGTTTCCTGTCAACAAATATTGACAACAAATAAGTCAACAAATATTTCTTGAATTAATGCGCAGGTGAGCTCTTCCCTCCATCAAGTCAGTCTCAAACCAGTTAGCAGCACAGACGCTTTTATCTTTCAGGTCATTTGTATTCACCTCATTCTTTCTCACACAAACCACACTCCTCCCATCAATGTGATGTAAAACAGGGCGTCATACTAGAGTCACAGACGGGCTGTCACAGGTGCTCGGGGATCAAGGTTGCACCTTTCTGGCTTTCTCTGAGTGACAAATCTGCAATTTGAGGAACAGCAGAGTTGCCGGCACCCCTCAACACACATACACACAGAGCCAGCCTTGAATGTTGCTGATTAGAAGTGCATGTGTGAGAAGCCATCCCTGAGGGACCAATGTCCCCTGAGCATAGTACATCAAAGACAACCTGGCAAGTACCGTGCGACAGAACCGGAAAGATGAGATGTCGCAGACTGCTCCCATCACCTGGGCTGATTAATAAATTAGATGCTTGCAAATCATAGGGCATGTACTGTATATATGAATCAATGCATGCTGATAGCTTAAAGATACCTTGCCAGTATGACAGCCTCTGGATTTCTGCCACCTGTACCACAGGGCATCAGAATTCTTCTCTCTGGTCCTCCTCAATCTCCCTTGAAAAAGTGTCTTCTTAGTCTAAGAGTGGAGCAAATGCTACCTTCATGGGGTACCTATGCTATAGAAAACACCAACACCACCAACACCCCCACACTGTTGTTGCTGGAAATTCGAGCAAGACTTCTCAGAGTCCCTGTTGCTGAATTTCCACAGGTGGATATTTCAGAGATGTGTTTTATGTGATCTTTTGCTTTGTGCTAAATGCTACTGTATATTCTTTTCTTAAATCGTCACAGTAAGTCCTGGCATTTTCCCCATTTTGCAGATGGAAAAATTGAGGCTCTGAGAGTTGAAGTAATGCGTCTAGGATTTTATGAGTAGAAAGTGACAGAGCCAGGATTCACACCAAGGTCTGCCAGAGTCTAAAGATGTGCCAAGCCACAGCAGCCACTTTGAAATTCACCTAAGCTTAGACTGTGACTTGTATCTGGAAATTTCCATCAAGGTGAGCAGGGACAAGTCAGTTACAGATAAAGGGAGGAATGCAAAGCCTTCCTTGAAGCCAGTCTGGGAACCCACAGCTAATGAGACCCAGCAATTCTTGTGCCCAGAAGGAAGGCCTTGAGAGATAAAGAAATTGCCCAGAGGCAGAAGCCTGGGCATTCTTGTTCCTTTAATTAGAGATACAAAGGTATCTAACAGCTGTTGAACTCTGCCTAAAAGAATGCATCCTGCTATGGAGTGTCCCAGATGCGACTGCAGAAGTTAAGCCTGGGCGCAACACAGGAAGAGGCTTCCTGACCAGAAGGCTCGCAGCACCTGTTGTTGGCACTGAGTGGTACTTGGGAGTTAACAGGGCCCATCTTCACTGCCTTTGACTTAGGTCCAGCGTCACCCTCCTCTCCATTGAATCGCTACCACAAATTTCTAACCCATCTCTCTCTCTTTCTTCCACCCCTTCCTCAGCTTATCACTCTCCCTCATGTTCCAAACCCTTCATGGTTTTCCTGTTGCTCACATCAGGCGAGGCACAGGTTCCAACCTGCTTAGCCTGAACCCATCACAAACTCTGCTCATCAAACATGGCACAATTCTCCTCTGAGCCCAAACATGACCACATTAGTGGAGGCTGTTATCAATTTAGTGGGTAGGCATCAGCATTTTAAAAAGTAAATGAATCAAAGAAATAAATCACATTTGAATGCAACCAAATGGAATAGATGGTATCTTGCTATTTTTTATAATGCATCCGATGTAGTACGGTAAGTTTTTTTTTCATGGATTTTATTTCAATTACATATTTTTATCTATGTCTCTGGCTAGCTTTTTTGAGTGTCAATGCAAAATCAAAATGTATTTCTTTGTATGGATGAAGATTTTTAAAAGTACAAAATAATAACAACAAACATTGCTCTTAATCACGATCTAGTAACACTCTGCCAATTACCTTGACTTTGAAGGTGGGTTATAATCAATCTCAAATTCCTCTCACTGTGGCCTCAGAGCTGCTGTCCAGCCTTCTACACTGTCACCAGAATGCCTCACAGCACGGACATGGCCCCCAGACTTGTAGTGCCAGGCTCTCTCCTCCCCCCCGTCTCTGTAGGTGCTATTCCAACTCCCTAGGATGCCTTCCTTGTCACTGCTTTTCTCATGAAATCCTAATCCTCCTTGAAAACTGTGTTCACCATCCTTTTCTCTAGCATACCTTCCCAAACTCTCCTTTTCCTCACCTCCTGCCCCCTCTTCACCACCTCGGTGGTGTGGAAGTTCCCTTCCTCTGCACAGGCATAACTCCCGTGGCATTCATTGCTCAGTGCGCGGGGCACTGTGGTTATTCACTTTTCACTCAGTTTTCCCCAAATACACCAGGAGTTTCTTGAGGGCAGAAATCAAGGCTTTCCTCCCAGTGTCCCCAGGAAACAGTGCAGGGCATGGCAAGATGGAGATGAGCGACCATTTTTCAAATGAATGAGCATGTACTAGGTCATGGATCCAGTCCCCCTGTCTCTTCTTTGTCTCCATTTCTCCTCCTAATCTCCTGAGGCATAACAATGGCCATCTTTTTGTGTCACTTTAAAGACTCTGTGTCAGCCTTCCCATACAAGTGGGTGGACAAGTAAGTCCATTTTCAGACTCCTGACTAAAGCTGGACAATTGTTCTGTGGAGACTGCAGAAAACTACAGTTTGCAATGTACAGAAGTCAGCTCAGCAATGGCACAGCAGCAGAAAGATGAAATTCAAGGGAAAGGTTCAGTAGTAATACAGCTATTGTTTTTAGTATTAGAATATTAATTTTAAATAATCAACACAAGATAGTCTTTAAATTGGCACCAGTTAGGTCAGGAAATGTGTGCTGGGGATCCGTTTCTACATCTCTCTGTTCAAGGAGACCTTGATCACAAATTTGTATGAAGTACGGGATAAGATGGCAGGGGATGCAGGTTCATGGCTCTCGCCAATGTTGCTAACCCTTAAACAGCTGAAATTGACAAATACAAGCATTTTCTCTTGAGCCAATTGGGCACATTCTAACAAGAAGAAAAAGTGTCAATGTGATGAAAATGTGTCAAACGATCTATGAACCAAGTGTATGGTGCCCCACGATCATACTAATGTACACAGCTATGGTTTAATAAAAATAAATAAATATAAAAAAAAAGAAAGAAAAAGTGTCAGTTAACAGGCTTGGTCTAAGCTGCTTTTTAAAGACTGAGGCTGTGTGTATCTTGACCTGACAATGGGACATAGGGGTCAAATATTGTTAAATAGTCTAATATTAATAAAAGCCCTGTGTTATGGAGGCCCAGCTTTCTCTGGGTTCCCTACATGTAGATTTATAACATTTAGACAGCAGGGTAGTGTGGTCTAGAATGCAGGCTCTAGAATGAAACTTGCCTGTGACAGACCTTGCTCTTACCAAAATTAACTCTCCTACCTTGCACAAGTTATGCAAATGCAAATAACAGCAATACCTACTGCATGGGAGTACTGCAAGAACGAATGAGAATAATTTTATATTGGACATAGTGCAATGCTGGG
Organism: Nycticebus coucang; assembly: GCF_027406575.1. Classification (NCBI taxonomy): domain Eukaryota; kingdom Metazoa; phylum Chordata; class Mammalia; order Primates; family Lorisidae; genus Nycticebus; species Nycticebus coucang. The sequence continues at coordinate 18,520,104 of NC_069781.1, read as the reverse complement.
CATCTAAGATTTCAATGTTAGCGAGGAATTTATTGTTACTGATGTCATTATTATTACTAATTTGTTTATGTGGTCCCTTTTATGTCCTCAGAAAACAACATCTTTTAACCTCACATTGAACTAGAGTTCCATGTAATATATGCTAAGATATGCTGATTTAGACTAATTTCAGTCATACTCATAAAAATATAGCCCTTGCAACACACAGTGTCAAGATTCTATCTGGAATTAGGAGTCTGGAGAATTTTTTTTTTTTTTGTTTTGTTTTGTTTTGTTTTGTTTTTTAAGTTCAACCACAATCCTCTGGAGTGGGGTGATAGGACAACTTCTCTCTCGCCCCTAATTGTCTATAGGCTCCTTAAGGGTAGGAAGCTTGTCTGTCTTGTACATAATTAACTCTCTGTTGCAAACCAGGCACATTTAGGTGCCCAAAGCATACTTCTGAATGATTGCCACACACAGACCACATCTCATTCATCTTAGCGGAATCATCCACTCTTCTCATCCCCATTCATAGCCAAGTAGCTTTACCACAGCACCTATTAAAGATATTCTTGTAAAACACAAGAAAGAGTCATCAGAACAGAAGATTAGAACCAGCATTCACACAACTCGGACATAAATATGCAAGACAGCAAGGCAATTAGACTTGGTTTACCAAGATTTGATTTACACTCTGCTTCCAGGTCTATACACATAGAGCTCAAAGGGAGATTCAACATAAGCCACAAACCACTTCCTCTACAATCTGCTCTCAAAATGAAACCACCTCTTATGACATAATGTCCATCATTTCCAGGATCTTCCTTCTGCCCTGACTCTCCGTAAACAAAGCTTACAAATGGTACCATAATTATCCTATTAATTGCTAAATTTACAGCAGCTACTGCTGACCTTAAAGTCAGGAAAAGGTTAACAGAAAATAAAACACAAAAAAGGTGGTGGAAACGTAGTAGAAACACTTTTGCACCAAACTGACATTTAAATTATTATGAGAAGAAAAGAAATAATTGCCAGTAAGCAATCACCCTCTGGGGTGGAGGAGGAAACTTTCATTTGCGAAGTTCTTATAAAATCCCAAGCTCTGTAAATGAATGTCTAAGCTATTTCTCAACAAACTGCACCTGGCATTTACTATCATCTCCACTTTACAGATGAAAAAAGTGAGACTCTAAAGCCTCAGTTTGCCCACAGTCAATGAAGTCTCTTGGTTTTGGATGGTAATCAGGTAACTAAGAACCAGGGAGAGTGACGACAGCACAGAATCAGAGGCTTATGTTTGGAGTCTCAGCTTTTTAACCCCAGCTCTTGCACTTCCCAGATATTGATGGGAACAATCTGCTTAGCCTCTTAGTGCCTTTATTTTCTCATTAGCACTATGGGACCATAATTGCATTTCTCTCCCAGAATGGTTGTCTTTAATGATGCTTATGTCTATGGTCTTAACAGAAAGTAAAAAATCAATCATTTATTAGAATGATGATTTAGAACTCTAATGAAAAAAAAATTCTAGACATAAGATAATTCAAATTTCACAAAGCATTCTCATACCAAACTGCGTCTCATTTGACCTAGTCAGGCAGACAGACATCATTATCCCTTTCCATGAGGAAGAAAATTGAATCTCTGAGGGGTCATTTCTATCCATGGAGTGAATGTTGTTTGCTTATTTACTTTTTAACACCCTCCCCCCAATCTATCCTTCACCCTCAGTTCTGGGTTTGGTGGAGAAGATGGTATGGATTTGTGTGTTGGGGGGGGCGAGGGGACATGGAAGGGTACGATTCATTGTTCTCTTTTAATTATCTCTATATTACCAAATAATAGCACAGATGACTGGATATAATGGCTGTTAAATTCTAAAACAATAAATGTATGAGTGAGTGAATGCTGGAAGAATGAATTTTCTCAGGATGTGAAACCTAGACAGCAGTTCCAAAATAAATAAAGCTTAAGTCTCTAGAGTCAAAAGCCAGGGCCTTCGTTACTACCGCATGCAGTATTATCAAACGACAACATTTCACAGAATTGTGAAATTTCACAAAGCAGAAGGACCTTGAAGGCCACTTTACCTAGAGTCCCTGTTTAACAGACGAGGAAACAGAGGGTCAAAAAAGTTTTATTACTTGGCCAAAATCATGCAGCCAGGAGCTAGGCAAGCTGGGCCAACACCCAGATTCCCTGACTCTGAGATCACAGTGGTGCCACTTAACCTGGCAGATTCATGAACCAGGATACAGCCTCCATGTGGCAGCTCAAGCTTGTGAGTGACAGAGTGCATCCCTCATGCCCCCAAACCATTGTATGTATTCAAAAAATATTTTTAAACAACATACGACAGGGCCTTTTGCTGGGATTTAGTTTGAAAGTATCTCAATGTTTCCCCTGACAGTGGCTCACCACCATGACTTTATGAGTTGAAGACAGCCTCTGTGTGTGTATGCAAGAGGAAGATGGTGGCCTTAATCTACTTAAATGAGGAGAGGAGACTTCTTCCTAGTTTTTTTCTGAGCCTTCCAAATCACCCTGGGTTCCATTCTGGTTTCTAGGGAGGAGAGAACTTGCCTAGGGGCTAGGATAGCTCAGTAAGGCTGGCTCTCTGAAGTCAGTATAGCAACATGATAGTTAGACCTTTCTTTCATGAAGCAAATGACAAGTTTATAATGTGTTGCATCCACATTAACAAACAGTAAGACAGACACATTGGAAAATTTCCCTGTGGAAATGCTTTAGAGCAGGGGTACTCAAACTCGGCCCGCGGGCCAGATGCAGCGGTGTGAATAGTATTAGTTGCCGTTTTGTTTTTTACTTCAAAATAAGATATGTGCAGTGTGCATAGGAATTTGTTCATAGTTTTTTTTTGTTGTTGTTTTTTTAACTATAGTCTGGCCCTCTAATGGTCTGAGGGACAGTGAATTGGCCCCCTGTTTAAAAAGTTTGAGGATGCCTGCTTTAGAGTTTCAAAAAGTGTCAAGCAGAGAGGTAAAGTGTCAATGGACAACTGCCCGAATGAGCAGGTCCCAGTTGGCTTCTCATCTGGTGAGCACACCTGTCTGGGTACCTATTTACGTGTGTGTTGAAACACAGTCTGTGACAAGAGTCCAACCTAATCCTTGCACATTGTGGGGGCCAAATCTGTTGACTGTGGTGTTTACAATCTCCCAGTTATACCTGTGCTGTATTTTTTTCTTTCTAGCAGTTATTATACATATAAATGTGTTTATGCATGTCCGCATGCTTGTGTTTAATTAACATTGGTCTCCCCTCTGAGAGCAAGGACCATGTTTGTTTTACTCATCATTGTATCATCTGCCCTAAACACAGTGTTGGATCTGTAGCTTGTGCTCAATAATTATTTGAGGACTAAATAAAGGAAGAAAGGAATAACTAGATGGCCAGGGGCCTGACTGCTGGGTTGAACTCCATCATTTAATTAACCATGCGACCTTGGTTAAATCTCAGACTTAATTTTCCAGCTAGATATGATCCTGAAATTCAGCTTGCTAGATGATTGCAAACTTTGTTTTAGCAGTAGAATCCAAAGTAAAGCATACGTAAGTAAAATCTGAACACACAAGCAAATGCAAACCTTGTTTTGTGTAAAGGAGATGTTGGCGTGAAAAGCCTTCCCAAACACCCCCAATGCCTCTCTCTCCACCCTGCTTTAATTAATCCTCGGAATTTCAGATAGCACAGGTGAAAACCATTTGTCCACATGGACCCTATTCATTTGATAAAAGAGGAAAGTTGGGTCCAGGAGAGGAGGGAGCTTACCTAATGTTACAAAACCAATGCATGAAGAACTGAAATTAGTATCCAGATGTCCTGACTCCCAACCTTGTTAGCAACATTTCACCTCTCAGCATCTTTAAAACCTCCCTCTAAATGTTCCACAAAGTGGCTGTGAGGAAGAAAGTTTGGAAGAAACTTTCAGAGCTCCGAAATCCTCTATATGTGGAAGCCATAGTTGGGGGAGGCATTCAGCACAATGGTGAAAACAGGACTTTAGTGTCAGGTAGATCAGTGTCTGAACTCCAGCTCCACTCCTTACTAAACGAATGACCTGTGGCAATGCATTCACTATCCTCCCCAAGTCTTGGCTTCCCCATCTGTAAAAAGGCACTGCCCCCTCACAGGGGGTCGTGTAAGGACTGAATGTCCTCCCTTCATGGAGCATTGTACGTGCTCACTACAAAGAGGCTCTGTTGAATATTCTGTGTTTATAACACTATTTAGGGTACCCATTTAAGTGACTTCAACAGTAATGACAAATATACATTGATATTCTCATGTGGGCATAGCTCCCCTTGTAAAACTATATCAGAGCCATGTGATGTTTTCTGGTTTTCTTTTTGAGACAGAGTCTCTTTCTGTCACCCTGGATAGAGTGCCATGGCGCCATAAGCTCACAGCAACCTCAAACTCCTGGGCTCAAGAGATTTTCTTGCCTTAGCCTTCCAAGTAGCTGGGACTATAGGTGCCCCCACAACAATGCCTGGCTAGTTTTTCTATTTTTGGTAGAGACGAGGTCTCACTCTTGCTCAGGCTGGTCTTGAACTCCTGAACTCAAGCAATCCACCTGCCTAAACCTCCCAGAGTGCTAGGATTACAGGTGTGAGCCACCGCACCTGGCCTACATGTGACATTATGCTTATTTTCCCTCAGGTCCACTTAGCTTCAGTGTCTAGCATTGGGGAAGACACATAATATTTGCTAAAAACAGCACAAAAAATAATGGATACACATTCCTTAGGGCAGTTATGGACTTGGAGTCAAATTTCATTTCCAGTCCAAGTTATACCTCTTCTTCACCACATAACTTGATTCAAGTCACTCATCTTTTTGTCTTTAAAATGGAAATATAAATCCCAGTTACCCCAACCTTAAAATGTTCTTAGGAAGTTTAAATGGAAGACAAAGACATACATAAAACCAAGAGGATGTTATTGTTTGACTAAACACAAACAAATAAAATATTGGATCTTCACTACTTCTATTCAGAACCCAATGTCTCAAGACTCCATCTTCCCCAGTACCAGGAATTTCAGATGCTGACATGTTCTATTAAACAGAGCACCCCTGTTTAGTTTACACATAATCACAAACAACGATGGCTATATTCTGCCAAAAACTAATTTAAAGATCCAAATTAGAAATTCATTAGATAACTACTGTTTTTAGATGATTTAGAAATAGTTCTTCCCAAGGGCAGACCTTTGAGTTAATAGTTATATTTCTGAAATTATAATATTCTCTTCAAAATGCCCCACATTTCACTTCCCTCTGTTTTTGTCCCCTTCCTGTACACACCCTATATCCATTTTCCTTTGTGTTCCTGCATTTTATCATGGCCAGAAACACCTTTTCTCAATAACTCTCTGATTATTTATCATTCTTCCAAGCTCACTGAAAGTTCATCCACAAATTCCTGCATAGACATAGAGCCATTAAAAGACCTCACTCACTAGGGAGCCAAATTGCAAACTACAATTTGAATATTCAGTACAGAATCACAGGCAGTCACAACTGCTAGAGATTTCAAGAATCACCAATCCTCAGTCTAAAATACCACAAAATATGCAAACAAGAAAGCCCATCTATCATTTCAACTATTTAGACAATTAAAGATTTGAATTTATGCCTTCTCAGTATCAGGCCAGCCATCTTTCTTGGACCCTGTTTTCTTGCTCTTTTTTCTAATTGGCCAAGAAGTATTAGGGTTTGCCCTTCCTTCCTTGACCTTAAGACAAAGACTACACTGAGAGAGTTCTTTGCAGTCTCCAATTCATTTAAATCCACAACATACATTGTTCACTTATGATAATAAAAATATAAGGCAGAACAAAAATCATCCTAGGGATCCAGAAATGAATTCTATACATAAGCTCTTCCATCTAAGAGTTCCTGGTTAGGTGAGAAGAAAATATAAGAAAGCACTCTAATTCCCACTGGTTTAAAATTCAAGAGATATACGTGCAGAGAGCTGTGGATATATCAAGGAGAAAGTGATTAAGTGAAATGTGGAGGACCTCAGATAGTTTCAAAGAGGAAGAACTTTGGGATAAATCCTTTTTGGGTAAGTAGGATTTCAATAGGCCAAGAATTAGTACAGACTTACTCAAGAAAAGGTTGCTCTTTGAGTGTTGTTACTTTTTTCCAAATGTGTAAATATCTTTGGATAGAATATTGGGTACATAAATTTGTAGCACTTGCAAAACAATGCTACTTACAGCTGATGTGGTTGACTAAAATTCTCATGACTATGGATGCCAGTAAGCCATATTTTGAGTCACAGTACAACCACTTCTAACTATATGACATTAGACAAGTTATTTAACCTAGCAAGGCTTGATTAGTTAATTTGCAAAGTGTAGAAGCCAACAAAACCTACATCTGATGGTTGTTAGAAGATTTAAATGAAATAGTGTATAACAAGTATTAAGCACCATGCCCAGCACACAATCAGTACTCACATATTAGTTATTTGATCTTCTCCTTGTCATTGTTAATGTCTTCAGCAAAGTAATCTTTTTTAAGTGCAAAAGTAAAAACAAGCCCATGGAAAGGGTATAATTCCTTGGCTCAAACATTTCTCCCTAGAGCAAGGGCTGTGGCAACACCCAAGCCCACACAGGGCAATGTAAATGAAAGACAAGGGCTATCTCAGCCCAGATCCTACCTGTATATTTTATATCGAGTTGTAAATCCTTGACGGTGTCTTTCCACAAAGGATAGGTAGCTCCTGGAGTGGTGGAAAGGCCCCCTGTCTGAAATGAGCCAATCAAATTCCTTGGAGACATGTTGGTCTGTTGCAGCTGGTTCCTGGTGGGAGGGCTGCACTGAGATACGGCCCCATACAAACAGGAAGTAGAGGAGCTCAACAAACCTCCAGTTCATGCTTTTCTGCCGGCCTTTTTCCTCTCATTCTTGCTCCATTCTGTGGAGTCCTGTAGAAAAAACAAATAAATAAAATAAAGAATAAAAAAAGAAAGAAGAGGGCAAAAAGAGGGAAAGAACAAAAGGGACAAGGAATAAAAAGAGAAAGACAAAAGAAAAGAAATAGTGTCATCATCACATCTTCACAATAGTGCCTTGTATCAGTAGAAGGCTTTTATGTTTACAAAGATCAGTGGAGTTCATGATTAAATAGAGTATATGGAAATCTGGGCCCACGTTCCTGTTTTACTGTTTACATGTTGCATGAACCCGGACAAACTGCTGAATCTCTTAGGGATGCAGTTTCCTCATCTGTAAAAATGTGGATAGGTTTATGTGCCAATATGTTTGCACTTGGCACATTCCAGGTTTTGAGGCAAAAGTGTTGAAAGAATGAAAAAAATTAAATAACACAGAAATGAGTTTTATGCAGCCAGTGAGGAAAATGAAGAAAACTAAAATGTCTGTACCATCTACTTTACAAACAATTGGCTTCTCGTAACTGGGGCTCAATAAACAAGGGCTCCTTCCTCTTCTCTTCTCACTCATACATGGACCGACCAATCAGACACTTTGCTTCAAGCGTGATCAGATGAATGCACAAGCCTGATGGTGGACTATTGTCATGACTATCTGAGCTAGATAACTTACATTTTTTTATATTCTTTACTTATTTATTTTCTTTATTAAATCATAACTGTGTACATTAATGCATTAATGGGCTTATGCTGATTTGATAAACAATGTAGAATGCTTATATCAAACTGATTAACATAACCATCACTTCACTTACTTATTTGTTGTGTTAAGACATTTATACTCTATTCTTAATGATTTTGAAATGTACCATTGCATTTTGCACATTAGGTGAGGTCCGACCAAATACCCTCCCTCCTCCTGGCCTCCCCCTTCACCTCTCCTTTACCTCCTCTTCACTCCTTCTTTCTGGTCTATAGTTATGTTTTATCATTTGTATGAATGTGTAGGTGATTATATATTGGGTTCATAGTAGTATTGAGTACATTGGATATTTTTTCTTCCATTCTTAAGATACTTTACTAAGAATACCAGCTCCATCCAGGTAAACATAAAAGATGCAAAGTCCTCATCTTTTTTTATGGATACCTTAAAGATAGAGCTTTTTAGAATCCACTTCTACAATGTTCAGTGGAATGTCTCCCAAACCCGAGGAAACATGACCAGAGAATTCATCTGTCAGTGCCTCTGCACCTAAGGGTTCCCTGATGCCATAAGGAAACTAAAGGCCAAAGGGTTAGGTGCAGTCCCACATGCCTCTTTTATTGGATGGTATCACAGCACACAGGTACTGTGTTAGAGAAATGCTTGAGACTAATGCTAGAGCCAAGTAGGGGCTTTTTCATGAGGAGGATAAATTAAAAGTCACAGGCCATGCCAATTTTGTAAACAAAATTTACAAGTTTTCTTTTTATCCTCTTACCATCAATCTACTTATTAGCTTAACATTATACTATTTGTGACCTCATTCGACTTATTCTAAAAGCTTATTTTACTCCCTATAAAAAGGCAGCTTTGATTTCAGGCAAGTCATTTAACTTCTCTATGTCTTAGTTTCATCATCTGTAACTGTGGCTAAGAATAGCACCCACACCTAGAACCAGTGTGACAATTAAGTGACATAATCTTGGAATAAATGATGAGGAGAATGAGCCCTGATACTGATATATGAGCTTTGTCCCTGTTGAGAAGTGTAGTTCCCATTGCCCAGCCAAGCCGTGTTTACCCACTAGTAGCCAGTTGAGGTCAAGTCCCCCAAAGTCATTTTTTTAATCCATTTCTTTTTAAAACATGTTAGTAGTTTCTTCCTCTCACCTGTGATTGATCATTTCCTATAAAATATTTTAGCATTCTCATCTTGTATTATATTTACAGCCATGCCCCATTTTATTGCTCTTCCCTTTATTGCATTTTGCTATGTTATTATTTTTTGTTTTGCAAATTGAAGTTTTCCGACACCCCTGGACTGAGCAAGTCTATCCGTACCACTTTTACAACTTCACATGCTAACTTTGTGTCTCTGTGTCACATTTGGGTAACTCTCACATTTCAATTTTTTTCATTATTACTATATGTTATGATAATCTGTAATCAGTGATGTTTGGTGTCATTATTGTAATTGTTTGGAACACCACAAACTACATCTATAGAAGCTGGCCAACTTAATTGACAAATGAGTATGTTCTGACTGGTCCCCTGATCAACTATTCCCTTGTCTCTCTTCCTCATCTCAGGCCTCCCTATCTCCTGAGACACAATAATATTAAAGTCAGGTCAATTAATACTCTGACAATGGCCTCTGATTGTTCATGTGAAAGGAAGATTCACATGTCTGTCATTTTAATCAAAAGCCAGAAATGATCAAACTTTTAAGGAAGGCATGTTGAAAGCTAAGACAGGCCAAAAGCTGAACATCTTGCACCAGTTAGCCAAGTTGTGAATGCAAAGGAAAAGTTCTTGAAGGAAATTAAAAGTGCTACTTCAGTGAACACACAAATGATAAGAAAGCCAAACAGCCTTGTTGCTGATACAGAGAAGGATTTAGTGATTTAGATAGGAGATCAAACCAGCCACAACATCCCCTTAAGCCAGCAGTTCTCAACCTGTGGGTCGCAACCCACAGGAACTGTATTAAAGGGCCATGGCATTAGGAAAGTTGAGAACCACTGCCTTAAGCCAAAGCCCACTTCAGAGCAAGATCTGAACTCTCTTTAATTCTATGAAAAATAAGAGCCGTGAGGAAGCTATAGAATAGTGGTTCTCAATCTTCGTAATGCTGCAGCCCTTTAATACAGTTCCTGCAGTTTGTGACCCACAGGTTGAGAACCGCTGCTGTAGAAGAAAAGGTTGAATGTGGCAGAGTTTAGTTCATGAGGCTTGAGGAAAGACGCCATCTCCATAGCATGAAAATTCAAGGTAAGCCACCAAATCCTGATGGAGAAGGTACAGGAAGTTATCCAAAAGATCTACTTGAGGTTATTGATGGAGATGGTTATGCTAAACAACAGATTCTCAATGTAGAAAAAACAACCTTGTATCAGAAGGAAATAGCAGATAAGACTTCCAAAGCTAAGAGAAGTCAAAACCTGGCTTCAAAGTTTCAAAAGACAGGCTGACTCTCTTGTTAGGGGCTAAAGCAGCAGATGACTTTAAGTTGAAACCAGTGCTCACTTACCATTCCAATAATTCTCAAGACCTTAAGAATTATGCTTCAGCTACTCTACTGTGTTCTATAAGTGGAAGAACAAAGTCTGGATGGAAGCACGTCTATTTACAACAGTTTACTGGAACTTTTAAGACCTCTGTTGTGGCCTGCTCAGACAAAAAGGATTCCCTTCAAAATATTCCTGCTCATCAACAATGCATCTAGTCACCCAAGGGTTTGGGTAGAGATGTACAAAGAGATCAAAGGTATTCTGATGGCTGTTGAAATAATAACTGTTCTGCCGCCCATGGATCGGTGAATTCAACGTTCAAGTATTATTATTGAAGAAATGCATTTTTTAATTGCTGTAGCTGCCGCAGAGGGAAAATTTTCTGATGAGTCTTGGAATAGTAAATCGGAAGCCTTCTAGATGCCATTAAGAACATTCATGATTGGTGTGAAGAGGTCCAAATGTCAACATTAACCAGGGTTTGGCAGAAGTTGACTCCAATCCTCAGGGATGACTTTGAGGAGAGATGTCAGTGGAGAAAGTCACTGCCAGTCACTGCAGACGTGGTGGAAATAAAGAGATAACTAAAATTAGAAGTAGAGCCTGACAATATGGCTGAATTACTCCAATCTCACGATAAGACTTAAATGGATGACAAATCGCCTTCTATGGTCAAAGAAAGTCGTTTCTTGAGATGGAATCTACTCCTCGTGAAGATGCTATGAACACTGTTGACATGACAACAACATATTTAGAATATAACATAAATTTAGTTGATACTATGTAAAGGCAGAGTGTTAGAGGATTGACTCCAATTTTGAAACAAATTCTACCGTGGGTAAAATGCTAACAAACAGCATCGCATGATTCAAGAAAATCTTTTGTAAAAAAAAAAAAAAAAGAGTTAACTAGTGCAGCAAACTTCATTATTGTCTAAAAAATGGCCACAGCCACCCGCGCATTCAGCAACCATCATTATTATCCTGGTCAGTCGGCAGGCATTTAACATCAAGACAAGACCCTCCACAAGCACAGAGATTACCACCCACTAAAGCTTCAGATGATCCTTGGCATTTTTAACCAATAAAGTCTTCTAACACTTTAGACCACAGTATAGCGTGACCAGAACTTGTATGCACACTAGGAAACTGCAAAATTTGTGTGTTGCTTTTTATTGTGAGATTCCCTCTGCAGCAGTGGTTTGAAGGCTAACTCTTGACATCTCTGAGGTTTGCCTGCGTCTATTTCTATGTCTGCCTTATTCACAGAGCTGTGAGCCTTTAACTGGAAAGAATGCTTAGGAAACGCTTTCTACCCTTGGCTAGACGCAACTCTGGCCAGTCACATCTCCCTCCTAGATCTCATCTATTTATGTCTGTCATTAAAAAAATGTGGTGAGGACACAAACATTTTATCAACTGTAATACCTTATGTATACATAATTAAATGTGATGCCTTGAAGCGTACTTCCAGCTGACTATAGAAGGTAAATAAAACTGAGAAAGAGAAAATAAAAAGTAGACAGATGTAGATTTCCTGCTCAATTGGATTGGCTACTCAGTTGTACCCTTTTATCGTGAGTTGCTGCAACACTGCAGTCGTTGCTGTGAGCCTCTGGCTGTCAAGGGCCAAGGAGAAAGGTGCAGGAATGGAGGAGCAGGCTGGCAAAAGCTGAGGCCAAAAACAAAGCCGTACAAGTTGAGTGCAGAACTATAACCGCTACAGCTGCCAAGACTGTCTGCCAGAACCCACCGGAGTGTCAGGCAGGGGCTGCAGGCAACTGTTCAAGGATCCAGGTAGTGAACTACAGCACACTGAAATCACAGCATGTCACCCACACAGCCCTTCTACATTGCTTCTGTTCTGCCTGAGCACAGGGTGGGAGCCTGTGGGAGAACACTTAGCCATTAGACTGTTCTCAAGGCAACAAGATTCAGAACATTGCAGTTCTCAAAAAAATGGAAGGAGGCTATACATGGAATAGTATGTGAGCGTGCAGGTCTGTGCAAGTCCACATCCCAGAATTAGCTGCAATTTAAAAAATCTAACCCAGTTCGTCCCAAGTACAGACCATTTTGCCCTCCAGGGGACATCTTTGATTTCCACAACTGAGGAGGCACAGCTGTCATCTAGTAGGTAAAGGCCAGAGGCACTGCTAACCAACCAGCTCTGCACAGGACACCCCCCAGAGCTGAGAAAACTGCATTCAGTATGTCAATGGTGCAAAAGTTGAGAAGCCTTCCTCTAATCCAACTCCTTTTTATAGATCAAGACCTGAGTGGCAGATTAGACTTGATGCCAGTCTTCTAGCTCCTAGTGAAGAGGTATTCTCATTCTTCCATCGTTCTCAGCAGGGCTCTGGATATGCATACACATGGCTCTGCTTGACAACTGCTTTGTTGCTTGAGTCTGTGACACAATCTCCATTTCATCAAGTAGAGATGAGTACCTCATGGAAGAAGTCAGAATATATCTCTGTGGCCTTGGAAAATTACAATAACCCACAGAGCACTAAAAATGAAAATGAAAGTTTTTATAAAGTACAATTTAATAGAAATGGATACTTTGTTGGGCTAGATGGAACAAGGATGAGTACATATGTTACTTAAATGGTGTAATGTGGGATATCATGATTACAGGCCGTGATACCCATTCTGTAAACGAGATCATGTTACACTCACTGTGCTAGAGACTTGGGCTAATACAAGGGCCACATGAGTGATATTAATTGAGTTTCCACTATGTGCTTGGTTTTAAATTGCCTGTTCCCTTGGTAATTGCCAAAGCATTAGAGGTCCAAGGTAAATGCTAATAAACGTGTATTCTGCAAGGTGGGCGCAGCTGCCCCATTTAATGGATGAGTATCTTGGGAATCAAAGACATTAAATAACTTTCCCAAGCTCATAACTCCTCAGCATTAGATTCAAGACACTGACCTATGTAGATATCTTTACAAAATCTGCTCAACATCCTATATATTCTCTACCCCCATCCCACCCCAGCTGAAATTTGGTTCTGCCCTCCAGAGATTTAAAATAGATTGGGGCAGTCACCTCCATGCCTAAACAATTTTAATATAAATACGTTGCCATAAGAACTATAAGAAAGAAATAAAGTCCAGAAATAGAGGCCAGGAGCTCTAGAGAGGCTCCATAGAAGAGGTAGCATTTGAGTGAGACCTTAAAGAGCAAGTCAGGTTTTATTAGACAGAGATGGGGAAAGGAAATCCCGGCAGAGCACACAGCACATAAAATGCCTCCGGGTGAGAGAAGGCAGAGAGCCAGAGAGATGGGATGTGTGCTAAGGGAACACATAGGGTGGCCGTGAGTTTAGTGAAAACAAGGGCCCTGGGGCAGTGGATCCTTAATTTTTGCTCTCTCTCTCCTCATTGAGCAAGAACCAGGCGTTTCCTTTCTGTGTACACACTCAGGTCACAGAACTGTGAATATTTGATAAACTCATCCATTCACCTGCCAGTGCTCACCCAGAAGAGCAGACAGAACCCTCAGGAAGCTTCCTTTCTCTGAGGAAGGAGAGGAGGAAAGAGTGAGCTGCAGCTCTCTGTGCGGTGATGAGGCGCGCTCTGCAGCAAAGCTGAGCAGGGGGCGGCTGGGGAGCTGAGAGTGCAGGCGATGCCTTTGATACAGGCTGTTCAGGAAAAGCATCTCTGACAAGGGGGCTTCTGAGCAGAAACCTGAAGTAAGTGAAAGAATAAACAGTACAGATGCCTCAGGGAAAAAGAAATGTCAGTGGAAGGGTGGGGAAGGGTATCAGGGTTGGGGTTTGTGTGGCTATAGTCAGAGGGCAAGGAGCATTCCCGTCTCCCACAGGGAGCTGCTGATTTAGTTACCATGAAAGTCATTTGCAGGAGGAATCACACACACACACACACACACACACACATTAAATGGGCAGAAAGTGCCAGAAGCTGCACTGGTTGCTTTAAACATGGGACCTTGTGAAAATATGGTGAGAGACAGGAGTCATGGTCCTCTCTTTATACATGGAGAGGAAAGGAAACTGGCCCCAAACCACAAAGCTAGCAAATGGCAGAGTAGCTTGGAGGCTCTGCTGTCCCATCCAGGAGTACCTGCCCACACGGCTTTCAGGAGCCTTCAGTGGGCTAGTCCAAGCACAGAGGTGCTGTGTGTATGAAAGACATGTCCACAGGATTTCAAAGACTTAGCAGGAATTAAAATGTTAAAATACCTCACTAATATTTTTATTGATTGCATGTTGAAATATTATTTTAAATATATTGAATTAAATTAAAATATTTAAAAGAATTTCACCCACTTTTTGACTATTTTTTTTGATATGTTTTTGAGGAACTTTATAACTACCCACCCAACTGGTCTTCTCCTTTACTGGGCAGTGGAGGCAAGGACAGACCATTGTGCTTCATAGTATTGCTTGGAAAGGATTCACTCATCTTTTTGTTTTTATCAACATTGCAGAACCCACCTTCTCTCTCCCTTACAGCTTTTGAATTGAGCCAGTGGCCACTTGCCTCCTGCCTCCAAAATCAGTAAAGAAACAAACAAATTAATGAACTACAAATAAAAACTCCCTTGCTTAAGGCTGTTATTTCCCAGTGCCCGAAACTTACAGATAGTACCGAATATCACCTGCTATGCATTTCAGAACCATTGTTCTTCCAAAAGATTCACAAAGGGAATTTCCTGACAGTAGAGTGCAAAGCCTGCAAAAGAGAGGCTGGTTCTATTCTGAGAACTGCCCTTGACCTCCTGTGACCTTCAGTGAGTCACAGGCGCCCACTGAAGGCGGCTGCTGTGCAGTTCTCTGGTCGACCCAGAACCACTGACACTGGCTATGGCTTGGGTAACACGTGGGGGCCCCTTGGCTAAACTGTGCTATATATAAGCCTGCAGTGTTATTAAGGGAATAGGGCTCATCCACACAGACTGCATTCTCTAATTGTTGCCATTGTAAATTATTTACATCTGAGTCACACACTCAGGAAAGAGATGAAAGAGAATGACCTTCCAGCAGCGCTGTGGCCAAGCTAATCCTCTCGAGCTTTCTGCATGGATCTCTGGACTATAGCCCACATTCTGGGCCAGAGGATAAAAGCGAATGCATCCTCCCTCCTGTCCCCTGGGGCCCCCAGGACTGAGCTGATGAGTGGATCTGAGAGGGTAACCAGAGCACCTGCCTCCTAATCCTGGGTCTGCTGGATGAGCTCACGGAGGCTCAACTTTCCAAACTGGATCTCGTCAGAGATGCACACCGACAAAGCTGAGTGACCTTGGGCATTTTAACTGACCCCTCTGTGCCTCAGTTTTCTCATTTGTAAAATGTGGTCAAAGCAGGAGGATGCGTATTTCTTAGGGTTTAGATAAGGACTAAATTACGTTTTAAGATGTAACTCCTGTCTTGGTTTCAAATGAAGCCCCAAATTATAGATACCATGTTCCAAAGAGAAGTGTATATTCATCACACAGGACTTACGCAAACAAAATTCCCTTTTGGAGAGTCATAACTCCTCACCCACAACGTAGAATTAACGGGAATAGAGTTTAATTGCAGCCTGACAGTACTGAGAGCCCTCATCCCCTAAACTACCCAAGAGGACAGTGAGCAATATAAGCCCCAGCTTGTCTCCAGCTTCAACACAACCCCTCAAAGAGTATGGCAAATGATCCCCAAGGCTTGGAGGAACATGGTGGGCTGGTACCTAACTCATACCAGAGAAATCTCAAACTAGAATTCTAAAGAGAGGAATCTAAGGAGAGTCAAGTTGAAAGCTGGCTCCGTAGAGCAACAGCTGTACTTTGGGGAGTAGCTGCCTATTCCCCACAGAAAGTCAGGTGAGGTTGCCCTAGATCCCTCCTGAAGGAAAAGGAAACTGGAATCATCCTGCCATTTATGAAAGATCCGAGGCATAAGTGGTAGACAAACAACTGAAAAGAGATACATTTTTCTACAGCCAAAGACTCACAAGTAAGAGTTCCCAGAGAACAGGGAAGCTCCAAAAATACCCCAAAGAAATGTTTTCAGTAAGAAGAGGTTAGCACTACACAGCTGCCAAATCTGCAGAGCCCCGATGCCAGATCACCGGGAAGTGCGAGGCAGTGAGGACTGTCTGCCTCCTTAGCTCTCCATCCTGACCAAACCTGTGCCCCAAGGAAGTCAGAGGTAATGGTTAGCAGCATGGAGAAAACAGAGTAAGATCATAACGTGGGGATAGAGGAGAATCTGAAGAAAGAACACAGTTTCCTGTTTAAATAAAATATGATTTACTTGTTATAATATACTGAACTGGGCATATTGATTACTGAACAGACTGTGTATGGGGAATAGAGATCTACAAAAAAAAAATTGAAAGAAACCTTAAAAAAAAACTTATGATCTTGCCTTAACATTCAACCAAATGTCAGGGAGAACTGATCTGAAAGTAAGTTTATACAGTGGGAGAAAAGAAGCAGGTGCTTTGGTTTTTATTCTGATCTTGTCCCATAAATTCTATTTAGCCAAAGTGAAGATTTTATGTCTTAAAACATTTTATCTCAGTTCCCAACTCAGTGCAAAAGCCCAATTAAGTCCAATTATAATACAATTTACTAATCAAGGCACATAAGGCAAGAAAAAAATAATAGAATTTCTAGTGTATATGTTTATTACCTATTTTCAAGGCTCAGCCCAAATACAGAATCACCAAGGAAGTAGAGTGGGGGGGTCCTACAGTATGCTGGGGTCCATTCTTCCTTCACCTCCAGAGTATCACGTTGCCTTGGTGTTTGTGCCTAGTGTCACAGAGTTTAGGATTATAGTGTATGATTTTAAAATGAGCAAGTGGCTGAAAAAGATGCTAGCAAAGAAACTGTGAATTCACACTAATGGTAATAACTTAAGACATCACCAGAAAGAAAATGACAGAGGACTGGCCACACTGCAATGCTAAATCAACGCAGTGATATTTGTTTGTTTATTAATTTAGAGACAGAGTCTCACTTTATTACCCTCAGTAGAGTGCTGTGGCCTCATAGCTTATACACAACCTCCAACTCCTGGGTTTAGGTGATTATCTTGCCTCAGTCTCCCTAGTAGCTGGGACTACTAGGTATATAACCCAGGCATTTGCCACAATGCCTGACTATTTTTTTGTTGCAATTTGGCCAGGGCCGGGTTTGAACCTGCCACCCTCTTCATATGGGGCCAGCGCCCTACCCACTGAGCCACAGGCACCACCCAACAAAGTGATATTTAATCAGATTTGTCAGGAATTGGCCAAAACCTTTCAAGACAATCAAGAAGATTAATTAAAATATGGTTAGCATCTAGTATTATTAATGTTGACCCTTGCTCTAAGTGTATTTAAGAACTGGAGAATTGAAATATTAACTCACAAAAGTAATATGTATGAGTAGTTTATACACACACATTCAGAAGAAGCTTTATCATTAAAAACTTTTTTTATTAAATCATAGCTGTGTACATTAATGCAATCATGGGGTACCATACACTGGTTTTATATACCATTTGACATATTTTCATCACACTGGTTAAGATAGTCTTCCTGGCATTTTCTTAGAATTTTTAATGATTGTTATGTGTGCTTGTTACAAAAAAAGTCTAGAAGCCATCGTAATTTTTATATTTTATCTTATTATTTTTAATCTCATACTCAACATCTCTAGTAAATCCTAGAGTGTTCTCAAATTTATAATATCCCAAACTAAATTTATCTATACCCTCTCAAACTTTCCCTTTTCCCAGTATTTCTCATCTAAGTAAACCACACAGTCTCTCAAATCATGCCTGCAAGAAGCTTAGGGCTCCTCTTAACTTCCTCCTCTGACCTATTCAACCATTGCCGCCACCACCACCACCACCATCTCCACGGGGTGTCAGTTTGCCTTGTTTTCATATTACTCCACTTCCTTTGCCAGTCTTATTCTTTTCCTCTCTTCTCTATAAACCTTAAAGTGCCCCTACACTTCTCCGTTCCCTTACACACTGTACATGTTCACATCTCAGCGTCTTTCATGACTCAGTGCCTTTGTTTATGCTGTTCCCTTGCCTTGCAATGTCCATTCTCATCCCCCAGTTTTGTCATGGCCTACGCTAGTCATGCTTCGCATTATGTTTTAACTGCATTAGTAAGAATGGACAGAGTACCTCCTACTTTCAAGATCCTAGGTTTTTTTCTCACCCCCCACGACATTAAAACCACAGAACAATCCTATCAGACAAATAGCATTATTTCAATTTTGCAGATTAGATAAAACTGAGGCTCCTTTAAAACTAGTTATTTTTCTAATATCACATTAGCTAAAAATGGCAAAATTGAATCAGCCTAAGCCAATTCTAACTAAGGGCTGTCTCGGAGCCCCTAATTGTAGTTACCTTTTGTTGACAATCATGAACTACCGTGAGTCAATTGTGAAGATGCTAATAAGGAGGATGGCTGGTATGTTATCTTGAAGCATAACATTTTTGGAAATGTTGAATCTAGAGAAAGCCACAGAAACCTGAATAAAAATCAGAATACATTTTTGTGTGATTTTTTTTGTGATCCTAAATATTTTTTCAATTAATAATAAAACCTTAAGTTACCGATAGCATCTTTTTTTAAATTTACAAACATTTCATTTGGAGTCATATTCAGAAATATGAATGTCTAAATTCAGGGAAACTGCTTTTTGAGACTCCCCAAATTATCTAGTCTATTCAAGAGATCTTTCCAAGGAGGAAGTGAAATAAACATTTTGAAGTGTTTATTCTAGGCTAGTTTTATAAAATTCAACAGATATTTCTTGTACCCCTATTTTAGTTGGCCCTATCGGTTCAGGGTACAAGATGGCCACAGAAACAGATAATTTCAGTATAATGTAATAATAACAAGCATAGACAGGGTATGTCCAAGGTGGGTTTGTGGAGCATGGAGCCCCAAACTCGGGTCTCTAGCAATGCCTCCTGGGGTTGATATCCAGATGAAACCAGAAAACAAAGAGACATTTTTGAGGTAATGAAGAGCAGGCTCTGAATTTTACTTCCAAAGAGAAGTATGTAAAAGGGAGTGAGGGAATGTGTTGTGAGTATAGGGCCCACAAATGCTTAACAGTTACTGCAGTGAAAACTTTGAGGCAGAGAGTGGCAGAAGATAATGGAAGAACTTGATGGGGTCACTTATTTTATAATCACAACTTTATGCACAACTGATGGTGATTCTTTTTTTTGCTTCTATATACATCCAGCATCTGGAACCCATCACTGGCACTTAGTATTTGCTGAATGAAGGTTACAGGTTCTATATGGTCTCAACAAGATTTCTTATATTAGGCAGATGGAAAGAAGAAAAAGTTGGAAGGCAAAATTAGAAAAATATGTTGATTGGGTGGATGGAGTGAGAAAGGGGAGGTCTATATGATGAATTGCAGGTCTGTTTTGGTAACTCGATCAATGATGGAGCTATTCATGATGGGGCTATTCATGATAAAAACATAAATGAATTGAGAATGTATAATGGGATCTGTTGAGGTTTGAGGTATCTGTTGAAAATTCAAGTAAGGATTTTTAGTAGGCTGTAGAATCCTTGAGTCCAGATAGAAAAAGAGTCCAGGGCTGGAGGTAGAGACTTTTTTTACGTATGTGTATTAGATTAATATAGGGTATGTATGGTTAGTCAACACAGTTTGCCTTTGTGAGATTAAAGTCTGAGTTGTACGTGCATCCTTTACCCAGGAAGAGTGCACTGTAACAATGCAATGTACTCTTTGGGTGAGAATTTACCCAAACCCTTTCCCCCACTTGAATTTCACTGAATTTTTCTCTCACATAAGCATGTTTACAGCACAATGCACAATCATAAAGACAGGGAAACAACCCACATACCTTTCAATTAGGAATGGATTACTAAATTGCAGTACATGTTACGCCATGGAATATTATTCAGCCATAAAAACAACGAAGATTTTGTATTTTTTTCATAACAACTGGATGGACTTGGAGACTATTCTCTTAAGTGAAATATCACATGAATAGAAAAACAAATATCACATATACTTGGTACTAAAGAAGTAGAGATCGTTAAAAAGCTTTAACCAGTGGTAGTTAGAGCTCTGGAAGTGGATGAGATGGGACAAGCCACCCAGCAAACATGTGTGATTTAAGAGCAAAGGAAACATATAATGAACATGCTCATTTTTAGGCAGCATGAAGAGGAAGAGAATCCCATGAAGGAGACTGAGAAGAGACAGTAAGAAAGAGATTAGGGCAAGTATGAGAAAATAATGGCAACAAAACCTAGGGATCAGGAATGTGTAAGGAGAGAAGGGTCTCATACTTCAAAAGCTGTGTAATGGCACAAGATAAAGATCCAAAATGCCGATTGGATTTGAGAATACAGAGGTAGCTGGCAGTTTTCAAAAGCTCTGTGGGAATTGAAAAGAGAATTTCAGTTTTCAATTGGAAAAGATTAAGGCATGAGCAATGGGATGTGAGTAAACGGAGACACCGAGTACAGAGTACTTGGCTAAGAAGGAAAGAGCAGAAGAGCAATGGCCAATGCCTCGCCTTCCTTCCTACCAGAGAGGGGAGCAAATAGTCAATGGAGCATTACATTTTCTTAATGGAAAGACTTTAGTATATTTAATCTGGGCCAGACACAAAATTTTAAAAGAAAATACAAATAAGAGAGAAATAGAAAAGTAGTAGTGATTGAAAGAGCAGCCTGGGATCTGGGAATAGGGTAGAATGTCTAACTCTAAAACTCATTCTTAGTTAGACACAGACATATAAGAAAGCATCTGTGGGGCAGTGCCTGTGGCTCAAAGGAGTAGGGTGCCAGCCCCATATACCAGAGGTGGTGGGTTCAAACTCAGCCCCAGCCAAAAACTGCAAAAAAAAAAAAAAAAAGAAAGAAAGAAAGCATCTGTGGTTTTAGGGAATTGGAGGCTGATAGAGGAGACAAATGTATAAAACCCAAATAGCAAAATAATGGATGCTGTTTTGTCAGAGACATGAACAAAGTATTGTTGGAACAAAGAAAGGAACAAATAACTCAAACAGAGTCATTTCAGGAAGACTTCTTGGGGGAGATAAGATTTGGAGCACTAATGGTTCAAGTAATATTTGCCAGCTGAAGAGGAAAAAAAAAAATCAAAGAAAGTATTCTAGGTCATAAGACCAGTGTCCAGTTAAATGAAAACATGGAATCATAAAAACCCACCTACTGTGTGCAAAGTACTAATTTAGATGCTGCAGGGAACACAGAAATGAATAAGGAAAGATCTTCCTCCACACAAAGACTTGCTGAAGAGCTTGGATGCAGAAAGGAATGTCCAAGATAGGAAAGAGCATGACCCAAATGCTCACAATATAATTACTCAGTAAACAGAGTATCTGGTGAGTTAATGGCTCTGAATTCTTCTCTGTGGCTAATATATTCTTAATATTCAATGGAGCAAATAACTAAAACACATAAGCTTTTTATTTATTTATTTTTATTTATTTTTTTTTTTGTAGAGACAGAGTCTCACTTTACTGCCCTCGGTAGAGTGCCGTGGCGTAATACGGCTCACAGCAACCTCCAGTTCTTGGGCTTATGTGATTCTCTTGCCTCAGCCTCCCAAGCAGCTGGGACTACAGGTGCCCGCCACAACGCCCGGCTATTTTTTTGTTGTTGTTGCAGTTTGGCCAGGGCTGGGTTTGAACCCACCACCCTCGGCATATGGGGCCGGCGCCCTACTCACTGAGCCACAGGTGCTGCCCATAAGCTTTTTATTTAAGTCTAAATTCCAGCATTTACTCACCAAAAGCTCTGACCCTGGGCCTGATATTTCCAGCAGGTCACTAATGAAATTACCTTAAAAGTTCCTGGGCGGCGCCTGTGGCTCAGTAGGTAAGGCGCCGGCCCCATATACTGAGGGTGGCGGGTTCAAACCCGGCCCTGGCTGAATTGCAACCAAAAAAATAGCCGGGCGTTGTGGCGGGCGCCTGTAGTCCCAGCTACTCGGGAGACTGAGGCAAGAGAATCACTTAAGCCCAGGAGTTGGAGGTTGCTGTGAGCTGTGTGATGCCACGGCACTCTACCCAGGGCCATAAAGTGAGACTCTGTCTCTACAAAAAAAAAAAAAAAAAAAAACATAAAAAAAGTTCCTGGTGGATCCATTTAGATAGAAACTTTCTGTGTTCACTAGTTCTTATGCAAAGGCCTCATCCTTTGATACACGGCCTTTTAAATAATGAATTAAAGGGACAGCTACCACTGCTGCTTGTCAATGACAATCATAGACTCCAAGGAAGAAGTCAGGGGACATACATGAGCATTTCAGCAGGTGCTAGTGTACCTGAGTCAGCAATCACAGTTCAAAAAATGCGGTGAGTTTGGAGACTGAGCCTGCCTCTTCCCACTCTCTCAAGGCTGTCCTCACACCATCCTTGCATTGCAGTAAAACCTCACATTGCAAAGGGTTTGAGCTTTCATTTGATTTCAAAGCCACTTTTAACATACACATGGCAGAGATTTATACCTGTCATTCCAGCAAAGAGAAAATAAACATTCAAGGAGGTAACATCAGTAAACTATTTTAATAAAGCATGCATAATTTTCTCATTATCCAAAACAAGCATCTGGTGAAGGTATTATTCCTGTTTAATAGGTGAGGAAATAGAAACCAGAAAATCTTAAAAATTTGCTTATTATCTCACAGCTAGTGTGAGGGAGCAGGAAGATCCAAATCTATGTAGTCTGGTTTCAGAACCTGTACTCCAATCCACTAGCCAGTAATACGTCTCCTATGTATTACTGGAATGAGAAGTAGCCTCAGACATAAACACTTATAATAGGTATAAGTGGGACTTCCAGTCTTATACTTTCCCATCAGTTCTGCACACTGGATAAGAACAATTTACTTCCCACATATCCAGGGTCCACTGGTGAGGGAAGTGAACATATTAAAGCAGGTGCCAATTCTTCCTTCCTTTTCTACAGGTCTCAAAGTTTGGAAAGGGACTAGCAGTGGTCACCATTTTCTTTCTCTGCCTTTAGCTAAACCAGAGCTATTTCATCCATGTTAAAATCGGTTCTTATCTCCTCATTGCCTACAGGATAAAGCCAAAATTCCTCAACAAGACATATTACTTCTACCCTTCCTACTTTCCAGACTCATACTTGCCATATTCCACACCCCCTACACTCTTCCCTCCAGCACATCAAACATCTTACAGTTACTTTGAGGTTTTGCTAATTCTCTGAAATACCTCCACATTTCTAGGGAAAGAGCAGAGCAGATTCTCACTCTACCTTGAAAATTTATCTCTGGAGTCTTTTCCTATGGAGGATGTTTTGGAGAGGATGAACAATGGTAGGAGTGAACTCTCCCATATTTCAGACCTTGCTGAAACTCGATGCCTCTATTTATGCTTCAGTCTCATGTGTGGGTGACAATTTGGTTTCTGACACTGAACAGTGATTATCCTAGAGGCAGTTTGGTTTCTGACACTGAACAATGATTATCCTAGAGGCAAAGACCAGGTTCCAACTCATCCCCATATCCTTAGGTTTAACATAAAACCTGGAATACAATAAATGTGATAAGCTTCTCTTGTTTGCTTCTTGAGGGCACATTCCCTCCTTCTTATATCAGTATTCATGTGGAATTCTATTTCTGTTCCATTTTCAGTTCTTGTAGTGTGAGGAAAAGTTTCAGGATCAGGCCATGACTGGACTCAGAGAAGCAAAGTGTGAAAGACTCTGGTGCAGTCCCTGGTAACAAGAAACCCAGGCTTGGGTACTTCCAGACTTGAACTCAAACAGAGGCTGGAGTGTTGGCAGCCAACTGATCCCTCCAAGGAGGAGCCTGGAGAGGGCAAGAGTAAGACCTGTTCTTGGATGTTGATGCTACAGGAACCCTGGAGCAGCCTGCTCAGCAAAATTCATGAGCTTTAGCTATATAAGCCAATCCAATCATTTTGCTGTTTTAGTTTTAGTTTTTAGTTTTAGTTTTAGCTTACCTTAAGGCAATGAGAGTTTGGTTCTCTATTGATAACAACATACAAAGCACAAATAAATGTCAGCAATTTCTCAACACGCATCTACGTCCATATATAGAATGTGCTGTAGTCTAATGTTATCTGATTGGTTCTTCCTGTGGTTTTGATTTTGCAGTGTCCCTGCTGCTATGATTGTTTCTTGATAAACATGGCACATGACCAACTCTGTCTTCTTTCACTACCACAGTCTCTTTACAGTGTTTGCTAAGCTCTCAGAGAATCCAGAGCTGTCATTCTTCCCAGAATCTACAGTCCTATTGTGGGAATCAATCAAAGATTTAAAAAAATACAAGAGATTCACTATTTCTCTTCATTCAACACTATCTCAGGTCTTTCAAAGAGTAGTATACCTAAGTCAAAATCACTAAGGTTGTTGACTAAATGTTCAACCTCTTGATGCATCACCAGACCTACTAAATCAAAATCTCTAGTAAAAAGGACAAAGGGATTTGCATTTTTAAAAAGTGTTCCAGGTAAATATTGGGTATCCTAAAGTTTAAGACCTACTGTCCTAGCTGGGGAGTGAGATGGGGGAGGGTAAACTGAAACCAGTACTTAACTCTAAGAAATGCCTCACTCTTGTCAATGTGTCAAATCTCATAATGAGTTTGAACCAGGGTCCTAGATCTTCAAATCCTGAATAAGTATTGCAGTGTCTGATTTCTAAGGGCCCAACCAGCCCTATCTATGTGATTTTGAGAAAGGTGAGCACTTGTTTTCCTACCCCTGTTGCTGGACTCAGGAACTTCAGCTTTAATAACCCTAGCTGCCATTTGTGAATTGTTAGTATACTAATAATAGTTTACTAATGACAAAAAATAATTTATGAACACAGTATGTGCTGGGAGCTGTGTCAAGAACTTCATAAACATAATTTCATTTGATCTCCATAGCAAACTATGGGGTAGTTGTAGGTTACTTTAATGGCCCCCAAATTGTCACCCTCCCTATAACCAGGCTTGTTGTCATGCATTTAGTAGACTTATTACTGAAACAATAGTGTCTATCTCCCTTTCCTTGAATTTGGGCTCACCATCCTGACTCCCTTTGGTCATTAGAATTTGGAGAAGTGATGGTAAGCCAGTGCTAAGTCTATATGTAAGAGGCCTGTGGGTTTCCACTTAACCTCTATGCTTCTGTTACTGCCATGGAGTATGCCTGATGCTTCAGAAGAAGGATGAAAGACACGTGAAGTAGACTGCCCAGCTAACATGCCTCAGCTAAGACAAGCTGGGAGTAGAGTCCCTCACTGACCTGCAGGTGCATGTGTAGCCCAGATCAGTGAGCCTGGGTTAGATCATCCGGCTCTGAACTGCCCCACTGATGCACAAGTGCCAGTTGCTTAAGGCCACTAAGTTGGGAAGTGGGGGAGTGGTTGTTATACAGCAAGTTTGTGGTAATAGCTAACAGATGCTCAGGTAATTTTATTATTCCTGTTTTAAAGATATGTAAACTGAGGGTTACTGAAGTTAAATAACTTGTTCAAAGTCACATTATGGATAATAAGAGCAAAAGTTGAGATTTAATACTAGTTCTTGGGTGGTGCCCGTGGCTCAAAGGAGAAGGACGCCAGCCCCATATGTCAGAGGTGGTGGGTTCAAACCCAGCCCTGGTCAAAACTGCAAAAAAAAAATACTAGTTCTATCCAAAGTCTAGGCTCTTAACTCACACTACCTTGTTGGCTACTGGGCTTAGGGCTCTGGTTCCCAAGCCAGATGCCTTTAAGTTAGTGTGGCCTGAAAGTCCCAAGCAGTCTCTGCTTTTAAAATGCATTTGCCCTTCTAGACTTCATCAGAAATTCTGGACATGAGGTCCTAGAAGGTATTATCTTAAAATGCTCCCAGATTATTTTATTACATTAGTGGAAAAGACTGGCCAGTATATGGAGCAGGGAAGAAGGGCTTGTCCTAAAGACACGGGATGAGGGGGCATTGAGCCTAATCATCTCCTAGGCTGTGAATGTGCAGTCCACTCTAATCCACCTGTGCATAAGAAAGGAAGCTTGCAGATTTTAAGCCAGAAAGGAACAAGGTGTTTCACTGGGAGCCTGAGGAAAGAAAAAGAAAAATTGCATCTTTTGGATGAAAGGGCCCTTAATCTTCAAAACACAAACAGTTTTCCATACCAAAGCCCCTTCAAGCCTAGGAAGTCTACTGAGGCCTCAAGTCAGGCAAACAGCTTGTGTTTTGCAGATTAAGGGTCCTTTGACCCAAAGGATCCATTTTTGTGAAACTCCAAAGGAAAAGTTTGATATATTTCTAGTCTGTTCACACCCTGACAGAGGCAGCAGCTCCGGATGCAGTCAGAGAAGAAGGCTGCCTCCCCGCTGAGGCTGGGGCCTAGCACCAAGTAGGCAGTCAGATGAATGGAAAGGCTCCTGAAAGAGATCCTTTCCCCCTAATATCACACCTGCTTCCTTGCCAGGATGCCCCAAATACTGACTATAGAATAAACACAACTTTGAAATACGAAAGTTCCTGCTGGAGGATGAAGGCTAATAATGCCAGACCGTGGGGGTCCAGTGTATTTCTAGCACCTTGGAATGGAGGGGGTGGATGACAATTCCCACACCACTGTGTTGCGGGCATAATGGCAAAGCGGAGTCCTTGCTTCACAGGCCTGAAATGGAGTTCCAGAAAGTAGAGGGGGTGTGCCTAAGATTACCCAAACCTGCTCTCAGGCTCCTCCCTCCTCTGTAAACCTGACCCCAACTCCAGGCAATCAGCACGGTCAAGGTAAAGTCTGAAGCGGGGTTACCTGCTGAGGAAAAACCAGAACTGGCCATGAGGTTTTTCTGACACTGGGCTGAGTTCTGTTCCTCCTGCCACCACGGAGGCAAAACCTGGGGCAACCAACATCCCCACATCTCTGAGACTTAAGTCTCTGCACCTGTACAACTAGGAAGTAAGCAGACTTAGGTGTTCCTTCTGACTTTAACCTTTTCTCAGACTATATGTCTATATCAGTTAATTAAAGAAGAAACTCGTACATTGTGAAAGCGAGAGAGAAAAGGAGAGAGAGAAACCAGGCTCAATCTTGTCCCCTCATTCGAGGGGACATTGTGTCAGACAAGACTGATTAAGTCTGAGGAAGTGAATGGATTTGATTCGTCTAAGCCTTAGGAAAGCAGATATTACTGAAATGTTGGCTGACCGCCACTGACTTCCAAACAGAAAATGTCTTCCAGATATAGTGTGGGTGCTCAGTGGGCTCTGAGAGTGAGTGATGGTGTGGCTCTATGCTACTGGAGAGCAGCGAGAAAGATTGTAATATTCTCCTGAGACCAACAGAAAGCGCCAACCCAGGAGGGAGAGAGAAGGCACCAGCTGAGCCTCTCGCAGAAGGCTCTGATAATTTCACAAAATGCAGAAGGGTCTTTAGAAATGGTTAACCTAAGGCGGTCAAGCTGGTTACCACGAGATATAAAGAGAGTCAGCCAGTCAGTGCAAAAAGCATTGGTCCCAGAGATGGGAGGCCTGGGTTCAAGTCCAGCTTGGTTTCTAATTCATTATGTCACCCAAGTCAAAGCTCATCCCTTTCAAGACCTCAGTTTGTCTCTACAGAAAAAAAGCTGGAGATTTTAAATGATCTCCCAGGCCCCTTCTAACCCAGGCATATCACCTGGTGTGATATCAGTGACTTTCATTCAACACATACTCACTGGACGCCTTTCCAGTATCAGTCATTCAGGCAACAGTTACTTCTTGGATATCTTTTCCATGCCAGGCAATGTGCTAGGGGGTGAGGCAACTGACTCTTGCAAACCTAAAGTCTGCTTCCTATGAGATTATCAACTGTCTCCTAAGATGAGTGATGGCCCAAAGGTCCCATCCAATTGAGCCATCTGTCTTCAGGAAGTACAGAGTCTTAACACTCCACAGTATGACGCTCACCGTGTTCCTGAAGATCCACAGGGAAGGGACATGGCTTTCCTAAGAACCAGCAAGATTTAATGCCATCAGGAGGTTCTTCTTTTGGGTCTCACTGGAGGCTTGCTTGCTCTCCAGGGAGGTACTTATTGCTAAGGCCAACACATATGGATTAGTCTCTTAGCTGGAACATTTATTACATCTTATTGGCATCACCACATACATGTCAGGTATAGATTGATAAAAAAAGCCGTCAGAAATGTCAGGGTAATATTTCCTCCTAGAGCCCCTGGGCATTTAGGTTGAATGGTACTCAGAGAGAACCAGATGCAGATGGCTCATTTTATAAAAAAACAGAAACCACAGCTTGCCCGACCCACCCCAGCTAGAGGCCTCGTCTTCATGCCCCCTCCTGAATACTGTTTTCACTTTCTCTAATCATCTTCTCCTGTTCGTACAGAATTGATCTGGGGGGTAAGGTTTTGTTTTCCTTTGTTTTAGCATAAGAACCATTTCCAGCAAAGCCAACCTCCAACATGTGACTTCTCGTTATTCAGTGAGCACTCTCCCTGTAATGTGTGTGTAGCAGGAAGAGTCATTTGGGCCTTCGTGGAGCACACTGCAGCAGTGACCCAGAGAGGCTGGGCCACAGGGGTGGGGGCTAAACTCAGGAGAGCGCTTGTTCTGTGGAGCAGAGGAGGCAAGAATGCTGCAGTCCAATGCAGAGATGGAAACAAAGCGCTTGTATTGATTTGAAAAGGCAGCTCACCGAGCCAACGCTGCCAGCCTGGCTCTCCCAGCCTGGCTCTCCCTGCTCTGCTCTCAGCAGGTCTGAGAATCACACACCCATCCTCGGAGGTTCAGAAACATGTACTCTGTCTGCAGGGGGTGAATTGTGTGGGCTGGGCACCAGATGGGATGCGTTCACTTGACAGGACGAGAGATAGAAAAGAGGAAGCAGAGAAGGGTAAACCATGAGAACGAAGGAAGATGGATCCCTCTGGATGGATATGGCATAAAAGAAACCAGGTGGAAAGATCTGAGGGACAGGTGTCTGTTCTGTGGAAACAGAAGGGGGCAGCCTTCTTTTTGAAAGGATGGCTAATGGGATCCAGGGAGAAAGATCTAACCTCTTTTCCATTGGGATGGCGCCATCCTTCAGAAGATCCTCCCTCGACTGGAACAGTCTCTTCAGCTCCTAAACCTTCCTTTTCTGAATCCTTGCAGGAGTAGATGCTCAATAAATGTTTGATGAGCAAATAAACAACCTCTAACATTGATTTCATCCTGTCAGCAATGACAAATTTTTAGGTTGTTGTCACTTCTACAGGGAATGAAAACTCAAAAGCTTACAGATTCCAGGCAGTAAACAGGAAGGGATGAAGTGGCCAGGTTTACATTACAGGGGGCTGCACCCATAAATGGTAGGCACAGGCTCCAGCCTAGAAGGACGGAAGATTGCTTTCACGTAGAAACGGGAACTCTAGGCTGCCAGGAGCCTTGGTTTCTTGGAAGTCAGGAGAAAATCCTGTTCTGTATATAGGATCTCTCCACTTGTTGGCATTGACCAAAGATCTCTCCTCCACCCCTGCCTTGTGAGGGTCAAATACAACAAATCTGTGTGTTGACAAGTACATCTGTTTGTGGCTACAGGCCTACAGGATCAAGTCCAAACATCTTAATTAAAAGCCCAAGCCTTTGACTTAACTAGATCTAACCTAATTCCCTAGTTTTGCTTCTGCTTTCTATCCAAAACTGATCCTGTGACTACAGTCAGTCCAATTTTAACCCTCTGGGAGACTTCCCTTTGTCTTTATAGAGGGAGAGCACTTTCTCTGCCTGTTACTGCAGCTTGAACTCTTAGTTCAAGCCCCACCTAAGTAACCCCAACTCTTCTTGGGAGCTCTTTCTGACAGCATCACCCGTTTCTCAAATCCTATATGTTGAGGAGGTAAAATAATCCTTTTCCCCTTAAAATAGTTGCTGCCATTCCACAGTGATCTAACAGAGTCCTACATGGGAAGCATTTGGCTGGGAACCTAGCACACGTAGGTTCTAACTCTGGCTCTCCCCTCAACTTGCTGTGCAGCCCTGGACAAGTTAACGTCTCTCTCTGAAACTCAATTTCCACTACTTTTAAATTAAAGATATTAGCTTAAGTCAGCAGTTTTTAAAGTGAGCTTGGAGGTGACCATGACACAGAGAGGGGTATCGGGATGCAGGAGAAGCTCTCCAGGCTGCTTTTCAAAACGTCAACTTCTGAGGCTCCCACTAGTTTCTGGCATTCAGTCATGAGTACTTGTTTTATCTTTCTGCAACTAGGTTTGACTTTTCTTGAATTCAGCTAAGCTTGATTGACCATTTATTATGTACCAGGCATAACACTAAATATTTTTCTTGTATTTTTATATCTCTTGCCACTCTT